>NC_071505.1:255362091-256612091 GCF_027887155.1 Malaclemys terrapin pileata
ATTGTCTGAGATATAAACCCAGAGCCTGATTCAAAGGCCATTGAAATGAATAAGACCCTTCCCAGTGACTTCTTTGGGCTTTCAGTCAGGTCCCAAATTGCCTTATTTTTTTCCTCTAATATTTAGTGTATTAGTTAAATAGTATATGAAAGCTGTCTATGGAATATCCACACAATATAGAACTGACTTATTTTGGGAGTTAATGCATTCAATTTAAGGTTATTTTACTCCTGTCAAGAGTTTGTTGCTTCATTCTAACCAACAAAGTAACCTGATTGGCCTTGTCATACTGACATTGAGAGCTGTATTGTTACTGGCAACTGACAGCAAAATAAAAATAAAAATTGCAAACATTGCCTGTCAGTAAGATCCATTATATATTGTATATGTCAGTATAAATGACAAGATATTCTCCCCCCCCCCTCTGCTTCTTCATATTGTTAGCAGTTAGCTTAATAAAGACAGATATCATATGTCAGCTCCTATGGTAGGAAGTTTATACACTCTGAAATGGACCTTGGCAAACTAACAAAAAATGGTGGATTTTGTCAATACTGATATGTGCCGTTTGACTATCCCCCCCAAATGGAAGTAATTGTAAAAAGCTAAAATATCGTACATTTCTGTACTGTGAACCAATTTCAGCAGGTGGCAACCTAGGCAGCAGTGACCATGAGATGGTTCAGTTCAGGATCCTGAGTAAAGGAAGAAAGAGTAGCAAAATATGGACCGTGGACTTCAGAAAAGCAGACTTAGACTCCCTTAGGGAACTGATGGGCGGGATCACCTGGGAGGCTAATATGAGGGGGACAGGAGTCCAAAAGAGCTGGCTGTATTATAAAGAAGCCTTATTGAGGGTGCAGGAACAAACCATTCTGAAGTGCAGAAAGAATAACAAATATGGCAGGTGACAAGCTTGGCTTATCAGTGAAATCTTCGGTGAGCTTAAACTCAAAAAGGAAGCTTACAGGAAGTGAAAATTTGGACAGGGGAGGAGTACAAAAATATTGCTAGAGCATGCAGGGGTGTAATCAGGAAGGCCAAGGCATGATTGGAGTTGCAGCTAGCAAGGGATGTGAAGTGTAACAAGAAGGGTTTCTACAGGTATGTTAGCAACAAGAAGTAGGTCAGGGAAAGTGTAGGACCCTTACTGAATGGGGGAGGCAAAATAGTGACAGATGATGTGGAAAAAATTGAAGTACTCGATTTTTTTTTTTTTTTGCCTCAGTCTTCACAGACAAAGTCAGCTCCCAGACTGCTGCACTGGGCAACATAGTATGGGGAGGAGGTGAGCAGCCCTCAGTGGTAGAAAAACAGGTTAAGGACTATTTAGAAAAGCTGGACATGCACAAGTCCACGGGTTCAGATCGAATGCATCCAAGGGTGCTGAGGAAGTTGGCTGATGTGATTGCAGAGCAAGTGGCTATTATCTTTGAAAATTCATGGTGATCAGGGGAGGTCCCGGATGATTGGAAAAAGGCAAATACAGTGACCATATTTAAAAAAGGGAAGAAAGAGAACCTGGGGAACTACAGAATGATCAGTCTCACTTCAGTCCCCAGCAAAATCATGGAGCAGGTACTCAAGGAATCCATTCTGAAGTACTTGGAGGAGAGGAAGGTGATCAGGAACAGTCAACATGGATTCACCAAGGGCAACTCATGCCTGACCAACCTGATTGCCATCTATAATGAAATAACTGGTTCTGTGGATATGGGGAAAGTGGTGGATGTGATATAACTTGACTTTAGCAAAGCTTTTGATACGTTCTGCCACAGTATTGCCAGCAAGTTAAAGAAGTATGGATTGGATGAATGGACTATAAGATGGATAGAAAACTGGTTAGATTGTTGGGCTCAATGGGTAGTGATCAACGGTTCGGTGTCTAGCTGGCAGCCGGTATCAAGAGGAGTGCCCCAGGGGTTGGTCCTGGGGCCAGTTTTGTTCAATATGTTTATTAATGATCTGGATGATGGGCTGAATTGCACCCTCAGCAAGTTCGCAGATGACACTAAGCTGGGAGAGAGGTAGATACGCTGGAGGGTAGAGAGAGGGACCACAGTGACCTAGACAAATTGGTGGATTGTTCCAAAAGAAATCTGATGAGGTTCAACAAGGACAAGGGCAGAGTCCTGGACTTAGGAAGGAAGAATCCCATGCACCGCTTCAGGGTGGGGACCGACTGGCTAAGCAGCAGTTCTGTAGAAAAAGACCTAGGGGTCACAGTGGATGAGAAGCTGGATATGAGTCAGCAGTGTGCCCTTGTTGCCAAGAAGGCCAATGGCATATTGGTCTGTATTTGTAGGAGCATTGCCAGCAGATCGAGGTAAGTGATTATTCCCTTCTATTCGGCACTGGTGAGGCCACACCTGGAGTATTGCATCCAGTTTTGGTCCCCACACTACAGAAGGGATGTGGACAAATTGGAGAGAGTCCAGTAGAAGGCAACAAAAATGATTAGGGGCTGGGGCACATGACTTACAAGGAGAGGCTGAGGGAACTGGGGTTATTTGGTCTGCAGAAGAGAAGAGTGAGGGGGGATTTGATAGCTGCCTTCAACTACCTGAAGGGGGGTTCCATAGAGGATGGAGCTAGGCTGTTCTCAGTAGTGGCAGATGACAGAACAAGAAGCAATGGTCTCAAGTTTCAGTGAGGGGAGGTCTAGGTTGGATATTAGTAAACATTATTTCACTAGGAGTGTGGTTAAGCACTGGAATGGGTTACCTAGGGAGGTGGTGGAATCTCCATCCTTAGAGGTTTGTAAGGCCCAGCTTGACAAAGCCCTGGCTGGGATGATTTTGTTGGTGTTGGTCCTGCTTTGAGCAGGGGGTTGGACTAGATGACCTCCTGAGGTCTCTTCCAACCTTAATATTCTAAGATTCTATTAATTGTAAACTGGCTGCACACTGAGCCAACAGATCCCAAGGGCCGTTGACCTGGATGTGCGAGGGGAGTGGATAGTCCTGTGCAGTCGGAACTGGGTGGTTGTTTAAAAAGGTAGAAAGTGTATGGAAATGTATTGCTCCCCAAGCATGTCTGTGCTCATCCCCAATCCTCTCTCTGGATTAAACTGGTGTTACAGAGGTCATGATGATTACTGCAGTCATAAAAATGCCCAGCTGCCCTATGGGTCTCTGTAGACTGAGGCTTAGGGGTGGCGTTCCAAAAAGACCATAGATTGAGTCATTAAGGGGGCTAGAGAAGCTACCGAGACATTGTCTAGATATCTCCTCCTTACTATGGTGTATGCGTTTAATCTTTAACCACATAGTAGTGCCTTATCTGCTTTTTCTGGATGATCCTTTTGGATCTAGTAGCCAGGTAAATTTTGTTGGCTCCTTTAGAGTTCATTGATACATATCTAGATTGTGTGTGAAACTGTAAAATGGAAGGGAGTTTAACTGGAGAAGCTTGTGCTATAATTACTGCTATACATAAGTATGAAGTGGCTGCATTGCAATAAAGAATTAGTAGAGTTAATACATTGCAAGCTTTGCTTATTCTGCTAAACTATTTGAATGGACACTATACTACTTTTCTTTTTTGGAGTACAAATGCAAACCTAAAAATATGTCTTCACCAATGTCATTTCAATCAGCAGTATCATTGCATCCATCTGACTGAAAGGATTAAAAAACCCACACTTTTATTTGAATTTGCTCAGCTGCATTTGGACTCAGGACCTGGAGTTCTGCTAAATATTTTTTCCTCGCCCTGTACCAAAAATGGTGACTTGAACATTAAAAGCAAGATCCTCAACTGTACCTACATTGGATAGAGCTATATCAATTTACAGCAGCTGAGGATCTTGCCTATAGCTTAATTATGCCTTGTATCCTCTGTCTCTGATAGTGTATGAAGGAAATCAGTACACTGGAAGGGGAATTATATCACCCAAGTTCTTTTCACCAGCCTCTATCGCCTGGCACTGTCCTTAATCTTCTGTAGGCAGCATGATTCGTCTTCAAGTAGTCCAAAAAAAGTTCTATATGCTAAGGGCTCCAGTTTTTACAACATATATGTGTGTATTTCTTTTTTATAGAAAATATTTTATGCTTTAGTTAGGAAGGCTTTGGCTGTTCTGTATTCTCTTATAAAATATCTACAATTCTGTTGATTGAAAACTAACCAATGTTTGCAATAAAATTCATGCAAGCCATTCTGGTCCTGTGAGTGACTCATTAAATATAGATGGGAGACTCTCTGAATGCTAATATAAACTGCCTCTCCAAAATTCTCAAAGGAAAAATAAATACTCCAAGCACATTTGAAAACCAAGTGTATGTGAGACAGGAACAGAGCCCCTGCAAGTCAGGAGCTGCAAAAATATTTCACACATTTTGAGCAAGCTTGTTCTACTATTTCAGTAAAGCACTGTGTGCAACCAATAGGAGGTACATCAATTTACTACACAGGAAATAGCATTACTGCTTCAAGAATCCCCCATACTACAATTTGCTTCATGAAGAAATGAACTTTGTCAGTAACTTTCTTTCTAAACAGCAAACAACTCCCCTGGCTACTGGGAGTGATGCTGTAAAAATCAAACTCTGTTTACTTATTAGAATTAGTGAATTTATTTATGCAAACTTTGCTCATAGATATTGTCTGGTCCCCCCCCCCCAGCCTTTTCTATCACTTTTGGCAAACTCTCCTCCCTCTTCCTCAAGTTTGAAGTACAAAGTCCTGCCCACGTAGCAGAACTAGATGCATGGTATCCTGTCACATCATGCTGTGACATTATATTAAACCAGAGGAGAAGCACCCACCAAAAGGATCAACCCTACCATTTAATGCAGCAGATAGCTATTTACTTCTGGTCTTCCAGTCAAATTCTGATATTGCTTAGGTCTGACAAGAGCACAGCACAAAGAGGTGTGGCTATGAGCCCTTTCCTTTGAGAGAATGTTGAAGAGTTTTCAGCCTGCTATTGATAAGTCTATAGCAGGGCTTTATTAAATGTAGAGTGCAAGATGACCACAACTGACGTGGTGAGTCCTGGAAATAGAAAAGCTCTCTCTTTGTCTGGTGATTTAGTCAGCAAAGGGCTAAAAAGACCCACATGTGGTACTTGACAATTAGCAAAGACACAAAATAACCTAACCTATTTTTTTCCACTTCTTGTGTGTTTCCTGGTTAAGATTATCTAAAAGAAGAAGGCCAACACCCACTATCTGTATATCTCTTCAGTTCTCAAGAGTGGCATGATGACCCTCATTTTTTGAGCATCTATTATAACTGAATTGCAGTAAATCTGTTCCTTTGTTGATCTTTTCATATTGATTGAACAGAAGAAGGGGATTTGAAATAATGGAGTGATTGGTAGTCCATGGGCTGTTTGTTTGTTTTGTTTTGTTTGTTTGTTTGTTTCCAGTTTATTTTCCAACATTTTGTAGATTCATAGATATTTGGGGCAGAAGATCACGTAGTCTAACCTCCTGTATAATTTATTTTTATTTTCTTTGTCTTTCATACAGTTTTCAAATGTGAGCACCTAGAAAGTTGGATGACTAAAACCACGATTAGGTATTTAAATAGACACAACCTGCTTATTTTTTAAAAGGCTTTTTTTTCAAACATAGAATATGACTTGGTTAAAAAGAGAGTCTTAACCTAGAATACACAGGTATGGTTTAAGTTTTGCCATATACCGTCATCCGGTCTTGAATATGCTTTTTCCATCCCTTGCTGCTGCTTCTTGTCCAACTTTGTCTTCAAGTTTCATTTTTTGTGGGGAATTATAATGTCAAATGTCTTATTCTTTAAACTGGAACATATTTTAGCCATATGCTCCAGACAGGCAGGGAGTTTATTGCAGATGCCTTCTAAAATGACTCTGCCATTTAAGTAGAAATATTAAATGCAATATGTTTTAATCATTTACACATATTTTCATGATTTCATGATCATCCTTTCTTCACTTTATTCCTTATAGCCCAAGAAACACTGGTGGGTAATAACACACAGATTTGACAACACATTCTTTAAATCTCTATCAACATCACATGCCAGTATGATCTATTAAGGAATGTATTCTGTTCTACAGTGAATCAATGCAACAAAAAGATGTGTAATCTGGAATTGGTACAAATGAGTTTCTGTGTATACAAGAATAATATTTTCCTTTCACACACAGTCTCTGTCTTACTTGCGTAGCCTGCCCCTCCCTTTCTTCATCTGACTCTGAACGTCTAATTTAATCTGTGCTTTTAAAAAAATGTTCTAGTAGTTAAATAGTTCACATCCCTTTGAGAGACTGGACTCTTCTGTTACTGTAAATTGTTTTATTAATAACTAGGGCTGACATTTTCAGATTCATGGATAAATTGATAACACCAGGCTACTCTTTTTCTTTAGATGATTTAGATTATAGTAATTAACTTTGCAGCTGGGATAAAAGGTATTAACCAACTATCTTCACAGTAGTCCATCTTTCTAACACCTCTTTTAATCTCACATAGTTTAATAGTAAGGATAGACAAGCGTCAAAGCTGTGGATCTCATGAAGTTCAATATTTTGAAAACTGACAGCTATTTTGGGGCGTTCACAATGTTTGTAAAAATGGCTTAATTTTGTGAACTTTTTCTTCCAGCAACTAATGCCATCCTTTATTTCAACTTAAAGCATTCAGCTAAGGTATATGTTGGTTAAAGGAAACAATTTACTATATATTAAGGAAATAATACCCCAAAAGCAAGACTGGGAGGAGGGGAGATCATTTATTGCACTTTACATCTATTTTGCCAGTAGATTTTTCTGTCTTTCCCTCTTTTTGATCAAGGACTCTCTGAATTTATTTTTCCATTATGCTTGACATATGATATATTTGTGTGTGTTTGTGTGATCTTTTATACTCTTCTTTCTTTACTCCACAGCAGGGGTCAGCAACCTTTGGCATGCGGCTCGCCAGGGTAAGCACCCTGGTGGGCCGGGCCCATTTGTTTACCTGCCGCGTCCACAAGTTTGGCCGATCGCGGCTCCCCTGTCTGTGGTTCACTGCTCCAGGCCAATGGGGGCAGCGGGAAGCGGCGGCCAGCACATCCCTTGGCCCGCATCGCTTCCTGCCGCCCCCATTGGCCTGGGACCGCCAACCGCAGAGAGTGGGAGCTGCCATCTGCCGAACCTGTGGACGCGGCAGGTAAACAAATGGGCCCGGCCCACCAGAGTGCTTACCCTGCCGAGTCACGTGCCAAAGGTTGCTGATCCCTGCTCCACAGTGTCTCCTAAGTAGACCACAGACCCAATAGTCTGGGTCAAACTGTCGAGCCCAGTGTATTTGAGCAACATCTATGTTAACACAAAAGCAGCCACTGCCCAACATAAACTTCTATTTCTCTATTAACCCTCACTAGAAAAGGGTTTATTTTTTATACAGAATTTTCTCTCCAGCATGCCATTCTGGTGTTCATGCTTTAAATTTGGCAATGCAAAACAGCTGTACCTCTAAACTAACTAACCATTTTGTAATTGAAAGCTGCTGACTGTATCTTTGTTTTCTTTAACTAAGAAATACCACTTATGTTTCCTCCCACTTTTTCTTTCTTTTTAATTGAGGAGGTGTAATTTTACCTTTCACAAAATAGGTAAGATTCCCTTTTTTGATTGTTAGCTTTCTTAATAAGTATCCTTGAAGATCTAAATTCTCCGGTGGATTAGGGCTCTGCTTGTTTGCCTGGAGTTGCTGTGTGGCATATTTTAGTTGTGCACGTGCCTTTGTGTCTTCCACTCCATATGCTGGTTTAATCTTCAAGCATTGGTGTTTGTTGCTGTTGAAGTTATTATTATTTTAAAGCTTTTTATACATCTATCCACGAACTGTACTGAATGAGACAAATTGTAACTATCCAAGTCCAATATAACTTCCCCAGAACTCGCAACATTGGACTGCAAAAGGATTAAACCTCATAATGGTATTGCAGAAAGCTTCTTAGGGGTCATAATTAGGGATGGGTGATTTTTCTTTTTTTTGGATCCATAGTGTATTTACTGAAAGATAGTTTGTCAACCCAAAACTATTCATGAATTTGGTCCAGCTAATTTTGTCTGGGCAAAAAAGTTTTTGGGGCCAGCTACAGAAAAGTTAGACAGTGACAGTGCTTTATAAAGTTTAGATGAAAAATGGAGTGCATGCATGCATCCTTTATAACCTTTAGCCCAGCAATTAGGGTATTTGTCTGGGATGTGGGAGATCAAGGTTTGTATCCCCACTTTAGAAAAGGAACTCTCTATCCCAGGTTAATAGACAAACAACCAGGCTACAGGATCTTCTACATTCATTCTATCTAGTTGAAGCTATTCCACTTTGAACAAAACATAAATATTCATTGGGCCAAAGAGATAGTGAAAGAGAAATACTGTGTTGTGATTATCTTCTAGCTACTTAAAAAACAAAAGGGATACATATAGGAAATGGAGCGAGGGACATGTCACCAAGAAAGTGTACATGAAATAGGAGTTCTTCAAATATGTCAGACAGAAAAGAAAGATCAAGGATGGTGTGGGTCCACTGCTCATTAGAGAAGGTGAGCGGGTAACAGAAGGCATAGGAAGGCAAAGCTGCTCAATGCCTAATTTGCTTCAGCCTTCTCACAAAAAATAACATATGGCCGGATGACTCGTGAAGTTGCCATAGATCAGGATAAGTAAAGAATATGTCAGATCTTCAGACCAATTTGAATGAATTCAAATCAGTGATGCCAGATGCTATTCATCCAAAGGTACTGAAGGAATTAGCTGAAGAAATCTCGGAGCTACAGACAATAATTTTTGCAAACTCATCGATGACAGGAGAGGTCTTGAAAGACTGGAGTAGGGCTAACATAGCACCCATCTTAAAAAAAAAAAGGGGGGAAAAGGAGAAGCCGGAGAACTATAGACCCAGTCAGCCTGACTTTGATATCTGGGAAGCTACTAAAGCAATATATAAAACGTTCTATTTGAGAATACCTGGAGGATGAAAGTGTAATCACTAGCAGCCAGCATGGATTTATCAAGAACAAATCATGCCAAAGCAGCTTGATTTCCTTCTTTGACAGGGTAATTGATTTGGTGAACAGGGGGAATGCAGTGGGCATAATATATCTTAAGTTCAGAAAGGCTTTTGACACAGTCTTGAATGATATTCTGATCAGTAATCTGGAGAAATGTGGGCCTGGTGGAACTACCATTATGTAGATACATAATTGGTTAAACAATCACAACAAAGAATAACTATTAATGGAATGATGTCACATTGGAAGGAGGTTCAAGTGGGTTCAACAGGGGTCTGTTCTAAGTCTATTATTGTTTAACATCTTTATTAATGACCTGGATTTAGGAATAGAGAGCATACTGATCAAATTTGCAGATGACACAAAGCTAGCGGGGTTGCTAACACTTTGGAGGATAGAGCTAAAATTCAGAGGGATCTTGATTAATTGGAGAACTGGGCTATAGACAACAATCTAAAATTAACAGAGCCAGAGCATGCAAGTCACAGGAGGTTATAGTTCCACTCTATTTGGCTCCAGTTAGGCCTCAGCCGGAATATTGTGTCCAATTTTGGTCACCAATATATAGAAAGGATGTAGAGAAACTGGAAAGGATCCAGATGTGAGGAACAAAGATGATTAGTGGGATAGAAGACAAGCCATATGAGCAAATGCTGAAGAAACTGGTTATGTTTAGTTTGGAAAAGAGGAGATTAAAGGTGGGGCATGATAGCAGTTTTCAAATACTTGAAAGGCTGCCATAAAAAGATGGAGAAAAGTTGTTCTCTCTTGCCACAGATGGCAGGACAAGAGGCAATGGATTCAAACTACAACATAACAGATTTAGATTAAATCTCAGGAAAAAACTTCCTAACTGTAAGAACATTAGAACAGTAGAACAGACTGCCTAGGGAGGTTGTGGAAGCTTCTTCACTGGAGGCTTTCAAAAGGAGGCTGGATAGTCATCTGTCTTGGATGGTTTAGACACAACAAATCCTGCATCTTTTTATGGGGTTAGACTAGATGACCCTTGTAGTCCCTTTCAACTCTATGATTCTATGATTCAGACACTCTACTGGAGTATAGGAGATGTGGACTGAAATCTATCCTCTGAATCAGAAAGAGAGAAGATTGGAATTCACATCTCTTACTTTCCAGATAAGAGCCTTAATCACCAGGCTATAAAGTCATTTTCACACTCTTGCTTTGATCCAATGAATATTTAAGTTTTTATGCAAAGTGGAACAGCTTCAACAGGAAAGATTGAAAGCAACGTACCCCAGATTAGTCTATAGCTTTGTGGTCAGTATGCTCATATGGAGATCTGAGTTAAAGTCCCTTCTCCAGAGTGGAGATTCAAGCAGACGCTTCTGATTTTTTGACAAATTAAGAATATATTTGGAACTGAACAGAATATTTTTTCTGATTTTTCAGTTTGTCGGCACAACAAAACAATCAGTTGTTTAATTGACACTAGTCACAAGTAATATACATGAAAAGACAGAACAGAAAATAAACAGAGAAAAATAGGTAGACATTAATAGAGGAAGGTAATATGTGAAAGGAGTCTTCCCGAGCTGAGTTCTTTCCACTACTTTCCCATTCCTTACGTTGTTTCCAGGTTGTCTTCTTGTTTACTTTCCCTTCCTCAGTTTGTCTAGCTCCCATGGCTGTGGCTCTTTGGTGTGAAAGACTATATTGTATGGTGACAGCCTATACAAGAGAGCAGTGTAGTTGGGGCAGAATAGCATCTGCATGAGTTGTCTGTGTGTGGGGGGTGGGGGTATTGATTGTTTTCCCCATGGCATTATGGGGGAGGGCAGTGAGGGAGATCAGTGAATCTCCCACTAACTTCAATAAGGGCAGGATTTTTCCTTCAGTATTTATGAAAAGACAGTGTTGGGTGAGCTACTGCAGTTACCTCAGACATCAGGGTGTGTCGTAACTACTGATGAAACATGACCTATATGAATAGCAGAAATAGCATATTAAAGGGGTACGGTTAAAGGTCACTCTCCCTCTATTGAGTGCCAGAATTATTTTCTGAAGGTGTTTGCTTTAATTTTTAATGTTTTGTTTCCATGTCATTGGACATATAAACATTACATTAGATGCACATGCTCTGTAAAAGTCCTTTTAAAAATCTCTCTTAAGAGAGAGAGAGACTCTGTTAAGTGCTTAAACTCTCAAATCAGGTAATGCCAAAGCTAAGGTTGAATGCCTCATACTCCATTGACTTCAAAGCAGTTTCTCTGGATGTGCAGCCATGTAACTGAGATTACATTCTGCTCCAACATCTCTGGGTGCAAAATATTTCAAGTTTTGCTAAAAGGTGAGACAAGGCTTATTTTTACAATATTAGCAAGATTAAATAAAATGTCTGCAGTGCATAACATACACACAGAATTAATTTACATTTATATTATGATATTACATCCCTACCTGCAGGTTCTAGCAGCAACAAAAAAGTTAACATACAATATTTTTATCAGTCAGAGTGAAAGCAATAAAACAGAGCCTTACCAAAAAAAGAGTCCATAATCCGTTCCATTTTCATACTAAGAATGTAGAGAGACATTGAAGGGATATGAAATGATTCTATCTAGATATTATAATTGCTTATTCTGATCTGATATAAAGTAGCAGCTGGCTCCAGTTCCTATAATTGGAATGCACACAAACAAAAGGATAAGCTGTCCGTATTTTTGCCCTTTTGAATGTCAAAGCATGTTTTAACCATAGCAAAATATCTCAGGACTTTCCATTATTTTCCTCAAGATTAGTCTACTCTGTATCTTATACAAAGTTTGAACCATGAGAAGGGAAGGGGAGTGAATCAAAAGAATGATGAGAACATAGAATTGTAATAAATGTATGAAATATGGTAGAGAAACAGTCTTAACTATCCTCAGCAGTTTCAACAGGAGCAATATTTATTTCCTCTCTGAAAATGTTGTGTAGTACTAAGCAGTACTCTTCTGCTCCTGAAGTAGTTTCACTTTGTTGGGGGCAAAGTGACACTTGCATACAGAAATCAGGGTGTTAGGAGACTTAATTAGACGGACACGAACAACTTGAAATAGAGTCAGTTTCAAAAGGTGTGTTAGAAGTAGTTTCAAGTACAACACATATCCTTAATCTCAACTGGTATTTTTAGGGGTTTTATCATTCTTATTAAAAAAAGTTTTATTTTTATTTTTGCTGTATGACTAACCTTCCAAACAAAGGAAACAGTTCATCTGACTATGAAAAATATGATGTCAAATGAACAATGTAAATTTAAAACCGCTTCATTTTTCTGTAACCTTTTGGTTTCAGTGATCTTAGGAACTGATTGTAACAATCATGCAAAAATATCATTCAAGTGTAACAGTTTATAGTAGACTATTAGTAAAGCACTTTGAGTTTACCTAATGAAAAGTATTACAGAAGTACAGTGTAGGTACTAATGACATAGGGAAGGATAGGAAAAAGGTTATAGAGGCCAAATTTAGGCTGCTAGGTAAGAGATTGAAGTTTAGGACCTCCACGGTAGCATTATCTGAAATGCTTCCAGTTCCATGTGCAGGGCCAGTTAGGCAGAACTTTTACAACTTTTAAAAAGGTTAAATTAAATATTAAATTAATGGAGATATCCCATCTCCTAGAACTGGAAGGGACCTTGAAAGGTCATCGAGTCCAGCCCCCTGCCTTCACTAGCAGGACCAAGTACTGATTTTTCCCCAGATCCCTAAGTGGCCCCCTCAAGGATTGAACTCTCAACCCTGGGTTTAGCAGGCCAATGCTCAAACCACTGAGCTATCCCTCCCTGAGCATTTCACAGTCACTATAACCATCCTGGTCAGGTGGTCGGTAATATATCCATACTGCTATATTCTTATTATTTAAGAGTAGTTATTAAACTAGGGGCTGGGGAAAAACCGACAGGTGTGGAGGAGCACATGGTTCAGTCAGAGATATCTCTTATGGGAGGATTTATTAATGGAGATACTATATGTCCTGGTAAGGTGGAGAGGATGGAAGATGATAAAATGTAGGTAGGATCTCATGAGAAACAATCAAATGAAAAAAAAAAATCCCATTCAATTACATCATGTAATGGAAGACAACTAAACAGTGACAAGTTTTTAAAGTGCTTATATACAATTGCTAGAAGTCTAAATAATAAGATTGGTGAACTAGAGTGCCTCATATTAAATGAGGATGTTGATATAATAGGCATCACAGCAACTTGGTAGAATGAGAATTCTCAGTGGGACACAGTAATACCAGGGCACAAAATATATGGATAGGACAGAATATGTCATGCTGGTGTGGGAGCGGCACTACATGTGAAAGTGCAGAATCAAATGAAGTAAAAATCTTAAATGAACCAAACTTTACCATAGAATCTCTACGGAATGTAGTTCCATGCTTAAATAATAAGAATATAGCAGTATGGATATATTACCGACCACCTGACCAGGATGGTTATAGTGACTGTGAAATGCTCAGGGAGATTAGAGAAGATACAAAAAAATAAAAAAAATACAGTAATAATGGCAGATTTCAACTATCCCCATATTGACTGGGTACATGTCACCTCAGGATGGGATGCAGAGATAAAGTTTCTTGACACCTTAAATGACTGCTTCTTGGAACAGCTAGTCCTGAAACCCGTAAGAAGAGAGGCAATTTTTGATTTAGTGGAGCACAGGGACTGGTCCAAGAAGTGATTATAGCTGGACCGGTTAACATCCCTGTAGCAGGGAAAACACCACAGCAGCCCAACACTGTAGCATTTAATTTCAGAAACGGGACTACACAAAAATGAGGAAGTTAGTTAAACAGAAATTAAATGGTACCATGACAAAAGTGAAATCCCTGCAAGCTGCATGGAAACTTTTTAAAGACACCATAATTTAAATGTATACCACAAATTAAAAAACATAGTAAGAGAATCAAAAAGTTCCACCGTAGCCAAATTAGAAAGTAAATGAAGCAGTGAGAGACAAAAAGTCATCCTTTAAAAAGTGGAAGACAAATCCTAATGAGCAAAATAGAAAGGAGAAGAAACTGTGGCAAATGAAGTGTAAAAATATAATTAGGAAAACCAAAAAAGTATTTGAAGAACAAATAGCCAAAGACTCAAAAAGTAATAGCATTTTTTTAAAGTACAATATATGCAGGAAGCCTGCTAAACAGCCAGTGGGGCCACTGAACAATCTAGCTGCTAAAGGAACACTCAAGGACAGTAAGGCCATTGTGGAGAAACTAAATGGATTCTTTGCATCAGTCTTCATAGCTGAGGATTTAAGGGTGATTCCCAAACCTGAATCATTCTTCTTATGTGGCAAATCTGAGGATCTATGCCAGATTGAGGTGTCATTAGAGGAGGTTTTGGGACAAATTGATAAACTAAACAGTAATAAGGACCAGATCTTATTCATCCAAGAGTTCTGAAGGAACTCAAATGTGAAATTGCAGAACTACTAACTGTAGTTTGTAACCTATCATTCAAATCAGCTTCTGTACCAAATGACTAGAGGATAGCTAATGTGATGCCAATTTTTAAAAAGGACTCCAGAGGTGGTCGCAGCAATTACGGGCGTGTACCGGTACTGACTTCAGTACCGGGCAAACTGGTTGAAACTATAGTAAAAAACAGGATTATCAGACATGTTGATGAACAAAATTTGTGAGGGAAGAGTCAACATGTTTTTCGTAAAGGGAAATCATGCCTCATAAATCTACTAGAATTCTTTGAGCTGGTCAACAAACATTAGGATGAGAGGGATATAGTGTACTTAGATTTTCAGAAAGCCTATGACAAGGTCCCTCACCAAAGGCTCTTACGCAAAATAAGCTGTCATGGGATAAGAGGGAAAGTCCTCTCCTGGATTGTTAACTGGTCAAAAGATAGGAAATAAATGTTAGGAATAAATGGTCAGTTTTCACAGTGGAGAGAAGTAAATAGGTCCCCTTACCAGCCACAGGTAAAGTGGTTTAAAACCCAAGAAGGGGACCATGATTATTTGGGAGCCCAAACAGGAATGTAAAAGGACCAGAGCAGGATTGAAGACCATAACAATGGCAACTAGACTGCTTGTTGTATAAGCTGGCCCCAATGTTGTTTTGGTACTTCATCTATTCTAGGTTACTTACCCTCAGTCCTTTCTTTGTGTCTGAAAATAAAGTACACACACCACCACAAAAACCCACACCAAAGTCCTGCTTTAAAAGCTAAAGGATAAATGTTTCACTCCCCACACAGTTTCTGCTTCCTCTTGAATGCAGAATGAATGTCCTGAAAGGAAGCAATTTGTCAAATAAAAACACAGTTTCTACTGACAACCACAGAAAATATGTAACTGTATAGGGCACAAACAAAATATTTTGTTAGAGTTAAAATCAAACATAATGCCAATGCTACAACTTCAAACCAACCTCACATACTGGGAAAACTATGTCCAGAATGAGATGATAGTTTGTATTTCAATTGTTACACATATAAGCTGGGAAACTGAGTCACGAGTCCACCCAAATCAGCCAAAATCAATGTTTGCCTTTATTTATAAATATTCAGAAATAATCATTGTCACCAATGGGCTCTGTCATAAATATATGAGCAGATAAGATAGAACAAGTAGGGGCCCAAGTTACCAAGTTCCAGGTATTGGGAAGTTTACTCCACTTCATGATGATCATCTCATTCTCTGATCCAGTATTCTCCCTCAGTTTCTCATATGGTTTTCTCCAAGTTGGGCCCCTGTTCACGTGGTTGCTTGTTACATATTCATTAGCTTTCTTCCAGTTGTTAACATTGCATCTTAAATAACCCATACAATACGCATGTGAAAGCTTCAATTTACAGAACTCATGCTTTTATGTCTTCATGTCACCTCTCTCACGTTTTTTAGTAATACAGGGATTTTTAGCACTATGTTTTATGTATTTTATTATACTGATTAACTTCCTCTTTCTCTAAATCCTCCAACACAACACATTCCATGAGGAAAATATCATATTTATTCTGACAGCTATAAGCATTACTTCAGCATGCCTACAGAAGAAAAAGATTGGCAAGACAACACTCATGTCAAGCAAAGGCTGATCCAACATCTTGGCATAAGTATAAAGGGAAGTATTTCTTCACACAATGCACAGTCAGCCTGTGGAACTCCTTGCCAGAGGATGATGTGAAGTCCAAGACCATAACGTGGTTCAAAAAAGAGCTAGATAAATTCATGGAGGATAGGTCCATTAATGGCAATTAGCCAGGATGGGTAGGAATGGTGTACCTAGCCTCAGTTTGCCAGAAGCTGGGAATGAGCAACAGGGGATGGATAACTTGATGATTACTTGTTCTTTTCATTCCTTCTGGGGCTCATTGGTCACTGTCAGAAGACAGGATGCTGGGCTAAATGGACCTTTGGTCTGACCCACTAGGGCCATTCTTATGTTCTTATGTTCTTAAGTACTATCATGACTTGTCCAGACGCATTCACTAAACATATTCATTAACTATTATATTGTTAGTTTAATATTAACCCTTAATTTTACCGTTCAACAATTCTTCATTTTTCAGTATAATAATTCAATGCATCTGTATCATCCTAAATTATTCAGTAACACTTTATCATTTGACTAAGATAGTTATGAAGAACAACGTAACTTTAATGCCAACATTTCCTTATTTTTTTCCAAGCATGGACTTTCAGGGTACTTTTTGCTCCAAGTCTAGCATCATGCTTGTAAATTACTAGGGCCTGGTCTACACTAGGAGGTTATGTCGAATTTAGCAGCGTTAAATCAAATTAACCCTGCACCTGTCCACACAACGAAGCTATTTAGTTAGACATAGAGGTCTCTTTAAATCGATTTCTGTACTCCTCCCCGATGGGGGGAGTAGCACTAAATTCGACATGGCCGTGTCAAACTAGGCTAGGTATGGATGGAATTCAACGCTAATAGCTCCGGGAGCTATCCCACAGTGCACCACTCTGTTGACACTCTGGACAGCAGTCTGAGCTCGAATGCTCTGACCAGCCACACAGGAAAAGCCCTGGGAAAATTTGAATTCCTTTTCCTGTCTGGCCAGTTTGAATCTCATTTCCTGTTTGGACATTGTGGCGAGCTCAGCAGCACTGGCAACGATGCAGAGCTCTCCAGCAGAGGTGACCATGCAATCGCAGAATAGAAAGAGGGCCCCAGCATGGACTGATCAGGAAGTCTTGGATCTGATCGCTGTGTGGGGCGATGAGTCTGTACTTTCGGAGCTGCAATCGAAAAAATGGAATGCGAAGATCTACGAGAAGATCTCCAAAGCCATGACGGAGAGACGATACAGCCGGGATGCAACGCAGTGCCGCGTGAAAATCAAGAACCAAAGCGGCAAATGGACGCTCCGGATCCCAGCCCCAGACATGCCGTTTCTACAAGGCACTGCATTCCATTCTAGGTGCGGCCACCACCACTACCCCACCCCCAGTGACCGTGGACTCTGACGATGGGGTATTGTCAACGGCTGCTTCCTCGGAGATGTTCGCGGATGGGGAAGATGAGGAAGGACGAGGCAGTCGACAGCGGATACAACGCTGATTTCCCCGACAGAAAGGATCTCTTCATCACCCTCACAGAGATCCCTTACCAACCCTCCCAAGGCGTTAACCCTGACTCTGAATCAGGGGAAACATCAGTCGGTAAGGGTTTTAAATATGTAAACATTTATTTTGATCAGAACAGGAATGGAATATTAACAATGCGTTTTGCATGATTACTTTGCCCTAGGCGCTCTACTTTTTAGTCCTTGCCAGTGCAGCTACTGGAAAATTCTGTCAATATGTCCGGGGATAGAGCAGAAATCCTCCTGGGACATCTCCATGAAGCTCTCCTGGAGGTAATTTGAAAGCCTTTGCATTAGGTTCCTATGGAGAGTGGCCTTATTGCGTCCTCCATGGTAGGAAACTTTTCCGCGCCAGGCTAGCAGCAAGTACTCCGGGATCAGTGCCTAGCACAGCATGGCCGCATACGGTTCTGGTTTTTGCTGGCATTCACGCAGCATGCGGTCTTTCTCTGTGTCCGAAATCCTCATCAGAGTTATATCACTCATGGTGACCTGCTTTAAACTAAGGGAACGTTAGTATTGGGACTGATTGCCTGTTCCTTTACATAACAGTAACCGTTGGTTTACAGCCATGCGGTGGAGGCAGGACAGGGGCAGCATACAGGGATCTTTCCTGGGGACAGCTGTGAGGGGGGTGGGACAGGGGCAGAGTTCATGCTGGCCGGATTGCCGGCAGCAGGAACTGGCCAACGCTAGGGGCATTGCTTTGAACGTGAAAGGAGGGCACTGCTATAAATTAGACTTTCAGCAGCCAAAAGTCTACAGCTTACCATATCCGCCTGCTACCTGAATTCCGCTGTCCAGCCCCGCTTGTGTGATCTGTACTCCAAGACCCCAGGCACTGAATGGGAAGGCCAAAAATTCAACCTTGTCCTGAGTGCGCATGTGATAGGTGCTTTGCATGGTCTTGTTCACAGAGAAAGACTGTTCATTGTTCACAAAAATTTATCTTTGTGAAGAATTCACTCCCTTTTTCCCATCCCACAGCTGCGAGTGTCTCCCGACCTACCCTGGCATCCCCCTCCCAGAGGCTGTCGCAGATTAGGCGCCGAAAGAGAAGGACATGGGATGAGATGTTCTCCGAACTTATGAGCTGCTCCCGAGCCGAGGCGGCACAGAAGACCCAGTGGAGGGAGAACATGTCGCAATACCAGAGATCACACAGCGAACGGGAGGACAGGTGGCGGCAGGAAGACCAGCAGGTGACTCAAACACTGCTTGGACTAATGAGGGAGCAAACGGACACGCTCCGGCGCCTTGTATAGGTTATGCAGGACCAGAGGCAGGAGGACAGAGCCCCGCTGCAGTCTATCTCTAACTGCCCTCCCCCGCCACAAAGTCCCATCCCCCCTCACCCAAAGGCCCAAGAAGGAGGGGTGGCAGGGGTCGTGAAAACAGTCACTCCACCCCTGCAGACTGCTCAAGTACCAGACGGCTCTCATTCCCAAAGTTTTGATAAGTCCTTTCCTTCACTCCAAAAGCACCTCACCCAAGCACCCATCCCAGTGTCATCCCCTAACTGTGTAGTTGTTAATAAAAAATATGTTTCTGTTAATTACTGTTTCCGTCATGTTCTTTTAGAGGATAGTGTGTTTGAAGGGGGGAAAAGGGGTTGGTAATTGGAGAGGACAGTCACCTTTACCCGGGGGCAGGTTCAGCAGCAGGTCACACACACATTGCAGTCACTAGGCACCCTGTTCAATCTGGCAGGTGGTTTTCATGTTTTGTGTGCAGGGGCTATGTGAGTTTGTGGTGGGGGAGGGCGGTTACAGATCTTATGCAGCGGTCCTTAGCCTGGATGACAGAGCCACGCAGCAGGGGATCTGTTACCATCCTCCCCTGCCACAAAGTCACATACGCCCCCACACAGAGTCCTGAAAAGGAGGGGTGGCAGGCTCCATTGAAACAGCCAGTCCACCACTGCGGACTGCTCTAGGAGCAGGAGCCTGTCATTCCTCGAGTTTAGAAGTGTCCTTTCCATCACTACACCCGCTCCCCACCACAGTCTGCGTCCCAGTTTCAACCCTTTACCATGAAATCCTTAATAAAGAAAATGGTGTTAATGAACAAAGTTCCATTTATTTTATTTTTAAAGGTGTGTTGGAAGGGGGGCAATGGGGTGAGGGGGGGTATGTAACTGGAGAGGATAGTCAACATTAAGTTGGTAAAGAAACGGGGGCAGGTTCAGCTTCTCTTTAAACAAACTTAATAGTCACTGGTTACCCTGCTCACTGAGGAACCTAGCTTTCAAAGCCTCCCAGATGCACAGCGCATCCCACTGGGCTCTTCTAATCGCCCGGCTATCTGGCTGGGTGTAATCAGCAGCCAGGCGATGTGCCTCAACCTCCCACCCCGCCATAAACATCTTCCCGTTGCTCTCACAGAGATTGTGGAGCACACAGCAAGCTGTAATAACAATGGGGATATTGGTTTCCCTGAGATCAGAGCGAGTCAGTAAGCTTCTCCATCTCCCCTTGAGATGTCCAAAAGCACACTCCACCACCATTCTTCACTTGCTCAGCCGGTAGTTGAAGAGTTCCTTTTCACTGACCAGGGTGCCTATATAGGGCATTAGCGGGTAGGCTGGGTCCCTGAGGATCACTATAGGCATCTCCACATCCCCAACAGTTATTTTGTGGTCCGGGAAGTAAATACCTTCCTGCAGCCGTCTAAACAGACCAGAGTTCCTGAAAACACGAGCGTCATAAAGCTTGCCTGGCCATCAGATGTTGATGTTGGTAAAAGGTCCCCTATGGTCCACCAGTGCTTGCAGCACCATTGAAAAGTAGCCCTTTCGGTTAATGTACTGGCTGGCCTGGTGGTCTGGTCCCAGGATAGGGATGTGAGTTCTATCTATAGTCCCACCGCAGTTTGGGAATCCCATCACAGCAAAGCCATCTATGATGACCTGGACGTTTCCAAGGGTCACTACCTTTGACAGCAGTAGCTCAACAATTGCGTTGGCTACTTGCATCACAGCAACCCCCACGGTAGATTTGCTGACGCCAAAGTGGTTCGCGACTGACCGGTAGCTGTCTGGCATTGCAAGCTTCCAGAGGGCTATGGCCACTCGCTTCTGGACAGTCAGGACTGCTCGCATCCGGGTGTCCTTGTGCTTCAGGGCAGGGGACAGCAACTCACAAAGTTCCAAGAAAGTTCCCTTCCGCATCCGAAAGTTTCGCAGCCACTGTGATTCATCCCAGACCTGCAGCACTATGCGGTCCCACCAGTCCGTGCTTGTTTCCCGGGCCCAGAATCACCGTTCCACAGCATCAACATGACCCATTGCCACCATGATGTCCATGGCGCGGGGTCCCATGCTTTGCGAGAGGTCTGTGCCACTCTCAGACTTAATGTCCTCACCATGCTGTTGTAGCGTCCTCGCCCGATTTCTCAGCATCTGCCTCTGAAAAAGGTGGATGATAAGGTGCGAGGTGTTGACAATGGCCATAACTGCAGCGATGGTCACAGCGGGCTCCATGCTCGCAGTGCTATGGCGTCCGCCCTGTCACTCACCAGAAAAGTGCATGAACTGATTGCCCGCTGGCGCTTTCAGGGAGGGAGGGCGGGAGGGAGGGAGGGTTGAATGACGACAGTTACCCAAAACCACCCTCGACGCATTTTTTCCCAAGCAGGCATTGGGGGCTCGACCCAGAATTCCAATGGGCAGCGGGAACTGCGGGAACTGTGGGATAGCTGCCCACAGTGCACTGCTTCCAATGTCAACGCTTGCCCCGTTAGTGTGGACTCACTTCGACTTTGTAATATCGGTTCCACTAATTTGATTTAAGTAAAATCAAACTACTCTCGTAGTGTAGACATACCCTAGGAAGCTTTGTCAGTAATTTTGTCTGCTGCAATTTGAAGTAATTCAATTTTAGGGCCTTGGTGTTTAATTGTTTGCAAAACACACATTATCAGTCATGCATTATTACATGTGCAGACATAACTAAGCTCCCCAACAGCTCTGAGGTATCAATGTTATATATATTTTTTCTTATTTAATCTTCATGACAGGCATTGTGAAGATGTTCTACTGGAAATGACAAGTATAGCTACAATAATAAATATTATACCATAATAAATAATAAAACACTTCCAAGATACATACAAACTTTTTGTTGATATGTAGCTATTGATATTTGAGATAGTAGCCAAAGCAATATGATGATGTGTCCCTGGGCTATAGATTTGCAACATTTGAGAATTACAGATGACTACTTTTCTGCATGGATGTCAGGATTCTCTGTTGTGCAACCCTGATATATTTACATAGAGGAGATCTATGAGTCAGAGCTTTCTCTGTTTTATTGTAAACACAAATACATATCAAGATTATTTATTATTCATTGGATACTAAATTTAAAATGGGTGGTTAAGGTCGAATTTTAAGATGATCATGCTTAAAAGTAAACATAGTGCTTGAAAGGATTGTAAGAGATGAGGATCACTTGGATTAATGAATGTATTATGGAGGCGTTTGTCATCAGCCTTTTATGTTAATTCTGATAACAAGAGTATGAGAAGTTTAAAAACTTCACAGGTTACATCTTTTGTGGTCAATCTGTGTGCCTTACAGAATATCAATTAATTCTCCTTGTGCCCCTTTGAACTCAATATCATTAACACTGTTACTAAAATCAATGTAGTTTAAGGGTTTCAACCCCCTCCCCCATTTTTGGTTAGCAGGACATTTAGAGATTCTAATTAGGGAAGCAACAGAAGCTCAGTCAAATTCCTTGTTCAGTTTGGCCATAGCTATTTTAAAAACATTTGACTCAATCTCAATACAGTCATTTGGGACCAACTTTCAGAACTGAGGCTTAAACAGGACTGGAGTTATGGTTATTTGCAATACTTTACTGATTCAAATCTAAGGGACTTTAAAAAAATAGAAAAGCTCTGGTATTTTTCAATATTTGGGGTTGGTTTTGCTTGGCTGATTTACTATTTAAAATATGAATGTTTAAGAGTTTCTTTCCTTAAGGTGACTAAAAAAACCCTTTTATTCTACAATAAACAAGCTGTTAGCTTGGGAACTTTTTATTAGATTTCCATTACAAAAGTTCACAAAGAAACACAAAATAGAATATGAATATGTGGAGAGAGAGACTTGTACATTCAATAATGATTTATATGGGAGAATCCCACCTACTGAATAGCCTGGAACACTTCCTCTTGGATCATTTTTTTCCCCTTGAGTTCCCATCCACATTCCACCAAGGCTTAAACATTATATTCATGGCTATTGACATTTGAGATAATAGCCTAAGAATTATGGCTCTATATCTTTCAAGAATCAAAAACTTCTTAGATTTTCTTGTACTAGTATAAAATATATATGAAAATGCTATGTTGTTTTGCATTTATTTTCCCCATTTGTAATTGAAATCTATAATAAAAGCAATATTGCATTATGTTCCTTTTGATATAATTGTGTTTTGTTTTGATTTTTAATTATCTGTTGTGAAGGAAAAAATAAAGCTGTTTTTCAAATAGGTATAGAAAAAAAACCACTTAAAATGTTAGAAATTGATACTTTTCCAGTTAAACAGTATAATAATGCTATAAAGTGGGTGAATTCTTCAATTCTTTGATGAACTACCTACATTTGTCAAATGTGAATGTGCATTAATGGGATAATTTGCAGGATTTTTTGTCTGTTGTAATAGATTAAAACTTTCATTGTGTATTGAGTATGTTGTTTCTATGTTGCTGAATGAGGCACAAAATTATATAAAATATAACCTCAAACGCTCATTAAAAATAGTAGGTCATGCGGAATTCCTGCATAGAGTTGTAGGGATTGATCCAAGGGGTTAAGGATCCTCGCATTAATCATTAACTCAATATTACAAAATAAGGGTAGTTAAATGCATTTGATCAGAAAAATATTAATAGGTGCCTTATTTTCAAAGATGCTTAGTGCTTATAGCTCCTGTGGACATCACCTGGAATTGTAGGAATTCAGACTTTAAAAAAAATCAGAAACCAAGCTTCCCTTCAGTTGTTCATATATAGGTAAATACTACAGTCAATAGAGTATAGCATTGAAAAGCAGAAATGGGGACACCAGTCTAGTTGGAAGTTACCTGAATTTCACAAACTCATTTCAAAATTTCTTGATATCCACAGTGTCTGAGTTTGTGAAACCTTCCGTCAACCCTCCCCCCAGCACAACAAAAATAACCTTTTTGTTTTCTCAGGCATCTTTATTACAACATATGCTTTTTGTTTATCTGAAGGGAACCATGAGGTATTCAAACAATGACGAAAGCCAGAAAAGGTAACTGTATGGCTCTAGTTCTCTTTCAAGGACAGAAATAAAAATGCATCACTGACCAGATGGGGCAGTTGCTAAACTACATATTAATAGCCATTGAAACTACTCACCCACTCAAAGTAAAAAGAAAAAGCCTGGCAATTGCAATATTGTTCATATCCTCCTGCCACTTCATAAAGTTAATGAACTTTTATTACCTAGAAAAACTGATGATTTCTATGTCAGAGAGAACCACATTATTTAACATTTAAAGTTCTGATCAATTCATCTGTGTTTAGAATATTAATTTGTTAATAGCCTTCATCTCCAAGCAAGGCCCATCCCCTTTGGCTCATCCTTAAGGGAAACCCACACACTATTAATGTGAGAGGTGTTGAGCTGTTGGAATAATCATTCAGGTTTCTGTTTGCCCGCAAACAGCACAAAACCATTAGTCAAGGGATATGTGAGAAACGTTAATATTAGAGGAACTAGTGAATGGATAAGTTCATGCAGAGCCAGTGAATGGATAATAAATTCATGCAAAGCTTTGATCTGGGCTTTGAACACATTGTTGCTGAACTGCTCTGCTTCTCGGTATGTTGAAAAAATAATTTTGATTGGTCTTACATAAGCATCGGAGTGGATAAATGCCATGTGACACTGATATAGTGGGCACATCAATCTGCTGTTACCAGCTGTTGTCCTATTTTTAGGAAATAGGGACCTGGTGGGATAAATTAAGATGGGGACTCCTTGGGACAGAGAATGAGAAGGTTAGAGTAGGTATTTCTTTGCAGACAGTGCAGCTTATTTTAATCACTAGCAGTGTCTCTAGGTGGATTATACTCAGGTATATGTAAATCTAGCTAGGTTTACATTACATATCCCTCAGGAAACTCTGCATTTTCTGATAGCAATTTGAATTTCAAGACTATATATCCTCCTGTGCTAAACAGCCATGCAGAACTTACATCTGTTAGTGGGAAGTTAAATTTGGAAAGTCAGGCCAGCATGGCTTCTTTAACAAGACATCTTGCAATATCCATTAGTGGTTCAGCCAGGCAGCAGTGCAAGAATGGATTGCTCTTATGGGTATTGACAGGAGAGTGCTTTTCCTGAGTAGGGCTGGACTTAAGCACAAGATTAAGTGCTTTCCTGAATTGGTTGCCCCATCTTTAGTGAAAGGGTAGCTAATTTGTTGTTGTATTTGCAAGCAAATGTTAATGTGAAATTAATCACTTGAGCTGCATGCTTGCTAAGTGTTTGATATATCAGATAATCTATAGCTAAAACCAGGACCCTGACCTAAGAAAATGAACATTCAATAAGGATGGGAATATTGCTGAGACATTACAGTAATGTTATCAGAAACTGCAGATATACAAGTTGAAGAGCTACAGTGAACTGGATGGTGATAAATTCCTTCATAATCATCAAAAACCTTTAGTAAATCAAAAGCTCTTAGATAAGCTTGAAAAACTTTTATTTCAAACAAAATGTTCCATTATTCCTTTTCAAAAAATAAATAAATCCAAAACATATATCAGCCACAATATTTAGTAGCACTCAGGGAATTCATTAGCTCCAATACCCCTTAAGTATGGTGCAACTTCAATTCCTGAACACTACCTTCATCCCCATTTAATAATAGTAATTAAAAAAAGAGAGCTATGCCCACTATTTTGTTATTTAGTATCAAAGTCCTGCTATGCTTAACAGGTTGCTAGATATGAAGACTTCTAAATGTATGCAGAAAATATTCCCACAGTAAATAATACAATCTCTTGATGACCCCAGCAAAATCCTAACTGATACATCTAAAAAGAGTGGTCCATTCCAAAAAGAACAACTGACAACTTACTTATAGTGGCACCCAGTAGGACCATGTTCTAAAATGGCCTTAAAATGGACCATACATTCTTATATTTCCTCAGAAAGTAAGTTGTTTATTGGGATGAACTTTCATACCGGGCTCAACGGGTAGTGATCAATGGCTCCATGTCTAGTTGGCAGCCGGTTTCAAGAGGAGTACCCCAAGGGTCGGTCCTGGGGCCGGTTTTATTTAATATCATTATTAAATATCTGGAGGATGGTGTGGACTGCACTCTCAGCAAGTTTGCAGATGACACTAAACTAGGGGGCATGGTAGATACACTAGAGGGTAGGGATCGGATACAGAGGGACCTAGACAAATTAGAGGATTGGGCCAAAAAAAACCCGATGAGGTTCAACAAGGACAAGTGCAGAGTCCTGCACTTAGGATGGAAGAATCCCATGCACTGCTACAGACTAGGGACCGAATGGCTAGGTAGCAGTTCTGCAGAAAAGAACCTAGGGGTCACAGTGGACGAGAAGCTGGATATGAGTCAACAGTGTGCTCTTGTTGCCAAGAAGGCTAATGGCATTTTGGGCTGTATAAGTAGGGGCATTGCCAGCAGATCGAGGAACGTGATTGTTCCCCTTTATTCGACATTGGTGAGGCCTCATCTGGAATACTGTGTCCAGTTTTGGGCCCCACACTACAAGAAGGATGTGGAAAATTGGAAAGAGTCCAACGGAGGGCAACAAAAATGATTAGGGGTCTGGAGCACATGACTTATGAGGAGAGGCTGAGGGAATTGGGATTGTTTAGTCTCCAGAAGAGAAGAATGAGGGGGGATTTGATAGCAGCCTTCAACTACCTGAAGGGGGGTTCCAAAGAGGATGGAGCTCGGCTGTTCTCAGTGGTGGCAGATGACAGAACAAGGAGCACAGGTCTCAAGTTGCAGTGGGGGAGGTCCAGGTTGGATATTAGGAAACACTATTTCACTAGGAGGGTGGTGAAGCACTGGAATGCGTTACCTAGGGAGGTGGTGGAGTCTCCTTCCTGGGAGGTTTTTAAGGCCCGGCATGACAAAGCCCTGGCTGGGATGATTTAGTTGGGAATTGGTCCTGCTTTGAGCAGGGGGTTAGACTAGATGACCTCTTGAGGTCCCTTCCAACCCTGATATACTATTATTCTATGATTCAAAGAGATGTAATGACCGCTGAATTTTTAATGTACTTTTTGTTGTGTTTCTCTTCATATATTTATCATACTGTCAATCCCTTTGCAAAATTATCCTGTCCCACCACATTACTACACCAAGCATCCACAACTAATAGGGTCAGAAGTGGGTAGAGAAAAGAAGGTTGACGTGCCTTTTAGGTGACTTAACTTTCTATTTCCTATTTTTGAGGGTTTAGGTCAGGTTGGGTGTTGAGTGCACCTGGTTTGGAAACGTGTGTGTGTGTGTGTGTGTGTGTGTGTGTGTGGTAAAATTTACTAGCACCAATGGAATTATTCAGGGGAATCATGGGACTCAAATCCAGAAACTCCATAGCTGTTTCACAACTTGCTGTCACAACCCTTCAGAAAGTCAGTTAACCCCTGTGATTCAGTTTCCCCCTCTTTAAAAGGGGAATGGTACTCTTTACTTATGTACTTTCCAAGGCTGATGTGAGGATTAATGAGTTAATGTGTGTACAGTGCTTCAGAAATAGAAACACTGTCTGTTATTTTTCTCAACAACTGGGACAATGATGCATCAGCTGAAACAAAAACAAAACAACCCAAAAGTAGCTATTGTAAACAGTGACCCAAGGTCCTACCAAACATCTACTAGCTTCATTAGGCACTGAATAAAACAATAAAATGTTATCTATTACATGCTCATCACCATGGAAAATAATTACTTACACCCATCAATTAGTCTAATTAATATTGATCTATGGTTCTCTCCTTCCTACCTCCAAACTGATAGATGTTTGATTAATCATATACATATGTGATGTCTGCTGAAATAGATCAGTGGTTCATAGAATATTAATGAGAACACATTACTTATGAAAGCAGGAGTAGTGTATATGTATGAATGTTGTAACATATATCTAAATAACATTAATCACTTCCAGTTGGGATGAAAACTGTGACAGTGCAGGAACAGCAAATTACAGACAAAATTCTGTAAATTAAGAGTAACAATGCATCAGAAATGACAAAATGCGAGAGATGGAGCTAAAAACACATGGGCTGATTCACAAAAAAATGAATCACCATGATTCTGAATGTAACTCCATTTAGAGCAAAGGAATGACTCTGGGGATTAAGCTAGCTGAGTATCTGTGAGCTCTACAGTCAAGCACGGAAACAGGATATGGTCTGCTGATACTATGAAAAATCATTACACTTAGGTTCACTATGTGGTTTCCACTTCCCAGTTTGTGTGGATGCCTTACATCATAATCAGATCCAGTTATGTCTCATTGGCATTTTAAAAATAAAATTGCTTTTCTAACAAAAACATTTTTGGAGAGGGAGAACAACAGATACTTATTATTAGCAAAAGCCCTAGATAGCTAAGTGGAATTGTTCATATTAATAACTTAAAAGCTTGTATTTTTGAATGAACAGCACATTTAGCTTTATGAATATCCTTTTGCAATTTACAGCTACTTCTTACCTTGTATAGGTTTTTTTCCCCTTGTCTCTAGCAGAATAATATAATCTTAGAGAAGCAAAGTAAGCTATTGTTACAAACTAGATATTCCAGGGACTATTTTAACCTTCATTCTTGTCCCCCTATTCAACTACATCTTACTGAGATGCAGCTTTCACTTGACTTTTTAATTGAAAATGAGGGACAGCCTAAATTAACACTAGTGGCATAAAAAATAAAATAAATATGGAATTATTTTTTTGTAAATAGGATGAAGGAAAAATCATCAAATTAGGTGCTAGTATAGATCTATGGCTCACTTTTTATTTTCAATTTTACTTAATAATCAAAGTCTCTGAACAGGAAATCTATGGAAACAGGAGAACCAGTAGGAGAGGCCCTTGAAGACAAAATGAAACCATCCGTTTAAAAAAAAAGCACATGCTTAAATACATATTATATATTTACTCTATAGAAATTTACACTGGACATTACATTGATGTGGATATAGCAGCAAAACCAGGACAGACACATGCATAGAATTATGTGGCTGGCCACAACTTTTATTGAACTTTATCACAATGGGAGAAGGCTACCCGCCAATCACCCATACTCTGCTATACTAGGCATTTAATTGATTCTGGTGCTGGGATTACAGGGCTCCTTATCATATAAACCATAACATGAGAGGTTCTCCTGAGACTACACTCCAGGACATAGCTCTCTGTGAGTCCTAGCAGCCTCCCCACAGCAAGGGTATAGAGAGTACAACAGAGTGGGAACCTCATCCTGTGAGGGTCACAAAGTTGGACCTCAGCCCACGAAGGACACAAGGTCTCACACTATCACTTGGGCCAAAGACCCATCATCAAAATCCCTAGTCTTTTACATCTGGGAACCATTCATTTTATTCTCCTAACTGCACTGGAAACCAGCCAGAGGGGGTGACAGAATCTAGCTTCACCACTCCCCATCCAACCACAATACCTGGTATCATAATACCCTCCAAATCTATGCAGTTGCATTCCATAGCCCGATGTCAGCACCTCCATCTGATAATTGTATGCCATCATTTCTGAAAACTTCTGGGTGATTATAATGGATGTTCCTGTGCTGTATCACTGAAACCACTATCTCCAAGAATATCTTGGTGACCTCCCTATTTACTTTCTTTCTAGCCATGTCTACGCAGGCTGGGTCTGCTTCCAGCCTTTGCATGTCAGTGAATGCAGAAGTGGTATGAGCTGATCCCACTGCATGCCTCTTCTGGATGCAAACATCTTTGTCCCTGAAGTCCAGCTGAGATACATCTGACATCCTGGCTGCCCTCTTTTGAGCCCAATGGACTACAGACTGCCTGCAAATCTAAATATTGCATATTCTCTGGGTAGCTTCTGAAACAAATAAGTGCATTGGGTTAGTTACATTTTGCCACTCCCAGACATTCTGTTCCTTGGTTCAGACATAAGTCCTGTAACACCTTGAATTCCAGTGCCTATTATCTGCACCTGCCATGGGCCAAAACCCACTGCAGCCTCTGACATTACTGTCCTGTTCCTGAAAGAATGAATACCAAATCTACCTGGATCAAGACTGCAGTAGCTCATGGTTTTTCTCAGCACCATGGCAAATTAGTACCTCGTCAAGAAGCTGCCATCACCTTGTATAACAGCAGACTCAGCAGCTGTCCCTGGATTTGTAGTAAGACTTTTATTGGGCACAGGTGTTTGCACGTTCTTTCAAGCCCCTTCTTCCCTTCTGGTCCATTTATGACTAGCTTAAATGCAAGTATACTGCTCCTGCATCTAGTCGTACATCCTTTAAGTTCAATGCATGCCAGGACCTGTCTTCAGCTGCCAAAGGAGGGACGTTATGGCCGCTGCTTCCCTCAGCTCCCACTGGCTGGGAATGTCGAACTGTGGCCACTGGGAAATGCGGGGGTGCTATGACTGCGGATGGTCAATGTCAGCAAAATGTCTCACAGCCTGCAATCAGATTGCCCACCAATGCTGTACACACTTAGCAAAAAAGGCTTGCTTGAGTCAGCAAAGTATAGGACTGGAACATGTATTAGGCAATTAATGATTTATTGAAAAGCCTTTTCACATCTCTCATCCTGTCTGGTGTCCAAAAGCTTTTAAGGGGCATTGTGGCTCTGTTTGTGAGACTTCAGACTTCCCCTTACTCTTGGCCTTAGATTTGCTTTTGCTGGACTAGTATTCCCTGGTGAGATCATTTAGAATACCAAATCTATCTAGGCCAAGATAGAAGTACCATCAGGTTTTTCTCAGTACCACGCTGAATTGGTACCATGTCAAGAAGTTGCCATCGTGTGCAAACAGCAGGCCTGGCTGCAGGGCCTGGATTTTTTAGTAAGGTTCTTATTGCCTTACCGGTCACAAGCGCTCAACTGCATATTCTTTCAACACCACATAAATCCCCCTTTCCTTATGGTCTGTTTTTGAGTATCTTAAGTGCAGGGACACCACTCCTGAAGATAGTATCACATTTGTTATAGTTAATGAACACTGAGAGTTGTTCACAGCTTCTCCACCAAAAATGTGACAGATTTATATTACCAATTTGCCTGGGACTTCAGGTGATTAGGCTGAGGCTGCAGGATCTTTAGGGGAGGAGATGAAGGAGCACACCAAGTGACTAAGTTTAAAGCTTTATTAACCAAACAACAGCGTTGAGTACTGGGTGAGCTCCATGTTACTTAGAGGGAGGAAGATAGTGTGAGTGCCCAAGCCCTAACCCACTTTTATACTTACACACACACAACCCAAGGCTGGCCAAGCCTGGTTGTAATGTAAGTAAAAGAGGGGGAAGGGTAGACAAGAGTTCTGCCCTGTGCACAGGTTGTTTAGGGTTTGCTGTAAATTTTTGACTTGCTTCAGCTTTCGGGAGGGTTTTAAGCCTTGGGTTTTTCCGGGGACGTTTTTGTCCAGGGACCCTTATCCCCCATGTGCTTTGTACCAGTTTGAACCAACCTTTTGTGGCTCCCTTAGGTTCCCCAAAAACACCGGCTTCAGGGTCATGAAGCTGTTGTTTTTTAACTCCCTGGCCTTCACAATTTTTTTAGTTTTGCAACCCCGTTAGGTCTGCCTGACTTAGTTTTTTTTTTTTTTTTTACAGGCTTTTGGCTGTTTGGCAGCAAAGAGTTCAGCGTGATGAAAAAAACAGTTTCTCTGACAACGGCAAAGTTGGTGGTGAGCTGAATCTTAATTCTTGTACAATACTATGCTCACTTTATTGTTACATCATCCTCAATATCTCCTCTATTTCAATTTCTTTGTATTATTCATCTGTTATATCGTTGATATTCAGAACTGCTAATGCTGTTTGAGGAAATAAAAACATATTTTTCCAACTATGGTTTTAGCACATTAACCATTATATGAATTCAGATTCAAGTAGGGGAATGTTCTAAATTTCACATCTGAAAGGAGCGGGTCTCCTATACTGGTAAACAGGTTACTTTCCTTCCCGTCCTCATCCATTATGACCCACACACCATGGTAAGCTATTTCAAAATCTTCAGAAGTGAGTAGAGATTTGGGATGCCTCAATTTTTGGGTATTGAATCTGAGACACCATAAGGACCTTGATTTTTCAGAGAGTGGGTGCACAGTATATTCTAAAAAAATTCCAACCCTATCAACAATACATATGCAAATATGTACCTTATAATAAATGCAGCTTTACGTTGCAAGCAGGAGGTGAAGGGACCCTCTTGTGTCAGTTCATACAAGTATTCTAGTATCTAATTAGATTGTAACATCTCTGTGATGGGGACAACCATTTTTGTTATTTTTTTGTACAGTAACTAGCACAACAACACTTTGATTAATGGCCTCTAGGCACTGCAGTACAAATAAGTACTGAGTCTAACAACTCAGGTGAACCAAACACTGTCACATACACAGAATTTTTATAGAAAGTGATTATATTAATCCCAATTATATGCCAAAACAAGAGAAGTACCAACAACTAATAAAATTCCAGAGGAAGAAAACTAGGCGTTCCAGCAGATGTAGAGAGTTATCAGAAGTGATGTGTGGAGTTAATAGAAGTAATTCAAGAAGGACTAGCAGAGTAGTTTCACAAGATGATTAATGTGTTTGGCAAAAGGTCATTGACATGATTCATCACTGTGTTATTTTGGTTTTATATCAGATTTCAGTCATGTTATATCCATGTAAAACTGAAGTAAAACCATGGTAAACCGGTCCCCTGTGTTTGACAACAAAGTCAAAGAAGGTTATGAATTCAGATAAATATACAGTGCAGATGTTTTGTAATGAGACAGCATCACCAAATCAAATAAGGAATGGTTACATGATCAGAATCATCTTCAAAATATAATTTTGGAAAATACTTTACCCAGTATTTTTTTTGGGAGTGGGGGAAGAATTATTCAGCCAGATATACTTGACAAACATTTCAATTAATTAAAGTGTAGCTATAAAATATACAATCGAACACAAGGAAACAAAGCAGCAACATGGTCACTGCATCCCTTATGACCTAGTTCTTCAAAACAAAAAATAAGTAATTAAATTCAAATTGAAAAGAGTTGTTGAATCAAAATATTAACTGGTACAGTCAGAGACAATAGGTAAAATAATTTTAATCTAATAAGTAACTAAGTGAAGTCCATGTATTCATGTCTGAATAGCAGTAATAACATACAAGAATTTTAAGAAGCCTTTTTGGTCTATTGCTAACTGCACATACTCAGCAACAGACTTCCTGTCATCTGCCGCACACGATCTAGCAATCTCCTAGCTGGTCATCCCCAACTACAATGATCCATCATCATTCCTTCCATGATAACTTCCTCAAGGTGATTTTCATCTCTATCCTGATATGACCAAAGCACATAAACGTGTGCAGGTTAATATCCAAGAGCAGAGTCCACTTCTCACCAATAATAATATTTCTAATACAATAGTTGGCCTTTTTTTCTGTCCAGGAGATGCACAAAAGTCTTCATGAGCACCACATCTGTAAGGTTTTAATTTTCTTCTTTTCAGCACCAGAATTCACAACCATAAGTTGTTATGGAAAAATAATCTTTTTCACCAACAAAACACTTGTAAATTTTGAGATGCCAGAATTTCTTCACACATTTATAATGGAAAGCCATGGCTCAATTTCTTTATAGCAGACTTCTTCAGTGCATATGCATGATCCCAGATAATTAAATTAATCTATTGTCTCTACAGCTCGTCCATTAATTATATTGTATGCTTGCATCCTGTTATTATTGAGCACATCAACATGCCTGTATTTTGTTTTTACAAAATTCAGGAATAATCTGTATTCCTCACTAACTATTTTCACAGACTCCAACATTGAACTTTGTTAGATTGCCTTGATTGTTGCAGCAAACAGCATCATATCATCAATATATCTGAGGCTGATTAAGAAGTGCCCATCAATGGAAATCCCAGCTTCTTCCACTTTATCAAAAGCTTCCAGTGCTTGTCTTATAATAAATTCTGTATACATGTTGAAAAGACTTGGGGACAGAATGAACTCTTGTTTCACCCCCTGTCCAATGGAAAAACACTTGCTGCCACCCACTGTTGTCTACACCATGCTCTGTTGTTGACAGTAGAGACTTGCAATTAGTTCAATGAGATGCTTTGTAATCCTCAAGTCTGCCAGTATCCTCCAGAGACAGTCATGTCAGACACTTAGATTAGTCAATCTATTGTTTATGTTTTTCATTATACTCTCTGAATTTTTCAGTGATTTGACAGATATGTGTGATTTGATCACATGTGCCTTATCCCTCCTTGAAACCAACTTGCGGTGGTAGTTCTGCTTCTATCATTCTCTTTCTGGAATACTGAATTATGTAGAGAAGCATTTACTAGTGCAACATCAAGTAGCTGGTACGCTACTGCACTCTGTTATGTTCTCTTTGGTAAGGGCAGAAAGAGTCCCTTCATCTGGTTAATTTCTAGTCATCCATACATTGTTGCAAACCTTCTATATGAGATACAGACTATGGTCAACAACTGCTTTTAGCAACTCTTCTGGTATGTTTTATACCCCTAGTGCTTTCATAATAGTATGCAGCACTTCCTCTCTCAAGATTGATGGCTCTGGCTCAATATTCTCTTTTCTGTGATCCTGTATTGTAAATTGCTCTGATGAGGCATAAAGACTGGTACAGTAATCTCCCTACCTGCACTGGATATCATCACCTTTAATAAGAATTCTGTCATTACCATCTTTTATTATGCTTGGTCGTGGGGAAAACTTTTTAGTAAGACCACTGAACAGGACTTCTGTATTACTTTTTTTTAAATTATCAAATTCTTCACATTTTGCCCTCATGTATTCACTTTTGTCTCGTCTAATTGGCTTTGAATTTCCCTGGTCAATTCCTTGCATTCTTCAGTCTCCAAGCCACACTCTTTCACCCCTTGCTGTCTTTTCACCAGCTCAGTTAATTATGGTATGGTCTAATGATGACTTTTTTTGAAAAGCATGCTTTGGCAGCTTCAAGTGTGATAATTTTTATTTTGTTCCAAAGTTCATTCGGGTTGTTCTCTTTCACCTGGGACAATGAATTAAACTTTTTCTTTATAGAAGTTATATAATTTAATTGTATTTTTGGACAAATCTAGACAGAATGGACCTGCTTAACATCTTGTTTTTGAAGCTAAAAGTTGATGGTCTGACCCTTACTCTGAACTTAGGGAAAGTCTTTATGTATTGGACACTTGATCTCAAGTGTCCCTGTATCATTGTGTAGTGCTTTTTGTTTGTGAAGCCATCAGATACCTCCATTTGTATAAACGTCTAGGAATTTGGGTGAAGATGTTTGTAATGACCAGATGATTAGAGCTGCAGAAGTCAACTAACACCTTCCTCTCTCATTTTGTAAACTCAGACCATTGTTTCTCATTACTTCTTTATGACAGTTTACAGCTCCAGCTTTTGTGTTCAGGCCTCCAATTATAAGAGCGAGGTCTGTGCTTAGTGTTTTAACAAGTGTCTCTTCAAACTGTTCAGAGAACTCAGCAACTGCATTAACATCAGCTGCTGTTGTAGGGGTGTAAACCAGTATGATTGACATATTAGCTTCACTCAAAGATGAATTGTAAAGATTATATCACTGACTGAATTGCATGCAAACACACACTTTGATGTCTCCTTGCATAAGTGTAACCCCATTTTCTGTCACTTTCTCCAAACCTGAGAAGTACACTACATACCCATTCATCATCATTAAATGATCCCTCTCATTCCATTGCAGCTCTGAAATTCCACACATATCTATCTTATATCTTTCCAGTTCTTTGGCAACAATTCCCTTCATACATACTTCTAATATTCCATGTTCCTACTCTGATAATTCGTAGGAGAAAATACAGAGGCTAGTTTACCATTGCCTTGCCTCTATTTTGTGGCTGTCATTAGTTAAATTGTGGCTGAACTCTCCTACTTTTGATGACATTTCCTCCATTGAGGATCTCACTATCCTCCACAGATGCAGATCCCTCCAAAGCTATTAGCAATTCTTGAGGCTTTGGCCAGTTGCAAGTGGTACTGACTACTTCCATTATGGTAGCAAGCTAAATTGCAGCCTGACCTGACCTCAGTGTAATCTTGGAAAGGTGTAATTGTTGTTGATTTTGTTGGATTAACCTATTAGGTAACTTAAAGAGCATTCAGTAACAAGAACTTGAACATTTCTTGAACACTTACCATAGATTAGTAAATTTCATTGGACTACTAGACTATAGAGCACACATCCATCAAATCACAGTGAACTGAATAATGGCTTTGCTACAAGCCCTGTGTAAAGCAGAATGTGCATCTGCTGCACCCAGGATAGATACAGAAAAGGAATTATCCCTCTGCCTGCCTATCTTTGTGTCACCCATCTCCACAGTATTTGGGAACTAATCCCAGTGTTCTCTGTACAAATTCTGTATATGAAGATAGACTGATTAGATTAAAGTCTTCCTACTTAACATTAAAGTAAAATATAACTATAGCTCTGTTCCCAGTTTATCCATCTGGTTAAGTGGCAGCAGATTGCCTGCCACTTAGCCAGATGGGTTACCATCCTCCAGGGTTCAAAAATGGAATGGCTTGTTACACACTTTAAACCAGTATGAAAGAGATAGCAGTTGCTTTATTCAACAATCTGCCATGTACTTCCTATATAAATACTAAAAACAAAAAGCTATGCATTCTCTTATATTCTGAACAGCTATCTAATAACACATACATTGAGTTCTCAAACCATCTAGTACATTTCTATAAATCCAATGTGTCAGTTACCTAGAGAGATTAGGTTCCGAGCACATCACTTTGGAATGAGTCTTTACCACTCACTTTCCTCAAATACACTTCTCCAGGCAATTTAGCAAGTCTCTATGAGACTTTCAGGATGTTTAATCTCCAGCTTGGATCCTCTCAGTACTAGCCTTTCATAAGAATCTGAGTTGTTCTCTTGTTCCTTGACAGTTTCTCGTTTGTGTTTTGATGATAAAAGATCAGTCAGATGGGAGATGGCAGAGTCCACACCAGCTGTTATTGTGTTGACAGTTTCTGGGATTACTCATAGATCTCTTTGATTACATTGAAATGTGTCCCCTCATCTGTCTGAACTACATAAGATCTTGGATGCAGTTGTTCTTTAATGGTACCCCTTTCGCTCTATATTAGAAGTGTGATTCCTTAGGCACACTCCATCACCTGGGTTAAGAGATAGGAGATCACGGTCCTTTTGGCAAAATAATATTTCTGCTTCCACTTCTGATTTTCTTTCACCTTCCGTATGGTTTCATTGTTATGAGATTTCAGCAGGTTATCAATAACTGGTAAATTCTTCTTCTATTCTTCTTCTTCTCATTAACAGCTGAGCTGGAGGAAAGCCATTCTCCCTGGGTGAGCTTCAGTAAACCAATAAAGCTTTATCAAATCACCCCCATTGTCAAAACTGTTTTTCATAAGGTTCTTTACTGTCCGTATAGACCTTTCCACAAGTCAATTTAATTGGGGGTAACTTGGACTTGATATTTTGAGATGAAAATATTTTTTTATCCCAATCTAGGGCAAATTGCCTAAAATCTGCACTGGAAAATTGTGGCCCATTATCGCTAAAGACTTCACCTGGAATTCCATGTCTGTAGAAGATTCCCTTCATGCTGGCTATCACTGATTTACTATTAGTACTGTGCAGTGTGCAAATTTCTGGATACAGAGAATAATAATCTGTGACTATTAAATAATCCTTTGATTGCCAGGTACATAAGTTGGTGTCTACCTTCTCACAGGACATTTGTGGAATTTGATAAAGTCTCAGTGGCTCTGTCTGTTGGCATGGCTTGTATTTCAAGCAGGAAAAGCAGTTTCCTACCACATTTGTGATATTGTGATTGATCCATGGCCATCTTGTGTTTATTGTTTGCACTTCTCAATTCCTAAATGAACCTGGATCTTCCGTAGCAATTCTTTTCAGAGGCTTGTTGGAATTACAGCCTTACGGCCCTTGAAAGTCGCCCCATCCAGCCCAATAAGTTCATGTCTGCAGTTCCAATAATAACTTATACTTGGATAGCAAATGGTTATTTCTTCAAGTCACCCTTTAATGATCACTTCTTTAAGGATTTTGAACAATTCGTCTTTCTCCATTTGTTGCAGTTTCCTCTTAGCTATGGGTACTTACTTTACAATCCAATCTACATAGGCTTGCATATCTGTTTTTAAAGTCTTCTGTGATTTTGTGGGAGCCACTGATCTGGAAAGTGCATCTTCAGTAAACATGAATTGATCGGTCACAAGAAAATCATATTTTTGTAGCTTTATCATCAGTCTTTGAATCCTTAAGGTACAAAAATTTAGTGGTTTGCTAAATAACACTATCAGGGGCTTGTGGTCCATTTCAGCTTCCACTGTCTGTCTATAAATATACTGATGGAATTTCTCACAGACAAACAATATTCCTAAAAGCTCCTTTTGGATCTGTGCATGTCTGGTTTCTTCCTCAATCCTCATGCTTCTGTAAAATCACTGTTCTTAACCCAGACTGTGAAGCATCTGCTGAAATTTTAATAGGTTTTCCTGGTGCACAGAATTTCAACACTTGTTCTTGTATTAGTTTTAAACCTTCCCATGTTTCCTCCTGTTCTGCACCCCAATACCATTCATTTTTATTCTCTAGGACTTTCCTCAAAGTCGCTGCTTTGATAGATGGATTAGGTATGAATTTTCCAAGATAATTAACCATTCCCGGGAATCGTTGGACATTTTTCTTTGATTGGAGATGTGGCATCATTTCCGTGGCTGAAATCTTCCTTTTATCAGGTTTTACATCGTCGTTGGAAATAATGTCCCCAACAAAAGTCAGTTCTGTAACCCCTAAAACACATTTCTCTAATTTAGTTAAAGGTTTGCAGCTCAAGTTGTCTGCAGGACTTCCCAAAGTCTACGATCATGCTCCTTTTTTGTTGAGGCCCAGATGATGATGTCATCTATTGAGGTGTCAACACCATTAATATGTTCATAAATCATATATATGGTTTTGTGGTACACTTCTGGTGAAGCTATGCCAAGCATAAGAAACATCTTCCAAATGGGATATTAAATGTGCATCGCTTTGAGTTTTCTCAGTTAATTTTAGCTGCCAAAAACCTGAGTATGCATCCAATTTACTGAAATATTAAGCATTTGAAAACTGAGCCATAATCTCTTCTCTGGTTGGTAGTTCAAAATGTTTTCATTTTATAGCCTTGTTGAGATCTCTAGGATCTAAGCATATGCATAGCTGGCTGTTACTTTTCTCCACAATCATGAAGGAGCTCACCCATTCTGTTGGCTCCTCAATTTTTTTGTATTACTTACATTGCTTCCATCTTTGCAAGCTCAACCTTGAATTTACCATGGCACCTTTCTAAAGAAGTGGATAACTGGAGAGACATGGTTGTTTATCTGGATTTTAAATTCATCCTGCTACCAACTCAACACTTGAAACAAGTCATGATATTCCTGAAAGAGTGTCTCATAGCCATATTCAGTATGATCTTGTAGACCCATTTAACCAGATTGAGTTTCTCACATGGAGCCAGGCATAAAATTGATGTCACCCCTTTTGGCACTACAATGAACAGGAGTCTGTAAATGGTGATTTTATGGTTGATGCTGGCAATGCACCTTTCTTTCACTGGTATATTTGATCTAGAATAACCAGTTCTATTTTTGTTGGTCCCATATTGGGTTATTTTTAGTCTCTCATAATCTTGTTCAGACAGAATATTAACCTGAACATCCCGTGTAGGGATGGTGTCCCTAGCTTCTGTTTGCCAGAAGCTGGAAATGGTCGATGGGAGATGGATCACTTGATGATTACCTGTTCTGTTCATTCCCTCTGGCCACCTGGCACTGGCCACTGTCAGAAAACAGGATACTGGGCTAGATGGAACTTTGGTCTGACCAAATATGGCCATTCTGATGTTATATTCTTATGTTCAGGTTCCGTGGCATAATAGTTACATTCACTATCATAGGCAGTAACCAGTACCTGTCATCAGGCTTGCTAAATCTATGAAAAAACTCCTCAACCAGATTGTCTTTAATTGAATACACTTGACTTTTCTGCATTTGTGATCTGCAGCATTTTGCAAAATGATTATTTTTCACACATTTATAACAGAGTTTTACAAAAGCAACACTGTTTGGAGCTATGCTGTGATCCTCAACTTCCACATGAACATCTTTAGCCAGTCTTCCCCCAGCACTAGTTTTCATGGCGAGTGGCTCCACTCTTTGATTTGACCTAGTCTGGCTATATTCTTTTGTACTTAGTACATGGATGAGCCCTTCTGGTGAACTCATCTCTTTGGCTTGTGCTTTAGAATAATAGAATATTAGGGTTGGAAGAGACCTCAGGAGGTCTTCTAGTCCAACTCCCTGTTCAAAGCAGGACCGACCCCAACTAAATCATCCCAGCTAGGGATTTGTCAAGCTGGACCTTAAAAACCTCTAAGGATGGAGATTCCATCACCTCCCTAGGTAACCCATTCCAGTGCTTCACCACCCTCCTAGTGAAATAGTGTTTCCTAATATCCAACCTAGACCTCCCACACTGCAACTTGAGACCACTGCGCCTTGTTCTGTCATCTGCCACCACTGACCTGACTTCCATTCTCTTTGGAACCCCCCTTCAGGTAATTGAAGGCTGTTATCAAATCCCCGCTCATTCTTCTCTTCTGCAGACTAAATAAGCCCAGTTCCCTCAGCCTCCTCTCATAAGTCATGTGCCCCAGCCTCTTAATCATTTTCATTGCCCTCTGATGGACTCTCTCCAACTTATCCACATCCTTTCTATAATGGGGGACCAAAACTGGATGCATTACTCCAGATGTGGCCTCACCAGTGCTGAATAGAGGGGAATAATCACTTCCATTGATCTGCTGGCAGTGCTCCTACTAATGCAGCCCAATATGCCATTAGCTTTCTTGGCAACAAGGACATACTGTTTATTCATATCCAGCTTTTCATCTACTGTAATCCCCAGGTCCTTTTCTGCAAAACTGCCGCTTAGCCAGTCAGTCCTCAGCCTGTAGAAGTGCATGTGATTCTTCCATCCTAAATGGAGCACTCTGAACTTGTCCTTGTTAAACCTTATCAGATTTATTTTGGCCCAATCTTTTTGGCCTTTCAAAGTATCTGCTTCCCTGCATATTTGAAGAGCTTTTTCTAAAGTTAAGTCTCCTTCACCGAGTAGTTTCTCTCTTAGCACATTTTCTTTAATGCCACAAATGATTCTCTCTCTGACCAGAGACTGTCAGTTCACCCAAGTCACAGGTTTTACTGAATTTCCTTAACTCTGTGATATATTGTTCTATGGTGTCATCAAGGGATTTCCCTACACCCCCCTATAATTTTCCAAACACCTCCCCAGTGGTCAACTACTTGCCAATTTAGTCATTGGCTGGAAATGTGAATTGAAATTGAAACATTAATACACACTTTAAAAGCATATACAGTTATAATAAAACACTTGTACCTGAAAAACTGTAATAGGTTTGAAAAGTATGAACAAAGACTAGATTCTTCATACAGCTGTTTTTCTGACAATGTTGGCACATTTGTTTTGGCAATGTGGGCCAACCTTATTAATTCAAATTATGATTTGTAAGCAAAGTCTGAATGATCTCTCCCCTGACAACTAGTGATGAGCCATGGGAGGGGTGAAGGTTTCAGGACCAGATTTTATTTACATGAATTCACCTACTCTGCCTAGGTATCCAGCAGACCAAGCTGTGTTGCCCAAGTGATCAATTCAGTATTTAATGTGGGAGTCATAAAATGTTATTATACTTTTTGTATGAGTAAAGGGCAGCAGAAATATGCTTAGCCTGTCCTGATTGGGGGGGTCACCATCAATGCTTACTTTTTGCCTTGTCTGAGTCCCGGCACCTCTAGGCTTGGCAGTTCATAACCCCGGGACCTCTGGGTTGGCCACATCAGTTAAAAAATCTTGCTTGAGCCCTGCAACTTCTTTCATTAGAAATTAAGCACTGGTCACCCTCAACTGAACTGCACTCTCTAAGCAAGGGGTTTGGATGGAATATCCCAGTGGAGAGATAGGGAGCAGGGACAGGGGTTTTGCTTGGTGCTGTGGGCTATGCCTAAGAGTCACAGACACTATTTGACTTGTCCCTTTTCACTATTTAAAGATAGAGCTTATTAGGCTCCATAGAGAGTCTTTTGTTCTGTTAAGTGACCACTAGAGCTGAAATCCCTAATAATCAGGTCTAAGTACTTACACCTGCTGCAGGACAGGAAAAGAAGGCCCAGCCTGCACTCACTGCAAGGTTCCCGCACTGAGAGATGAAATCACTGAGAGCTGGGTGGACCCTCAAGAGACCAACTCGCAGAGGTCACAGTGGCAGGTAGAAGCAGAAGGTAACAGTGCTGGGCCATTGGCATGACAATCAACAGTAGCCAGAGTGACCAGCCCAAACAAGTGGTGAGCAGCTGGAAGAATGAGCAAGGTGCCTTCTCCCCTGCACCCCACCCCAGGGTGGGAGGTGAACTCATGCAAAAGCACCTCTGAACTCTGGGTCTTCACTGACCAAGGACAACAATTATGAGTGGGGTACGGAGAGGGAGAAGGGAAATTAAAGGAACATTTGTTCGGTGGACTACGTTTTAGTGACTTTGCTCCGGAATGCTAGCATTTGTGACAATGCTACACTTGTGTCGGGGACTCGAACCCAGACGGCACGGTTCGTTGTCTGACTGCAGAGAGACAGGCAACACCAGCAAGGTCCAGTGACAAGCTCTTTATTGAGGAGTACAAACAATAATAGAGAGTGGCCCGTTTCCAGAGAGAACCAGCCACTATTACAATAACAGTTCTGTCGCGCCATAGAAATTTGCTTAAAACAACCCAACCCCCTTGATTAGTTAGAAACTTTTAATATCCATGCATATCTATCTTTCTTGACACTACAAACCATTCATGATACCTCAGCAACTTCTTATCAGCTTTGTTGTCATGCACCAGAAACTAGGAGAAAGGGGGAGTTAAGAACATACAAAGAACAGAAACAGGGAGTGAAGGCAGTATGTCTCCTAATCTATCTTCTGAGCTCACTGTTCTTAGCACACCTGGTACAGGAATGCAACTCCCCTTTTATCTTACTTTTTTAGATTAAACAACTATGTCTTCGATTCTGCCCGGGGACTACCCAGAAACCTCTGTTGGCCTAATTCTGGTTAGATTGGCATAACTGCTCTACAATTTTCTTTTTGGGTCTAACAATCCCCCATTTGTCCCTAGAGTACCTTAAAGGGACTCTTGGGACATACTGGCTGCAACTCTTACTGAATTTTAAACTAATTACTACTGGGTGGAGCATAACTTGGTGCCTATTCAACACCCACATCAGAGAATAACATACAAAACTATTAGGCCACAAATAATTACCACAGCGCTGCGAAGCAACTTATGAAGCCAGCCACCTATGTCTGGAACCTAATTAAACAGGTTGCTCCACCAAGAATCAACCCGCTCCCCTCCATGGTCCTTTGCTACTTATGTGAGGTTTGCTCTGTCCCAGGTGGCATTATAAACATCAGGAACATATACGCAGCATTCTTGTATTTCCAGGAGGCATTGATATTAATGGCATAAGAAGGGGTGTATGGCAATAAGGTACAGGTAACATTGTTAGTTACTGGAATAATTTCTATGCAGGTAAAATTTCAGATGGCAGAACAAACTCTTTGGGTATTCGTTTGATTATTCATTAACTGGGTGACCAAATACCAATAAGGGCCTCTCTCATTTAACACAGTGCAAATTCCAGGAACAGCCATTATATTTACAAAAAGAAGAACAGGAGTACTTGTGGCACCTTAGAGACTAACAAATTTATTAGAGCATAAGCTTTTGTGGACTGCAGCCCACTTTGTGGTAAAATAACTTATATACGAAGTGGGCTGTAGTCCACGAAAGCTTATGCTCTAATAAATTTGTTAGTCTCTAAGGTGCCACAAGTACTCCTGTTCTTCTTTTTGTGGATACAGACTAACACGGCTGTTACTCTGAAACCTGCCATTATATTTACTTCACTATAGAACCCATTAATTTCAATTACAAATTCTTGGGGTTCACTTGTAGTGATATTATGTATTTTTATCTCCACTGATTTATTTTTTTGTTAATTGTTCACTTATATGGGATATCCTGAACCTTAAAAATATTTTTTTCAAACAATATTTAAATAAATCACTAAAGTGTGAAGGCCTTGGCCATTGGTTTTATTAAATATATGGCATTGTCTGTATTTGGATGTGTTACAGGGTTAATAGTGTAATGAAGGAGATGGCAGGGGCAGTGGCAACAAGGTGCCTTTGCTACTTGTCATTTAAAATCCAATTAGGGAGGGCAATACATGCTGAAGGACTTATTTAAAACACAGGGCACAGCCTATAGAATAAACCCCAAAATCCAATCAATACCACATTCGTAAGCATGGGGCCCACAAGTTTTTTCCTGCCAGTGTATAATTCTTTGTTTCTTTACCAGGGTCAGTTCTTAATGTTTTTTGTAGTCAGGAATCCCTGGACTTTGGTGGTTTTAATGGAGCGAGTGTTCCTTCTTCTCTTTTTTTGAAACAGTGTGGTTCAGCATTATACAGGAGAGAGGTTACTAGCACATTATCCTGTAATGGTTTTGCTTTTTCCAGAAAAATCCAAATGCACAGTAGGTCTGTCAGTGGACAAGGGAGAGGTTACTAGCACTTCACCTTGTCTTTTTTTTTCTTTTTCCTGCTGTCCAGAAAGCACAGCAGAGCTAGAAGGAGGAATAGGCTGATCATTAGTTGGAGAGTCCTCCTGAGGTGGAGTGGTCTTTTTGCAGTGAGAAGCATGGGTCCAGGTAGGCAGTCTTTGGCACTTCACAGCAGTGTTGGTGGTTAACAGGACTTGGAAAGGGCCTTTTCAGCATGGAGTTAAAGCAGTCTTTCATTGATGGACTTTATGTAGACTCAGTCTTCTGGTTTCAATGAATGGCAGGGCTGCTACTGTGTTTGGGTAGTGCTTCTTTACCTGTGGAAAAAAAAAATCTAACACATTTCATTAAAGCCTGGCAGTGTTTTGCAGATTTTACAGCTGCTTGGGCTTATTCAAGCCCCCCTTTTCTTGGCTGTCAGCCAAGTCTTAGCTGTGGGCAGTGTCCTTGGATGGGACCAGCGTCTTATCTTTGGACTGTGCTTGCTAGCTATTTTTTTCCAGTTAACTCATTCTGTTCTTTTCTCTTCTCCCCTTCTTGGCTTCTTTTAACCTACAAAGGAAACTTCCACTCTTCACTCATACACCTTTTTCCAACAATGAACACATACACATTGCCATTATACAGTACATTAGTCTTATTATTTAATGTATGCCATATAAACCCTTCCAGTAAAATAACTTATATACAGAGCTTTGGAGCAACAAATCAGGACAAGCACACCCACTTTGAGGAGTCCACTCAGTATAATCTTTGGTGTCCAATAGCTTTCCTCCCTCCCCAACCCTCTGGCTAGAAATCTGAGGTAGCCAGAAGGATCCCATGTGCAATATGGGGAGTGGATTAACCTTTCATGTCCTTGCTTCCAAAGACTGTTGATATGCAAATTTTAACAACAATTTTTTTCAATTAAAAGATCTGACCAATGAAGATTTTATTCTTACTTAAGCAAATGTATTAAACTTTAGTATATTACATTTTTCCTGATTTATCCAAACACTTTGTATTCCAAGTTGAATAAAACAAGTATCTGCTTTTTTATTTAACCCTTCTATTTAATTTTGAACTAGACTGTCTTATGAAAATATTAAACACAACAATTCTGGCCACAAGACAAACACCACAAGACAGGACATAGAACACAAAAATAATTCCTATTGTACCAGTAAATGCATGGTACGTTGAATGCTGTTCAGCTGGCATCTGTTTTCTCTGATGATCTGAAAGACAAAAGAACAGAGGTCTACCCCTTCTGGGCAGTCAGTCATTTGCTTAAAATATTTCAGGCAAAACAGAGGAATTACCCCATATTTCCTTGTATTTGTTTCATAGGCAGCCCAGGTTTCAGTGGCTTCTACCTTATCAGTTAGATAATTTGCATTAATACGGATGCTTTCTGGCTTGCTTCCAGATCCAAAGCTATTCACAGCTTAAAGATTCTTACTTTAAAAAAGGACACAATTAACTTTCCCAGACTTTTGATTGCTTTTTACTTCTAACTCCTGCTTTCAAACACGCAGTGATCTGAAAAAGACAACACAACCTATATTGGTAGGTTTGCATTTCTTTTACCTCTGCTACAATATACACTGCACATATTCTGGGGAAAATGCACATCCTCTCCACAATTCAATTTCCACAATGCTAGCCACATCAATTTCTACACAAGCGGTAACTGTTTTTTTTATGCTTACAAAATCTCCATACACCCACAGCAAAGTGACAGCTTGACCACACAGAGCCAGGGCCACTATCCTTCTCTCTCTTAACCAGATCTTTTATCTGCTATTTTGTTACCCAAAAACAAATTTAAATCCTTTATTCTCCTGGCTTTGACTACCCTGCTGCAGCCACAACCTTTGGTCTTTATATAAAACATTTTAAATCTTGTAAAGCATTAAGTCACCTTAAGGATTAAATGCTAAATACCTTAAACAACACTAGTTTCCTGTGCCTGGCAAAAGTATTCTTGGTTTTGCAACTTTAAACAATACCAATTCATCTCAAACTTATAAAATACAGATTGTACACAGCAGGAGTGTTCTTCAGCAAATTCAACTAAATTATTAATAGTCGAATAATTCCACTTAAATAACCTCTTGCCTGGATTACTTACAGACATTCTTACCAAGTTTCACTGCTTAATTCCCTTTAGCAACTACAGAGTTAACTTCTCACTTTCTTTTCTTAAATCACTTGCTTGTCTCCCAAAATGACACCCAATCAACTCAGATTTTACCATTTCAATTATTGTCCTGGGGATTTGAAATCCCCATGCTTATAATTACTTACTCCTTTCCTTCCACTATGCCCTCAAGGTTTCCAACCTGTTTTCTAATTTCTCTATCTGTTGCCTGCCCGCTGGAGCCTGATCCTGCTTTTCTCGCTCAACCGTCCCTTCCATGGGCACCGGCTTGTTCCACTATCAATTTAGCTAGGAGGGTGGGCTTCTCAACTAGCCCCCACCCTTCCTGGTCTCTTCCCCTAAACATTCTTACTCACAAAGCTACCCGAGTCCTCCCTCATGAGGCTTGCCACCAGGGCAAAAATGCATGGCCCATTGGCGTTTAACTATTCAATTTTCTTTTGTGGCAAACACACTGCTGTTACAGCATATGCAAACACAAATGGTTAAATTTTGACAAGTCCCTGAAGGACCGGTACTTGCTTAGCCAGTGCTTCCTTTTCTGCCTGGAAGTCCTGTCTCAAGGCTTACAACTTGCCTTGGGCATAGGTTTGAGTTAATGCCTGGTTCATGATCTATGCTCTTAATTGCTTAATTCTAGTTATCATGTACACAACTTTTCCCTTTTCTCCAACTTCTCTATTGCCCAATCCTGCTACGACTGGGGTAGATCCACCTGACACCCTTCCCAGTCAACCGGGGTGGAGAAAGGAATGCTAAACCCCTCTCCGGTTCTCAGACTTACTGCGGCTGAGAGCGGGCACACTTTCATACTCACACATGTACGTCCATACTGGTCACGTCTTTGTATAACGTCCAGAGAAGGGGAAGAGGGGGACAAATGAGCAGTAAAGGAAGGCCATTGAATTTGGCATAAATTTCTCATCTTAGATTTATTCAAACTGGTTGTTCCAGAGATTCCCTTTCAATCTCTGAGTATCAGAGATAACGGGGTGTCCCCTGGCCATTTACTGCCAAACTGTCCCATTTAGACGGTAAGGGACTCTAACCCCACCTTGGGGACTCTAACCCCAATCCGGGGACTCTAACCCCAATTCGGGGACTCTAACCCCAATTGAGATGGAAAAGGGGACTCTAACCCCACCTCTCAATATCTAGCGATCGCTTACCTCCCCAGGGACTCGAACCCTGAAGACCTGACCTCCCCAGGGTCTCGAACCCCGAAGACCTGGATCCTACTCAAAGGGGTAGGTGGACATTGCTGGGTTTCTACGGCTTCAGCTGGTTCACAGAACACACCTTATCGCCGACGCAGGGATCAGGTCACCGGGCAAGGCTCCTCGAAACCGGAGGATGCGCGCTGTGTTGCTTCAGAGCCTGATCCCGCGCTGGAGAGTCAGACGAATCCCATCTCGGGTGCCAAATTTGTTTGGGACTCAAACCCAGAATGCATGGTTCATTGTCTGACCGCAGAGAGACAGGCAACACCAGCAAGGTCCAGTTACAAGCTGTTTATTAAGGAGTGCACACAACAATAGAGAGCGGCCCGTCTCCAGAGAGAACCAGCCACGATTACAATAACTAGTGAGGTTATATAGACAGTTCCGTCGCGTCATAGAAATTTGCTTAAAACAACCCAAACTCCTTGGTTAGTTAGAAACTTCTAATATCCATGCATATCTATCTTTCTTGACACTACAAACCATTTGTGATGCCTCAGCAACTTCTTATCAGCTTTGTTGTCATGCACCAGAAACTAGGAGAAAGGGGGAGTTAAGAACTTACAAAGAACAGAAACAGGGAATCTCCTAATCTATCTTCTGAGCACACTGTTCTTAGCACACCAGATACAGAAATGCAACTCCCCTTTTATCTCACTTTTTCAGCTTAAACAACTATGTCTTCGATTCTGCCCGGGGACCACCCAGAAACCTCTGTTGGCCTAATTCTGGTTAGGTTGGCATAACTGCTCTACAATTTTCTTTTTGGGCCTAACACTTGGATCAATCAGAGACGTATCCATTTAAAACATACTAGAAGAAGGAAAGGCTTCAGTTCTGAAGTTGACTAATTAGGGGACTTACATTAACTCCTTAAATGAAGAGGACTAGAAGTGTTTGTTAAGCCAGCTGAAAAAGTAAAGTACACAGTCTTGATCCTTACATTTCTACAACAGCAACTTCTGGATTATATCAACTTCTACATTGTTTTTACAAATGTCTGTCTTATAAAACACCAACAGTTGAGTGGAGTGAGGCACTGCTTGCAATGGACAGAATGGATCAGGACAGAATAGAGAATTTGAACACTGAGTGGAATATCATGCGATGAACAAATAAAGATTTGACTTCAACTTTTTCTTTGTCATCACTAGTGCTATTTCCTGGGATGAAAGAAGTAGGAATTCATCTCTTTCCAGTCCCAGTTCTTTTTCCTCATTGACTAGAATTTTGTGTTCTGAAAGAAGTTGCCTTCTGTGTGATCATGAGCATATCATGAAGGAAAAATAACCAAAAATGAATGCACTGCATTCAAGAAGTTCATTAACAGAGTTGTGCAAAATTGCAACAAGAAACCATAAAGGATACAATGCTTCATAGTAGGCTTGTGTAGCCAACTTTAATTTGCGTGATGATTTAAAAAGATGAGTTAAATCTAATAAAATTGTAGGGAAACATTTTTCAGTTTTTACTATGGTGCCATACAGCCCACCTTCACCCTAAAAGTCTCACCCCTCATCGGTCCTCACCCCTGTATTTTAAAACAAACCCCGAATTTCAATTCCTGGGGAATATACTGGTGTCTTCAGTTTTTTTGCTTGCATGTAAAAAATTGTCTCTCTCAAAGGTTTCATTCCTTTTTGGCATTTTGTCTATATTTTACTTAACTTCATGCTTTCACCTTCTTGAAACTTAAAGTTTTTCTAAATATCCAATGCTTCCTCTCCAACAACATTCAAAAAGATTGATGATTTCACATTATAATTTTTCTCCTCTACCCCATATCTGCTAAATACAATTCAAATCTCTGTCTGAATGTTTTCCAGTTCTGTGCAACATTGCCTGACAATTGCAGACTGGATGGAGGTTACAACACATCCATTTTTTCTTTTGTTCCCCTTCTTAAGCTAATCATGCTACTATTATGCTCACCAAATACATGTACAAACCTTTATGCTTGGTGCTCCACCTGTTTCTCTGGTGCCTCCCTTTGTGTCTGCGTTCAGTTGCAAACACAGGAATTAACTACAAAATGATTGCAGTTTCTTTTTTCTCATTTAGCACTTCTGACACCATTTAATGATCATGGGATTCATTACATAACAAACCAGTGAATGAGAAAGGAAAAAAACTTTAATAAAGTAAACTGGCTGACTCCCCAGAAGTCCTTCCTGACTTGTAAGACAAATTCCTTTTGGAATATAAGGAATAGAGAGAGGTTCCATCTGTATCCAGCACCTGAGGAGACAAAGTAATCAAACAATTTTACCTCTGTGATAGGTGCTGGGCCAAGACTGCCAGTAAAATGCTGGAAAGGAGACAGTGGGTAAAATAAACCTTCTTGAACAAAGACTGCAACTTGCTCGATTAAGTTTTAGACTTTTAGATGTGTGTTTACACCTTTATCTGCTTATACCATCTTTACATTTATTCTTTAATTCAGTGGCTCTCAACTGTTCCAGACTACTGTACCCCTTTCAGGAGTCTGATTTGTTTTGTGTACCCCAAGTTTCACCTCCCTTAACAACTACTTGCTTACAAAATCAGACATAAAATGCACAAGTATCATAGCATGCTATTATTGAAAAATTGCTTGCTTTCTTATTTTGTCTGTAGGAAATTTTAGTTTGTACTGAATTTGCTAGTGCTTTTTATGTAGTCTGTTGTAAAACTAGGCAAATATGTAGATGAATTGATTACCCTCTGAAAGACCTCTGGGTACCCCCAGGGCTACATGTATTCCTGGTAGAGAACCACTGCCTTAATTAATATCATATGATCATGTTCTTTTTTTAATAAGTTTGTTTTGCTTTTACTATAAACCAAATCAACAATGGATTTGAAGGGAAAGGTCTATTTATCCCCACTTAAATGAATAAGATGTGATGTACTGACTCTTTAACAGAGCAGCAAACTTAATATCTTATGAGACTGTACAGTGTTAGGAGCTGTACATTTCAGAGAAACATCTCTGAGGAGCTCGGGGACTGGAGTTCACTAATTGTTACCTTCTAGGTGAGGTTCAGGCTGGGAGAGCGCTGAGGAGTCTGCTGATGAGGAAGACAGACTGGTGTGGCAGGGAGCTGACACATAGTCTAATCTCCAGCAAAACTCCCTCTTGCTGCAGCATAGGTAACACAGTGGGTCAAAACTCTGGTTATCCCCAGCAGCATGTTCCATGATTGTACATTCCAGGGATTTCTGCCCAACCTGGTATGCCACTGTCAGAGGCATGATGCTGGATTAGATGTATATGGCATTTCCTGGGTTCCAAATCCAGGAGAACAAATGCTCAGTCCCTGATGTCTATGTTCTAGCATGAGGCTAAAATAATTCTTGGAGCATATAATGCTTTATACATAAAACCATTAACATGTATCAGTTCTTTAAAGTTATTTGGATGTCTTCAACATTTAAATAAATATCTTATTGAAATTTTCTTCAAGATGAAATCCTAGGAATTTTACAATAGGTTCACTGAGAGATGTGCCAATCATAGGCTGATTATGAAGTGCTGCTTCTAAAGATAGAAACCCTTAAATTGGTACTGTTCTTGAATGCTTACTCACTTTGAAAATTAAAATAATTAAATGTGGCAAAAGACAAAGCCAGCATCCATATGCAAAGGTGGGTTTTGTCAGGTTGTGTCAAGTAATGAAACATCTATATTTAGCACTTATTTTTTTTTAAATGTACTTTTCACCTAAGAAAGGGGTGGATTCAGAAATACTTGTACTTTCTAAAGTTACCCATTTGAAGAGATCCCACGCTTGGGTTTGTGGTGCTGTGTGAAACAAAAGCAGGAATTTCCCAAAGCCAACAGAGAGCATTTCATGCCAACTTCTGCCACAAAAAACAATGGGCCACTGATGCCGCAACTACTGATTTCTTTCTTTGGGTCAGACTAGCTAGAGGAATTAAAAATCTCCCCAATACATCCAATCATTCTTTGAATTTTCTTTGAATTTTATATTTACATTAATCTCTTAAGGGAACACAGCATACAATCCATTTATTTACCTCTTTGGCTTGTTGTTTGCTTACATCTTTTAAACCTTGATTCTAATGCACAAATTGACAGCTACTGTATATCAGCATAGTGAAAATCACTGAAATAATTTTCTACAAGAAAAACCTAAGTGCATTTTTGAAGCCTCGGGAAAGCAGTCTCCAAACAGTACGTTCCATTCTGTGCTTTTTGTATTGTATAAATTGCACACCACATACTTTTACCTCATACACATGCCTCTGGAAAGGATATTACAGAATAAAATATTTCTTCCAATTAGATGTCAGATATTAGTCCCCTTCATATAATCTTGAATGCATTTTTCCTTGTTTAAAATATTGTAGGTGGAAAAATACATCTACATTATATCTTTGTTTGCAAGTATGCCTGGGATACACACAAAGAATGTAATACTATGACATTATAGGACTGATTCGCTATTCTTGTTCTGGCAAAACTCCCTTTCACTTAAATAAGAGGTTTTTTGGGGGGTTAGCCCTAGATAGCTCCAGTAACATCACTCCATTTCTTTCAAGCCTTCAAATATTAATTCGCTTCATGCCAGTTAGTCATATAAGTTTCATCCTTCTAGGGTCAAGAATACATTGTGAAAAAAGAATACTAGCATAAGAAATGAACTGACAGATTTATTAGTTGTGTTCAGAATTCATGGAACACTGGTAATTTGACTAGGCAACTATCTTTGCTCTAGCAGATTGCCTGCCAGGTGGGATATCACTCTCTAGGATTAAAACATGAAATGGGTATAAACCAGCAGGCAAAAGATAAGTTGTTGAACAAATAAAGGGCTTTGTAGTTAAAGAATGATGTGCTCCCTTATATTGTGAACCCATTGAAACAGAGCCTCCCCTTCTTATATTTCAGGGCCAGAAGAGATCATTGTGATCCTCTAGTCTGACATCCTGTGTAACACAGGTCATAGAACTTCCCCAAAATAATTCCTAGAGCATATCTTTTAGAAAAACATCCCAAAGTTATTTAAAAATTGCCAGTGATGGAGAAATCCACTTGATAAATTCTTCAGGATTTGGAAATTACAGTGCACAGAATAAATTACCATAATTAAATAATACTTATAATTAACATAAGAACATAAGAACGGCCGAACCGGGTCAGACCAAAGGTCCATCTAGCCCAGTATCCTGTCTACCGACAGTGGCCAATGCCAGGTGCCCCAGAGGGAGTGGATGAACAGGCAATGATCAAGTGATCTCTCTCCTGCCATCCATCTCCATTCTCTGACAAACAGAGGCTAGGGACACCATTCCTTACCCATCCTGGCTAATAGCCATTAATGGACTTCACCACCATGAATTTATCCAGTTCTCTTTTAAACGCTGTTATAGTCCTAGCCTTCACAACCTCCTCAGGTAAGGAGTTCCACAAGTTGACTGTGTGCTGCATGAAGAAGATCTTCCTTGTATTTGTTTTACACCTGCTGCCTATTAATTTCATTTGGTGACCCCCTAGTTCTTGTATTATGGAAATAAGTAAGTAACTTTTCCTTATCCACTTTCTCCATATCACTCATGATTTTATATACCTCTATCATATCCCCCCTTAGTCTCCTCTTTTCCAAGCTGAAGAGTCCTAGCCTCTTTAATCTCTCCTCATATGGGACCCGTTCCAAACCTCTAATCATTGTAGTTGCCCTTTTCTGAAACTTTTCTAGTGCCAGTATATCTTTTTTGAGATGAGGAGACCACATCTGTACGCAGTATTCGAGATGTGGGCGTACCACCGATTTATATAAGGGCAATAATATATTCCCAGTCTTATTCTCTATCCCCTTTTTAATGATTCCTAATATCCTGTTTGCTTTTTTGACCACCTCTGCACACTGCGTGGACATCTTCAGAGAACTATCCACGATGACTCCAAGATCTCTTTCCTGACCTGTTGTAGCTAAATTAGCCCCCATGATATTGTATGTATAGTTGGGGTTATTTTTTCCAATGTGCATTACTTTACATTTATCCACATTAAATTTCATTTGCCATTTTGTTGCCCAATCACTTAGTTTTGTGAGATCGTTTTGAAGTTCATCACAGTCTGCTTTGGTCTTAACTATCTTGAGCAGTTTAGTATCATCTGCAAACTTTGCCACCTCACTGTTTACCCCTTTCTCCGTATCATTTATAAATAAGTTGAATAGGATTGGTCCGAGGACTGACACTTGGGGAACACCACTAGTTACCCCTCTCCATTCTGAGAATTTACCATTAATTCCTACCCTTTGTTCCCGGTCTTTTAACCAGTTCTCAATCCATGAAAGGACCTTCCCTTTTATCCCATGACAACTTACTTTACTTAAGAGCCTTTGGTGAGGGACCCTGTCAAAGGCTTTCTGGAAATCTAAGTACACTATGTCCACTGGATCCCCCTTGTCCACATGTTTGTTGACCCCTTCAAAAGAACTCTAATAGATTAGTAAGACACAATTTCCCTTTACAGAAACCATGTTGACTATTGCTCAACAGTTTATGTTTTTCTATGTGTCGGACAATTTTATTCTTAACTATTGTTTCGACTAATTTGCCCGGTACCGACGTTAGACTTACCGGTCTGTAATTGCCGGGATCACCTCTACAGCCCTTTTTAAATATTGGCATTACATTAGCTAACTTCCAGTCATTGGGTACAGAAGCTGATTTAAAGGACAGGTTACAAACCTTAGTTAATAGTTCCACAACTTCACATTTGAGTTCTTTCAGAACTCTTGGGTGAATGCCATCTGGTCCCGGTGACTTGTTAATGTTAAGTTTATCAATTAATTCCAAAACCTCCTCTAGTGACACTTCAATCTGTGACAGTTCCTCAGATTTGTCACCTAGAAAAGCCGGCGCAGCTTTGGGAATCTCCCTAACATCCTCAGCCGTGAAGACTGAAGAAAAGAATCCATTTAGTTTCTCCGCAATGACTTTATCATCTTTAAACACTCCTTTTGTATCTCGATCATCAAGGGGCCCCGCTGGTTGTTTAGCAGGCTTCCTGCTTCTGATATACTTAAAAAACATTTTGTTATTACCTTTGGAGTTTTTGGCTAGCCGTTCTTCAAACTCCTCTTTGGCTTTTCTTATTACATTCCTGCACTTAATTTGGCAGTGTTTATGCTCCTTTCTATTTGCCTCACTAGGATTTGACTTCCACTTTTTAAAGGAAGTCTTTTTATCTCTCGCTGCTTCTTTTACATGGTTGTTAAGCCACGGTGGCTATTTTATAGTTCTTTTACTGTGTTTCTTAATTTGGGGTATACATTTAAGTTGGGCCTCTATTATGGTGTCTTTAAAAAGCGCCCATGCAGCTTGCAGGGATTTCACTTTAGTCACTGTACTAAATTAACACAATATGTAGCTATTCTACAACAAAAGATAAAGAATAATACTTTTGAACAAGGCATTATCATACTTAAAAGAAAAAAGTGAGGGCTATATCCCCCATGATGCACTGTGGTCTCCTCCTGTTACTGAGCAGTGGCAGTGCATTCTGGGAGATGTAGTTCAACTGGGGATCCCTGTGCACATAAGAGAATGGGACATGAGGCATCTGAATTACCACTTCCATGAGGCATTGTGGCAGCACTTCTTAATCAAATGTTTCAATTTTCAGGGGAAATATTTCTGATTTTAGTTGAAAGTCACAATTTTTTGTTATTTTTTCATTAGAAGTTGAAATTTTGACATAAAGTGGACATGCTTCACAAAGCACTTTGTTTTGCTGAAAACCCTTTTTCCATTGGAAAACAGTTGAAAAATACAGCCTTAAAGAACAAGATTAGTTAAAAGTTACCATAAAATGAACAAATAATAACAAATGTACTTTCATATTCAAAGAATTCAACAGTTGGCCAATTTAAGGCTTATATACAAATTATATAGTGTGATTATCCACCACTGAAAACAAAACACAAATGAATGGATGAGGTTGCTATTTAAGTTTGCACAGTGCTACACAACAGATTAAGAAAGGAATGAAAGAGTACTATATTCCCCTGAGGGTATCTAGGGAAATTTAAATAGACAGAACATCATGAGTTTAAATTTTAACTAGGACACAAATACCTTGGTGAAAGATGCAGTATAAGAGCCAGAATAGAAACCCTCCTACATTCAGATAAAAAAGTTCCAAGGTGCACTGTGATTCTGGCAGACCAGGTGCCAGTTCATGCCAAGGCCCCTAGCACTCACTGCACACTGACAAATGCATAGCTGAAAACCAGTCTGGCTCATCTGTGTGTTAGTATTATTACAATAGGTATTAGATTTATAAAGATGTGTTAGTGTTTGGACTTTATGAAATGCATGTGAGTTGCTGCATGCATTAATCTCACTCCAGACAGCCTGACATATGCATTCAAACAAACCGTACAAGGAGCTTCTCTGTCTTTGGGCACATCCATGCAGGTACAAGTCACAGTGAGAGGTCTTGTGATCATTCAGTGCAAAGACCCTGCAGGGTTAGTGCTGAGCACTTAATGCTATGCAAAGGGGACAGCAAGGACTGGTTTAGTGTACACACTCCATCCTTATTAAGATCCAGATTATTTCAGAACTCCCACTGAGAAGAGCAATCCTTATCCATAGATATAGATTACTGACATTGCAGGAATTGGGAAGATCTCACATTAGCAAGAATGAAATTTGGATGAATGTGCATGTAACAGACGTGAAGTTGCTATTTAATAATTTATGAAAATTTTATGTTGACCTGGTTATTGGGATGCTCACTGTATGATTATAATGAGTTATATTGAAAAGGCTGATGGAAAAACAGAGTACATTCAGAGAGCCCAGGAAGGAGACAGAGGTGCAGCTAGACCTGCAATATTCACAATGCAGCATTGTAAACAGAGTTAAGATCCAAGATTTTACTTAGGAGCGATATCTCCTGTTTCAGTGCAGCATATGGTATATTATACACTCGAATAGATATGACAGAAGAATTTAGTTTATATTCTTGTAATTAAAAAAATTATTTGCTATGGAAAAAAAGCATGCTGTTTGGGGGAAATGTGTTTCAAACAAAAATTCTGTAACATTCAATATAAATATAAGATTTTTAACACTTAGATTTATGGTGAAACATGCCGAAGTGAAATGATTCAAAAGATAAGTTTGCCTGAGCAAACTTACCTCTGTCGTGATGCATATTGCTTTGCAATATAGTGCTATATGATCCAGTACTATTCTCTGTAGGACTTGTGCCTGCATACTAGACTGCACAGTGAATGAGACAATTGCTTATTATTAATTAATTATTATTATTATGGCCCCACAATATGCCAACATTTTTATGGCTGACTTAGAACAACGCTTCCTTAGCTCTCGTCCCCTAACGCCCCTACTCTACTTGCGCTACATTGATGACATCTTCATCATCTGGACCCATGGAAAAGAAGCCCTTGAGGAATTTCACCATGATTTCAATAATTTCCATCCCACCATCAACCTCAGCCTAGATCAATCCACACAAGCGGTCCATTTCCTGGACACTACTGTGCTAATAAGCGATGGTCACATCAATACCACCCTATACCGGAAACCTACTGACCGCTACACTTACCTACATGCCTCCAGCTTCCATCCAGGACACACCACACGATCCATTGTCTACAGCCAAGCTCTAAGATATAACCGCATTTGCTCCAATCCCTCGGATAGAGACAAGCACCTACAAGATCTCTATCAAGCATTCTTAAAACTACAATACCCACCTGCTGAAGTGAAAAAACAGATTGACAGAGCCAGACGAGTACCCAGAAGTCACCTCCTACAAGACAGGCCCAACAAAGAAAATAACAGAACACCACTAGCTGTCACCTTCAGCCCCCAACTAAAACCTCTCCAGCGCATCATCAGAGATCTACAACCTATCCTGAAAGATGATCCTTTACTCTCACAGATCTTGGGAGACAGACCTGTCCTCGCTTACAGACAACCCCCCAACCTAAAGCAAATACTCACCAGCAACCACACATCACTGAACAAAACCACTAACCCAGGAACCTATCCTTGTAACAAACCCCGATGCCAACTCTGTCCACATATCTATTCAAGTGACATCATCATAGGACCTAATCACATCAGCCATACCATCAGGGGCTCGTTCACCTGCACATCTACCAATGTGATCTATGCCATCATGTGCCAGCAATGCCCCTCTGCCATGTACATTGGCCAAACCGGACAGTCTCTACGCAAAAGAATTAATGGACACAAATCTGACATCAGGAATCAAAATACTCAAAAACCAGTGGGAGAACACTTTAACCTGTCTGGTCATTCAGTGACAGACCTGCGGGTGGCTATATTACAACAGAAAAACTTCAAAAACAGACTCCAAAGAGAGACTACAGAGCTAGAATTGATATGCAAACTAGACACAATCAACTCCGGTTTGAATAAGGACTGGGAATGGCTGAGCCATTACAAACGTTGACTATCTCCCCTTGTAAGTACTCTCACACTTCTTATCACACTGTCTGTACTCGGCTAGCTTGATTATCACTTCAAAAGTTTTTTTTTTTTTTTAATTAATTGGCCTCTCAGAGTTGGTAAGACAACTCCCACCTGTTTATGCTCTCTGTATGTGTGTATATATATCTCCTCATTATATGTTCCATTCTATATGCATCCGAAGAAGTGGGCTGTAGTCCACGAAAGCTTATGCTCTAATAAATTTGTTAGTCTCTAAGGTGCCACAAGTACTCCTGTTCTTCTTTTTGCGGATACAGACTAACACGGCTGTTACTCTGAAACTTAATATTTTATGGAATCAACATGTATTAGGCCCTGCACAGACACATTGGAGCATACAGCTTACCAAAGCTGATTGTCATAATTCCCTGAAGTAACAGTTTCTGGTGTCTAGAATTTCTGGAAATAATATCAAAATCATAGAATGTCTATCAGTTTTGAGGCATTAGAGCTCAAGATGACTTTTGAATATCAGTTGGTTCCGATAACCATTATTTATTAATATGTATGTTCTACCCAATTACATTTTGCACTAGAACAAATAAAGTGTCTGTATAAATGTTAATATGGCTCATTTTCACCCTTTCTTGGCTTTGGTTTCTCTTTACTTGTCCATATTTACTTCTCATACGTGTGCACAATAGTGTAGTCTACCACAGGCGTGCATCTAAGGGCAGAATTTAATGCTGGGGGTATGATGTTGTGCCAGCCTCAACATGGCCTCTTTGCATCCTTCCTCAGGTGTAAATAACTACATCCACAGTTTTGTGCCTACATTTATTTGCAGACATAATTTAGTAATCTATGCCACTGATTGCACAGGTAAATCACATATTTAAATATCCAGTTCACATTAATTAATAACATCCATAAATAGTTTAATCCATAATCGTATTCACCTGCAATTTGAGGATGAAAGTGTGGAGGCCAACTTTCAAAAATAAATATCTGGTGCTACTGTGTATATATGTGGAATTAGGACAGATGAATTATGAATAGGGATAGCATTACCCTAAGCAAGTCTGTCCCAATAGTGGATCTGAAAACAAAGTATAGCATATATACAATATAGATTAAAGCTTTTTTCCATTGACTGATTACAACATTTCATTATATTGAAGTCTTCTTGTTTAGAAGATTGCTGTGTTTTGTGAAAATTTAATTAAAGTGAGATTTGAGAAATAACTAAATATTTCTAATATTTTATTAATTCATTGACATACCAAATACTGGACATGAGCATAATTACCTAGTCTGGTATAAATGTAGGTTTGTAGAGCCTGATTTTGAGCCCCCTGGCCTCTACTTTGCATATCCAGGACATTCATCTGAAGTGTGTAGGTGCAAATAGAGCAGACTAGCGCTACCTGTATCCCTCTGTGATACACAGAGGATATGGATCTGTTAGAGTTCTCAACTTGTGAGCCTGGCTCTTCTGATCAAGCTGTAAAGAGACTCATACTTTCAGGTTTGTATGTCCTCAGTTCAGTCTTTGATGATGGCTGTCACAAACACTAGTGCACACTTGAACAGTTTTAACACCTACACACCCAGGCACGACCTCATGCTTCCATAGTACAATTCTGTCCTATTAATAAACAGCCAGAAACAAATGATTATAGAATATCAGTGCTGGAAGGGACCTCAGAAGGTAATCTAGTCCAACCCCCTGCTCAAAGCAGGACGAATCCCCAGACAGATTTTTACCCCAGTTACCTAAATGGCCCCCTCAAGGATTGAACTCACAACCCTGGGTTTAGGGGGGCCAATGCTAAAACCACTGAGCTATCCCTTTCCCCAGGAAATGTACTCATAGATTCTGTTCAGAAATTAGCTTGCAATTATGCTTTACAGATAATCACATCTATCTAATGTGTATCTAAGTGTCACATACCCAAATTAAAAGCATCAGTTCCTTCTATCCATTGTCTATAGCATATTTGTTTAAGAAAACAGATAATTGGATTCTGGCAATTTAGGACCAGCTCCCCAGCTGGCATAAGTCTTCATAGCTTCATTGATTTCAAAGGAGGTACACCAATTTACATTAGCTGAGGATCTGTTTCTTTACATTTGAAATGTTTATAATTACTGTAATCCCAGTAGTAATACACAACAAGAGACCAAGAAGCAAAGTCCTTACATAAACCACAGACTAAGACTTGCTATTTATTTAGTTTACAGTACAGTGAAGAGGTTCAGGCCTGATCTGACGATGATATTCCACCAGTAGTGCTGAAGCTTAGTTACTGTACAATATAAAGCCCCTCAGTAACAGATGAATAATTAGTGCTGCTTTACTCTGGCTCAACCAGAACTTAACCAAATAGGAATGAAATATGGTACTCTTAATAGTGTTGAAGTTGTGAACAATTCAATAATTCAGTACCAGAACACAAGGCATTTTATACCTGAGATTTAAAAGGCCAGATTTTCAAAAGTATTCAGCTTCTATTTAAACTAAATACAAATTAGACTAATGTTTCTTTAACAATAACTGAAAATAGTCCCATTACTATATGGATAAGGTGTCTGGTACTGTTACTCCTCCTTTACATTAGTGGAATTCCCTTTGGTTATATCAGCATGGAAGTGGAATAATGCACTAGAGAATAAGGCCTAATTTCTAACCTCTAAGAACAACCATCTCTCAGAGCTTTGTACACAAACAATAATTCAACAACAGTAAAACCCTTTCTGCTTTATTTATGTAGATAACCGTATAACCTTCATCTGTAAAATTTAAGATGATAATGTGGTTTCTGACTTTCAACTGAGTATTGCTTTCAGATGAATTTCATAATCACAATAATTGTCCAGCAATTGAGTTTATAACCTTCACAGACTCCTTTAGGCAGCCTAGCCTCACATCATTTCTGACAAGTTGCTTAATTGTTCATCTAGATCCGTAGATTAGTTTGTCTTGCTGGACTGTAAACTCCTTGGGGCAGAGACTGTCCTCTATTTTTTCACAATGCCTATTGTGATTGAGTCCGGATTGTGGTTTCACGGTTATACCCCAAAACAAATAAATAAATATAATACTACAGGAGCTGGAGCTTTAAGAAAAAAAATGAATATTGTGAGACTCATGAAAAAATCATCAGAGTTGGCAACTTGTATCCTCTCCTGAGAATTTTTTAATTAAAATATTATGTGTTGCATTTGGAAAGTAAATCACTTGCTTTTACAGAAATATTTCTATGAGCCCCATGGTTGTAATCTCTGGCAGGGATCTCTTAGAATTACCCAGAGAAGGAGTGGGCCCATTGAAGCAGAGAAATCATTCCTATCCTCCCCACTGTTAGTGTTACCATATTTCAGGTTCCCAAAACTGCCCGGGAGTGGGGGTAGGGGTAATCGAGGGAACGAGGGAGGGGAAGCTGTAGCAGAAATACAGTTGGGTATGCTCGAGGTGGGGGTACTCACTAGCAGTGAGATGCAGTGTCACTCCCTGTCATGATGTTAGGATGGCTGGCACAAACCGAGGATGCAGTGACAGCCATCAGTCAGTGCCTCCCTGTGGGACCCCCCAGGGCTGGGAGGTGTGACCTGAGTAGGCTGCATCCAGCAGCTTTGACTGCAAGAGAATCGACCAATCAGTTATGGATGCAGGGGATGGACCAATCTGAAAACAGACCAATCAGAACTCTTTGAGCTACAATATATGCTCTGCAAAAAATCCCAGACATTTCCTGTTACCTGAAAAATTCGCAGTCGGAGGAAGGATCCTCAAAAAAAAAAAAAAAAAAAAAGAAAGAGTTGATGTCCAGGAAAACCCAGATGTACAGTAACCCTACTTGCAATGCTATGGTAGACGGTGACAGTCCCCAAAGAGGGACTGTTAGATCAATCATGAATTTCCAGATCACCTCAAGGCATCGTAAGCAGGCAAAATCAGTAGGAAAGAAATTCAATGTCAAGTCTCTTGAAGACATAGTGGCTCGGGACAAACTTCAGCAGTGTCTCCAAGAGAAGTTTGCTGCTATACCTACAGCTGACGAGGATAATAAAAATTTCTGGAAGGGATTATAGACTGCCATTCCCTCAACATGTGCTGTGTCCATTGGCTATGTGACCCACCACCACCAAGATTTGTTTGATGAGAACGATGCTGAGATTCAGGGCCTGATTGACCAGAAAAGAAAAGCTCATTGCATGTGGCAAAACGATGTATCACACCAGCAGAAGAAAGAGTCAGACAAGCAACTCAAGGCAGAAGCCCAAAAGAAAATCCATAACATCAAAAATAAGTGGTGGAGAGAAAAGGCCAAGGAGATTGAGCTTTACACTGATAAGCATGACATCAGGAGGTTTTTTTTCCAGGCAATAAATGACATTTACAATCCATACTCCCATGGATCCACACCACTCTGAGCCCAAGATGGGTCAACATATTTTAAGGATAGTGAAGCCATCAAAGCCAGATGGAAGGAGCATTTTCAGTTACTCCTGAACCTTGAGTCAACTGTCTCTATACCTAAATGACCTGAAAGAACATCTCTTGCTGACCCCACCACCTTTCAAGATGTAACAAGAGCCATTATGCAAACTAAGAACAACAAGGCAGCAGGGCTAGATGGCATACCAGCTTAAGTCTACAAGTTTAGAGGTGAAGAACTGATAAGGAAGCGCCACAATTTTTTTCCCCTATATCTGGTGTAATGAGAAGATCCCAGAAGACTTGAGAAATGCTAACATTGTTACAATCTTTATGAAAGAAGATAAGTCGGAATGTGAAAACTATCAAGGCATTGCCTTGCTATCTGCAGCAGGGAAAATTCTTGCCTGTATCCTCTTAAACTGATTACTTGCTGAGGAAATATTGTCATCCTCATGCACACTGAGAATGATCTTCAGTCCATATTGGATTTTCTTGCACAAGCTTACTGAAACCTAGGACTCTCACTCAATATTGTGAAGACTATCAACCTGCTTCAGGCTTTGCATATGACCAACCACAAATCACCATTGAGGGTCAGACTTTGGAGATAGTTGAGCACTTTTGCTACCCCGGTAGCTAACTTTCTCAAAATGAGAAAATCGACAGTGAGATCCAGCACAGGATCCAGTGCGCAGGTGCTTCCTTTGGGAAATTGCTCCGACACATTTTCACGGACCATGACTTATGGCAGGACACCAAGATCCAGGTCTATAAAACAATTGCTGTTCCTACACTCCTCTATTCTGTGGTGGTCAGAGGAAACGCTACAAAGACACACTGAAAGTGTATCTTAAGAAACTGATGTGGACATCACAAGCTGGGAGGAGCAAGCCACCAACTGACCCCAATGGCGCCATATCCTCTATCAGGCAGTGGCCCACTTTGAGGAGAATCGCCTTGCCCTCGAAAATGAAAAGAAAGAGAGAAGGAAGGAAAAAGAAAGAACATTCTCCCAACAGGCAGCTGGCCTGCCACAAAATGTCTGTGTCTATTGTGAATGGATTTGCGGTTCCGGGATCAGACTTCTGAGTCATCTCAGGACCCATATGTAAATCCATGGTGGAGATCATCCATGAATCACTATGGTAGATGGCAGTTTATCAAGGAGCTGTCATTGCGCTCTACATCCTTTTCCAGCATTTAACCGATCTCAGACACAACTTTTCTCATCATCTTCCTGGGCCAGGCTGAAAATGGTAAAGCATGGCTGCTCTACTTATAGAGACCCTCCCAATTCCATATGTTATAGATTTTCCCTCTAAGTACATGTAGACTAATTCTGGAAGCTCTAGCTTCATTGATTTTTTCTGAGAGTGTATAGGATTGCTAGTATTCTGGGAATGGCTCCACAATGTGATGTAGGTGGTGCATTGCACAACATATCATTTTTCCTGTACATATATTAGCTTTTTATCAGTGAATATTTCCAGACTGGAATAAATAAATAACATGCTTTACTTGGTTTGTACTGCAGTAAAGTGCATTGTATTGGATATCACAGAATAATTATAATATTGCAGTATATGCTATTACAAAGTTCCTCCTCTATCTTGGCGGGTCCTGTGCTTATTGGCAGATTTACTTGCCTCAGAGATTCACCATGTGGGTTGGGGAACAGCCCAGAGAACTTCCCCTCTGGAAGAACCCATAGTCCAGGTCAATTGGGAAGTTTGGAGGGAACCTGGGCCCACCCTCTACTCCGGGTTCCAGCCCAGTGCCCTGTGGACTGTAGCTGTCTATAGTGCCTCCTGTAACAGCTGCATGACAGCTATAACTCCCCGGGGTATTTCCCCATGGCCTCCTCCAAACACCTTCCTTATTCTGACCACAGGACCTTCCTCCTGGTGTCTGATAACGCTTGTGCTTCTTAGTCCTCCAGGAGCACACCCTCTGAATCTCAGCTCCTTGCACCTCTTGCTCCCAGCTCCTCACACTCGCACCACAAACTGAAGTGAGCTCCTTTTAAAACCCAGGTGCCCTGATTAGCCTGCCTTAATTGATTCTAGCAGCTTCTTCTTAATTGGCTCCAGGTGTCCTAATTAGCCTGCCTGCCTTAACTAGTTCTAGCACCACTGATTACTCTAGTGCAGCCCCTGCTCTGGTCACTCAGGGAACAGAAAACTACTGATCCAGTGACCAGTATATTTGCCCTCTATCAGACTCCTGTACCCCACTGGTCTGGGTCTGTCACAATGCATATCATCATTGCTAGTTGCAATAAAAGACATGCAGTAACTATATAACACAAAATACTGCATCTAATACATAACTTTTTGAACCACTTAAAAAGCCACTTTGAAAAAAAAGGTGAAAAGCCCACACAGATCATAAATATTTGTGACCCCAAAACCTTTTGAGTTTTAATTGTTATGTATTTCTGTTTAACTAAATCAGTTACAGTAGTTTGTCTACTGGTTACTGTCTTCGTATAAGACTGTACATATTTCATCCACTTCAATACACAGTCAATGAGTCACTGTTTATGTGGGAAATGATAATATTGTTTCATGTAAATATTCTATTATGGGGGAGCGGGAATGTGTACTTTCTAAGGGCTTGGCCTGGGGTGACTGCATACTGCACGAGGAATCACAGAAGCAGACAACCTGTCTGTTGCTAAAGCAGCTATGCCAAGGGAGAGAGGGGGGAACTGGGATAGATTATCCCTATTCCCTGGACCCAGAACATGGCCCCAATCTGTTTTTAAAAATACACCCTGGGATAAAGTCTTCTCCTGCTGACCCTTGTTGTAGTTAATTCTGTAACTCAAGTAGTAGCAGTTTGTGTTTCAATGCTGAAGTTTTAGAGTTTCAATCATGATGATGCATGAGGAGGGATTGTTATAGCTGCATGTAATATAATTTGATTTTACCTTTTTTTAAGGTACCTAGGAAGTTACATATAAAAATCTATGTTAAAAGTACATTATTTAAATTGCAAAGACAAGCACTTGAAAATAAAAAAAAATGTCAGATTATGGTAGCCCATCAAACCATATTTTTGCCCCCTCAGTTTATGATGCAGCCTTTCTACGGCATAAAATCTTTGTCCAATCTGTCTCCTTCATGTACAGTTCTGTGACATACTCCTACATTTCTTACAGCTAACTGGAAAGCAAGCAAGTCAAGTTGTACACTACTGATTGTAAACAATGTTCAGGAACATTTTTCTATTAACCCAAAGTAAATTTCAGTACCTAGTACTAACTTTTTATGTAGTATCTCTTGGTAATATGTTCCAAATAGTTAATGAAACTGTAAAATGAGCTCTGCATACATTTCCTCTGATCAAGTTAATTTTTTAAAACCAATGTTTGTCTTTTGGAAATTCAAGTGATGCAGTCATTATGAAATGCAAACCTTGCAAATATATACCATCCCTATGAACAGGTTTTGCTACCAGCCCTTCTTGTTTTACTTTTTCATAATCCCAATAAATATTTTTAACGGAAAATGAGATTTCCTTTAGTTCATGCAACTTCTGTCTGTATGACATTGCCTATTTTTCCATATTCATATTTCTATAAATCAATTCTCTGAAATGATTATTACTCCTAATATTAACACAAGAGCTTGTAAATATCGTATAAGCACTACAAGATAATTATGTAGTTGCAACGTAGACAGTATTCCACAAACATATAACACAACAAAAATAACTTCATTGACATCCTCCTGAAATATTTTTCATTTCAGAAGTAGTCTATAAATGTATGTTCTCCAAACTGCATTATACAGCAGGGCAAACTAGAAGATAATAGTGGTCCCTACTGGCCTTAGAATGTATTCTTCAGCCTCAGGTTGTCCCAAGGCTTAACAGAGAGTGGACAAACCCGGCTCTTCTGCCATCAGGGGCGGCTCCAGGCACCAGCGCACCAAGCACGTGCCTGGGGCGGCAAGCCGTGGGGTGAGCGGCCTGCCGGTGGCTGTGAGGGCGGCAGGCAGGCGGCTTTTGGGGGCATGCCTATGGGACCGGCGGACCTCCTGCAGGTATGCCGCCCAACTCGCATTACCAGCGAACCTCCCACAGGTGCGCCACCGAAAGCCTTCTGCCTGCCGTGTTTGGGGAGGCAAAAAACATAGAGCCGCCCCTGTCTGCCATGCATTTAGTTTTAAATGATTTGATTAACATTCTTTGATAAAAATCATGCCTTAATAGTATTTAGCACTCTTGCATGTACATATGATACCGTAAAGTATTTGTGTTTAGATATCCACTCTGTGTTATAATTAGCCATGCAGAAATGAAAATAGAATTGGTACATAAACAAGCAAAAAGAAACATGAAAGCAAATTGCCAGTGATTGTGAGTCACATGTAGATCTTTTGGACTTCAGATCTTTGAGTCTAATTTGGTGGTGTATGCCTTTGGCATTCTTTATGGATGAAGTATCATCCAGACCAGATATTTGTTGCTGGTATATTGTAGACATTATGTCTTAAAAACCTGCATCTATTATTTCACCATACTTTACAGATATTTTTTTTTTTTTGGTAATCTTGAGTTGATTTTTGTAGCCATGACACTTTTTTCCCCCTCTCAGGGTCATACTCTGGTCCCAACAGAGTCTATCCCAGGGGTCAGCAACCTTTCAGAAGTCTTCATTTATTCACTCTGATTTAAGGTTTTGCGTACCAGTAATGCATTTTAACGTTTTTAGAAGGTCTCTTTCTATAAGTCTATAATATATAACTAAACTATTGTTTTATGTAAAGTAAATAAGGTTTTTAAAATGTTTAAGAAGCTTCATTTAAATTTAAATTAAAATGCAGAGCCCTCCGGACCGATGGCCACCAGGCAGCGTAAGTGCCACTGAAAATCAGCTCGTGTGCCACCTTTGGCACGCGTGCCATAGGTTGCCTACCCCTGGTCTATCCACTAGAGAGCTCAAAGGGAGCCCACTTAGACACAATACTTTCCTCCCAAGTATTCAGAGGTCAGCTAGAGGAAATCACCCTCTTCACCAGCAGCTATCCCAATATATTCCACCACAAGGTATGAAATGTTTGTTCTTTTGAGCTTTTTGGAGGACATCCAGATTCTGGGTGCTGTCTGGGGCCCAAATGCTCTCCCCATTACTTCACTAAATTTGCAAATGAAGCTATCTCAGTGTTAAATCAAATGCTGTTTCAAAAGAAAGGATGCCAGCATCTGTCCTCAGTGTTGCTAAATACCAGATTACACTAAGACAATCATGTGCTGCCAGATCATTTGTCTGAACTGACTATAATGGAACAGCCAAGAGAACTTTAGTATTCAGAACATTGCTGAGGGCAATATGGGCACTGAAATATATTTTAAATGATGTTAGTGTTGTGTTTTCTGAATAGCCAGGGTGAATATTAAATGCATAGGAACACTGAACCAAATAGAATGTTTGGAAACATGCTGGCCAATTAAATGTTTACCAATTTGTTGTTTGATCAAAAGATGTTGTCATAACATAACAACATAACATAACATAACATAACAACAAAGATGTTGTTCTTGTATTAGGTAACTTTTTGTTAATGACCATTGCTGGAAATTGTTTAGTGGGAAAAACTCAGAAGAAAGACAGTGTGCAGAAGAAAGGAAGGATGAGTGGTTCCACCTGATTTATGTATAATCCACATGAGAAAACATAAGGTATTTATTGCTATTTCTGTCTCAAAATAGACTTTTACCTATTCCCCATGAAAGCATTCTTAGCATGTCTAAATATCTCTCAAGTAAAACTACATAACTAGTGAAGTGGCATCATACTACCTCGAAGGTACTAATAATGAGCCAAATCCTGTTCTCTTTTTCATAGACGATAATTAAATCATGGAGTTTTTCTGGAATTATGCTGGTAAATAAGATTGGGAATATGTCACATACAGTACCAATGTTATTGCTACTAGAATAGTGTATAGTGAAAATTATGGGCCAGAATTACAGGAATTAATTTCAGCATTTTGCTCAGTTTTGGATGAAGTGGTACAAATGTGGCTTTAAGCCACTTTTGTGACTCCCTGATGTGATGTGGCAGGATGGCAGCCCCTGAAGTGCTGTTCCAGCAGCCGGAGACTTCCCTGGTGCAAGGATTTCTTAGCCATGCCCCCTTTCTCCTGGAAAAAAAATACCCTTTGCTGAAGCCAGAATATGTGTGTTCAGATCCCTAACCTAGAGTCTGCTGGTTGCTACAAATATGTCCTTATCAGGTTCTGCTATAAGTGATATCATCTCTATGTAGAGTTAATTCAACATACTCTGGATAATGGAGGGGTCATATCCTGGAGCAGAACTTCACACTCTTGACATTCCTTGCAGGAACTATTGAACATATCCTAGAAATAAGGGCTGACTGAACCCAGCAGCACCTGACACTGTTAAAAGGTGACTTTCAGGGACTATCATGCCCCTCAGGTCTCAGCTAGGGATGGTTTAAGTCAGTATTTGTATGAAAGGAAACAGGAAACTCAGTCCTCCATCAGTTGCTCTCTCTCCCCCAGAATCAGGACTGAACACTAGTTCAGTTTACTAGTTCAAATAGTATAATAGCATAGTTCTAGCAGGAACTGTACTTCTGGAAGTGCTCTCCTTGGCATGAGATGTCAAACTGAAGTCCTGACCATGCATGGGTTACTGGGGATTTCTCATATATTAGAAAGTACCACATTAACTCTCAGTTTGAAGGACAAATTTGTGCCACTTCTGACCCTTATGTAGAAAAAAACAAACCAACAAACCTGTTCATATTTGTAAAGAGGACAGATCTGATTTGTAATTAAAGAAAGGATGAACGTGAGGCCTCTTAGTGTTATCGTTACAGAATCATTTTACAGATTCGAGATGCTTTTTATAAAACAGGGTCCTGTAACTACTTTGCCTAGATGTTAAAGATCCCAAGAGTATCTTTTTATAAGAATATAGCACTTTTGTTTTTGACTACAATTTCCCCTTTCCCCTGAGAAAGGTGCATTTCAGTCATTGACCAAGTGACTCCAGGATGATCCTTTCTGGGGAAAAATGCTTGATATCCATCTTAAGTTATTACCCTGCTATTAATGAAACTTCTAATGCTGATATGGGCTCTTTGGACCAGACCCCCCTACTTCCTCTCCCGAATGAGTAGCCTCTGCTTCCCTCTGTGATGGCATGACATTTCTGGCTCCCCTAGATTCATAGATTCATAGATTATAGGACTGGAAGGGACCTCGAGAGGTCATCGAGTCCAGTCCCCTGCCCGCATGGCAGGACCAAATACTGTCTAGACCATCCCTGATAGACATTTATCTAACCTACTCTTAAATATCTCCAGAGACGGAGATTCCACAACCTCCCTAGGCAATTTGTTCCAGTGTTTAACCACCCTGACAGTTAGGAACTTTTTCCTAATGTCCAACCTAGACCTCCCTTGCTGCAGTTTAAACCCATTGTTTCTGGTTCTATCCTTAGAGGCTAAGGTGAACAAGTTCTCTCCCTCCTCCTTATGACACCCTTTTAGATACCTGAAAACTGCTATCATGTCCCCTCTCAGTCTTCTCTTTTCCAAACTAAACAAACCCAATTCTTTCAGCCTTCCTTCATAGGTCATGTTCTCAAGACCTTTAATCATTCTTGTTGCTCTTCTTTGGACCCTTTCCAATTTCTCCACATCTTTTTTAAAATGTGGCGCCCAGAACTGGACACAATACTCCAGCTGTGGCCTAACCAGAGCAGAGTAGAGCGGAAGAATGACTTCTCGTGTCTTGCTCACAACACACCTGTTAATGCATCCCAGAATCATGTTTGCTTTTTTTGCAACAGCATCACACTGTTGACTCATATTTAGCTTGTGGTCCACTATAACCCCTAGATCCCTTTCTGCCGTACTCCTTCCTAGACAGTCTTTTCCCATTCTGTATGTGTGAAATTGATTTTTCCTTCCTAAGTGGAGCACTTTGCATTTGTCTTTGTTAAACTTCATTCTGTTTAACTCAGACCATTTCTCCAATTTGTCCAGATCATTTTGAATTATGACCCTGTCCTCCAAAGTAGTTGCAATCCCTCCCAGTTTGGTATCATCCGCAAACTTAATAAGCGTACTTTCTATGCCAATATCTAAGTCGTTGATGAAGATATTGAACAGAGCCGGTCCCAAAACAGACCCCTGCGGAACCCCACTCGTTACGCCTTTCCAGCAGGATTGGGAACCATTAATAACAACTCTCTGAGTACGGTTATCCAGCCAGTTATGCACCCACCTTATAGTAGCCCCATCTAATTTGTATTTGCCTAGTTTATCAATAAGAATATCATGCGAGACCGTATCAAATGCCTTACTAAAGTCTAGGTATACCACATCCACCGCTTCACCCTTATCCACAAGGCTCGTTATCCTATCAAAGAAAGCTATCAGATTGATTTGACATGATTTGTTCTTCACAAATCCATGCTGGCTGTTCCCTATCACCTTACCACCTTCCAAGTGTTTGCAGATGATTTCCTTAATTACTTGCTCCATTATCTTCCCTGGCACAGAAGTTAAACTAACTGGTCTGTAGTTACCTGGGTTGTTTTTATTTCCCTTTTTATAGATGGGCACTATATTTGCCCTTTTCCAGTCTTCTGGAATCTCTCCCGTCTCCCATGACTTTCCAAAGATAATAGCTAGAGGCTCAGATACCTCCTCTATTAGCTCCTTGAGTATTCTAGGATGCATTTCATCAGGCCCGGGTGACTTGCAGGCATCTAACTTTTCTAAGTGATTTTTAACTTGTTCTTTTTTTATTTTATCCGCTAAACCTACCCCTTTCCCATTAGCATTCACTATGTTAGGCATTCCTTCAGACTTCTCGGTGAAACAAAGAAGTCATTAAGCATCTCTGCCATTTCCAAGTTTCCTGTTACTGTTTCTCCCTCTTCACTAAGCAGTGGGCCTACCCTGTCTTTGGTCTTCCTCTTGCTTCTAATGTATTGATAAAAAGTCTTCTTGTTTCCTTTTATTCCCATAGCTAGTTTGAGCTCATTTTGTGCCTTTGCCTTTCTAATCTTGCCCCTGCATTCCTGTGTTGTTTGCCTATATTCATCCTTTGTAATCTGTCCTAGTTTCCATTTTTTATATGACTCCTTTTTATTTTTTAGATCGTGCAAGATCTCGTGGTTAAGCCAAGGTGGTCTTTTGCCACATTTTCTATCTTTCCTAACCAGCGGAATAGCTTGCTTTTGGGCCCTTAATAGTGTCCCTTTGAAAAACTGCCAACTCTCCTCAGTTGTTTTTCCCCTCAGCCTTGATTCCCATGGGACCTTACCTATCAGCTCTCTGAGCTTCCCAAAATCTGCCTTCCTGAAATCCATTGTCTCTATTTTGCTGTTCTCCCTTCTACTCTTCCTTAGAATTGCAAACTCTATGATTTCATGATCACTTTCACCCAGGCTGCCTTCTACTTTCACATTCTCAACGAGTTCCTCCCTATTTGTTAAAATCAAGTCTAGAACAGCTTCCCCCCTAGTAGCTTTTTCAACCTTCTGAAATAAAAAGTTGCTCCAATGCAGTCCAAGAATTTGTTGGATAGTCTGTGCCCCGCTGTGTTATTTTCCCAACATATATCCGGATAGTTGAAGTCCCCCATCACCACCAAATCTTGGGCTTTGGATGATTTTGTTAGTTGCTTGAAAAAAGCCTCATCCACCTCTTCCACCTGGTTAGGTGGCCTGTAGTAGACTCCTAGCATGACATCTCCCTTGTTTTTTGCCCCTTTAAGCCTAACCCAGAGACTCTCAACACTTCCGTCTCCTATGTCCATCTCTACCTCAGTCCAAGTGTGTACATTTTTAATATATAAGGCAACACCTCCTCCCTTTTTCCCCTGTCTATCCTTCCTGAGCAAGCTGTACCCATCCACACCAACATTCCAATCATGTGTATTATCCCACCAAGTTTCAGTGATGCCAACAATGTCATAGTTGTATTTATTTATTAGCACTTCCAGTTCTTCCTGCTTATTCCCCATACTTCTCGCATTTGTATATAGGCAAATATAGCATGGAGCAGAAACCCACTTCTGACAGAGGAATCTTCATCCTTCAGCCATCTGAGCAGCATCACAGAACTACTAGTCAGAACTACTATAATCTCCTCTCTTCCAGATGTTTCTGGTCAGTATATTAATAGGAGTCTTGGCTTTTGTCTTCCCCATTTTTGCCGGTTTCAAGAATATCCCTTATGTCTCATGTCAGCCAAGCTTACTGACTATATCCAGCTCCTATCTCACAGACTCAAATGCCATAATCCCTTGCTTCTCCTATGGTTCCTAAGCCATGGGATGCAGCCTGTGCCAAACTGCCCATGGAGGACCTGACAGGGCTGAGGAAGCCAAGCCCAGCACATTGTTGGACTTACAATCACTGTTCTGAGACCACCTGAATCATTCTGAGATTCTTAGTGGGAAGACGCTGTGCACTAAATCCTGCTGACTATGAACCTCCTTTGTTTGGCCTCTTGAAAAGGAAGGTTTACGTTCCTCCCAGTCATAAACTGGACATGCTTGCTAAGCAGAATGATTACTGACCCACAGAGCAGCCTGACATTCAGATATCAGGAACCAACTGAACCTTTCAACAGCTTGTTGGGGATCCTGGAGTGTGAGAATGTTTACACCTCAAGCTGGAAAATGTGATTCCCAATGGGAGGAGACATACACGCATGAGCTCTGATACAGCTAGCACACTAATAACAGTGGCTAAAACAATCTAAAACAGCCAGAGTAGCATGCATGATGGGAGAGGCTACACATCCACAGTACATGCCTAATGTCTCGGACAGGTAGGTACTTGGGGTGGCTATTCTCTTGTTGTAGCCCAGTAACTCTATCAGAGATAGCATGGGTATGTCTTCTAGAGCTGAAAATTATGCCTCTAGTTCGAAGTGAGTCTACAGCACCCTGGGCTTATATAGAAGCCAACCTGACTCACGAGGATTAAACTGAAAAAAACACTGGGCATTATAATCATTTATGTCCAATACTATGGAGCAAACCAGTGTTCAAAGAGTGCCAGAAACATTATTAGCTGTTGTAACAGTGCTTTAGCTTTCCCCCCTCCCACCTCTGTGGCTGCCTCTGGCCAGTTAGAATACTAATAAGATGTTAATATCTCAAACAGACATTTTTCTCTCCCTGTGAATCTGCTGCATGTCTCCACTGCCACATTAACAATCAACTACACTACCCTCTGATTCTCTGCCTGCTATTGCTGCCTGACCTTTTCTTCCTGTTTCACTGCTCAGTGGACTCTGCTTGCTACACTATGTACTCTTTTCTATTCCTGTGCCTTGTACTGATTGAACACTCCCTTGTGTCACTTGTAAATAATGTTCACCCAAAGCATTTCTACTTGTTGATTCAGTCTTAGTCTATCGGGTATCTATAACACAATGACAAGAAAAAAAATCTCCATGTAAGAGTAGATGTTATAAGTTCCTTAGCCCTTTTCATATGAGTTCAGCCTGGCCCCTAACTGGTGACATATCAGTCCAAATTCACCTCTAGGGTAAATCCGCAAATTCAATCAATGAATTAAGTTCAGGGATGACTCTGGCTCACTGTGTCCTAACGGTTTATATCTAGAGTGGCATTGTCCTTATAGTTTGTATGCACGGAAAGTGAGTTGAATGGCCTAACTAATGCACCTTACCACTCTTCTAATTTCACTTGTGTTTTACACTTACCAACAGCATTTATTTCTCAACTTGAATCAGCCAGTCACAAAGATCTTAGACTTCTACTTTTGAAAGAGAGTAGACTCCATCCCATTTGCAGAGAGCAGGACAGTTTCATGAATTCTTACTTAAACTATAGAAAGTTATAGTACACGTTTGTAATCCTTGCCCCTTGCAAGGTCTATGTTGGATTTTGCAATATAGTAGTAACTTCCCTGAGGGAACAGAAAGTGATCATGGCCTTCCCTTTGTTTGGGCCCTCAGAGTACTACCAGAGAAAATTCTCCAGTCTCTACTTTGTATTTCTGATCTCTATACTGGATAAACAAAAATCACTCTACTTTTACCTCAGGAAGACCAGATTAAGGGGGCAATAGGCAGATTATTATAGCAGCATCCCAAAATTGATCTGTTTGGGGTAACAACGATCAGCATCCCAAAAGCACTGGCCAGGGAAGATATAGGTAGGTCATATGGTGGCTTGAATTTATTCATAAGGGCTTTGAATGCATTTTAAAGCTATCTTTCCCTAATCTTTGGAGAAGAGTGTGAGGGGATCCCCAGGGCTCAGCATGGGACTGTGGCACTTCTGTGCCCCCCTGAACTCTCTCTCGCCTGGATTACCTCTCACAATGCCTTGCTAGTGACCAGCAACAAACCCCTCCTGGCGCTGTTATCACTCCGCACAACCGTATGGGGAGACCCCCACACCCAGCTACACTACATGAATGCTCCCAGAGCCACTTGTGAATCACACAGAGAAAGGCACCAGAACCAAATCCCACAGCTCCCAGCACTGTACTTCAGGAATATACTGTCTTGCACTGTTCAAGATGGGAAATGCAGGTTTATTAATTGGTTCACCATTTCAGCAATGGAAAGTGGAGATACACCAGCCTTTGCAAAACCTGAGCAAATTTGCCCCACATATCATACAAACTCACTGGTAAAGATGAACAATTAACAAATTTATTGACTATAAAATGTAGATTTTTAGTGATTTTAAGTGAGAGGCAAAAAGTCAGAGTTAGTTACCAAAAGAAATAAAATACAAGCTCGCATCTAAACTCTCAACCCTATTAGACTGGGCAACATCTAGATTAAGCAGTTTTTCTCAACCCACTGGATATTGCAGTCCTTAATACACAGCTTTGTTCCTTAAACCCTGGCCAATCTCCTTTTTTGGAGTCCTGTCTTCTTCTCAGTGTCTTAGTTGCTTGCAGCATAGGTGGGGGCAGAACAACGGCCCAGTATGTGTCCACTCTGTCTGTTTTATACCCTCAGTTCATGTACCTGGAAAACACAAGTCCAGGCATGTCTGAGGGCATTGCTGAATCTCCAGGCAAGGTTGAGCAATTCCCCTGGAGTGGCCTCATGCAGGTGAGTCATTGAATTGTAGCTCCCTTGCTGGACAATGGTTGTTGATGGGTTGATTGACATCCCGCCCCGGTGCTGGTTACTTTCCTTGCTGTTGCCTCTGGGGAGCTAATATCTGGCTGATTCCCCAACTTACAGCATGTTTTAATGACCACTGTACAACACAATTCTTATAACTTCATATGCATTAATGATACACATATATGGATAGAGAAATGAGCTTTCCCCTGATACCTTACAAGGCATGCTTTATATGTAATATTATGATTATATGAAAATGAGAAATATGGGGATTCCAGGGTGCTCCCCCAAGATATAGAATGTCACAAAGAGATTCTTTTGGTAAGCAATACTGTCTGTCCTATCTATTTCTTCCCTGTGCCATATTAGGTGAATCTAATTATAGCAGTATAATATGTAAGACTTGTGGAAAATAGTCCAAAGATTTATTTTTCTTACATTAAATTTCCTAAGTATAGTACAAAGAAGAACAGGAGTACTTGTGGCACCTTAGAGACTAACAAATTTATTAGAGCATAAGCTTTCGTGGACTACAGCCCACTTCTTCGGATGCATATAGAATGGAACATATAATGAGGAGATATATATACACACATACAGAGAGCATAAACAGGTGGGAGTTGTCTTACTAACTCTGAGAGGCCAATTAATTAAGAGAAAAAAAAAAAAAAAAAAAAAACTTTTGAAGTGATAATCAAGCTAGCCGAGTACAGACAGTGTGATAAGAAGTGTGAGAGTACTTACAAGGGGAGATAGTCAACGTTTGTAATGGCTCAGCCATTCCCAGTCCTTATTCAAACCGGAGTTAATTGTGTCTAGTTTGCATATCAATTCTAGCTCTGCAGTCTCTCTTTGGAGTCTGTTTTTGAAGTTTTTCTGTTGTAATATAGCCACCCGCAGGTCTGTCACTGAATGACCAGACAGGTTAAAGTGTTCTCCCACTGGTTTTTGAGTATTTTGATTCCTGATGTCAGATTTGTGTCCATTAATTCTTTTGCGTAGAGACTGTCCGGTTTGGCCAATGTACATGGCAGAGGGGCATTGCTGGCACATGATGGCATAGATCACATTGGTAGATGTGCAGGTGAACGAGCCCCTGATGGTATGGCTGATGTGATTAGGTCCTATGATGATGTCACTTGAATAGATATGTGGACAGAGTTGGCATCGGGGTTTGTTACAAGGATAGGTTCCTGGGTTAGTGGTTTTGTTCAGTGATGTGTGGTTGCTGGTGAGTATTTGCTTTAGGTTGGGGGGTTGTCTGTAAGCGAGGACAGGTCTGTCTCCCAAGATCTGTGAGAGTAAAGGATCATCTTTCAGGATAGGTTGTAGATCTCTGATGATGCGCTGGAGAGGCTTTAGTTGGGGGCTGAAGGTGACAGCTAGTGGTGTTCTGTTATTTTCTTTGTTGGGCCTGTCTTGTAAGAGGTGACTTCTGGGTACTCGTCTGGCTCTGTCAATCTGTTTTTTCACTTCAGCAGGTGGGTATTGTAGTTTTAAGAATGCTTGATAGAGATCTTGTAGGTGCTTGTCTCTATCCGAGGGATTGGAGCAAATGCGGTTATATCTTAGAGCTTGGCTGTAGACAATGGATCGTGTGGTGTGTCCTGGATGGAAGCTGGAGGCATGTAGGTGCACACCACACGATCCATTGTCTACAGCCAAGCTCTAAGATATAACCGCATTTGCTCCAATCCCTCGGATAGAGACAAGCACCTACAAGATCTCTATCAAGCATTCTTAAAACTACAATACCCACCTGCTGAAGTGAAAAAACAGATTGACAGAGCCAGACGAGTACCCAGAAGTCACCTCTTACAAGACAGGCCCAACAAAGAAAATAACAGAACACCACTAGCTGTCACCTTCAGCCCCCAACTAAAGCCTCTCCAGCGCATCATCAGAGATCTACAACCTATCCTGAAAGATGATCCTTTACTCTCACAGATCTTGGGAGACAGACCTGTCCTCGCTTACAGACAACCCCCCAACCTAAAGCAAATACTCACCAGCAACCACACATCACTGAACAAAACCACTAACCCAGGAACCTATCCTTGTAACAAACCCCGATGCCAACTCTGTCCACATATCTATTCAAGTGACATCATCATAGGACCTAATCACATCAGCCATACCATCAGGGGCTCGTTCACCTGCACATCTACCAATGTGATCTATGCCATCATGTGCCAGCAATGCCCCTCTGCCATGTACATTGGCCAAACCGGACAGTCTCTACGCAAAAGAATTAATGGACACAAATCTGACATCAGGAATCAAAATACTCAAAAACCAGTGGGAGAACACTTTAACCTGTCTGGTCATTCAGTGACAGACCTGCGGGTGGCTATATTACAACAGAAAAACTTCAAAAACAGACTCCAAAGAGAGACTGCAGAGCTAGAATTGATATGCAAACTAGACACAATTAACTCCGGTTTGAATAAGGACTGGGAATGGCTGAGCCATTACAAACGTTGACTATCTCCCCTTGTAAGTACTCTCACACTTCTTATCACACTGTCTGTACTCGGCTAGCTTGATTATCACTTCAAAAGTTTTTTTTTTTTTTTTTTTTTCTCTTAATTAATTGGCCTCTCAGAGTTAGTAAGACAACTCCCACCTGTTTATGCTCTCTGTATGTGTGTATATATATCTCCTCATTATATGTTCCATTCTATATGCATCCGAAGAAGTGGGCTGTAGTCCACGAAAGCTTATGCTCTAATAAATTTGTTAGTCTCTAAGGTGCCACAAGTACTCCTGTTCTTCTTTTTGCGGATACAGACTAACACGGCTGTTACTCTGAAACTAAGTATAGTACATTTACTGAACTCTAAAATAGTCAGATTAAGGTGATCTACCATTTTTTTAAACACCGTGTTGCCGGCACAGAGGGCCCGAAGGGGGGCAACAGCGAGGTTCGTTGCCCGGTGTGATTCACGCCAGTGAACACACCAGGGTGGAGAAGCAGACAAAGTTTATTCAAGAGCTTTGAATAGCACTAGGAGACCAACATGCCTCAAATCAAGCACGCTGATACAAGCAGTTTTTCCCTTTTTATCCTTTCCTTCCTCCCCCCCCCTTACCTACCTCCCCCTGTAGCAGTTACATTAAATAACCTTGGTTGTGTAGCTTGTTTACAATGTTCCCTTCTGCAAGTTATTTTGTCCTTCAGCTAGAAGCATGTAGGTTCCCCTTATCACTACCGCTTTCCAGCTGCTGGCCTGTGAAGTTAGTAAAGTTTAACATAGAGGGGCTTTGGTTCACTTTGGCATAGAGCGGGGGTGCTTCATCGACTCTCGTGGTCTTCCACCCCCCCCCCGAGTTACCTAGGGTGATGCCTAGTGACACCAACAACCAGAAATGACTCCATTATTTCACTCAAGCTTTGCTAAGGCAATTGCAGTTCTTCTGACTTAGCATACTGAAATAAGTACATATCTTATTTTTGTTTTATTGAGCAGACTACTTCTCATTTTATGGTGTGGGGTTAATATACACCTCTACCTCGATATAACGCTGTCCTCGGGAGCCAAAAAAAATGCATTATATCGAACTTGGTTTGATCCGCTGGAGTGCGCAGCCCCGTTCCCTCGGAGCACTGCTTTACCGCATTATATCTGAATTCATGTTATATTGGGTCGTGTTATATCAGGGTAGAAGTGTATGTCTGCCACAATGAATGTAGTGCTCATATGAGTGCCATTCCTAAATATAGGTATATTTCTTAAAAACTACAATTAACAACATTGCATGTTCTGTGGTTATCACCATTTCTTCTCTCAATTCATCCCTTTCCTTTGTCCAGAAAGAGCCAGCAGCTGGAATCTACAAGTAAAGGAAATGAATAACTTCTTCAGAAATACTGTCAGCAAAGCTTTTTCCTCAATTAAGAAACAAGTCAAGCTGGAAAATAAAATAAGATGCCTTTAAATAATTTTAATTTATCTTTTTCCAGTCTCTACCTTTTTATTACAGAATGAAATCCCTCAGTCACCTTCTCTCTCCTGCCCTCCCAAATCCTCCCAAACATTGTTTGTTTTACGCAATAATTATTTATCTGATCCAAAGCTTAGTGAAATGAATGGAATTCTTTCCATTGACTTCAGCGTTCTTTGGGTTAGGCCCTTTGGTCCTGATCACTTTTCTTAAGCAGTTATTGTTGTTTATTATTTGTAATATCATCTAGAGACACTACTAATGGACCAGGACAAACACAGAACAAAAAGAAAGTCCCTGCCCCAAAACACTTAGAATCTAAGTATAAAACAAAAGACAACAGCTGGCTACAGACAGAGGAGGAGGCAGATGAAGAAAGTACTAGTCAGCATGTTTAATGTAGGCATCATGGGTAAAGAAGAGTTTTAAGGAAGGTTTTGAAGGAGGATAATGAGTTAGTTTTGCAGATGTTTATGGTGAGCTTCTCTTAGGTGTGAGGAACAGCATGGGGGAAAGCACAAAAGGTGCTTGTTTGAAAATGTAACAAGTTGGTGATGGAGATGGGCACCATTGGCCTATTGGTGATGGGAGTTGACCTTTTGATACTGAATGAAAGGTGATAGGTAGGATGAGGATAGGTCTGTTAAGGGTCCTCAAAGTGACAACAAGTAGCTCATGTATGTAAGATAGAGAAGGGGGAGCCAGTGATGGGATGCTAAGAAGTTAGTAGCAAAATTCTCATTTATTTAAGCAAGATCAGGTTCTTTAGCAGTTCTTTTTGACTTAATTATAAAGCAATTGTAAAATAGACTGACCTCTTTGAAAAATTCTTCCCACTAAGAAAGAATTAAAGCATTATCACACTTCATAAAGGAAGCAAAGTAAATTTCTACATTTGTTTGTCTTTTTCTTCTCTCAAAAGGGAGGACTGCAGGACATGTTTTGTTTTCTTTCTTTTGTTGTTATCTGGAAGCTTCATTCAGTGTTGTATTCACAGCCTTTGAATGCATTAATGTATGGGTTAGATACATTGCTGTCATTTTCTGGTTCATCTGAACAGCATGAGAAATCCTAGTCCATTTGTGGTTTGAACTAGATTTTGACAGAATTGTTAAAGCAAGACACCATGTACTAAACACATAAACAGAGTTATCCAAGCATAGGAGTAAACTCATTCTATGACTGGCTCAGGAAATTGTATAAATCCCACCATTTGTTTTTACCACTCTTATAGCGCATCTGCAGATTTTGCCAATTGACAGCTCCTATTTATGGATTGTGTGCAGAGTTGGTTTTATTTCTACTTTATACCAGTTGTTGCTTGTGTCTGAAGTACATGCATTCAGTTTCTTTTTTGTTGTTGTTGTTGCTATCAGCCATTTCATGTTCAATGCTGAATGTAAAAGGAATTTTCAGTTTTATTTGATGGCTCACTAAGCAATATAGTATTTCTATAGAGCAAAATTTTACCTCTTCAAAACAGTATTTTGATAGTAATTTTTTTAAATATTATTCTCTTCTTTTCACTTTGAATTCTTATCTTAATTTGTTTCAAACAGTTATTAACTGGCATGATGGTCCTTCACCTCAATAAAAGTACAAGTCTATGTTTGTATCATTAGACCAGAATAAAAATCTAGGTTGGACTATGTTATTATTTTTATTACATTTCAATTGGCAAATATATTCCCTTAAATGCGGGTCACGACCCAGTACTGGTCCGGTTCCTAGGCAGGGGGACCACAGGGCTCCACATGCTGTCCTCACCCCGAGCACCAGCTCCGCATTCCCATTGGCCAGGAACAAGGGGGAGGAGGGGTGCCTGCAGGCAAAAGCTGTGTGGAGTTGCTTGTGTGCCTCTGACTAGGAGCCGGACCTGCTGCTGGCAGCTTCTGGGGCATAGTGCAGTCTACAGTGCCAGGACAGGCAGGAAGCCTACCTTAGCACACCCGCTGTGCCGCTGACCGGGAACCACCCAAGGTAAGCCCATGTCCCAACCCTGCACCCCAATCCCCTGCCCCAGCACTGAGCCCCCACCCCAAACCCAGAGCCCCTTCCTGTACCCCAAACCCCTCATCCCCAGCCCGACCCAGAGCCTGCACCCCCAGCCCAGAGCTCTTACTTTCTCCCACACTCCAACCCCTGCCCCAGCCCTGAGCCTCCACCCAATACTCGGATCCCCCTCCTGCACCCCAAACTTCTCATCCCTGGCCCCACCCCAGGCCTGCACTCCCCAGCCCAGAGCCCTGAATCCCTCCCCAACTCCAACTTCCTGCCCCAGCCCAGACCCCCCTCCTACACCCCAAACCCCTCATCCCCAGCTCTGTTGAGTCGCAGGCATCAACAATTTTCTTCAACAGGAACACCAGAAAAAAAGTTTGAAAACCACTGCCCTATACTATACATCAGGGATTGGCAACCTTTGTCATGTGGCCCGCCAGGGTAAGCACCCTGGCAAACCAGGCCGGTTTGTTTACCTGCCACTGATCGCGGTTTGACTGATCGTGGCTCCCAATGGCCACGGTTTGCCGCGCCAGGCCAATGGGGGCAGCGGGAAGTGGCGGCCAGCACATCACTCGGCCCGTACCGCTTCCCACTGCCCCCATTGGCCTGGAGCTTCGAACCGCGACCAGTGGGAGCCACAATCAGCTGAACCTGCAGACGCGGCAGGTAAACAAACCAGCCCAACCTGCCAGAGTGCTTACCCTGGTGGGCCGCAGGCCAAAGGTTACCGATCCCTGCTATACAGATTTCAGAGAGGAGACCAGCGTTTCTCAAGTGGGAATTCCTGATCCAAAAGGGAGTTGCAGGGTGGTCTCAAGGTTATTTTATGGGGGTCATGGTATTGCCACCCTTACTTCTGCCCTGCCTTCAGAGGTAGGTGGCCAGAGAGTGGCAGCTGTTGGCCAGGCACCCAGCTCTGAAGGCATCACCCCTCCAGCAGCAGCTCAAAAGTTAGCGTGGCAATACTATACCATGCCACTCTTAGTTCTATGCTGCTGCCTTCAGGGATGGAAGGCTCGAGAGTGGCGGCTGCTGACTGAGGCCAAGCAGTGCAGGTAGCAGCGCAGAAGTAGGGATGGTAATGCTGTACCATTCCATCCTTACTTCTGCACTGTTGCTGGCTGCAGCTCTGCCTTCAGAGATGGGCTCCCAGCCAGCAGCTGCCGCTCTCCAGCTGCCCAGCTCTGAATGCAGTGCCGCTACCAGCAGCAGCACAGAAGTAATGGCAGTAGTACCACAACCCCCAACAATAACCTTGTGTCCACCCCACAAGTCCTTTTTGTGTCATCACATCCCACAATTCCTTTTTGGGTCAGCAACCCTACAATTACAACACCTTGTAATTTCAGATTTAAATAACTGAAATAATTACCTTTACAATTTTTAAAATCCTATGACCATGACATTGACCAAAATGAACCGTGAATGTACACTAAATTACATTACAAGACACCAAATAGGAAAATAAAAATAAAGTAGAATGTCATTTTAAAGTTCTCAGCACTTTCACATGTGTAGGTCATACATGTTTCCTAATCATTGTCCTGCATTTCAGTACAATCCTTTGAAAGTTACATATGTTCAGGTGTCAGGGAATTTGTTACTATCAAACAAAACTGTAGTTATAATTCTCAGTTCTTCCTACCAAAGATGATGCGCACAAAACATGTTAGTGCACTTTAGATGAAGTGCTGTATACACGTGATAGACCTGATGAAGGCATGAACTCTAGGTGGGCAGACTCCTACACCCACATGGATCCTCACTGCAGGATCAAGATATAAATTACCCTAAAGTAGGAGAGATGGGGAGTAAGGAAGAGAGCAGATTAGTCAGTTGAGAGAATGTGTTAGCTTACTGGGCTGTAAGTATGAGGATTCTACATTTCTTTTTTACAGAAAAGCTAGTTCGAAAACCGTTTATAGTTATTCAAGTTTATTAAGATGAATTTTCCCTGTACTTCCACCTGTAAAGTCACCCACCTTATATACACAACCTCCGTGGATGTGAATAGGTCGCATCTCTTTAGTTACTCCACTGCTGGATAATAAGTAAGAAAAGATCAAACAACATGTCTTACTGACATTTACAAAGTAAAGAGGAAAAAGATCAAAGTTACTTGAAGTTAATAGTTCTAACATTTTATTTGTCCTCAAAGTCTTTTTTTTTTAATGGGTAAGTAAAATATTTTTCATTATGAATGTTCCTGCTAAAAGTCAAGCATATGGCATGCCTAGGCAGATTAATTTTCATTACAATTTTGCAAAGCTATTTGTACCAGTGTTGAAAGGCCATTCCCAGAAGCAAATCAACTTAATATATGTAAAGACAATACCTGTGATTTGTGTCACCTTACATGTTGAATTTGGCACATTATAGTTTTTAAATGGTGAAAACATCAGGCCCATATTCACAGTATGTGGAAATGGCTGAGGATGGGTTTTGTTTAGGGCATTCAACAGGCAAGTTCTTTTTTTATCATTTGAGCAAAAATAGGTACTTTGGAACCTCAAACCCAGTCATTCTTGCTAGCCATTTTTCCATCTACCTACAAACCAATTTAACCAACAGATACATGTAATGCTGTTGAACATTAGCATAGCATAGCAAATCTGGACAATTTTCCATCAGATTAGTTTCAGGCCTCCTGCTTCTTTCCTCTAATAAATGAAGTTACTAAATTTGAAAGCACACTATTAATAGTTGAGACCCAAAGTTGGAGATGGGGGAGGCAGAGCATAGGGAAATAGGGCAATGCTATCTGTCAACTAAGAACTTTCTCCCCTTCCTTCCAAGCACTATTTGAAAGGCAACTGTCCAGCTCAGCAAGGTATGCCTCCATGCAGCTGGGTTTTACACTGGTTCAGGCTCTAGCCGGTTTGGCTCAGACAAGAGGGCTCCTTTGCTCCACTGCCCAACCAGGGTGAGCCAGGCTCGCCAGGAGATCCCAACCTGACACCATGCAAGACTAAAGACAAGGGCAGGGGCTGGTCAAGTATCCCAATAGCTTCCCCACAGCTCCTTGTGTCAACCCCACACCTCTGCAGGGTGGGCACAGTGACAGGGGCAAGGGGTACACACTGGGGTCACCTTACAGTGGGGAGCACAGGCCACGTGGTTGCATGGAGGTGGGAGGGATCACCCTGCAGCTCCCCACCGTGACACAGACTTGGTGGTGAGGTTGCACCCGACCCTGACACAGTGCAAAGGATGGACCTGCCTCAAGCCTGCCTCAGAAACACCATGGACTCTGCCCCTCCGTAGCAGGTGAATTGTGATAGCGAACAAGAGGGACAGTCTCACATAAGTACATAGCCCTCCCTCCCCCCAAGGTGGTGATTTATGTCTCTCCCGGCTGCTCCTGACACCCGAACTGACACACCTGCTCAGGACTGCTGCCTGGGAGTGGTGTATGACCCCTCCCACAGCTTCCCTTCACCTCCCTTTCAGATTCACAGATTCTGCAGTGGTGGGGGGAAATCCGTGGAGATCATTAATTCTGCTCAAATTCTGCATTGCGCAGTGGCACTGACTTCCCCAAGGAGTAAATAAGAGTAAAGCTTGTTTGTACAGGAGACAACACTTTCTTGAGGTCTCGTTCCCACAAGAACTAAGAACCATTACAAACCTCACCACCTTCTGCTCTAAGAGCATGGAGCATTTATTTGACCTTGCTTTCTGTAACATAGATACATAGTGGGGGGGGGGGTGTGTGTGTTATATAACAGTAAAAGAAATCTTAAAAAAAAAACCACACAAAACCTTTGTTAATGAAGATTTAAGTTTGCCCACAGATAGCTTGTGCTCTTCCAGAACTCAAACTTCTGACAACCAAGAAATAGAGTAAAAATAAATGACCACACAATCTTAACTCTGCCTTGTCTGGAGCTGGCAATAACCACTGGAAATTATCTGAATGCACTTTCCCTGAATTCACTATGTTAGGTGTAGATGTGGAATAGAGGAGAAATAAGTTGGAGCAGCTTAGAAAAGCTATGATTGTGATATGAGGAAATCTGGGTCTGATTCCCCCTATATGTGTTATCAAAGGAAAGAGGCATATACAGACCTTGAAATTCCTTTCTGCATCATTTCAATACAGAATTGTGTAGGTTGTATCAGTGTCAGGACACTGGCTTCTTCTTGTCTTGGGTATTGTCAGTAGTGAGGTGGGATATGAGATCAATCTATCAATGTAATAATGAATCAGGGAAAGTGTATGTTTAGGTGGTTTCCTGTATGCAAGTGTGAAGGAGTTGTAAAAGGGTATGAAGTGGATGTTAAATTTTACAAGTGTAAAAAAATGCAGTACAAAACACTCCACTGAATGCATCTCTCCCTCTGGAGTGAGGATGAGAGAACAAACCAGTGCCAGATGTTAGTCATGTTGCCTACTGCATTACTGGAAGGCACTCAGATACTATGATGATGAGCCTAATGAAAGAACCCCAGCAGAATATAATTGAGATAGAGGCAGAGTTAAGATATTTTATTTCAGGGCTCAAGTGATTCAGAGTCCCTGAGCACATTCTCCACAACATGGGTTAATATAACTTCATATCCCCCAGTCCATCACCTCCCCAAAATCCAGCTCAACAAGCTGGCTTTCCTCTGTGGTGAGGGGAAAATTAATTATGAAAACCAACAGATATTATATTTTCTTCCATGTATAAGAAATTAATCAATTTCAGAGAATTCCCCAAAACACAATATTTGCTGGTCTAAAAAAGAAAAAAAAAATTATCCTTGGTATTTAAGTATATTTTACTGTTAAATTTCAAACTTTGTACAAGTGAAAGCATGTCAGAAATAATTGTATGTATTCTAATGGGGAAAATAACACACATTCTATTTTATAGGGCAAGGAGGTATTTAATCATCTTCACCAGGACTTTCATATTCTTCTTCATTTGTGTGAAAAAATCTTGCTGTTTAATTGCAGGCCTGTCTGCAATAGTACATTGAACCATTTCCATGCAGTCTGGTACTGAAAATAGGTTAAGTGTTAGTGTAGCCCAGATAAAACTGTTTTCTATCATGTGTTACAAAGCAGTCTCAATTGCATTTTAAAGAATAGTATTGAAAATTCTTTTTTTCTGGTCTAGATTGGCACCATTTTCAATGTCGATTCAGGAGAATCACTGCTAAGAATGGTTTTCAGCAACAATTCAATTTCTAGTTGAGCCAGAGCCAGTATATTTTGGCATTGTTGTAAATTACACATATAAAATATTTTAAAATCTTTGTTTACCCTTAATTTTTCAGGGAACAATACTGAAGTTGAAAGTACAAAAACAGAGATTCAAAGTGTGAAGACTTATGCAATTCTGTGCAGATCTAAAGATGTCACAGAAAATATAGCTTTTTTCGTACAAGGACTGTACCTTTTGAACTCCAGAGCACATTCACAACATGCTCCCTGTCCAATGACAAAGGCAAAATCAGTATTACTGTACCACAGGACTGATGGGTATAGATGAGATTACACTAAAGGTAATTTAATACAAGGGGTTTAATTGGAATCCAAAATAACTGGAAGATAGAAAGTGGAGGCCCAAATACAATTGAAGAACTTTAAAAAGATAACTTTGGAACCAACTTCTCTCTTTAAGCAAAGTTCAAAACAATTTTATTACAATCCTGAAATGTAATCAAGTAATATCTCCAGATTATTTGATTTAATATAATTCCCTCTCAATTCTAATTTCCAGTGTATTAGCTTTCATTAATAACCATGTTGAAGTGCTCTTAATCTATGTTTGTGTTACAGCGCTCGTATCGTCCAATCGGGTCTAAATTAAAGATTTTAGGTGACACTGAAAATACAACTGATTCAGAATAATCAAATATAGGACCATATCCCACTGCCACTGAAATTAGATGTTTTGTGAATGGTAGCAATTGATTATAAACTTTGTCGGGAAGAAATTTTTCTATTTAACGTTAGACATTTGCTTCTGCAGACACGTTTAAGGATAGATTTTGAAGACATGTTTAAAGGGAGCTGACTGATGTGTCTCAAGATTGTAGGTTTGAGAGGAGAGACAATGAGATGAATAGGAGGCAGGATGAAGAAAGTCTTCGACTTTCAATTTGGTAATGGGGAGCTGGTAGCTTGTAATGTGTCTCAGCAGTGAAATCAATTAGCAAAGCCTGCTGGATCTGGATCTGCGGCAACTCTAGCCTAAGCCAGTTGGCCTGGCCATGGGCTAGATAACCACATTGATCCAAAGACTGACTGAGGGGGGTCTAGGTGTCTCCTGATTATCAACCCTAATAAGGGTTAATAACACTGAAGCTCAACAGAGGAAGCTGTTAAATAGAATATAACAAGTTGAAGAACCTGTTAGACCAGGTGCCTGCCATGTAAATATACACAGATGCCTTTGTAAGTACCAGTGCCTGTAGTATGAAAGAATAGGGCCCTCATCTACTTATGATGTCTGAGGAAGGCTACTAAGAACAGGGACTCAGTCCCTTTGGCAATACACCCTGGGATAAGTGTTACTGGTGAGGAAATGAGAAACTATGAAGGGGAATACAACTCAGAAGAATGTCCCTAGGGGGTACTCTGGAAACATGTACAGGCTCTTCAGGAAGTAGTAAAAAACTAAAAGGATCCAATGGTGAAGGATAATACAATAAAAAAAACTCTGGTTATGACTGTTAGACACTGCCCCACACCCCCATGATAGAAGGACTTATTAGACTTGGAGTGTGTGTGTGTGAGGGGAGGGGGCTTGTGACAACCTGTTAGGCTGTAGGGGGCAGTGACAATGACTCACAGGTCAAAATCATCTTCCTGAAGCATCTGGTTGGCAGGGGACTTTGTGATACCAGTTACTCATACATAATAGTGAGGCAAACTTCAGACTGTAACAGAAATACACGAATACAACTCAGAAAGCCCATCTCACACAGCAGAAAAAGGTCTTTGTATCTCTCTGGTTAGCTGAGCAAAGGCATCTGGCTGCAGGGAGGAACATATTTCTACTAGCAAACCACAAACTGGCTCCACCTAATTTGTAGGCATGCTCAGAGACCACAAAGGCTAGGTCTATACTACCCGCCTGAATCGGCGGGTAGAAATCGACCTCTCGGGGATAGATTTATCGCGATCCCCAAATAGGCGCTCTTATTCCACCAGCGGAGGTGGTAGTAAGCGCCGCCGACAGAAAGCCGCAGAAGTCGATTTTGCCGCCATCCTCACAACGGGGTAAGTCGGCGGCGATACGTCGAATTCAGCTACGCTATTCACGTAGCTGAATTTGTGTATCTTAAATCGACTCCCCCCTGTAGTGTAGATGTACCCTTAGCTCTACAAAAAACAGAACAGTGGATGAGAGGAGAAGGTCGCTCTCCCTTATAACATTCAGTTTCCTGGTTAGCACACTCACCTAAGATGTAAGACACCCACAGTTCAAGTTTTCCCTCTGCCTGATGAATAGAATGGATTTGAACAACAATCTGTCCTTTCTTAAGTGAATGTTTTACCATTGGTCTATAGAATGATGTTCTGGCCAAATTAACAATTTTTTTCTAAAAAAATGTGGAACATCATCAATAGGAGAGATTGAGGGAGACCCACATCCAAATATCCTATTGCCTATTTGGATCTGGACCAAAGTACTTTGATAATTTTAGATGAAGGGGGAAACTATTAATAATTTATTATTATTTTATTAGTTTTAGCTTTATTAGTTTCACTTTCTTATTGTTATTCAGTAGCTAGATGGTGCAATGTTGAGACAGACACCACTATATCAGTTATGCTCAGAGCATATTTTCAAGCTTTTCTTTGCACCCATGAGGTCTAGAAATACAATAAAATAATAATAAATTAAAATCGGAGACACCAGCCACATCCATATGGGTGGACCCTTAGGCATTATAGTCTGTGATATGACTTAATCTAGCTCAGGTTTTGTGCTTTTTTGCTTTGTTTTGTTTTGCTTTTTTTTCCCATGTCGTATCTACGTTTGGGCTTAAAATTAGTACGTAGGCCACACTGCGCACTATGGGTGGGAATTTTCAAAACTTGCTGAGCTCTATTTAACCTCCAGCCTTACAAAGCATATTTTTATAGTATATCCTTTTGAAAATATAGTATTTATGGTTCATATATATTGTTTTAATTCCCAAACCAATTTCCTCATTATTTCTATTACTCTTCACTCTAGCATCATTAACTTTTATATATACACATTATATGTTCACACCTTAGCTACCTTCAGCTAAGTGACTAATGAAAAGAGAAAATGCACACTATTTTATGCCATTTTATGCAAAATTAATGTAGATTATTATAATTAGCACTATGTAATAATTTGCACTGATTTTATTAAGGTTATTTTATGTCATTATTAAAAGTTAATGTTGTTTTCAGTTCCTGATTTTATAACAAGCAGTTTACAGACCTTGGCATGAAGTCATAGTGTTATCAAGGGAAATTAAACTGAATGAAATGCTAAATTCTGGACTCAGGAATATTATCTCTATCACCTTGGTCGCAGGTAAGTAATACATACTCAGTGTTAAGGTGTAAAACCAAAAAGGGATTTATTGGACAAACAAGGCAAACAAATTTAGGAGACAAAGCAAATTCAACATTATAACAGGAAAATAGTAAAATAGCTTGTAGGTTTGTTCTCACAGGCGATGAAGCAATGGTTTCACTATAAACCCTTAACTTACTGACAGAACTTTACTTGTGGGAAGATGATTTCTGGTGCACAGATGGAGATGAACAGACAACTGGACATGCCACAGCTACCAGTCGAACCTGGACCTTCAACTGCGCTATGATGGGACACAGGAGGAACATGGATCTGGCTACAGGAGATGGTCTTTCAGGTAAGTAACAGTGATGGATCTTGAGTCATGATGCATGCACAAATAAACGGGACACAGGCTGCCTCTCAGATGGACAGCACCCTGTGCTGGGCGCACCGAGTATTTATAAAGTCTAGTCACATGTCTTTTTCCGACCCTTTTCTTCCTGCTGTTTAGAGAAAAAGCCACCAATGTTCTAACAGAAAGGACACTCAAAATGGAGTCCACACAACAACTTGTATGAATCCAAGATGGTGATTCAACAAAATGGCAGACATAAATAAATAAGCGTTTCAATAGGGTTAGGTTTTATTAAAGATTTCTTACTTCATTAGTCTTTCTAGAAGTTATTCCTGCTGACAGAAATTCACAGCTAGTGGATAAAAGGAGATTGACTTTAGACAGAGTAAGGCTGAATTTTTTTCTCATGGGAAAAAGTTCCATTATTCATTAATAGGGCCCTACCAAATTCATGGTCCAGTCTGGTCAATTTCATGGCCATAGGGTTTTAAAATTGGTAAATTTCACGATTTCAGATGTTTATATCTGAAATTTCATGGTGTTGTAACCAAGGGGTCATGACCAAAATGGGTCCATGAGTGGGGAGAAGAATTGCAAAGTTGCTGTAGGGGGGTCCCAAGATTGACACCCTTACTTCTGTGTTACCTTCATAGCTGGGCTCTGAAGGCAGCACCTCTCGGATTCCTGTAGTTAAAGAAGATTCCCAGAGGTGGAGATGGGTAGGATCTCCCCCATACTGCTGAGACACCCCAGCCAGTGGCTCCTAGCTGCTAGTCCATTCCAGGGACAGATTAAGGCAGGGGCCCCTGGCCAATTTGGGGTCTCCCCAGGAAAAATGGATGCCCCAGGTCTGGAAAAAGCTCCAGGGCAGACGCCCCTACCAGGCCACCCCAAGCCTTGGCAGGAGCCACAGGGGAAAAAGCCTTGAGCCTGGGCAGCCTTGAGCCTGGACTGCCCTGACCCCCAGCTGGATCGCAGGGGGCAGAAGCCCCACGTCCGGGCTGCACTGAGCCCTGTCTGGAGTGGTGGAGGGGGAGGTGGTAACTCCAAACCAGGACTGCCCCTGTCCCAGCTGCAGCTCCCAGGAGCGGAAACCCCCAGGGGAGTAAGCACTGAACTCGGCACCAGAGCTACAGCAGGATCAGTGAGGGCAGGGCGCAGAAGCCCAGAGCCTGGGCTGCCCCAGCTGCAATCCCTGGGAGCGAGAGCCCCCTTGCCCCTCCCTCCCCCCAGCCCAGCAGAAGCTGCTGTGGGAGGAAGCTGCAAGCTCGGTGCCTGGCTGTGGCAGGAGCCACGGGGGGGAGGGGGGCAGAAACGAAAGCCCGAAGCCCAGTTCCTGGGCTGCTGCAAGGCAGAAGCGAGAGTGTAGCACCCTCATTTCTGCTCTGCCTCTGGATTTGGATCTGATCTCCCCACCAAGAGCAGCCATGCAGGGAAAGGACAACTCCTGCCACCCCCCCCCCCCCCAGCGTAGCTAGAGTAGCAGCTAGGAGCCCCAGTCTCCCAGCAGCAGGGGAGATCAGATTTTAATGGGAAGGGTTGATTTCACAGTCCCTGACATGTTTTTCATGGCCATGAAATTGGTAGGGCCCTATTCATGAAGCAAAATGGCTGATTTCATGGAGATGTTAAATTCCACACATACACATTTTAATTTATGAAGCAAATATGTACTTGTCATGTTTTATTGGATACCTGAAAAAAAATAATTTCCATTCACTTTTTAGTACTAAGTTCTAAATGCCAAATCAAAAAGAAACCTGGCCCCAATTCTACCAAAATCCATGATGAAAAATAAAACATTCTTAAATCCAAGTGACAAAAAATAATCAGTACCATTGCACATTTTTTGTATTGCATTAGGAAAAAACACTGATTTAACTAGTTTAAAAGGTTATTTATGTCTGGGAGTTACTTCAGTTCTGTGTTCTGTCTTTATTTTTATTTTTGAAAACCAAACAAACCACATAAAACCACAGCAATAATAGCTAATTTGTACCTTGAATGTAGTTAATAAAAATGAACTTCCTAGTTTAAATTTCTTTCTGTCTCTCAGTTTCTCTAATCTGAATGGCCCTCAGACATAGTGATACCCTGAAAAATAGATGATTATCTGAGAGGACATAATTACTTCAAGCAGTCAAAATAATGAGTGACCTAGCTAGTTAGGTCAGCTGGTTCAAAATATTATTTCAAAAGCTGTAATTACTAAAGACAAAAGAGATGGCTAGAGACACGTACATTCCAATTTAACTGATCCAAAAAAGAAAATTACTCATATAGAGAGTCATATCTGGGAATGATATTTAAAAACAGCCAATCACCCAGGCACAAACATGTAGTCCCATTCAGTTTAGATGATATATGTCATTATGGAAATGGAAGTTGTTATTGTGAACCTCAACAAGTTTCATATTTTGGCAGAAAGCCTAATTTTAACCATGGAAACGACTGAAATAGAGGAAATTGTTTGCATTGATACTTAGGCAGCACAACAAACTAAAAAAACGAACTAAACAAAAGCAACCCCCAACCTAATGTTACTTCCTATCATTTGATTCACAGTAAAGTGCCAGCCTAAACTGTTATATTTGTTTTCATGTCCCTAATATATATCTTTTAAAATATCATTGGAGATCATGGGAGAAAAACTCACTGCACAATGAAATCATTATGTTCTGGAGTTTTGATTCTAACTTATTTTGGGGGGAGGGTGAATCAAGTTGAAGAATGAACAGTGTTATTTGTGGGAGAACCCAAAACTTGTTTTTTTTTTAATTGAATGAAAGTACATTACATTGTAGATTTATTTATTTATAATCTGTCAGAAATTAATTAGTGAAGGTAGATTTGATTTTGGAAGTTTCTGGAAAGTTGTCTGAGCTTTTAGCCTTCTAAAATATTAGAGGTTTACATTTGATGATGATGATGATGATGTGGAAGACCATTTAGGAAGAGAACTGAAGAAAATAACTTTTGATTTTGACTTCCTATTTAATTTCTGCAAGTAATGAATACTCATTCAATCATCAGGTATATTCGGGAACAACAAATAAAGAGTTGGGTACATGCACTCCCACTTTTAACTTCAAAATATTGCTAGATAAATATTTGTAGCCATCACCCCCTCCAACAACTCACATTTCCTCCTTGTCTCTTTTTGCTTCTCTCGTGGTGTGTGTGTATGTCCATCTTAGCCTTCTGCTACACAATTCACTGGGAGAGGACACCTCCTTTTGACCAAGTATATAAGGGAGAGTAATTAGGCTACAAACACCTTTTTTTTTGCCTTGGCTATCTCGCCTTAGAAGTAAAAGAACTCTGCTGTCCTACACCTATCATCATGCACTATGATCTGTTCCTATGGCTGATCTTCCATGGTTATACCTACCCAGAACAAGGTTATGCAGTATCTGAGGTTGGAGTTCCTGCATCTATTTGTCAACAGCCTCCATCCTGAGCAAGTGACAGTGCCATCTTTCCCCTTTCTTCCACGATCAGGCAGTTTCTCCTCATGACTTTTTTATGAGAAGTCTTTCATGATATATGATAGTTTGAAGAGTTATCTTTCTTGCACTCTATTATGTTGGGCATTGGAATATAACCTACCTCTTTGTGTCAATCTCTCATCGCATATGATATCTCCCATTCACCACATATGTTTGCAGAATATGCACATAAGGTTTTTTTGTTACTACAGAGAATGGCCAGAACGTATGCATATACAAAACTATTAGCCATGCAAACCTTTCATATATGAGCCAAGTTTTCTGGAATATTTAGCTGTGACATTCTCACTACCTTTCCCAGACCTGAAGAAGAGCTCTGTGTGGCTTGAAAGCTTATCTCTTACATCAACAGAAGTTGATCCAATAAAAGATATTACCTCAACTACTTTGTCTTCCTAAGTCTTCTGTAAATCAGTTCTATTGCACAAGTAACTTCTTGTAGTGTCACACAATGGGGAAGCTGTTTGAATTGCTTGAGAAGTAGAATAGTTAAGAAAGGTGAGTGGGGGTTGGAAGTTAGGAACACCTGGATTCTAGTCATGGCGCTGACACACTTTGGGCAAGTCACTTCAACCCCTACTCCTGTTTTCCCTCCTGAAAAATATGGATAATAGTACTGACTTGTGTCCCTCAGAAAGATGTTATGAGGGTTAATAACTAACTAATGTGAAGTCCAAAGCAGCATTAATACTTATGTCTTATTATTTAAAAATCAGATGCAGCATTCAAATTAAGTTTCTGGTAAGGCTGGTAGAATAGCATTTGAACGCAGTATTTGCTTAATGTCACTGGCATTCATCAAGGACTAGATTGCGACCCAGATTATATGACTGCACAAGGATTTAAGGGGAGCAAGAAACTCTCTTTATATTCCTATTTGGACTATTTGGTTGCTGGGACCATCATCATGAGAGCAAGAGGGTTTTTTTGTGCTAATTTTCTCCTGCCCCAGAGCAGATAGGAATGGGAAGAATTTTGGAGGAGTTTTACTTGTATTAACATTCCTATCTTTAGTTCCTTGTTAAAAAAAAAAAAAAAATTACCAAGAACACATTTCCAAGACCACAATAGTGGTAATTCTTTGAACCACCATAAATACTAAGCTTAAAATATGAACAACGAGGTGCAAGCTCACCTTCTATGGTATACCCCACCAGTGTGTAATCCCACATTATAACTTTGCTTTGCCTTTATAGTTTAATTACGTTATAAAAAACTGGTAGAAAATACACAAATATTTCCGTTTATTACCACAGGAAATTTAGGAGTGAAATAGAGCATAGTCCAATTAAAATACCATTCTCTGGGTCCATACCAGAAGCAGTCTCTTTCAGCCACTACCCAATACTTGTTATTACTAGCATGGACAGTGTTTACATTACAGTCCCACTGTCTCAGTTATACTGTGCAATATGGACGCTGTTCCCCCAGAGTGAACCCACATGACGGGCAACTCTGTCTGTAAGACATTACACCTACATATGTGTGTCCCCTATGCAAACAGCAGTACAAGTATGTGGTTTTGCAACAGTACTTGAAGAGGGAATCACAAATGAGAGCACCAGACAATTTGCTCAATGAATGCTTTCAATTAATGCTTTTGTGTGGTATTCAACAGCTCTGCAGCTGATGTAAAACTACTTGATTAATCTGTTCTGTGAAAAATACCAGTGAAATTCACTACATAATATATCTGATGAATACTTTATGTGCTATTCCCTTAGCCTTGATATCCTAGAAATGCAAACAATACAAACAGACTCTGATTAGAAGAGAGTTGTGTATTTACTGTTTGTTTATTAGTGTGTTAGCTAAGTGCATTCACTTTTTCAGTGTGAAAGGTATGTGTGGAACTTTCTAGAGCTTTTTATTTCTTTTTAAAAATTTTATGTAGTATTTTATCTTTCAAGTCACAAAGCAGAACATGATGTTGCTATGGGTGTGCATTTGAGGGGGGGAAAGTTCCTACCTTCTTTGCAATCATCTCCTTTTCCTTCCATTTTTGCTTTGCCCAAGCAGTATAACTAACCACTTTTTAATTTCCTTTCCTCACTTCTGCATCTAGCCTCTCTTCCACACAACTCCCTTCTCATCCTGTCCACCAAACATCCAATTTCTCCTTCTTCAAATCCTTAATTAGAAGCACTCCTTCACTAAGACCTAGGCACCTGAATCATCTTCACACACACTTTGGTATATGTCAGCTAACCAGACAACCCATAATCAAGATCCTATACAGCTGTATTTGTATTACAAAGACTATTTGCAGGGTCTGTTTTTTTTTGTAGGGTTTGATCATAAGGCCCTGATTGAAGGATGTATAAGAACTTGTCAGGGTTTTTAATTCCCCAGTTATGCATAGGTCTGCATAGAGAATGACAGTCTGTTACTGAATCTAATTTACAGTATAAAAATTATTTAAAACATTTTTATATGTTTAGGTTCTTATGTAACTTACCAGCATTTTCAGCAAATAGTTTATTATTGATGTTAAAGATCAGTTTCTTTAACATCAATGCAGTTATGCATTGGTCTGCATAGAGAATGACAGTCGTTTATTACAATGTGACCTGCACATTGGTTTAAAGACAGAAATAGTAAATCTCTGTATGTACAAGATTCTTATATTTACCCTGCAGCTACATAAAAATTAAGTTGTCAAGTATTACCATATAACTAATTATAAGTAACCAAGACTGAGTGCAATTAAGTTATTATGGCAAAATCAGTAATTATTTGCTAGTAATTATGACAATAAATTGTCCTTTGTTCTCTAGTTCCTGAACTCCATATAATATGGCAGCCTTTTGTTAATTTAACCTGTACAATTTAACAAATTCAACATATTTTCACTATTATACACAGTTACAAGAAATATGATTTAATGACTAGTTTAAAGTATTTACTAATGTCTTCAATAATAAGGTGATAGCATGCAAACAAAGAAGCAAAGTTTATATCATTTTATTTATTTAAAACTTATAGATCCATGGTATATTATAGATTTGTTAGTTAAAGCTACAAGACAAATTCAACTCTCAGTCCACTGATAATTTCACTACACAAACTTTTGCTTAAAATTTCCTTACAGATTACTATTTTGCCTGCTTAGAATTCTGCAGTAGAAGACTATTATTAGAAAAGTATGAATTTAATTAGACCAACTCTTTTAATGTTTTTTGTCTTACAACGGAAAAATAATGTGTGTTCACATTTTGAAAATGGATCTATTTTTTTTTTCTTGTCCACTCATTACTTCAGAATGGTTTGGCTTGAAGAATTCAAACATGTTTTGGAAGAGACATCTCTGTCAAGAGCTGGGAAGAAAGAGAACCATCAGGAAAGGGAATGAAGCCTATTTGTGATTTCTCTGTTTCCCACCCCACTCTAATGACATCATTAGTCTCAGCCTGTCCCCATTGTAAAACCTGCTGCAGCTGCTTCTGTGGCTGCTAATGCAGCTTGAGTTTCTGTGACCCCCAGGGTTGGCTCTTCCCTCCTTGAATTTCTTCCTTCCCCAAGGCTGCACATGGCTCAGTGGAGGGGTTGCCACGAGGGTTTTAATGGTCCAAAGGTGCTCTGGCTACATCGTTTCTTTTGGAATGCCTTTTAAAAATTATGCAAGAAGTTTACAGCTGTGTCACAGTTACTGACATCAGAACTAAGAAGCTGAGTTACAAGTGAGCTGTCTGAAACTCAGTCTGGAAAGGTTGTGTTGTCACAAATCCATCTTGCTAATTTTTTTATTTGTTATGAAATATTAATTATTTTTAAACACCAATTTTTTTATGACAAGAGGAGCAATAAAAAAAAAAAAAAAAAAAAAAAAAAAAAACAAGGAATAGTGGGGAGAAAACTGAAGCGGTCTAGAGGAGCAATGCATTTGACTCAAAGGCCTGGTCTACACTACGACTTTAATTCGGATTTAGCAGCATTAATTCGAATTAACCCTGCATCCGTCCACACAATGACGCCATTTAATTCTAAATAAAGGGCTCTTTAAATCGATTTCTGTACTCCACCCCGACGAGCGGAGTAGCGCCAAAATCAATTTTAGTATTTCGAATTAGGGTTAGTGTGGCCGCAATGCGATGGTATTGGCCTCCGGGAGCTATCCCACAGTGCACCATTGTGACCACTCTGGACAGCAATCTGAACTCGGATGCACTGGCCAGGTAGGCAGGAAAAGCCCTGGGAACATTTGAATTTAATTTCCTGTTTGTCCAATGTGGAGATCACAGGTGACCACAGATAGCTCATCAGCACAGGTAACCATGCAGGCCGATAATCGAAAAAGAGCACCAGCATGGAGCGTACGGGAGGTACTGGATCTGATCGCTATATGGGGAGAGGATTCAGTGCTAGCAGAACTTCATTCTAAAAGATGAAATGCAAAAACTTTTGAAAAAATCTCCAAGGGCATGATGGAGAGAGGCCACAATAGGGACTCAGATCAGTGCCGCGTGAAAGTCAAGGAGCTCAGACAAGCCTATCAAAAAACAAAGGAGGCAAACGGTCACTCTGGGTAAGAGCCGCGGACATGCCGCTTCTACGCAGAGCTGCATGCAATTCTAGGGGGGGCTGCCACCACTACCCCACCTGTGACCGTGGATTCTGGGTCGGGGATAGTCTCATTAGCTACACCTGAGGATTCTGCGGATGGGGCAGAGGAGGAGGAGGAGGAGGACGAGCTTGCAGAGAGCACCCAGCACTCCGTTCTCCCCAACAGCCAGGATCTTTTCCTCAGCCTGACTGAAGTACCCTCCCAACCCTCCCAAGCCAGTACTCAAGACCATGACCCCATGGAAGGGACCTCAGGTGAGTTTACCTTTTAAAATATAAAACTTGTTTTAAAAGCAAGCGTTTTTTAATGATTACTTTGCCCTGAGGACTTGGGATGCATTCGTGGCCAGTACAGCTACTGGAAAAGTCTGTTAACATGTCTGGGGATGGAGTGGAAATCCTCCAGGGACATCTCCATGAAGCTCTCCTGGAGGTACTCCAAAAGCCTTGCCACAAGGTTTCTGGGCAGTGCAGCCTTATTCCGTCCTCCATGGTAGGACACTTGACCACGCCATGCCTGCAGCAAGTAATCTGGTATCATTGCCTGACAAAGCCTGGCAGCATATGGTCCCGGTGTTTGCTGGCATTCAAGCAACATTTGTTCTTTATCTTGCTGTGTGATCCTCAGGAGAGTGATATCGCTCATGGTAACCTGGTTGAAATATGGGAACTTAATTAAGGGGACAGAGGTGGCCATTCCTACTGGGCTGTTTGCCTGTGGCTGAAAAGAAATCCTTCCCTGCAGTTAGCCAAGTGCAGGGGGGGGGTAATTGGCCCTGAGCTTTTCGCGTTTGGCTAGCAGGGATCTTCCCTGATACCTGCCACGTGGTGGGGGGAGGGATAAAGCGATCATCCCAGATAATTGGATGGGGGGGGGTTAGTTTATTTTCTGCTGCTGAAGGTTAACAGGAAAACCGCAGCAGTCAACGGGCTTTGCTTGGTATGTGGGAAAGGAGGGCGCAGAAGCCAAAAGACAATGGCTTACCATGGCTGCATGCAAGCTGAATTCTATTGCCCGGGCCTGTGTCTGTGATCTCTAACACCAAAGCCACAGTCTCTCAATATTAAGATGGAAATTGCAACCTTGTACTGAAATCACATGTGCTATGTAATGTGAATAGTGTTTTTCACCAAGAAAGAGTATAAGCATTGTTCTGTAAAATGTATCATTTTAAAAACTTCTCTCCTTTTTTTCAACCCTCCCTCCAGCAGCTGCAAATTTTTCAAGCCTCCCTCCTCCGTCCCGAAGGCTATCTCAGATAAGGCAGCATAGAAAGAGGACAAGAGACGACATGTTCACTGAAATAATGGAATGCACCCACAATGAAAGAGCTCATTTGAATGAGTGGAAGGACACTGTAATTAAATTTAGGAAAGATGCCCGTGAACGCGAGGTCCTGAGGGATGCTCGAGATGAGAGGTGGCAGGCTGCAATGCTGGGGCTGCTGTGTGAGCAAACGGACATGCTCCGGCATCTGGTGGAGCTTCAGGAACGGCAGCAGGATGACAGACTGACGCTACAGCCCCTGTATAACCTCCCTCCCCCCACACCATGTTTCATATCCTCCTCACCCAGACGTGTAAGAACGCGGGGGGGGGGGGAGGCTCCGTGCACCTTCCCACTCCACCCCAGTGGACAGCCCAACCAAAAGGCTGTCATTACATTGAATTTGTTCAGTGACCTTTTACTTCCCTCCTATCCTCCTCCCAAACCTCACCCAGATTACCTTGTTGGTTCTCTCCCTATGTTTATAATCAGTTAATAAAGAATACATGATTTTTAAATGATAGTGACTTTATTTCCTTTGAAAGAAAGCTGGGGGAACGGGGAGGGTGGGTTCCTTACAGAGAATGAATGAGTCAATAAAGGGGGCGGGTTTTCATGAAGGAGAAACAAACAGAAATTTCACACTGTAGCCTGGCTAGTCATGAAACTGGTTTTCAAAGCCTCTCTGATGCACAGCGCTTCCTGGTGTGCTCTTCTAATCGCCCTGGTGTCTGGCTGCGTGTAATCAGCAGCCAGGCCATTTGCCTCAGCCTCCCACCCTGCCATAAAGGTCTCCCCCTTACTTTCACATAGATTGTGGAGCACACAGCAAGCAGAAATAACAATGGGGAGATTTCTTTGGCTGAGGTCAGAGCGAGTCAATAGCGATCTCCAGCGACCTTTTAAATGGCCAAATGCACATTCTACCACCATTCTGCACTTGCTCAGCCTGTAGTTAAACAGCTCCTGACTCCTGTCCAGGCTGCCTGTGTATGGCTTCATGAGCCATGGCATTAAGGGGTAGGCTAGGTCCCCAAGAATAACTATTGGCATTTCAACATCCCCAACGGTTATTTTCTGGTCCAGGAAGTAAGTCCCTTGCTGCAGCCGTTTAAACAGAGTAGTGTTCCTGAAGACTCGAGCATCATGAACCCTTCCCGGCCAGCCCGCGTTGATGTTGGTGAAACGTCCCTTGTGATCCACAAGTGCTTGCAGCACCATTGAAAAGTACCCTGCGGTTTATGTACTGGGTACCCTGGTGCTCTGGTGCCAAGATAGGGATGTGGGTTCCATCTATCGCCCCACCACAGTTAGGGAATCCCATTGCAGCAAAGCCATCCACTATGACCTGCACATCTCCCAGAGTCACTAGCTTTCATAGCAGCACCTCAGTGATTGCTTTGGCTACTTGCATCACAGCAGCCCCCACAATAGATTTGCCCACTCCAAATTGATTCCCGACTGACCGGTAGCTGTCTGGCATTGCAAGCTTCCACAGGGCTATCGCCACTCGCTTCTCAACTGTGAGGGCTGCTCTCATCTTCATATTCTGGTGCTTCAGGGCAGGGGAAAGCAAGTCACAAAGTTCCAAGAAAGTGCCCTTACGCATGCAAAAGTTTCGCAGCCACTGGGAATCGTCCCTCACCTGCAACACTATGCGGTCCCACCAGTCTGTGCTTGTTTCCCGGGCCCAGAATCGGCGTTCCACGGCTATAACCTGCCCCATTAACAGCATGATCTCCAAAGCACCGGGTCCCACGGTTTGATAGAATTCCATGTCCATATCCTCATCACTCTCCTCGCCGCGCTGCCGTAGCCTGCTACTCGCCGCCTGGTTTTCCAGGTTCTTGTTCAGCATAAACTGCACGATAAGGCACGAGGTATTTACAATGTTCATGACTGCTGTCTTGAGCTGAGCGGGCTCCATGCTTGCCGTGGTATGGCGTTTGCACTGTTCACCCAGGAAAAAGGCGCGAAACGGTTGTTTGCCGTTGCTTCCTGGAGAGGGGGAGGATATACCCAGAACCACCCGGGACAATGTTTTTAGCCCCATCAGGCATTGGGATCTCAACCCAGAATTCCAATGGGCGGAGGAGACTGCGGGAACTATGGGATAGCTATGGGATAGCTACCCACAGTGCAACGCTCCGGAAATCGACACTAGCCCCGGTACATGGACGCACACCGCCGAATTAATGTGCTTAGTGTGGTTGCATACAATCGAATTTATACAACCTATTTTCCAAATTCGAATTATATAAATTCGGATTAATCCCATAGTGTAGACATACCCAAAATGTCTAAATGAATATTGAAGGTAGTTGTGGAAACATAAAATTACAATCATAGAATAGTAGAATCTAAGATCTTGAAGGTCCTGAGAGGTCATCTAGTTCAATCCCCTGCATTCATGGCAGGACTAATGATTATCTGAACCATCCCAGAAAGGAGTTTATCTAACCTGCTAAATAATGCTAGAATAAAAGCATTGTTTTATCAGGGAAAAGTAGAGAGCAGTGTAATGGCTACAAGATAAGTTCACCAAGGTGAGGGGTACACAGGAAGATGTAAATGGCCAAGAAAACTATCTGAGATCACAATAGTTAAACAGCATAAAAGAAGGCTGCTAATTTGGGACAGCATGAAAAGTGAAGGATTTCCACTTCAGTGCTTAATTCTGAACACATGCTTAATCTAAGTTAATTGATGTCAATCCTTCACATTGAGGGTTACTTGCTGTGTGCTGAGCTTGTGTTTGTCAGTCTGTTTGTTTGTTTTGGTTGTTTGAAGGACCGTGTGCTGTGGCTGGCAGTTGGAAGCTGTGAGCTTCAAAAGAAGGTTTGAAAGCTAGAAGCCTCTGGTAAGTGGCTGAGCCTTAATCAGTGGGCGGGGCATTCATACAGGCCAGGGCTTTATAAAGCAGCGCACAAGCGACCAGGGAGCTTTGCAAACAGGGGCTGCTAACAGGGAGTTTCACAAGGGAGTTTGCAAGGGAGCAGGAAGGGGGCGAGGGTCCCTTGCCGGTTCCATCTGTTTTCTCTTGATTCCCCTTAATACCTATAAAGCAACTACATTCTAACTGTTTGCTTAAACAACCCTTTCAGCTGACAGGGGGCTGCTGACGGGAGTTTGACAGAGGGAGGCTTACGATGGTTAGGAAGACCCGCAACACCTGTGCCACCACTGCTACTGTCTCCTCCACCTGTGCCTGTAGCCAGACAGAGTGCCTAAGCATGGATGCCTCTACCCAGATCCTGGTGTGGTTTTGCAAAGACTGTAACTTGCAATTTCCACTTACTGATATCCAGGCTGGGGGGACCATCCAATGTGAAAGGTGCCTGCTGGTGGAATCTCTCAGGCAGCAGGTGGGAGAGCTACAGGAGGAGGTGGCTAGGTTGAGGAGCATCCGTATCCACGAGCAATTCCTCGACAGTGTCCATGTGGAGACAGCTGAGGTAGCTGTCCCAGTACACAGGACTGCTGATACACCACTGGTGGAGGAGGAGATGGCTCAGGGTGGACGCTGGCAGCTGGTTACTTCTGGCAGCAGGCAGTGCTCCACCCTTGTTCTGAACCCTCCTGCCGTGGTAATAGGTAACCGTTATGCCCTTCTTGATACAGGAAAGAAGGAATCACTCCCTACAGTAAAGGAGGAGAAGCCTCGTACCCCTAAGGCTGGAGAGTCTGCTGCCACCACTGCGAATAGGAAACGTAGGGTAGTGGTGGTCGGAGACTCTCTGCTGAGGGGGACGGAGGCGCCCATCTGTCGCCCTGACATTTCATCTCGGGAGGTATGCTGCCTGCCGGGGGCCCGTATCCAAGACGTTACGGAGGCATTGTCGAGGATTATCCGGCCCTCTGACTACTACCCCATGCTACTCATCCATGTGGGCACAAATGATACTGTGCGGTGTGACACTGAGCGGATCAAGAGTGACTACAGGGCTCTGGGAGCACGGGTGAAGGAGTTTGGAGCGCAGGTGGTATTCTCTTCAATTCTTCCTGTCAAAGGTAGGGGCCCGGGCAGAGACAGATGCATCATGGAGGTGAATGCCTGGCTGCGAAGATGGTGTCGCCAGGAGGGCTTTGGCTTCCTAGACCACGGGATGCTATTCGAGGAAGGACTGCTAGGCAGAGATGGCGTTCACCTTTCGAGGAGAGGGAAGACCCTATTCGGACACAGACTGGCTAACCTAGTGAGGAGGTCTTTAAACTAGGTTCGACGGGGACAGGTGAGCAAAGCCCACAGGTAAGTGGGGAACATGGAGACCGGGGAAATGAGTTGGAAACAAGAGGGAGTGTGGGCTATATTGGCAGAGAGAAAGGAGAGTCAGGAAAAAAACTGGGAGGAAAGATCAAACCAGTATCTTCGATGCCTATATACAAATGCGAGAAGTATGGGGAATAAGCAGGAAGAACTGGAAGTGCTAATAAATAAATACAACTATGACATTGTTGGCATCACTGAAACTTGGTGGGATAATACACATGATTGGAATGTTGGTGTGGATGGGTACAGCTTGCTCAGGAAGGATAGACAGGGGAAAAAGGGAGGAGGTGTTGCCTTATATATTAAAAATGTACACACTTGGACTGAGGTAGAGATGGACATAGGAGACGGAAGTGTTGAGAGTCTCTGGGTTAGGCTTAAAGGGGCGAAAAACAAGGGAGATGTCATGCTAGGCGTCTACTACAGGCCACCTAACCAGGTGGAAGAGGTGGATGAGGCTTTTTTCAAGCAACTAACAAAATCATCCAAAGCCCAAGATTTGGTGGTGATGGGGGACTTCAACTATCCGGATATATGTTGGGAAAATAACACAGCGGGGAACAGACTATCCAACAAATTCTTGGACTGCATTGGAGACAACTTTTTATTTCAGAAGGTTGAAAAAGCTACTAGGGGGGAAGCTGTTCTAGACTTGATTTTAACAAATAGGGAGGAACTCATTGAGAATGTGAAAGTAGAAGGCAGCCTGGGTGAAAGTGATCATGAAATCATAGAGTTTGCAATTCTAAGGAAGGGTAGAAGGGAGAACAGCAAAATAGAGACAATGGATTTCAGGAAGGCAGATTTTGGGAAGCTCAGAGAGCTGATAGGTAAGGTCCCATGGGAATCAAGACTGAGGGGAAAAACAACTGAGGAGAGTTGGCAGTTTTTCAAAGGGACACTATTAAGGGCCCAAAAGCAAGCTATTCCGCTGGTTAGGAAAGATAGAAAATGTGGCAAAAGACCACCTTCGCTTAACCACGAGATCTTGCACGATCTAAAAAATAAAAAGGAGTCATATAAAAAATGGAAACTAGGACAGATTACAAAGGATGAATATAGGCAAACAACACAGGAATGCAGGGGCAAGATTAGAAAGGCAAAGGCACAAAATGAGCTCAAACTAGCTACGGGAATAAAAGGAAACAAGAAGACTTTTTATCAATACATTAGAAGCAAGAGGAAGACCAAAGACAGGGTAGGCCCACTGCTTAGTGAAGAGGGAGAAACAGTAACAGGAAACTTGGAAATGGCAGAGATGCTTAATGACTTCTTTGTTTCGGTCTTCACCGAGAAGTCTGAAGGAATGCCTAACATAGTGAATGCTAATGGGAAGGGGGTAGGTTTAGCAGATAAAATAAAAAAAGAACAAGTTAAACATCACTTAGAAAAGTTAGATGCCTGCAAGTCACCCGGGCCTGATGAAATGCATCCTAGAATACTCAAGGAGCTAATAGAGGAGGTATCTGAGCCTCTAGCTATTATCTTTGGAAAGTCATGGGAGACGGGAGAGATTCCAGAAGACTGGAAAAGGGCAAATATAGTGCCCATCTATAAAAAGGGAAATAAAAACAACCCAGGTAACTACAGACCAGTTAGTTTAACTTCTGTGCCAGGGAAGTTAATGGAGCAAGTAATTAAGGAAATCATCTGCCAACACTTGGAAGGTGGTAAGGTGATAGGGAATAGCCAGCATGGATTTGTGAAGAACAAATCATGTCAAACCAATCTGATAGCTTTCTTTGATAGGATAATGAGCCTTGTGGATAAGGGTGAAGCGGTGGATGTGGTATACCTAGACTTTAGTAAGGCATTTGATTCGGTCTCGCATGATATTCTTATCGATAAACTAGGCAAATACAAATTAGATGGGGCTACTATAAGGTGGGTGCATAACTGGCTGGATAATCGTACTCAGAGAGTTGTTATTAATGGTTCCCAATCCTGCTGGGAAGGCGTAACGAGTGGGGTACCGCAGGGGTCTGTTTTGGGACCGGCTCTGTTCAATATCTTCATCAACGACTTAGATATTGGCATAGAAAGTACGCTTATTAAGTTTGCGGATGATACCAAACTGGGAGGGATTGCAACTACTTTGGAGGACAGGGTCATAATTCAAAATGATCTGGACAAATTGGAGAAATGGTCTGAGTTAAACAGGATGAAGTTTAACAAAGACAAATGCAAAGTGCTCCACTTAGGAAGGAAAAATCAATTTCACACATACAGAATGGGAAAAGACTGTCTAGGAAGGAGTACGGCAGAAAGGGATCTAGGGGTTATAGTGGACCACAAGCTAAATATGAGTCAACAGTGTGATGCTTTTGCAAAAAAAGCAAACATGATTCTGGGATGCATTAACAGGTGTGTTGTGAGCAAGACACGAGAAGTCATTCTTCCGCTCTACTCTGCTCTGGTTAGGCCTCAGCTGGAGTATTGTGTCCAGTTCTGGGCGCCGCATTTTAAAAAAGATGTGGAGAAATTGGAAAGGGTCCAAAGAAGAGCAACAAGAATGATTAAAGGTCTTGAGAACATGACCTATGAAGGAAGGCTGAAAGAATTGGGTTTGTTTAGTTTGGAAAAGAGAAGACTGAGAGGGGACATGATAGCAGTTTTCAGGTATCTAAAAGGGTGTCATAAGGAGGAGGGAGAGAACTTGTTCACCTTAGCCTCTAAGGATAGAACCAGAAACAATGGGTTTAAACTGCAGCAAGGGAGGTCTAGATTGGACATTAGGAAAAAGTTCCTAACTGTCAGGGTGGTTAAACACTGGAACAAATTGCCTAGGGAGGTTGTGGAATCTCCGTCTCTGGAGATATTTAAGAGTAGGTTAGATAAATGTCTATTAGGGATGGTCTAGGCAGTATTTGGTCCTGCCATGCGGGCAGGGGACTGGACTCGATGACCTCTCGAGGTCCCTTCCAGTCCTAGAATCTATGAATCTATGAATCTATGATGTGCTCAGTTTTAAAATGATTCTACAGTATTTGAAACAGCTGAAAAGCAAACCTGAAAATAGGGTTTATAATGGAATGCTGAATGTGCTTTCAAACACAGTTACTCCACCATATGTCATCATAATATAGGCATATATACGGTGCATAAAGTATATGTATAGCTTTTGTTATTGGGATCCAGAATGGAAAAAGGGAACAAAATAGGAACACTTAATGGATGATCCTGCTGCATTGGCTCATACACAATGCCATAAATAATGAATACATGGGTGCAACTGTAGTGTTATATAATTTTATTATGGATATAAAGAGCACTGGAAATTGTTCAGTGAGCAGATGCTTTGCAATCAGCATTTGTACCAGTAAGTTAGAAACATTGAATGCATTTGCAGTATTTGCTGACTTACAATTTTGAAAAATAGTAATACCGTCATTTTTAGTCTATTTCTAAAGAATCATAAAAAAATGTAAGAGATGTTTACAACTCTTGGCTAAAAAAGAGGATTTCCAAAACCACTTATAGCACCTGCTAATTATTAGTCAGGGATTAGCTGCATGTATGACAAACAAAAAGAGGAGGGATTATAAAATATAATTAAAATGACTTGCACAATTATTGCTTGTATTGCAGACTGAAGAACTATACGATATTTAATGCCAAATCCCTCTTAAATGAGTAACTGAACAAGGAATGAAATTATATGTGGGTAACACTGAATAGTAAGGACTGCATATCAACATTTGTGTGTTGAGTCCACCTAATTTATGAGCCCTTACAATCAGTACAGAAGATGTAAAATTCACTGAGGTTCTTTTCAACATTTTTAAATAGGGAGGTCTTTAAACTAGTGTTCCTGACCAGTGTGGGATGTAATTACTGTATTTTCTGGCGTATAAGACTACTTTTTAACCCAGGAAAATCTTCTCAAAAGTCGGGGGTCGTCTTATACGCCAGGTGTCGTCTTATAGGGTGGGTGCTGAAACTTCCGAGCCGGACTGGAGAATCTGCGGTCGCCGCATATGGTGGGGGGAGCTCAAAAACGGCCGCGGCCGCATCCCCGCCCGATGACGAGGTGAGGGGGCGCCTCACCGGGAAGGTGTAAGTGAAGGGCGGAGCAAGCTGCAGGCATCCGGGACGCCCGGGGTATGGAAAAAAGAGATAGAGCGGCGCTGTGCCCAGAAAAACACGCCTCTTTCACCCGTCTGGCCCGCCCTTGTATCCTATTACCGTACCTCCTTCTCTGCCTCTCAGATCTCGCTCCTGAGGACTGCAGTGAAGCGGCGCAGGCGCGCATGTGCGAGATCTGAGAGGCAGAGAAGGAGGTAATAGGATACAAGGGCGGGCCAGACGGGTGAAAGAGGCGTGTTTGCGCTACCGCTCTGATAATCTTGGAGACAGGGAGGGCTGGGCAGGCAGGGAGAGCTGACCAATCCAAGCAGGCTTTGTATACAACAACCAGCCAATCGCCGGTAAGGTACATCGCTTGCCGTGACTGGCTGGTTGTTGTATACTGGGTACCACATACAGTACAGCACCAGTATCTGTACCTGTTCATACAGTATAGCACCAATACATACAGTACAGTATACAAATGTCCAACAGTCAAAACCCCATCATGGCTCCACCAGCAAGAAGAAAGAAATATGAAGCCAGTTTCAAACTTAAAGTTGTAAACTTTGCCATGGAACATAATAACTGCGCTGCTGCAAGACAATATGGAGTAACAGAAAAGATGGTTCGGGACTGGAAAGCAAATGAAAAAGCATTAAAGAGTATGCCAAGGGGTAAGTGTGCATTAAGAAGAGGCACTCCACATTGGCCAGAACTCAAAAAACATGTAGCAGACATGGTGAATGAGCATCGCCAAAACGGTTATGTAGTAACACGAAATAAAATACATTTGTTTGCACTTCAGTGGGCCAAATCTAAGCCAGATCACAGCAACAGATTTAAGACCACTGTATCCTGGTGTACTAGATTCATGGGAAGGCATAATATGGTACTGAGGCAAAAGATGAAAATTGCCCCAAAATTACCTGCAGATCTTGATAGCAAAGTAAATAGTTTCCATCGATACGTAATACAACAGCGCACTAAACATGGCTATGCATTAAGTAGTATTGGAAATATGGATGAAACTCCAATGAATTTTGATATGGTTGGAAATAAAACTGTCCATCAAAAAGGTGAAAAAACAATTTTAATTAAAACAACAGGACATGAGAAGTCCAGTTTTACAGTGGTACTAGGATGCACAGCTGATGGCGCCAAACTGAGACCAATGATTATTTTTAAAAGAAAAACAATGCCGAAATTCAAGTTCCCTGTTGGTTGTTTTGTACATGTGAATGAAAAAGGCTGGATGGATGAAGAAGGGGTAAAGCTATGGCTTGATAATGTATGGAGCAGGCGACCAGGTGGACTTATTCAAAAATGTAGTCTACTGGTGTGGGATATGTTCAGGGCTCATTTAACTCCCAGCACCAAGCAAATGCTTGCAAGTCTAAACACAGATGCGGCAGTTATTCCTGCAGGATTGACAACGTTGGTACAGCCACTGGATGTGTGCCTAAACAAGCCATTTAAAGATCGCATTCAAGAACAGTGGAATGAATGGATGGTTAGCGGCAAAAAGTCATTCACAAAAGGAGGAAACATGCGTGCTCCACAGTTGGATGTTTTGTGCAAGTTTGTCATAAAAGCCTGGAATGATATTGATGCAGAAACAGTAATCAAGTCTTTCAAGAAGTGTGGCATATCAAATTCATTAGATGGTATGGAGGACGACTACTTGTGGCAAGATGAAGAGGAAGCCGAAGCTGAGACCACACCATCTGATACGGAATTCGATCCATACGATGACTGCCTTACAAATGTATCACAAGATGTCATTGATGTACTTATGATATCAGATGACGAACAGGAGGATTTTGAAGGCTTTTAAAGGGAAACTGTCACGCCAGCAAAACCTGTAAAAATACCGTAGCTTGCAGTTATGATGGGCGTTGCTAACTCACCAGGGACTTGCCCAGCACTTGCTCTCTCTCTCTTGTTTGTTATCTTCCTCCTATCATCATCAGTTCCAGTTTGGTTGACAGCTTAGAAAACAAACAGCATGGCAGCTCCCATGGGTTTATTGTCTTATCCTTCCTTTCAGCTTTAGCGTGAATTAGGAAAAGTTTAATCCACTTGCACTGTTTTATGTTTACATGTTTGATGACAAACAGCCTTATGTTTATAAGTGACAGTTTTCCTGCTAAGTACCTGCATGTCATAAGCATTTGAATTAAAATTACCATGTTGAAATCAAATCTGATGTTTTTTTAATTTTTTTTTGGTGTGCGTTGGAAGAGGGGTAGTCTTATACGGCGAGTATATCCCAAACTCTATATTTTAACTGGAAAAGTTGGGGGTCATCTTATACGCCCAGTCGTCTTATACGCCGGAAAATACGGTACTTATTCTAAAGAATGGGGAAATTGCTTAGAAGTTACAGAGAGAAAGGGATGTATCTTTATAAGTGTCAAGAGAAAAGGCTTGTGTGGATTACATCTTTCTTTTTTAAGTAAATGTGCATTTAGAGACAAGTACTGCAGTTCTTACTAGATAACTCAATGGAAACATGCTAATAAGAGGATGGGGGAGGGATAGCTCATTGGTTCGAGCATTGGTCTGCTAAACCCAGGATTATGAGTTCAATCTTTAAGGGGGCCACTTAGGGATTGGGCAAAATCAGTACTTGGTCCTGCTAGTGAAGGCAGAGGGCTGGACTCAATGACCTTTCAGGGTCCCTTCCAGTTCTATGAGGTGTGTGTGTGTGTGTATATATATATATATATATATATATATATATATAAAAGGACTGGGTAATGACTAAAGGATTTGATCCTAATATGTAATTTAAGATGAGAATGTATTTACCTCAGATAAGGAAAGAAACAAATTTATCAATCTTTTCAATCTTCAAAAGAAAGAACATAGCACAGAATTATGGAATTTGTAATACTAGATAAGACCAGTAAGTCTGAGATCCAGAGAAGGGTAAAAAATAGGTCTGTCAAACGATTAAAAAAAATTTGTGCAATTAATTGCATTGCTAAACAATCATAGAATACCATTTATTTAAAAATTTTTGGATATTTTATACACTTTAAAATATATTCATGACAATTACAACACAGACTACAAAGTGTACAGTGCTCATATTATAATTATTGCTATTACAAGTATTTGCACTGTAAAAAAAAAAGAAATAGTATATTTCAATTCACCTAATACAAGTACTGTAGTGCAATCTCTTTATCATGAAAGCTGAACTTACAAATGTAGAATTATGTATAAAAAACTGCATTCAAAAATAAAACAATGTAAAATTTTAGAGCCTGCAAGTCCACTCAGTCCTACTTCTTGTTCAGCCAATTGCTCAGATAAACAAGTTTGTTTACATTTTCAGGAGATAATTCTGCCCGCTTCTTGTTTACAGTGTCACATGGAAGTGAGAACAGGCATTCTCATGACACTGTTAACGCATCACAAGATATTTACGTGCCAGATTCATATGTCCTTTCATGCTTCAACCCCCATTCCAGGGGACATGTGTCCATGCTGATGATATGTTCTCCTCGATAACAATCCAAAGCAGTGTGGACCGATGCATGTTCATTTTCATTATCTGAGTCAGATACCATCAGCAGAAGGTTGATTTTTTGGTGGTTCGGATTCTGTAGTTTCCGCATCAGAGTGTTGCTCTTTTAAGACTTCTGAAAGCATGCTTTACACTTCATCCCACTCAGATTTTGGAAGGCACTTCGGATTCTTAAATTTTGGGTCGAGTGCTATAGCTATCTTTAGAAATCTCACATTGGTACCTTCTTTGCATTTTGTCAAATCTGCAGTGAAAGTGTTCTTAAAATTAACAAAATGTGCTGGGTCATCATCCGAGACTGATATAAAATTAAATATATGGCAGAATGCAGGTAAAACGGAGCAGGGGACATACAATCCTCCCCCAAGGAGTTCAGTCACAATTTTAATTAATGCATTATTTTAATGAGCGTCATCAGCATGGAAATATGTCCTTTGGAATTGTGGCTGAAGCATGAAGGGGCATATGAATGTTTAGCATATCTGACCCATAAATACCTTGCAATGCTGGCTACAAAAGCGCCATGCAAATGCATGTTCTCAGTTTCTGGAGTCATTGTAAATAAGAAGAGGGCAGCATTATCTCCTTTAAATGTAAACAAACTTGTTTGTCTTCGGGATTGGCTGAATAAGAAGTACCATTGAGTGCACTTGTAGGCCCTGAAGTTTTGCATTGTTTTGTTTTTGAATACAGTTATGTAACAAAAAACAATCTATATTTGTAAGTTGCACTTTCATGACAAAGAGATTGCACTACAGTACTTGTATGAGGTGAATTGAAAAATACTATTTTTTTTGTTTATTATTAAATATTTATAATAAAAATAATACACACTTTGATTTTAATTACAACACAGAATACAATACATATGAAAACGTAGAAAAAACATCCAACATATTTAATAAATATCAATTGGTATTCTATTGTTTAACAGTGCAATTAAAACTGCAATTAATTTTTTTAATCGTGATTCTTTCTATGAGTTAATCGCGTGAGTTAACTGTGATTAATCGACAGCCCTAGTAAAAAATAATGAATAATGCAGGTAGCTCATCATGCAATGTCAGTTGATGTAAACTATCATCACTACATTGAATTGAATGAAATTATGAAAAATTTATACCATCTGACTAGCACCCCTGCATGTACATGCAGTGGGGAGAATCTTTCTTGAGCACTGCAGTCATCTACATATGAAAATAATTTCCAAAGTTTTGGTCATGTTGTTTCTTATGGACTTGGGTCTCATGACCTTTTTGTTTATTTGCATCTGTAAGAAAATGGATGTCTTTGCATCAAAGCTGTATAAATATGAAATTTCACTTTTTTGATGTGAAAGTCATCTTCTCTAGAAAAGGACCAACTTTTGATTTAAAAAAGTTCAGTTTTGCTTGAACAACTGGTCTATATTACCCAAATTTTCTGCAAAATGGCACCTATTTTTTAATTTTGTAACAAACCTTGAATAATTTTGAATTTCAAGCAGCTTTGATTTTCAATAAAATTATTTCACCCCCTATTATACCTATTTTAACCCTGAAATGATCTATGCTGCTTTTTTCCCTGAAAGATTTAGTAATTGATTCATTTGGTAAATTAGATATTTAAAAAAAATTTATTACCTATTAAAATAGGTTTAAAATACTCCCTATAAATTACTTAACAAAAGGTTTCAGAGTGGTAGCCATGTTAGTCTGTATCAGCAAAAACAATAAGGAGTTCTTGTGGCACCTTAGAGACTAACATATTTATTTGGGCATAAGGTTTCATGGGCTAAAACCCATTTCATCAGATGCATGGTGTGGAACATGCAGTAGGGAGGTATAAATACACAACATATGAAAAGATGTGAGTTGCCTTACAAAGTGGGGGGATCAGTGCTAAGGACCCAATTCAATTAAGTTGGAAGTGGGCTATTCTCAATAGTTGCCAAGAAGGAGTGGAAATCACTTTTGTAGTGCTAATGAGGCCAATGTAAACAAGGTGGCCCATTTCAAACAGTTGACAAGAAGGTGTGAGTATTTAGCAAAGGGAAATTAGTTTTTTATAAAAACAAGGAGGAGTACTTGTGACACCTTCGAGACTAACAAATTTATTTAGTTTTGTAGTGACCCATCCACTCCCAGTCTTTATTCAGGCCTAATTTGATCGTGTCCAGTTTGCAAATTAATTCCAATTCTGCAGTTTCTTGTTGGAGTCTGTTTTTGAAGTTTTTTTGTTGAAAAATTGCCACTTTTAAGTCTGTTATTGAGTGTCCAGGGAGATTGAAGTGTTCTCCTACTGGTTTTTGAATGTTATAATTCCTGATGTCAGATTTGTGTCCATTTATTCTTTTGCATAGAGACTGTCCGGTTTGGCCAATGTACATGGCAGAGGGGCATTGCTGGCACATGATGGCATATATCACATTGGCAGATGTGCAGGTGAACGAGCCCCTAATGGGGTGGCTCATGATGGTGTCCCTTGAATAGATATGTGGACAGAGTTGGCACCAGAGTTTCTGGCAGGGTTTGGTTCCTGGATTAGTGTTTTTGTTGTGTGGTGTGTAGTTGCTGGTGAGTATTTGCTTCAAGTTGGGGGGCTGTCTGTAAGTGAGGACCGGCCTGTTTCCCAAGGACTGTGAAAGTGAGGGATTGTCCTTCAAGATAGGTTGTAGATCCTTGATGACGCGCTGGAGAGGTTTTACTTGCGGGCTGTAGGTGACAGCTAGTGGCATTCTGTTACTTTCTTTGTTGGGCCTATCTTGTAGTAGGTGACTTCTGGGTACCTTTCTGGCTCTGTCAATCTGTTTCTTCACTTTACAAGGTGGGAATTGTAGTTTTAAGAACACTTGATAGAGATCCTGTAGGTTTTGTCTCTGTGAGGGATTGGAGCAAATGTGCTTGTATCTTAGCGCTTGGCTGTAGACCAGGGGTTGGCAACCTCTGGCACGTGGCTCACCAGGGTAAGCACCCTGGCGGGACGGGCCAGTTTGTTTACCTGACGCGTCCACAGGTTTGGCCGATCGTGGCTCCCACTGACTGTGGTTCGCTGTTCCAGGCCAATGGGGGCTGCGGGAAGCGGCACAGGTCGAGTAATGTGCTGGCCACGGCTTCCCACTGTCCCCATTGACCTTGAGCAGCAAACCACGGCCAGTGGGAGCTGCGATTGGCTGAACGTGCGGTCGCAGCAGGTAAACAAACTGGCCCGGCTCACCAGGGTGCTTACCCTGGCAAGCCGCGTTCCAGAGGTTGCCGACCCCTGCTGTAGACAATGGATCAGGTGATGAGGTCTGGGTGAAAGCTGGAGGCATGTAGGTAAGTATAGCAGTCAGTAGGTTTCCAGTATAGGGTGGTGTTTATGTGAGCTTATTAGCACTGTAGTGTCTAGGAAGTAGATCTCTTGTGTGGACTTGTCCAGGCTGAGGTTGATGGTGGGGTTAAACCTATGAACATTAAAATATTTCCACATACTCTTAAAAACCTATGAAAAGTCAAATCCAAGTTTTCTTCTGTCTTTTGCAACAGTCCTTGTTAACAAAGCTAAAAACAAAAATTCTAAGAAACACTTTAAGACATCAAGAATCCATAGACAGACTGTAATTTTCTTTGTGCTGTTTGACATCAGTGATAATGCCATATCATCAAGATGTGCTCCATGCTGTTACTCAACATCTTGGCCTATTCAAGATAGAGCTACAATTTGTTTAGTCATAATTAGAAATTTTGAGGGGAATGTCACTATTGAGTTTTCCCCATTCAGTATATTCCATTCTTCATCTTTTCAACATTTATATGAAAAACCCTTCAAAGAATACTGTGGGTTTCAGTGGCAAATTTGCACTTCTGTGGAAACATAGGTACAAAATGTGATATCCTTATTCCATATGTGGTCCAATGGAATGAGAGACTGCTCAGCAAACATAAGGGGATCAAAATCTGTCCCAGATAGAATGTGGACTAGATCATACTCATCCCTGCAAAAAGCCTCACAACCTCAACCCACATAGAATTTGGTATAACTGCTCTCTTTGTGGTGAGAGATAACACACTGGTTAGTGCCATGATCAGTGCCAAACTCTCCAGAGGATGTGTGTGATAGGGTATTCAAATACCACACTGGGCAACAAAGGGTTAAGGAGCTGCTCAGGGCTCAGCCAGCTGTGCCCTGCCATGTCTGTAAGAGATGCACAAGCTGGATGAGTTAAATGGGAACAGCACAGCTAACTTATGTGCAGCTCCTGAAGAAAGGTCTGAGAGAAGGCATGATCTCTCCCATCCACAGTTGCCTGAATGTTTCTCCCTGAGAGAAGGGAGGACCAGCTTCACATAGACCCTAAGAGAGAAGCATTTCACACTCTCACATATTAACCAGAAGAATGGCCATACTGGGTCAGACCAAAGATCCATCTAGCCCAGTATCCTGTTTTCTGACAGTGGCCAATGCCAGGGCCCCCAGAGGGGAGGAACAGAACAGGTAATCATCAAGTGATCCATCCCCTGTCGACCATTCCAGCTTCTGAAAAACAGAGGCTAAGGACACCATCCCTGTCCATCTTGGCTAGTAGCCATTGATGGGACTATCCTCCATGAATTTATCTAGTTCTTTTTTGAACCCTTTAATAGTCTTGGTCTTCACAACATCTTCTGGTAAGGAGTTCCACAAGTTGACTGTGCCTTTTGTGAAAAACATACTTCCTTTTGTTTGTTTTAAATCTGCTGTCTATTAATTTCATTTGGTGACCCCTAGTACTCATGTTATGAGAAGGAGTAAATAACACTTCTGTATTTATTTTCTCCACACCAGTCATGATTTTATAGAATCATAGAATCATAGAATCATAGAATATCAGAGTTGGAAGGGACCACAAGAGGTCATCTAGTCCAACCCCCTGCTCAAAGCAGGACCAATTCCCAGCTAAATCATCCCAGCCAGGGCTCTGTCGAGCCGGGCCTTAAAAACCTCCAAGGAAGAAGACTCCACCACCTCCCTAGGTAACACATTCCAGTGTTTCACCACCCTCCTAGTGAAATAGTTTTTCCTGATATCCAATCTGGACCTCCCCCACTGCAACTTGAGACCATTGCTCCTTGTTCTGTCATCTACCACCACTGAGAACAGCCGAGCTCCATCCTCTTTGGAACCCCCCTTCAGGTAGTTGAAGGCTGCTATCAAATCCCCCCTCATTCTTCTCTTCTGGAGACTAAACAATCCCAGTTCCCTCAGCCTCTCCTCATAAGTCATTTTTGTTGCCCTCCGCTGGACTCTTTCCAAGTTTTCCACATCCTTCTTGTAGTGTGGGGCCCAAAACTGGACACAGTATTCCAGATGAGGCCTCACCAATGTCGAATAAAGGGGAACGATCACGTTCCTCGATCTGCTGGCAATGCCCCTACTTATACAGCCCAAAATGCTGTTAGCCTTCTTGGCACACTGTTGACTCATATCCAGCTTCTTGTCCACTGTGACCCCTTGGTCCTTTTCTGCAGAACTGCTACCTAGCCATTCGGTCCCTAGTCTGTACAATGCATGGGATTCTTCCGTCCTAAGTGCAGGACTCTGCACTTGTCCTTGTTGAACCTCATCAGTTTTTTTTCGGCCCAATCCTCTAATTTGTCTAGGTCCCTCTGTATCCGATCCCTACCCTCTAGTGTATCTACCACGCCTCCTAGTTTAGTGTCATCTGCAAACTTGCTGAGAGTGTAGTCCACACCATCCTCCAGATCATTAATAAAGATATTAAACAAATCCGGCCCCAGGACCGACCCTTGGGGCACTCCGCTTGAAACCGGCTGCCAACTAGACATGGAGCCATTGATCACTACCCGTTGAGCCCGACGATCTAGCCAGCTTTCTATCCACCTTACAGTCCATTCATCCAGCCCATACTTCTTTAACTCGGCGGCAAGAATACTGTGGGAGACTGTATCAAAAGCTTTGTAAAGTCAAGGAATAACACATCCAATTCTTTCCCCTCATCCACAGAGCCAGTTATCTCATCATAGAAGGCAATTAGGTTAGTCAGGCACGACTTCCCCTTCGTGAATCCATGCTGACTGTCCCTGATCACTTTCCTCTCCTCTAAATGTTTCATAATTGATTCCTTGAGGACCTGCTCCATGATTTTTCCAGGGACTGAGGTGAGGCTGACTGGCCTGTAGTTCTCCGGATCCTCCTTCTTCCCTTTTTTAAAGATGGGCACTACATTAGCCTTTTTCCAGTCATCTGGGACCTCCCCTGATCGCCATGAGTTTTCAAAAATAATGGCTAATGGCTCTGCAATCTCACCCGCCAACTCCTTTAGCACTCTCGGATGCAGCGCATCCGGCCCCATGGACTTGTGCACGTCCAGTTTTTCTAAATAGTCCCGAACCACTTCTTTCTCCACAGAGGGTTGGTCACCTTCTCCCCATGCTGTACTGCCCAGTGCAGCAATCTGGGAGCTGACCTTGTGCGTGAAGACAGAGGCAAAAAAATCATTGAGTACATTAGCTTTTTCCACATCCTCGGTCACTAGGTTGCCTCCCTCATTCAGTAAGGGGCCCACACTTTCCTTGATTTTCTTCTTGTTGCTAACATACCTGAAGAAACCCTTCTTGTTACTCTTAACATCTCTTGCTAACTGCAACTCCAAGTGTGATTTGGCCTTCCTGATTTCACTCCTGCACGCCTGAGCAATATTTTTATACTCTTCCCCAGTCATTTGTCCAATCTTCCACTTCTTGTAAGCTTCTTTTTTGCGTTTAAGATCAGCAAGGATTTCACTGTTTAGCCAAGCTGGTCGCCTGCCATATTTACTATTCTTTCTACACATCGGGATGATTTGTTCCTGCAACCTCAATAAGGATTCTTTAAAATACAGCCAGCTCTCCTGGACCCCTTTGCCCTTCATGTTATTCTCCTAGGGGATCCTGCCCATCTGTTCCCTGAGGGAGTCAAAGTCTGCTTTTCTGAAGTCCAGGTTCCGTATTCAGCTGCTCTCCTTTCTTCCTTGTGTCAGGATCCTGAACTCGACCATCTCATGGTCACTGCCTCCCAGGTTCCCATCCACTTTTGCTTCCCCTACTAGTTCTTCCCTGTTTGTGAGTAGCAGGTCAAGAAAAGCTTTGCCCCTAGTTGGTTCCTCCAGCACTTGCACCAGGAAATTGTCCCCTACACTTTCCAAAAATTTCCTGGATTGCCTGTGCACCGCTGTATTGCTCTCCCAGCAGATATCAGGGTGATTAAAGTCTCCCATGAGAACCAGGGCCTGCGATCTAGCAACTTCTGCTAGTTGCCAGAAGAAAACCTCGTCCACCTTTATAGACCTCTTTCATATCCCCCCTTAGTCGTCTCTTTTCCAAGCTGAAAAGTCCAAGTCTTATTAGTCTCTCCTCAGACAGAAGCTGTTCCAGACCGCAAATCATTTTTGTTACCCTTTTCTGAACCTTTTCCTGTTCCAATATATCTTTTTTGAGATGGGGCGACCACATCTGCATGCAATATTCAAGATGTGGGTGTACTATGAATTTATATAGAGGCAAAATGATATTTTCTGTCTTATTATCTATCCCTTTCTTAATGATTCCCAACATTCTGCTTGCTTTTTTGACTGCCTCTTTTCTTGTAGGTCCCAGGACTAGCTGCTCCAAGAAGCAGTCATTTAAGGTGTCAAGAAACTTTATCTCTACATTCCATTCTGAAGTGTCATGTACCCAGTCAATATGGGGTAGTTGAAATCCTCCATTATTATTGAGCTTTCTTTTTTTAATAGCCTCTTTAATCTCCCTGAACATTTCAAAGTCACTATCACTAGCCTGGTCAGGTGTAATTTATCCCTAGTGCTATATTCTTATTATTAGAGCATGGAATCTAGAGAGATTCTATGGTACGGTTTGTTTCATTTAAGATTTTTACTTCATTTGATTCTACACTTTCTTTCACATATAGTGCCACTCTCCCACCAAAACAACCTGTTCTGTCCTTCCAATATATTTCATACACTGGTATTACTGTGTGCCACTGATTATACTCATTCCACCAAATTTCTGTGATGACTATTATTTCAATATCCTCCTTTAATATGGGGAAATCTAGTTGACCCATCTTATTATTTAGACTCCAAGCATTGGTATATAAGCACTTTAAAAACTTGTCACTTTTTAGCTGTCTGCCATTACATGATGTAATAGAATAGGACTTTTTTTCATTTGACTGTTTCTCATCAGATTCTACATGTATTTTATCATCTTCCATCTTTTCCTCCTTACTAGGACATAGAGCATCTCCATTAATAGACACTCCCCTAAAGGATGTCTCTGTCCGAACCACATGCTCCTCTGCACCTGTTGGCTTTCTCCCAGCCCTTAGTTTAAAAACTGCTCTGCAACCTTTTTAATTTTAAGTGCCAGCATTCTGGTTCCATTTTGGTTTATGTGGAGCCCATCCTTCCTATATAAGCTCCTTTTTCCCCCAAAATTTCCCCAGTTCCTAATAAATCTAAACCCCTCCTCCCTACACCATTATCTCATGCCTGCATTGAGACTCTGCAGTTCTGCCTAACTGGCCCTGCGTGTGGAACTGGAAACATTTCAGAGAATGCTACCATGGAGGTCCTGTACTTCAATCTCTTACCTAGCAGCCTAAATTTGGCCTCCAGGACCTCTCTTCTATCCTTCGCTATGTCATTGGTCCCTACAGTACCATGACCACTGGCTCCTCCCCAGCACTGCACAAGCCTATCTAGATGTCTCAAGAGATCTGCAACCTTCGCACCAGGCAGGCAAGTCACCGTGATGTTCTCCTGGTCATCGCAAACCAAGCTATCTATGTTTCTAATGATCGAATTGCCCATTACTAATACATGTCTCTTACTACTAACTGGAGTTCACTCCCCCAGAGAGGTATGCAAGAGGATACCACAATATCATCTGGAAGGAGGGTCCCAACTATGGGATTGTTTCCCTCTGTGCTCCAGTTCAATGGTCTCCTTCCCTGAGACTTTCATCCTCCTCAACAGCAAAGAGACTGCCAGACTGGGGGTGGGACTGTTCTACTCTGTCCCAGAAAGTCTCATCTATGTAACTCTCTGTCTTCCTGAGCTCCTCCAGTTTAGCCATTCTGGTCTCCAAAGCCTGTACATGGTCTCTAAGGGCCAGGAACTCCTTGCATCAAATGCATACATACGCCACCTGCCCATAGGGCAGGTAATCATACATGCTGCATTTGGTTGCAATAAACTGGATAGCTCCCACTCTGTTGCTGGACTTCTGCCTGCACTCTCTTTTTACTCCTGAAGCTTGTTCCTTTGTTGTTGTTTTGTTTTTATTAGGGGGTGTTTGGGGCTTTAAGTTTAAAATATGTTAAATTTATCTAGCCCCCCCCTCACAACTCCCTCACAAAACTCCCCTGTTAGCTGCTTCTGTTCGCTAGCTCCTCTGGTCGCTTAGAAACAGGCTTTTTAAAGCCCTGGTCTTCCTGAGTAGCCCCACCCCCTGGTTAAGGGTTTATAGGTACTAAAAGGCTTAGGGATCAAAGCCTCATTAAGAAGCTCTTAGCAATCAGCCTTGCCTATCAGGCCACTGGTCTCAACACACACACACTGTCAGCACACAGTTCCCCAAACAAACAGACCACATAGTATATTTCAGTAAAGCAGCAAGCATGCTACAAACACAAACACAGGGACTACAGACAACAAACTTACCCCAAGGGTCATATAATCGCTCCTCCTTCACCTGGAGAACTCCCTCACAGAACTCCCTTGTTAGCACCTCCTGTTCGCTAGCTCCTCTGGGTGCTTAGTAGCAAGGTTTTCAAATGGACTTAGAGCAGGGATTGGCAACCTTTAGCATGTGGCCCACCAGGGTAAGCACCCTGGCGGGCATGGATGGTTCGTTTACCTGCCGCTTCTGTAGGTTTGGTCGATCGCGGCTCCCACTGGCCGTGGTTCGCCACTCCAGGCTAATGGGGGCTGAGGGAAGCAACGCGGGCTCAGGGAGGTGCTGGCCGCCACTTCCCGCTGCTTCCTGCCACCCCTATTGGCCTGGAGAGGCAAACCATGGCCAGTGGGAGCCGCGATCGGCTGAACCTGTGGACATGGCAGGTAAACTAAACCGGCCTGGCCTGCCAGAGTGCTTACCCTGGCGAGCCGCGTGCCAAAGGTTGCCGATCCCTGACCTAGAGTGTCTGCTTAAATGGATGATGGAGAACCAGAAACATTAATAGGCAGCCCAGCAGCAGCTAAAACCCCTGCATTAAATGACTACCTAGCAGAAACAGTTGGTACAGGACTTCAGGGCACAACAGCAGGTGCAGGAGCAATGACTAGTCTAACAAGGCATAGTCTTAATGCAGCCAGGATTCCTCTATGGCTTCCCCTCTAGAGACAATAACCCCGATCCTGGGTATCCTGCCCATACCCATGACAATTACAAAAAAGGGGCCCTGAGAAAAACCCATATGCCTTTTTGGCAACATTTGAACAGGTGGCAATGGCAGTTCAATGACCACCTTACTAGTGGATAACCCTGTTGGTACCTGATGGGCCCAGTGCAAGTCACATATGAGGTGATGGATGCAGTGTCTGTCCAAGACTATACCCAGGTGAAAGTTGCCATATTGGAAGACTTCAACAACATGGAGGAGACCTTCCAACAGAGTTTATGGAGGGATAAATACTACTGGGGACCCTTGTCCTGTGTGGATATCCAGAAACTGAGGAACCTGTACAAGTGGTTTTTGAAGCCAAAGATGCAGGCTGGAGTTGAGGTGCCCAAATAGTCCCAACCAGGATAGGGACTGGATGCATAAAACACCAGCAAGGGTCCCTAGCTGACGCGGTCCAACTAATGGAGAATTATTCAGCAGCACAGACAGCCATAATAGCTGACAGAGTCCAAAGAGGTCCCTCAACTCAAAGGAGAGCACAGCCAGGGGAACTGGTGAACAGACAGGGTGGCCACCAAAGCATCAGCTTCTAAGGGCACCAACCAACCACCAAGCCTTAGACTGGGACCCAGTAGGAAACCCCAGCCTGGACAAAGGTCTTTGGGACCCCTGTGGGCTCCCCCACCTGAAGGCCAGGAGAGGGAACCAGTCAAGGCACCTAGGGAAGGGAACCCCAAATATCAGGCCCCCAGCCAGCGGCTCCTCAGCCAACTTCAGGAGCATGCTTTTCATGTGAGTGCCCAGGTCACCAATATCACAGATGCCCTTCTATGCAGTATAGGCAGGTATGAATGGCAGAAATCTGTGCATGTAAGCACACTCCAGCGAAAGTAACAGTCCCTGTACAGATAACCAAAACTGAGGTTACAGTCCTACTGGATTCTGGGTGTGGGCAGACCCTAGTCCAGAACAAAGTGGCCCCAAACCCTGACGCCCCCGGGGATACTATCTTCCTGTAATGTATTCATGGAGATGTTACACCCTCTCTCAGTGCCCAAGAACAGTTGACCATTGGGGAGAACACAAAATCCCTTCTATTGTGGATGGCCTTAATAACAGCCTACCCTGCTATATTGGTTTGAGATTGGGAGTATTTCTCCAAAGTATTGAGGGGGTTTAAACCAACTCCATAGACCTCAGAGAAAGTAGCCGAGGAGACCTGTGGAGATGGGAGCCCAGAGTTGGTGACATTGGCTGGTGTAAGTGAGGAGCTGGACTCTGGAGAAGAGGTATCTGGACAAAAGGAAGCTCCACCAGAAGGAATCCTTAGAAGAAGACCATATTGACCCCCCCTACAGGAGGGGGACATACTGACCAGAGAAGTGGGATTAATAAGGGGCCAGAGGAAGGATGAAACCTTAAGTTGGGTGTATGACAAATTGCAGGTAGTTAACAGTGAAGTGATAGACCCTCAACAAGAGGTGCAGTACCCCCTAGTTTGAGCTCCAGGGGGAGTGACTGTACTGGTTGGAGAAAGACCACTGATGGGGGAAGTTTGGTTGCAACTCTTCATCCTCTGGCCACACAGGTGAGAAGTCATGCAACTGGCACATGCTATCCCCTCAGCTTGTCACCTTGGACATGAGAAGATCCTGGCCCAAATTAACACCAGGAAATTAAACTTTTGCAGCTCCTGCCCTGAATGCCAACTAGTGGGACCAACAGGAGGAAAGGTAAAAGCACTTCTCATCTCCCTCCCCATTGTCTATATCCCCTTTGAAAGGATTGAAATAGACCTCATTGTCCCCTTGGAGAGTAGTGCAGCGAGGTACAAACAACTATTAGTAATGATCAGTTATGCTACCTAGTATCTGGAGGCAATCCCACTGTGCAACACCACAGAAAAGGTTATTGCCATGGAACTGCTGAAAATCTTTGCTCAAGTAGGGCAGGTCTGTGATCTTGCAAAATAAAGACTTTACACAACTTGGTCTTTTGGTGGAACAATTCAACCAGACCCTGAAGTGAATGTTAAAAGAGTTTATGCCTGGGGACCTCTGTCATTGGGATCAGATGATCCCCCTATTTATTTGGTATTTGGGAAGTCCCCTAGTCATCCACTGGGTTCTCCCCATTTGAACGCTTGTATGGGAGACAACCCCAGGGAATTGTGAGCCTGGTCCAAGAGATGTGGGAAGGGCAAGTTCCTAGGACAGATAATGTGCTACGATATGTGCTTAAGCTCCAGGAGAGGCTTGAGACCTAGAAGTCTTTGCTAAAGAAAACTGACTCAATGCTCAGTGGATGCAGGCATGAGCCTACCACAAAGGGGCACATATTTAAGACAGGTGATTGGGCACCCCAGCTCCCAAATGCATAGTCCAAGTTACTTGCCAAATGGCAAGGACCCTATGAAGTGGTACATCAAGTCAGGCCAGTTAACTATGAAATTAGGCAGCCTGAAAAGAGGAAACCCATACAGATCTCTCATGTATACCTTATAAAGTCATGGAAAGAGAAAGAACGTTTATTTATTGCCCCTTACTGCTTTGAGCCATTATTGGGGCCCCAAGTGCCCACCTCGCTGGCCCCAGGCTCTATACCAGTGGGGGAACATCACTGCCTAGAACAGAGGGCCAGTGTGAGAAGCCTCACAAAAGCTTTCTCAATGGTGTTCTCTTCCTGGCTGCAGCAGATCCATTTCATGCACTACCACTTACAAATGGGACCTGGTCGACTTGTCCGAGGGAATCCCTGACCCCTCTTCCAAAAAAATGCAAGAGGCCGTAAAGCAAGAAGTTCAGGTGATGTTGGAGCCAAGAGTCATAGAAGAATCAATGGCAGGACTATTGACAGATCCCACTCATACAGGAATCACAGTAGAAAACTGCTTTTTTCTATGCCATTTGGCCTATCTCATTTTTGGCCTCCACAGTGTCCCAGCAACATTTCAACAGCTCATGGATTGAGTCCTGCAACCACATAGCTCATTTGCAGCTGACTATTTAGATGATTTGATCATCTACAGTCAAGAGTGGGAAGAACATCTAGCAAAAGTCACCGCCGTACTTCAGTCCTTATAGTAGGCTGGGGTAACAGCAAATCCTACAAAGTGCAAGTTTGGGAAAGAAGAGGCCACTGACCTGGAATATACATTGGGGAAGGGCCAAGTCCAGCCATCAGAGTTAATGTCCAGTCCCTCAAAAGCATGTCCATGCCCCACGATGAAGAAGTAAGTCAGAAAGTTTTTGGGTATTGCAGGTTACCACCAATTTGTGCCAGGGTTTTCGACAATAACTGCTTGTCTCATGCACCTAGTTAAGGACAGTAGCCCCAAGAAGGTGCATTGGTCAGAGGCTTGTGAAAAGGGCTTTCAGAAATTGAAAGAACTCCTGTGTAAAGAGCCTGTCCTGTCCAGTCCTGACTTCTCAAAAGAATTTGTTTTACAGACCGACACTTTGGAAATGGAACTGGGTGCTGTCTTGTCCCAGAAAACAAATGGAGAGAAATACCCAGTACTCTATTTGAGCCATAAGCTGTTCCCATGGGAATAGCCATATTACATAATAGGTAAAGAAGGTCTCACTGTGAAATGGACAGTGGACTCTACGATATTACCTCCTGGAAAATCCATTCAAGCTTGTCGCCAAACATGCCTCCGTGAGGTAATTAAATGCCATGAAGGACACCATCCCCTTTCCCCCTGGCTTATGCACTGGTACCTGTCTCTCCACCCCTATGCCTTCCAAGTTCAGCACGAGCAGGAAAAGATCCCTAAAATGCTGACTTTTTCTCTGGGGGTGGGTGAACAATCTGTGTGCCCTAGCTCCCCGGGTTCCATCTTGAGGAGGAGGTATGTGATGGGAAATACAACCCCCAGATTTGGCAAAAATGGGTTAAGGAACTGCTCTGGACTCAGTCTGCACTACCCCACCACAACTGCAAGAGATTCACAGACTGGAGGAGGAGATAAAAAGGAGCAGAACAGATCACTTGTGGAAAGGATAGGGAAGAGAAAAGGCCTTAACCTTGCAACTCCTGAAGAAAAGACTAAGGAAAAATAGGAATCTCTCCCATCCACAGTTGCCTGAAGATCCCTTCCTGAGGAAAGGGAGGACCAGCTTCTGAAAGACCCTCAGAGGGAGGCATTTCCTCCTCTCACACACTAATCCAGTTAATTTGTGTTGATTTCCTGTGTTTCATTTATGGACTACGCTGAAGGGCAGAGACTCAGAGCTAACCTGGCTGGAGGGCCAAAGCACAAGAGGAGTCAACTTCTGCTCAAAGAGGCAATGTCATGCCAGGCCATGAAGAGGCGCCATGCAGTAAGCTACACCCCTTCATGTTTTCTTGTACAGACTGTGAATTGTGGACATTACCGGGTTGGTAAGAAGTGGCCCAGAGACAGGGTGTCAGATCGTTTTGTCACCCCTCATAGGGCCATGGGCTAGAGTCCAGTAGAGTGGGAGGATCTGCGGTCCTCTACAAAAAAATCCTTAGTCGGTCAAATGGCCTAAGACCCTGACCACTAGGCAGCTCTTCCCATAAGCTAAGACCATCACAGGGTGGAATAATTGTTTTCTCTCCCCAATATGGGGGAGCACATGCTGCATCCTGTAAAACTACAATGCAGCAATGGTGCATCTTGGGGTTCTGGGAATTTTTGGAACTGACACAATCTTAAATCTCCTGGAGGTCCTACTGGGGCAGTGTATCTCTGTATGGCCTTATTGTGATGCAATAGAATGGATACCTGGTCAACAAGAATAGAAGAAAAATGAGTGAAAAGTGAATGTAAGTGAAAATATCAGGAAGGTTCTTTTTGGTCTAATTTTTTCCTATTCTCACATTGAAACATGCAAATTAAAAGGCCAAAAAGACCAATATATATTAAACTTGACAAATTCAGATTTAATTTATTTTTTAGCTCCCTAATTCTAAAGCAGGGATCAGCAACCTTTGGCACAAGGCCATCAGGGAAATCCGCTAGCGGGCTGGGATGGTTTGTTTACCTGCAGTGTCCGCAGGTTCGGCCTCTCGCAGCTCCCACTGGCCACGGTTCGCCATTCCAGGCCAATATGGGCTTCAGGAAGCAGCGGCCAGCACATCCCTCAGCCCACGCCATCCCATCCTTGGAACGATCCCTGTTCTAAATCCAAAAATAATGTACACATGAAAAACTCTTAGAAACCCCTTAAATCCCATTTCTAACCCCATAATCCCCCTAACAAATTTGAGGGTAGTTTATATTGTTATCCATCTTTTTTGGATTATACATTTTAATGGAAGTTATATAAAGAATATCTGATGATTTGTCATCTAATCAAGACTAAAACTGTAATTCCCAAAGATGCTTAATAAATTTAAACCGCTAAGGACCTGATTAAGATAATTAGAGTATTAGATATTAGATGTAACGGTGGCCAATGGGCATATTAATGAGTTCCAAATGGTTTAGAAATATGAACAGACTAAGGATTTTAAAAGCACTTTTGAAACTATTTTAAAAATAGTTTGTCTCACTGTGAATCTTCCGCAGTGGAAGAGTAATCAATGTTGTACTCCCTGACCATATTATATTAAAGAAAAAATGTGATTTTTTTCCATTCACATAAATGGGGACTGTACTAACTATATACTCTGAAGTAATCCCCAATTTGTATTCATATTGGTCCTCATCCAAAGCCTGTTAAAGTCAATGAGAGTCTTTCTGTTGACTGTAAAGTGATTTGGATCAGATCTTTCAACAGGTATGGATCTGATTATTCCGAAGAGGATTTTATTTAAATACTTCTGGACATCAGTATCAGAAACTCAACCAAATTAACAATAATGGGCCAATTTTGATGTTGGATGTATGGATTATTAACTTTGAAAGGAGTCACAATCCCAAGTTTGCTCCAGTTACAATTTTGAAACAAAACCAATAACCTCCTACTAATTTAATTTGTAAACTGAGCCAGTAAACATATGTAGTGAATTTTCCGTGAAAATTTTGAAAGAATTTTTAGAATGGGCATTTATAACCAAATTGTGCCCTTGGGAAGAAAGCAGAATAACTTCAAATTGTCTATTATAGTGGTTCTCAACCTCTCCAGACTACTGTACCCCTTTCAGAAGTCTTATTTGTCTTGCGTATCCCAAGTTTCACCTCAATGAAAAACTACTTGCTTACAAAATCAGACAAAAATATGAAAGCGTCACAGCACACTATTACTGAAAAATTGCTTACTTTCCTATTTTTACCATATCATTATAAAATAAATCGATTGGAATATAAATATTGTACTTACATTTCAGTGTATAGTGTATATAGACCATCATAAACAAGTCATTGTCTGTATGAAATTTTAGTTTGTACTAATTTTGCTAGTGCTTTTTATGTAACCTGTTGTAAAACTAGGCAAATATCTAGATCAGTGTTTCTCAAACTGGGGTTGCCGCTTGTGTAAGGAAAGCTCCTGGCGGGCCAGGCCAGTTTGTTTACCTGCCCTGTCCACAGGTCCGGACGATCACGGCTCCCACTGGCCGTGGTTCGCCGCTGCAGGCCAATGGGGGCTGCTGGAAGCGGCGGCCAGTAAGTCCCTCAGGAAGCATTTGTTCAGTTGTTTGAAAGTTAAGTTATTTGTTACAGATGAACATTGCCATTGCTATAAGAGAGATTTTTTTTTTTTTTTTTTTTTCAGGAGCTGGTCAAGAGCTTGCAAAAGTTTCTACAGTTGCACACTTTAGAGTTAACTAATTCTGAATGGTTCCTTATCTGCTCATTTATGCTGCAGCAGCACCTTTTTGACAATCAAGTATATTTATTTAATATACCCTATGAAAGTGCAATTTCAAAAAATGTGCAATATATAAATCTAATTAACCTTTTTGGGATTTTTGGAATGTCAAAATACACCTGAAGCCTATGTACATTTTATATGTCAGCAGAATTGATGCTGTGTAAATAGAAATGAATGCATTTGAGAAATTGAGGTTGGAGATATAGGACATGTATTTCAAGATCTATATTGAATTTTGGGGCACAAGGGGAAATTAAGACCCAAAATCTCTAGTTTGTTTTGTGCAACCATAATAGTATCAAACTCGCAAAAGATGGGGAATTCAAAGTTAAGATTGATATTGAGCCCTGATGCTGATCTTCCATACACTAGTGTAAATGAGGAGAAATGTCACTGCAATTATTAGAGATTCCAGTATGAGAGGAGAACCAGGTCCTCTCTCTTTAAATCAAAACATGGTGCTATTATCTCTCACCCTCTGTTATTTTTTTTTTTCTTTTTCCTGGATGACTTGAGCTAATGGTGAAATGTCAGCCTGAAGAGGTACAATAATTTGTTTCTAAATCTAAACTTAATGTTTAAATACAAAATACTTCCTAGGAGACACAGAGATGGATGGATCATGAACATAATTCTACTTGACTTGACTTGAGGATTAAACTTGTCAGTTTAAACCTGAGTGTTAAATATAAGGGCCAGAGCACCCAATGGCTTAAACTGTGCATTATGGACATAATAAATTAACTTCTAAAATGTCTGTGAAAGTTAGAGGTAAGTCACTCAGACTGGCTTACTCAGCATTGTCCCTGCTGGTTTCCCTTTCTTCCTGTTTTCTTGCATGAAGAATTAGCTGCAGGGCACACTGGAAAGTTGGTTGGTGTATGTAAATGAAGGGCTGGGACAAAGGCTCCCAAGAAATACCATATCATGTCATCCAAATCCAGAGTAATTTATAGAATGATAAATCCTGACAATGTACTACACCTTTAGGCTGTATTAGCCTCATGGCTAGAGTGGTTAAGTGATGGCAATAACACCTTGCAGAGGCTGTTTCTACAGTTGCTATTATCCGGAGCATTCCCCAGCTGGCATGATAGGTCTCTCCTATTAATCTACTGGTTTCACTGCACATCCTCTATTGAAGTTCAGGAAGAAAAACAGAGTTAACCTGCTGAGTTGTATGTTTCATAACTGGAAGCCAATTGGAGTGAGATGGTGGGTGAGATGATATTCATTATCTGGGGGTTACTGGTTGCTGTGCAGCATGGCTAGGACATTACACCACAAAGTAATTTACGCAAATAGGCAGAATACACCTCCGTGAAGACACTAGTGTGCTTTTCGTGTGGAATTTATGGGATGTTCCTGAGTCTGTAACACAAGAAAATACTTCAGCAAAACCAGGAGTAAAAAAATAGAATAATTCTGATATTTACCCCATGTGGATTGATCTGGCCCTAAGTGTTTATAAATTATACATCTCTAGGTAGTTTCTTAACACTCCCTAAATAGTTTCATTGCTGAAATAAAAGGGAATGTTAAAGTTTAATTTAAAACTTTACGCTTTTTCATTAAAGTTTTAAATTAAGCTTTACCATTTTAAATTGAGTTATATATGTGTGTGAAATAACTCACAGACAGATTTCAACTAATGAAAGACATAATCATATTTTATATATATATAATTTATATTATTTTATTTTGTAATCAGGTAAAACAGTTGTTACATTAACACCCCACTAATCATCTGAGAGGCTAGCTGAAGTGGAGCCAAACAATATTTAAATAGAACAGCAACAGAATGACTCAAAATACAAAGGGAGTTGTAGCTATGCAGGAGTTAATAGCTCAGTAGGAAAAGTATGACAGTGATTAGGAGAAATGGAGCTGGTAAATATAGAATATTTTTAAAAGTTAACTAGTTATCAAAAGACGACTTTGACATTTTCAGTGATTGAAAAGATATCCTGAAGCAAGGAGTAACATCTGCTACCAAGAATTGCTATTGAAATATATAAGGGAATTTAATATGTAACATTCACAAGGTGACATGCATATTAACTACAAGCTGGTTTCTGTTCTATAAGGAAAGGTAGAGGGGCTAAATGACCATTGAAATATCTCAGATAAACAGCAAATGAAAGAAAGATGGAAAATTAAAGTCAATGGCTGACTGATGAACAGTGATAGGCAAAAAGGCTATGAGAAGAAAAGAAAGGCAGAAATAGGTAGAGAACCATTTAATCTAGATAACTACAAAAAAGTGATCCTCTAAAATTGAGACAAACTGAACAGAGCTCAAAAACCCAAGATCAAGAGGGAGGCTTTGAAAGGGAGTCACCATAAAGAAAAAGAAGAGGCATGAAATACTGATTGGTGACTTCAGAGTTAGGAATCTGGTCCAGAAACATCTGAAACCCATTAAAAGAAAACAACAGACTAGTACAGTACAGTGTATGTTGCCCTCCACGTGTCAAGGCAAATGATATCACACTAAAGGTGTTATCTATCCAAATGTATTCTGGGGAATTCCTACTTATTATAGTCCATGTGGAAACAAACAACAACACTGAAGGAAATGTTTGTAAAATGAAAAAGCACTTCAGTAGCCCGAGAAGACAAGCTAAATAGCATCAACAGAAAATGCTCTTTCCACAACTCTCACATGATTTGTCATGGACTTTTGATCTGCATTGTTCTGGAGGGTAACTATCTCAGCAATTCATAGCTTGGAAATTCAGTCTTTAACACAGCTGAAGCATGATCCATTAAACTGTTTTAAAGATTAGGACCAAAGCCTTAAATTGGCACAGAAAGCTGATTTGGAGCTAGTGGAGGGATTTGATTATGGGCCTGATATGTTCATGGTAGTCGAAGCCCTGGAAAAGGTGGGGATCCACATTCTACATCAGTGGTGCCTGCTCGTTGTCTTCATACTCAGCTTCAGATACAGTGAATTACAATAATCTAGCCTGGAGATGGCAAATGCATAATCACAGTGGACAGGAAGGAAGTTTTCTAGTGATCTATAGGTGAAAGGAGGTGTTTAAAGGACATGGCTATATGGTGAGTTAGTGAGCAGCAAGCTGGGGTATGAAAATATAGTGCTCCAGCATGGCATGCACTAATGCCCGGGTGGACCCTGATGCTGTGCTCATGTTCCCTAGTGTGCTCTTACCTAGTGCTATTTCAGCAGCAGGGTTTACACCAGGGATCGACCTTTGGCATGCGGCCCATCAGGGAAATCAGCTGGCGGGCCGGGACAGTTTGTTTACCTGCAGCGTCCGCAAGTTCGGCCGATCGCAGCTCCCACTGGAGTTCACCATTCCAGGCCAATGGGGTCTGCCGGAAGCGGCAGCCAGAGCATCCCTTGCAGTTTCTCATTGAAGTCTGTTTTTGAAGTTTTTTTGTTGAAGAATGGCCACTTTTAAGTCTGTTATTGAGTGTCCAGGGAGTTTGAAGTGCTCTCCTATTGGTTTTTGAATGTTACAATTCTTGATGTCTGATTTGTGTCAATTTATTCTTTTGCATAGAGGCTGTTCGGTTTGGCCAATGTACATGGCAGAGGGGCATTGCTGGCACATGATGGCATATATCACATTGGTAGATGTGCAAGTGAATGAGCCCAATGGTGTGGCTGATGTGTTTAGGTCCTATGATGGTGTCCCTTGAATAGATACGCAGGCAGAGTTGGCAATGGGGTATGTTACAGGGATTGGTTCCTGGGTTAGTGTTTATGTTGTGTGGTGTGTAGATGCTGGTGAGTATTTACTTCAGGTTGGGGGGTTGTCTGTAAGCAAGGACTGGTCTGTCTCCCAAGCTCTGTGAGAATGAGGGATTGTCCTCCAGGATAGCTTGTAGATCCTTGATGATGGCTGGAGAGGTTTTAGTTGGGGGCTGTAGGTGATGGCTACTGGCGTCCGTTCCTTTCTTTGTTGGACCTGTCTTGTAGTCGGTTACTTCTGAGTACCCTTCTAGCTCTGTCAATCTATTTCTTCACTATTCCCAGATGGGTATTGTAGTTTCAAAAATGCTTGATAGAGATCCTGTAGGTGTTTGAGTCTGTCTGAGGGATTGGAGCAAATGTGGGTGTATATTAGGGCTTGCCTGTAGACAATGGATTATGTGATGTCTGGATGAAAACTGGAGGCATGTAGGTAAGCATAGCAGTCAGTAGGTTTCCAGTATAGGGTGGTGTTTATGTGAATTGTAACAAAAAGGTTCTAAAGGACCTGTCTACACTACATATCAACACAGCATGCAGCTGCTGAAGTTTGTACATCACTTGTGCATAAGCATAGTTTGCTGCTTGTGTCAGCACTGCATATATTCACCAGGAGTGTTTTTGTTGATGCAAAATATGGCACACCACAGGTAGGTAACCCTTCACCATCAGGTACAATGCCTTTTGGGAACTTTTTGCAATGTGTTGTGGGGTATAAATGTGTCACTCAGGAATCTATGGGAGTTTGAATCAAGATACCAGCATGCACCTTTCTCCATTCCATAATGTCATATACTGTAACTTTTGGACCTTTAAAACAATTCCCACAAATCTGTGTGGCACTTTTCAGCATCTGTCATCTCTGACAGAAGCATGGAGTCTACAGAGTGCTGCACTATTCTCATGAATGTTGCAAATGCTGGATGCATGATTCTTCTGTATTAGCAGGCCCACAGGAAGTACCACAACAGTGGGGAACATGATTTCTTAGAGGACAGTTTGCTGAGCAAGAGTGAAACCATGTTGTTGGTGGCATTCACAGAGTAGGCAGATGGTGAAGTGCTGCTTTTGGGACCAAGAAACTAGCACTCACTGGTGGGATCACATTATAATGTGGGTTTGTGATGACAAGCAGTAGCTGTGGAACTTTCAGATGTGAAAGGCCATATTCCTGGATCTACGTGCCCAGCTCACCCCAATCGTTCAGCCCAGGGACATCAGAATAAGAACTGAATTGACAGTGGAAAAGAGAGAGGTGATTGCACTCCTGAAGTTTACAACACTGGGTTTATAACAGTGAGTGAAAAATCATTTAGGAGTTTCAAAATCCACAGTAGAGCACATTGCCATGCAAGTGTGTATGACCATTAATTATTTCGTGCCACACAGGACTGTGTAAGAATGCAGGGACTAGAACCTGGATCTGCCTTGGGGGCTGCTAGTGCTTACTGTACACTTATAAATGTGTGTGTTTTCATGAAGGTATGAATTATGGAGTGCTTGCTGTATATGTACAAATACTCTGTGCTTTGAATGCCACTATGCATTCTATAATAAGTGTTGCTGCAGGTAGTTGTATTCTCAAAAGATAGTTGCATTCTCCAAAAATATAAATGTTACTAACAAAGCAATGTTCAACCCCCCCCAACCAACCAGCAATGCAATACAAAATTTAACTATAACTTAATATGGCATGGAACTTTGAAACTGGAAAGACAGCAAACACTTCTGTCAATTTCAGTGCGTAAATATAGTCCATTGTGGTTATGCATACACCAACCATGGTTCCCACAGGTAAGTATGGGAAACTGTGTTTTTCCTTGCCTTCCCGTGGCATGGAATGGTAGTGGTGAGGATGCAGCCCATGATTCAGCATGGTATGTTGAGGGCTGTAGGGAGCTGCTACGAGGGAATTCTCCAAGGACCGCAAAGGGTGAGGAGTGCCGGATATTTGGACCTGAAGGTCAAACAGGTTCTGCAGCATATGGGCTTCTTGCCTAAGAAGACTGACTATGTCCTGGTGCATCTCCTTTTGTGCCCGTCTCCTGTCCACTCTTTCTTCTCCATGCCATCTGCCATTTTCGCCCACCACCCCTGTCAAGGCTGGATCCCCACTTTGAACTTTAGGGTACAAATGTAGGGGCCTGCATGAAAACTTCTAAGCTTAACTACCAGCTTAGCTCTGGTTCTGCTGCCACCATTTCAATGGATTCCATTCCTGAGAAACCTTGAAAAACCTTCACCAAATCCCTGGTGAATACAGATCCATACCCCCTTGGATCTAAAACAAGGAGAAATTAACCATTCCCCTCCTTCCTCCCACCAACTCCTGGTGAATCAAGATCCAAACCCCTTGGATCTTGAACAAGGAAAAACCAATCAGGTTCTTAAAAAGAAGGTTTTTAATTAAAGAAAAAGGTAAAAATCATCTCTGTAAAATCAGTGTGGAAATTAACCTTACAGGGTAATCAAACTTAAAGAGCTCAGAGGACTCCCCTCTAGTCTCAGGTTCAAAGTACAGCAAACAAAGATAAACACTCTAGTAAAAGGTACATTTACAAGTTGAAAAAAACAAAGGAAAACTAACACGCCTTGCCTGGCTATTTACTTACAAGTTTGAAATAGGAGAGACTTGTTTAGAAAGATGTGGAGAACCTGGATTGATGTCTGGTCCCTCTCAGTCCCGAGAACGAACACACTCCCCAACAAAGAACACAAACAAAAGCCTTCCCCCCCCCCCAAGATTTGAAAGTATCTTGTCCCCTTATTGGTCCTTTAGGTCAGATGCCAGCCAGGTTACCTGAGCTTCTTAACCCTTTACAGGGAAAAGGATTTTGGAGTCTCTGGCCAGGAGGGATTTTATAGTACTGTACACAGGACAGCTATTACCCTTCCCTTTATAGTTATGACAACCCCTTTGTTCACAGTCTGATGTAGCACTGGCTTCCAGGATCTTGCTGAATGTGCCCTCCCTAGTCCGTTCTTTCTCCTCCTCATCAGGATCAAGAATTCTGCAGGTGTTGAGGAAGTAGCCCTCAAGGCTGCAACATTAGAAGCTTCTGATAAAAAGAGACAGATGTATTATTGTATTTACAGTCATAACAGAAAGGCAAAGATATATGTTTCACAACTCCCTTCCCTTCTTCCCATACATTTTTTTAGTAAGACATGCTTATTGACACTTCAGATTTGGAGTGTTTCTGCACAGCACTGCCCTCTAGACCCAGCCATAGTGAATATGGCCCACCAGAGCAAGTGGTTGGGGGGGCAGAGAGGAGGGGTTGAAGGAATTTTAGTTTATAAAACAATAAAATTTCAGTCCCTATTTCATGGATACAAATATCGGGCAATGGCTCTGAGTATTGGCATGATTTTCCATAGGCAGTGGTGATTTTAGTGGATATCTCACTCCTGAAGGTTACAAAGGCACAGAGAGCAGAGCTGCTACTGGCATCCTGAAGCCACCTGGGCCCACATGACACTAGCCTATTTACTGCACTGATGCCAGCTGAACTCATCGCAGAGTGGCATGGGAAAGTGTCCTACCATCAAGGAAGAGATTAGTCAGCCATCCCTAGAAACCTTTGGGAAAAGATCTCAATTAAACTTTCCTGGATATACTCAGGAGGATACAAGGGACATCCCTAGGTACACAAACAAACTGCTCCATATGCCCAACCTCCATCTATCTCTACCTCTTTTCATATGAGATGAACAATTAAAAGTCAATACCTGTATCTTGTTAACTTGGAGATGGGCTGGGCATCATCTTTAAAGTTAAATATTATAAGAAAAAATATATTCACATACTTACCAGAGTTCCTTCCCCTTAATTGGACTCCTTCAGGCTTGGCTGGCAGGACTGTCTAGACTGTGATGGAGTATCAAATAGGTCCAAGCTTCTGGCATTTCTGGAACTCTCCATCCCTTCTCCTCCTCCTCCCTGTTCATATTAGGTGTCTCTGGCTTGGGCTTCTGGGTATCAAGGTGGTCTAGGGGGTGCTGGTGGGGCCTCCATTAAGTATGACATGGAGCTTGTTGTAAATTTAGGTGGTCTATGGCTCGGCACCGGAGTGATTGTTGTCCTTCTTGGCCTTGTGGTATGCCCAATTAAGTTCTTTCTCTTTTAAATGGAATTGCTGCTGATCCCTGTCATAGCCTTTTGCCTGGAACCATGTGCAATCTTTTCATGGATGTTCACATTTCCATGACTGGTCCATAACTGTGCTTGCACAGTCTCTTCTCTGAAGAGTCCAATGAGATTCACCACCGCCTGTCTACTCCATAAAGCATGTAGCTGGCATAGTCAGCAGGACAGTTGTACAAAACAAGGGTGAGCTGCTAGGTGTGCTTGCAAAGGTGGGCAGTTAGGAAAAAGCATTTCAAAAATATTCAGGATGTTTAAAGCATGATAATGGCTTCTGATCTCTGTGCTCCCAGGGATGTGAAGTTTACAATTGTGACCAGAGCAGTCATTGTCACAAGAAATGGAGCATTGTGGGACATTATGAAGCTGTTAAGGTCAACACAGTAATGCAGTGTCTACACTTGCACGACATTGACCTCAGTAGGTGAACCATGACTTCACACCATTCGGGAAGGTGCTTTTCCTACATGACCGTAATGGGGTTCTTACAGCAGCAGGCGATACATTTGAGCAGAGACATATGCACAAATAGGTTAACCCAAGGTGACTTGTGTTGACTTAACTTTGTAGTGCAGGCTAGGCCTAAGCTACATAAAAAATAATGTTAAGATACAGAAATATGTTCCAATTGGAAAAAAAGTCATCTTGGTTCTATGAGGTATTAATACAGAGGATCTAAGTGGTTCTGATCTATTTTTGTGATCACAAGGTACTTAAGTTTAGCCTAGTAACTAATAAATTTACAGACTGTTGTGGTGCCAGGTACCAGATTTCAGGAAAGCAACTATACGGGTCCACTGGGTTCTCCTTCCTATATTCACAGAGAGGGAGCAAAGCAGCTGCTATAATCCAGTCAGGCCCAGTGCTACTTCACAGTTTGAGAAGGAAACTTTCTTTCCCTTTATGCACTCCCTAATTCTCAGTTTTGTTAGTCAGGATGAGCACAGGATTTGTTCTTACATTTTTAACACTAGAAAACAATTATCTAGTTGTGACTGTGGCTGGATATTCTACTTGGTACTAAACATGAACTAAAGACACCTGTTTATGCACTTCCTTTAATACAAATCCCACCACTATCGGTATCCATAAGTATTTAAAATTCCAATTAAGTTGAATGAATCCCATACAGATGGTGAGTTTGAATAGCTCATTTGATAGAAGAATGATACAGTTGATTACCAATTATCTTTTTGGCTATTCTGCTGAAAGAATTGGGAAGTATAAATTACAGAACTGTTCATGAACCAGAAAAGATGCATATTAATTTTTAGATAAAAAGAGAGTTGAATGTTGAAAACAGTGATAACTGCCCATTTGATTTGCATTTAGTCACATCAGTTTTCCTTGACTGTAGAAATGGACGTTATAATTGCATTTCAGTACCAGAAGAAAATGCCACCTTTAAAAAAAAAAAAACAAACCTGTGGCCCTGATCCAACAATTTGCTGCCTGTGGGTGACCACCTGCATTCATGTGGAATCCCATAGATTTCATGGAGCGTATACTCTGTCTTTTTTCAGCCTATTTGTAGTAGGATTGACCACTTCCCTTGCACTCCCTCATGGCCAGATGTGCCTCTGTGGTGCTCTAACAGTTCCTTTTCTTTTTCCACTCTCACCAAACAAACAGTCTCACAGGACCTTCCAGTCAGGTTTATTCCTTTTTCATTTCCCAGGACAGGAAAACAAAATTGAAAACATCATAACAATTACGCTGCTGGTCTTGAGTTCTGGCCTCAGGGATATCTCTTGCACAGCTTGCTGCCGGGCCTCCTCTTTCTGGCAGTCTCAGCAACCCTCACATAATCCCACTTGCACTGCAGCTTCCTGCTGCATCTTTTAGTAGAAACATCTGATCCAACCTAGGTGTGGCTCCCTCAGAATCAGGGTAGCTAGACCGAGGTCCTCCAGCTCTTCAGGACAAGCCACCCTGTTACATTATTGCTGTACTGATTTGACAGTGGACTTCCCAGATTTTTTTGATGAATGCCTTTGTGTTATCATGCAGTTAGAGATTACAGCTGATTCTTCAGTCAACATCCTAACAGTAAAGTGAGATATAATTGAACTACACAAAACGTGATAAAAGAAAACACTGCTCTACAGCCAAAATGCTTCTGAAATAAATGTAGTCAAACTTTACTAATTCTGGGTCACTGAGAACGGAAATGATGCTTAAAATTGTTGATTGGCTCTAGTTTTCAAGATATGCTATTGGGTCAGTATATACAACCCTTGACTTGGGAATGGCGGAGGATAAGTGAGTTATAAAGGGAAGGGATCTCAATTTAAACCAGAAATGACTAAAATACTTCTTTGACTGGATCTATGAATAAATCTATGACTGGGTTTGGACAGTACTTGCTTTTTAGGCAAAACAATGAATGATGCAATCTGAAGCTGGTATTGCGTCATACATGATATGAATTTCATCATGTTACTCCTAGAAGTCATGGGTGATGCAATCATAATGAAGCTTACATCACTCTGCTGAACAAATTGCCCTATATCAGCTCTAGAAATCATTCAGTGTCGTGCTCTCTTATTTGTCAGTGTTTGATTTTGCAAAGGGACACATTTCTGTTTAGCCAAAGTGAGCAGAGATGCCTCGTACTTGTGTGAACAGTGCAGATAACTTCTGCTATGTTTGTGGTGAAGTGACTTTTCACAAAAGCGCAGTATAACCACTATGGTTAAGAAAGCCTATCACCTTTATTTTGGCTGCAACATTGGAGATCAGGACAAGAGGCGGGCCCCACACATATGCTGCAACACTTGTGCAACAAATCTTCACCAGTGGTTGAACAGGAAAAGGAAATCTATGCCTTTTGCAGTGCCAATGCTTTGGAGAGAGCCAACAGATCATACAAGCAATTGTTACTTCTGCATGGTGCCTCCAGTTGGGAAAGGTGTGTCAAAGAAGAAAAAGTGGACTGTGCATTATCCAAACATTCCATCAGCTATACGCCCAGTACCCCATGGAGAAGGACTGCCGGTTCCTGATGTACCAGAATCATTCTCACTTGAGTCAGACAAGGAAGAGGAAGAGGATGAAACTTCTGGTCCTGAACCATCAATGTCACAGGAGACACATTTTCTCCCATCCTCCTCCTTTGAACCACACTTCATAACACAAGGTGAACTGAATGACCTTGTCAGGGATTTGGAACTACCCAAGAGTAAGGCAGAGCTGTTGGGCTCCAGACTACAGCAGTGGAATCTCCTGGCAAGTGATGTTAGGGTTTCCATGTTCCATGACCATCAAAAGGATCTTGTCCCATTCTTCTTCATGGAAGGTGTTCTTGTAGCCTGCAACAACATCGATGGTGTGATGGCAGCCCTCAACATCGTTCACGATCCAGATGAGTGGAGACTGTTCATTGATTCATCGAAGACGAGTCTTAAAGCTGTTTTACTGCATAATGGCAATGTTTTGCCATCAATTCCAGTTGGTCATGCAGTCCATATGAAGGAAACCTATGACAACATGAAACAACTTTTGAGGTGCATAAACTATGACCAACATCGGTGGCAGCTTTGTGGCGATTTGAAGGTTGTTGCTCTCTTTCTTGGTCTGCAGACTGGATACACAAAGTACTGCTGTTTTCTCTGCGAATGGGATAGTCGTGCAAGAGATTCCCACTACATCAAGAAAGATTGGCCACTCCGACAGTCATTGGAGCCTGGGAGGAAAAGTGTTCCGCATCCACCACTTGTTGAATCAAGGAAGATTTTGTTACCACCCTTACACATCAAGCTGGGTCTGATGAAGAACTTTGTCAAGGCCATTGACAAAACACAAGCAGCTTTTAAGTACCTCCGTGGAAAATTTCCAAGGTTAAGTGAAGATAAGATAAAGGAAGGTGTCTTTGTTGGTCCTCAGATTCGTGAACTTCTTTGAGATGATGCATTTGACCATGGCAAGGAAAAGACGGCATGGAAAGCCTTCCAGTTAGTGGCAATAAATTTTCTCTGAAACAACAAGGCAGACAACTACACCTTGTTGGTGGAAAACCTCCTCAAGGCATACAAAAGCCTTGGTTGCAACATGTCACTAAAGATACATTTTTTGCACTCTCATCTAGATTTTTTTCCACCGAACTGCGGAGCAGTGAACGACGAGCACGGCGAGCAATTTCACCAGGACATTGCAACAATGGAGAAACACTATCAGGGCAAATGGAGCCCATCAATGCTTGCAGACTATTGCTGGACAGTGACAAGAGATGCTCCATTTAATGAATACAAGAGACAAGCCAGGAAGCGCCGAGTAGACACTGAATAGGACTAAACTATGTACAGAATAGTTTTTTGCCTTTTGTTTCATAATAAATTTTATTTATATAATCATTTTGCTGATTTTTAAAGTGTTACATAAACAGGACAGGTGAAATATTATCATGTAAAGCAACCATAAACACATGAAAAGACCTAGCTTTACAATTTATGATTAAAACTCTACTATCTACACAATATACATAGACATAAAATGTAAAAACTTAAATATCTTAGAAACAGTAGCCAATCAGTTGTTTTAATTGTCATATTTGAATTCAGCACATCAAAATACATAATAAATAGCACATTTTATCTCTGAAGCAGACAACTTCTCAAAAATTGTAGACCAGTGAAATTGATAAGTTTTTTTTTTTTTTTTTTGGTTTGAGGTATCAAATAATATTGTAGGTTATGTATGCTGTGTGTTTTTTCCTCTGCAGATATGTCTTTTAAAAACTAGATGACTATTTGTGACTATAGCATGCTGGGAGCAGTAGCTTTTATGCAGTGACAATCATGGGAGTGATGCTTAATTTTCACTTTCCCTCTCACTCGGTGTAATGACTGCCTTCAGTAAGAGGCTGTATTCCAACAGTTTGTTCTCCCTGGGAAGCATAGCTGCCAAGTTCTGCATAGATCTTCAAGTGACATCTTTGCAGCTCTGAGCATGAGAAGCGAGCATGTTTTTTCCGATTCAGCCTGTTTCCCCTTATCTAATAATAAATTATTGACAATATTTCCATTCTCAGATCTCACATAGGTGAAAGCACCTTGAGAGGTAGGTTAGTATCATTAGCTCCATTGGTGATATAAAATAGGGATGGACTCCATGGTCATAAAAGGAATCAACGGCAGTGCTAGTAATGGAACTAAGGAGTTTTGACTCCCAGGCCTGTGCAGCATTTACAAAAGCCATATTTTCTTTATTTGCAGCTATAATGTTTCATATCCTCCCATTCACTCTCTATTTTATTTTCTTCACTTTTTTCCTCTTGTTTAATACTCTGTACTTGTTCCCTCAACCACTGCACTGTCTTGCCAACATGTGCCAGTCCCCCTCTCCTCCTCCTCCCTCTGTGTTCTTTCTTTCCTTGAATTTCTTTGTAACTTCCCTGGTCTTATTCCTCATGCCCTTGGTGCCAGTTGGGAGTGGAATTTGCTGCTTCTAAGGGCAGGGAAAAACAGTGTTGACCACCTATTACTTCCCACCACCTGTATTCAAAGGCACTGTAGAGATGAGCGATCCAGTGGATGTCATAGAGAGGAAGCTTTGACTGCCTCCTCAGAAGCCCTGAGGGTATTCTCTTGTAGCCAGGGCCGGCTCCAGGCACCAGCATTCCAAGCAGGTGCTTGGGGTGGCAATCTGCAAGGGGCGGCATTCCGTGTGTTTTTGCCACCCCAAGCAGGGCACTGAATTGCCGCCGCAGACGGCGGGGGCAGTCCTTGTGCTGTTAGGGTGGTATGCACGTTTCCATGGTAGCAGCAATTCGGTGGCAGCTTCTATGTTCAGCTACCCGCGGCGGCAATTCAGCGGCTTCTGTCTTCCGATTGAAGACAAAAGCTGCCGCCGAATTGTCACCGCCGCGGAAACACACATGCTGCCCTAATGGCACATGGACTGCCCCCGACGTCCGTGCAGCAATTCGGCGCGCTGCTTGGGGCAGCAAAAACAGTAGAGACAGCCCTGCTTGTAGCTGGGAGGAGGAGCTTCAGAAATCTTACACTCTGCCTGCAACTCTTCCTGTAAGTTACACAGACACACCCCACTCAACACTTACTAACAGCTGGTCTACACTAAAGCTGTAATTCGACTCAAGTTATGCTACTTCAGTTACGTAAGTTATATAACTGAAGCTGATGTAACTTAGGTCGACTTCCAGCGGTGTCTAACACCATGCTGTGTCAACAGGAGATGCTCTCCTGCCAACTTGCCTTTTGGGAAAGTGGAGTACAGATGTCAAGGGGAGAGTGCTCTGCCATTGACTTAGTTTGTCTTCACCAGACCTGCTAAATCGACACCGCTGCATTGATCGCAGCAGTGCCGATTTAGCTAGAAGTATAGACAAGCCCTTTACACCCATTTACCAAGAGTAATTTACATGACCGTTTATAAAATCACTGAATTGTCCAAAGTTTCTTGAGATTTCACAGGCCAGTAGGAAGAAAAAACTTCAGGGGAAAAAATGGTTACACATTCATGTTAATACTACTCAGCTAGGGCCACATTTTTAGAAGTTTCTGGGCTAAATTGTGCACACACTTTTGCAAGCCCGTAGTTATAGGGATAAAAAATCCAGTGCATGTGGGCGAAACCTGATTTATAAATGCCTATAACAACAGGAATGCACAAATCAAAGTTTGCACACACACACACACACACACACACACACACACACATTCCAGTGGGCAAAAATGCTGATGTGCACAATTTTGTATGTAATTTTAAAAAGTTTGCTTTAGTGACTTCATGAAGTGACTTATTACTATTAAATAGGTCTGATTCACATCTCCTTTAAGTCAATAGGAAAAAAAAAACATAATTTATGCTCATCTTTGAATGTACTCAAAGTTGGTTTTTATGGTACAAAAACAGACTAACCAAAGTAATCACTAAAGGAGATACCCTTTGTCAAAAAAGGGAGAAATGTCTTTTTATAATAGAATTGCAAGTATTAAAACAGTTAACAAATTCATACCAGTAATAATTCTTACAACAGTTGTGATATTAGTACATTATTAAGTAGTCCACTGATCAGTGGGGTTATGGTGGAAAAACAAACAAACAGGTGTTTGGAGAGTTTAAGTGCCTACAGAGTCCAGGGGCATCTGAGCAGTGGTTTTGAGAATCCCAGTGGGACCCCATTCTGGGATTAGGTGCCTAAGTAGTAAAGTGCCTAAATTCTGCATCTTGGGGTGCAGGAGGGGCCTGGGGTGGGGGTTAGGGTGCTGGCTCCGGGAAGGGGTTGGAGTGCGGCCTTCTGCCAGCAGCTCCCAGTCGGCAGTCCAGCATGGCTGCCGCTAAGTCAGGCTCCCTGCCTATCCCTGCCCCATGATGCTCCTCTGTGGCCCTGGGAGGGCAGGGGTGGGCGGCACATGGCTCTGAGTGCTGCCCCTTTCTGCTTACAGATAGGAGCAGCGTGTGGAGGGAGACACCTGCCCAACCACCACCACCCGGGCTGTGGAGCGTGTGGCCTCTTCCGGGAGCAGTGTGGTGCCGGGTGAGGCAGGGAGCCTGTCTTAGCAGCAGCCCCACTGCACTGCCAGAGATCGCGATCGACTGGGAGATCCTCTATGATTGACCAGTTGATAGCGATTGACCCGTTGGTGACCACTGTCCTACACCTACAGGGCAACAAGACCCTTGAAGTCAATGACACAAATTTCTTTGGCTTTGTGGGTACAGGTTAGGACCCCAAATCCTGCTTACTTCACAAAAGTAAAGTTTGGGCCCCTTCAAATGACACCGCCCCTCCCCTGAAGTGGTATTAATTGTGTTAACCCAGCTAGCTTTTTGGAACTGTGTTTATGTAAACAACATTAGGGGCATTATCAGAAGGAAAACAGTGCCAGATGGACCAGTGCAGTGTTGGAAATAACTGCATGACTCAGAACAAAACCACACTCTATTGTAATTAAAAGTCATGAATGTAGTAATTATGGCTTCGCTGAAATACTGTTTAGGGCTCTGCAAATGCCAAGATTTTACTATTGCAGCTATATTTGTAGCTTCTCCGAGACCCACTACCTATGTCTATGACGTTTGCACACATATTTATAGCAATTGTATGCTAAATACCATCAGCAACTTCCAAAATAAGATTTACTTCTTTTTGAGAAGTTTTGCATATTGACATAATACTTTCAAGTCATGTTGGGATTCTGATACTGGCAGAACTAAGTCTAGCACACTCCTTATTTAGTGTTAAGCATCTCTTAATACTCTCCTTGGGTGTCAATCTAAACAAGTGTGCTACATGCTGTTTCTAAAAGAGAAGGAAAAATAGTCTTTGCTGTGGCCATGCGCTATACATAGGAAAGAAAGAAAGGCATTAATGAAAATTGAGTACCAATTCAGGAATCAAACATTCACTCATAACACAAGGAAAAGTTTCAGGCAAAACTTCCACCCTATTAGGTAGGAGTTTTGCCTGAGTAAGGAATACATTATTTGCCCCATGATGGATCTTTTATTGCCATGAGATGTAAATACACCTCTACCCCGATATAACACGACCCGATATAACACAAATTCAGATATAACGTGGTAAAGCAGTGCTCCGGGGGGGGCGGTGCTGCGCACTACGGCGGATCAAAGCGAGTTCAATATAACGGGGTTTCACCTATAACACGGTAAGATTTTTTGGCTCCTGAGGACAGCGTTATATCGGGGTAGAGGTGTATTATGAGAGTTCCCGTCAAACATCTTTCCGTTTCTTCTTTCCTTCCTCCTGACATGTTCTTTCCCTTCTCTCAGTGGAGATTTGCTTGAAGATCTCCTGATATTTTATACAAGCCCCTCTGCCAAATTCACTTATCATTGGGTCTCCTCAAGAACTTGTCCTTTCACCCCGCCCCCGAGGAATTTCAAATCTATGTAAGATTCCCCCCCCAGAAGAACACTATTTCCCTCCGGAGGGTCAACAAATGTTTTGATATGGTATGAAAGGAGCCTTCATACACTGCAGATACAGAGTTTTTGAAGAGTGGTGCTTCGTGGTGAAAGTAGAAATACAGCAGGAAGGATGAAATTATCATTCAGGTTGCTTAATAAACAAAAGCATACATAAGTGTCAAGAGGAGTAGATCATAGTGAGGCATATGTTGGAACCAGATAAACAGCACCCAGTCTACTTATGTACCTACCCCTGTCAGCCAGACAAATAATGTTATTAAATATTAAATCGGGCAGCCACTACTTAAAGCTAGTCTTAATCAAATGAGAAGATTTTTACCATCACCTTAGATTTTTATAAAAATAATATGTAGCTGTTATATAGGGCTTTAGCTCTCAAAGCATCTTTAAAAAAAGAGGTAAGAATCATTGTCTCCATTTTTCAGATAGGGAAATTGATGCAAAGAAAACCAAAGTGTGATGGGAGCACACTCACTGCCAGTGCCACCTAGTGGTCAGACAAGAGTGTGACAGGTTTTCTTCCTCCTGCTTTTTTAAATACAGCTCCACCCTGCAATCATCTGTCCTTTCAGTGACTTTGCCTTACAGAAAGTTCAAGTTCACCCCTTTCAGAGTATGTATAAAGAGTCCAATAATGGGGAAGTCTTCAGAATTCAACACAGGAATTGGGGTTTCCCCCTTGGGTCAGAGTCTTGTGCCTCGGGTCTTGTATCTACAGGGTTTCCCCCATTAGGTTCTCTGCCAAGGCATAGACTTCCACTGTTGTCATACTTTAGGGCAGGGGCGGGCAAACCTTTTGGCCTGAAGCTGAATCAGGTTTCGGAAATTGTATGGCGGGCCGGTTGGGGAAGGCTGTGCCTCCCCAAACAGCCAGGAGTGGCTGGGACCCCCCACACACTTCTCGCCCCCTGACAGCACCTCCCACCCAGGACTCCTGCCCCATCCAACCCCGCCCCTCGTTCCCTGATGGCCCCCCCAGGACCCCAGCCCCATCCACCCCTGCTCCTTGTCCCCTGACCGCCCCCAGAACCTCCAACCCTGACTGCCCCCTGCAACCCCATCCAACCCCCCTCTCCTTCCTGCCCCCCCTGCGACCCCTGCCCCATCCAACCACCTCTTCTCCCTGCCCCATGACTTCCCCCGGAATCCCTGCCCTGACTGACCCCGCTGCCCCATCAACCCCCCCCCCTCCTTCCTGACTGTGCCCCGGCACCCCTGCCCCCATTCAACCCCCCTGTTCCCTGCTCTCTGACTGCCCCAACCCCTATCCACACCCAACCCGCCTGACCATCCACCCAAACTCCCCTGCCCTCTATCCAACTCCCCCGCTCCCTGCCCCCTTACCGCGCTGCCTGGAGCACCGGTGGCTGGTGGCGCTACAGCCGTGCCACCTGGCTGGAGCCAGCCACGCCACCATGCAGCTCATAGCAGAGGGTGGAGCTAGCCATGCCACCATGCAGCTCATAGCACAGAGCATTGCACCAGCAGTGGAGCAAGTTGAGGCTGCAGGGGAGGGGGAACAGCAGGAGAGGGGCCGGGGGCTAGCCTCCCGGACCAGGAGCTCAGGAGCCAGGCAGGAGGGGCCTGCAGGCAGGATGTGGCCCACGGGCCGTAGTTGGCCCACCTCTGCTTTAGGGGTTGGTAGAAGAGCCCAGGACCACCTGCTCCACTGAGTTGCAATTCAGAGCCCACAGGTAGGCAACTAAGTCCTGCACCCTGGGGTGCTACAATGCTGTGCTGCTCCCTGGACCACTTCCTTCCAGTCCCCTCTTTTCTTGCAGGGTAAAGTAAATAACTAAAACACAAATTTACGGTCTCTACCTTCAGAGAATCACACATCCCTCCTTTGTAGGCTTGGTCAGATCACTATAGCCAGGCCTCCAGCAGCACATGTTTGTGTAGCACTTCTTCCCAGGAGCTCAGAATGCAGTGGAGCTTATCTCCACTGTCTGTTTGCCCCTGAGCTACTCTGCTTCCATATTTAAACTCCTCCTCCAGCCTGTGCTGGCTTTGCAGGTGCAGTAGGGCTTGGCCACCTGGGCCTAGAACAGCTCCTTATCCATTCCTTTCCAATGTGGGGTTTATACACTCCATCAGAGAAAGACTTTAAGATGAGTTTTTAAGATCAGTGGTGCCAAAAGAAGCTGAGACTATTGAAGAGAAAATAGAGGCTCCTCTTCTTTGGGAACTTTGGTGAGAGTAGTTTCAGTGGCAAGTAGAACACTGGTAAGTATCAAGGAGTTGGAGGGGAGGAACAAAGACAACATTTATTGATGAAGCATTGAATGAGTCTAGAGGTGTGCAGATAAAGAACCAGGCCTTGATTCTCCACTCCCTCCAAGCTGTGCTTAAATACAGTGGAGGGTGATGGCTTGAGGGAACAAATTGCAACTCCCTGATTAAGAGCCACTAGGCCTACAGCAAGTTAAATCTGCTCACAGGCAGATATAACTGACAGGATATCTCCTCCTCTCCCTATTTTGCCCATACCCAACCCTTGGAATTCAATTCTTTCTTTCTTTTTTTTTTTTTTTACCCCAGTATCCACAGCCTTGCCCTTCTACCAAGGGTGTGGACACAAAAGGAGGCAGAATCACTTCCACCTGATTTATATCAGTAAAGAGTTCTCCTGACCAGGCAGAATTTCCACTGGCCCTCTCCAGATGTTTGATTACCTCTTTGAAACACAGACGGAGAATCAGATCCAGTGTCAATGAGTGAAATCCTCCTCATCTCTTAGTCATTAACAAAGTCAATGGAGATTTGTCATTTAAAGCAGCAGAAAATTTGGCCTATTATATTTGAGACTACTTGCATGCATAGGAAAAACAGGATTTGTACCATTGTCTCTCTTTGTTTCCTTTCCTGCTGCAGCCTGCATATAGCCTCATCACTGCTGCTTTGAAAGCTTTCTCTTTGACCATTCCTATTGGTCAAAACATCTTTCTTAGCATCAATGAGGAATTGTGGGGTATCCCCTTCTCTTCAAATCACATTTGGAATTGTATACTTGTGTCTCTCTTTTATACATTCTCAGAGCTCTTAGCAACAAAAATATAATACTAATGTCCTTCCACAGAACCTCATTATTTTTAATTGTTTTCAACAAGTATCCAGCTAATTCCTTGCCCTTTCAACGCAAACAAGTCTTATGGAGGCATATAGAAGCTAATGTTGTCAATTAAGTGTTACTCCTTTCTATATTCTCATTCCATTACTAAGTTTGGCATGGATATGTCTTGTTCTGCATTTAAGATTTTTTCAAAACTGCTAAGGTAAAGCAAATCAGAAGACAGTCCTCTCAGTCAAAGCCATTTAAAATAACAAACAGAAAACACTTATTTAGAATGTAGGACTAGCTAAGATATTCTTTAAGGTTACAAGCAAAAAACACTGACAAGTTTCCTGAAGCAGTTACAGACTAAATCTACTAGATGGTGCTAATCTGGATCACAATAGGATATTATTCTTGCTCCTAATGTATATGTTGAGCAATTTATTTTGTCAGGTTGCACCCAAGGCAAAATAATGCCATCATATAAAGCAAAAACAGGTCAAGAAAATAACACATTTTTTCTATTAGAAAACTACAGAATTACTCCAAATCTCATAGTGGCAGCTTGTATACTACTCTCTAAGCGTCAGTCTGATATTGAAACGGTTGTGATACAACACTTAGAGGGCTTGCACCATAAATAACAAATGTAATGTCTTAGAATCTGTGTACAATGCCACAAATAAGATTCTACATGGTATAAAATGTCTCAATATTGGTTTTTGGGTTTATTTTTTTTAACTCATTGTGAGCCCAGGTATTTTTTCCACCCATAGAATTAAATGGATATTTTGCCTCATTAAAGATTGAGTAAGCATGGGGCCCTAGGTCATCATATCACTAAATTAATGAATATAAGTTCTAATACCTGAAAGGTATTGGGTGGTATTTCCCCCCACCCAAAACTGAAAGATTGTAAGGAGAGTAAACGAGACTGTAAGAAATCCACATTTTTGTAAACATTCTCAAATGTCCACTGTAGGCTTGATTCTACATTAACTGTGTACCCAAAATTCCCAATGAAGCCAGTAAATTTTGGAATACATAACGAACACAGGATTGGGCTCTAAAGGTCTGTCTACACAGTGCATGGCAGCCCCCAGCAAGTCTCAGCATCTTAGTGGACAGACTCAGGCCTGCAGGGCTCGCACAATGACGCTAAAAATAGCTGTGTACATTTTGCATCAGCAGATCTTCATCCGCAGATCTTTAAGGTATTTACAAAGGAAGTCAGTATAACTATTCTCATTTTACAGATGGGGGAACTGACTCTTCTTTTGAAGGTGACCAATTTTGTGTTTTGTAACATATATATTAAGGTAATGGGCCAAATTCAAAGAAAACGTCAAGGGAGACTAAAATGGTGTAACTTACACCTTTTGATCACCTAAGCTTGTAAGTTACACCAACTAGGCTTCCTTCAATTGCATTAGATTCAGTCAGCCAAATTCAGAATCAAACAGTTTCTAATTGGTGTGATTTACATGCTGAAAGGTCAACATATGTCCACTTTTCCCAGGGCTTAAAAAAGGGACTGCCCCGGCCAAAACAGGACATATGGTGACCCTACTCTTGATGTCAATGAGGCTTTTTGAGAGAAGAAGGTCTGCCTACCTGCATCTGATTTCAGGTACCTTAGACTCTACTATCCCAGTACACCTTAATACCATTTACTTATGTGCAATTTATACCACCTTATAAATTACCTTTTAATTTTCTCAGTAATATTATATAATAATATTGGATGAATTCTCAATTTGACAACAAACCAGACTCCACTCTTTCACAGAATATGGAATTGAGAACTGATGTGTCACTTGATCCCTATAAAATCCAGTCAATTAACGTTTACTTTTAGGTTTAGGAAGTAATCTAATTGATTTGGTGTCTGTTGCACGTTATCTATTCTTCTATTGATGTTCAAAACATTTTTTTTCATTTCCTCTAATATTCTATTATTATATTTGTTAAGATTAAATATACAGCTATGTACAATAGGCATTACAATCTGAGATATATTTGAATTGGATTTATGGGATCTAAATGCTCTATGAGTTATATGTTTAATGTATTTTGAAGTATAATATATAGATTCTAATGCCATATTATGTATTTTAAATATCTTAATTTTCTGGTATTTTAATATATGCCAGATGTTCAGATACAGTTTTTTATATCCTATATTTAACTGGGCACATTCTCAGCCCTGATCAATCTTCCTAATCATCAGTTTCACAGCCTCAAAGAAAGTTAAACCTGTAGAGAAGTAGCTGTAACTTATGCCACTGGTGTAAGGACCCTCAATATTTTTTTTTCTACACCATGCCCCCATCTCCTAGTTCCACACCCTCCCTTCTTGCACTGTGTGTGTTGAGGGACAGCTGGTGTAGGAGGTAGTAGATCCATCACCAGTGGCCTTCTGTTATCTATAAGTCCACCCCTGTATCTACGGTCTCTCAGTGTCTCCCTCTGTGAACTGCCCACTTTCCCCTTTTGCCACTCATAGCCTTGGTGAATATACCCTTCTTTCATTGCTTAATTTGTAATGAAAGAGGTCTGGAGCTCAAGCAATATTTTTACTTTCATAACTGATGCAGCAAGCCCAGAGAAGCCAGGGCTATAAACTGACAAGACTAGAGGTGCCACGGCTCAGCCCTGGCAAGTCTTGGCACAAATTAAGCACTGCCTTTTTTCTATGCTCTTTTTACCAAGATGAGTGGAATGCCGCAGGTTCCTGAACTCTGTACCTTAAAGGCCACATTTTGGGGTTACTTGAGTGTAAGACTGATGAGGTAGAATTACATGAACTTCCAACAGCCAAATTCTTTATAAATCAAGATTTATTAAAGATTAAAGTGTAGAGAGAAAGGGATTTAAAACAACATATCTTCATTTAGAATTTGTGCCAAAGGTAAACTAGATAAGGCTATCTGACTTTAAAGTGCAGAAAAGAAGAAAAAAAACCCTCATCTTTATGGAAAGCAAACTGTCTCTATCCACCTTTTTACCATCTTAGCATACCTTTGTATCTGTCTGTTCTTTAATGCTATGCCAAGTAACTTTAGCAGGCCAAAGAATTTAGTCCAGCCTGTATCCAAATATATGAACAAATCACAATATATTTTAATGTATGTGAATATCGTCCATAAATTCCTCGTGCAAATATTTTACTCTGTTAAATCAGTTACTCAGATCACTCTTGGATAATTGTGTATGCAGGTTAAGCAATTTTCATTCTTGCTTAGCTTTTTCAGGTAATGTGAAGATTTCCTTCAGTGACTCTCAAATGTTCTTTGCTTTAAAATGATCAAAAATATTCCTATTCATCCAGAGAGTAGAAACTAGCAGTCACAAGAGCTGAAAAGCTAACTTGTGTTTGGCCTGTTCAATAGAACTTTAGCTAAATTGAGAAAATATTTCATCTCCCACCCAACCCTTGAGGTTAATACATTCCTAAATTCCCCAAAGCTGCATTGATCAGCTGAGGATGGAACACTCATGATAATATTTTTGCTAAAAGCTCTGAAATACTGAAATAACAGTATATTGTATCTTAGAACTCTAGCAATATAAAATAAACTGAAACTTGATATTGACCTCTGTTTGTAGCTATTGTCAAGGCTCCTTCCCCACTCTGAACTTTAGGGTACAGATGTGGGGGCCTGCATGAAAACTTCTAAGCTTAACTACCAGCTTAGATCTGGTCCGCTGCCACCACTCCCAATGTGCTAAGTTCCTTCCCTGGGTAGCCTTGGGAGACTCTTCACCAATTCCCTGGTGAATACAGATCCAAACTTAAAACAAGGAAAAATTAACCATCTTTCTTCCACCAACTCCTGGTGGATCCACATCCAACCCCCTTGGATCTAAAAACAAGGAAAAATCAATCAGGTATTAAGAAAAAGGCTTTTAATTAAAGAAAAGAAAGGTAAAAGAAAACCCTCTGGGAGAGATTAACTTACCAGCTACTCTCACAAACAACAGATTCCAAACACAGAGGATGTTCCCCTGGGCAAACCCTTAGTTACACACACACACACACAAAAAAAACCCAAATACCCAATTTGATTATTCCTCTAATTGCACAAGACAGATTACAAAGAAATAAACATAAACCTATTTATTTCCTTCACTAATGCTCACTACTTAATAAGAGGCTGAATTCTGGAGCTTTCCCCCTCCGGTCCAAAGTGAAACTCCACAGACAAAGGGAACTTTCCTCCTTCCCTTTGAACCATCTTGTCCTCCCATTGGTTCCTCTGGTCAGGTGTCAGCTAGGCTAGGTGAACTTCTTAACCCTTTACAGGTAAAAGAGGCATTAACCCTTAACTATCTCTTTATGACACGCCCTCCCCAAATTTCAGACAGTGTTGGACCGCACTGGCTGTGATTTCTTTCTAAACTTTAGAATAAACAGATTAATAAAACACATGCACCCTTACATATACTATTACTTAGGAAAAAACTACACGATTTCTCACATTTCAAGGACGATTTTAACCAGTTGATTCTGGGAAACTTTCATGGGAAAGTGCATCAGCCACTTTGTTAGAAGCCCCTGAAATGTGTTGAATTTCAAAGTTAAAATCTTGAAGAGCTAAACTCCACTGAAGAAGTTTTTTGTTTTTTCCCTTGGCGGTATGAAGCCACGTTAGCGCAGCATTGTTGGTTTGTAGTTGGAAACGCCGTCCCCAAACGTATGGGCATAGCTTTTCCAGGGCGTACACAATGGCATAGCATTCTTTTTCGCTTATTGACCAGTGGCTTTCCCTCTCAGACAGTTTCTTGCTGAGAAACACGACAGGGTGGAATTTTTGATCCGGTCCTTCCTGCATTAAAACTGCTCCCACACCAAGCTTGGACGCATCATGGTTACTAGGAATGGTTTGTCAAAGTCTGGGGCCCTTAGCACAGGGTCAGACATGAATGTCGCCTTAAGCTGGTTAAAGGCCTTTTGACACTCATCACTCCACTGAACTGCATTTGGCTGTTTCTTTCTGGTTAGGTCTGTCAGTGGGGCGGCGATTTGGCTGTAGTGTGGTACAAATCACATATAATATCCAGCCAAGCCTAAGAAGGATTGGACCTGTTCCTTTGACTTTGGAACCGGCCACTTTTGGATAGCATCCACTTTGGCCTGTAGGGGATTTATAGTTCTTTGACCCACCTGGTGCCCCAGGTCAGTCACTCTGTTTTGGCTTATTTGACACTTTTTTTCCTTAAGAGTTAGTCCTGCCTGTCTGATGCGCTTGAAGACTTTTTCCAGGTGCTACAGGTGTTCTGCCCATGAATCAGAAAAAATGGCCACATCATTGAGGTAGGCAACTGCAGATTCTCCCAATCCCAGTAGGAGACCATCTACAAGTCTTTGGAAGGTGGCGGGTGCATTTTGCAGCCCAAAAGGGAGTACATTGAATTTATACACCCTTGCCTGGGTGACGAAGGCTGACCTTTCCTTGGCAGGTTCATCTAGTGGTACTTGCCAGTACCCCTTGGTTAAGTCTAAGGTAGGGATGAATTGGGTATGTCCCAATTTCTCCAATAGCTCATCTGTGCGTGGCGTTGGATAGTTGTCAGGACGAGTTACAGCATTTAGCTTACGGTAGTCCACGCAAAAGCGTATTTCCCCATCTGGTTTGGGAACTAGAACCACTGGAGATGCCCATGCACTCTTTGAGGGGTGGATTATACCCATCTGTAGTATGTCCTGGATCTCCCTTTTTATAGCAGTTTGGGCATGAGATGACTCCCGGTAGGGTGGGGTTCTAATTGGGTGAGCATTACCTGTGTCAATGGAGTGGTATGCCCATTCGGTCCGTCCTGGGGTGGCTGAGAACATTGGCGCAAAGCTAGTGCACAGCTCCTTGATCTGCTGCTGCTGCAGACGTCCAAGGGTCGTGGAGAGGTTCACCTCTTCTATGCCACCATCCTTTTTTCCTTCATAGTAGACACCTTCAAGCCACTCTGCATCATCTGTTTCCTGGGCTGTAAACTGGAAAACCTTTAATTCTCTGGAATAAAAGGGCTTAAGAGAATTAACATGGTATATATTAGGCTTTATGTTGGAGGTGGGGGATGCTATGAGATAGTTAACAGCTCCTAGGCGCTCCTGGACCGTGAATGGTCCTTCCCATGACACTTCCATTTTATGGGCCTGGAGTGCCTTTAAGACCATGACATGGTCTCCTACTTTGAAGGACCGTTCTCTGGAATGTTTATCATACCAGGCCTTTTGCTCTTCCTGAGCATACTTTAGGTTTTCTTTTGCAAGTGCTAAAGGGTGTCGGAGGGTGCTTTGTAGGTTGCTTACAAAGGCTAGAATGTTAGTTCCTGGAGAAGGTGTAAACCACTCCCATTGCTGCTTCACCAACTGTAATGGCCCCTTAACCTCGCGGCCATACACAAGTTCAAATGGTGAAAACCCTAAACTGGGATGTGGTACAGTCCTGTAGGCAAAAAGCAACTGCTGCAACACTAGGTCCCAATCATTGGAGTGTTCATTTATGAATTTATGTATCATGGCCCCCAAAGTTCCATTAAGCCTCTCCACCAGGCCATTGGTTTGATGGTGGTAAGGGGTGTCACCCAAGTGATTCACTCCATGAGCTTCCCAAAGGTTTTTCATGGTCCCTGCCAGGAAATTAGTTCCCGAATCTGTAAGGATGTCGGAGGGCCAACCTACCCTGGCAAAAATGTCTGCTAATGCCTGGCACACACTTTTAGCCCTGGTGTTGCTTAGAGCTACTGCTTCCAGCCATCGGGTAGCAAAATCCGTGAAAGTGAATATGTACTGCTTTCCTCTGGGTGTCTTCTTTGGGAAAGGACCCAGAATATCCACAGCTATGTGCTGAAATGGGACCTCAATTATGGGTAGTGGCTGGAGAGGGGCTTTGACGTGGTCTTGGGGCTTTCCCACTCGTTGGCACACCTCACAAGACCGGACATAATTAGCAACGTCCTTGCCCATTCCCTCCCAGTGGAAGGACTTCCCCAACTGGTCTTTGATTCTGTTCACCCCAGAATGGCCACTGGGATGATCATGGGCTAAGCTCAAGAGCTTTACCCAATACTAAGTGGGAACTACCAACTGTCTTTGAGGATGCCAGTCTTCCTGGTGTCCACCAGAAAGAGTCTCCTTGTATAAACGTCCTTGTTCTACAACAAACCGAGATCGGTTAGAAGAGTTGAGAGGTGGTGGGGTGCTCCGTGCCGCCGCTCAAGCTTTCTGAAGGCTGTCATCTGCTTCCTGCTTGGCCTGGAACTGTTCCCTTGATGCTGGAGACATCAGTTCCTCCTTGGACTGTGGACTTGGGCTTGGTCCCTCTGGAAGCGATGCAGGTGCTGGGGCTGCTTCTGTTGACTGTGAACCGCTGTCCACTGGTGCACTATGTTGTATTTCAGGCTCTGGTTGAGCCTCTTGGGTAGGGTTATCTGCTGCTTCTGCCAGTTCAGGCTCGCTGGTGCCCTCTGGTGTTGGAGTGGGGAGTTGTAGATGGGTTTGCAAACGCTGTACTCAGTGCTGGAAATGGTTCTGGTGCTGGTTGTGTTCCCAGTTCCGGTTTTGGGACTGGCTTTGGCTGGGTCTCTGGGATTGGATCCACTACAGCTGTTGCAGTCGTTGGCAGGGGATCCGATTCCACCACCTTTGTCTGGGTCTCTGGTAACACAGATGGGGCCCTGATGGACGGCTCAGGAACAGGGATGGGGGTGAAAGCTTGCTTAGCCTGGCTGCAGGTGACTATTCCCACCCTCTTGGCTAGCTTCACATGGTTGGCCAAGTTTTCCCCCAGCAGCATGGGGATGGGATAATTGTCATAGACTGCAAAAGTCCACATTCCTGACCAGCCCTTGTACTGGACATGTAACTTGACTGTAGGCAAGGTTACAGAGTGTGACATGAAGGGTTGAATTGTCACCAGAGCCTCCGGGTTGATGAGTTTGGGGTCCATTAGGGATTGGTGGATAGTCGATATTTATGCCCCAGTGCCCCTCCACACGATCACCTTCTTTCCGCCCACTCTCAAGGTTTCACTTCGCTCCGAGTGTATGAGAGAGGCATCTGGGCCTGGGGATCTTTGGTGTGATTGTGGTGTAATGAAGTGTAATCGGTTGGGGTTCTTGTGGCAGTGGGCCTTTATATGTCCCAGTTCATTACATTTAAAACATCGCCCTGCTAAGGTATCACCGGGGCGATGTTGGTTGGTGGAGACTGGTGTGGTGGGGTGAGAAGGCGTTTGGGGTTTCCCTTGGGATGTAGGTGGAGTCTTGGATTGTCCCCAGTGGTAAGGTTTTGTTTAGGGTTCCCCCTTCTGATATTTGCTTCAACTGCTACTAGTTTTTTTTCTTTTCTGCCACCTCCACACATTTGGCTCCAATCTCCCCCGCCTCGGTTACAGTTTTGGGCTTCCCATCTAGGATGTACCTTTCTATTTCCTCAGGAACACCCTCTAAAAACTGCTCCATTTGCATTAGGAAGGACAACTCTTCTGTAGATTTAACATTTGCTCCTGATATCCAGGCGTCCCAATTTTTCCCAATGTGGTAGGCATGACACATCTGGTTTCCACCTTATGGCCCTGAATCACTGATGGGCATCCTATCCTATCTCCTAGAACTAGAAGGGACCTTGAAAGGTCATCAAGTCTAGCCCCCTACCTTCACTAGCAGGACCAAGTACTAATTTTGCCCCAGATCCCTAAGTGGCCCCCTCAAGGATTGAGCTCACAACCCTGGGTTTAGAAGGCCAATGCTCAAACCACTGAGCTATCCCTCCCCATGTTAGCCCCACTCTGATTCTGGCCTTGTTTTTAAAAAGTTCATAACTGTTCATGTGTTCCTTAGGCATTTCAGACGCCACCTCTGCTAAGGGTCCACTGAGCTGCGGCCTCAGCTCTACCATGTAGTGGTCTGTAGTGATGCTGTACCCAAGGCAGACCCTTTCAAAATTTTCTAAGAAAGCCTCAGTATCATCGCCTGTCTTGTAGGTGGGGAATTTTTTGGGATGGGAAGCAGTACCTGGAGAGGGGTTGCTAGGGTTGGCTGGATTATTCTGCCTAGCCCTTGCTAATTCCAGTTCATGCTTCCTGTCTTTTTCCCTCTCCTCCATCTCTTTTTGTTTTTCCTCCATAGCTCTTTTGTGGGCATCCTCTTTGGCTTTTTCTTCTTTTTCCCTTTCCTCCATAGCTCTTTTATGTGTAGCCTCACCCCTGGCCATCTGTCTGTCATGTTCCTTTTTATTCTCCTCAGCCTGGAATTTGGCTAATTCTAGGTCCTGTTGCAAAGTTTTTTTTTCTTTGCCTGACATTTTCCCCCTGGTCTACCTTAGCTATCTGGGGGTGGGAGGGGGGCGGGGAACAGCTTGGAATCTTTGGTTACTGTAATGTGACACTTAAAAAAAAAAAACAAGTAAAACAGGCTTTTGTGACTTGTCTTGGCAATGTTAATGACCCTCCAGTGCTCACAGCTGGAGCTTTCCTCCTAACAAAAAGCCCTCTGTTAGAAGCTCTTATCTGTTTGCCTTCAGGGTATCTCTCCTTCACTGTTTCCCCAGCATCTCAAAGGAGGGGAAAAAATCTGGCTTTTGGTTCCTAAGGGTACATCTACACTACAGGGGGGAGTCGATTTAAGATACGCAAATTCAGCTACGTGAATAGCGTAGCTGAATTCGACGTATCACAGCCGACTTACCCCGTTGTGAGGACGGTGGCAAAATCGACTTCCGCGGCTTTCTGTCGGTGGTGCTTACTACCACCTCCGCTGGTGGAGTAAGAGCGCCGATTCGGGGATCGATTGTCGCGTCCCAACGGGACGCGATAAATCGATCCCCGAGAGGTCAATTTCTACCCGCTGATTCAGGCGGGTAGTATAGACCTAGCCTAAGAAATCCCTCACCCCTGCCCAGCATCTCAAGTTTCCTTCCCCACTCTGAACTTTAGGGTACAGATGTGGGGGACCTGCATGAGAAGCTCTAAGCTCAATTAACAGCTTAGATCTGGTCTGGCTGCCACCACTCCCAAGCACTAATTCCCTTCCCTGGGTAGCCTTGAGAGACTCTTCACCAATTCCCTGGTGAACACAAATCCAAACCCCTTGGATCTTAAAACAAGGAGAAATTAACCACCCCACCCCTCCTTTCTCCCACCAACTCCTGGTGGATCCACATCCAACCCCCTTGGATCTAAAAACAAGGAAAAATCAATCAGGTATTAAGAACAAGGCTTTTAATTAAAGAAAAGAAAGGTAAAAGAAAACCCTCTGGGAGAGATTAACATACCAGCTACTCTCACAGACAACAGATTCCAAACACAGAGGATGTTCCCCTGGGCAAACCCTTAGTTACACACACACACACACACACACACACACACAAAAAAACCCCAAATACCCGATTTGACTATTCCTCTAATTGCACAAGACAGGTTACAAAGAAATAAACATAAACCTATTTATTTCCTTCTCTAATACTCACTACTTAATAAGAGGCTGAATTCTGGAGCTTTCCCCCTCCGGTCCAAAGTGAAACTCCACAGACAAAGGGAACTTTCCTCCTTCCCTTTGAACCATCTTGTCCTCCCATTGGTTCCTCTGGTCAGGTGTCAGCTAGGCTAGGCGAACTTCTTAACCCTTTACAGATAAAAGAGCCATTATCCCTTAACTATCTGTTTACGACAGCTATAAACCAGGGATTGGCAACCTTTGGCACACGGCCCATTAGGGAAATCCACTGGTGGGCCTGGACGGTTTGTTTACCTGCAGCATCCTCAGGTTTGGCTGATCGCAACTCCCACTGGCTGTGGTTCGCCGTCCCATGTCAATGGGGGCTGCGGGAAGCAGCGTAGGCAGAGGGATGTGCTGGCCGCCACTTCCCGCTGCCCCCATTTGCCTGGAATGGTGAACCGCAGCCAGTGGGAACTGCGATCGGCTGAACCTGCTGACACTGCAGGTAAATAAACCGTTTCGGCCTGCCAGCGGATTTCCCTGATGGGCCGCATGCCAAAGGTTGCTGATTCCTGCTATAAACAATGGTAGAATGTAATTTAGTGATTGATTTCTTTGTATTTTATCTAATTGATAAACCACTGAAACATTAACATGCTCTTTGAGAAGAACTGCTCTGGCAAAATCCAAAGAGTCACTGCTGTGCTTTTATCACAAACCAGGCGTCAGACCAAGATGATAATGTAGAATCAGAGTACCTTCCAGCATGCAAAAGTGCAAGATTCATCCCCCATATAAATTCATTAAAGTAAATAAATATTAAAATAGGGATTAATTTGGCCCCTTATTTTTCATGCCAAGCAGAGCCAACACCCTCAGCTGAAACCATATACTTGCATGCTGACTGATAACACTTAAAGATCTGGCAGAGTATCTATCATACATTTCGCATTTCAATACAGCAGAAAGTGCATGCTGCATACTGATGGGTTTATTCAAATACCGCTCTACTCAAAACATCACTGATTCAGCACAATAGTAAAGAAACATTCAATTTTATATTTGCTCAATCTGGTTTGTGTCTAAATAAAAAGACTTTACTTCCAATGGTGTCTGTTGCACATGTTATCTATTCTTCTCACAAAACAGTATGGTATTTAAGTTCTTCCTAGAAGAAAAAAGTGACTATATTCTTTTTTTATAAGGACAATAGAAAATAGTAATTGTTCTTTTCTCTGTTCAAGAGTTGGATTCAATAATATCAATGGGATTATGGGATCAAAAGATGTGCCTCTTAAAACAGACAATTTTCAGAAATACTGGAGAAATAACTAGCAATGTCAGTTATTGTTAATAGACACTATCCAGAAGTTTTCCTCATCATCAGTGCTTAAGACATGGTCCAGTTTTTGTTACCCCAAAATTTGGACCCAAGGCACCTGTAGCGAGGCGGTGGGATACCCCACAGTCCCGTGAAGGGACGAGTCTCCCCTAGCACCAATGTGGGCTGAGCCAGTGGGTCCTGCGCTCACCCCCCAAAGGTCACGGCGCAGGACAGGAAGTAAAAAAGCCCCGCTGCAAAGCTCAGTTGGAAGCCAGCCGCCGGAGAGGCCAGATACCTGTGGCCTAGCTCCGGGTTGGGGAATGCCGGCAGACAGCAGCCAACCCGAGGACTGGCCGGGCCAGCCGAGCCTACCCCTCGCCAGCTACCCCAAGGAGGAGCCGCGCCTATCCCTCGCCAGCTACCCCAAGAAGCAGCCAAGCCTACCCTTTGCTAGTTACCCGGAGGAACCAATGGTGCTGGAAGCTGCCGAGGAAGCCAGCCAAACCCAGGTACCTTATGAGGGGAAGTCTGGAAGTAGCCCGGGGCAGCCGACCCTGGCCTGGCCGCAGCAGGGCCAGAACCAATGTCAGTGTGTTGCGGTCAGGATCTCCACTGACGCAACAGCGAGTTTTCTACCGCTGCTAGGGCCCCGGGCTGGGACACAGTGGAGCGGGTGGGCCTGCGTCCCCCACTGCCACCCCACTCACGGGTGGCAGTCTCCCCCTCACACCAGGTGCTTAAGGGCCTGAGCTCCTGACTGTGTGTTTGCTGGCCCGCCCTGACCTAGGGCCAGGACCCATATTGAACTATTGGCTCTGCCCCTGCGTAAGGGCCTGAGCTCCTGACTGTTTGTTTACTGGCCAGCCCTGACCCAGGGCTTGGGCCCAGAGTGAACTATTGTGAGGCGGTGGGATACCCCACAGCCTTACGAAGGGACGAGCTTCATCCGAACCCTTCTACAGCACCCCAATACTGGCTTGCCTATAACCATAACCCAATTGTCAATGTAATCCACCCAAATGGGTAATGAGGGGTGGCTCGCCCTAGAGGAATTGCTGGGGTTTTACCAGGGAAGTTGTCTCTGACTTGCAGAGGACTCCCCAGAACAGACTAGTTCTGCTAATCCATGGGAGAACATGGATACAGCCTTCCGCTCAAAGGATACATTTAAAGGCAATAATCAATACACTGCAACGTAATACTTAAGGTACACAGTGATCCTGCGTACATATGTATAAAGCCTTAACATAATGTTACCATCCATTACTGTGCCTAATACAATGTAGCCTACATGACTTTTATACACATGTACAAGAGATTATTATAATATTGCCAGGGCTGGCTCCAGGCACCAGCCGACTAAGCACGTGCTTGGGGCGGCATCTTAGAAAGGGCGGCCAATGTTGGGGTGGTGCTGTTTTTTTTTTTTTTTTTTTCGGCAGGGCAGCGCTCGAGGGTTTTGTTTGTTTGTTTCGGCCGGGCAGTGCGGGGGATGTTTAGGCGGCGCAGCATGACGCTGGGGTGGGGGTTTGGGCAGCCCGGCACTCGGGGTGGGGCAGGGGTTTGGGCGGCTTGGCCAAGCACTCGGGCGTCTGGGCGGCCCGGAGAGGCGCTCAGGGGGGGCGTGCGGCACTCCGGGGGGAGGGGAGGTTTGGCGGCACGGCGTTCCGGGGGGCCGGGGTTTGAGCAGCCTGGCACTCTGGGGGTTTGGGCGGAGCAGTGTGGCGCGGCGCTGGGGAGGGGGGTGTTACGGTGGGGCGGCGCTCTTCTTTTTTGCCTGGGGCAGCAAAAAAGTTAGAGCCAGCCCTGAATATTGCAGATTAAAGAAACACTTACCATTTAACCTTGACATTCTCTGAGTGTTGGCCAAGCAGTCACAGAATGGGTGGGATAAATCTCACTCAGATGAAGGCATCCAGCTTTATTTACAGACATAACCATACGTTCCTTTTAGCTAGAAAAGAAATCAGACTTACTCTTTTTCTTCTTAAATCCATTTGATATGTTTTAAGACAGGGGTAGGCAAGCTATGGCACATGTGCCAAAGGTGGCATGCCAACTGATTTTCGTGGCACTCACACTGCCAGATCCTGGCCACCAGTCTGGGGGGCTCTGCATTTTAATTTAATTTTAAATGAAGCTTCTTAAACATTTTAAAAACCTTATTTACTTTACATAAAACAATAGTTTAGTTATATATTATAAACTTATAGAAAGAGACCTTCTAAAAACATTAAAATGTATTACTGGCATGCAAAACCGTAAATTAGAGTGAATAAATGAAGACTCAGCACACCACTTCTGAAAGGATGCAGACCCCTGTTTTAAGAGGTCCTTCTGCTCTGTCTACAATAGCTACTTTCACTACTGCCATTACTGCTATTGTTGCTGTCACTGCTGCCACTTTTCTCTGTCCATCTCTGTTCTCCTCAGCTTCTCCGTTCTTTCTTCATTTCATGTTTGCTGCTCTTTCTTCATTCTTCCTCTCTCGCAACTCCTTCACACACCACACACATACCAGCCTGCTGCCTGTCAGGCTTACACGACATTTCTAGCCTCTCTCTGATTGGTTGCTTTCTCAAGTCTAGCTCATCAGCATAGATCCTCCCAGTGGAGTCACACATGCTCAGCCAATCAGCTTCACCTATCCCTCAAGCTGGTCCTACTCCTAGCCCCTCCCTTCAGGTCTATTGGAATATGCTGAGTCATTCTCTGTTGAACTTTATTTGACCCCTATCTATTGTCCGCTATTGGTCAATTTGTTCTGCGTCTTCCATTTTAAATAGTTTCAGAGTAACAGCCGTGTTAGTCTGTATCCGCAAAAAGAAGAACAGGAGTACTTGTGGCACCTTAGAGACTAACAAATTTATTAGAGCATAAGCTTTCGTGGACTACAGCCCACTTCTTCGGATGCATATAGAATGGAACATATAATGAGGAGATATATATACACACATACAGAGAGCATAAACAGGTGGGAGTTGTCTTACCAACTCTGAGAGGCCAATTAATTAAGAGGAAAAAAAAAAAAAAAAACCAAAAACTTTTGAAGTGATAATCAAGCTAGCCGAGTACAGACAGTGTGATAAGAAGTGTGAGAGTACTTACAAGGGGAGATAGTCAACGTTTGTAATGGCTCAGCCATTCCCAGTCCTTATTCAAACGGGAGTTGATTGTGTCTAGTTTGCATATCAATTCTAGCTCTGTAGTCTCTCTTTGGAGTCTGTTTTTGAAGTTTTTCTGTTGTAATATAGCCACCCGCAGGTCTGTCACTGAATGACCAGACAGGTTAAAGTGTTCTCCCACTGGTTTTTGAGTATTTTGATTCCTGATGTCAGATTTGTGTCCATTAATTCTTTTGCGTAGAGACTGTCCGGTTTGGCCAATGTACATGGCAGAGGGGCATTGCTGGCACATGATGGCATAGATCACATTGGTAGATGTGCAGGTGAACGAGCCCCTGATGGTATGGCTGATGTGATTAGGTCCTATGATGATGTCACTTGAATAGATATGTGGACAGAGTTGGCATCGGGGTTTGTTACAAGGATCGGTTCCTGGGTTAGTGGTTTTGTTCAGTGATGTGTGGTTGCTGGTGAGTATTTGCTTTAGGTTGGGGGGTTGTCTGTAAGCGAGGACAGGTCTGTCTCCCAAGATCTGTGAGAGTAAAGGATCATCTTTCAGGATAGGTTGTAGATCTCTGATGATGCGCTGGAGAGGTTTTAGTTGGGGGCTGAAGGTGACAGCTAGTGGTGTTCTGTTATTTTCTTTGTTGGGCCTGTCTTGTAGGAGGTGACTTCTGGGTACTCGTCTGGCTCTGTCAATCTGTTTTTTCACTTCAGCAGGTGGGTATTGTAGTTTTAAGAATGCTTGATAGAGATCTTGTAGGTGCTTGTCTCTATCCGAGGGATTGGAGCAAATGCGGTTATATCTTAGAGCTTGGCTGTAGACAATGGATCGTGTGGTGTGTCCTGGATGGAAGCTGGAGGCATGTAGGTAAGTGTAGCGGTCAGTAGGTTTCCGGTATAGGGTGGTATTGATGTGACCATCGCTTATTAGCACAGTAGTGTCCAGGAAATGGACCGCTTGTGTGGATTGATCTAGGCTGAGGTTGATGGTGGGATGGAAATTATTGAAATCATGGTGAAATTCCTCAAGGGCTTCTTTTCCATGGGTCCAGATGATGAAGATGTCATCAATGTAGCGCAAGTAGAGTAGGGGCGTTAGGGGACGAGAGCTAAGGAAGCGTTGTTCTAAGTCAGCCATAAAAATGTTGGCATATTGTGGGGCCATGCGGGTACCCATAGCAGTGCCGCTGACTTGAAGGTATATATTGTCCCCAAATGTGAAATAGTTGTGGGTGAGGACAAAATCACAAAGTTCAGCCACCAGGTTAGCTGTGACATTATCAGGGATACTGTTCCTGATAGCTTGTTGTCCATCTTTGTCGTCATCATGAATAAATTGGAATATGACCAGGAGGCTGCTAGACAGCTCTCTAACACCACATTCTACAGGCCATTATCCTCTGATCCCACTGAGGATTACCTAAAGAAACTACACCATCTGCTAAAAAAACTCCCTGACAAAGCACAGGAACAAATCCGTACAGACACATGCCTAGAACCCCGACCAGGGGTATTCTATTTGCTACCCAAGATCCATAAACCTGGATATCCTGGACGCCCCATCATCTCAGGCATTGGCACCCTAACATCAGGCTTGTCTGGTTATGTAGACTCTGTCCTAAGACCCTACGCTACCAGCACTCCCAGCTATCTTCGAGACACCACTGACTTCCTGAGGAAACTACAATCCATCGGTGATCTTCCAGAAAACACCATCCTGGCCACTATGGACGTAGAAGCCCTCTACACCAATATTCCACACAAAGATGGACTACAAGCTATCAGGAACAGTATCCCTGATAATGTCACAGCTAACCTGGTGGCTGAACTTAATGGACACAAATCTGACATCAGGAATCAAAATACTCAAAAACCAGTGGGAGAACACTTTAACCTGTCTGGTCATTCAGTGACAGACCTGCGGGTGGCTATATTACAACAGAAAAACTTCAAAAACAGACTCCAAAGAGAGACTACAGAGCTAGAATTGATATGCAAACTAGACACAATCAACTCCGGTTTGAATAAGGACTGGGAATGGCTGAGCCATTACAAACGTTGGCTATCTCCCCTTGTAAGTACTCTCACACTTCTTATCACACTGTCTGTACTCGGCTAGCTTGATTATCACTTCAAAAGTTTTTTTTTTTTTTTTTTTTTTTCCTCTTAATTAATTGGCCTCTCAGAGTTGGTAAGACAACTCCCACCTGTTTATGCTCTCTGTATGTGTGTATATATATCTCCTCATTATATGTTCCATTCTATATGCATCCGAAGAAGTGGGCTGTAGTCCACGAAAGCTTATGCTCTAATAAATTTGTTAGTCTCTAAGGTGCCACAAGTACTCCTGTTCTTCCATTTTAAAGTCTTTAATATAGAATCATTGCCACCACCATTTTGGATTTTTAGCTATAGACTATTACTATTTATTACATATCTAAAGCCTTAAAACTAACTACAATTTTATTCCGGTTAAAGCATTATGATACTGTCACTACAGTTGTTATGCTAATCGGGGGAGTTGAATTTTTCAGGATGTTTTTTCCCTCTCTCGCTGTTTGTTTAGAGCTGTGTGACTGTATGGCTACATCTACACTACAGGGGGGAGTCGATTTAAGATACGCAAATTCAGCTACGTGAATAGCGTAGCTGAATTTGACGTATCGCAGCCGACTTACCCCACTGTGAGGACGGTGGCAAAATCGACCTCTGCGGCTTCCTGTCGACAGCGCTTACTCCCACCTCCGCTGGTGGAGTAAGAGCGTCGATTCGGGGATTGATTGTCGCGTCCCGACGGGACGCGATAAATCGATCCCCGAGAGGTCGATTTCTACCCGCCGATTCAGGCGGGTAGTGTAGACCTAGCCTATGTCTCTGTCCTGGGTGCTGCATTTCTTATACAGGATCAGAGCAGCTAAAAACCCTCATGTATCATTTTCACCTTAAAAAGGAAAAGTTGGTGAGTTATGAACACCACATCTTCCTTCCATTCTAATACATTTTCTCTGAAGAACTCCCATCCAACCACTGATGCTGGTTAGCTTACAAAAGTAGTTAAGATCGCACCCTGATCAGGCTGAAGCTTACCCCGGGGGAAATAAAATTTGGTATCTAAAAATACAAGATGATGTTCCTGGTTACAATAAGAAAGAAAGAAAGAAAGAAAGAAAGAAAGAAAGAATATGCTTATCAGAGTGGAACTAGTAGTAACAAATGAAGAAAGGGATAAAACTGAGTGACACCATGAAGATGGAATCAAAGTGCACATCACCAGCAAGAAAAGTAGAGCTGTTATTGGCAGAAATGCAAGTACATGCTGAATGTTTATTACATTTAAATGAACAGAGACAATGATTTCACTGGTTAGACATCATCTGGAATATTGGGGGCAATATGGATAACCTAATTTAAAATAGTTTTGGCTCCAAGATAATTTAATGATAAGTAAATTACACTGGGAATGGCTGGAAATCAAGAATTTCATTTTGCCAAAAAAAACACCCCTGAGTTTCAGAATTTGTTTTCAGTCCACTTTGGAATGAAACCAAGGCCTTTGGAAATTGTTTGTGGAAAAAGACAGACAGATTGACCCACTCTAAAACAGCCAGTAAGCCTGGTAATTAGGGTACTCACCTGGGATATGAGCAACCCAGGTTCAAGTCCTTGATCTGCCTGATTTACAGCTGAAGTTGGTCTCCCAGCTGCAAGGTGAGTCATGTAACCAATTGGCTATTCTAGGGATAGTGTTCTCTCGGTAGTTTTGATTGAAATTCCATCCTGGACCTGAGAAACCTTCCTGATAAAAATGTTGTGAACACTGATAAATTTCTGATAAAAGTTTTGATTTTGATTCATTGGCATTTTCTGACCAACCACAAAAGAAAATTCCTAAGACATTCTTGACCAACTCTGATTTATACTCCAAATTTCCATTAATCAAAGAAAGTTAAATTCCATTCAAATATTACTTAAACGATGCTATGATTGGAAGGTTTTTCCTCTCTCTCAGGAATCCAAAAATATCCTAAAGTACAACCTTATTTTTTTTTTTTGGATGAAACTTTATTAACCCTAATTTTGATGAAATTGTCTACATAACATTGAGGTCGAAACTAATATTAACACCAATCATTTCTAAAAATCAAAATAAGGATGTTAAGCAGTCTACCACTGATTGCCATTAAATATGCTGAAGTACAAAATTACAGTCTACATATGCAGATACTGTTAAAGTTCTCTTTTATACAGCTTGCATCTTAAATTTTGTTACTTTCATAAAAAGGATTTCCAAATGGGCTTCAGATACAAAAGATGTTTTGTTGGCAGTCCATTATGAACACCATCAAAGTTTAGTTTTATGCTAAACTAGCATTTTTATTTAAAGCAAGACAAATACTATCCGCCTTTCTGCCTAAGGGTCTGGTTTTGTGACCCTGACTCTGAGTAGTCCCATATGTGTTGTTCTTTTTAATATAATGGGACTACGCACATAGTCAAGTGGAGGTTGCAGAATTGAACCCTAATGGTTTGCTTTACAGAAGCACATTTTTTTAGCAGCTTGAAAAGGTAAGGGGTGAAAAAAAAGTAAGGCTTTTTTTGGCTTTGTATATAAGAAAAATGATAAAGCATTTCTGAGCTTTCATAAGAAAGTCATTTAAACAAAAGAATTAGTAGAAGTAGCCTTAGGTAGCAAAGACCACTGCTGAACTTACTTTTGAACAAAAGAAGTGAATGCAATGACCTCATTTTTGATGGATTTGTATGGTAATCTGTAAATTTGACAGCATTTTATGTTATTTTGTTTCTTTGTTATTAAATCCATTTCTAATCCTTGTTTATACATATAGGCTTGGAAGGATTAGGACATTTTTATTGATAAATGTTGGTAAACATTGATTTCACTTTACAAACAAACTGAATAAAACATATTTCCATCGATAATAATCAAAATTTACCATAACCAAAGTAAGAAAAATCCTGCTTGAGTTCTTATTAGAGTTTTGATTTAAGGATATTTACTTAGTATGTTTTGACTTGTAATGTTGACAATTTGGTTTTAACTGATATAAAGCTTTAACTTTTGGAATATCAACATATACTGTTCTTAAATAATTGTCTGATCCCCCATTGGCTGATTCTCACATAATTTCATGCAATTGTAGCCATTTAAAATATGTAAAAAAGGCTCAAAATTAATATAAAAAATTCTGCTGAAATGATTAAAAAAAAAATCTGCCAAGCCTATTTATACACTGTGCAGTTTTGTAAGATACAAATTGATTTTGTCTTTCTTCACCTTTAAAAGAAATCTTATGAATTAGCAAGATAACTTTTATTTCCTGCTAAAATTTGGAAGTGAGAAAATAAGGAGCTGAATCAGACAATGAATGTAATAGACCAAGCTGTAATATAGATAATATAGGCAATGCATGCATACAAAATACAGTACTGTACATGAATCCAAGATGTCCAGCGCAGCCTCAACAACTAACAGTCATAGGATGAAATGGCACAAATCACATGCAAAAAGTTGGGAGTGGGAGGACCAGGACTCAGAATGTATTAGTCCTATAACCACATTCAGAGGTTCATAAACAGGACAGTGGAAAGTTAGGTAGTGTCATGTTTTATGGACACCAAGCATGCAGTGGATGTCATATAGTCATCCATTGGACTACATGGACCATGGAACAAACACTGGGTCTTAAACTGGGTAACATTTCCTTGTGACATGTTGTAACACAACTTGTAGAAAAAATGTTTCTATTGGGGAACTTGTTTTGTGTTGGACTGATATTCAAAACATTGGGAAATCCAAAGTACTCTGAAATGAAATGCATATATAATGCAGACATAGGTCCACTACATTGTTGTGATTTGTTTTTTTGCTGGGATTGCTTTATTCCTAATCTTTTCTCCTCGTGTTTGTTACCTTAGAGGTATTTGATCTTTACATGTGTGGAGAGTGACCAGTGTTATTATTATTTTTTTTTTTACAAAGAACATATTTTAGGTTGTCAATGATTATGGGGGTTCTAGGGCCATTACATGTGGTATCTGAAGTTGTTGATTGGGATACTATATTGTGAGATTGTGCCAGCTGAACCACACTCCTCCCTTTCACTTTTTTAGGAATGTTTTAATGTTACCCTAACCACTCTTGTTCCAATTATCCACTATTGCAATGTCCCCTTTGTCCTCCCTTACTCAACAGTAGGAGTCTTTATGCCATGCATGTTTTTCAGAAAATGGAATAAAATGAAGCACCAAGATAGCCTTTTCCTTTTCCTTAGTTAAATGTGTCAGGATACTTAGTGCAGTGGCATATCAATCACCATTTCAGTCAAGACAGCAGAAAGTTCATGCTGCCTCTAAAGGGCCTTTCTTCCTTTGAAATGCAATTGAACTTGGACAACTTCTCTCATAATCCTCCCACTACCATGTTGGCACATAAAAGTCTATGAATGAGCTCTGTTTTCTTCTGCACATGACTGTAGGTATTCTTAAGCATGTTGCCTCAGGAGTGCCGCCTTCTTAAAAAAAACCACCAGCAACTGGAAATGTGTGTGTACATTGGCACACACTGTGGTGCTGTGGAAAAACAATTTGGCTTGCAAACACTGGTGCGCACACCAAAAGGTGGAAGTTAAACCAATCTAAATGTGAAATCCTGGATCCACTGAGCTCAACAGCAAAACTCCCATTGACTTCAGTGGGGCTAGGATTTCACCCTGACTTTATTATGAACTCTTTTTTTTTCAAGTCCATCTTTAAAGTCTCCTGCACAGAATCATTTACCTTCACCACATCCACATTGTATTCACCACACCCACTGTTCCATAACTCACCTTACCTGTGAGCCATACCAACATATCAAGGATCACATAGGGGTCATGGCAGCATGTCCCCTTTAGTGTATTTTGTGCTGCTTTTGAAGCACTCAGTGTCTTTATGTACCCTTGTCATCCTGTATTCCAAACACTGGTGCCAGCATCATCAAGCCCATAATATTGACTGAAGTACAGTTAAATTACAGATTTTAAAAATAACAGAACATGTTTAAAAATGTCTGTCACCTTCCCAAATTCGGCTAATTAGAATCAGTACTTTTACTCACAGTGCTGATGTATGGTGCCACCATCTCTTTTTAGCAACAGAAACTTTCTTCAACTCTAGTCACTGTAAGCAGAGGTTATTGTTATAGCTGATGATTCGTATGCTTCTGTAGCAGTGCAGACAGCACTCTGTATGCTGCAGAGAAACGGGCGGAGCTAAAGGAAAATTAATTGCTAATTCTGATTCAAGGGGAAGAAGACACAGAAGCTAATACAGTTGCTGTCATTGGTGTTCTCTCTAAAATGATGTAATTTGCAGTTTCTGCTTTTGGCTTGTTATACTTTATCATAGTGTTCTGTTAGGAGTCAGTCCTTCAAACCCCACAAAGGGGCTTACAAATTCATAATAGCCTCAATTCAGAACTAGCACACATGCTACACAAAAAGAAGAACAGGAGTACTTGTGGCACCTTAGAGACGAAAGCTTATGCTCTAATAAATTTGTTAGTCTCTAAGGTGCCACAAGTACTCCTGTTCTTCTTTTTGCGGATACAGACTAACACGGCTGTTACTCTGAAACATGCTACACAGATCAGTATATTTATTTATATGGTTTGGGCCTTTTCTCTCCAATCTTTGGGAACAGGTGATCAACAGACAGTGGTTCTCTGTTCAAGGCCTACCTTCAAAAGGTTGGATTTTTGAATAACTGACATCAGGCGTCCGCATTCACCTCCCTCTCGATATTTCCCAGGAATTCCACTTCACGTGTATTGTGACAAAAATCATTCTTGTCTGCCACATTGTTCAATATAGTCCTTTGATCATCCAGGCCCACAATCATACACAATCTTTGCATTTAATAGAATGGACTCCAAAGCTATTTAAACTTAAATCAGTAAGATTTTCCAAGGAAATTGCCACACCTGTCACATACCTAATGGAAGTAATATAGGAGCCTTAGTCTTTTCATTTCTATTAGAGGGATGGAGGCTTGTTCTTGTTAACAAAAAGGCCATCATGTATTATCTTCTTCCACTATGGTTTTTGGTTTCTCTTTTCCTTGTTGTATTTCTATAATCCCATCCTAAAATATTCTAAAATCCAGGTAATAGTTCATTACAACATCAATCTAGTCCTTTTCTCAGTACAGAATTTTTCAGTCCAAGCTGCCCACCTTATCTTCTTCCCCAAGTCCTCCTTGTGTGAATCTGAAACATACCAGATTTTTGAGCAGGCTTTAACTCACAAAAATGTGTTAAACAGCAAACAGCACTTACCTTGGACCTTCAGCGCTATTCTAACTACATGACAGAAGTTTAATATTTCCTAAGTGCAAATATGTTTCAGTCATGAATGTGGAGTAACAGATTGTGCATAATAGTGCTGAAAAGCCACGTTTGATTAGTTTGTTTTTGCATTTGAGACATTTTGCACAATAATTTTTGCAACATAAAATAGATTTCAGAGTAGTTGTCCATCAGTTTCCAACTGTCTTCTGATTATAAAAATGAAACAATTTGAACTAATATTTGCTGTCAGATTCAGTGTGGTTCTTTTAAGTTGATTGGAGGCATTGTACGATCTGATTTCCTGTGCCATGCAAACAGAAAATCAGACCCCAATCCACAAAAGCAGAGGATAAGTTTTTGGGACTATTGCTTAAGGTTAAACGTGCTTAAATGCTTTGATGGATTAGGGCTTTAATTATTATGAATACACTTGAGAAGCAAGAGCTCCGATTTAAATAGGAAACTATTATTTTTCATAAGGAAGAACTGAAAATTTAAAAAAATCTGTCAAAAAAGTATTTTACAAAGGAAAATGCTCATTAAATCTAAGGAAATTGCTGTGAATATTCTTTTTATTAGGTACAAAGTGCTTGAGGATAAGACAAAATATATATTTTTGTAAAAATAAAAAACCTGTTGATTTAAGAGAAACAAAACTTCTGTCTCTGCCGTTTTTAATCATGATGGTAAATAAACTGATTTAATGTTTATTGCTGCCTGATTTAATAGTATTTTTTGTCAAAACTGGCGAGTCATAGCAATGTTGTGTTGTCTAGTTACATTAATTAACATAATAGCTCTGATTCAACTTCTTTCTGCAGTTTAATATTATTATTTTATAAAGTGATAATTCCTGGGTTATGCTGTAATGCACGGGTTCAGAAACTTGGTTCGCGGCTTGTTCAGGGTAAGCCCTGGTGGGCCGCGAGATGCTTTGTTTACCTGAGCATCCGCAGGTACAGTTGCTTGCAGCTCCAGTGGCCACGGTTTGCCATTCCCAACCAATGGGAGCTGCGGAAAGCGATGTAAACAAAGCATCTCACGTAAACAAAGCATCATGCGGCCTGCCAGGGGCTTACCCTGAACAAGCCACGAACCAAGTTTGGGAACCACTGCTGTAATGTTAAATGTAACTGACAGGAAAATACAAAATCTCAAGTTTATGATTCTTGTTTCATAAATTAGCAGCAGTTACATTACATGTGATACTTGATTTGATTTATTACATTTATTTTTTAAGTTTCTTTCCTCTTGAAAGATTTAAAGTGTCAACATGAAACATAGCTGAAGCCTTCCTCCTTCATGTCCAAATTGTGGGACCATTACTTGTGTTGTTGAATGTTGACTTTAATGGAACTGCTTCTAAGAGTAAGTGCTCACCAAGATAAGACAGGATTTTTCAGTCAGACCTCTACATGTGCTCTGTTTCTCTCTAGCAATTTTGGGGCTGACTGAATCCAGAACAAGATATCTGCTTTTCCTGTCTCTACAAGAATGAGGGGGGATTTGATAGCTGCTTTCAAGTACCTGAAAGGAGGTTTCAAAGAGGATGAATCTAGATTGTTCTCAGTGGTAGCAGACGACAGAACAAGGACTAATGGTCTCAAGCTCCAGTGAGGGATGTTTAGGTTGGATATTAGGAAAAACTTTTTCACTAGGAGGGTGGTGAAGCACTGGAATGGGCTACCTAGGGAGGTGGTGGAATCTCCCTCCTTAGAGGTTTTCGAAGTCAGGCTTGACAGAGCCCTGGCTGGAATGATTTAGTTGGGGCTTGGTCCTGCTTTGAGCAGGGGGTTGGACTAGATGACCTCCTGGGGTCCCTTCCAACCCTGATATTCTATGATTCTATGATTGATACATTTTCCTCTATAAAGAACTGTTGTTTTGCCATAACTGCTAAATTCTGCAATAGGAATGGAATAATTTTAAAAGGATATGCTATATTATGCAGTCCATCACAGTAACAAGCATTAACAGCCTCAGTTCTCATAACTTTAAATTAATTACAGTGTAACCAAGTTTTAAATAAATGAGAGATCATTTTGGTTGCTTATTGTGAAGACCCTGCAGGTAAGCTTTTTTCTGTATTCCAAGGCTTTCACTCCAAATTCAAGACAGAGCGTATGTCTTCACTGCAGTTAAAAAGCCATGGCTGGTCCCTGCCAGCTGACTCAGGATAATGGGATGTTTAATTGCTGTGTAGACATTCAGGATTGGGCTCAATGCAAGCTGCAAGATCCTTTGAGGTGGGAGGATCCTGTGGCTGGAGCTCAAATGCCTCAATGAGCACAATTAAATAGCCCCTTAGGTCAAGCCTTGCAAACCCAATTTGGCATTTTTAATTGAAGTGTAGGCATACCCAGAGTGACTTCATGCACAGGGAGTCTCCAGTAGCTCACATTGACACATGCTAAGGAAACAGCCGGAAGATATAAAAATGGGGGCAGGTCCAGGCTAAGAACAACTTGAGAGATTACTCTCACCTATTAGTTGAAATGGTTGAAACTTCTCTCTGTTTGCTTGGAATGACTCCAAAACTCTGGAAAGCAACAGAGGATAACTAAAAATGAAAGTTCAGGTTCCATAATCTACATTTAAAACTCACAAGGAGTTCATTTTAAAAGCTTCCCCTCTCTGAAGTGGCAAACAGTCAAAATTAATTTAAATCAGCTTGGATATAGATAATGTCACGTGCACCGAAATCTAACTAAAAGAGTCTAGCAAAAGGGTAATGATACTTCAAAGTACATAGTTGGGGAATGTATCCACATGTCTTGGAGGGATTAATGTTAAGTACTGTACTTATTTAATATCTGATGATGTGGGAGAATGAATAAATAACAAGCTAATAAAATACACAGAAGATGCTTCAGTTGGAGGAGTTGTAGACACCAGCAAGAATAGAGAAATAATTCAAAGAGTCCAAGAGAGATTAGCACATTGTTTTAAACAAATTAAAAAGGAGGAATGTTGCAAGATAAAACATATGGGGGAAAAAACCAAAACACAGATATAGGCAATAGAAGTGAGAAGCATGTAAGTCTATACTGCTGAAAGATACTTAGTGACAGTGGGTAGTGGATAGCAAACTAGTCCTGAGTGTGAGATGGAATAGGGATGCAGGTAAAGGTTAAAGGTCAATACATTTCTGAGTTGTATATTATACAGAGACAATATATCCAATGGCTAGTGTGACAAAGTTCTGTCCTTGACTTTGCGAGGCCTTGTAGCTGACACTCTGGACAAGAGGTGCAGTATCACCGGACATCTTCGTGTACTCCTGGCCAGAAGAACCTCCGCAGGATCTGTGCCTGGGTTTTCTCTACCCCTACGTGTCCTCCAAACAGGTGACTGTGGGCAAGGCTCAATATGGCTTTTTGATGTTTTTGTGGCACCAGAAGTTGATGCATCTCCTGCTCCTGCATTTGCACCACACGGTACAGGAGATCTTTCTTCACCATAAAGTAAGGTCCTGGACCCCGGACCTTCCCCTCCACTGGTATCCCATCTATCTCAGCCACCTCTTTCCTGATGTTATCATATTTAGGGTCCTCTGCCTGGTCCCGCCCGAAAGTCTCTCTCCCGGGACTTACCTGTCTGAGCTCCCAGGGGCCAGCTTCTGCTTCTTCCAACGGCTCACTGCTGTCATGGTTGGGGCCAGCCTCTGGCTCACCTTCCATGGTGGTAGTTTCTCTGTTGGCTGCTCGTGTCCATCTGCCTACAAGGGCGGTCTTCTGGCCCTGAGTCAGGATCCGGGTTCCCAAGTCCTTCTCAGCCTTCCTCTCTTTTTTTTGTCTTCTGGGCCTTTTGGGGGGCTGAGAATAGATCCTGAGAAATCTCAGTGAACATTGGGGGTTAACATTCCCCCAATGATGAGTCGCTGCCATCAGGGTTCCCACTTCCCTCCAGTCTCTCCGGGGGGAGTAATTTATCAAACCCTGTATAGTCCCTCCCAATGACTACAGGATATGGGAGTTTAGGAACCATGCCCACTGACACCTCAATGGGTTTCCCCTGAACCTCTGTTTCCACTGGGATGGTGGGGTAATGGCTCACGGCCCCATGCACACATGTCACTGCTACACGTTTGGCTTGTAGCAGCTGGCTACTTTTTACCAGCTTACCCAATATAACGGTGATGGCACTCCCCGAGTCCACAAGCACTGTAGTCTCTGCTCCATTTATCTTCACCGGCCTGGTGTAGTTATGCGGGGCTAATGTGATGCCTGCAAGGTGGATAAGGGAGCACGGGATCTCCCAATCCCCCAAGTTGCATTGCATAGGCTCCTCAGTGCTGGGACACTGTGCTGCTATGTGTCCCCACTCCCCACATGCATAACATCTATACTTGTTTCTAATCACTCCCCTATCATGGAGGTTAGGGAGTTTAGTCCCAGGTTCCCCCCACTCAGGCCAATCCCTTCCTTCTGAGGTCCCCGCTGGTTTTCAGCCCTCCCCCCCCACTTCCTCCACCTAGGACTCCCCAGGGGTTTGGCTGTCCCACCTTCCAGGGTTGGGGTTGGGTGCTTGCTTTGAAAGGGGCCTTCCTTGGGTAGTCGGGTCAATTCCCTGGCTGTCATGCGTCTTTCTACCAGCGTGATCATCTCATCATAGGTGGATGGATCGTTCTGGCCTACCCATTTGCGGAGATCTGGTGGCAGTCCTCGCATGTAATGATCCATGACCAGGGTTTCCAAAAATTTCCTCCGGGCTGCACACCTCGGGCTGTAACCACTTCCATGCAAGGTGTATGAGGTCAAACAGCTGGGACCTCGGGGGTTTGTTCTCCTGGTACTTCCACTCCATGAACCTCTGGGCCCACCGCTGCCATCACCCCTGATCGTGCTAGGATCTCTGCCTTCAGTCAGGTATAGTCAGTGGCGTCCATGGCAGGCAAGTCAAAGTAAGCCTTCTGGACCTCTCTGCACAAAAAAGGGGCGAGAATGCTGGCCCACTTCTCCAGGGGCCATGTCTCACGCTGAGAAGTCCTTTCGAATGAGAGGAGATATGCGTCTACATCATCTTCTGACATCATCTTTGGCAGACAACCAGTGGCCCTCAGGGTTCGCATCCCATCTGACCCCCGGGCCTGGGTGGTGAGGATCTTTAGAAGGTCCACTACCTTTTGCAAGAGTGCACGATCTTGGGTTGCCTGGCCCATTAATAATTGATTGGTTTCTTGCTGTAGGCGCATAGACTCCTGTTGCGCCTTTGCCTGAACCCGGGTGGCCTCCTGCTGGGCTGCAGTGGCTTGTACCAGAGCTCTTACCACCTCCTCCATTGTGATACAAAGGAAACCAAAAAAAAAACCCCAACCCCCTCCCCCAAAAAAACAAATCCCAAACCCCAGTGCACTTTTTTTCTAACCTCTTTCTTCCGTCATGCTGTGAATGATGATCCCATTCCTAACACCAGTTGTGACAAAGTTCTGTCCTTGACTCCATGGGTCCTGCATTTCCTGATGGATATTTGCTAGCCTCAGAGGCTCACTGTGACCCTCCAAACAGCCCTTCTCTCTCTAGAGGCAAGGGTCACAGTCTACTGAGCCATTTTCATCATAAGCCAGCAAGGGAGGTGAGGAGAAACAACCCTGCCTCACAGTCTCTGTTGTCTCCCAGTATCAGTGATTAATCAGGGAGGGGTGGGGGGAGCCCGGGCCCGCCCTCTACTCCAGGCTCCAGCCCAGGGACCCTAAACTTAGCAGCTATGAAAGCTGACTTTCATAGCTGACTTTTTGGAACTTCCCCACAGCAGCCCCCATTCAATATCTTCTTCACAATTACCTCAGGGCCTCCTTCCTTGCACCTGATATGGATTCATACTACTTCGTTCCTCCAACAGCACAACTCCCTCCTATAGCTCCTGACACCCATACTGCACTGACTAACTGAGAGGCTTTTAATTAGTTCCAGCCAGTCCTTAATTGGCTTCAGGTGTCCCAATCAATCTAGCTGTCTCTCTTGCCTTTAGAAGGATCTTAATTGGCCCCAGGTGTCTTGATTAACCTGGAACGACTGCCATTTGGTTACCATGGTACCAGGGATTTGTTTAGCCTGGAGCTAACATACCTGTTCCTCACTACTTTACTGTAGCCATCTAGCCTTGCCCCATCACACTAGGCAGTCAGTATGCTTTGACTTCTGCTTGTTTGTTTCTTCAGATTTGTTTGTCTCCAACAGTTGTATTTTGTTGTATTCTCAGACTGTAGTAATTCCCTTTATTCTGTTCTGATATGACAGCAAGTGGACTAGGACTACTGCATTCAGTTCTGAGCCTTTGGGTACCAGTGAAACGTTGACAAGTTTGACAAGTTCAAAATGGAGCAATTGAAATTATTAGGGATCTGGAAGGACTGATATCTGAGGAAATATTAAGGGCCAGATTATCATTGGCCTATGCCTGGGTAACACTGACAGACCCTGGTCGTGGGCAGACAGGCTCGAACCTGGGGCCTCTGGAGCTTAGTGCATGAGCCTCTACTGCATGAACTAAAAGCCAACTGGCTGTTAGCTAAGGCTGTAGAGAAAACTCATTAATCTCTTTCACTTTAAGTAGTCTCTTGCCACTAGATGGGGCAGAACACCACACCCAGGAGGTGTGTGGGCTACACATGGTTTCATGAGGAGAAGGGAGGAAAAGTGCATGAAGCCTATCCTCCTGTATGCCAGGGATAGTCACAGTCCATGCTTGGGTGGAATGTAGAGACATCTCTCCTGTGCATCTTGCAAAAGGCAGATTAATTATTCTTAAACCTTTCATTAGGCCATATGCTGTCTTGCTGAGCTGATTTACTTTTGGTGGAGCACACGTTACACTATCCGAAGAGATGGTGCAGTCTGTGTGTTCCTTCAGAATATTGGGCATTCAGGAGAGGAATTATGCCTTCCTAAAGCACAAAGCTTCCCAGAGATTCCACCTTTGTGATGTGATTTACCATCACCCATTACTCAGGACTAGGTGTACTTTACACATGCTGGCCATGAAAATTAAGTATGGATAACATGTCTAAAGAATGTCTAAAGAGGGACATGCTAGTATATAAATTAATCTTAAACATTGAGAAGATAGAGGAATTATTTTTGATAGAATGGGATACAACTATGAGTAATGATATGAAACTAAGGGGGCAAATGTAAATCTGATCTTCTTAAGTGTTGGAAGGAAGATGGGCAGAATGACTAATAGTAATGTCTCTTTTCGGTTTCTTACTTCTGATTCTTTAACAAAGTGCAGAGTAATATACAATTGTAAACTTTGTGAAGCAGTGGGATCCGATCTGTGAAAAAAAGACTATCTAATTCTGATGTCTCTGTTTGCTAGGGATTGGTAAATGCAGTTAGAACTGCCAACAGTCAATCCAAATGATTTCATAAATTGCATGATATACTCTCTAAATGTCACATTTTGGATTTAAACATGAAAATGATGTCCTGACCACTAATGGTCTTTAAAGATTCTATACTATCTAATGCAGGAGTAAATTGATTCATGCTGACATCCTAATACAAAATCTAATTTGGATAATTTCATTCTTCTTACCTTAAATTCCTACTGTAGTTTCAACAAGATGTGATGATCTTTTACACTGTGCTTAAATGCAATTGCTGTGCTGTATTTTTGTGAACTCTTAGTTAGCTACCATGTGCCATTCCAAAAGTAAGTGAATTTAAGTGGTAAGTGAATTCCTTCCTATTTCCTAAATTTCTACAGCACTGCAAGATCTTTTGGGATCAAACAAACTACATAAACCTAATATATTATCTATATCAGTTTCTATGTATTGACACACAAACAGAGAGATTTTAATAGAGTACCCCAGCATTTTAGTGTTCTTTTCCTATCAGTAACTATAAACCAATGATTTTTATAAAACAATAAATGCAAGAGTAAGGGGAATGGTGGTTCAAAAGTCAAGAAAAAATGTATTTTGAAGGTTTTTTGCTTTTCACCGCAGGAAAATCATCACTGCATAATACTTTATAAAGCTGAAATTTCGCCACCTATCAGATCATCCTTTCAATTAAGATTCATTTTGTGTTAGGGAATCTCTTAGAGTTTATTGACTAAAAATGAAAATGCTCCAAGGCAGAAAGAATTGGAATAGCTTAAATCATTTCTAAAGTTTGTGGGAGTGTATTGTGAGATTAGATTTAATTTAGTGTTTCTTTTTTTAAGGTACTCCTTGGTGCATCCACCAATACCAGTACATTGATGGGTGATTCACAATACTCCTCCTCACAGGGCAGATCCTGAGATTTCAGTGAGCTTCCTTGAGGCACCATGACCACTGAGGAAGAAAAAAATAGGATCAGATGTTCAAATAGAATCTTATATTTCTACTCATTGAACTAAACAATTGACATGATATACTGTGATTTTAGTAAGTCTTTTGACACATTCCCCCATTACCTAGTGAGGTCAATAGAAAGGAGCATAAATACTGCCAAATTAAGTGTAAAAATGTAATAAGAAAAGCCAAAGAGGAGTTTGAAGAATGGCTAGCCAAAAACTCAAAAGGTAATAACAAAATGCTTTTTAAATACGTCAGAAGCAGGAAGCCTGCTAAGCAACCAGTGGGGCCCCTGGATGATCGAGATACAAAAGGAGCACTTAAAGACGATAAAGTCATTGCAGAGAAACTAAATGAATTCTTTGCTTCAGTCTTCACGGCTGAGGATGTTAGGGAGATTCCCAAACCTAATCTGTCCTTTGTAGGCAATATATCTGAGGAATTGTCACAGATTGAAGTTTCACTAGAGGAGGTTTTGGAATGAATTGATAAACTTAACAGTAACAAGTCACTGGGCCCGTCCAGATGGCATTCACCCAAGAGTTCTGAAATAACTCAAATGTGAAATTGCGGAACTATTAACTATGGTTTGTAATTTCTCCTTTAAATCAGCTTCTGAACCCAGTGACTGGAAGATAGCTAATGTAATGCCAATATTTAAAAAGGGCTCTAGAGGTGATCCTGGCAATTACAGACTGGTAAGTCTAACGTCGGTACCGGGCAAATTAGTTGAAACAATAGTAAAGAATAAAATTGTCAGACACATAGAAGAACATAAATCATTGGGCAAAAGTCAACATGGTTTCTGTAAAGGGAAATTGTGTCTTACTAATCTATTAGAGTTCTTTGAAGGGGTCAACATACATGTGGACAAGGGAGATCCAGTGGACTTAGTGTACTTAGATTTCCAGAAAACCTTTGACCAGGTCCCTCACCAAAGGCTTACGTAAATTAAGTTGTCATGGGACAAAAGGGAAGGTCCTTTCATGGACTGAGAACTGGTTAAAAGACAGGGGAACAAAGGGTAGGAATAAATGGTAAATTTTCAGTATGGAGGGGCATAACTAGTGGTGTTCCTCAAGGGTCAGTCGTAGGACCAATCCTATTCAACTTATTCATAAATGATCTGGAGAAAGGGGTAAAAAGTGAGGTGGCAACCTTTGCAAATGATATTAAACTGCTCAAGATACTTAAGACCAAAGCACACTGTGAAGAACTTCAAAAAGATTTCACAAAACTACGTGATTGGGCAACAAAATGGCAAATGAAATTTAATGTGGATAAATGTAAAGTAATGCACATTGGAAAAAATAATCCCAACTATACATACAATATGATGGGGGCTAATTTAGTTACAATAAATCAGGAAAGAGATCTTAGAGTCATTGTGGATAGTTCTCTGAAGATGTCCATGCAGTGTGCAGTAGGAGTCAAAAAACAAATAAAAGGAAATTCTTCTTCACAAAGTGCACAGTCAACCTGTGGAACTCCTTGCCTGAAGAGGTTGTGAAGGCTAGGACTATAACAGGGTTTAAGAGAGAACTAGATAAATTCATGGAGGCTAAGTCAATTAATGTCTATTAGCCAGGATGGGAAAGGAATGGTGTCCCTAGCCTCTGTTTGTCAGAGGGTGGAGATGGATGGCAGGAGAGAGAACACTTGATCATTATCTGTTCGGTTCACTCCCTCTGGGGCATCTGTCATTGGCCACTGTCGGCAGACAGGATACTGGGCTGGATGGAACTTTGGTTTGATCCAGTATGGCCATTCTTATGTTCTTATGTTCTTATTCTAGGTAAGCAGACTAGGTAAGTTTGGTCTATATTAAATTACTATGTGGTGTGTGCACAACTAGTTGAAAAAAATCATATTCAAAGAGTAATTATCAATGTTTCATTGTCAAACTGGAAGGATGTATCTAGTGGTGTCCTGCAGGGGTTATTGAATAATAATTCCGTGGCTATTGAATAATTTCATTAATGATTTGGAAAATCAAGTGGAGAGTACACTTTTAAAATTTGTGGTTGACAATAAGCTAGGAGGGGTTGCAAATACTTTAGAAGGCAAAGATAAAAACGTTAAAAAAATCTTGATAAATTGCATAATTCGTCTGAAATCAACAAGATGAAATTCAATAAAGAGAAGTGCAAAGTACTACTCTTGGGAAGGAAAAATAAAATATACAAATACAAAATGGGGTATAACTGCAGAAAATTATTTGGAGGTTATAGTGGATAAAACAATGAGTCAATGGTGTGATGCTGTTGCAAAAAAGGCAAATATCATTCTGGGACAGGAGTTCCCATTCTTGGTTTGCGGCTTGTTCAGGGTAAGCCCCTGATGGGCCATGAGCCACTTTGATTACCTGAGCATCTGCATGTACGGCCGCTCGCAGCTCCCAGTGGCCGCGGTTTGCCGTTCCCGGCCAATGGGAGCTACAGGAAGTGGTGGTCCAGCCTGCTCAGCTTCCTGCAGCTCCCTTTTGCCTGGAACTGCGAACCGTGGCCACTGGGAGCTGCGAGCGGCCATACCTGCAGACACTCAGGTAAACAAAGCATCTCGTGGCCCGCTAGGGGCTTAACCTGAAAAAGCTGCGAACCAAGTTTGGGAACCCCTGCTGTAATGTTAACAGAATTAAGTATTAGGGGACTGACACACCGTTTTTCACCAGGAAATCTCTCTCTCTCGCTGAGGCAGAGGAGTAACAAAAAGTAACTCACAGTTCTGGACGCCCTGAGAAAGTGTCACAATTTGGTCTGCGCACTGATTTTATACCAGTATAAATACTTCATTTACGAGTAAAAAGCAACAGAGGGTCCTGTGGCACCTTTAAGACTAACAGATGTATTGGAGCATAAGCTTTCGTGGGTAAAAACCTCACTTCTTCAGATGGGTTTTTACCCATGAAAGCTTATGCTCCGATACTTCTGTTAGTCTTAAAGGTGCCACAACACCCTCTGTTGCTTTTTACAGATTCAGACTAACACGGCTACCCCTCTGATCATTTAGGAGTGTGATTTTTTTAAAAATTAAATAGTTATATTAGTAAAGCCCATAGTGTGGATGCAGTGCTTCTATCAACATATGTATTATTTGTATTACAGTAGTGCCTAAGAGCCCCAGTCTTGGATAAGGACCCCATTGTGTTAGACACTGTACAAACACTGACCATAAAGACTGTCCCTCCCTCATGGAGTTTACAATTTAAATATAAGACAAGAATGACCAGGTGAATATAGACTGAGATATGAGGGAGCACAAAGAAACAACGGGACAATATTGATGAGCACAATAAATGGTGGTGGCACATACCAGAGGCCTAACTTATGTCAAGTTTTTTGTAGGCCTCATGGCAAAGGAGAATTTGAGGAAGGAGGAAAATAAGATAGTTTTGAAGATGTTCATGGGAAGCTTCTCCAAAGTGTTAGGGCAGCATGGGAGAAAACATGAAAGTGCTTGTTTATACATTTAACAAATGGGTTATGAAGGCTGGCTTTAGGCAGGCTCATCCGAGGAAGCAGTTGACAACTTGATAGTGAGTAACTGATGATAGGTAACATGGGGATAGGACCTTGAAAATGAAGAAAAGTAGTTTATGTGTGATTAGAACTAGACAATTTTAAATAGCTTATTTGCTGAAAATTCTTTTTCTGATTGAACTAATTTATGAATTTGGGTTGAAGTCGGTGAATAGCTTCAGCTGAATAAATGAAAAAAAAAGAGTTGAAATGGTTCATTTTGACATTGTTTAAATGAAACATTTTGAGTTTTCTTTATAAAATGTAACTAGATTAATTTAAAAATAAAGTGTAAAGACACCTGAAAATGGAATAAAACAGAACAAAAAAAATCAGATCAGTTAAAAAAAAATCTGAGCCGAAGTTCTGTAGGTAATGTATTGGAGAAAGGGGAGCAAGTGGAGGGATGCAAAAAGAGCTCAAAGAAAGAAGTTAGGGAAATTATCTTTGCATCAGCTTTTTGAATGGATATGATTGTGGCAAAATTTCAAATGTCAAGGCCAAAAAAGAGGATGTAAAATAAGATAAGAGATGATGAGAGCTTGGGCAAAAAAAAAAATGCTGTGTGGATGAAGAGGAAAAAGATGTGTATCAGAGATGTTCGTGGAAATGTGAGAATCCAGAGATGGGGCCAAGTCAAAGATGACATGCAGGTCATGGAGCTGAGTGACAGCCAGAAGAGTAAGGTGGTCCACTGTGATTGCAAAATAAGAACCAGTGAGGGCTTGTAAGGAAAGTTTAGAAGTTCTGTTTTAGCCAGTTGAGCTTAAGCTGATGGCCAGACATCCATGATGAGATGGCGGTGAGATGGGCTGAGGAGATTTCAGTTTAGACAGAAGGGAAAATGTCTACCATAAAGAGGTAGAACTATGAGTCTGTGGACAACACCACCATCCCTGCCTGTCACTCAGTCCTGTAGCCTGGGTATCAGATTCTGACTCAGGCCTCTCTCTATGTCCTCATATCTAGGCTATGTCTAAGTCTTGCAGATCTTTTTTTCTTTTTTGCATAACAGCTTTAGGATATGGACTTTCCTATCCTGCACAGCTAAAACTCTCATCGAGTGTCTTATCATCTTGTGTCTCGGTTGCTCTAGTATCCTTTACTCTGGCATTGACAAATAAAATCTTGTTCTACTCAGATCAATTCAGAATACTGCTGCAAAGATCTTTTTTTTTCTTGCTCGTTGCTTTGGCATCCCTCCCTTTGTAGCCCTCAACTAGCTCCCTCTTCTCTGCTGTAGCAAATGTAAGCTACTTGTCTACTTTCAAGGCCCTTCAGACCCTATTCCAGTGGTGGGCCGCTGCTTCTCACAGCTCCCATTGGCTGGGAATGGGGAACTGCAGCCACTGGGAGCTGTGGTGGCCGTGCTTGAGGATGGTCAATGTAAACAAACTGTCTTGTGGCCTGCCAGCAGATTAATCTGACTGTCCGCGGGCCACAGGTTGCCCACCACTGCCCTATCCCCCTCCTTCCTATCATCTCTCATTCACTATGAAAAGGTCATCTCCCACCTCTAGTCAGCCCATGATGTCATCCTTCATTGCCCACTTCTTAAATTTTCAAATAAGCAACTTCATGCTTTCTTCCATGCCAACCTTCATGTTTGGGAGGTGTTGACTGGTTCTTTTCCTCGCCACTCAGAATGCACAGGTTTACAGACAGACTCTTGAGCTGAAGAGTGTCATTTATTTGCTGCTCTAGTGAGTGATTAGTTTACAGAATTAGGGCACAGTGTAGGGTTAAATGAAAGTGCACACCCATATTTAGGTGCTTGCCTTAAATGTATTGTTACAATTTTTTTTATTATATATTGTATATATTATTATATATTGTATAAACACTTTTGTGCCTAGCACTAAGATTAGTTCACTAATTCAGTTGTTTACCTGATTGAATTGCTGAACAAGTTGTTTACCTGCAGGTTTTTTGCTGCCACAAGCAAAAAAAAAAAAAAAAACCTCCCGGAATGCCGCCCCTGGAATTGTGCCACCATGCTTGGTTTGCTGGTGCCTAGAGCCGGTCCTGATCAGGTTGCTGGCTTAGCTTTTTATCAGGCTGTTCTCTTTCCTTGCCAGACAAGCAGGCATCTTTTCACATGTCCCAACAATTAAAATATACTTTCTACATATTGCATCCTACAGGATGTACCCTATAAACATCTGGAAAGCTAAATAATTATTCTTCACATTCCTCCTTTAAACTATCTTTTGCTGTGACAGCTACAAAGAGGACATATCATACTGACCAATCGTGTCTCATTGTACCGTGTACTCTCCCATCTGTCTGTGTTCATCAGTTGTCTTCTCTCCTTTAATTGAAAACTCTTTTGTGCACAGACAGTCTTTTTTTTCTGAGTTTATACAATGCTTAACACAATGGGGTCCTCATCCATGAATGAGGATCTTAGGTGCTATGAGAATTCAAATAATAATAATTAATAGTAATAATAATAGTATCAGAGTGTTTTACAAACATTAATGAATTTATCTTCACAATATCCCTATGAGAGTAAGTGATACTATTATCTTTATTTGGTAGCTGGGGAATAGAAGAACAAAGAGATTAAGACCTAAATTGTCAAGTATCCACTAAGTTTGGTTGCTCAAATTGTGACACTTGGGGACTGATTTTTGAAAGTACTTAGCATTTTTATAGCAAATCATTTGTTCAAAGCACAGTTCCAGTTAACTTTAGTTGCAGTTGCAAGTGCTCAGCAAATCTGGCCTCAGGTGTCTGGCATTGGACACCAAGGAATAAACACACAGTTAGTGGGTACCTATGAAAATTTTGATTTAAAAGATTTGCCCTACATCATATAGAAAATCTATAGCAAAGGCAGAATCAATTTCTCCTGGGTGGTATCCTTAAACAGGAGACTATCCTTTCTCTTCCTTCAATCCCTTGCCTCATTCACTACACTATCATTTAACTTCAGCAACAAATGAAAGAGGAATCCTGAAGACAACAACCTCATTCATTACACAACCGTGATTCATCCCCAGCGCACCATCCATCCTGTGCACTGAATAAGGTAGGGATGCTATGGGAACAATAGTATGTGATCTTGTAATTAAAGATTGGTTGCAAAGATGCATTATGATACAATCTTTGAAGTTATGACTATGTTTAAAAGCATCACCCTTGAGCCAAGATCTGGTATCACTTTTAGTTCTCAAACCACAACTATACTATTCTGAGGCATGAATAACATAGTATGATGTATAATATAAATCTATGCCAATTGTTGTGGTAATTTTTAACTGGGATTCATCTGATTTTTAAGGAGTACTTCTCTTATCTGTAATTAATGTCAGGAAACAGACACTAGTTGTATAACAAAAGTTTTTTTTTTTTTTTTTACAATCACAAGTTTATGGTAAAGATAACTTATGAAGCTTAATTCAGGTTACTTCTATTGCTTTACCTCAGGGAATTAAGGATCTCATGTCAGAAGCAAATCAAGGTAAAAAATTTAAAGCTTGTTATGCCAGGTATTTCCTAACAGACATGTGACAGAATTGAACATCTGGGAGTTGGGAAATGTTCATGAATACCTCAGGATTATCCCCTTTTCAAAAACATCCAATTTATGAATTTACATAATTGTAATAGTGCATACCAGAACCCTGAGGCAGCATGGTCCATATGTGCAATAGTTGGTCAGACTGGACCAGGGAGTGGCAACCTTTGGCACGTGGCTCACCAGGATAAGCCCCTTGGCGGGCCAGGCTGGTTTGTTTATCTGCCATGTCCGCAGGTTCAGTTGATTGCGGTTCCCACTGGCCGTGGTTCCCCGCTCCAGGCCAATGGAGGCTGCGGGAAGTGGCGGCCAGCATATCCCTTGGCCCGCGCTGCTTCCCTGGGACAGTGCGCCAAAGGTTGCTGATCCATGCCAAAAAATTATGTTGTTATTTATTGTTTCCAAATATCTCACAGCACTTTTGTACCCACCTGCTTATTTGAAAGCAAAAAAAGAGTAAAATCGTAGTGTAAGTGGACATATGATAGGTGAGGATGTTTAAAACGCTGATATTTTTTGGAACATTTTGTGTGTGTGTGTGTGTGTTAACAATAGGAGGTGGGAGCACTACATTTGTTCCCTTCCCTCAGTAAGGTACAAGAGGCCTTGTCATGATCATGTTGAACTGATTCCTGTATGGTCCTAAAAGAAACTGGAATACCCTGCATTGGACACTTTTGAGATGGACAAAATAAGCTGATTCCCCTTTCCATCCTTCTGGCCAAATTGTTTAGTAAATGATGTTCTGGACAAATGGCAGAAAAGGCCATAATCTGGTCACAAATGTCCAGCAGAAGATTCACCTAGTACCAGGCGGAACTCTTTGCTGGATGGAGCTGTGTTGCTGCTGAGTCCGTGTCTCTGTCTCTGCTATTTCCAGTGTAGAGAGGATGGGAGAGGAGTTGGAGGTGTGCATAGTGGAGATCTGCAGGAGTTGGAGGAGGTGTGCATAGTGGAGATCTGCTATGCTACACCATTCTTCCTGTGACATAAAGTCCATTAAGGACCGTATGCCAGTGGCACAACTTAGACCTTCCGAGCAGCAGTTCTAAATGGTGTCAGGGCTAGGACCAGCTCAGAGGTTCAGGTAGCCATAACCAGACTCTTGAAGCTTCCTTCTCTTTTGCTTTAGGCAGTACTTGACATAGGAGAGAGTCTCTCCCTAATTTCTAGTTCTCTGGAATGCGATTATGTTAATATGTTTATATCAGATATGTGCTGTATTTCACTCAGCTCACTGAATATGCTGTACTAATCCCTACCAAGTGCAAAGAAACATCAGCAGGTCAATAAAATAGCAAAAGAACCATTACACTAGGAAAAGAGAAGTCACAATTTACTCTTTTTTCAATAAAGATGTACCTGAAAAAGCATTTTGTTTTCAGCATAATTTAATCCCATGGACTTCCATGTGGTAATTGCTCAAGAAAGCAAAAACTCATTGTTTCTCCCTGATTTCAGTATATTAAGCACATACACAGGGAGACAGTGGTCTGGAATGTCTGAATAAGGGGGAGGAAAAATAAACTTTAAAATAAATATTATATTTCAGAAAAGGTCTTTGATGTTTTTTGCATAACTAATATACTTGTTCATTATGTGTTACTTTGGAAGTGAATATGAAAAAATGACTAATAGCTCAGTAGGGAGAATTAGTTCACTTATCACATTAAATAATATTTCCATTTAGCAAAGTATTATATTTTAAGTTTGCCTTCTAATGCAGAGAACCACCATTGCTTACTATTCTTTGTTTAAATGAAAACCAATTTAAGTTAAGTTTTGGCTCAGTATTTCTTTAATCACTCTGATCTATTTTAATCTTGCCCCAACAAATCTTTGGAAGAAGTAAATCAAGCATAAGCCACTTAAATGAAACATGGATAACTGGAAAAGCCCTGATGGATCAAATCTTCAGGACCCTTTTTTTTTATTAAGTGCAATGAGCATTTGTCACCATAATGGTGACAATCATACTTGCTTAATCCATTTTGCTGCAATGATTTTTGGTATCATTGTCTTGCCAGTTACTATTAGGGGTCTTTTTATGGTGGTTAAAAGTCAAAAATTGCTCATGGATAGTGTTGTTCCACATAATGGAAAGCAGGAAATTCTTCTGTCAATTACAATTAGAAGAGTTAATATAGCGAGGAAAGGTCACAAATACTTTAGTGGAGTAGAATGAGCTGCAGCTACTCTTTTATAACATTAGGTAACATTTAAGTAAAGGCAAAATTAATCTCTGGGGTAACTCCATTGATATCATTGAAGTTATGCTGGGGATAATTTTGACTCAAACTGTTTAAATGGGATGGTTGCTTAATTGGGATGAACTTCAGTTCATTAAGTTGTCATTAGTAAGCAATTTCCATAATGTTTTAGTGCATATTCTTTAGTGCATTACTCTTAAAATCTATTTTTCTTATAAGCAAGGTCAGTTTAGCTCCTTTAATATTTTCATATTTTATAGTATTCCTTACATTTTCAGGAATATTGTAGGGATCACAATAAATATTTCTCTCAAATATATTTTAAAGATGTTTTCCAATCCCAAGGTTGAATTTTCCTGAATGACTAAGAGACACTGTTAAAAGCGGTAGGCCAATAACTTGGACCATCATTCGTTCTCTTAGATTTGTATGGCATGTTCATTATCACACATGATAATGTGCATATTGTGACAGAACACACCCCTTTATTCATACCCTACACATTGTTGTAATACACTTTGTATAAAGCAGGGATCAGAAACCTTTGGCAAGCAGCCCGCCCGGGTAAGCCTCCTGGCGGGCCGGGCCAGTTTGTTTACTTGTCACGTCCACAAGTTCGTCCTATCGTCCCTCCCATTGGCTGCGGTTCACCTTTCCAGGCCAATGGGGGTGGCGGGAAGCAGCACAGGCCAAGCGATGTGCTGGCTGCCGCTTCTCGCCGCCCCCATTGGCCTGGAGCAGCGAACTGCGGCCAGTGGGAGCCGTGATTGGCAGAACTTGCAGACGCGGCAGGTAAACAAACCGGCCCGGCCTGCCAGGGGGCTTACCCTGGCAAACCGCATGTCAAAGGTTGCCAATCCCTGGTATAAAGTATGCTTTGCAAGGTATCATTTAAAAACTCATAATCTGCTGGTCTGTAGTGTCCTGTGAATTTATAAGATTCCTCTATGATATTACCACATGTTCCAAACCCCACTGCCCTGTCCAGGCAGAAATCAGGTTTGTCCTAAACAAAGGAAGCAATGTATGCTTGCCTTAATTTGCATTTAAATAGTAAACAGAGTCATCAAGAAGTTAGGGAAAACAAAGGAAAATAAAACAGGTTGGAAAAAAACAGCGGGAAATATCCTTCCATATAGTGTTTTGTCTGCTGGGGCTCAGCTGGAAATGCTTTTCAAAACAGGGACTAAAACTATAAAAAGGAGGGAAACCACCTCAAGGCACCTGCTCCCCATTTCATTCACTGCAGCTGAACAAACAAATGAAACAGCTGTTGGAATCTGGGGGAGGGGTCCTGATGTAAAGTTTTTGGTCAGTAAGACTACTAAAAGCACATGATCAGAAAACTTTATTTTTACTCTAATATAGTTTAAGTTAGCAGCAGTAAGAATTTTATCTTGATATTTCTTGTAATTGTTTCTGACTTTTATGCCTCATTACTTGTACTCATGTAAAATCTTTCTCTTTTTAATTAATAAACTTGTTTTATTGTTTTATCCAACCCAGTGTGTTCAAGTTGAAGCATCTGGGTAACTCCATTTGCGGTAACAAGTTGTGTGTTTATTATTCCCTTAAAGGAATAATTAACTTAACATATTTGTACTGTCCAGGAAAGGGCTGGCAAGAACTGGAAACAGGGGTAAGTGTTGGTGTCATAGAATCATAAAAAATTGGGGTTGGAAGAGACCTCAGGAGGTCATTTAGTCCAACCCCCTGCTCAAAGCAGGACCAACACCAACTACATCATCCCAGCCAAGGCTTTGTCAAGCCTGGCCTTAAAAACCTCTACGGATGGAGATTCCACCACCTCACTAGATAACCCATTCCAGTGCTTCAGTACCCTTCTAGTGAAATAGTTATTCCTAATTTCCAACCTAGACCTCCCCCACTGCAACTTGAGACCATTGCTCCTTGTTCTGTCATCTGCCACTGAGAACAGCCTAGCTCCATCCTCCTTGCAACTCCCCTTCAGATAGTTGAAGGCTGCTATCAAATCCCCCCTCATTCTTCTTTTATGAAGACTAAATAAGTCGAGTTCCTTCAGCCTCTCCTCATAAGTCATGTGCCCCAGCGCTCTAATCATTTTCATTGTCCTCCGCTGGATTCTCTCCAACTTGTCCACGTATTTTCTGTATTGGATGGCCTAAAACTGCACACAATACTTCAGATGTGGCCTCACCAGGGCCTAATAGAGGGGAATAATCACTTCCCTTGATCTTCTGGCAATGCTCCAACTAATGCATCCTAATATGCCATTAAACTTCTTGGCCACAAAGGTACACTGTTGACTCATCCACTGTAATCCCCAGGTCCTTTTTTGCAGAACTGCTTTTTAGCCAGTCAGTCCTATGCCTGTAGCAGTGCATGGGATTCTTCTGTCTTAAGTACAGGACTCTGCACTAGTCCTTGTTGAAGCTCATCAGATTTCTTTTAGCCCAATCTTCCAATTTGTCTAGGGCACTCTGGACCCAATCTCTACCCTCCAGCATATCTACCTCTCCCCTCAGCTTAGTGTCATCTGTGAATCTGCTGAGGGTGAAATCCATCCCCTCATCCAGATCATTAATGAAGATGTTGAACAAAATCGGATGCAGGCCCAACCCCTGGGGCCCTCCGCTTGATATCGGCTGCCAACTAGATATCGAGCTGTTGATCACTACCCATTGAGCCTGACGATCTAGCAAGCTTTCTGTCCACCTTATAGTCCATTCATCCAATCCGTACTTTTTTAACTTGCTGGCAAGAATACTGTGGGAGACCATATCAAAAGCTTTGCTAAAGTCAAGGTATACCATGTCCACCACTTTCCCCATATCCAGAGAGCCAATTATATCATCATAGATGGCAATCAGGTTGGTCAGGCATGATTTACCCTTGGTGAATCTATGTTGACTGTTCCTGATCACCTTCCTCTCAACCCAGGCTGATAAGAGACAAGGTGTGGCTGGCTGGCTGGCTGCAGCAGCACACACAGACATAGCTGAGAGTGACTTACATTCTGTAGGCTGTTTTTTGAGTAGTCCAGGTGGGAGGCTTCAGCAGCAAGGCATTGTAAAGGGCACCCTAGGTTACAGGGGTGACACAGCTACTCATCAGTCTGGATTGTACTCTGGTATGTCGCACATACTAGTGATGACATTTAAAAAAACAAAGGATTTGTAAGAACCCTACACTATCAATGGAACAATATATGCTTGTGTAAGTGCTTAATATGCAAATAACTCAGAGAAAATTACAGTATTCTTATTGATTTCATTATTTTGCACACATGCAGGACTGAAACTGACAAATTCATCAGAAAATGCAGGGGAGGAGAAACAGAAAAACAGAGGCAACAAAGTACAGAATGTGAATGGCAGATGGGAGAAAATCTATAATTGTAGATTTTTCAGAAAGGTTGAGAGCTGGACTCCCTATTGACAGGCAAAGGTGGCACCTTCCCCCCCAAAAACATGCTCCTATATGTATGTATTTATACTTGAAAAATATATTCCAGACATGAATCTGAAATGGAAGTGCCAAAATACTTTGAGGAAAAGTTCTTCTCATGTTCCAATCTAACTGGAAGCATTAGAAATCTCATGTCCTTATCTCTCTAAATTCTGACCAGAAATTAGAAGAATATATTTTGTTGATAATTCAATGAGTCTGACATTTGTAAGTAGAAGGAATACACAAAATTAGATTTGGGTGATGTGATGGGAATGTCTTCTTTTCCTTATCACATCATTTTGTATTCAATATTATTCAGTGGTTTTTGTTATTATCTATATTATCTTAGTGTTTGAATGATATTTAGGCCTATTATGCATCCACAGCCCAGGGTGGTTTTAAGAGAGTTGTATATTTTGTGAATTTTAACCATATATGTATCATTATTATCTTAAAATACTGTGGTCTTCTTGTAACAAAAGTCCCATTCATTTGCACGGGACAAATATTTGACACACACAGGTATTTTACTGATACAGTACCCTGATGGTTCAGAATCAGAATTGAGAAGGCTAGTCAGACCTTTGAATATGATCCATATATCTGTATGTCAAAATATGAGGTTGCAAGTGGAGCATGCAAGAGATGATGGCTTGCTGCTCTTCAGCCTTCACCCTGAATTTCATGATTCTTGTTTCTCATCCTTATTGTTTCATTCACACTAGTAACTTGTGTTTGTATATACGCAAACCAGTACACAAGTATTTCTCACTCTAAATAGAGGGAGAACCAGTAATAACTTAGATTCCACTGAATGGTAATTGTTGACAAGTAACATTTCATTGGGGAGGCCATGGAACTGATTATAAAAAAGTAACCACAATTTCTAAATCTAGGTTTCTTAACTTGATATGAGGAATTAAATATCAGTGGCCTGATTTTTCAAAGGTGCTGAGCATACACATTTCACCCTGACTTTACTGGGAATTGTGTGCACCCAGTACTTCTGAAGATGAGATAGCTTATATTTAGGTGCCTAAATGCCTAATAAAAGTTTACATTTCAGCATTTAGGTTTACAGTTTTTCCCAGGTAAATTTCTAACAACTGCTTTTCCTGATCTTGGTTCCTGCTATATTTTGGTAAAAAGAAAAAAGTCAGACATATTTAGGGTCTTTTTATTAAAATTGATGGTTGTCTGGCAGATGATCAGAAGTCTGGCAGCTTAGCAATAGTCCCAGCTGAGACAAATTAGTTGTCAAAATGCAGGTGAGAAAGTCAAAGGCATCAAACAAATGCAATTGATGTTATGGTTACAGGAATAAAGAGGTCAATTCCCTACTTATCCTGCCTAAACAGTATAAACATATTCTGTAGATCCACTAGGTAATTTAGAGGTTGTTTTTTTTCCCCTTCAGATGGTAACAACCATGTATTTAAAGAAGAGAAAAGGCATTCAAAGCAATATTCTGTAGCTTTGTGAAATTAAACCCTTCCTATAATGCACTCACATTGCTGCCATTGCAGGCTGACAAGTAAGAAAATAAATAAACTAAGATTCCTCAATACGCATGTTTCATTTGAAGATTTTGGTTGAGATGAGAATGCATCTTTTATAAACTTTTTCAGAATATTTCTCTAAAACTAGTCCTGGTGGATTTACTGTCTCTCATTTGTATATTTAAAAAACTTCAAACGAATCTTTTTGAAACATTTAGTGTTTGAGTCATGCCTAAAATACAATAGCAGCTCATATTTTTATAATAAACACAGATAGATTCTGGTTAAATTAATAGAAACATTTAGGACTACATGTAGTGATTTATTGCATGAGTTGTTTCAGTGGTGCCACAATCAAAGCAGTGTGCTACTCAACATGAACAAGGGGATCCTCATACCACACCATACCATAATTTAAGATGTAAGACTTGGGGTGAAATTCCACCCATGTGAAGCCAATGGATATTTTCCCATTGACTTCAGTAGGGCTAGGATTTAACCTTTTGTCTCCATCTGCACAGAAAAGCTTGCTATCTTACACAGATGAAATAATTCACACGGCAGAGAAGAGTAATCACAGGGCACATTGAGACTGAGCAGACGTGGATGGATCTCCTTCACTTACATTAATATTAGGGCTGTCAATTAATCACAGTTAACTCACACAAATAACTCAAAACATTATTCATGATTGATTATTGGCTCCATTAAACAATAGAATACCAATTGAAATTTATTAAATATTTTGGAATGTTTTTCTACAATTTCAAATATATTAATTTCTATTACAACACAGAATACAAAGTGTACAGTGCTCACTTTATATTACTATTTTTGATTACAAGTATTTGCATTGTAAAAATGTTAAACAAAAGAAATAATATTTTCAATTCACCTCATGTACATACTGTAGTGCAATCTCTTTGTCATGAAAGTGTCACTTACAAATGTAGATTTTTTTTCTTACATAACTGCACTCAAAAACAAAATAATGTAAAACGTTACAGCCTATATGTCCATTCAGTCCTACGTCTTGTTCAGCCAATCGCTAAGACAAACAAGTTCGTTTACATTTACGGGGATACTGCTGCCTGCTTCTTATTTACAATGTCACCTGAAAGTGAGAACAAGCGTTCACATGACACTTTTGTAGCTGGTGTTGCAAGGTATTTATGTGCCAGATATGCTAAACATTCGTATGCCTCTTCATGCTTTGGGCACCGTTCCAGAGAACATTCTTCCATCTGGATGATGCTCATTAAAAAAAAAAGTGTGTTAATTAAATTTGTGACTGAACTCCTTGCAGGAGAATTGTATGTCTCCTGCTCTGTGCTACCCACATTCTGCCATATATTTCATATTAAAGCAGTTTCAGATGATGACCCAGCATGTTTGTTTTAAGAACATTTTTACTGCAGATTTGACAAAATGCAAAGAAGGTACCAATGTGAGATTTCTAAAGATAGCTACAGCGCTTGACCCAAGGTTTAAGAATCTGTAGAGCCTTCCAAAATCTGAGAGGGAATTGGTGTGGCACATGCTTTCAGAAGTCTTAAAAGAGCAGCACTCCAATGTGGAAGTTACAGAATCCGAATCACCAAAAAAGAAAATCAACCTTCTGCTGGTGGCATCTGACTCAGATGATGAAAATAAATATGAGTCGGTCCACTCTGCTTTTGATTGTTATCGAGCAGAACCCATCATCAGCATGGACACATGGTATGTCCTCTGGAATGGTGGCTGAAGCATAAAGGGACATATGAATCTTTAGCACATCTGGCACGTAAATATCTTATTATGCCGGCTACAACAGTGCCATGCAAATGCCTGTTCTCACTTTCAGGTGACACTGTAAACAAGAAGTGGGCAGCATTATTTCCTGCAAATGTAAACAAACATGTTTGTCTGAGCAATTGTTGAAGTAGGACTGAGTGGTCTTGTAGGCTCTAAAGTTTTACATTGAAAAATAAAACAACACAGTGTTTTTTGTACATAATTCTACATTTGTAAGTTCAACTTTTATGATAAAGAGATTGCACTACTTGTATTAGCTGAATTGAAAAATACTATTTATTTTGTTTTTGACAGTGCAAATATTTGTCATCAAAAATAAATATAAAGTGAGCACTGTACACTTTATATTCTGTGTTGCAATTGAAATCAATATATTTGAAAATGTAGAAAAACATCCAAAAATATTTAAATGGTATTCTATTATTGTTTAACAGTGCAATTAATCATGTGATGAATCACAAATATTTTTAATCGCTTGACAGCCCTAATTAATATATAATAAAATTATTTACTCAATCTATTATTTTCTAAGTTAACCCACTCGAGTTTGGATTCTTATACTGTAGCCAAATTAACACTCTCCCTGGCATATGCACCCCTGACAGCACGTCACCAGGTGTATGTACCTTTATTTATAAACCAACTGTTGGAATCAAGGAGGCAGACATGGATCTGTTGAAATGCCATCTTTCACACAATGGAAAAGTTGTTTGGTTTGTGTCAGGGCTATGCTAAAGCTAATCTACCAGGCAGCTATTTTCAACATTTCATCTAGAGGGAGGCTGTAATAGGGAAAAAGAATGCAATATGTTTTATGGATTGACACTTCTTACAATATTGATGCTTTTTATTACCCTTTCATCTGACCAGCCATGGAACTGCATGTCTTAGGTGTTTGTTACCAATAGAAATTTGTTTTAAAAATGAAACTAACATCCCTTTCTTGGATCTGATTGACTTTATAGCCATAGTGTGGCTAATATGAGTAGACTTTAACCATGAGGAGTAAATGGCTGCCTTAGTCAAGCTATGTGGTTGTGTATTTGCAGTTACCTCACAAAATATCATTTGCACTTATTATCTGGTTACAAAATAACTCTAATCATCACTGTACAGCTGGAGCTGTTCCTGTAGTTTGCATGAATCTTGCTGGAACCTTCCCGATCCAAATGTTTTCAAATTAGTTATTAATATCAGTTTGTAATATGCTCTTTGGAACTGAATATTTGAAGAATTCCCCTTTCCATCAGCAACATAGGAATGTGCTTTAGTAAACAATTCTGCACTGGCAAACAGACAGACTGGATGACCTACGTCGATTCTATCTATAACTTCTATTGGCACATTCTGTAGATGGTTCCATAATAGTTGAAATCATTGTATTTTGGTTATTATTTCATCACATTTATATATTTTTTTTAATTTTCACAACTGTAGCAATGAGTCCTGAAAAGGATGATGTTACACAGGGCTCTGCCAGATCAGCTATTAATTAGATAAGACTATTGATACTAAAATAACCTGTGCCAATTTGACCCACTTTCACTGTGCTGCAGTGCAGAGGGTTGTCCTTTGAGATTTGTACAGTACTGTACTTCCACATACTAATGAACACTGAATTGAAGGGACAGGTCTAGTGAGCTATATCTGAAAAAAATCACTTATGAGAAACCTAAGGAAGGCTTTTTTATAATGTGAACACTTCCCAATGTCTCTTCAGTTGTAGGGATAGGGAAGAAATCAACACAGAGGGGAAGGAGAATAATGATCTATGAAGGGGGTGATAAATGTGTGATAAAGTAAATAAACAGCAAGAGATAAAAAACAGTGAAGTAAATATGGAGAGTCCAATTCTTATATGTACGTCCTTAATTGAATGTGTATTTGGGTGATTATATCGTGCATTTGGTTGGGATCTGGATATCTGATGAACATCCCAATGTTTGAAATCTGGGGATCCGATCTTCCACCTAGTAAAGTCACTGCCAAAATGCCCTTTAATTTGCAGGATCAAGACCTGCACCTACAGAGACCAAGAATACAAAAGACTGAGGTGAAAAGATGTATGAAAGAAGAGAAAAAAAAAGTAAAATAAACTTTAAGGGAATTCTCTGAGACAAGAAAAAAATATTATGGGGGGTGGGGAATCCAAACTGAAGTAAATACTAAATATTATAAATAAAACATAAGGAAGCAAAGTGCAGTGAAAGAAAGACCATGATGTAGAGAGAGTGAGTGAGTGCTGGAGGAATAAAGACAAATATTAAATGGACCATAAAATTAGAAAGAGAAGCAGCAAACAATAACATAAATACTATGTACGTGCCAGGGAATAACAAAGTTTAAAAGAATGCTGTCTATAATCCCTACTACTTTGTTAACGTAACTGATAAGAAGTATGTGTTCTTCTTTATTTATATAATTTGTGATATACTGCCAGAGGTTTGAATTTGTCGGTAACCAATCAAAAACACTAAGAACCCTAGGTTGACTTCAAATAAAGAACAGATGGGACTGTGTTGTTGCACTCCATATGCTTTATGAAAATATACTTATGAATGTGAATATGATGTAACTGGAATATGCTTTATGCAAAAGGCCTCTTGTAAGGTACCATTACAAAGCTTATAATCTACTGAGTGTGTTCATCCTATTTTTTTGCATATATTATTTCTACGTCTGAAGTTAGGAGAATAAGATATAAACTTGTATTATTGATGTAAACATATTAAATGGAAGCCATTAAGGTTGCTTCAGAAACAATTAACTGTAAATGGCTCTATTTACTTGCAAACCTTCCTGTGTACCTGTGGGCCAATGGAGGCTGGGGTCTTACAGTGACAGGTGACCATGTCACGTGATAATGAAATTCATCTTAAATCTGGTACTTTTCCATTTAGAAGGAGGGGTGGGGACCCAGAGAGACAAAAGATTCCCGCCTTGTGCCAAAGCTATAAAAGGGGATGGATCAGGACAAAGGGGCTGCAGTCATGCAAAAATCCCTACTTACCAGTAGATGGCTGCTGGAATTAACAAGGACTGTACCAGGGGAAAGGATTGGGCTCAGACTAGGAAGAAGTCTAGTCTGTGAAAGAAGCTTATTGGAACATCTCTGAGGGTGAAATATTACCTGTAATCAGTTTCTTAATGTATTAGGCTTAGACTTGCATGTTTTTGCTTTATTTTGCTTGGTGACTTACTTTGTTCTGTCTGTTATTACTTTAAACCACTTAAATCCTACTTTTTATACTTTATAAAATCACTTTTGTTTATTAATTAACCCAGAGTAAGTGATTAATACCTGGGGGGGCAAACAACTGTGCATATCTCTCTATCAGTGATATAGGGGGGCGAACAATTTATGAGTTTACCCTGTATAAGCTTTATACAGAGTAAAATGGATTTATTTGGGGGTTGGATCCCACTGGGGCTGGGTGTCTGGGTGCTGGAGCTAGGTGACTGGGTGCTGGAGCTAAGTGACTTGCTGAGCTGTTTTCAGTTAAGCCTGCAGCTTTGGGGGCGTGGACCAGACCTGGGTCAGTGTTGCAACAGGCTAGCATGTCTGGCTCAACAAGGCAGGGTTCTGGAGTTCCAAGCTGGCAGGGAAAATGGGCTCAGAGCTAATCTCAGCACATCAGGTGACAGTCCCAAGAGAGTCTCTGTGACTGAACCCGTCACAGGGACTTTTTCTGATTTTGTACATACACACATTAATGAACCAAGAAATGAAGTTAACATTGGTAGGGGAAAAAATGGAAACCATCATAAGTGACATGGTGGGAAAACAATAATTAAAAAACCCTCTTGTCTTGTACTATGTATAGTAGCCTTTGTGGTATTCAGCATTCACACTGGATCCAACATGCTTTAAAGAAATCCTTGTCTGTTTATTTTTTATTCAGTGTCCAATTCCAACTGCCTCTGCATGACAGAAGATGGTTTTCTACAATAAAAACCCTCCCCAGACTTCTTGTCTGGAAAGCTAAAGCAATTAACTGCATCGTTCCCATGGCCAGATTCTTATATGCTGTTCTCCTCACTTACTGTGCCTTCATGCCTAATAACTTTTACACTATTAATTCCATGTATCAGCCTTGTCTGACTTTGATTTTAAGCTCTCCAGGACAGGGATTTTGCCTTGTATTTGTTTTGTTAATGCAATCTATGTGGTAATTACTATAATTTATCATTATTTAGTATAGTGCCATAAAAATAGAAGGCTATTCTTGCTAATTATTGGTGAAAGGCAAATGATTTGGAGTTTGGGTTTGGTTTAGTCAAGCATCCAAAATCAAACATTTTTCTGACTTCTCCAAATTATTATGCTTATTCACACAAAGTGTCTATTGTCCCCAACCTTCTCTGCTCTGTTCTTGAGGGCTGGGGAGGCTAGTAGCTTGCTACATTCCCTTTTCATCAGATTCTTAGCTTCATATGTGATGGTTTATATTGTACCCCGTAAGCATGTGGAATTAACTCATGGCCCTAATGAAGTCAATGAGAAAACTACAATTCACTTCATTGGGGCCAGGATTTAAAAATAATAATAATTATTTTTATTATTTTTAAATAAGGGAGGGATAGCTCAGTGGTTTGAGCATTGGCCCCCCCTAAACCCAGGGTTGTGAGTTCAATCCTTGAGAGGGCCACTTGGGGATCTGGGGCAAAATCAGTACTTGGTCCTGCTATGAAGGCAGGGGGCTGGACTCGATGACCTTTCAAGGTCCCTTCCAGTTCTAGGAGATGGGATATCTCCATTAATTTTTTTTTCTTTTCCTTTGGTGTTTTCAAAGATAGCCTAGGAAGACACATTTCTCATGACCTTTGTGATCAGGAATGGTCTGTCAGGCCCACAGCCTTGCAAGCCACCTACATCCCAGCTTCTATATGGGGACAAATAAGAAGCTGCCCTCCCAACTGATTCCAAAGGAACCCATCAGCCCCCTTTGGATCCTTCTGAACTTATTTTTTAAATGTAAAATATGCTTGGGACTTCACATCTCAGAATGCACCATGGGAGTGTGAAATCCTACATTGTTCCCTCATTCCTTCTACACCAGAAAACCCAAATTCTATTGCAGTTTTTGCTAAAATTTTGAACTCAGTTGAAATTCTAGTTATTAATATAAATAATTTAGCACTTATAGATCCCAGCTCTATTGTTTCAGATACCCCAAAGGGTTTGAAATACTTAGCCAAGTCAAGATAAAGGATGGGAAGGGAAACAAAGAGAGGGACAGTGACTGCCCAAAGTTACACAGCAGATCAGCAACTTAGTTCGGAATGGAACCAAGGCCTCTTAGCACTTAGTTCAGCGTCCTCACCACAGAGCAACACTGCCAATCCTTTGTGGCATCTGCTGTACTTCCCCCAAACTCATCTTAAGTAGTTAATAGTCCATTCCAACACACCTCTTTCTTTACTCTCTTGAATTGTTTGCCAAGTATTTTTTAGTGGGTCTTAACACAGAAGTCAAAGAAATGAGTAAGGGTTAAAATCTTTGTTATGCTATCCTTATTTTATCTAGTGTGTCCCTTTAGTTTTACCCATAGCTCTTTCTCTCAACATATTAACTATCACTGGTAAGTAGCTAGAAGAGAAAAGCTTTATCCACTCCACAGAACAGATACCAGACACTGCCACGAGAATTGTGCTGGCACTAAGGCCCAGCTCTTCAACAGCATTTCTTCAAAGAAAATGGAGTTAGGTGCTTAAATACCTTTGAGAATCTGAGCCTCAGTTTTTGGTCTCCACTGGCACAAGGCAAAAGAGTGTGGAGGTAGGACATTTTAATGTTCCATTGCTAGTAAACAACTAAACTGTAAATAATTATGTCAATCAGCTATTTTTAAAGGGAAACTGTGGAGGAGTGAATAATATTTTCTTCATTCCTTTCCAACTGTTCTCTAGATTTTATGTATTTCCAAGGTCATGTTCGTACATTTAGCTTCCTAGTCTCTGTAATTATGATAAAAAAAATTTTGACGCTGAAGAAGGTTAAAAAACATTTTTAAAAGGAAAATCAAATAATTCAAATAGCAAAGAATAAATAAATCAGAATACAATCTATGCCAGGCACATTTAGAAGAAAAAGTCAAAGAGATGATACAAAGATCATCTAACCAAAGATATCAAAGTAATTCATTTTAAAAATGCTATGTTTATCTAAGAATTATGAAAACTGCAGAAATAAGAATGGACTGTATGATTTTTAAAACACTGAGGAGGTAAAGGATAAAAAATATAGTTAGTATGTAAGGCTAAGATTTTGTCATGGATATTTTTAGTAACAGTCATGAACAGTAGACGGACAACAAAGAAAAATTCACAGAAGCCATGACCTGTCCATGACTTTTACTAAAGGTATCCGTGATATCCATGGGGGCTCAGAGCTCCAGGGACCCTCTCCACCCCTGGCTTGGAGCTGCAGGATCTCCCTATCCTCTCTCCCGCCCCCCCCCCCCCGTGGTGGAGGGGAGCTGCAGAGTCCCCCCTACTCCCTGCCCAGTGGCAGAGAGCTGTGGGGATCCCCCTGCCGCCAGATGGTATTCATCTGAGAGTTCTAATGGAACTACATTCAATATAGCAGAGATATTAATGAAGATATGCAATATATCTTTAACACACCCACACATACACACACCTCCACCACTCCTTCTTCAGTTTGGAAAGTCACTAATGTATTAACTACTTACAAAAAAGGAGTGTTGGAATTATTAATAATTTTGGAAATTATTAATATTGGTACTGGAAACCACCAAACACCAATTTTAATCATAAATTCCTTTTTTAAGTTTAAAGGCCAAATGGTATTTTATACGGTTGCTCTAAGCATGTCTGACATCCTAAATATAACAACTCACTACATGTGATTCAGTAACAAAACATTTATAAGCATTTGATCAAGGTACTTACAAATGAGCTAAACCCAAGGATGTTTACACTCATATTGTCAGCTCCCATATGGTCAGACATATATTAGCAATGAACCCTTAACAGCTTACTTTTTATACCCTTTAACAAAAAAGTGACATCATTGCCAATTACTGACTTCTGCTATAAACCAATTTCCAATCTCAATCCAGATAAGATTTACAACCTCTTTTCTCCCCAAGACCTTTCTTTCCTTCCTTCTTGCTGACCACCAGTTTTTCTTTTGCACTTGGGTTCACATAGGCCCTACATTTTGAGATAAAACTGGTATGTGGGGGTGCGAAGGGCCACAAGACAGGTTTCATTTTCTTATTTAAAACCATTTGTAGCTATACCTAGCAGCCAGAAGCCTTCTTCTTAGAAACTTCCCCTTATCTCATCGAGTATCAGAGGGGTAGCCGTGTTAGTCTGAATCTGTAAAAAGCAACAGAGGGTCCTGTGGCACCTTTAAGACTAACAGAAGTATTGGGAGCATAAGCTTTCGTGGGTAAGAACCTCACTTCTTCAGATGCAAGTCATCTTGCATCTGAAGAAGTGAGGTTCTTACCCATGAAAGCTTATGCTCCCAATACTTCTGTTAGTCTTAAAGGTGCCATAGGACCCTCTGTTCCTTATCTCATCAGTTATTCTTTGAACCAGACATCCTCCCTACTTCATGACTTCTGACCCATTAACATTATTTTTAAGGCCTTCCTTCTACTTGCAAGTCAGGGCCTTTCTTCACAACACGTATATATTTCCTTAAGACTACACTAATTCTTTAATTTCATATTTATCCTACAAGGAATCAAAGCTAATTCCTCGTATTAAGGTTGGTGAGTTTCACCTCTGTTCCACAGAAACTAAGAGCTTGATTTAAGTGCGGGGGGAGAAAGTGCTCCAACTTTTTCAAAAAATCTTTTTCCTCTTTATTCAGCCAGGAGCCTTAACAAGTGGAGGCATGGTATAACTAACCCTTATACGCCCATCCTGATTGGGTATATGTGGGATGGTTATCTGGGGTATGGGTGGGGCTTGTCTCAAATGTTTGTGCTTTTTGTCACCTCTATAATGGGTATGCTTCTCTCAATCAGCTCTTGAAGACCACTCAGAGGCTGAAGCAGCCTTCTGATTTGGCAGTGCTGCAAAGAACATCCTGCTTTTATGTGCATGTCCAGTTTCAGTTCAATGGGCTGATATTGATCTATAAAGCCCTATATAGGTTGGGCCCCATCTGAGAAACCATCATCTCTCCCTGCTCTACCAAGATGATAAGGTTAACTGTGATACTTGAGTTAAGAATCCCCCTTTTATAAAAATCTAGTGAGCTGAGGGTAAATTATTCTGAGTGGAAAGTCCTGGACTTTAGAATTTAACTCCAGAATTGAGCTGAGAGGGCCGGAGTCTAATTACTTTCAATAGCATGGTAGGGACTAAGCATTTTCAATTTACAAAGGTATTTGCCTGATAGAGTGATGAAGTGCTCTTTAAGTGTGTGTTTAGTGTTCTAGCTGTACTGACAGTGGTCAACTATATTTTGATCTAGTTTTTTTAAGTTTTTGCATGTGAGACCAAAAATATTATGAAGGGCAAATCTTTATAAACAAATTCAAATTTGAGTACCTCAGTAACTGCTTATTGGCTCAATTTTGGCTCCTAGGAGCATGTTCCATGCCAGAGGGGGGAGGATGTACATCATCTAATTGGGAGAGTCTAAAGGATCATGCCCCTTTGTCTCCAGTGGCTATAGGTTGGTGAAAACTGGCCAACACCAGTTAGTTTGACTTTCTATACATTGTAAAAGGGATTTGTCTCAGGCAGCTCTGTTGGTGTGCAAGGTTAGGTGGGGAAGCAAGTTAATGGACCAGTCCACACATGCTCAGTCTAGATCTGGTTAATTGTGCAGTCAACACTGCCTGCCACTTGCCCCTATTCTCTGCTGCTCAGCATAGACATCTGAATTATGAGTGGCTCTTGGAGGAGGGACAGTTCCCAGTGCACTGTCCTCCAGCCAGAGTTCCCTTTCAGGCCCAATCATAATTTGCCCCTAAATCCAACATGATTTTCAAAAGTGATGGGTACCCAGCATCTCACAAGGACTTATTTTGGCTCGTGACTATGAACTCAGGAGCCTGAATTTAGGCTTAACATTTCTAAAAATATTGACTGTTAAGAGTGTAATTAATAATAATAATAAATTCAAAGCCATTATACAACACTGAACAAATCCAATCTAATGGTATCAGGCCAGCATAGTTTCTGAAAGGGATCAATTTTGTCTCCCTAACCTGTTTGAATTATTTGTAAAAGTTTAGACAAGTCACCCAGTGGACCTAATTTATTTGGATTTTTAAAGTGATTTAGATAAAATTCCTCATAAGACTATCAAAGCCTACTAAATTACTCTTTCAGTGTCACAACATTAGGCTGTTAATTTTAGGTTCATAGGAATGTGCAGAGGGACTTGGCCTACTTCTTTAAAAAAAAATCTATTAGATAAAAAGAATCCTTGAAAAATGTATTAACACACAAAGGAGGGAAAGAAGCAGTTAAAGTATTCTGAAAAAATCAAAAGTTTAAATGAGCATTCATTTTGAAAGGTTCCCTTTTCTTTCCTTTGTATTTGCATAATGCAAATCATGGTTTTCAATTAAATTCCCCTGATAACTAGATGTCTTTTTTGGGGGGAGAAGAAATCCAAAGAAACAAAAAGTGGGATAGAGAAGAATAGAGACTTGGATGAAATGCAATACTACACTAGGAAAGGGATAACAAGCATTGACTCCTACATCTCAGAGCTTACTTAGAACACAGAAGCCTTGATGGGGATTACCTGACAGCCTCCCTGGTTCCTGTCAAACCTTTGTGGCTCCTTAGTGCTCTGTCTGAAACCTGCAGGCAAATGCCTAATTGTCACAGGGTGAATGAGAAAACCCCATAAGGGATTTGGGTCCAGTTCCAAGTGCACCTGGTTTTCCACTTAATCAAGGAACTAGGGATTCCTCAGGTGACACATCTGATCAGAGGAACCACATGACTGGGAAGGGTCGTGAAACTATGGTCAGGTGACTACCAAAATATCTGTCCTCTTTACCTGGCCCCCAAAATATCATGAGATTGGATTTAAAAATGAGATTTTTAAAACCAACATATAGGGGGGATGGTATTTGGCTTGTGGTTTCGAGGTTTTTAGGGGCACTTGGAACACATTTGCAAGCTTTTCTCCACGAACATAAGGGCTTGGTTTTGTTTATTTGTTTTTTTCCCCTTTTTTTAAAAAAAAAAAACAAGTTTCATATTTTGTGACTTCAGGGTTTGGGTCTTTAAGAAGAATGCCAAATATCATGACACCATGATAAAATAATGTGAGTTGGGAACATGGTGGGGGTTGCAAGGAACTCCTGTACTAAGGGAAGAAAGATTGTGTGTGGGGCTGTGCACCAAGCGACTGTTTAAGCCTGGGAATAAAACTGAAGGAATACTTGAGCCCAAGGAAATGCTCTAAAGACTACTGAGCTCCGAAGAAAACACAAAAACCAATCTCCTGAAACAAGAGGAGAAGGGGGTCCTTTGCAGTGAGGATTGAAGGGGTAAACCCCATCCACAAAGAACAGTTTGGGCCTGGAGAGGGCCAGAAAGACCATTGAGGCCCATGACAGACAGTGACAGATTTTTTTTTTTTTTTGGTATTGTTTTCAAACTCTTTTGCTTGTCCCGGGAAGGGGGAACCAGAGGGCCAAGTCACCCAACTGCACCAAACCACTTTACCAAAAAGGGGAGACTGCAGACTTCAAGGGAAATGAGGTGCAGCATGGGAGAATCTGAGGCATGGATGATTGGATGCCAAGCTGGGGTAAGCCTTTCTCAATGGCCTACTGTACTAGTATCAGACAGCTGGAATTCTCTTGCAGTTATTCCACTGAGTAGAATTTTCTGGTAGGAAAATGGGGGAAGTGGCAGCAGGGCATTCTCAGTGAATTGCTCTTGTCTTAATTTGTTCCTGTTAAAGACCTCCCATAGAACAAGCCTGGCAGCCTTAAACACAAGATGCAAGATGCTTCTGTTTATTTAGCCTGGGAGCTAAATTTGAGTGTGAGGGGTGATATACTTGTTTCTGTTACTGGCCTTTTATAATAATGTATTTACATTATGGCATGGGTATATATTTTAACTTATCTCTAAATTAACATACAACCAAATAATTAGTAGTTAAACCTCATGTTTCAGAACATGAGATGGTCATCTGAAAGACTAAAAAAGAAATCTCCTGTCTTAGTCTACAACCTGGAACAAGTCAACAGATACATTATGTTTTCCATACATACCTTTATTCACCCTTATCTACTAAGCAAAAAGCCAGATTTTCAAAGAGTTCAGCATCACCCAACATAAAGAATAACCAGAGATGCAGGTGCTGTGCTGAGCTCTTTTAAAAGTCTAACCCCTCATTTAGAATATTTTCAGAGAAGTAAAGATGACCGATGTTCCATTCCTTTGCACTGGTGATCTTGAAAGGGATATACCAGTAGATATAAATACATAAAGCTAAATATTGTGGCATCTAAAAAGTTAGCTGTGCCATGCAGCCTGTCTCTGGAATGCTGAGCATGTAGTGCACTGAGGAGTCTAGTTTAGGCTAATGGCACTATTTGGGTTCCATCCAGATTAAGCTATAAATATTTTAAACAGTGGAAATTTCTAACCAATTATATTTTAATAGATGGTCACTTCTAAACTATTATGATGGTGGAAGGGAATGTCTTTTTTGAAATCCTAACCATGTCACATATTAAAAATTTTCCTCCTGCACTTTATGAGTGTTCAGACACTAGGGGGACTCCTTAAGATATGTGGTAAAGTAAGCCTGGTGAGTTCAAATGAAAGGGTTGAGTTCCTGACCAGATGAACACCACCTGTGCCATCTAATTTCCCTTATATGCCCTGATTTTTCATTAACTCGTAAAGGATATTAAATTAAAGCAACAACACAGCAGCAGGGAGAGGGTTCCAGCAGGGATGGTGTGAAAATTGCTTGTTCTTGCAAGAACTGCGGCACAGGAAGCTTTTTGTTTGTTTCAGATTCATGACACAAGCAATATCTCCTAAGCATGTGCTGATGATAACAAAGAATAGATAAAGGGACAAAATTAGACCTAGCATCTGTTATAATCTAATGATGTTTTATCCTCTGAATTTGAAGGGAACTGCTCTCCCACCCATGAGTACAGATGCACATTTATTACTACACTTATTTTTAAGAGGTTCTCTACGCAAAAGAATTAATGGACACAAATCTGACATCAGGAATCAAAATACTCAAAAACCAGTGGGAGAACACTTTAACTTGTCTGGTCATTCAGTGACAGACCTGCGGGTGGCTATATTACAACAGAAAAACTTCAAAAACAGACTCCAAAGAGAGACTGCAGAGCTAGAATTGATATGCAAACTAGACACAATCAACTCCGGTTTGAATAAGGACTGGGAATGGCTGAGCCATTACAAACGTTGACTATCTCCCCTTGTAAGTACTCTCACACTTCTTATCACACTGTCTGTACTCGGCTAGCTTGATTATCACTTCAAAAGTTTTTTTTTTTTTTTTTTTTTTTTTTTTCTCTTAATTAATTGGCCTCTCAGAGTTAGTAAGACAACTCCCACCTGTTTATGCTCTCTGTATGTGTGTATATATATCTCCTCATTATATGTTCCATTCTATATGCATCCGAAGAAGTGGGCTGTAGTCCACGAAAGCTTATGCTCTAATAAATTTGTTAGTCTCTAAGGTGCCACAAGTACTCCTGTTCTTCTTTTTGCGGATACAGACTAACACGGCTGTTACTCTGAAACTTTTAAGAGGTTATGATTCACTCAGAACACAAAAACAAATGGATCTATTAGAATAAATTAATGGTGTGAAAATGAATTGTAATAAACATAATTTTTATTTTTCTGATTATTGTATCAATATTCTTTACCATGGTTTACATGGGCATCTGAACCTATGCAGGGGAAAACATATTAAACAGAACTGCTCAATAAGAATTATTATCATGGGGTGAATTTTTCAAACCCATTGAATTTCAATGGGACTTGTGCTCTGGCCTGAAATTACTTTGGCACTGCTAATGCTGCATCTGGCTGCTGACAATTCCTCAATTTTGAACTCCAGTATTCTTAGGGCTAGCCCAGTGGCTGGAAAATTGGGAGGTGGAATTGCATCAGGAATGTCACCTGGCAAATAACCAAGATTCAGTCCTAGAAGGACTTCAAATGTGGTCCATTGATTGGATCATAGGTGTGTGACGAGAACACTGGTCCATTTCCTCCACTCTGTGCTTCTCTGATGAGGCTGATGAAGCTCCACATCTGATAAGAAGATGACCTTAGGCACTCTTAAAATCCCACACACTAGTTCAGCTGTTAGTTACTACAGCATAATCTGTCATTATACTCCTCAAATATCCAGTAAAGTGCAGTAGTAACCTTTTACACTTTTTAATAGCTGTGCTTACTTTTTTTGTACACTGATATATTGTATATTAGATACAGTAAATAGCCACTCTTTTTCAATAGTCACAAATGAAGAGTTCAGAGTGCAGGAGAAAGGTCCAGGCTGGGGCAGGTGTGTGTGGGAGGCAGGATCTGGGATGGAGTTTGAGTATGGGAGGGGGCTCAGGGCTGGGGTGCAGGAGGGGCTGTGGGGTGCAGGCTTCGGAAGGGAGTTTGGATATGGGAGGGGGCTCAAGGCTGGGGCAGGAGGTCAGGAGGGGGTGCAGAGTGTGGGTTCCAGGAGGGAGTTTGAGTGCAGGAAGTGACTCAAGGGGGTGTGGGCGCCAGGTGGTGTTTACCTTGGGGGGCATAGGGGCAGTTACGTGGTTCTGTGCGTTTCCGGCCAATGGGAACTGCAGAGCTGGCGCACAGGGCGGGGGCAGTGCGCCGAGCCCTGCTGGCTGCCCCTGCACCTCAGAGCTGCAGGGACACGTCTCCACTTCTGGGAACTTTGCGGAGCCAGGTAGGGAGCCTGCCAGCCCCTCCAACCAGACTTTTACAGCCCAGTCAGCAGTGCTGACTGAATTTGCCAGGGTCCCTTTTTGACCAGACATTCCATTCACAAACTAGACACCTGGCAACCCTAATTGGTAGGTCCACCTGGAAAGGAGAGGTGTCCTTAAAAGAACTGGAAGAGCTTAGTTAGTCTGGAGAAAGAGAAGAGGCTGGGAGTGTCTGCATCTTAAAATGGTTTGACAGAAGTTAGGACAGAAGAAAACTGGGAAAAGCCCACAGAAGAGGAGTTAGCTTTTGTTGTTGGTCTAAAAATGTGGGCAAGACTTAAGGGCTGTCTCCCTGGAGTGTTGGTATTCAGCCAGGAGGAGAATATTGGGAAAGACTTGGGGAAGACTAAAGCTCAAGCCTGAAGGGTGGGAATTTAAACTTAAATTTATCCTTTTGGCTTGGGATTTTTTTGAGAACTCCAGGTCAGAGTGAAGGAAGGGTGAAGCCTGAAACTTCAGGGAGCCTGAGAGGAATGAAGTTGTACAATGGGACCAGGAAGGGACTGTGGGAAAGGCTTTGGAGAGGCGAGAAGGAAACAAGCCCAGAGAGGAAGCAGGGGGCCTGAACAGATGGAACTTGCCTGCTTAATCCAGAAAATAGGGAGGGCTGAACCACTGCCAGAAAAAAGAGTCTGAGACCAGGGATGGAAGGACTAATGATTTGAGATTCAGTCTGAGGCCACAGGACTATTGTTTATTTGACTTTTGTTATCATGGCAGTGCAGAGATTTTAAAATGATAGGCCAGAAGTTAGGCACCTAAGTAAATGGCCTGCTTTGCAGGGCTAGTGTTACCCACAGTGCCTATGGGCTTAAATGTATTCAACCCCCCCAAAAATCAGGCTGCTTATTTAGATGCCGAAAAGTAGATTTATGCCCAGCTTTAGCCACCCAGGGTTGGAATGTTTGGCTGTATAACTTTACAGATGATATCTTTACTACAGGGCTGGATTCTCTGCTACATTACACCTTCTACTACCTGCGCAAAATAAATGCAAATAAGCTGTAAAGTGCTACTGCTCTGATCTGATCCAGTTTTATGACCACTTCCCACTGACTTCATACAAATGACTGAAGAAGGCCAGGGACTACAGACTGTGCAGTGGAGAGTGAGGCTGTGAATGTTTTGTGCTCATCTGCCTCTGGTAGCACAAACCAACGAGCACAGATTGTCTTCTAGAACTGCGCTGATTCCAATACAGATGAAAATGTCTCTAAAGACTTTCATTTCACAGAAGCATAAGGAAACACTCATTTTCCTAATGGAAAAGGGCAAAATCATTAAAAAGAAAATGTGTATTTTAAAAATGTATTAAAAACTGTATACTAATAAAGAAACTGCTTCAACTCTTTATTTTTCCATTTAAACTGCACAGGCTCCCTTACCATGCAGTAAGTAGAATGAGTTGATTTTCAGTATATTAGGCATGGAAACTGCTCATTCTAATAATTTCTTACTGATGATGCCTTAGATGTAAGTACTTGCATATTTTCTGATGATAGTGCCATTGCATCTCTCAGAGAATGGCAACAAGCACACTTTACTTCTTTGTATGCTACCAATAGGCATATGGTCAACAAAAGAAAGAAATGGTGCAGGGCAAGACTAGCATTATGATGCTGCAATGTCACCAGCATTACTTCAAAAATGCATTAGTGTCTGCCAAATATAACTATTCTGTAACAATAATACTGCAAAAGGGGCATCCATCTGTTATCACCTGTCCTCTATGCCAAAACACGGAAGTTGCAATTAGCTAGAATGTTTCTTCTGTCTGTACTCAGGCTGAATTCCCAGAGCCTGGGCGAAAATATGTGGCACAGCATTCTTAGTAGAAGAGCCTCTGCTTTGAAAAGTGATCCTTTTTGCAGTCTACCAAATTCCACATTTGACTTCATCATGTGATTCAAGAAAAAATATTTGCTGGTGGTTAGGGAATAAGATGGGAGTCCCCTATCTGGTCAAGTATTTGGCGGGTGGGGTGGGTGAAGGTCTAGTTTTTTTCTCATATTTGGGTCTTCCATTGAGAATGCTGCATCACCCTTGACCATAGTAATTCCCAAGTGCAACTCTGGTAGGATTTAGTATTTTTCTTCCACATACTTTGTGGTCATTATTGGCACTTAAAAAAATAAAATAAAACTAGATACAGTACTGTGTGCCTGTAATACATCAGTTGGTAATTATTATGCTATAGGAAGTTAAATATAAATGAAGGTGTGCCCAGAGAAACACAAATGGAAAATAGGAATTCATCTTGCAGAGGCGATAGTTAATATGCTTTGACAATTAAAAAGCAGAAGGAAGTGTGTGTGTATGTGTGTGTGTGTGTGCGCGCGCGCGCATGCACTCTTTAAGACTCATGGCCAATGTTTGGACAAATATGTAGGCTGCTTTAAAAACATAGAGAAATCCACTTTCTTCTATTGTTTTAAAGAAAATCTTCATGGTGCCACAGTCCACTGGACAACAAAGCATTCACAACAGATGTGGTGTCAAGGCTTCATTAATCCAGCAAAACATACCAACAAATGTTCCTTATAAAATTTCTCAGATTTTTTAAAAATTAAAATTACATCAATTTTGTTAAAAAGTCATAGCAAAGAATGTTGCAGTTTGAAAATAAAATTCTGAGGTTCTCTAATGCCTTAATTCAGGCAAATAGTCTTCATAGTTTGCAAATAAACACTTCTGGTCATAATGATATTATTTTCCCTTCAACAAACCCCACTCCACACAAGTCTAATCTTTCAGCTGACCAAGATGCTAAAATTTTTCTTCCTAACACAAAGGATAGCCAGGTTTACAATCTCACCCATTTTTCCTTATGACTCAACTAGAGTGGAATAAACCCTGGGGAATGCATTTCATATGGATTAAAGTTACCAGGCTACCTGATGAACAGGGCCGGCTCCAAGGTTTTGGCCACCCCCATCAGCCAAACAAACAAAAAAAGCTGCGATCGCAATCTGTGGCGGCAATTCGGCGGGAGGTCCTTCGCTCCGAGCAGGAGTGAGGGACCGTCCGCCAAATTGCTGCTGAACAGCTGGACGTGCCGCCCCTCTCCGAAGTGGCCGCCCCAAGCACCTGCTTGGTAAGCTGGTGCCTGGAGCAGGCCCTGCTTATGAAGTAGCAGAGGCAGATGATAGTCCTTAATATAGAAGGATCAGAGGGGTAGCCATGTTAGTCTGAATCTGTAAAAAGCAACACAGGGTCCTGTGGCACCTTTGAGACTAACAGAAGTATTGGGAGCATAAGCTTTCGTGGGTAAGAACCTCACTTCTTCAGATGCAAGTAATGGAAATCTCTAGAGGCAGGTATAAATCAGTGTGGAGATAACGAGGTTAGTTCAATCAGGGAGGGTGAGGTGCTCTGCTAGCAGTTGAGGTGTGAACACCAACGGAGGAGAAACTGCTTCTATAGTTGGATAGCCATTCACAGTCTTTGTTTAATCCTGATCTGATGGTGTCAAATTTGCAAATGAACTGGAGCTCAGCAGTTTCTCTTTGGAGTCTGGTCCTGAAGTTTTTTTGCTGTAAGATGGCTACCTTTACATCTGCTATTGTGTGGCCAGGGAGGTTGAAGTGTTCTCCTACAGGTTTTTGTATATTGCCATTCCTGATATCTGACTTGTGTCCATTTATCCTCTTGTGTAGTGACTGTCCAGTTTGGCCAATGTACATAGCAGAGGGGCATTGCTGGCATATGATGGCATATATAACATTGGTGCACGTGCAGGTGAATGAGCCGGTGATGTTGTAGCTGATCTGGTTAGGTCCTGTGATGGTGTTGCTGGTGTAGATATGTGGGCAGAGTTGGCATCGAGGTTTGTAGCATGGATGGTTCCTGAGTTAGAATTGTTATGGTGCGGTGCGTGGTTGCTGGTGAGAATATGCTTAAGGTTGGCAGGTTGTCTGTGGGCGAGGACTGGCCTGCCTCCCAACATCTGTGAAAGTGAGAGATCATTCTCAAGGATGGGTTGTAGATCACTGATGATGCATTGGAGAGGTTTAAGCTGAGGACTGTAGGTGATGGCCAGTGGAGTTCTGTTAGTTTCTCTTCTGGGCCTGTCTTGTAGCAGGAGGTTTCTGGGTACACGTCTGGCTCTGTTGATTTGTTTCTTTATTTCCTTGTGTGGGTATCGTAGTTTTGAGAATGCTTGGTGGAGATCTTGTAGGTGCTGGTCTCTGTCTGAGGGATTGGATCTTAGGTAGTAGATAGAATAACCCCGGTCGGGGCTCTAAAGGTATGTTGATTTGTTCCTGTGTAGTGTAGGGAGTGTCCTGATCCACAAACCTGGAAATCCTGGACGCCCCATCATCTCGGGCATTGGCACTCTCACTGAAGGACTGTCTGGATATATGGACTCCCTACTCAGACCCTACGCCACCAGCACTCCCAGCTATCTCCGTGACACCACAGATTTCCTGAGGAAACTACAATGCATTGGTGACCTCCCAGAAAACACCATCCTAGCCACCATGGATGTAGAGGCTCTCTACACAAACATCCCACATACAGATGGAATACAAGGGCTGTCAGGAACAGTATCCCTGATGATGACACAGCACAACTTATTGCTGAGCTCTGTGACTTTACCCTCACGCACAATTATTTCAAATTTGGTGACAATATATACCTCCAGACCAGTGGCACCGCTATGGGCACCTGCATGGCCCCACAATATGTCAACATTTTTATGGCTGACCTGGAACAACGCTTCCTCAGCTCTCGTCCACTCACGCCCCTTCTCTACCTACGCTATATTGATGACATCTTCATCATCTGGACCCATGGGAAGGAGACCTTGGAAGAATTCCACCATGATTTCAACAGCTTCCACCCCACCATCAACCTCAGCCTGGACCAATGTACATGGGAGGTCCACTTCCTAGACACCACCGTACAAATAAGCGATGGCCACATTAACACCACCCTATACCAAAAACACACCGACCGCTATGCCTACCTTCATGCCTCCAGCTTCCACCCCGGTCACACCACACGATCCATCATCTACAGCCAAGCACTGAGGTACAATCGCATCTGCTCCAATCCCTCAGACAGAGACCAACACCTACAAGATCTCCACCAAGCATTCTCAAAACTACGATACCCACACAAGGAAATAAAGAAACAAATCAACAGAGCCAGACGTGTACCCAGAAGCCTCCTGCTACAAGACAGGCCCAGAAGAGAAACCAACAGAACTCCACTGGCCATCACCTACAGTCCTCAGCTTAAACCTCTCCAACGCATCATCAGTGATCTACAACCCATCCTTGAGAATGATCTCTCACTTTCACAGACCTTGGGAGGCAGGCCAGTCCTCGCCCACAGACAACCTGCCAACCTTAAGCATATTCTCACCAGCAACCACGCACCGCACCATAACAACTCTAACTCAGGAACCATCCATGCTACAAACCTCGATGCCAACTCTGCCCACATATCTACACCAACAACACCATCACAGGACCTAACCAGATCAGCTACAACATCACCGGCTCATTCACCTGCACGTCCATCAATGTTATATATGCCATCATATGCCAGCAATGACCCTCTGCTATGTACATTGGCCAAACTGGACAGTCACTACGCAAGAGGATAAATGGACACAAGTCAGATATCAGGAATGGCAATATACAAAAACCTGTAGGAGAACACTTCAACCTCCCTGGCCACACAATAGCAGATGTAAAGGTAGCCATCTTACAGCAAAAAAACTTCAGGACCAGACTCCAAAGAGAAACTGCTGAGCTCCAGTTCATTTGCAAATTTGACACCATCAGATCAGGATTAAACAAAGACTGTGAATGGCTATCCAACTATAGAAGCAGTTTCTCCTCCGTTGGTGTTCACACCTCAACTGCTAGCAGAGCACCTCACCCTCCCTGATTGAACTAACCTCGTTATCTCCACACTGATTTATACCTGCCTCTAGAGATTTCCATTACTTGCATCTGAAGAAGTGAGGTTCTTACCCACGAAAGCTTATGCTCCCAATACTCCTGTTAGTCTCAAAGGTGCCACAGGACCCTCTGTTGCTTAATATAGAAATTAAATAAACTGCTTCCTGCCTCTCCAGCAGATATTTACTGGATTTGGAGGTGAAGGACATTGTCCTACCCTCCCAACTCTCTTTGAATATGCAAATAGGGAGAGAGATCCCGGCCAATGTCACCTGAACAGTAAAGGGAGGGTGCACCTAGCGCAACGAAGGGCAAAGTGGTAGGGTTTGGGCCACTGCCCCCTTAACAAACTGATAGTATGTTTCTGGGAGGATAGCTGGCTGTGAGGGTTGAGACTGGCTGATGTGTTCAAGTTGAATGTGAACTCGCCCTGATAGCCAACCAGTCTTTTTAAACATTCTTATTTCCAGCTACACTGATCAGTCTTATTTCCAGTAGAACATCATATTCTGTGGAAGACAGGAATAAGGATGAGGCTAATCATTATCATAAAGAGAGCTGAACAAATAATTGTTTTTGGGTTTTTTTATTTAGCGGCCAAACCAAAAATAAAATAAAAATGGATTTGTTTTGAACTAAAATTGATTTTTTTCTCATTGAAAAGAAATGTTGAGTTGTTTTGCTTAGAAAATTTATTTTGACATTTCTGAAATTTTATGTTCAGTTTTTAGGCTGAAAGTCTTGCTGAGTTTGACCTGAATTGTTGAATAATTTCAGTGTCCCCAAACCAATTGTTTAGCCAAATTTACTATTAACCATTTTTTTTTTTGCCAAGCTCTGAACATGTGTGTCATTTGGACTGTCATCCCTGACAATAAGGAAAGTTAGACACACTATCAAACATCTGTTTAAGAAGCAAGTGTATTCATAGACAAGACACTTTATCAGTTTAGTCAGTGACATATATGTGCATATTATAACCATATATCATGCCTTTTTAAAATAGAAGACTCATTTGGAAAATAAACCTTTTAAACATTTTCAAGTCATCATTTTCAAGGTTAGGTGCCTAAAATTACATACCTAAATACATATGTAGATGCACAGATGAAAGTGGCATCATTTAAAATATGCTGAACTGTTCTCAGTTCCCAACAATATCAATAGCACCTCTGAAAAGCAGGCCATGTTTTCTTATGTACTTAAATATGAATAGAGATGCTTAAGATTAGTCTCCAGGTTAGCAAATTGTGGCCTAGACTTCTAAAACTAAATAGCACCTGACTTTATCAATACATCATGTTATGAGGGGATGAGAGAGTTCCTTCCAATATCACCAAGAAACTTTTTTTCCTCCCATGCAAATGTTGCTGGCTTTCACAAAGTGCAGCAATTGAAATCTCTAAGCTCTAACATGCACTATCTGTTTGTCCAGAAGAATGAGGATGGTTTCCAGAAGTCTGCTGGGCACAGTAAACCTCAGTCCTTGTATACATCTACATGCATTTTGAGAACAAAGGACACTTTTCTACTCCTTTTCTTTAATTCTGGGTATCAAGCAGCATGTTTGAATCAAAGATTCCCTCACCATTCTTGATTTCAGGAAATGTGCAGCTCAATGTGATATAATGTTGTATTAATTAATTAATAAAATAAAATTGTGAAATAAAGAATTTATAATCTGTATAAATAGCTGTCATTAAAAAAAATGTCTAGTTGAAAAGCATGGACTAAGAGCAATATATCAAAATGTTGGAAAATATATTTAAAGTTTTTTTACAGTAATATAAAATTACTTCACTTATGCTTGGTCTGAAACAGTCATTAAAATATGCACATTAATGTGATAAAGTTATTAAAGCTATAAATCTTCTGCAAATATAGATGCTTTTAATAAATTACAATAATACCATTATTTAGTATTGCTAATATCAGCATAAAAGTATATCACCTTCAAACATTTTAATGCATATTGATCTAAATTTTCAAACTTTGGATGTTTGCAGAAACGACTGCAGAATATGCATATAAAGATTCTATTCTCCAGACCAAAACTGAAAATACAATACATAGTTTAAAAAAATGGAATTAAATATATTTATATGAAATACAAATGGATGTATTGTAACTATTTTATCACAAAACAAAGTGAAATCAGCCAGACAAAGCACCAAGAGCCAGATTTTTTGAAGTATTGAGGAGCCTGATGGGATTTAAAAAAAACCACCTGTCTGACTAACTCCTAATGTGATCCTCGAGTACTTTGGAAAATACCCCCTATCTGCTTATCTGAATGGTAGGTGTCTAAATACTTTAAAAATGTTGTCCCCAAGTGCCTGATGCAAAGCCCATTGGAGTTAAATTCTCACTTATACTAAGGCCGCTTTACCTCTCTAGCAGCATAAAGAAACCAAAAAGTGAGTGTAAATATTGGTCCCACTTTAGGGTTTCAGTACAGTGGCTGTAGTGTAAATAAGTCTTTCCATTGATTTTAAAGGGCTTTGGGTTATGCCCAAAGTCCTGCAGTCTATTATCTTCAGTGGAAGTTTCTCCTGACAGAGGATTTCAGCATTTGCTTAAATGCAGCAACTATTTCAGAGTAACCTACAGATTCACATATAAAGGCTTTGTTTCTACATTACGCACTCCTAATCCCCCTTTAAGAGACAAGGGACCAGACCCTCTTCCTGATGGAACTTCAGTAGTGCCAAGCATTCAACAATCATGAGTTAGGCTCCAAAACATCATAAAGTGGCTTAAAAAATAATGAGATTTTAAAGAATAATAACACAGGTTAAAGGAGTTCTTTCTTACTTTGGGGGTTTGAGCTTTTTGAATTCATTGGAGTCCCCTTTTCAAGCTGCTCCCTGCAACTCTGTGCACTAATTTACTTTAAATAAATAAAATGGAAATTCTCAGGTAATCCCAGGATCCTAGTATATGAGGCTTCAAGAAAAAAACACCAGATGAACCTTATGGTAAAAAAACATAAGAGTTGGAAACATTGTAACTTGTATGGCTCCATTGACTTCACTATGCTAGCTATGGAGCTATGCCCACTTTTACCACCAGAGGACTTGGGCCAAGTTACTTGTGGTGGTGGCAGGGCCGGATCCAGGCACCAGCCAAGCAAGCTCGTGCTTGGGGTGGCAGATTCTAAGGGGCAGCTTCCCTCCAATCCTTTTTTTTTTTTGGTTCGCCACTCCAGCTGCCCTGTAGGGGGCGGCGGCGCGGAGGAGGGGAGCGCCCTGCTGGGAGTGGGCTGCATGCTTCATCTGCACCAGCTGGTGCCAGGTCTGCAGCAAGCCCGGCAGGGCAGCCCACGTCCTTCCCTCCCCACCGACCAGAGCAGCGTGGAGCCCTCCCAGCAGGCCGCGCAGCGGGAGGGGCTGCATGGCGAGCGCCCCGCTGAAGGAAGCCCTGGCCGCCCCCCTTCTCTCTCTCCCCCGCCGCTTCCTCCCTCTCCCCCTCCCTCCCGCCCCCCCCCCCGCTAGCCGGGATGCGCACTCCACTGCCCAGGGCATGTATGCAGCGCAGGGAGTCCCCCTGCACCCTGGCTCCAGCCGCCCTACATGGTTTGGGTTTTTTTGTTTTTTTGCTTGGGGTGGCAAAAAAGCCAGAGCCGCCCCGGGTGGTGGGGAAAAAATCTATTTTATGAAGAAAAGGAGTTATATGGATGCCTGCAAAACAAAGAAAGAAATTGAAAGACTTTTAGTCATGCTTTTACAGTGTCTGCCACAATGGACCTGGGTCTGTTAGGTACTGCCATAATGCAAATAATAAAGAAGAGAGAGAGAGAGAGAGAGAGAGAATGCCTGATAGTCTACAGTCTTCAGCTTGTGTAGCCAAGCAGGCACAAAATGGATATAAAAAGCTACCATTCTGATCTCTCTCTCTCTCTCTCTCTCTATATATATATTATATATATATAAGAAACACTTCCTAATTCAGAAGTTTGTGTTCCAAGACCACCACAATTTTCAGATGAGAGGAATGTACCTAGGAAGATACAATAGCTATCACAGCCTTAGGAAATTAGAAAATGATATATACCTCAAAATAATACAAATAACATAAAAGGTTAATGGAAATGATAATGCCAGATTAACATTTCAGACAATTAATGAAATTCATTAGTAGTAATCTGTGGATGATTTATGGCCATTAGGGGAATGTGGGCTAAAATGGGAACTCTTGACATAGGTTGGTAATGGAAAATATGGTCATGTTTTCTTCTCTGTATCTGGTTTTTGTACTTTATATATTGAGCCTGCCTACATTCTCTACCTAGCTTTCAGGTTTATTTCAGTACAGTCTCATTCTTTAAATGTTTATTGCCTCAAATAAATTACAGTATCTCTCTACTATGAGGCAATTTTAATTTGTAGAGTTATAGAGGGTTGTCTAAAAGTATATAACAAACATCTTTAAGGTTTGGTCAGGGCTGATCCACACAATGAACACTTCCTCTTCCTTCAGTATTGCTGATAAATTCAACAGTGCACAGCTATCTGAGGCTAAGTATTGGAATAATACTCTATTTTACTGAGTCCAGCAGTAGAACATAAAATGTCAGGATTTTGTAAATTTAATTTAATTTAATCTTTATTACTGGCTAAGGCTAACATATCCCCTGGATCACCCTCTTAATATTCTTACATAATTCTCAGTGTTTATTACCTTTCTGTGGTTATAATGAGAATACCCATTATTTGTTTTTTAATTTATTTATTTGGTTTTCACAAGGTAGGTGAATTTGTAACTCTGGGGATGTGTTATTTCCTGATGTTCTGTTAATTGTTTTTTTCTCTTGGAAAAACTTTTGTGATGAGAGGGAGATTCCTTTAAGAACTTTGGAGAGTTCCTGGATATTACCTCATACTGGAGGCATATATCTATGCATAAATTTCTATCTGCGGGCAGGGAAGAAGAATTATTTTTATTTATAGAATAATAAATAATAAGTATTCTTTCTTTAATACTTCCTAGTGCTCACAAGTAAGCTAGGCACTTCACAGGAAACAATGAAGCATGTAGAAGATGGGCTTGACATTTTACCAGAAAAATTCTCCAATCTCCATTTTGCTTTCCTAAATCTTTATTCTGAATAAGCAAAAGTCACTCAACCCTAAGATGAATGCTGCAGACCCTGAGCATGCTCAGTAAGAATTTAAGATTTCCAAAATAGTGCCCTGGAAAACAGCCAAGTGGGTGTGGGTGTGGATCAGCAGAATCACAGCTCTGAGATTAATGACAACAGTGAGCATCTGCTAGATTGGTGGCTACTGAGCATGTGCGGTAAGAGGTGACAGAGAGGTCAGTTACCTGAGCAGCTAGCTGGTCAGGCCCACTCATATCGGTCACAACTTGTTTTAAAGTCCGAACTGTCAATGAGAATTCTGAAGTAATGGTTAAGCCTGAGCATGTGCAAGTGAGGTACCTGCTTCTAAAAACAGAAAGGTATATTAAGAGAGAGCTACAATGTAGCATAAAAAGGCTAGCTGCCAGCAACAGTTTCAGAGTCCGGAGTCTGAGTCAGAGGAAAAGAGATCTACTGTCACCAGTTTGTTGCAAACTGGCCACTTGCAACAAATTGGTTTGCTTAGAGTCATTTAAACCAGAGATCGGCAACCTTTGGCACACGGCCCGCCTGGGTAAGCACCCTGGCGAGCCGGGCCAGTTTGTTTACTTGCTGCATCCACAGGTTCGGCCAATCGCAGCTCCCTCTGGCCACGGTTCGCTGCTCCCGGCCAATGGGGGCTGCAGGAAGTGGCGGCCAGCACATCTCTCAGCCTGCGCTGCTTCCTGCAGCCCCCATTGGCCTGGAACGGTGAACCGCGACCAGTGGGAGCTGCGATTGGCTGGACCTGCAGACATGGCAGGTAAACAAACTGGCCCAGCCTGCCAGGGTGCTTACCCTGGTGGGCCGTGGGCCAAAGGTTGCCAATCCCTGATTTAAACTATATGCTATTGTAGTTTAAGTGCTCTTTAACTTGCAATAAGAAATTGTGGTTCAGGGATTGTGTGCCTTGTTTAGGATATTTAGATCATATTGTACTAGGGATTATTAGTTATATCTATAAAAAAGATACTTTGTTTTGGAAAGAGTATTGCCTGTGTCAGTCACTTTATCCGAAGGTTATATCTGTGTCCTTTAGTGTTTCCTTGACAACCCTGGAAACTTTTACCTCGGGAAGAACAGAATAAGGGAGTAATAGACACGTTTTTTGTAGTAACATCCCCAAATCCATTGTTTGGGGTAACAGACAGGCAACAAGGTATAAGACAGGGGGAAGAGAGAGGAAGAATATGGATTGTGTAAATAAGTTTATGCAGTTGTTGAGAGTGGGTATAATTCCACTCAGGGCAGAGGACAGCACAAGGACTGTGCAAAACTTAAGTCCCACTTAAACCCTAGTTTGAAGATGTAAGTGAGACTTCAACAATGTGCGGGCCTTGTTCTGGTCTTCTGAACTGTGGTGAACTACATACATACATCTAGGAGGTAAAAGCTTATAGTTTTTACAGGTGGCTAAAGTCTAAATACTATTTTTTTTTTTGTAGGGGATGATCCAGAGTTGAGTTTTGGGTGGTGATTACAAAGAGGTGAGGGTGGAAGATTGATTAATAGATTTGGAGACTCAAGTACACAGTAATACTCATTTAAATAAAAAAAAAGAAATTCTCAAATGATTTTGCATGTTCTTTATTATATTTCCTAAATATATTTTTAGTTTTATATTTTTTCAGACAAATTCTACACAAAATGTCTCCTGTACTAGGACCTTACTGAGCTATATTAATTTAAAAATATTGGACTAAGTGAGTCTCAGCACCGTTGAGGGAAGCTCTAAATCACCTTTCCACTACTCCAGGGATTCCCAAACTTGGTTTGTGGCTTGTTCAGGGTAAGCCCTGGGCGTGCCGTGAGACACTTTGTTTACCTGAGCATCCACAGGTATGGTCGCTCGCAGCTCCCAGTGGTCACAGTTGGCCATTCCACCACTTCCCGCAGCTCCCACTGACCGGGAACGGTGAACTGCGGCCGCCTTGAGCTGCGAGTGGCCGTACCTGCAGACGCTCAGTTAAACAAAGCATATCGCAGCCTGCCAGGAGCTTACTCTGAACAAGTTGCGAACCAAGTTTGGGAACCCATGCACTACTCCAATCCTGGGCTGATTGGGGACCAAATCATCCCCTCTCTAATACTGAAAAGTCTCAGGAGTGTTCTAAATTCTGCTGGGTGCAGCCAGATGCTGTGCCAGCCATGGATCTGGTGGAGAACTGTGCATCCTCCACAATCTTCAGTACTCCTATTCCTTTCCTTCATAGCCTCCAGCCTCTACCTGGACTTGGAGGACAGGTGACAGAGAACCCACTATCCTGGCTTTTTACGTTCCAAAGATTTGAGTGTCAGTAATAGTTAATGCTATGAATTTTTAAAAGGGATATAAAACTTGTGCTTTGGAATATAATCCAATTTCTAACTCTTTGGGATCAGGACATATTTTCCCACATCTGCCCATTTTATTTATGATTTCTTGCACCTTCTTCTGAAGCATCTAGTATTGGCCACTGTCAGAGAAAAGAGACTGGACTAGACATATAAATAGACAGATAAATAGACTCCAGTATTGAACTACCTTTGTTAACATGAAATTCTTGTTTAACCATTTAAAGCAGCTTTTTCAGTGCTTTGCAGTTCTAAGGCACTGCAAATCAATCAGCCAAAACATGGGCTGAGATTTATCCATGCTGTGTCCTCCACACTGGTGTAAATAAAAACAGAATTTGGCTCATTAATAATACATTTTATTTATTGAAAATATTTTACAATTTTTCTTGGAAAAATACAATATTAAGCATGGAAGACACTAACACAGATGTAGTTATTCACTTTAATAACACCATTGCAAAAGCATTGACACCTAAATGAGTTGTCAAGGAAGGCACACAGAGCTGTATATGAACTGGAGAAACTCAAAAGCTACAACATATTGGGAAGCACTTGGCGGGAGTGAGGGGTGGCAAGAGGAGCATCAGAGAGGATTATATAACATTATAAATGTCTAGGATGACCAGACAGCATTTGAAAGGGTCTTGGTGAGCAATCAAGGCATTATGCCTTAGAGGGGTGGGGGTCAAAGACCATTTATGAGAGTTGGGCTAACACGGAGGGACAAATAGAGAAGCCTCTAGGAGAAATAGTGGGTAAAGCTGAGGCAAGGTCAAAGTGGGACACAGGACCATCTTGAAAGAATGGAGAACCATTTGAGAGGATTCTAAGCTCAGAGCCAAAGCAGAAAAGATGTTGTCAAGAGCTAAATTTGAAGTTAAGGTCTTGTGTTAACCCACAATAATTTATTTAACTTGCTAATATTAACAACCGATTGTGCAGAATCTCCAAGTAATATAGGCAAATTGAATCCCATGTGGAAGTGACTCTGACCTTTATCACTAATTATGTATCTGCACGTTTTTGTTATCATTAGTAGCAGATTATGCCAACCTTACTCATATTGGGTAATACTTTACACACTGTAGTCTTAACCGACTTCTGTGGACCTCCTGTCACAGAAAGCTAATAGCCAATCTGAGTTAGGATGTCAAAATCTGACCTTTAAATATTTTGATCAATAATAAAAATATATATATATATTTGTATTGTATTCACTATTTGAGGACTAATAAGACATTTAAATGCACCTGTACCCCAATATAACGTGACAAATTTGGATATAATGCAGAAAAGTAGTGCTCCGGGGGGCAGGGCTGTGCACTCTGGTGGATCAAAGCAAGTTCGATATAACACAGTTTCACCTATAATGCGGTAAGATTTTTTGGCTCCCGAGGACAGCGTTATATCGAGATAGAGGTGTACCGGGCAAGAATGTACTCCATCAGTGACAACACAACAATATATTCTGCACTGCAGATCTTTTAAAAATGAAAAAAGCACATGTTTTATATGTCAATTTAATATCACTTTGAAATGTACATTAGTGCTCATTTTTACCTCTATCATCACTTCACACAAAAAAGTACATTGCCAGTAAGACATATGGTGTGATCTGCATTTACACTAGCTAGGATAAAAATTACAAGAGCTTTCAATTCTCATGCTTCAGGGCATAATTAAGGTGAAGAGCACATTTCTCCCATTGCACAGTACTGCAAAGCTGACCAGGTTCACTATGAGGGTTATTTGCCATCAGCTAAGATACAGCTGAAGGCAGGACATGAAACGCAGTGGTCTCTGAATCTAGTTTATCAAGTGAATAGTCCTGCTGACTTCATTGGGAGTTTAGCACATTTAAGTACTTTGCTGAACTGAGGTGTAATACTGATACTCCTGGGTGGGTCGTCATCACATGCAATTCTGTCCCTCTGAGTGGGTCATCAGCAGACAGAATTGAACCTGGGACCTCTGGATCTTAATGCATGAGTGTCAATGACTGAGCTAAAAAAAGCCAGCTCTCTTAGCCAAGGATGTACCACTAGACAGGGAAAAGCACCACAGTGAAGAGGCATAGCTTACAGAGGTTGTAGGTAAGTTTGGGATTCTTGGGCAGAAAGAGTTAAATATAACTCTTCTTGATTAAAAAAAAGGTAATCTAATGGGACATGCTATTTGAAAATTAAAAGATTTGTTATAAAAATGTAATGGTTTGCAAAACTCAAAATACAAATGGATTTTCTGATGTCTCCACCCATATTTAGAGTTTACTCCTTTCAGAAACTTGACATTAACTCAGCCTCCTCCCCACATCCCGCTGAGATATGTGTAAGGAAATATATATATATATTGCATACAAAAGATACTACTAGAAAAATGTTAAGTATACAAAGTCAATCCCCTCCAAATCCTTTCTTCTGGCTCCTGGATCAGCCTCTCAACTCTCCACCCCACGCTCCCTGCTCCAAGATCCTCCTATTCTGCATTCCAGTCAAGCTAATGTGTTTAGCTCCATGCTTCCTGGGGATAGGTACTGAGGATATTGAGAGCACAAGTAAGACAGTCTCCCTGCTTTCATTTTCTGTACCTGTCATTATTCAAACCCCTGGTAGCCTGATGGAGTAATTTAGGGAATGTTTTAGGGATAACACATGATCAATTACTCGGTGGGGACGGTGCACACACAGTCAGGTGGTATGTGGGAGCTGTGTGGCAATAGAGCATGATAATTTCCGATTTATAAGTCTCTAATGAGCATAGGTGAACTTCAGTTTGGAGAGGTTACTAGTTTAGCTAAATTTGGGCAGAATTTAACATGGATAGCATGTACCTGAGACTAGTGCACCCTCTTCCCACCAGTCAAATGTTAAATCCCCACTCCACAGTAGGGAATCAATAGAGCTTCTCAGTGAAATGGTTGTATGGATTTTTTACATGGGCAAAGCAACATGCTTTTTTCTCTGTTTTTGTCCTTGGAAATGGGTGAACCATTTTTGCTGAAACTTTCCAAAAAACTTCATTCAGAGGCAGATACCAAGCATGAAGAATTGCATTCTAAACTATTACAATTTGGCAAAGATATAAGCAACAGAAAACAGGACTGGTAATGGAATGGGTTGGGCAACGCTATCTATAGGTGACTCTGCCAGGTGTCTCTGATGTACATGAAGGCCCAGTCCAGCTCCCATTGACACTGACGGGGTCCTTCTGGTTTCAAAAGGCATTGGAACAGTCCCTGAGATTTTAAATCTTTCCTCACAAGGCAATTCCTCCACCCTGCTAATCAGTTTTGATAATCATCTCTGAACTCCCACAACTCTGTCAAGATCTTTCTAGACAGAGCTAGTTAAAGCACAATGCAGTATGCTAAGGGTATGTCTACACTATGAAATTAGGTCAATTTTATAGAAGTCGTTTTTTTAGAATTAGGTTTTATACAGTCCATTGCATATGTCCACACTAAGCACATTAAGTTGGTGGAGTGCGTCCTCACTACCGCGGCTAGCATCGACTTACAGAGCGGTGCACTGTGGGTAGCTATCCCACAGTTCCCACAGTCTCCGCTGACCATTGGAATTGTGGGTTAAGCTCCCAATGCCTGATGGGGCAAAAACTTTGTGGTGGGTGGTTTTGGGTACATATTGTCAGGCCCTCCTCCCTCCCTCCTTCCATGAAAGCAATGGCAGACAATCGTTTCACGCCTTTTTTCTGGGGTCCTGTCCGCCGGCCCCGCTCAGCCTGCTGCCTGCCTGGATGATCGGAACCCCAGGCAGGCAGGAGGCTGAGTGGGGCCAATGGACGGCGCCCCAGACTGGCAGCGGGCTGAGCAGCTCAGCCAGCTGCCAGTCTGGGGCTCCGTCTGTCGGCTCCTGCCAGCCGGGGTCCTGCTCAGCCCCACTCAGCTGGCAGACCTTGGTGAGGTCGATCAGGGGTCCCTGGACAGACATGGCTCTCCTCCTCTTAGAGCACAGAATGGGAGTGACTCCAGGTCATTCTCTTCTTTAAGTTTTGTCTCATGGAGATTCAGTTCTGCCTGGAATATCATATGAGCTGGAGGCTTCTGCCTCAGGCTGCTTTCACAGCCGGTATTACCGTGTGGTCGCACCTACCCCAGCCTGATCCTTGCTCCCATGGCTCATGAAGCCTGGACAGTAGTAAGGAGCAGTTCAAGTTGTGGAATGACAAATCCAGAATGAAGGATTGCACTCTATGAGCCACGTTAAGATTATTTCAGAGTCCTAGATAGCATTTAGTCCCTACAAAAGGCTTCATGAAAATTTCCCCCCACCCCTAACAAAAGTGTTAATTTATCAGAGCAGCTGAAAGGGTAAGGAACCCTGGACTATAACTTAGAGAGAGCTTACATATTATTTAACTCATAATTGATATAATTCAAAGTAAAATTACACAGTGCGGTCTGTTCTAAGACTAAAAATGCAGGAGGGGAGTCAGAAAAAGCAACAGTGATCTGTCTCCTCCCGGTTTCAATCCAGGGATGTTTCGCGCATTAGGGGAACGTGATCACCACTACACTAAGGGGCTTTCATGTGTTAGGTGAACGTGATAACCACTACACTACGGGGTATCTCTTTTTTTTGCTACAGACTTTGCCGAATGCACAGGAATGTTTTCTCTAGCTACAGAAGCTACCTAATGCAATGTCTATATCTATGGCCTTCCTGCTCAGAAAGTGGTCATGCCCCCGCCCAAAGCTGACACAGTGCGGAGTGCGTGTGACACAGCGACCTGGCTCAGGCAGGATCGCTAGCGAGGCATGATACTTTTGCCGTTAAGCAAACACAGGAATTCTTTCCTGGCCTCTGCCTCTGAATGCCTCCATGAATTACGCTGTGCCCTATCAGTGTGGGAGGACTGCATGAGCTCAGAAAAAATGTCATCGCGAGTGCGTTTTTTTTTGCCTTCTAATCTGCGATAACCTTAGGGACGGAGATGATAGGGGGAGCGTAGAAACATTCTGAGGGGACTGCATGGTCACCTGTGCTGCTGAGTGCTGCTGAGTTCGCCACGCTGTCCAAACAGGAAATGAAATTCAAAAGTTCTCGGGGCTTTTCCTGTGTACCTGGCTAGTGCATCTGAGTTCAAAGTTCTGTCCAGAGAGGTCACAATGGAGCACTCTGGGTTAGCTCCTGGAGGCCAATACTGTCGAATTGCATCCACACTACCCCAAATTCGACCCAGCGATGTTGATTTCAGTGCTAAGCTCCTCGTTGGGGAGGAGTACAGAAATCGATTTTAAGAGCCCTTTAAGTCGACAAAAATGGCTTTGTCATGTGGATGGGTGCAGGGTTAAATCGATCTAACATTGCTAAATTCAACCTAAACTCGTAGTGTAGACCAGGGCTAAGTGCAGTCTCACCACAGCTATATATAAAAAAAAAAAATTATGTCCCTAAGCCATGATTTGGTGCCTCTCCATATGCAATGCAAATTCTCATTAGCAACTTTTTTTTTTTAACTCCATATCTGCTTTGGTATTCTCTCAAATGCTAGTATTTCATCTGTTCCATTAGCCTGCTGCTAGCAAGCTCTTATACTATGATCTTCAGAACAGGGGACAGCACACCAGGCCCTTGATTCTGAATGGGGACTTTAGGCACTTCTGCTGTATAAGTTATATCGCTTTTCAGCTGCCCTTATCTTTTCTTGGCAAACTTTAACTGATTATGCTAACTGTTTTCTATTTCCAGAAGAGTTTTCTTTTCCTTTTTTTCTAACCTAAAATATTTGAGCACTTGTTTTAGGTTTTGATAATTACTCCCATTAAAACTAAAGGCTTGATCCAAAATCCATTGAAGTTCATGGGAACTTATCTAACTTATGCTCACAAAAGTTTTGAATTCTGCAGAAAGCACTTTCTTGAAATCAAATACCATTGTCCTACCACATTCTGTGATTCCCTTTATTTAGGTCAACATGCAAATACTTTTCATCTTTATAACATATTCATTCATTCAACATTCATTATGAAACAATGATAAATTACCTAGATACTGTATTAAGAAAGCCACTATAACAAATAGATAAATATATTGTTAAAAAGTAATATTATGCTTTTCTTTAGAGATCTGTCATACTAACATTCCCCTCCACATAGATTTTCTAACTGCCAGTAATATATGCCAAGTGAATAAAAAAGTATATAACTGTATAAAATAGGTTATATATGTTGTGGAAAATTGTTCACACTGTTGATTTTGGATCAGACAGCCTGAGGCTCATTAATTGATCAATCAAACATGCATGCATGGGGGAGTCAGCCAAGGCAGTCGAACCCCCCCAACAGATAAAATGCAAGAGATTATATAGGATAAAATCACAAAAATTACATATACTTCCTTAAAGTTTTACATCCATATAAGGAATAAAGCAAAACAACTTTTCCTGTTTTTCTTAGTTTTGACCTTTGCGGTTTCTTGCTCTGTCACCTGACATCTATTAATCATAATCTGTCACAAAGGTTAATTCTACTTTTATAATTTCTACAGTTTGTTCTGCTTTTATGATTTCTGTCTACCCTTCTTCTTTTACTCTCCTCCCCCCCTTTTCCCCTTCCTCCAGGCCACACATACAGTTCACCTGACTCTACATACAGTTCACTTGACCGAAGTTTAGGCCTTAGACTATTTTTCCTCCACAATTCTCCCCTTTAGTGCTTCTCTGGCGCCACCTTTGGCCTCAACTTTAACATTCATGAGCCCACTGATTTCCTTCCTTTTTTCTTTCCCTTTTCTCATCCCAACTTTTACCAAAAATTTTATTAACAATCATTAATGCCACTTATTCCCTTGCCTAGCAAAAAAATTATATGCACAGCAATAACAAAGGCACAATCCCAAACCAAGCAACATCACCTCAATTGTTAGCCCACTCAATATAACAATGGGGTTATAATACGATGGGGTTATAATACGATGGGGTTTGCATATAATTTTGGTTATCGCACACAGCAAATCCCAACTAATACACAAAGAAGACAGCCTATAGGCTGTCTGAAAGGCACCTTTTTCTATCTGATATACATTTTTAAGGATATGAATTTGTCCCTATAAATCAGAAATTTTCTGGACCTCGGGTATCAATGAAAGCAGATATTGGAAATGGTCTGTTACCAGGGTTGTCCAGTTAAAAGGCATTTTATACCTGAGAGTTGATTACAAATTTTTATCCAAAGGCTAATAAATAACATGGCTGCCTGCAGTTATAGTGAGGTTAAAATGGGCATTGTGTACAATATGGGCCTTAACAAATACACAGCTGTTATTAGCTTGGAAGATCATGACTCCTGTCAGGAGGGTTCCCAGTCCCTTACCTTCCCAACAAACATTGTTATGGACAGTGACAACTTTTCCTGGCTTGAATTTACATATACATTGGAGCTGTGGGGCTTTTAATGGCCAGAGTGTCCATTGGTTTCCTAATCCAATCCAAATATTGTGTGTTATTTCAGGAGCACTGTCTATGAATCGGCTAGGCATGCCAGATGGCTTGATTTCCCAAATGTCTCAGTGAATAACCCAATCCCAGATGCATCCTCCCCATGGACCAGGCAGGATTCAGTATGTGGGAGCCCACATCCCTCTAACCGGTCCGTATGTTTGGAAGGAACACTGTGAATATCCACACCTTCACCCGGAGAACCTCCAAGTATGCCTCCATGGCCATAGATCAGATGGTACTCCTGAAGTGTCTGTAAGGGCAGTGGGCCAGGCCTGGTGCTCAAGATCATTCCAAATGGTTGTTAGCTGGTCATTCAGGAAATCCCAAACTTCTGAGCATGCCAAGGTCCATTGCAATGCCTTCCCAGCACCAGTGATATTTAAGACCATCTCCATCAGCAACTCCTGGGTTATAAAACTAAGGGCAGAAATAACATACAATTTACCAACCCCAGCCTGAACCTGCATTAACTGTATTTCAATAAAACCTGTGGGTTTTTTCTAATTGACCTAATTTTTCCTTATGGTGTTGGCTTTTGTGAATATTCCAAATTACAGCTGTGCCATTAGCCCCATCCCACAAGTATCCAGTCAAATCTCTTCTCTTTTTGGGGGGAGAAGCCCAGGTATTTTGTTGTGCTAGCCAAATGGCAGCTCCTTTAGAACAATTTGGATATATAAAGATAATTTGAAAACTGGATAAGGACAGCGTGAACTTAATGGTCCCTAATGTGGCATTATTTACAGTCCACCAATTTCCTAACACATCTCTTTCTTGTGAAGTATTATACCTCATCTGTTGGTTAAACACCTTTACAAAGAGCAGAAAGGCATTAATATCAATGTATATTACAATATGGTGCAGGCTAAATCAGAGGCTACTGATTGGCTAAGATTTAAAAAAAATATTACATCCCCATTCCCACCCTAAGTTCGTTAAGAAGGAGAGGCTAAGGAATATTAAAAGTTTCATTTTCAGATAGTTTTGGCTAGCTTCCGCAAGCTATTCTTCGAGATTCCATAGTCTTAGTTTACTTAGCTGTCCAGCAGTGAGGCAGCAAGGGAGAGGTTACTAGCACAATCACCTTGCTTGGTTAGAGGCTTTATTATGTCCTCAGGTGGAGAGGTTGTTTTCTTCGCAAGATCCAAATGCACAGTGGGTCTGTCAACGGACAAAGGAGAGGTTATCAGCTTTTTATCTTGTCCTTTTCTCCTGCTGTCCAGAAGAAACAGCAGCACCAGAAGGAGAAACAGCCAATTATCAGTCAGAGAATCTTTTCATGGTGGAGGGGCCTTTTTGCAGTGTGAAGCATGGGTACAGGGTGGTTCCTCACTGATGAACCTCTATGTAGATCCAGTCTCCTGGTTTCAGCGAGTGGCAGGGCTGCTATATATAAAAAACCTAACACATTTCATTAGCGCCTGGCAATAATTAAGCATTGTGTCATCCATTAAATGAATGTTCATTTGAGCCAGGGCCAGTAGGGCAGTGTTGGTAGTTGCATTGGGCGCCTTGGTAGAAATTTTATGAGGGCTGAGTCTGGTCTTTCGATTGGGAGTGGCCTTCAAAAGGCATTTGGCCATATTGGATCTGTGAAACTGCACATAACACTTTTATAATCAGTCCAGATATGCCAGATTGTGATACAAAATCCTTAAGCAAAAGTTTTGCAACAGTTTTGGCATCCACCTTTTTACAAGAAAATACATTACTAAAACTAACACATACTTACAATTATAACATTTAAACATTTGAATAAAATTAATCTAAATATTTAGAAAAGGTTCCCAAAGAGGGAAAAATGCTGCCTGCATAACATTATGTTGCTAGCAGTAGTGCTGGGCCACAGAGGAAAAGTCTTATTCAACTGCAGCAATCAACGGTGCACGGTCATCCGGTGATGCACGCAAGCAAATAGGGCCAGAGCACCTGAGGCACAACCGTCCAGGGAGCACCAAAGGTGATCAGGGTATAAGGTGTACCCAGCAACACTTCAAGAACAATTTGTGGCTTTTTAGTTGATATTAGCTTTTATTTGCTATTTGTTACCAAAACAGATTTAAAATCTTCCATTCTCCTGGCTTTGACTACCCTACTGCAGCCACAACTTTCGTCTTTATTTAAAGCAATTTACATCTTATAAAGCATTAAGTCACCTTAAGGATTAAATGCTAAATACCAAAATTAAATAATATTAGTTTCTTTTGTTTGGCAAAAGTATTTTTTGGTTTTATAACCCCAAAACAACATCAATTTCTTTTAAACTTATAAAACAAAGATTATACACACCAGGAGTGTTCTTTAACAAATTCGACTAACTATTTCACAGTCAAATGATTTCACTTATATAACCTCTTGCCTGGATTATCTACAGTCATTCCCAAAGGAATGGCTGCAAAGAAACCAAGAATTTTTCTTTTAACATTTATACATAGTTTCACTGCTTAATTCCCTCCAGTAACTACAGAGTTAACTTCTCACTCTCTTTCTTTCAACTTCCTCAAATTGAGGTTGCTTGCTTGTTTGGGCCCGATCCTTTTTCTTTGCTGCATTATTTCTTTCCATGGGCACAGGCATTGTTTCACTACCAATTTAGCAAGGAGGGTGGGCCTTGTGACTAACACCCCTTTTATTGATTTATATACACCTATTTATATACACACATTACATCTAGATGCATCTTATTTAATAATAACTTTAATTCTTTATGTCTGGACTTAATACAATCTTTTCTTGAGGCGATAATAACCCCTCGGGACTGGTGCATTATAAAAAAGAAAATAACAGGCTAGGGACAACGGGAGAGAAAGAAAGAACAACAGCATGAATAGCATGATAAAACGGGGGAGTCACACTTACTGACCATAGGAATAATGACTTCTTGTTAAATTAAGGAGGTAATAACAGATTGGATTCTTCCTTGGCCTGTTTTGATAGAGGGTACTGCTGCACCTTGGGAAGGGTTCTTGTTGGGTTTAGGCCAATCTTAACGGCTTGGGCAGACCTAATGCACCCAACCTGGTTGGCATGATCGGCTCACAAGGCCCACAGGGAGGGAGAGACCTTAACCAGCAGTTCCTGTTGTGACTAGGAAGGGCTGGGGTCGGTCTCCTCCTTCAGAGTGTCCTTCTGCAAAACTGCCAGGACCTCATTGTTAGTGGGATCAGGCATGTCCAGATACACACCATCTGGGGTACAGCAGATTATACAATTTAATTTACACAGCAAGTCCTTTCCCAAAAGGTTAACCGATAAACAAGGACTAAAGAGAAAAAAATGACAATAATAGGTCTATAAGATCGTCAGGAGGTGTGGAGGGATACTCCAAAGGGGCTTTGCCTCCTGAAGGGGTCTAGATGGATAGAGCGATATCTGCTGGCCAGCGGGGTTGCGTTTTAAGCTTTTCTTGGGAGTCCTTGGGACTCCCTACTTGAGATTTATGGCACTGTTTTACTGTTTCCTTACACCAATAAAAATATGCATCAAACTGATCTTGTCCGACTTTGTTGGCAAGAAGTGGGCCTCTGAGGTGCACAGTCTTGTCAAGGTCGAAGCTTTCTTCTAATGGAAATTAAAAATTTGGATCATCTCTGGTATACCAATTACATTTTTTCCCCCCAGAAACTTGCAAGTAGAGGACTATAATTTTTATACATATAAAATGCTGGTGAGCCTTTTGGCAGGATGGCAGTTCTTTTGGACTCACCGACCACCATTTCCCTGGAGTTTTACTGATTGTAGGGCTTGGGTTAGCTATCCCTATGTTACCGACTGTTTGATCCAATCTCACAATCCCTAAGTTTCCGACTGCATGCCCCGAACCCAGAATCTCTACCTCCCACAATCCTCAGCTTTCTGGCATACAACCGCTCAGGTCACTCACACCAATCATTCACACTTGCACACAACCGCCGAGGCAAGGCCTACAACCGAGACCTACTCTGGTGGGGACTCCAACTCACACTTAGCCACTTACCTGTTGCTCTTCCCGGGGAACCAAAACATATAACATTCACTGTGTGCCCCCTCTTTTTACCGACGAGGCTTGACCCAAACCCCAACATTCAGACATCCATACCAGAGAGGGTCTGGAAAGGCGCGGTCCCCGCACACACCCCTTCCGGCAAAGAGCACCGGCCCATCTTCAGGAGTATGGTGTCGCTTGCCCTACTGCCTCCGGTACGGCGGGTGGTTTCCAGGGGCTCCCCCTCTCTCCAAGAGTGGGAGGGAGCCTAAGGCTCCAAGAGGGGAATCGGGGAAGGGAACTTGTTCACAGGGCATACAGACCAAAAGGAGTCAGGAAAGGCACGGTGCCCTCACACCCCTCCCCCAGCAAAGGGCACCGGTCCATCTTCGACAGAGCGAAGACAGTCACCCTACTGCCTAGGAGTTCGTGGACAGTTTCCCAGGGCTTCCTCGCTCTCCGAGCAGGGAAGGGAGCCTAGGGCTCCAGGAGGGAAACAAGGGTAGGGAACCCTGCGACCCTCATTCATTCACAAACATATGGCACACCCCGTAAACTGGCTTTTAGCCCCAATTACTGGCAGCTAGTTTTACAGCATTCACCACCAACCTACTGCTGGTGGGAACTTTCTCTGGTCAACCTTAGAGCCACTCCAGGGGCACCAGAGTAATCGACCTTACTCACTTCCCCAGGGTCCATAGTGGCCCCTACCTCGGGGGGTTCCAACCCCAAACCTATCACAGACAAAAAACAATCAGAACAAGACAAACCAAAAGGGTGTCAGGCATGTCTGTCAGCAAAAGATTCAGATCCAGCGTGCAACTCACCCAACCCTGAGCCTACGGGCAGATCTTCCACCAGAAATCCACAATAGAGATTTCAAAAGGTCTCTTACCTTTCAGATGGGCCCTGGGTCTGATGGGAGATTGCCCGAGGTCCTCTGGTCTGGGGGAGTCTTCTGTGGATCCCGGACAAGCCCCCAAATTGTTGTGGAAAATTGTCCACACTGTTGATTTTGGATCAGACAGTCTGAGGCTCCTTTATTGATCAATCAAACATGCATGCATGGGGGAGTCAGCCAAGGCAGCCGAACCCCCCCGACAGATAAAATGTGAGAGATTATATAGGATAAAACCACAAAAATTACATATACTTCCTTAAAGTTTTACATCCATATAAGGAATAAAGCAAAACAAGTTTTCCAGTTTTTCTTAGTTTTGCCCTTTGCGGTTTCTTGCTCTGTCACCTGACATCTATTAATCATAATCTGTTACAAAGGTTAATTCTACTTTTATAATTTTTCTACAGTTTGTTCTGCTTTTATGATTTCTGTCTACCCTTCTCCTTTTACTCTCCCCCCCACCCTTTTCTCCTTCCTCCAGGCCACACATACAGTTCACCTGACCCTACATATAGTTCACTTGACCAAAGTTTAGGCCTTTAGACTATTTTTCCTCCACATATAATTGCACAGTCATATATGTGGACATACATACTGCTTATTAATAAATATAATGGTAGTTTTACTTAATGTAAAGTCTGTAATATAATGTATAAAAGTCCTGCTTAGGTTATCAGCGGGGATTGAGCCTGGCACTTCCTGCACTACAGCTCTGATCCAAAGCCATTAAAATTCATTATGGATTTCAGTGGGCTTTGGATCAGGCCCAATAAACTGATTTTATTACTACTACTACTACTTGTGTGGTATACTCCCCTTTTTCATTTGTACCAGCCTCAAGAGGGAGACAGAGACCCATATTTTCTTAGTTTTGGTTTCATAAACACCTAGCATACTGCTAGGGAGCAATTAAAATATTTATGATGGTTGTTGAGAAACATAAGCTAAATAGTACTTTCTTGCCGTAAAATTCTTGGAAGGAGAGCAGAGAGTTCAGAAAATATCACAAGGATCACATTGCAGAATTTCTAACAATGCCCTCAGTGGAAAGTAGCTTGGGAAACGAGCGAGAAGGCTGGGGCCATGATCTCCAAAACTGATGAGTTTGGAGATCTGTAGGAGACAGAAGCTTGGCCCTTGTAGGGGAGCTGTCAATCCATGATACTCTGTGAGTCTCTCCTCCCTAAGGAATTGTGCTGCCATTTACAACCTCCCTTCTAGAACCTATCCCTTTTGGGGAAGACACAACACAGAAGGAGTTAATGCTGCTCCCCGTTTTTTGCCATTCACATTTTTAGCCAATTTGGAGGAAGCATGCCACATAGAGTGGCAGTTCCCAAGCTTCACACTGTTATGTTATTCTCCCCAACCTGAAGTCATGGTGCAATGACCACTCAATGGTGTGACAGAAAGGTTTTCACAAGGTCAAAGGGAGGAGAAATCACAACATGAAGCTGTAGTGATGTTATTCCCCTTCTGGGTCTCCAAACTGATCTGAAATGCCTGCAGCTAATTCTCTCTGCTAGCATGGGTGAATGGTACCATCCACTCTGTAGTATTCACAGGAAGGGAATTTTGTGGTCTCAGATGTACACCATTTTCTCATTGCTGTTTTTCTTATATTCTCTAACCTAAGCACTGGTAAATGTTGGTAAAATGTTTTGAATCTTAAAGGCACTTTGAAAATAGAAAATGAAAAAATATTTTATGTTTTTAACTGGATGTTATGTGAATGACTACAATGCCAGTTAAAATCATCCCTCAGGTGACCACTTTTGGGCACTTGATGACACTCACAGTGTCTCTGGAGTTAGGGGGATATCTCCAGTCAAGTGGATGATGTCTTTGAAAATTATCCATTAAGAGGCTCCCATAAGGGAATGAACCTCCTATTACCACCCTTTAGAGCAAATCCATCAGATAGTTAATGCCACCTTTGGAGTAATAACAGATATTGGGCCAGAACCTCAGATGGTATAAATCAGCATAGCCCCGTTGTCTTAGGCTACATTAGTTGACTTACATATTGACCTTTGCACTCTACTGAACATATTATTTATATTTCTTGTGTGTTGACCTAAAACACTGTTCTTGTAGTTACAATAAAGTGGAGTAAGACCACCAACTCCTTTCACATAAGGCAAATATCAGTTTGCAATGAATTTCCATTGCTACAGCCCTTACCCAAATGAAAACTTGTATTCTAAAGGTTAAAGATTTTGGGCTAATGTTGACATTAGGTGAAGCTCAGTGCAAGGAGCAACACGGTAAGCATTATGACTTAGGCACCCTATGAGCCACAATTCCTCCCCTGCTTCCTCCTTGTGCTCATATAGAGAATAGTAATATACTACTATAATATACAGTAATAGTAATAGTAATATACTACAGTAATAGTAATATACTACTACTGTCCTATACAAGAGTTAAAATATGACCTCTCGCTATGTATGCTCACCTCTGATGGCATCATGACTCCACCCATCCCATTCTTTCTTGCTCTCTCCCACTAGCTCCAGAGAAGGAGTAAGCAGGTGAGTAGCCCCACTTACTACTGTGTTCCCAAACCCGTGGTGTACAGTAGTATAAGGAGGTTTCTTACTCCCTTATGAATGCATGTAGAGTCCAAGTCATAGTCATCTAATCCCCCACATTAATACAGTACTCTGGGTATGATGTTAACTAACTTATCTAGAAAATATAGACATCCCTGCCTCAAACTGCACTAAAGATCAATGTAAAACTAAGCTGCTGCTGGATGTAGGTTGATCAATGCAAGTCCACTCTGCCTCCTGCCAGTACATATTCGATTTCGAAAACAGCTCATGTTGTTACCAGTATTGAACATTTATACCCTTTTGTGCTTTTTCAATCAATAATATCATTCTCAGTCTTTTACAAATATTGGGAAGACAATTTGTATATTAGTTTCTGTACTTGAATAAATACTTTACTTGCCTTCTTGTCATATTAAGCTGGATTAATCCCTGAACGGTATCTATGGAGGTCAATTTCTCCATTTTTCCCTATCTTTATTAATGATGGATGGATAATAAATTAACAAGAAAGCAATCTTTCTGCAAGTAGTTATATATAGATTATATAATATATACAGATTATATAATAGCATATTGATTATTTTTCTACAAACTAAAAAGTATGTCTGTCATGTATCATACCATGGGGTGTTACCAAGGTCAGGTCACACTGTATTAGCAGACTGCAGACTTAGACAGAGTAAGTCATGGAGCAGTACTGAGGCGCCACCCCTCAGCAGCTACAGGGCATGCTCCAGGTGGAGGGACTATTTGAAAGGGGAAGTGGCTGCACCAAGAGTGATGGTTGATGCCTGATGATGTGGGAAAGAGGGCCCACAGCACAGATGAGGTCATGCTGAAAGCAGTGATCTCTTTCTCCCCTCTCCCCTTGCTTTTGTAGCTGGCTTACTAAACTTCTACTATTAAGACTGTGACCATGTCCCAAATAGAGGCTCTCCAGTCCAGTAGGAGGCAATCCAAGGAAGAGTATGAGTTGGACTGGGCTGATGAGTGGTCTGGACACTGAAACCCCCTTTTAGGGCCCTGGGTCAGGGCCCAGTGGAATGGGAGGGCCCAGGTATTCCCCATTGCTGCTGCAACTGACTCTTTTAGGGAGAAGAGGGAACACATGGGATGAAGCTATATGTAGATGAGCTGGCAAGGCCCCTCCAGAGCAGAGAGACTGAAAGAAGCTGTGATGTCATGACTTGACCATTAGTCCAGCTGGCTTCAGGAATGGCCTGCTACACCATGCCAAATCCATCTGGACATGCCAGTATATATAAACTTGATTAATGCAGCCACAGCAGGGCCAAGATCTGCTACACTAAATGTATGAAGTTGGAGGCTGACTGAGGTTTAATCAAGATAGCCTAAAATGATGTTGGTGGGCTGGAGGAAGAAGAATTTGGAAAGGAAATGTTGCCAGCTCCACTTAACAGTGTGCATCTGCTACTTATTTCTTTTATTCTTTTAGATTTATAACACAAATACAGTGAAGGTATCTATCATTCTAGGGACCATTGATAGATATTTACAAAAATGACCCCACCAAACACAGCTGCTAACCATCAATAAAACTCAACCCTCTGCCAAGAACTAGCCCTTGAGAAAATTAAACATCATTCTTTGTCAAAAGTCTGTATACAAATCTCACCGCATAGCCTGGACGTCAAGAAACCTGCACTTTTGAGGCACAAGGGTATTAAGAGGTTTGAAAGCTCAGGGCCCCTCTTGAAGAATGCTCCATCACTGGCCACCTTCCTTAAACTCAAATTATTCCAGTTTGAGTGCATCAGCTAATTGCAGTTGTGGCAATATGACACTGGAAAAGATGTTGTGAACCAGATTTTCAGTCCTGGAGTTTTAACAGAATCAGGGCTGATTTTAGAAGATCTGCCATTTTAGTCTGGTTAAAAGCCTGTGATCTTTTCTTTCTGATGTAGGAACATGCCACAGTCACTGATGTCTTTGACTGAACTGCTGTAAGGCACTGTACATGCAAATGGACAGTAGTACTAGTCAGAAGCACGGGTCAGTGCAGAATGTGGCAGATGAGAGATATCTTATGCAGGGAGAAGCTAACACCAATACTCCAAGAGCTACACTGGCTTTCAATAAGTTTCTGGGTGAAGTTTCATTATGCTGGTCTGAACCTACAAAGCCCTAAAGCTTTTGTGACCTGGTCACTCAAGGGGTTCTTTCCCCCCATCCCTTACTGACATCAGCAGAGTTTCTCAAGGTGCAGCTTTCTCAATATAAATGAGTAACTCTGGAGTTCACTTCCCCATACAGATGCACCAGAATCTTGGATTTGCCCATCTTCTGAATATGCTGCAAAGCCTGTCTTTTCTTGTGAGCTTTTAGCAATGATGTGGATCTACAGGTGGAAGGGCTAAAAAGTGAAGAATGCTTCAATCTAGTCTATCAAGGTTCTCATATTGTGGTAATTACCATAGCCTCAGAGCACCTTCCAATAGTGCATTAAGCATCCTGACTAATATCTGTCACAGGTGGTTCGTTCCTTCATTCTCTCCCCAGGAAAAGATTGTAGGACATAGCACTGGCAGGGACCTCCTGGGTCATCAAATCCAGTCTCCTGCTGTCACAGGCAATCCCTGTCATACAATCCCGTTCATAAATTTATCAAACTCCTTCAACATACAGCACAATTTAGAACAATTTACCTTGTACAACTTTATCATGACATTCTTTTATATTGGACCATAGACCCTTAAAGAAGTCACCAGCAGTTTCAGCAGAGCTAGGGCTCCCACCACTTACTTCAGAAACATTCATCTTATCCTTTCTGATCCCAACTTGTCTTATCTACAGTACTTGCGTGCTCTGTCTCATAGTTTTAAATTACGTAGTTATGAAGCTGTTTCTGAAGTCAGATGTATGCCTGGCAGTGGCAGGAACAATGTGCAATGGAGGGTTTTGTTTGGCAGGGTTTTCTGTTTGTGTTATACAAGGCAAGGTCAAAGAAATGTGCCTTGAACTCAGGACTAAATTCACAAAAAATTAGGAGTGGTGGTGCTGAACATCATCCTGCCTGACTTTTAGGTGCCTAGAAAATCACTGGGATTCACAAAGCCTGAGTTAATTATGCAATGAATGGGACAACATAGGTGCCTTAGAATGGGATTTACAGAAGCTAGCATGATAAGTGGCCCCTGCACCTAAGCTATCCAATGGAAGATACCAAGGTGAGGGGAGTCCCTTGAGCCCCACACCTCTGAGCATAGGTGCTGACTTTTATTTTTCCCTGGGGGTGCTCCACTCCTGCTCAGCCCCCAGTCCCCGCCCCTTCCCTGATGCCCTGCCCTCTCTCTGCCTCTTCCTCCCCCCGCCTCCCATTCACTGCTCTCCATCCTTCCCTAAGCACCTCCCCCAGCTGCCGAACAGCTATGGCTGGTGGGTGCTAAACATCCACTATTTTTTTGCCATGGGTGCTTGAGCCCCAGAGCACCCACAGAGTTGGTGTCTATGCCTCTGAGGAAGTTCAGAATCTAAGTCTGGGCTACAGGGAGGCTTTTCCTTCTGTTTGGGATTCTCAGCTGCAAATCCTCTCTTGGAGTTAGGCACCTACTTCATTTTAGCAAAAGCAAGGGAGGGGGAGTGAAAGAACCACCTCCCTCATAACTTTTACCCTAGCAGTTCAGGCAGTCACCTGGAATGTGGGAGACTCCCAGTTCAAGTCCCCCCCTCCACCTGAGGGGATGAAGGGATTGGAACAAGAATCTGTCATCTCTCAGGTTAGTGCCCTAACTATGGATAGTCTGATGTGGGTCAGTAACATAGGCGCATAGGGAACTTTTAGTGCAAAAATGTAGGTGCCAACCAGGATAAGGGGCAGATGAGCAGGGGATTTGTAAATCCCACTGCGGTGTGGCTCTGTGATTTAGAGCAGAAGATGGTAAGATTGGTGACAGCCCTTAGTTCCTGTGACAGTTCATTCCACAGTCTTTGAAGCTTTTCACTCAGGAACTATTCTGTGTTGCTGGACCATAAACCCACGAGAAGAACAAGCTAGACTAGCAGTCCATCACCGTAACTACTCAGCCACCTCACCTTATCGTTGATTAGCTGGTCTCATGAAATGGCTGAATAAATTGTATTTGCAAATTTTCTTTTATACAAGAATTAGTAAAGTTGTACTTGTTTAACTGGAAATTTGAATTAAAATGTTGTCTTGCTAAATGTTTTGTGATGTGTTTTAATTTTGGGAGAGGCCTAGAGCTACGATTAGGAACTGGACAAAATAGAAAAAGAAAAGTAAAATTACATTTTTATAAAAAAAACCTCTTTCTCATTCATGAAGTTGCCCTCCTCCTAACAGATTTTTTCCACTGCTGTGCTACCCTCCACAATACAGCTGAGAGAAACATAGGTACTCAAGTATCATATTGACAATGCGTTCAAGACTGATTTATTAATGCCAGTGAACCCTGTGCTTGAAGGAGTTGAATTTTCTGGGTGTTCGGTGGTCTGATTTGAAAACTGGTTGAGCAGTTTTCAAATCAGATTGACAAGCAAATCTCTTTTCAAGCATTTTCAAACCTCTTTGGAAGAGGTGGTTTGCCAGTATTTGGATTTGTGGCAAATAGCTTTTTTACAGTTCCAATGTAAATTGCACAGTTGAGAATTAAAAAGAAGGCCATGTTATTAAAGGAGAAAATCGGGGTTTTATTTATTTATAAATTATTTTACTAATGGGAAAAACTCTTTCAGAAATAATCATCCTATTTCATGGAAGTCCTGTGAGAAATGTGTAAGCAGTGGTAAACAACAAATAATATTCACCTACCTTTACATCGTTTAAAAGAAAAAGAAATTAAACCACAAACCTAAGAATTTTGCAAGGCACCTTCAAATTGTATAACCATATGATGAACACTACATAATGGCACTGGAATTACTTGCATAGTTATACTAGAAATTACTCAGCAATTACCATGTAATGTTAAGCTTTCACATCTTATTATAATTTTCTAGTTTACATAATAAAAATAATTACACTGTGCTTGGTGTTCTGTTCTCTCCTGTATCTGTGTAAAACACATTAATGCTAATGGTGTTTATGCAAGACTATGGAGGTGCACACAAATCCACTGTTCTCTCTCTATTCTGCTAGTATTAGAGGTATTTGTCTTTGTCTTGTTTTCATTAGTAGTAGTATTATTTCATCAAAATGTACATTAAGGGAAAATTGTGTCTGAAAGTTTATCACTTAAAAGTTAGGAAATGCCAAAGCCAAGTTTGCAAATGTACTGTATACATACATACAAACAAGGCATAGTTAAAGTTGCATATGCAACTTGGATAACTCCTGTTGTTTGAGTGCTTAAGCTACAGTCTTAACATTCTCTTAATATGGCTTTTTCAAAAGAAAAACTATAGAACAAATAAATTGCATAATGTAGATGTATTTGTGAGATGGCATGAGAACTCTGACCCTGAACCCTTTGCTAAGAGAGTCATTGCCTCAGGAAGGTCTGGGTCTTTCCCCCCACCCAGGACATTTTAGTGTGCCTCTTTCCTTGTGTGGCTCTTTGGGAATAAGGCCTTGTCTGCACACAACAATTTTACCAATTTCATTATAGTGCTACAGTTTAATTGGTGCAATGTGCTATAGCATGGATGCAATTTTATCAGTATGACGGTGCCTTATATCAGTGTAGCTATACCTGTAGAGAAGAGCAATTAGGTAGTCTGATATAAGGCACCTGTGAAGGGGTATACATACCACACACTGGGACAATAAGGGTTAAAGGACTGTACTGGTCCCAGGTAGCCTGGCCCCTTCAGCCCTGCAGGGCATCCTGCAACTGGAGACTGGGTTAAAAAGGGAGCAACCCAGCTTAGAAGGACGGAAGCTGAGGAGGAAGACACACCTATCCTAAAAGCTCCTGACAAAGGGGTCGGAGAAGTCTCCCTGAGTGAATAGGACTGTATGCTGAGCCAGGTTGGGGCTGATTGTTTGATTTATTTTCCCTTTTCCTTATTGGGGACTAGAAGCTGAGGAAGGAAAGCAGATGGCAGGAAGTGACCCAGACAGGTTAACTCAGAGTGCCCCCTTGGAGGCCAAATGCTGCTGACTCTCCTATTGTCCTGGGTTGGAACCTGGTGGAGTGGGTAGGCCCAGGCTCCCCTACCATTGCCCACACTACTGCCTACCCAGCCTACCACAGACCCTATTGCAGCACCTTTACACTGCTATTTCACCCACACTAAGGGTTGTACTATTATAACTATAACATCCCTAACTGGAATATTAACAGTGGTATGTATATAAACAAGATCTAGTAGTCTCTGAAAGGCTTTTAGCACTAGAAGGCCCCCTGCTAGTATACAGATCTAGATGAGCTATTCTTTCCCAGCCCTGCTGTGCAGGAAATTTTCACTTTCTCCAGGGTCTCTCAGGAGGTGTTGATGTCCATATATTTTTTTTTCATATTCAGTTCTGTAATATATGAGCGCCGTGCAAACCTTTAAAAATAAAATAGAGAGAATGCTTTTTGCAGTTCTAAATACCAACTGTCATAAACCCTGATCCTGCTAACACTCATGCATGTGAATAATCTCTTGAGTTCAAAGGAATTAGTCATGTGCATACACATCTGCAGAATTAAAGCCTTACTGTCCTTAATGTAATTATGTGATGATCACCATATTGGACCTACACCCTAAGGACTTCCAAAGTCAAATGAGAACATCTCCATAGCTTGAGATACAGAGCTGAGTTCTCTGGAGGTATACTGGACACAGAGAGAGATGTGTAATATGCTGACCAGAAAGTTATAGTTGTATTGAGAGGAGTGTGGACATAAAATAATCCGGAATAGCCAAGATTTTCACAGTTTTTAAAATTGCTGAATTTCATTAAATCCCATGTGCTTTTTATTTTTCAAATGTAGGATCATTTTTGTGTGAAAATGAATTAAACTCAGAAATGGTCCTTCTTTCAAGAAAAAACACTACTGTAGTTAGAAATTTTCTACTATTAAAAATCAAAATTTATTTAGGATGAAAATTGTGGTTAATTGAAAACCTGTGAAATTTCATTTTTTCTAGGGTTTTGACGTGAAAATGGTCATTTTGTAGAAATTTTATAAAGCATAAAGATCCAAATTCACAAAGGGACTTAGGGACCAAGTCTCAGGTTTAGGCTCCACTGCAATCCACAAAATTTCCACTGAACCCTCTAGGCACCTAAACTCATTCAGTGCCTATGTTTTCAAAGTAAAAATTCTCTGGGCATCTAAATTGCTGCCTTTGGGTATGCACACTGGTGCTTTGCTCTAGGCATCTTCTGTCTAAGCCCCAAAGTGATCCACTATACAGAGATGGATAGGCATTCATCTGCTTAAGTTATGTGTGGGTCCCTATCCAGTAGGTGTGCGAAGAGGCACCTCCTCCTCCTTTGGCAATTTTATGTGGAGCAAGGCAGGAAGCTAACTCATTCTTACAACAAACTATTTATGTAGGCACTGTAATTGTAGCTATGTTGGTCCCAGGATATTAGAAAGACAAGGGGCATGAGCTTTTACATCAGCTTCTGTTGTTGAGAGAGACAACAAGCCACTCAGAGCTGTTCTTCAAGTCTTCAAAACTTGTCTCTCTCAACAACAGAGAAAGCCCAATAAAAGATACTAGCTCACCCACTTTGTCTAAAAACTACTTAGGCACCTAACCTGTTCGACTTCAGGAGGCTGATTTCCATTTGTAGATCACTAAGCAGAGCTAGTCAGCCCAGACCCAGGCTTTGTAGACACTCCTCTTATTGACAACTGCCTTTTGCCAACGTAGGTGGCCCTCTGCCTAGCACGCTGGCTTTTGTGGATTGTATTTTAAGGTGCCTATCTCTCCTCATTCATTGTATAGAGAGCCTAAGTGCCTAACTCACATGTGTCAACTGAAGTGGTGTTCCTGTGATTTTCTAGGCACCTAAAAGCTAGGTAGGTTGGTAGCTTGACACTCAGCATTGTAATGCCTAAGTCCCTTTATGGATCCGTCCCATAATGTCTGAGAAATAATCTAAATAAAATGAAAACTTTCCCTTTTTTAATGTTAAGCACTTCTGGCAAAGCTGTGATTGATATGCTGTTGTAGTACAAAAAGCAGTTTCCCCATCTGAAAAGGTTTAAAATTAACTACAACTTGTCAGGTGCTATAAATGGAAAAAGTTTTCGAAAGAAAACGTTCATTAATATTCTGTGATACATCACAGAATACATTTTAAGGGATTTCAACATTTTATTGTGTACTTAAAGCACATTGAAACAGTCAGAATTCTCTTTTATATACAGGAAAATCACAGAGTAATTACAGAAAACAGGCAATGTGATTTTACTTTTTACACCTAAGCAGAAATGGTTTGTGTGCTTAAGCTTTTCTGAGAGCAGGAAACTGCAAATTAAAGGCCCAGCCCTGCAATCCATATTCAGATATGTAACCCTTAAAGTCAATGTCATTGCTTACATGAATAAAGTCTGCAGGAGTCCATTTCTGACCAATGTGGTGAAAGATGTCAAAGGGAAGACTTGGTGTGAGTCTAATTCAGATGCAGAGAAAAGCTTTTTTCCCCCCTTCAGTTTATAAACCAATTATTTTATAATCCTTTAGTTCTTTAGACTTAGACCACTGATGGATTTTGTTCACCAATAGCCATGCTACTTTGGGACCCAATCCTGTTCCCATTTGAATTGTAATCCTCTCCAATCTCATAAGCCAATTGGATTTTGACCCAGAGACTATGACACAACTAAGCAAAACCCATGTGTTACAAGAGTGTTGATTAATAAAGTGCTGTCTTCCTTTCCTGTGGAAAATAGACCATAGAGGCAGTCTTAGGGTATGTCTACACTGCAATTGATAACCTGCGGCTAGCCCATGCCAGCTGATTTGGGCTCATGGGGCTTGGGAGAAGGAGCTATTTCATTGAAGTGTAGATGTTCAGGCTCAGGATAGAGTCCAGGCTGTAGGACCCTGCAAGGTGGGAGTGTCCCAGAGCTCAGTTTGCAGCCTGAGCCCAAGCGTCTACATGGCAATTAAAAGCCACTTAGCCCAAGCCCTCTGAGCCTGAGTCAGCTGGCACGGACCAGCTGCAGTATCTAATTGCAGATCAGATGTGCTCTTAGAGTCTCGTCAAGCTATGTTCAGTACAGGACCAAGGGGAAGACAAAGGTGGATGTATGAATCTGGGGGCTGGGCCAGCCCTCAGTACAACTTAGAGCAACCATTCTATGTAGGATTCCTTTGCCCTAGGGATTTTGCCTCAGCATGTCCATACTCTCCCCAAATTCCTTCCAGATCATAAGAACATAACATAAGAACATAAGAACGGCCGTACCAGGTCAGACCAAAGGTCCATCTAGCCCAGTATCCTGTCTACCGACAGTGGCCAATGCCAGGAGCCCCAAAGGGAGTGGACCCACAGGCAATGATCGAGTGATCTCTCTCCTGCCATCCATCTCCATCCTCTGACAAACAGAGGCTAGGGACACCATTCCTTATCCATCCTGGCTAATAGCCATTAATGGACTTAACCACCATGAATTTATCCAGTTCTCTTTTAAACGCTGTTATAGTCCTAGCCTTCACAACCTTCTCAAGTAAGGAGTTCCACAAGCTGACTGTGCGCTGCATGAAGAAGAACTTCCTTGTATTTGTTTTAAACCTGCTGCCTATTAATTTCATTTGGTGACCCCTAGTTCTTGTATTATGGGAACAAGTAAATATCTTTTCCTTATCCACTCTCTCCACATCACTCATAATTTTATATACCTCTATCATATCCCCCCTTAGTCTCCTTTTTTTCCAAGCTGAAGAGTCCTAGCCTCTTTAATCTCTCCTCATATGGGACCTGTTCCAAACCCCTAATCATTTTAGTTGCTCTTTTCTGAACCTTTTCTAGTGCCAGTATATCTTTTTTTAGATGAGAAGACCACATCTGTACGCAGTATTCGAGATGTGGGCGTACCATCGATTTATATAAGGGCAATAATATATTCTCAGTCTTATTCTCTATCCCCTTTTTAATGATCCCTAACATCCTGTTTGCTTTTTTGACCGCCTCTGCACACGCACAGACATCTTCAGAGAACTATCCACGATGACTCCAAGATCTTTTTCCTGATTTGTTGTAGCTAAATTAACCCCCATCATATTGTATGTATAGTTGGGGTAATTTTTTCCAATGTGCATTACTTTACATTTATCCACATTAAATTTCATTTGCCATTTTGTTGCCCAATCACTTAGTTTTGTGAGGCCTTTTTGAAGTTCATCACAGTCTGCTTTGGTCTTAACTAGCTTGAGCAGTTTAGTATCATCTGCAAACTTTGCCACCTCACTGTTTACCCCTTTCTGCAGATCATTTATAAATAAGTTGAATAGGATTGGTCCGAGGACTGACCCTTGGGGAACATCACTAGTTACCCCTCTCCATTCTGAGAATTTACCATTAATTCCTACCCTTTGTTCCCAGTCTTTTAACCAGTTCTCAATCCATAAAAGGACCTTCCCTTTTATCCCTTGACAACTTAATTTACATAAGAGCCTTTGGTGAGGGACCTTGTCAAAGGCTTTCTGGAAATCTAAGTACACTATGTGCATTGGATCCCCCTTGTCCGCATGTTTGTTGGCCCCTTCAAAGAACTCTAATAGATTAGTAAGACACGATCTCCCTTTACAGAAACCATGTTGACTATTTCTCAACAGTTTATGTTTTTCTATAAAAAGAACAGGAGTACTTGTGGCACCTTAGAGACTAACAAATTTATTAGAGCATAAGCTTTCGTGGACTACAGCCCACTTCTTCGGATGCATCTGAAGAAGTGGGCTGTAGTCCACAAAAGCTTATGCTCTAATAAATTTGTTAGTCTCTAAGGTGCCACAAGTACTCCTGTTCTTTTTGCGGATACAGACTAACACGGCTGCTACTCTGAAACCTATGTTTTTCTATGTGTCTGACAATTTTATTCTTAACTATTGTTTTGACTATTTGCCCTGTACCGATGTTAGACTTACCGGTCTGTAATTGCCGGGATCACCTCTAGAGCCCTTTTTAAATATTGGCGTTACGTTAGCTAACTTCCAGTCATTGGGTACAGAAGCCGATTTAAAGGACAGGTTACAAACCTTAGTTAATAGTTCCGCAACTTCACATTTGAATTCTTTCAGAACTCTTGGGTGAATGCCATCTGGTCCCGGTGACTTGTTAAGTTTGTCAATTAATTCCAAAACCTGTTCTAGTGACACTTCAATCTGTGACAGTTCCTCAGATTTGTCACCTACAAAAGCCGGCTCAGGTTTGGGAATCTCCCTAACATCCTCAGCCATGAAGACTGAAGCAAAGAATCCATTTAGTTTCTCTGCAATGACTTTATCCTCTTTAAACACTCCTTTTGTATCTCGATCATCAAGGGGCCCCACTGGTTGTTTAGCAGGCTTCCTGCTTCTCGTATACTTAAAAAAACATTTTGTTATTACCTTTAGAGTTTTTGGCTAGGCGTTCTTCAAACTCCTCTTTGGCTTTTCTTATTACATTCTTGCACTTAATCTGGCAGCGTTTATGCTCCTTTCTATTTGCCTCACTAGGATCTGACTTCCACTTTTTAAAGGAAGTCTTTTTATTTCTCACTGCTTCTTCTACATGGTTGTTAAACCACGGTGGCTCTTTTTTAGTTCTTTTACTGTGTTTCTTAATTTGGGTTATACATTGAAGTTGGGCCTCTATTATGGTGACTTTAAAAAGCGCCCATGCAGCTTGCAGGGATTTCACTTTAAAAACTGTACTTTTTAACTTCTGTTTAACTAACCCCCTCATTTTTGCATAGTTCCCCCTTTTGAAATTAAATGCCACAGTGTTGGGCTGTTGTGATGTTCTTCCCACCACAGGGATATTGAATGCTATTGTATTATGGTCACTATTTCCAAGTGGTCCTGTTATAGTTACCTCTTGGACCAGCTCCTGTGCTCCACTCAGGACTAAATCTAGAGTTGCCTCTACCCTTGTGGGTTCCCGTACCAGCTGCTCCATGAAGCAGTCATTTAAAGTATCGAGAAATTTTATCTCTGCATTTCGTCCTGAAGTGAAATGTTCCCAGTCAATATGGGGATAATTGAAATCCCCCACTATTATTGGGTTCTTAATTTTGATAGCCTCTCTAATTTCCCTTAGCATTTCATCACCACTATCACTGTCCTGGTCAGGTGGTCTATAATAGATCCCTAATGTTATATTCTTATTAGAGCATGAAATTTCTATGCATAGAGATTCTATGGAACATGTGGATTCACTTAAGATTTTTACTTCATTTGATTCTACGTTTTCTTTCACATATAGTGCCACTCCCCCACCCCTGCATGACCTGTTCTGTCCTTCCGATATATTTTGTACCCCGGAATGATTGTGTTCCATTGATTGCTCTCAGTCCACCAGGTTTCTGTGATGGCTATTATATCAATATCCTCCTTTATCACGAGGCACTCTAGTTCACCCATCTTATTATTTAGACTTCTAGCATTTGTGTACAAGATCTTTACAAACTTGTCACTGTTTATTTGTCTTCCCCTTTCTGATGTGTCCGATTCTTTATGTGAATGTTTATCATCTGATCTAGCCCTTACATTATCCTCCTCCATCCTCTGCTCCTGACTATAATCTGGAGATTCTCTATCATTAGACTCTCCCCTAAGAGAAGTCTCTGTCCGATCCACATGCTCTCTGCAGCAGTCGGCTTTCCCCCATCTCCTAGTTTAAAAACTGCTCTACAACCTTTTTAATGTTTAAAAAAAATCCACTTACAATTGTATAATTCTTCCAAATGCATAGGGTCACATACTGTCAAATCCAAACATAACATTGCTATTTATTTAGTGGTAGGATGGCTCAAGGTTGCTAGGTTAATCTTTTATACAGAATACAAAATGTATAGACATATGCTTTATCTCATTTCATTGTTTATTGTTGTTGTTCTTTATAGTGTGTTATCTACCTAAGAGATACCTATCTAAGGCCTGGTCTACACTAGGAGGTTATGTCGAATTTAGCAGCGTTAACTCGAGTTAACCCTGCACCCGTCCACACAACAAAGCTATTTATTTCGACATAGAGGTCTCTTTAAATCCATTTCTGTACTCCTCCCCGACGAGGGGAGTAGCGCTAAATTCGACATGGCCATGTCGAATTAGGGTAGGTGTGAATGGAATTCGACGCTAATAGCTCCGGGAGCTATCCCACAGTGCACCACTCTGTTGACGCTCTGGACAGCAGTCCGACCTCGGATGCTCTGACCAGCCACACAGGAAAAGCCAGGGGAAAATTTGTATTCCTTTTCCTGTCTGGCCAGTTTGAATCTCATTTCTTGTTTGGACATCGTGGCGAGCTCAGCAGCAGTGGCTACGATGCAGAGCTCTCCAGCAGAGGTGACCATGAATCGCAGAATAGAAAGAGGGCCCCAGCATGGACTGATCGGGAAGTCTTGGATCTGATCGCTGTGTGGGGCGATGAGTCTGTGCTTTCGGAGCTGCGATCGAAAAAACGGAATGTGAAGATCTACGAGAAGATCTCAAAAGCCATGATGGAGAGAGGTTACAGCCAGGATGCAATGCAGTGCCGCGTGAAAATCAAGGAGCTGAGACAAGGGTACCAGAAGACCAAAGTGTCAAACGGACGCTCCGGATCCCAGCCCCAGACATGCCGTTTCTATGAGGCACTGCATTCCATTCTAGGTGCGGCCACCACCACTACCCCACCACTGTCCATGGACTCTGACGATGGGGTATTGTCGACGGCCACTTCCTCGGAGATGTTCGTGGACGGGGAAGATGAAGAAGGAGACGAGGAGGACAAGGCAGTCAAAAGCGCTTTCAACACGGATTTCCCCGACAGCCAGGATCTCTTCATCACTCTCACGGAGATCCCCTACCAATCCTCCCAAGGCGATAACCTGGACCGTGAATCAGGGGAAGGATCAGTAAGTAAGTGTTTTAAACATTTATTTTTAACAGAATAGGAATGGTATCTTAACAATAGGTTTTTCATGATTAGTTTGCCCTAGGCGCTTTAGTTTTTAGTCCTTGCCAGTACAGCTACTGGAAAATTCTGTCAATATGTCCGGGGATAGAGCGAAATCCTCCTGGGACATCTCCACAAAGCTCTCCTGGAGGTATTGTGAAAGCCTTTGCATCAGGTTCCTGGGGAAAGCGGCCTTATTGTGTCCTCCATGGTAGGAAATTTTTCCGCGCCAGGCTAGCAGCAAGTACTCCGGGATCATTGCCTCGCAAAGCATGGCGGCATACAGCCCTGGTGTTTGCTGGCATTCATGCAGCATGCGCTCTTTCTCTGTCTCCGAAATCCTCATCAGAGTGATATCACTCATGGTGACCTGCTTTGAATTAGGGGAATGTTAGTATTGGGACTGATTGCCTGTTCCTTTACATAACTGTAACCGGCGGTTTACAGCCACGCGGTGGAGATGGGACAGGGGCAGCATGCAGGGATCTTTCCCAGGGACAGCCGCGAGGCGGGTGGGACAGGGGCAGAGTTAATGCTGGCCGGATTGTCGGCAGCAGGAACTGGCCAACGCTAGGAGCATTGCTGGGAACATGAAAGGAGGGTACTGCTATAAATTAAGCTTAAAGCAGCAAAAAGTCTACAGCTTACCATGTCCGCCTGCTAGCCAAATTCCATTGTCCAACCCCGCTTGTGTGATCTGTACAGCAAGACCCCAGGCACTCAATGGGAAGGCTGAAAATTCGACCTTGTACTGAGTGCGCATGTGATAGGTAATGTGCATGGTCTTGTTCACAGAGAAAGACTATATTCATTGTTCGCAAAACTGTATCTTTGTGAGGAATTCACTCCCTTTTTCCCATCCCACAGCTGCGAGTGTCTCCCGAGCTACCCCGGCATCCCCCTCCCAGAGGCTGGCGCAGATCAGGCGGCCAAAGAAAAGGACACGGGACGAGATGTTCTCCGAACTTCTGGGCTGCTCCCGAACCGAGGCGGCACAGCAGACCCAGTGGAGGGAGAACATGTCACAATACCAGTGATCACACAGCGAACGGGAGGACAGGTGGCGGCAGGAAGGCCAGCAGGCGACTCAACTGCTGCTTGGACTAATGAGGGAGCAAACGGACACGCTCCGGCACCTTGTAGATGTTCTGCAGGACCGGAGGTAGGAGGACAGAGCCCCGCTGCATTCTATCTCTTACCGCCCTCCCCTGCCACAAAGTCCCATCCCCCCTCACCCAAAGTCCCAAGAAGGAGGGGTGGCAGGGGCCGTGAAAACAGTCACTCCACCCCTGCAGACTGCTCAATTAGCAGAAGGCTCTCATTCCCAAAGATTTGATAAGTCCTTTCCTTCACTCCAAAAGCACCTCACCCAAGCCCCCATCCTAGTTTCATCCCCTAACTGTGTAGTTGTTAATAAAAAATACTTTTCTGTTAATTACTGTTTCCATCATGTTCTTTTAGAGGAAAGTGTGTTTGAAGAGGGGGAAAGGGGTTGGTAATTGGAGAGGACAGTCACCTTTACCAGGGTACAGACACGGGGGCAGGTTCAGCAGAAGGTCACACACACATTGCAGTCACTAGGCACCCTGGTCAGCCTGGGAGGTGGTATTCATGTTCGGCGGAGGGGGGAGGGGGGGCAGCTATGTGAGTTTGTGGTGGGGGAGGGCAGATACAGATCTTATGCAGCGGTCCTTAGCCTGGATGACAGAGCCACACAGCAGGGGATCTGTAACCATCCTCCCCCGCCACAAAGTCACATAGCCCCCACACACAGAGTCCCGAAAAGGAGACTTTTCATTGAAACAACCAGTCCACCACTGCGGACCGCTCTAGGAGCAGAAGCCTGTTCTTCCTCGAGTTTAGAAGCGTCCTTTCCATCAGTACACCCGCTCCCCACCACAGTCTGTGTCCCAGTTTCAACACTTTACCACAAAATCCTTAATAAACAAAACTGTGTTAATGAACAAAGTTTCATTTATTTTATTTTTAAAGGTGTGTTGGAAGGGGGGGAAGGGGTTGGTAACTGGAGAGGATAGTCAACATTAGCTGGGTAAAGAAATGGGGGCAGGTTCAGCTTCTGTTTAAATAAACTTAATAGTCACAGGTTACCCTGCCCACTCTGGAACCTAGCTTTCAAAGCTTCCTGGATGCACAGCGCGTCCCGCTGGGCTCTTCTAATCGCCTGGCTGTCTGGCTGGGCCTAATCAGCAGCCAAGTGATTTGCCTCAACTTCCCACCCCGCCATAAACGTATGCCCCTTGCTCTCACAGAGATTGTGGACCACACAGCAAGCTGCAATAACAATGGGGATATTGGTTTCGCTGAGATCAGAGCGAGTCAGTAAGCTTCACCATCTCCCCTTCAGACATCCAAAAGCACACTCCACCACCATTCTGCACTTGCTCAGCTGGTAGTTGAAGAGTTCTTTTTTACTGTCCAGGGCGCCTGTATAGGGCTTCATGAGCCAGGGCATTAGCAGGTAGGCTGGGTCCCCAAGGATGACTATAGGCATCTCCACATCCCCAACAGTTATTCTGTGGTCCGGGAAGTAAATACCTTCCTGCAGCCGTCTAAACAGACCAGAGTTCCTGAAAATGCGAGCATCATGAACCTTGCCCGGCCATCCGATGTTGATGTTGGTAAAAGGTCCCCTATGGTCCACCAGTGCTTTCAGCACCATTGAAAAGTAGCCCTTTCGGTTAATGTACTGGCTGGCCTGGTGGTCCGGTCCCAGGATAGGGATGTGAGTTCCATCTATAGCCCCACCGCAATTTGGGAATCCCATCGCAGCGAAGCCATCTATGATCACCTGCACATTTCCCAGGGTCACTACCTTTGAGAGCAGTAGCTCAACGATTGCGTTGGCTACTTGCATCACAGCAACCCCCACGGTAGATTTGCCCACTCCAAAGTGATTCACGACTGACCGGTAGCTGTCTGGCGTTGCAAGCTTCCAGAGGGCTATGGCCACTTGCTTCTGGACAGTCAGGGCTGCTCGCATCCGGGTGTCCTTGCGCTTCAGGGCAGGGGACAGCAACTCACAAAGTTCCAGGAAAGTTCCCTTACGCATCCGAAAGTTTTGCAGCCACTGTGATTCATCCCAGACCTGCAGCACTATGCGGTCCCACCAGTCCATGCTTGTTTCACGGGCCCCGGAATCGCCATTCCACAGCATCAGCATGACCCATTGCCACCATGATGTTCACGGCGCGGGGTCCCGTGCTTTGTGAGAGGTCTGTGCCCCTCTCAGACTTAATGTCCTCACCACGCTGCCGTAGCCTCCTCACCGGATTTCTCAGCATCTGCCTCTGAAAAAGGTGGATGATAAGGTGCGAAGTGTTGACAACGGCCATAACTGCAGCGATGATCGCAGTGGGCTCCTTGCTCGCAGTGCTGTGGCGTCCGTGCTGTCAATCACCAGAAAAGTGCGCGAACTGATTGCCCGCTGGCATTTTCATGGAGGGAGGGCGGGAGTGAGGGTTGAATGACGACAGTTACCCAAAACCACCCTCGACACATTTTTTGCCCCAGCAGGCATTGGGGGCTCGACCCAGAATTCCAATGGGCAGCGGGGACTGCAGGAACTGTGGGATAGCTGCCCACAGTGCACCGCTTCCAATGTTGACGCTTGCCCCATTAGTGTGGACTCACAAAGTCGAATTACTGTTTTTACTGTGGATACACACATTCAACTTTGTAATATTGGTTCCACAAATTCGCTTTAAGTAAAATCGAACCACTCTTATAGTGTAGACATACCCTAAGAGATAGATAAATTCTGCAAAACCTCAGCATTTCTGTGGAGACAATAAGAGACTTGGCTTAAACTCTTGTAGGTGCTTGTATTCCATTTCTATCTCCATTAATTTAGTCATCAGAAGAAATATATGTGTGTTTCATATCAGTGCCAGGAATATCCAGCCTTAAATAGATCGATCCAGGAGAATTATGTCTAATAATGGAATAGATATTCCACTGTTGCCTAACATCTAAATCGCAGACATCTCTAAAAATATTAATATAAAAAAAATCACTGCAAAGCTTTCAGGCCCTGATTGTCAAAGGAAGTTGGGTGCCTAAATACCTTTGAGGATCTTGTACAGAGTTACTTCCAAGTGTTTTGAAAAATTCAGAGAACATACTTGTGAAACGATGGAATGCATCAAGAATAATAAATGTCTTTGTCTTTGCTTCTAAAGTATTGTCCTCTTTTTGCACTGCTTATTTTTCACCATCCATTCTTACAAAGCCAAGCACTGCAGTTCTTAGTCATGAGAGTCGTCCTGTTGAAGTCAAAATGTATGGAACTAATTATTTGAATAAGGCAAATAAGATTTGGCTTATGATCCTTGAAGTGAATTGGATTATTTTAGGCTGTCTATAGTACAGACCTTATAGTGGAAAGGCTGTACCCCTACAGCTGCACCACTATAAGGTCTCCCATGTACCTGCTGTATGCCAACGGGAGAGAGCTCTCCCTTTGGCATAATTAAACCATCCCTAAAACGTGGCTGTAGCTATGTCAGTGGGACACAGTGCTGTCCACACGGGGGCTTCTGCTGCTGAAACTTCTGTTGGTCGGGGGGGTGTTTTTTCATACTCCTAACCAACCAAAAGTTTTACCAACAAAAGTGCTAGTGTAGACATAGCCTACGTGAATAAAGATTTCCATATAGGGCCCCAAAAACATACATATAATTCTGTTCTGTTCAGTTTCTCATACAGTCCGCATCACAGTAGTGAAGTGGATTAAGCAATGTGACAAGCATCTTTAGACATCAAATTCAACTGAATAAGTGTGAATTACTTAAAGAGATGAAAGGGAACTTTAGGCTCTTTGTTTTTCCCTTCAAACTTGGCCCAGGATTTTAGAAATTAAAATAAAAATAAGGTAAAGTAAGGGTATTCTAAAATAAAATAAAAGAAAGGACATTGCTTTATATTTCACAGATCAATACAACTAATATTATAACATGAATTAATCTTGGACATATATAGGGCATGTAGCTAAACCCATTAATAAAAGTCAACACACATTAAAAAGCTTGAATACAATATTTCCCCAATCACATGTATACAAGTTGCTCATAAGTTCAGTGGAGATCTGCACACAGCTTACTTAATTTTATGAGGAATTAAAACGGCAGAGACGGCATATATTGTACAGTTATGCAGACAGTAAAATATCCACTGCAGCAAAATGTCCATGCATTATTAAAGGCAACTGCTCCTTGGTTTTCAAGTAAAAAGCAAGAGTCCTGTGGCACCTTTAAGACTAACAGATGTATTGGAGCATAAGCTTTCATGGGTGAATGCCCACTTTGTCGGATGCATTCACCCACGAAAGCTTATGCATCAATACATCTGTTAGTCTTAAAGGTGCCACAGGACTCTCTGTTGCTTTTTACAGATCCAGACTATCACGGCTACCCCTCTGATACTTGGTTTTCATGATTTGATGATTATAGTATTATAGTCAAATCACAACTGACACAAGGTACCAGAGATGTTTCAGATGCTATATTTGCTTTTACCTGTAGCTGGAAGGAAAATCGCTATTACTGATTGATTGACTGATTGATTGGTTGACTGCCATTCTAATACATGAGGAAATTTGTTAATGTCACATAACCACCACACAACTAACTTAGCATTTTAGTATAATGGTGTTCTTTGCTAAGAACAGCAGGCTTAAGTGCACTAACAAAACTGGAGAATATTGCATTCTATTGGCTGGATGCACAAAAGGATTAAAGTGCCTAAATCAAAGAATCAGCCCAGAGTGGAAGGAAAAAAAACAATAAGATGCTCCCAAGACCTATGGATGCCTAAAATTGCTTGTCAAATAAACATTGTCAGTAAAAATTCACTAGGCACCTTTGTTTCTTCCTCCCTTCATGCACACTGCAGCCACATGCCATGTGTCCAGACATTGATGTCCTAATGTGATAGGATGAGCTTACACATAACAGGGGATGGGGAGGGAGGAGAACCTAGTTCAGAACTTTTAGCCCAACAGTTAGGTTTAAGTCTCCCCTCCACCTGAGTGGAAGAAGGAATTTGAACAGGGCTCTATAATCTCTCAAGTGAGTGCCCTAGCCACTGGGCTATGGGCATGACTCTGACCAGGTCATACCCTCTCTTTGAATCCTTCTAATAGCTCCTCTGTAGCTACATTAACCTTTTTGACCTTTAAGGCACTCCCCAACTCTTCTCTTCCCAACCTACCCATTCTTGTCTCTGATTGTGTCATTCCCAGCTCTCTCTATGATTCTTTCATGTACATAGGCTTTGGAACAATGGATGCTGGGGTGCAGCAACACCCCCTGGGGTTGAAGTGGTTTCCATCAGATACAGGGTTTACAGTTTGTTTTAATGGCTTTCAGCACCCTCACTATACAAATTGTTCCAGCACCCCTGTTCATTTGTGGTACATTCTGGAATTGGAATATTCTTTGATGATGATGATTGTTTAAGATTAACTAAAGTGCATTCTCTGAGCATTGATGTGTTTAGATGATCCCAAAACTTATGTATATTAGATAAATATTTTATAATTGCATACAGCTATTGTTATAAAAAGTGTATTCCACATATTAAGTGGGTACAACAGTTTGCCCTTTTCATCTTCCTTTTCTGTATCCTTTTACTTTCACACCTTTAACCTCTTTTTTGCATTACAATAGCACTTAGAGACTTCAAATGAGATCAGGGACACCTTCTGTTAATTGTTATTAAAACATATAGTAAGAAATAGGCTCTCTCCTGAAGAGTTTACAGCCTTATGCCTTCTTTTCCCTAACAGAACAGTGTATTTTAACATGCTTCATCTTCCTTAGGATTTTCGTACAAATTGTAGTTTGAACAGGCAGTAGCCAGTCATGTTGTGGCCCATGAGAGATCACCTCAAACTACTAATACATATTTAAAAATACAACTGCCTTGTTTACAGTAGGATTTTAGGCATGTTAGTTATCACATGTTAAAAAATAAACTTTATTTTCTAGTGAGGACATGGTCTAAATAGACAAGACAGGCTGAGGGTCGGAAAAGGAAGTATTATCCCTATTTGACAGATGGAGCAATTGAGTCTCAGTAAAAATAAGTGGCTTGCTCCAGGTCATATAAGAGATCTGTAGCAGAGCAAGCCATTGAACCCACATCTCTGTAGTCCCAGAGCAAGGTCTTAATGACAAAACCACTCTTATTCCCAAATATGTCTCTTTCCCATTTAGCCATATCTCCAATACCCACTTTATCCAAACACTGATTAGTATTGATTATTCTAATGTAAGATTGTTTTCATCCTATAATCTAATTAATTCCCAGTATATATTTTTCCTACACTTGTCAGGCTCATGCTATGTTTGTGAGATCTTAATTATAGACAGACGGTATATTCAGTTGCACTTATGTGGAGGAACACTGACATTCACTGGACATTTGCCCTGTACTGTGTGGCTATCTATCTATCCATCCATCCCAGAGCATATAGGTGATAGAATTTAGTCCATTAAAATTAGTAACTATGTATTTTACTTTTAAAAGCTTTTATAGCCTCAGCTATAACACAATAGCAAGTTTGCACAACCAGGGGGAGAGGAGAAATGTTGATTTGCTGGCTAGTGTTTTAACTGTAATTGTGGAGTTGGACACTCAGCCCTCATTATTGTCAATATGCTCTTCATGTCATTCTCTGCTATCCAAATGAAAACATAATATCCCAGTCAACAGCCCAGGTTTGCATGTAGTTGAATTAACAGCAAATAAATCAGCCTCTTCTTTTACCAGCAGAAACAAACTTATTGATGTACATTAGTGAATGATGAGCTGATAATGAATGGAGTGTAATTGTCTGTAAAATTAGTCACAAACAAAGAAAGGCTCAATCTGGAAAACTCACTTTAATGGCCATTATTTTTTTTAAATATATAGGAGTTTTGTACAGTCTCTTTGGTGCTATTGCAGATCATTAGTCATTTTTTTTTTATTTCTCCCAGTGAACTTGTTGATTATAAGAACTGTAGTTTATACTGTATTTTTTCCCCTTTTTCTCTTTAACTATCCTGATTCTGATGGCACTGATCTAGTAATAAGGGCCAGTGCAGAGCCACAGTCTCCCAGGAAGCATAAAGAGAGGTGTACTTCCTTGGAGAGGTACAATGCCTCCCAGACTTCCCAACTGCACTAGGGTGAGAATAATTGGTAACATCATTTTAAGCAGTCCTGAAGCAGCTGGCACTACTGGCTGTTGTTTAAAGAGGGTCAGGTGCATGGCTTAGTTTATTCTTAATCCCTCCTCATCCCCTTTCTGCAAATTGTTCCCCTCCTTGGGTGCACCTTGGCAGCAACTCATGCTCTACCTTGAGTGCAGTGTGGGTCAGTGATTCTGGCTGGCCCTACACCATACTGCTTTCTTTCTTCTTCTTGTACCCCTATGGCATGGACATAGTATCACGAGGTGTCTGGTTTTTTATCAGAAAGTTCAGCTGAAAGGGGACCTGTGCAATATCCGATCAGTACTGCTGACCAGACACCAAAAGTCTAGTTACCACAGTAACTGCAATCAGCTTCTGCTGCCAGGAGCGCAGGAAAAACCACTGCTAGTGGAGGAGCTCAGCTGATGAAGAGAAGTTTAATCTGAGGAACTGGCTACCAGCTCTGGAGAAGAGTTAGGTACCGGCGCTGCCTGGGGAAGGGACCCTGACAGTGTGCAGCATTTGAAGAGCAGGCTGGGGGCCGGGCTTGCCGTTCATGATGGCCCATCCAGCTTTCTCAGCCTCCCAGAGTCCCAGCTCTCTCTGGGCCCTTGCTCTGGGACCAATTCCTGCCCCCCTGTGCCCTAATTGGGCAGGCAGGAAGGCTCCACGTCACTTCCTCCCAGCCTGGCTCTTCAGGTAGGGTGACCAGATGTCCTGATTTTATAGGGACAGTCCCGATATTTGGGTCTTTGTCTTATATAGGTGCCTATTACCCCCCCCACACTCCCTGTCCCGATTTTTCACACTTGCTATCTGGTCACCCTATCTTCAGGTGGCAGTTGAGTACTGGGGGAGAAGGGACCGAGCAATGCGGGGGATGGGAGGAGGTGAGCAAGTGTCTGTGGCTGTAATGTCCATTTCTTTTAAAATTGGAAAGCTGGCAACTCTCCGTGAACATATCTTATTATACTAACATTTTCGTTCTTCCAAAAGTTGGAATTATTCTGATCTGTACACCCATGAACTTTACAAGGTAATTTTGTGAATGGAAAGTCTGAGTTCAAACATTCAGATTTTATTCACAAACCCTGTTTTTGTCCATAAAGAGGTCTTTAAAGAGTATATCATAAAAAAAATAGTTTTCTAGGTAAGAGTCTTGAGAATTTCTGAACTAACCATTCTATCGCCCAATTTTTTCCCCTTCTCCCTCCACCCCCAGTCAAAGAATTTAAGTATAAAACACACTGTCAAAGATGAATGCTATTATTAAGCCTACTAATGACCATGGCCTACATTTTCAAAATAGGTAGTATTTGGGGTGCCTCAATTTTTGGATTCCCAATTTGAGAAACTTTTAAGGGACATGACTCTCAGATCCTGCTGAGTACCTGCCTTCTGAAAATCAGTCCACTATAATGTGTCCCAAATTGAGCACCAAAATATTGGTGTGCTGCATTCTCCTTTCGGTACCTCTTCTCACTGTTCCGCCACTCCTTCAATTCTTTTTTCTCCGTGGCGGAGTGCATCATAACCTGATGCATAAAGTCCTCCTTAGATTTTCTTGGACACTTCCTAATTCTTCGCAACCATTCTGCCGCTGATAACAAAGAGGGAGGCTGTGCTCCCAAGGTCATCTCTGTGAAGTTTAAATGCAACGTTTTTCAGAAGCAGTATTGTTTGCAACACAGACAACACTGATTCAGTGCTTTAAAACACAGCCAGTACTCACACTCCTGTCACTAACTGGCTGACCCCAGGCAAGCATACCTGAGCCACAAGACCCCAAATGGTGAGTAGCCACATGGTCAGGGTAAATCACTGTTCCCCCACCCTGCTGTACACTGGGCATGTGGCTCTTGGGCACTTGGGGAGAGCCAGCACTGTAGGGTGGGCCTGATAATCATTCCTGTCCCCACACTTTCCACAGGAGTTGATCATTATGGAAGATATCTTGCTGCTGAGGATGAGCAGGGAATGAAGGGAGGGTCTTCTCCAAGCCTGCGGCTTCCGCCCTGGCCCCTATGTGGCTAGCCTGTGTGCGGCAATGGTCCCCCCCGCCATCACAGTAAATTGGTGCAGAAAAGTTACCATTAATGTGGCAAGAAACAAAGGAGCTCTGCCGAGGAACCTGCAGCAGTGGATTGCCCAGTATCTTCATGAGAGTTTCCTGGAGATCTCTGAGGGAGATTCCCATGAAGTGAGGGAGTCTATCAACAGCCTGTTCCACCGCTTAGACTAGGCATGTGATGGGAGACAAGCCTACTTTCTGCAACCCTCCTGCCCCCAACAACTCACTTCAGCAATTCTAAAAAGTGGCCTTACCAGGGGCCTCCTCTCCTGTTTGCACTTTGCCAGGATCCGACTGCTGTGACTGGCTAGGCTCCTCCCGGGTAGAAAAGAGTTCCTGACTGCATGCATCTCTGGCCTCTGAATCATCCTCTGCCTCTGGGTCCCCCTCCCCATCTTCATCCAAGATTTTATCCTCCTGGCTCAGTCCACTCTCGACTGGCACACAAGCCAATGAAGTATCCACAGGGTCCTCTGCAGTGGTGGTGGGGTCGCCACCGAGTATCGCATCCAACTCTTTATAGAACTGGCAGCTCGTGGGTGCAGCATCGGAGCAGTGATTTGCCTCTCGCGCCTTGTAGTAGGCATTCCGCAGCTCCATCAATTTGACCATGCACTGCAATGTGTCCCGGTCATGGCCCCTTTCTATCATGCATCTAGAAATCTGTCCATAGGTATCATAATTATGATGGCTGGAGTGCAGCTGTGACTGCATTGCCTCCTCTCCCCACATGCCGATGAGGTCCAGCAGTTCGGCATTGCTCCAAGCAGGTGCATGGAGCAGGCATGGCCACCTTGAAAGATGTGCTATCACCACTGCACGCATCACCAAACAAACATGAAGGGGACTTTCAAATTTGCAAAAGAATGTATGGGGTGGGGCTGACGGTTGGTCACCTGAGGGCAGGGCAGTAGAGTTCAAACCAATGGCCAGAGAGGTGAGAACAGGAATTGTGGGACACCTCCCGGAGGCCAATCACAGTGCTGTAAACACCACAGTGCCTAGACTGGCATCGCAGCACTGTAGCCCTGGCACAGAAAGCTCTAGGCCTCTCATCGGGGTGGTTTTTTTTAGAGAGCTGCATCTATGCAGTTTCTGCACACTAAGTGTCTTGGCAGTGTGTACATCTCGGTAGTTACAACGCTCAAAGCTGCTTTACTGCGCACAAATTTACCAGTGTAGACGAAGCCTTAAATTGTGCTTCTTTTAACCAAAGAACAGAGAAAAGCAGCAGACTCCATTAAATTCACTAGAGAGGGATTCACAAAGGTACTTAGGCACCTAACTCCCATTGAAATACCTTTTTGAATCTTCCCTTCAGATCTAAATTGCTCTGGTAGCATTTCAAGCCTGATGAAAAGAACATTGAACTCAATGTGAGTCTTTCCATTGACATTAACCGGCTTTGGATCTAGACCTTAAATGCTGTGCCAATGGGCTTTGCAAAGAGGTTGGTAAACAAGACACTTGAAAGGAAGCTGAATTCCAATATACAACATCACAAAGCAAAATTGTGCTGGATGTGTGGGAGGAGGTTTGCTCTGCTTGTGACACCCAAGGAATAGTTTAATACTTTCAATCCATCTTTACAACTATACATTGAATAAAAAGATTAAACTACTGTATTTCTAGAATATTAGCTATTATTAACATTTACAATATATGAATAATGTCTTCAGAGTGTATTCAGCATGGCAGACATACTAATATGGTAAAATACATTGGAGTGTTCTTTAATGATTTGGAAACAAGAGGTTTTTTTTAAAATACTATATCTGGGTATGTTGTGCTGTAAAATTAATAATAATTATTATAATAAATACACAGCACACAAAATAAACACACCTCTCCATTGTACTGTATTATCCAGGCTGCATTTAGTAAGGAAAATCATGTTCATGGATTCTTATGTGTTTTGCATACCTTCTGAATTTCTAAATAGGAAACTCTTTTATTCCCTTAAAGTCTATGGGTCCAATTCTCTGGTGTGGTGCAGCTATTTTGTGTTGCACTGCAGTCAGAATCTGCATCTAAAGCAATTTTATTTGATGAGGATCACCCCTGTCTGGGGTAGGAGGAAAAAGAGGGTGTAGCTGGAGGAGAAAAAAAGGCTGGGGCTGGGATTCCTCTTTGCTATGCGAATTCGTGGCTGTATTGTCATCATTTTTTGTGCATATTGTAAAGCAGATCTTGGGCTGTTCTAACTTGCTTCAGGGGATCAACCCTGCATAGAGCAGCAGAATCTGACAAGTATGAAGGTGAGGTATACGTCATATGCACCTTGACCTATGGTGTTTGCAAATCAGTCATACCAGCCCAAATGCTCTCACACAGAGGTTAGCATGAAAATGCTTCTTCAAACTTTGGAAACATCATAATAGTTCTAATTTATATTAGCAACTGCATGTACTCCAAATGATCAAGGTGGTGGGGCCTGGAGGATGGGGAGAGAAGTATTCTGCATATGGCACAGTCCATGTATTAAAGTTTCCTATAGTATGAACATATCTGATGCAAGCATATCCATGAGTGTTTGCAAAATCAGGACATACGTCTGTAGAATCTGGACATTTCCATACTTTGTAATATATTTTGGGCCATGTGGATTCCATTGTCTATTCCCTTCTATCTCTTCCAAAATCAACAATGCTATAGTTAAATATGGGAATGTGACACCTATTTTTAGATGTTAGATTCATGATCATTGTACCCTGTCTAGATCTCCTAGTCATAAGAAATATTTCTGTTCAATCTTTCCCCATATTTTCAAATTATTTTTGTTTAATTTTGAAAGTTTGGGGAACTCTAAATTTCAGTCTTAGTAAAAGCCTGACCTCCTCTTTTAGCAAGCCAAAATTAGTGCAGAGTTGAACCACCTTGATTTAATAATCCTTTCTCTCTTGATACAGCAAATGTGTAACTGGTAGTATTTAAACTTAAATATTTAACAGAGTAGATGTGTAAGTTCTCTGCTTGGCATTTGACTGGCCCAAAATAACTGGTCAATTGACAGGTCAAATAGTGGCCAAATATTGTGAAAAATGCTCAAATATTTTAAAGCAATAATTTATTAGAACAGTAACAAAAAAGAGTGAGACTTTATGGTCTCCAGCATGTTTAGCATTAGATAGTTATGCCTAATTACAAAAAAAAGTTGCTGAACTGAGTTATTTTAAATCAGAAAAATGCAGAACAAATGAAAGGGCCCCACCACAGCTTTAAGTGGGGAGGAATTTGTATGGCTGGCCAAATGAAGGGAACAGTGCTTTATGGTGTGGTGGGGGAGAGAAGTCAAATCGCTGCAAAAGGGGAAAAGGCACAAGTATAGCAACACTGACTCATTCTCTGGGAACTGGATGGGTGGAAGAGTTTAAAAGGGCCACCCCCGTGCAGTGAAGTCCCCTTTTACATGGAGCAGGCTGAGGCAGCACCAACCCTCCCTCCCCTACTGTGGACATTTCACTATCTGCCCCTTTTTTAGGGGGCCTGGGAAGGAATTTTCCTCTCATCACCAAACTGGCTTAGGTGGAGTTGTTTTTTTTTTTTTTTTGCCTTCCACACAGCACTTGGTGAGGGCTTTGTTGACATGTGGCAAGGGATTTAGGCTATATGTCGCAACTCATTATAGATGTGGTGGGGCGGATGTCTAATGCAGGTACTCCATAGGGAAGGTGTATCAGCAGTGATTCTCAAACTTTTGTACTGGTGACCCCTTTCACATAGCAAGCTTCTGAGTGTGACCCCCCTTATAAATTAAAAACACTTGTTTATATATTTAATACCATTATAAATGCTGGAGGCAAAGTGGGGTTTGGGGTAGAGGCTGACAGCTCGCGACCCCCATGTAATAACCTTGTGACATTCTGAGGGGTCCCAACCCCCAGTTTGAGACCCTCTGGTATACAGTGACTGGATAAATGGTAAAGGACTTAAAAAGGATGTGTTAGTTAAGGGAACAGAAGGGGGGGTTGGGGTTCCTATGAATGGTATGGCAGAGAGCCAACCCCCCTTTTTATAGCCCACCTTAACCTTCCTATGAGGTAGTAAGATGGATGGTAAGATTCCAGCAATGGATTGGCTTGGGGGACTTGGATGGAAAAAGAGAGGGGGCTGATGGAAGCCCTCTAGGTAGTTATTGAATGAACGTGGGGTTACCTGCACTATGCACTTTTATCTGCCCGGTAGTCCCAGACATCTAATAATAAAGTTGCGGCCTGGTAAAACCCATATCAAATGTTTCCTGTCCTTTTTTCAGTATATCTAGACAATGAAGTTTGAAAAGTGAAAGAATGGCACCAAGGTGTAATCAAAATGGTAGGCCGCCACCTACATGAGAGCCTTCTTGCTGAAATATTTGACAATATTTGACCATCGTCAAATAATAGGCTGTCAATTGACTGGTCAATTGACATTATTTGACCAGTCAATTGACTGGCTTACCAAGCCTAGTGAATATTTCTCAGATAATTAGCTCCCTTAGCCATAATATATTAAACTTTCAGCTTTTAAGAAATTAATAACACACAGTCTAATTGGCACTTTTACAGTTGCTTGCTTGATGCTAACACTGTTCCAAATCTCAGTATAGACTGAGCCTGAAAGTACTATAAAATGATTTAGAAAAACAGAAATAGTTTTACCTCTAGTGTACCTAGGGATGTTGGTAGCATTATTTCAGTTCCTGTTACCATAATAATAACAAAAATAACTCTGAATATGTATCACATAACAGAAATCATAGGCAAAAGCAGAGTGGCACTTGTGAGAGTGGCACTCCAGCCCCTGTACACTGAGTGCAGGGGCCAGATTAGCATAAACAGACAATTAAAACACCAGAGCTGGCCAAAGAAGAATTTTCCTGGTGCAGGAAGACTGCTGCAAGATTCCTTCATATGCCTCAGGGTAGGGGATGGTCTGGGGGCAAGGCTGTGGAGGGGATAGGGTATGTGTAGAGATTCTGGACAGCTCTCCTACCCTTAGGCTTGGTCTACACTACCCCCCCCAATTCGAACTAAGGTACGCAACTTCAGCTACGTGAATAACGTAGCTGAAGTCGAAGTACCTTAGTTCGAACTTACCTTGGTCCACACGCGGCAGGAAGGCTCCCCCGTCAACTCTGCGGTACTCCTCTCGCCGAGCTGGAGTACCGCAGTCGACGGCGAGCACTTCCGGGTTCGACTTATCGCGTCCAGACTAGACGCGATAAGTCGAACCCAGAACTTCGATTTCCAGCCGTCGAACTACCTGGTAAGTGTAGCCAAGGCCTTAGATAGCTGGGGACAGGTTCTGAAACTTAGGCAGCCCTCTATGGCTATAAAGGTTATTCTTGAGGCTGCTCCAGTCCCTGAAGCAATCCAAAATTGGGATAGTGTAAAGCCATCTTAGCTGCACCCTCTCCCCATGCACTTTAAGTTCTGGCTATGTGTTTTAGAGTACAGAATATCACCCATCTAATGCCATAGGAAAATAGATGATTAGGGGGAAAATAAAACAAATTGAAAGATTACTGCTGTAATGTATAATGTTTTTGCTGAATTGCAAAATCAGCAGTTAGAATAATTCTGGATATTACTCTTCCATACTTCTCATTTGTTGGTATATTGTAAGCTTGCATAGAATTATGTATCTGGACAGGACACCATGGTTTGCTGAACAAACTTTCATTTATCTATAAAACTTTACTGTCAAAAATAAACATAAAGCATTTGTATTTATACAGTGTAGCAGGTTGTAATTAGACTTGCCAGTAAATAGGCTAGCAAATTTTATTTTTACTGTCACTCTGATTTTGTGTTGTATATCTTACTCTGCTAACCTGTCTTTATAATAACATTGTCCACTCCACTTGCCACTGACATAACTCTTAATATCTGCAAACCCTTGTTTTTATGTGGGACAATTTTATGGCTATTTCCTCCTATCCTTCCAAACACTAAAATGTTGCAATTTCCACTTCCATTACATTATTATATTGCTCTCCCCAAATCCAAGAATGAGCTAGTGGATGAGCTTGAACTTGTCTCATACTTCAAAATATAACATTTTATACCTAAGTGGGAACTGGAATTACAATGGAAGAGCAAGTGTGTGTCTTGGGAAGTTGGGGTCCGGAGTATTTGGGATTCAGGAAACCTTGACAGGGATTAAACTCAAAAAGGGCTGTCCTACATTAGCTGTCTTTGCAGAAGCCAAAGTCATTCCTGGAATAAATGAACAAAACTTCCATTGACTTCAGTTGGATTTATGCGCTCTTAATCTGGACCAGAATTTGGCTCAATTGTTTACACATGCCTTCTCATTTTCTCTATTCAGGCTAGTTTTATCAGTCCCTTGAAACTCCTGGAACCTAATGCCCCTTTTGAAATACTGGTATATATCCTTCTTATGCCACAATAAAGTTCTACCTGAGAAAGCTGCCTTTCAAAAGAGCAATATCAAAAAGCCATTTGAAAATGCCAATGTGTATTATAGGCAATGCCTAGTATTACAGTTGCCCAACATTTCGAATATAAAACCCTATTTTCAGTGGCTTGTAACTTTGAAAAATTTTAGCCACTTGAGCTGAAATTTTAAATTTCAGTTCATAAATGCTCAGTAGATACTTCATAGAGTTGAGCAGCTAAAATCTCTGAAGATTCTGTCCACACTGAGCATGCTCCAGTCTGGGTCTGAGCAGAACTTTCCCTCCAATTGCAGCTCTGGGCTACTGTGGACCAGGCATTAGAACTGAGAGCAGGAAGCTTGTCTCTCCTGCGCTCTCAATGACCCCACTGCTGGCATCGATGCAAAATGGATGAGGAAATTGCCTAGCTTCAGTGTAGAGAGGACAAGAGCCAAACTAGGTGGTGGTGGGGAGAAAGAGTAGATTCTTCTTTTGTGTGGCTTGGATAGGCAGTGGTGGCAGTGGGGAGGAAGGGTAGATTGGGAGAAGGAGATGGAGGAGAAGTATGAATACTCAGACTAGAGGTTGGTGAGGGAAGAGGAAAACTGAGTTTCTTCTGGAGAAGTAGACTGGGACTGGACAAGGAGACTGGGACTAACTGGGAAAGGAGATTGGGACTGGCATCAGCAAGGAGTAAAAGAGACTAGGTATGGATTGGTAAGGACACTGGGAAGGAAATAATACATTGCGGGGGGGGGGGAGATTAAGATCAGACAAGGAGCTGGGGGATAAGACTGGCACTTTATGGCCAAGGAGATCAGGCATGGGAACCAGTGGGTGGGATTAAGAGGTGGGGGAAATGGAGAGAAATCTGATTAGGAGCCACAGAGTGGGTGGGGGGTGGGAACTGGGACTGAGTAGAGAAAGAGACTAGGGGCTTGTCTTCCCTACTGTGGTAAGTCAACCTAAATTACGCTACTCCACCTACGTGAATAATGCAGCTGGACTGACATAGTTTAGGTCGACTACCCTTACTCTTCTTGGAGAGGTGGAGTACCAGAGATGACCGGAGAGCGCTTTGCTGTCAATTTAGCGGGTCTTCACTAGACCCACTAAATTGACCTTCACTGCATTGAGTGCAGCAGTGTCGATCTCCCCGGTAGTGAAGACAAACCATAGGACAAGGAGTTGGGGGCACACTGAGATTGGATGAGGAACCTGGGGATGGACCCTGAGAATAGGAGCCAGTGGGCACAGAGAACATGGGTGACGAGGAAGAGACCAACTGGATAAGAAGCTAGAAGGGGTTGCTAGGATTGGCTAGGTAGGAAGTATAGGACTTGGAGCCAGCCTTGGAAGAGACAGGATTGGGAAACAGACAGGTTAGAAAGGATAGGACAGAAAGGGTCAAGCTTTGGGAGAGTGGTCTACGGCCACTAGGGAACACTCCCCTCCATAGCCTGAAATGGAACCCAAGATTCCTGAGTCTCACCACTCCTTTGCTGTCATCTGTGAAACCCACTGTCAAAGTGTCTCATCCCCCTCTAGTTCTAGTCCATATAAAAGGAATGCAACATACTACAGCTATTAATCTGTGAGCTCCTGTGTCAGAGTTCATCTAAGGTTCCTCTCCTTCAGATGACCCATGTGGTTGTCTACAGGATGCCACATAATGGAATTGTGTTTTCAGTTTTGTTTTGTTTTTTTAAATCTCAGAAATTGCACACACAGACTATATTAAAGGAACACCCTAAGGTTGAACATTATCATAATGCACATGGGGGCGAATTAAGGGTGTGTAAACAACGTAAGAATTTTTTAACTTCTGAGTGTTTGATTTTGCAACATAAATAAGGTTTTCCCCACAGAACAAAATAAAAACCTGTATAGCATCTGCTACTAACCTGCAATTAAAATATTAACATCCTTGTTCTTAACTAAAACATGTCTATAGCTGGATAAAATACTTAAAACATCACAGAAACAAATTCACAAACATAAAATCCAGTGGGAAACAATTGTCATGAGTGCAGAATACTAAATAATTGCCCTGGCCTTACAGTACCTGCAGATTTCTGAGTTCATTTCATGCCCTTCTACTTTTTGATGTTCTTTCTCAAATAAATAAATAAATATATATATTTAAAAGACCACCTGCATCTAGTCGTCGCTGACAAAACTTGTCTCTCATGAGTTTTGCCAGCAGCACTGATTATTTTCCCACAGCTCTTGTGTTAAATTGGACACAGATGAACCTCAGAAGACTTAGAAGTACAGTTCTGATAAGCAAATTATCTGGAACTTTTCTCAATGGCCTGAGGTCTTCAGTGGGATTTTAGCACGTACCATTCTGCCATATGTTTGGAGAGTTAAGACTAGTCTGAAGTAAGGTGAGATGTGGAAGCCATACTGCTCCAAGGGATCACTGAAGGCACTGCATTTCATGCATTGGGGGGAGGAGAATGTATTGCACTCCTTTTTGTGGTGCACTGTTTTGCCCTCTACAGGTCAGCTAGTTGCACTACCCAGCAAATGTGTTTGTGAAGCCATGGGGCTCCTTGCCTGGTTCCTGAGGAAAGCTTTTGGTGTGAAATCTGCCATGCTGGCTGTTAATTTTTAGAACCAATACTCAGGGTAGCAAATAAAGACATACAGCAAGGTGGTAAGTCTCGTATATAAAGTTTAAAAACACCTCTCTCTTTACTAGTTACATGACAAGATGGTACCTACAGCCTCACAGCATGCAGACCTTGAGTATGCCTGAATCATATGAGAGATCCCCTTACACTGAGAGGCTCTCTGGTGAGTATACATGACTAATTTTAAAGAGACAGTACCACTATACAACAGCAAAAACCTGTGTAAACAGGAAATAAAAACAGTCTGGCCATTCAAACTTAACCACAGTGTCCTGAGTCTCTGCAGTGGATTCATGATTTTGTAGAAATTAAAGTCAATGGGGCAGGATTTCACCCTTGTGTTGCCACTATGTTTCCTTACTTCCTTGTATATTTGGACAAGGGAAAAGTACAATCCCACTATTGCTCTATTCTACTCCTTTAGCACTTTTATCTGACTCCCTTCCAACCCATTGTAACTCTACAATCTCAACTGGGTATCTTTTTCCTTTTTAATTGTTGTGCACATATTGCTGATTGGCTATTTGATTTGTTTGTTAGAAACCCTTAAAACACACAAACAAAAAACAGTTTGAACAAAAATGTGAGAAGTCTTTTGGACAAATTTTGAACCTGCTCAAAGATTATGGGTTCAAAGTTTGGCAAAATAATAAAATCTTACAAGCTTTTACTCCATTTAATCACACAGAACTCATTTGCTGCTTTCTGTACTTACATTCCTCATCCTGTTTCGGGTGCTCCAGATCCTTTCCTTTATAGCCAGCTATTCTTATTTCCCTTCTAGTCTCCCTTATCCTCCCCCGGACTTTTTTTTCTCTTAGCTGTGTTCCTTGAATTGATAACCTACCTAAGAGCCAATATCTGACTTGAATATTTCATCCTCTTGGTGTATTTTTGTTGTTTGTTTGTTTCTCCCTATCAAAGCACAAGCAACTGACTCAAAGAGGATAATATTCAGAATTGGATTTGGGACAATAGAACCACACACTTCAGGTGTCATTTACATAATAACAGGACACCTAATGAGGAAGAGTACTGCAGTCCTGGAGTTTGTAGTTGTGCTGAAAAATCAACATTACTCTGGACTATTTATGACTCATTCTGTAATGGTTTTTCCACTGTACCTAGAGGTTACATAATAATGATTTAAGTATTGTGAAGAAATCAAACCTGTCCTGAGAGAAGGATTCAGAGACTCTACTAGTCACACTGATGTACGTGAGCTCTCCTCAAAGCAGCTCCATAATTACTGGATACACAGGGCTATAGTTTTTGCTCTTTACAGAGCAAACTCACCGATCTTTTTAATAGTTCGGTCTGCTGCACAGTCAGCATTTATCCTGTGACACATAAACCTGAATTCAAAAACTAAGGAGTATTGAATGATGAATCAGTCCAATTGGCTGAGATTTTCAAAAGTATCCACTGATTTTTCATGCCTCAATTTTTGGGTGACCAACTGGGGATATTTTAAGGGGTCTGATTTTCAGAAAGTGGATGCTGAACACTTTCTGCAAATCAGGCCCCCTTAAATTATCTCAGGCTAGTCACTCAAAATCATCAGTCACTACTGAAAACCATGTCCATTGTCTTTCAAAATAAGTTTTAGAAATTTTCCAACAGTAAAATAAATCATCATAATAAAAATACCAGGAAGTAAAGGATCAACAAAAAAGTAAAATTATTTTACTATGGAATGAACGTTCAACCTTGCATACAATATTCTGCTGAAAAAATATAATAATTGTCTCTGTCCCCTCTTCTTATTGGGTATGCTACTTGTTCCTTCTTGTAAGCTATTTGGGGCATATACTGTGGTTTTTACAGTCCTTATAGGCCCTTACAGCTAAGGACCCCAATAAAGGCACTACTGGTGTATTAATTATAATAGAATCTTCTTGAGTGAATTTCTAAAATGAACAATAATTGGGAAAGAGGAAACTTGGGTAACATGTACAAATGATTACAAGCAGTTTTCTGTGTAATTTAGATAAATGTTTTCCCAGCACTGAAAATGAATAAGTATTAATTATTCATAATGCAATAATTAAGAAATTGGGTAAATCACATTGCATAGCCAAATGAAATTAAGCAATGGCAGCATATTGCATAAAAAGTCCATAATAATTTTATTACACCAAAACACTGATTCTTAAAAACTTATGTACGCCTGGAAGAGCACATGTCATTTGTACAACAAATTCTACAGTGAGGCAGATTAAAGTGAATACAATTTTACTATACTACAGTGTGTATGTATTGCAAGGCTAAGTTCTGTCTGAACTGGAAGAAGAATGTTAATAAGAAAAATGACAGATTTCCATAACATACTACTCTTTTCTTCTCACAAATAACAGGAAGTTACCATACTCAGTATCTGCCAGTATGTAACGTCTCCTGTTTTATTATTTGCAAGGATGCAAGTACTGAATTAACAATGCAAAACCGGCTCGAGCCCCCACCCACTATCCTTGATCCCTGCCTCTTAGACTCTGAAGCTGGGAGTAATCTCTGACTCCTCCCTCTTGATTTCCTCCAGGTCATGACCAAATCCTGTTGATTCTTCCTCAACAGCTTTTCAAAATCCCCCCTCATCCTTCCTGTCTTGATGGCTAATTCATCTGGTGACAATCTAATCAGACAAGGAACCAACAAAAGCAGGGGATCAAGATACAACACACAGGCAAAGCAATTGCTGCAATTATAGACGCACATCTTACTTGCTTCACTTTTTTCTCTGCCCTCACAACAGTCAATATGGGTAGGATGCGGGAGAGAGAAGCAATCAGAATATTTTTTTTATTAAAGCTAACGTTAAAAAATATATATAATACATAGGTTGGGAAAAGAGTGCCTGTATATCTGGGTATAGTGCTTAGATTATCCACAAATATAAAGTAAGTTTTTAAAAGTCATATGATACATAGTACATAATCAGGAATAACCCAAATTTAGGTGAATAGATTTAACAATACAATTTAGATACTAGAATCCGAATACTCGGGTACATCACTCATGAAAAGTTGTACAGAGATTTGCTTGTGGAAAGCAAAATGTATCAATGAGTGGAGATTGTCCCTCAGTAATTGAGAATTAGGTTGGTTGTCCATTTAGAAAATACAATCCATGAAGAAAGTATTACTACATCACAAGTATACCCAACAGCACTTCATCCTAACCTGTTAGGTCAGTGATTTGTTGTAGGCATTAAGGAAGAGTTATGTCCTGAGTAAGGATCTGAATGAAGAGAGAATAGTGGTCTCATGGATCAGTTCACTGAGGATATTCCATGTATAAAGGGCAGTGTGGAAGGAGGAAGGAAGAAGTAGGTGAGATAAACTGATTTTGACTTACATTGTTATAAAAACTGTTACATTTCTATTTTAGTCACATTTAGTCTATTTTAGAGACATTTAACTTGATAAAACAATTTTTTTCTTTTTTTTTTTTTTCAAATTAAAAAAAATATGCTTCCAGTACAAGGACTGACTCCAATATGCTACAAGGCAGTCTTCAAGTGAAAGAATTTTAATGCTTAGTTTTAAGCTTCCAAAAATGTAATGACAATGTTTTTTGTAATGGCAATGCCCCAACAGAATATTAATTCAAGTGCTTTGAAGAGCACCATATTTTAAACTTTTACCTATGGTTTATATATGTAGAATATAGGATGTATCTATTCTATAGCAACCATATTAAGAAATTAACCGTTTTATGTAATTATAGGCTTTATGTTGCAGGATATTAATTGAAATAAAATACATCTATATCTATATCTATACATATTATGGTGCTGTTCTCACCACCCAGGTTAAGATTATATCCATATTTCCTCAAAGGAAAATACTATTTTGTAAATTTTAAGTCTTGATTCAGTGAAGAACTTTAGCAGGCATTTAAGTACTTTGTAGAGCAGTTTTGAATGGGCTCAGAACTATTGATTCATAAATCCCCTTCAAGGCCCTGGATCAGGGCCTTAAAGAGGAGTTTTCATAGAATCATAGAAGATTAGGGTTGGAAGAGACCTCAGGAGGCCATCTAGTCCAACCCCCTGCTCAAAGCAGGACCAACACCAACTAAATCATCCCAGCCAGGGCTTTTTCAAGCTTGGCCTTAAAAACCTCTAAGGATGGAGATTGCACCACCTCCCTAGGTAACCCATTCCAGTGCTTCACCACCCTCCTAATTAAATAGTGTTTCCTAATATCCAACATACACTTCCTCCACTGCAACTTGAGACCATTGCTCCTTCTTCTTCTGCAACCACTGAGAACAGCTGAGCTCCATCCTCTTTGGAACCCCTCTTCAGGTATTGAAGGCTGCTATCAAATCCCCCCTCACTCTGCTCTTCTGCAGACTAAACAAGCCCAGTTCCCTCAGCCTCTCCTCGTAAGTCATGTGCCCCATCCCCTTGATCATTTTCGTTGCCCTCTGCTGGACTCTTTCCAATTTGTCCACATTCTTTATGTAGTGGGGGGGCCCAAAACTGGACACAATACTCCAGATGTGGCCTCACCAGTGCCAAATAGAGGGGAATAATCACTTCCCTTGATCTGCTGGCAATGCTCCTCCAAATGCAGCACAATGTGCTGATAGCCTTCTTGGCAACAAGGGCATTCTGCTGACTCATATCCAGCTTCTCATCCACTGTAATCCCCACATCCTTCTCTGCAGACCTGCTGCTTAGACAGTCGGTCACCAGCCTGTAGCAGTGCATGGGATTCTTCTGTCCTAAGTGCAGGACTCTGCACTTGTCCTTGTTGAACTTCATCAGACTTCCTTTGGCCAAATCCTCCAATTTGTCTAGGTCACTCTGGACTCTATCCCTACCCTCCAGCATATCTATCTCTCCCCCAAGCTTAGTATCATCTGCAAATTTGCTGAGGGTGCAATCTATCCCATCGTCCAAATCATAAATAAATATGTGGAACAAAACCAGCCCCAGGACCGACCCCTGGGACACTCCGCTTGATACCGGCTGCCAACTAGACATCAAGCTGTTGATCACTACCCACTGAGCCCGAAAATCTAGCCAGTTTTCTATCCACCTTATAGTCCATTCATCCAATCCGTACTTTTTTAACTTGCTGGCAAAAATACTGTGGGAGACCATATCAAAAGCTTTGCTAAAGTCAAAATATATCATGTCCACCACTTTCCCCATATCCACAGAGCCAGTTATCTCATCGTAGAAGGATATCAGGTTGATCAGGCATGGGTTCAACAGAGAGTTATGAGTGTTCAGAGAAGGAGCTTTTCAAAACAGATTGTGGGAAATCCATGTTCTTTAGAATATGCTGTCCTGTCTCACCGTCCAAGATTTCTCAGTGCTCAGGTCTTTGCTGGGTGTGAAACCCCTGGTTTTATATAACTCTTTCTCATCCACTCCATTTCTTGTTTCCTTGTTCCTATGCTATTCATAGATTTGTATATTTTTAAGGTCAGAAGGGATCACTCTGGTCATCTGGTCTGACTTGGCATAACACAGCCATAAAATTTCATCAGTAATTCATGTATCTAGCTCTATAACACAGCCTGTTTTTAAGAACCCATCCAATTTTGATTTATAGACTCGAGGTGATGGAGAACTTACTGCATTCATGGGTAAGTAGTTCCTATGTTTAATTACTCTCAATATGAAAAAAATATATTTTATTTTCAATTTGGCACTTCAACAGTCCTCAGCTTGGACTTCTGTGGCCACGGGGACAGTACTGAAATCTCATCAACACCAGAAATAACAATAAAAGCTCATAAGTAGGTGGGGATTTGTGCATATATGAACAATGGATACAGAGTGTGTGACAAAGTCAGGTTGGACAATTACAAAAGGGTGTGAGAAGCCAGATATGTTAGCCCTAGAATGTTAAAGGCCCTCTTCCCTATAAGCTGAGACGGGGTTAATTAGGTAATGACCTGGAGGAAATCAAGAGGGAGAAGTCAGAGATTACTCCCAGCTTCAGATTTAAGAGGCAGGGATCAAGGATAGTGTATAGCATATGAAATGTTTTTTGGGATGATAGCGTGCTACCAAGATGTGGTGTTAGAGAAATAGTGAGAGCTACAAGCTTGTACTGGAGATGGAGAAGAAGTGGAGAAGTATATTTAACAATCATTAGCATAAAGGTGAGCGTTAAACACACAGAATGGTAGGAAGAAGATAGGCAATAGGTCCATAGGCAGAGCCTTAAGAGATGAGGAGGAGCCACAAAGGAATTGTCCCAGAAAGCCAAGTGAGGAGAAGCAGGGAGGGAAAAGTCAAGAGTATCAAAGACTGCAGTCAAATTGGGGACATTGAGGATCGAACCATTGATGTGTAACCCTTCTGCCAGTCTGAGTTGGCAGCAACCAGGGTCAGGTTCAGTATCTAGGGGTTCCGTTTCAATAACACAATGCAAAACCGGCTCGAGCCCCCACCCAGTGACTTGGGACAATTACATACCGCCCCCAGGGCGCCTCTAAGATGCAATACTTCCCCTCTCGCAAACATGGAGTCTGAGTGTAGCAAAATCCTTTTAATAAAGGAGGGAAACAATGCAGCATTATGTTGGGGAAACACCACAAACAGGATTCATAACACAGACCATGAGCAAAAGACCCACCCCCCAAGTAAGTTTGGCAGTGTCCTTTTCCCCTCAGGGTCTTAAGTCCAGCAACCCCCCAAAAAATCACCCGAAGTCCCAAAAGTCCAACACCCCCAAAATCACCCAAAAGTCCAACAACCCAAAGTCTCTGTCCCTGATCAGTGCAGCCCCAGAGTTCAAAAGTTTATCTGCAGAGTTTTACCTCCCAGCCTGGGTGGAAATGCCACCCCCCCACCCACAGGGGTGTTAAGGAGCACCTTACGTGGTCCAAGGCCGACTGTCCCACCTCTCCATGGGGTTCTGCTGCAGCTTTCACTGTGAGCCACTCCGCCAGCTGCTCCTCTCCACCAGCCGTCCCATGAGCCGCTCCAGCTGTCCCACCAACTGCGCCACTCCGCCAGCCACTCTGCTCCACCAGCTGTCCTGTGAGCAGCTCCAGCTGTCCCACCAACTGTGCTGCTCCACCAGCTGCTCAGCCATATAGCTTCAGTCCTCCCCCCCCCACACTTAACACAGCACTCAGTGATTTCAGCTTGTAGTAGGGGGAGCCCCAGTGCTAGTGCACCATTGGTCCAAGGTGAATTCAGCTCAGCAGCCTGTAACTAGACTCCTAATAGAATTAAGATTAGCTCTGATATTCCACAGTAGAATAGAAGGAGATGCAATTGGTGTTTCTGGCCCTCAAAGGGGGTCCATGCTATCGGGTACAAATACTTATCCCCAGCCTCTCTCAATTCACTGGGTTTTGGAACCCATATCCCTTGACTAGCAAGTGCTACTTAGTTGATGGCGAGTCCCTCCATCATAAAATGCCAAGTACAGTTCTACTGCTCTTGATTCACATAATCAGGGTAACAACACTTTATTCTTCCTGCCCCAATAACAGAGAAACTGGGGGTCCCACAGCAGTCAAAGTGACCATTTGGGCTGCTGTGGGCTCAGGCTAGGCAGGGTGGGTGTGCCTATGCAAATAAGATCAGCTCCTGAAGTTCTTTTCCATGACTCACCACAATTCACCACCAGATGTCAGGGTAGAGCTCGTCCTGTCTCTGCTTACAAAGGCATTAGTCTATCATGAGGAATAATGACTTGTAAAGGGGGGAAAAATCGCTGAGATGTTTAGTATGGAGCTAAAGTTTTCACAGTCTGCACATGTGCACTTGGTGTGCATGCATGGCAATGATTACATTTCAATAGCTGTTTAAATAGTTCCCTAATTATGTATGTATTCAGTGTATATATTGATTCACTAGACTGCTGATTCAGAAGAAGCCATTACTGTCAATCAAGTAAATTATACACATTTTCAAAATATTTATGTTTACCAAATTAGATATTTAGTAGGTTAAGTAAAAGGCATATTTAAAAGTGTATAAATCTTTTACAGGGCATTTGTCACTTTCCTATGATATATCACAAGGCATCAGATTCTCTGTAAACATATAGCCAGGAATTATACATATTTATTTGTTCATTTAAATCAGGGGTTCTCAAACTGGAGGTCGGGACCTGTCAGGAGGTCAGAAGGTTCTTACAGGGGGGGGGTCGCGAGCTGTTAACCATCCACCCCAACCCCCGCTATGCCTCCAGCATTTATAATGGTGTTAACTATATAAAAAGTGTTTTTAATTTATAAGGAGGTGTCACACTCAGAGGCTTTTTATGCGAAAGAGGTCACTAGTACAAAAGTTTGAGAACCACTGATTTAAATGAAGTCTTTGGGGCCTAATTCTGCTTTTGGTTACACAAGGTATATCTGAAGTAACTCTAGTGAATTTATTATAGTTACTCAGGATTTATACTGCAGTAGATGAGAGCAAAAACTGATCTACTGGTTCTATAGCAGACTGACTAATATAGGAGACAAATAAGCCTGCTGCACAGAGAAAAGAAGAACCCTTAGAGCCTATAAGCTTGGCCACTGCATTGCTGCACAGGTACAGGGAGCTCAATAATCTCCCTACATCCATGCAGCTCAAATGCCTATCCTGGACTTCTTCTCTCTCCACATTAGGACTGCACAGCATGTGGGAGATACTTCACAAGTGGGACAGGAGAAATCGGTCACATATGTCTCTTGCTGTTGATGTCACTGGAGAGTAGGTAGCCCTTACCTCTTCCTTTATGTTGGGCAGTTGGCTCCTTCTTTGGGTATGTCTGCACTTGGAGTTAGGGATGTGATGTCCAGCTCATATACACATATGTTAGTTGTCATCCATCTAGTGCACTGAAAATAGTAGTGTAACTGTGGTAGTGTGGGCAGGGGTGAACAGCAATATGGGCTAGCCACCTTTAGTACAAACCCATCTGGACCCCATGGATATGTATTTAGGGTGGCTAACCCATGCTGCCACTCACTGCTGCCTGTGATACGGAGGCTACAGTACTGTTTTTAGCCCTCTAGATCAATGTGAGCTAGCATATGTCTATATGAGCTGGGAATTGCATCCCTAGCTCTAAGTGTAAACATAGTTTTAGCTATGGCAAGAGGCTTTGATGAACTTCAAGACATAGAGTATTTATCCCAAAGGGCCCCATTATTTTATTTCATGTTTTGCATAATGGAGCTGTTCGCTAGGGAAACATCATTTGGCTGCGTAACTATTATAAAATGTATTCTGTTGCTATCTGACTGTCAGCCTGGTCCATTTTTTGATTGAGTAGCCACTGCCAGAGAAAAATCCTAGTTCCTTCCATTTTAATTCCTCAGGAGAACCACTGAGAACACTCATTGTAGCTTCCAAGCAGAAGCCTTCTTGCTTCGTCCATTTTCCATATGGGATGCAGCAATTTGTCTGGGTGGTATTTGTGAGTATGTCTACACTTCAGCTGGGAGCCTGCTTCCCAGCTCAGATAGTCAGACACACTGCTGGAGCTAGGAGCACTAAACTTAGCAGTGTGGTGGGGAGTAGTACGGGCAGTGGCTCAGGCTAGCAGTGTAATCCCCGTACTGCTGACACAGTTGCACCATTATAGCTATTCCCTTACAGGAAAGTGGAATATGCTTTACCAATATCACAATTCTGGGGTTATTGATGGGTTCATACAGTGCCTCCATCTGTAAAAACAGGAGTCTCAGTGATACTAAATTGAGTAGAATAATCTGACTGCATTTGAAGGGAAGGGGGTCCTGGCTCCTATTTTCCAGTCCTTTCAGTCTCAGTTTCCCTGATCCCAGGAGGTTGAAAATTTGTCTTGGTACCTATCCGCCCCATCTGGTATATCAGAGCTTGCTGTGCCTTTGCAGGGCCACTATGTGACCTTCTTGAGGGAAATTTCCCTGAAGCTTTTCAGGAGTCTCCATTGGGAGCTGTAGATTTGATGTCTGCTCTTTCCCAGAGCAGCCCAGCAATTATCTGGAACTTCCTGCCTTTAAATCCTTACTCTGCCCCTGATATGATTGACAGGGCCAGATGGGAGGGGTCAGCCCTGCCCACAGTAGCTCTTTAATCTCTTTGTCACTCCCCCTCACATATCCTCCCCCTCATGATTAAGGCAAATATGTTAGAATGGAGGGGGAGGGATTCCCCCATCACAGGAGAAAAAAAAATCTGCATTCTGTTGAGTCTTGCCAACTTGGTGGTAAACCTGGAATTTATAGAGTTGTAGTGATAAACACAAATGCCTTATGTGTAGTGATAAACACAAATGTCTCCTTCATTATGTTCACCACTCTGATGGTTGTGTGGTCACTAATAAATGAAAAGAGGTTTCCCAATAATTAGGGAATACTTAGTAGTGTATAGAGTCCACAGCACCACCTCACTACTAATGCCTTTGTTTCTATGATTCAGTACGCTTTCTCCCCAGGGAATAGCTTCCTACTGATATATAGTATTGGATGTTCTTCCCCATTGAACATTTGAGAGAGCACTGCCCCTAGGCCCACCGTCCAAGGCATTGGTTTGTAACAGGACCCGTTTTTTTAAAAATCTAGGTTAAAAAGGACAGTTCTCTAGACAGGCACTGTTGAGTGTCTGAAAGCCCCGTCTCAGGTTTTCTGGGGTGTCTGTCTTTTATGAGGTCTGTCTAGGGCTTTGTGGTTGTGGCGAATCCTGGTACAAAATGTTGGTACTACCCAGTTAATCTCAGGAATTGTTGCACTTGTTATTTTGTTGAAGCAGTAAGCAGTTCATCAAAGCCTGAACCTTGTCCACTAAGGATAACAGATGGCTGCTGCTTAATGCATACCCTAAGTATATAGCTTCATGATTCCTGATTTTGCATTTTACCAGATTGGTCATTAACCTGGCATCCTTGAGGGATTGAAGTACTGCTGCCAACTTTTTAAAGTGTTCCCCCCAATGTCAGCTATAGATGACAATGTCATCCAGATAGGCTGAGCCATATTGTCCATGGGGATCACAAGATTTTATCCATAAACCTCTGGAAGGTCACAGCTGCTCCATAGAGTCCAAATGGCATGGTATAGAACCAGTACAATCTGAAGGACATGGAAATAGCTGATTTTTTCTTTCAGGAATCTAAGTGAGAGAGACCTGCCAGTAGCCTTTGGTAATGTCAATGGTAATTGTATCCTCAGCTACCCTTAGATGCTCCAGTAACTCATTCATGTTTGGTGTGGGATAGGTGTTGAATTAGATGATGCATTGACTTTGCAGAAATCAATACAAAATCACACAATCCCATCCAGTTTAGGGACCAGGACAATGGGATTCCTCCACTCACTGAAGGATACTTCTACAACTCACAGATATAACATTGCTTGAAGTTCCTGATGGATGATGTCCCATATTTTCCAGGGAAGGTGGTGAGGGTTTTCCCTCACTACTTAAATATGATGGAAGATCATGTGGTTCTTTCCTGAAGTGGACAAGAACACTATAGGGAATAAGTTCACTAGTTGTTGTATTTTTGCCCTTGGCTTGGGTTGTAAAGTTTTACCCATCCTTAAAGGCTCACAGTTTTTTTCTCATTAGGGCCTGGGTTCCTAATTTGGGTTCAGGGGAGGAGTGAAGCAGAAGTCAATGAAAAGCCTCTCCCTGACCTTCTAGGTCTTTAGAAGATTTACATGATACATTTGGGTTTCTTTGCTTTTCCCTGGGTCTCAGATTGCATTATCAATAGGACTTTGAAGGGCTCTTGCCAGTGACTAACAGTTTAGACTCCGAGCTGGGTAGCAGCAATGGTACCCGATCACCTGGCTTAAATTCTTTTGAATTATAGGAAGTTTCTTGTTTGTGTTTGGCCTGCAGAAGGTTTTCTCTGGCAAACACTACCAGATCTTTAAGTTATCTCCAGAAACGGAGGATACATTGGATCACATAGGACCCTGAGGGTACTGCTCACCCCAGGACTTCCACTATAAGTCTAAGATGCCATGAGGTTGTCTCCCTTATAAGAACTCAAATGGTAAAAAGCCTGTGAAGAACTGAGGGACTTCCTAGATGGTAAATAGTAGGCACAGGCACAGTTGGTCCCAGTGCTTGGGGTCTAGTAGGCCATCTGTTTATGGGTAGTACCCCTATGTTCACCACATCTTGACTTTAATAGATTACATAGTTACTTCATCAGTCAGGACATAAAATTAAACCCTTGATCCATCAGGATATTTTTAGGGAGCGCCACACAAGAAAACAGTTTCAGGAGTGCAATTGCTATGGTGACTATGTTGGTCAATCATAGCAGAATGTCTAGGTTGACTAAGATGTGCTGAAAGCAGGAAGCACTCTTCCAGGGAGTCACCAAATCTATTCCTATCTTTTCAAAGGGAACATCCACAAAGGGAAGTGGGATGAGGGATGCCTTGGGAATGCCCCTGAGACCTGTAAACTGGCACTCTGGTCAGGATCCACAGTATTCACTCACATCTTTATGGTTACTGGACAAACAAAAATTGGCTGTGATTCAGTCAAGGGTTTTCTTCCTCCCCAGGTGTCCTGTACACAGTATTTCATGGGCTAGTCTCATCAACTACTTCCTGTATAGGGTAGGGACCAGGAGATGGGGTCTGATTTCACTCATCTGTTTCTCTATCTCTATGCAGTAGATCTGTTAACTCTGGAGTTTGAAATGAGGCTGCTGATTCAGTAGCTAAGGTTCTAGCATTTCACTGTTTACATAGCGAGCTGATCATAGGTCTGGCTGAGTGTGGGGTCAGCCTACTGTTTCTGTACAAAGTCAATGTTTGTCAGTGCCAGCACTGTCAGTTCCTATTAGATCAAGACCCAGGTAGATGGGTGGCAGGTTCCTGCAACCTAAGGGACTTTCCCCTAAGTCTCATTGTTACCTACTTCAGTCAATTCATGCTGGCCAACCTTTGTCTCCAACTGCTGAGTGGGGTGATCCTTATCAAAGGGCTATCTCCTACACTTTGCTAGGGTTTCTTGAAAATACTACCAATCTCTTCCTAATAAGAGAAGGTGCTAAGGTGGGGGCTAAACTGAAAAGAAGATTGTTGTATGGCTCCCTACATACAGTTAGTTGTGTGTATATTTTGTGTCAGATAGGACTTCACACCTCCATTTATACAATGGAGCATGACCATCTCCCCATCCTCATCTTTCTGTCTAACTAATTGTTCTCTCTAAATGTTCATAGATTACTGGGGAACCCAGACCATACCTCAGCTTCCTTGCAATCCCTGAGTCTTTTTCTAGAGGTCCATGTTGAGCTGGTCTGTCTCGCCAACCATTCCTAGGTTCAGTTCCTCAGGTTCCAGTGTACTGGTTCCCAAGTGCCACCAACAGGCTATCAACAGCCATATAATTTTCCTTGAGGTAGACCTGATCTGTTAATGTCTCTGGGCAATGTCTTAGAACCTGGGCCCTTTCCCCAACCAGTGAACTGTTTCACCAACACAAGTTCCAGTACTTGTACCCCTCTTCTGGCTTCTGGCTTTAAACAGCATCTCTCAAGCGCTGAGGGACCACTCAGGGTTGTGCTAATAGGGGATATGTCTCCTCGCAGAATCACTGATTAAGGGTGTCCACCATAGTGTCTAAATAGTCAAGAATGGCCATTTTAACTTTCAGGTAATCCTGAAAGTTAATGAATCCAGTTTGTGGTGCACTGCCTGGGCTTGTCCAGTGAGGAAAGGAGCCAACAGAATGGCCAAATGTTCCTGTGGCTACCAGGCTCAGTGGTGCCCCCACATCCTCACCAGTCAGCTTGGAAAAAAAATAACATTTGTTGAAGCAACTGTTGTTGTTGGGCCTGCTGCCATGCTGTTTTTCCCAGAGCAGCTGTTGTTGCTGCTGCACCATCTGTTGCTGCTGCCATGTAGCTACTTGTTGCAGTAGCTGATGTTGCTGTTGTGGAGGCTGAGCAGCTTGAAGCTATTGACTTTCTTTCAGCCATTTCAGTAGCTTGTCCAACTCCATCTTGTTTAGTCCACCCCAATGAGTCCAAGTAATTTTTTTTATAACCGCTGCCCCTTACCTTAGAGCTGATCTCTTGCCCATGTTCTCCACCATTTGTCATAAATCTCAGTTTACTAGGGGGTTCTTCTGGTTGTCTGAGTTCTGAAAAACTGATAGAGCACCTCGATCTGTATAAACAAGGGTCTCAGGTGAGCAAAATCATCTTATTCAGTTTGAAAAGGTGGGGGTCCTGGCTCCTACTCCCCAGTCCTTTCACTATAGTTCCAGCTTCTCCAATAGGGGCTAAGGATACTGGTACTGACTGCTTCATAGCTTGCCTTGCAAAGCTAGGGGATAGAGGCTTGCAAAACCTATCCTGCCCAGTCAGTATACCAGAGTCAGCTGTCTCCTTGCAAGATCAACATGCAATCTTCTTGAGCGCAGTTTCCCTGAGGCTTTCCAAGAGTCCCTTCTGGGAGCACTGGGCAGGTTTTATACACTCAGTCACAATAAGGATGAGTTGATATACTTGATATCAGTATAACTGTGGCATACTAGGGGTTGAACTGGTATAATCATATCTGTTAATTAAAAGAAATCCAAACCCAACTAAAGCAGTCAGACTGGTACAAAATATGTGTACAAACCAGGCCCAAAAGCGAGTAAACCCTAAATAAGAATAAGAAAAAAAAAATAGGATTTTGGTTTTGGGAGGAAATTATTAGACATGCATCTTATAACAAAATGCCAGCTTTCTGGAGCTCCTCTAACCTGCTTGCTCAATGCTCTACTAAAGAATCTATATTTTTTACAGAATGACAGATTAACTTCTTTTTTTATTGCTAACAACAAACTTCATATTGTATAGTATTGGAAAAAAATGACTTCTCCTAGGGAATTGTGGTATAATAAAACATACAGTAAAACTGTCCCTATAGTGGAAAAGCTTTCACATCAAGTATGTACATAAGAGAGTCATCAAAAAGAGGACAGGTCTTTTGCCATTTAGTCATCCTTTTTAGCATACTCACAGAAGGAGGGCTTCCCAGACAGCAAGCCAGAGTCTTTAGCTGGTTCCTGTGTCACAGCTGTAGAGTCCAGCTGCTTCTTCAGTACAGACAGTGGAGCAGTTACTCCTGTGGAACGAGAGACAATTTAGGTATCAACCATCCCAGAGGCCTACATAGCTGTGAAAGGGCTGCTGAGCCTTTCAGAGCTGCTCTCTCCAATTATTCAGGCTGATAAGAACATGTGGTGCACATGTTGGCTTCCATGTCTGTTTCCATCAATCCTGATCAGCTCTGAGACCGGGGTAATCGTTACACTTCAGCAGAGAGTACCAATATCCAGAAAGTCCCCTTTGTTACCGTCAGTACTGTAGCCCATTATAGATCACAGTCCTGACCTCTGACAATGCTGCCCAGTATTGCACCACCTTTGTCTCTGGAGTACTCCTCAGAGTCTGAAGTGGAGTGCTATGTCTCCCAAGGCATCTTCCTGGGATTGTTCTTGCTTTCATAGGAATTGTCCCACCACAAGCAGATTGAAGGGATGGAGTTCCTGTCCAGGTACAAATGGACTCCAGTAACATAACAGCTCCAGCACTCGCCCTTCTGGATACCATGGGGGATGCCACCAGCATCTAGATTGTAGATCTTTTTTTATATTGCACTACAGAAATCAATCCCTGAGAAGGGAGGTTTCCTCACCTGGTACCACCAACAGATTGTCTGAAGTCAGAACTGAGCACTTCAGAAACATCCCTGAGGAAGGAATTTTCTCTATACGGTAATAACAGGCCACTCAGTGTTGGTACTGAACGGATTGGTGCTGCTTGTTACTTGCTTTGGAGCAGCCTTCTATGCTGACAGTTCTAGACCAACCTCAAAAAGATTCTAACCTACCTTTTCCAAACACCTTCTGCTTGTCTCCAGATGAGGTGCTGGTACTGGAAACATCTTCTCCAGTCCTGGATGACTTTAACAAGAGCTCCTAAAAGGGATGGCCTGACCCTAGGTATACAAATAGAGCTTACGGAGGAGAATCCCCAGAGTTTCTCATAGACATTTTACATCCAGCTACGGTAGGGAAAGTTGCTCTCCTTGTAAGGGAGGCAATTATGTAGCCTATAAAAGCATTTTGGCAAACCCCATCATCATCACACTCATGGCAAAGTACACAGAATGTAAGTACCAAGTTCCATCCCAGGAGTACAACCAGTTTTATCAGAACCTCACACCAGGTTCCCTGTTAGTGGTGACAGTAAGTGAAAGACAACATCAAGGCAGAGCAAAAGTAACTCCAAAAAAAGGAATGCATAGAAATTGGACCTTTTTGATAGAAAGGTTTATTCAGTTGTAGGGTTACAGGTACAATAGTGAACCATCAGGCCTTTTTGTCCCCTTATGACAATTTGAAGTGGAATGCTACATCCAAATTCCTCAGCAAGCTGCCTGAGTTCTGAAAGAGCTAGTTCCTGTCCCTCCTGGGTGGAAGTTCAGCTGCTCATAAGGTTTGCTCTGCAGGCTTCCCTGGATGTGAAAGACACAGCTGCTACAATCTCAGTGAGGGCAATAACCATTCATCACTCGTTGTGGCTCCAGATGTCAGAGATTCCTGTAGAGATACAGCAGATCATTGAAAATCTCCCCTTTGAGGGCTTCATCTTATTCTCCTCAAAGATGGACAAGGCCCTGCATGCATATAAAGAGTCCAGTGTAATGCTGAAATCCCTGAGTCTGTATATATTAGCCTCAAAAAGAGCAAAACTTCAACCCCAGTTTTACCCAAGGCAGCATTATTTTATGCCCAGACAGATGGATCAGTACAGGTGAAAAACCATTCACCTCCACCGCCATTTCATCCAGGCAGTCATAGACCAAAAAGTAGCCTGATTGACTTCTCCAGCAAGGATGGAGTACTGACCACATCAGATATCAACAAGAATCTCTCCTCCCCTTTCTGGTGCAAGCTGTCACATTTTCTAAGGGTGTGGTGATCCATCACCTCAGATAAGTGGGTGCTAAGCTCAGTGGAATCTGGATATACACTGCAGTTTCTGTCTTCCCCCACTTCCCTCCCACCTTCCCTGTCCTTTTTCAGGGAGCCATCACGAGGCTGTACTAAGGCAAGAACATGTTTCTGTGTTCTTTGGAATTCATAGAAAAAGTGCTTCCTTGATAGTGGGGCAGGAGAGTTCCCACTACTTCCTAATACCCAGAGCAAAACAGGGTCTCAGGCCATTTTGGACTTTTGGAACTTAAATAGGTACATCAAGAAACTATGGTTCCATACGGTTTCTTGCACAACTATTATCTCTTCATTAGAGCAGGGAGATTGATATACTGTTGTTGAACTGAGGGATGTGTATTTCCGTGTAATGATCCACCCAGGCCATAGAAACTTTTTAAAGTTCTTTGTATGAGGAGATCATTTCCAGCTCACAGTTCTATCCTTTTGCCTATCATCCATGCCAAGTGTTTTCAGCAAATGCATGGTGGTGGCAGCCTACCTCCTCCACAGGGATGTCTACATGTACCCTTACCTGGATGAGTGTCTAGTGTGGGGTCAATCCCATCAGCAGGTAGATGGAAATATCCAGCAGACACTTATCTGTTTTCATGCTTAGGTCTGGAAATGAACAAATTGAAATCCACCCTCATTCTCCCTTCCCCCCTCCCCAAAAGAATAAAATGTACTGGGACTGTCTTGGATTGAACCTTAACCAGGGCTTCCCTGACACCACTAAGGTTTCTGGCTATATGAGATCTCTGTGTGTCCTTCAAGTGCCATCCCTGAACCTCAGTGAGGAATGGTCTCACGCTACTAGGGCATATGATGGAATGTTCTTATGTTGCCCCCCATGCCAAGCTCCATCTCAGAGGTTACACCCATGGCCCAGCTCAGTGTACTGACTCAGATGCATCATCTGGACACACTAATATTCATTCCTGACAAGGTCCTTTTATCCTTGGATTAGTGGAAATGTTTGCAGGGAAGTCCCATTCTCTCTGTCTTTCCCCTCTGTGGTACCAAATACTTCAGTGATGGGGTGGGGAGTGCATCAAGGAGACTTACAAGTTCAAGGTCTGTGACCCATTCAAGAGCCCAGGCAGCACATCAATGTCTTAGAGTTAGGGGCAATCACCAGAGTGTGCCATCAGTTCTTGCCCCACATATGGGGCAGGACTATCCAGGTACTTACTGACAACACCACAGCAGCGTTCTATGTCAACCCGCAGGAGGGTTCTAGATCATCAGCCTGTGCAAGGAGGCGGTCAGGCTTTGGAACTTATGCATATGGAATTGCCTGACTCTTATAGCATAACACAATTACCAGGAGTTCAGAATTTCTTGGCAGACCATCTGAGCCGGCCCTTCACCTTTGAGCATGAATGGTCTCTCAATATGTCTATTCTAAAATCAGTATTTCTAGTAGGGTAAATTCCAACAATGGATTTATTTGCAACCTGCCAGAGCTCGAAATGCTCCCACTTCTGTTCAAGGGTGGGCCATAGCCCCCAGTCCATCTTGGACATATATGCAATCTGCTATATTATGTTGCTCAGAAGTTACATTTGTATACTTTAAAAAATATCAGTATGCAGTATAATTAGTGGCATTAGTGCTTTCCAAAGTAACATCACAAAGCAACATATAGGACTAAATCCGCAGCTGGTGGCATTAAGCTCCATTTGACCTGTGCCAGTTTATACCAGCTGAGGATCTGAAACACAGATTCTTAGATTTATATATTTCAAAACCAGAAGGAACAGCTAAGATGATCTAATCTGACCTCCTACATAACACAGATCATAGAAGATGATGATACAGATCCTGCATACCTTATTCTTTACAACCCACTGATGAGTTTTCATGAGAGGTTTGAATGATCTAGTCCAGTATAAAATATATATAGCACTGCCTCACAAATAAAGAGTTCCAAGACTGATAAACATATATACACTGTGGTAACTCAGGCATTGGGGACTAAAATCTTTATTGCAGTGTATTGGCTCTGCTGCAGAATTGGCAAAGCAAATTAATTTAAGATGCCTTGTGGGGTGGGGAGGCATACACACACACACAATTCTAATAACACTGTAGCACAATAACAATAGCACAGTGGCTGTTGGGGAATATGCTACATCATGGTAAAAAAACAAATAAATAAATTTTAAAAATCCATAGTTTCTTACAAAGGAACATTTCAGTTGAGAACTTGGTTGTACTAAAATTAATGGTATTTGACTGCCTTTATTGTTTTCTTTATGCTGCACAATATGCAGGACATTTGTCTTTCTGAAAGCCGCCACAGCCTGTTGGAGAGGAATGCTTAGTAATGCTGACTGTACACACCTCTGCCTCTTTGTTTTCATCCTCTCTTTTAGAAACTTAAATAAATTGAAGTGAGAATTTCAGGAGATTTTTTGAAAGAACATAAACAAATGTGAGTAGTAAGTAATGTTAGTCTTATCTCCCCCTCTTCCCCCCAAAATATTTTATTTGATCACATGTTAATTTGCCTTGGCAATATTTCTGCTCATGCTGAAAATCAAAAGCTGTTAAAAAGAAGTGCCCAGCCCAACCTGGAGTTTACACATGTAACACCTAGTGCTGTGGTTGCACTTTAAACTGATATGTTGTCACTTAAAATTACTTCACATTGACAGTTGTGGTTATTTAGAATTACAAGTTAATTTGGCCAGCATCCAAAATAAATAAACCGGTGCAAAAATGGCTCAATGCATTTATTGTGCTTGAATGATTTGGAAGTTTTTTAATGCTTGAGAATAATTTCATCTAACAGCAGGAGGTGGCTAGACTTCCAAATAACTGTTCCACTGATGTAACTTTTAAGAAACCTACATAAAAGGGATAGTTAATTTTAATTACTGAAGAGAATCAATGAGTTTATGGATCAGTACAAGCTGTATCAACAGGCTTATTTAAATCTACAGGCTAGAGATTTATTAATCTTACTTTTATCTAAACTCAGGGTGGGGAAGCAGTTTCCCCATTTCACTAACAAGTTAAATACAGAAGTATAGACTCACACATACTTTCTTCCAAAGATAAATCAATCTACTAAAAGGTGAACTGGTCAATTAAAAGCGTATTTTTGAAAGGCCAGATATACTAGCTGCAAAGTGGTATCATGGGAGATCCATTGGGATCACCTAGCATAGAATTGCCATGGTTTTAGAAAGTTCCATATTCTACAGCTTTCTTTTTGAAAGGCCGTATTCATTTAGGTTCCCAAATATGGATTTAGGTACCTAACTGTAGGCAGCCATGTTTTAAAATTTTGGGCTGAATGTCTTCCCAAGGTGATTCAGTAACAGCAAGGAGTAGTAATCAAATATTTTGACACCTTGTCCCCTTCTCCTATCAATAGTAACTCTTCCTAGTCCTAGGACATATCTACACTTACAGCTAGATCAGCACTGCTGTGATTGATGCAGTGGTGTCGATTTAGCAGGTCTGGTGCTCTCCCATCAACTTCTGTACTCCAGTTCCCCGAGAAGCATAAGATAAGTCGGTGGGAAAGTGTTTTCCGTTGACACAGCACAGTGTAGACACCGCTGTAAGTCAACCTAAGTTACATTAAATTCAGTTACATACCTTAGGTTGACTTACAGCTGTAGTGTAGACCAGGTCTGAAAGTAATATTAAATAGTAGAGCTGATAAAGAAACTATAAAAGCAAACATTCTTGATAAACATTCATCATAAAAATTTAGGAGTTAGGATTGAATTTTCAAAGAAAAAATAATCATATTCCGTAAATTTAAATTAAATCTATTAAATAAATACTGAATGTTCATACTCCATATCAAAGTTTTGATTTTCACAAATATCTATTAACTGTCTTGGGAGACTATAGAAATAGTTTACAACAAATGATCCCTAGTTTAAACACATTATTTATATGGTTGACACATATAAAGAGATAGAAGTATCCAGATGGGCTTTTCTATATGGTCCCACAGTTTCAACTTGTGTGTGTGTGTGTGTGTGTGTGTGTGTGTGTGTGTGTGTGTGTGTGAATTGCAGCATGCACTAGCAGGACATCAACTAAAAAATAGTTTGCATTAGTTTACCTTATTTATTGTACAGTATTCAAAGACTGCTTTGAAGATGGAAATATTAGTTTCCTCGTGGGTTTCGCAAACAATTAATTAATCTTCACAACATCCCTGTGAGGTGAGGGTGTGTATAATCTTCCTTGAGTCTCGGGGCCAAGGAGCCCCATATGGTGGTGGCAGGGAATCACTGCTCCTGCCAGTTGGGTCAATCAGGGCTCCTGGGCAGGGGCTAAGCAAGGAAGCAATCTGAAGCTCAGGCTAAACAGAAAAACAGTCAAGGGCTCAGGCCTTTGCAGTAAGGGCTGAGTTGGCAAACAGTCTGTGGCTCAGACCTCTTGGGCTAGGGGTTAGTGCTCATCCAGTTCTGAGTGCAGGGGCGGGTATAGGGGAATCTGGGACCATCCTAGAAGCAATAGGTGGTCCCAGCACAGGGTCAGCAGGGAAGTGTGGGGTCACTGCCTTGTCTGCCAACAACATAGCTGAGACAATGTCTTGCTTCCCTGGGCTACTTTCTAACAGCGTCTGGTGAGACTGCTCCAGATCCAGTGGGCCCTGGTTCCCCATCTCTGCATCTAGTGGCTTATTCTCCGCTTCCCCTCTTAGTCTCTGCATCTTCTGGGGCAATGGCTGGCCTTCTCTCCAGGCTGGCTCAGGGGAGTCATGATCCACCACAGCTAGTCAAGGGCTCTGCAGGCTGTTCAACTCACTGTGAAGGACATTTGGCTCCTTCTCTATCTTGCCGCCAACTGAGCTATAGTGCCCTGCTCTTATACTTGTTGCCCCAACCCTATACTTCCAGTGAAGGGGACAGAGTGGGGTTAGCTGAGCCCAACTACATGAATTAACCACCTCTGTACCAGATTAAGGCCACTCTGCCTCACTACAGGATGGTACTATACACTCAGCCTGTACAACCCTAATTTGGCCCCCTTGTGCATGATGTTTTGGTGTCTTCCTCATGATTTTTAGTCTCATGAGGAGGTTTGACTCATTATTCTTGATCTCTTCATGTTGGTTATACTGCAGACTCCTGACAAGAAAACATCATGAGATTGCCATAAATAAAATTAAGCCATGTTTTTAGTCTGTATTTTGCCTTTTAACTTCCCTCCTCTTCAGCCAGTGTGTGTGATAATTTCAGGTTGAAAAGTCACCCTTTAATGCACATAAAAATGCTCCTTGGCTGCTCAGATGGTGACTCCACTTACCCTCCCCGACCCCTTAGATAGGGAAATTACTATCCATTTCCTATTACTGTTTGATTCTCTCCTAGTTTCCTAGCTTCCCCCCAATACATCCCTCCTCAACCTTCCTTCATAATCCTTCACATGTTCCTGCCCCCCTCCACAGTAACCTGCACCTTCAAAAATCAGGCACAAAGAATCATGATGTTATTTTAGAAAACATGAGATTTATTTCCCAAACACACTTCAAAAATGCACTCATATTTTTAGATTATGGTATTATAAACTACATTTTGAGCAGTTTTAAACTAAAAGATTTATCTAACGTCTTTAGGTTAAAGTAAGGGTAAACAGCTAAAGTTTCTCAAAGTTACAAGCAATTGAAAACAGGGTCTTAAATGGGAAGTGACAAGTAACCATAATAATAAGTGATGCTCCAAACCTCTCCTTTAAAGGTATAGAACTTGAATGAGTGCTGGGAGAAGGGTGTTAGTAAGGGTGGTGGTAACACTTCAGATTTGTTCTTATTCTTTCTATTTTGTGAACTCACTGCACTTGCCATGATCACATTTGTTTTCATGTAAAACAAATACAAATAAATAAATAAAGGTGAATGTAAAAAATTCTACTGATCTGGATGAGCAGGAGGAAGGACCTGTGCATTGATGCTGGGCAGCTTCAGCACTGTGCTTTCCTTACCTGTCCTGTGCAACTCTCCTTTATATGTTCAGTCAGGTTTAGTGCAGCTCATGTTCCTAGCACACAGGCCCAAATAGAAGCACCGGGTGAGAGGACATCAGCTGATTTTTATTTATTTATTTATTTATTTATTTCCTTCCTTCCTTTCTTCCTTGGCTGGATTAGCAACTACAACCAAGAAAACCAGCAGAGCAGCACAGTTATGCCTTGGTGCTCATGCTTTACTTAATCTCACTGATCATCCATTATTAGGATCCAGGTCCCAATTCAATGTTCATTACCAGCTACCCCCTGCTCCTTTACCTACAATGAGGGGCTGGCTGTGGGTCATGTAGGAGCAAGGCAGCAAATAGCAGGAGAGTCTTCCACCTCCTGCACTAGGAATACTCACTGTACATGTACTTTTGCAGTTTGATTCACCCTGTGAAAACTAATGTACTGTGAAAAGTTCTACAATACTTAGCAAGTGCATGGCACTCTGTTTTTTCAAAGTGCTGTACAAATATTATCTAATGACATATCATTGGAGCTGAAGGGTTGTTAATTTATGTTATCTATCATTCTGATCACAAATTTTGTATTATTAAGCTTGAAGTATTCATAATTAATCAGAACTAGTACTGTGGAAACCTCAGTGCTTAACCTTTTAGTATAATAAATGATTTTAATCAGTAGCTTAAATCAAATATTAATTTAAGATTGTTTTCTCTATATGTTCTGGATGTATACTGACTGACACTTGTATAGTATAATTACAGATTAAATAGTGTAATTAACAGATTTTTCTGGACGTAAATAATAATTGTAAACGTAAATCAGATCTCAATTCTTTCTCAAAAACTTCACTTCAGGTGATAGTTTTGACTCTTAAAATATTAGACTTTTTCCTTAAGTTCCAGATTTCATTATTATTAATTTTACAATTGTAATGCCAGGAGGCACCCGTTCAGATTGTGCAAGGCACTATGCAACAAACAGTAAGAAACAGTCTTTCCCCTGTAGAATTTACAAACTAAATAGACAGAAGTGAGAAGGGAAACAGAGGTACAAAGATGTAAAGTGATTTACCCCTTGTCACACAGCTAATCATTAGAAGAGCCTAAAATGAAAACTTAGTATCATGACTCCCTGTTCAGTGTTCTCTCCATTAGTTCATTTGAACATTTTAAAATGTTCAAACTTTTAGTACCCTCATCCATGTGTGAATAACTGTTATAAATCATGTTCTTGAAATGCAGAAATATCGAGTGCACTCCTCAACTACAGAGTGGAAACAAAAGAGGCTCTGAACCATCTTTTTGCCCTTGTCATTCTTAAACCAGCTGTGGGTCCTGTGGTTGCTCTAAATTGTGCTGCTTAAAATGGACCTCTAGAGACTGTACTGAAGGCTGGGTATTAGTGGAGTGCATCATACTCCAGCCCTGTCCCCTCTACCTCCACAGTGAGAGGACCAGATGCGGCTGAGCTTTATGTTCATGTGAGACTTATCTTAAGATCTAGTTGTGTTGAATTTCACTGACTGACTGGCAAGGAACATCAGCTGTCACTCACAAAAAGGCCTATATTATACCTTTTATCATTAGGTTGTTCAATATGTTTTCTAAGATAGGCGGAGTCTCACACATTCCCAGATCTTGCTCATCTCTAATGGAGCAGAATGAAAAAGAGTTATGTTAAATCTAATCAGTAACTGCACATAAGGATGTTCTTGAAATTCCCTTTAACCCATCTTTTAAATTGCATATAACTTTATAAATCAAGTTCCTTTTTTACTCTAAGGTATTTTTTTCTGGGTATTTTTGTCAAAATCTTCTCCATGTGTTCTGATTAGAAGCTTTTCACATGGTTAACTAAAAGTGGATGAAGCTAGAATCTTCAAATTAACCTCGTCTCACTGAGATTTAAGAAATAACACAATGTGGAGATAATTGGTTGAGTAGTTTTAAAGTTATTAGTGTTGACATTCAAATGTTTTGCGCAGTTGCAATAGAAATATTTATCTGTACTTGGTAGTAACCTTCATTTGTATAAAAAACCCTTTAATTTCATTAATATATTATCTTTGACAAATAAAGGTGCAGGTCACAATTCAGTAGGGTACTTAAATGTGTGCCTTGTTTAAAGCACATCAATAGTCTTGCTAACATGGGACTACTCAAAGGCTTAAATTGAGACATGGACTTAAGCATCTTGCCGAGCTGGGATTCTTTTATTGTGTCCCAATTACTTCCAGCTCAGAATTTCTCAGTTTACAAATACAAGTACTTTTTTTCTAACTGCAAGCCCTGCAAATTCACCCTGGGAATTGAAAGTTAGGATGTAATCTCTGGCCTTTTATTCACAAAGGTAAAACAAAAGGTGTTTATTACCATGTGTTAGTTAAATGTGGTAACTAACACAAGGTAAAATCCTAGTGAAGACCAGGAAGTTGTAGCTTTAACACATTAAGAGGTTTGAGTAAAGCGTAGTCAGAAACCTATGGTTTAGTTCAACCAGCTAATACATGTTTAAACTACAACTGTTTTGTCTTCAGTAGGATTTTACCTTTGTGTTAGTTACCATATATTAGCTCCAGATGTAAGTAAACACCCTTTTTTCCCTAGTACTGATGCCTGTGTGTCATCACCAGTCATGAAGACTCTGTAGGCCAATTCTGACTTTGTAACACCTGCACAAGCCAGTTGTATTCAATGTTCCATCAGCTTGACAGAGGTTAAAGGAATAACGTAGTAAAACCCATTTTTCCTAAGAGAAGTAAGTTGATGTGTCTCTGAACATACTCAAGGAATAACTCTGATGAATACTAAATGGTGTCATTGTTAAACGGTCACTTTTTTCAGAATACATATTCAATTTAAGGCATACGTACCTGAGGGCAGAGTTAAGGCTACATTTCTATTTGAATTTTCAGTGCTTGTTTTCCCAATTTTAACATTGTATTAACACTAGATTTTTTTTCAACACACACACATACACAAACTAGTGTTAATGCAATATTATATATATATATTATATATATACAATTATTTGGGATAGAATGTGCTGGCTGATGGATTTCAGATTCTAATCTCAACGCAATCATTTGTGTCATATATTTTATGTGATTTACAAATCCCTAGGGATGTTTTTTTCTTCCATCTCATGCTTTCTGTCTCCTGGGTAGTGAGAGAGTAAATGAGATTAGCATGTGAAATCCATCAATCAACCACACCAAAGAGTGGCACAAAAAACTAGAAATATTCTCTATGTGCTAGTTATCCATGGGGAAATCAAGACTCTATTAGCTCCTCAGTTTCTCAGTTGTCTGATGTTCCCTGACAAGCCTGAGCTACAGGTCAAATTCATCCCATTCATCACACAGTATAAATCCAATGACTTCAGTGTGTATATTTCAAGGATGTATTTGGCCCCATATTGTTAGCGTAGATCCACAATCTTTCTATTCCGCCTAACAAAACTCTACATTTGGGTTCCAACTTCCTTTTTTCAAGACTTTCAGCATTTGATGTGTGACATTGGTTTATGAAAGCGTGTAACAGAAAGCCAACTGTGTGTCCTTCATTTCCCTGAGATAATTTCTTTATACGAAAGTAGATTCTCTCACTGTGACACTATTGGCAGGACTACTTTGCAGTGCATCACACTGACAAGTAGTTCGGACACAACAGATTCAAATCCACAAGGTGTCCCTACAGACCTTTTTAGGAAAATAGTAAATAAACAAATTGATATTCAGCAAATACTTTCCCCAAGACAAAACACATTAATCTTCCCTTTCATGTGACAAGATTTTAGCTTAAGAGCTGGCTACAAACCTGTCTTTAATTTTGGCATGGTTTTCTTTGATTAAAAAGACATTTGTGCCATGACTCTCAGCCAGTTCAGTGATCTTCAATCCAGTGATAACAACCTTTTATCCAGCAACTGCTAATATAAACTGTGGAACAGTGATCGGTCTGTACAAGTTTCAGCAGTCCAACCAAAGGAAAACATGAGCTATTTTTTTCCATATCGATACAAATGGAAAAGAACTTGTTGTATTCAGATACATACCCACATCTTTTAGTTTTGTTCCCAGAGTTCAGCTAACAGCACTGCTATGATGCTGCCATGACATATCACATTTTATGTAATGATACCACACATCCCACTCTGCATCAAAATTCCTAGTTGGAATAGGTTTTTAACAGAGATATGATCAGCGTCCAGTCTCTGCTGATTGAAGGGGAAAGAGAAATAGATCTTCATGTTTTCACTTCATATTTTTTTGAGATATTCAAATACCATGTTGGCTGGAGCTGTATGGACCTGATCAGAAGCCAAATAAAAATTAATTGACATGTTTCCATTGACTTCAATGGGCTTTAGATCACACCTCACAGGAATGTGAGAAATGGGGATAATCTTGATGGCGGTACCAAGGAAGGAAAGGTGATAGGCTTTTTCCTGACATGCTTGTGACTGTTATTTTTACTTGTGATTTGGGAAGTATTTCAGCATAGAAACAGAGTGGTGCTGGAGAGAGACAGCGGACATAGTGCATCATGAGGCAGAAATGTGTGTAAGGTAAGAGAAAATGGGAATAAAAGAACTGGACCTTTCTGACAGCAGTGTTTGTCATTGCTTCATAGCTCAGTCTTCTAGGCTTAGCCTAAGAGAGCAGGGTCTTATGTCCTCTTGTATGTCTTTATGGAGTGGGTTCCATCTCCAAACTGCATATTTTCTAAGCATCAAGAAATTAGTGGAACAGGTATGATGTATTCCCAGCTAAAAGAGTGCTTATTAAAACTCAGGGACTTGATTGGTTAGGTGAACATTAGTTGGCTACACATCCAGTCACACTCATGGCCATGTAGAAAAGTATCACTAGCATAACATAAGAATGTAAGAATGTCCATACTGGGTCAGACCAAAGGTTCATCTAGCCCAGTATCCTGTCTTCCGACAGCGGCCAATGCCAGGTGCCCCAGAGGGAATGAATAAGTGATGCATTCCCTGTCGCCCATTCCCAGCTTCTGGCAAACAGAGGCTAGGGACACCATCCCTGCCCATCCTGGCTAAAAGACATTGATGGACCTATCCTCCATGAACTTATCTAATTCTCTTTTGAACCCTGTTATAGTCTTGGCCTTCATGATATCCGCTGGCAAAGAGTTTCACAGACTAACTGTGCACTGCAAAAAATACTTCCTTTTGTTTGTTTTAAACCTGCTGTCAATTCATTTCATTTGGTGACCCCTAATACTTGTGTTATGAGGAGTAAATAACACTTCCTTATTTACTTTCACCACACCAGTCATGATTTTATAAACCTCTATCATATCCCCCCTTAGTCATCTCTTTTCGAAGCTGAAATGTCCCATTCTTATTAATTTCTCCTCATACAGAAGCCATTCCATACACCTAATCTTTTTTGTTACCCTTTTCTGAACCTTTTCCAATTCCAATATGTCTTTTTTGAGATGGGGCAACCACATCTGCACACAGTATTCAAGATACTATATAAATCAAGGGAGAACCGTGGATTCTCCCTTGATTTATATAGTAAATTCTATCATATAGAAGCAATATGATATTTTCTTTCTTATTGTCTATCCCTTTCTTAATGATTCCCAACATTCTGTTCACTTTTTTGAACCTCTGCTGCACATTGAATGGATGTTTTCAGAGAACTATCCACAATGACTCCAAGATCTCTTTCTTTAGCGGTAACAGCTAATTTAGACCCCATCATTTTATATGTATAGTTGGGATTATGTTTTCCAATGAGCATTACTTTGCACTTATCAACATTGAATTTCATCTGCCACTCTGTTGCCCAGTCACCTAGTTTTGAGACATCCTTTTGTAGCTCTTTGTAGTCTGCCTTGGACTTACCTATCTTGAGTAGTTTTGTATCATCTGCAAATTTTGCCACCTCACTGTTTAACCCCTTTACCAGATCATTTGTTAATATGTCGAATAGGACTGGACCCAGTACAGACCCCTGGGGTATATCACTATTTACAATTTACTTTTACTATTGTTAGAAGCCATAAGTGCAACTTAGAAGACATGAAGAAGTTGAGGGCTCTCCGCTAAAAGGGAAAAAATCAGGGCGGCCAACCAGGCCTGATAGCGACCACCGGAGCAGGGTGCAACCTGAGCTGACACAGATAGAGAACCTCACATCACAGGCTGTGCATTGGTCTATGGGTTCCACAACCCTCATGAACAACCACGAGTCATGTGTCTTACAGAGGGAGGTCACATTTTATGAATTCAGCAAAAAGAACGAGGAGTACTTTTGGCACCTTAGAGACTAACACATTTATTTGAGCATAAGCTTTCATGGGCATGCATCCGATGAAGTGGGTTTTAGCCCACAAAAGCTTATGCTCCAATAAATATGTTAGTCTCTAAGGTGCCACAAGTACTCCTCGTTCTTTTTGCTGATACAGACTAACACTACTACCATTTATGAATTCAGTTATTATAATTATTATTTATTATTAGGCTATGAAATGTTCCCAAGATGACAGTCTAGAAGCTGACCAATGCTAAAAGGCTTCTGAAACAAATGAGATCTGCATAGCTGTTTTTTTGTTACATTATGTGTTCTGAGAGGCACCTAGAAATTAATAACCATAAAAAATATACTTCACAATTTGATTTCATGAAATTCCTACTGTTTATATTACTGATTTATAGTGTAATAAAGATATTACCTTTGAGTAGTAAATAATCTTTGGATTCATTCACAGTGAGATATAGAAGGTTAGCTGAAGGTGGGGTATGGGGAAGAGTATTCTAGTTTGAACTATGAGTGTACTTAGGCAAGGACTGTGTTTAAGTAAAATTACTTTTGAACAAAGATGGGTAGAGCCATATCAGAGGTGATAAAGTGCTCATTGTAGGGCAACTCAGCAAACTGACACACAAACAATTACATTTCCCCTAAAGTCACAAGATTAAGGGACTGATATTAGGAGTTATACAACACAGGCCAACTTCAAGTGGAGTTGCGGGTGCTCAGCTGTCTTTAAGATCAAGCAACCAAATATAGATAGATAGATCGATAGATAGATAGATATGCAGTCCTAGATTTTTGTGACTCCAACAAAAATATGGAGCTTCCTATGAAGTTACTGTAGTGAGGTGGACAGGCCTCCCTCCTCCAGGGTGAGTGAGGGAGTGTTACATGCCCCTTGGAGGGTGGAGCCTAGGCCACCCCACCCCCCCTCACTGGAAGGACAGGGGCGTGGCCGGCAGTATAAAACACCAGACCCGCAGCCCATTCGGGAGAAGCCTGCAGAGGGGAAGGATGTCCCACTGGTTCTGAAGCAGCACAGAGCGGATTCCCCACCTGGCTCGGCCCATGCCCCAGACGTGGACGAAAACTGGCCTGGAGTGCCTGCCGCTGCTTACCTGGAGGAGCCGGACAATGACTGGACGGCAGAGGTACCCACCCCAGGGGAGGCAGGAAGTGACCCGGGGCAGCCGCCGTAGGGCTGGCTGCAAAGCCCAGAGCACCAGCGTCAGCGTGTTATGGCTGGATCCCCGCCAACCCCGCGGCAGCTGATTTGCAAGGGGTTCTCGCTCTGAAGAGGAGTGACCCCAGTCCCTTAAGACTGTTGTTTTCTGGCTGCCTGAGCCCTGCAAGCCCAGGCACCAGCCTACCTTTGAGACTGTAGTGTCTGCTGGCTGCCTGAACCCCACCCAGGCTATAGCCAGCCCCTTAAGACTATTGTTCGCCGGGTGCCTGAGCCCCGGCAAGCCCAGGCCCCAGTTAAACTGAGATGAGTTTGGAGGCGGGCTACTGTCAGCCCTTCAGTGACCTGGGGTGAGTGAGGGAGTATTACAGTTACCTGTTATTATTGAAATTACCATAGCACCTAGAGGCCTGTCCGCAGAACCAGCACCATGCATGCCATGCAGAAGCCTACCACTACGAGATCAGGGACAAGAGAGGGTACTGCCTGGACATTCTCATGCCTTGTCTGCTTTACATTGCCTCAAAACTTTCAGTGACCACCTCTGAATGGGGGAGCCACAAGCCATCTTCCCTACCCCCCACCCAGCAAAAGGATTAATTTAACTATAGGAATTCCAATGCTCCTGAAAGTTTCAAATCAGCTCTTCCACTGAGCAGCAGGTCAGTCAATAGCCAATCTGCTGTTTCAAAGAATAGTAGAAAAATGCTAAAATGAATTTCTTAGGTGATTACTAAGATTCAGTCCTGCTCAGATGCAGGAGGGAGGAAGCGCATTAAGAAGTCTATTACCGTTCCTGGATTCCCAGGGCCATTGTGTGCAGACCTAAGCCCTGATGATGCCTATGGCAGCGAATGGGGGCTGCTGACAATAGGCTACTGATGTAGGGTCTTTAACAGTCCCTATGGCAGCAGAAGACAAGTGGAGTTCCTCCATGCCCTCTCCCCACCTCAGACGCACTCCTTTTCTACCATGCCCACTATGCAAAGGGAATGTGACTGGAGCAGGGGAATTCTCTACTGGTCATTTTTAGCCTGTTTCTAACCTCCCTGCTTCACCTGAACTAAATAAAGAAACCAACTCTGATTCTTTACTTTACATGATTTATCAAATTCACATATTTGAATAAAGGCTAGTGAGCAGAGATGAACATTCACTAGAGAATTATTAGATGCATTCTCTGTATAGCTAAAGTGATCATGCTTTTCCATGCTCTTTAAGTAAGTCATTAAACATTTAAGACTAGCACTCTCCTGTAAAAAGATGTAAAAAAATATGACACAATCAGCAATTAGAAGATAAGCGAACGGAAATACCCAGATATCAGATTATGAAAATTCACTATGCCCAATTGTGTCCCAACAGTAATTCTTCACAGTTACATATAAAACATCATCCATCCAGCAATGCCAAAGCACTTCTACTATTATTATTACAGAACTAAACCTTCCCACTTCTGTGAGGTAAATGAGTATTTTAGGCAAAGCTAATAGCGCCTGCTACATTTAAGAGCCATATTAATCCAAACCCCTAATTTTTATGTTTCATAACTTTCTGAAAATCTCACCATTCTTGGACTCTGCCCAGTAACATTTTTTGCATTGATACTTTGGGCAGAAATAATGGCTCTGGCTTTTAAAAGGACCACAATGGAGGAGTAGATCTTAACTATATATATATATATAAATGCTTGCAATTGCTTTGAACTACTTAAGGAGTTAGTAGAAAAATGCCTACTATTTCTTGAAAGACATTTTTTCAAATTTCTCATTTTTTCTACATAAAACTGAAATAAAATTCTGATTTGGCTTTCTTCTTTTTATCCAGAAATGGTAACATTTCAAGTAAAATGGAAGTTTGCTGCAATACTTTTGATTTTGGTTGAAAAGCCATTTGTTATAAAAATGTTTCAACTAGCTCTGATTTAGCACTAAAACAAACTGAGTAACAATGTGACAATTGGCATGAAAGTAGTCCTCGCTGAGTAGGACCCTCGAATGTTTTGATTAGAACTGTGCAAATATCATTTTTGGGGGGAGGGAGTAAAGTGAGGGGGATTCCCAAAAATAAATAAATAAATTCCCAATTCAGCAGACGATCTGACACCCTGGTCCACACTGCTCCATTTTTGTCCCAACCATGGTGAGTGTAGCCCAGGGTGCCAGATCGTCTGCAGCATTGGGTGGGCAACCCGCAGAAGAACTGGAAGTGGCCAGGGGGCCATGTCACCTCTCCTTTGTAACAAGGACATTGTCAGGAGGTCAGGGATCGGCAACCTTTGGTAAGCACCCTGGTGGGCTGGGCCAATTTGTTTACCTGCTGCGTCCACAGGGTCGGCCGATCGCGGCTCCCACTGGCCGCGGTTCGCTGCTCCAGGCCAACGAGGGCGGCGGGAACTGGCGGCCAGCACATCCCTCGGCCCACGCCACTTCCCGCAGCCCCCATTGGCCTGGGACAGTGAATCGTGGCCAGTGGGAGCCACGATCAGCCGAACCTGCGGATGCGGCAGATAAACAGACTGGCCCGGCCCAGCAGGGTGCTTATCCTGGCGGGCCGTGGGCCAAAGGTTGCCAATCCCTGAGATAGCCTATCCACCTCCACGCCCCACCTTGGTGGAAACATTTTTCCCTTTTCTTTACAGATATTATGTAGAACACAGCTTGCAGCTATAACTATGGGGATTTTTTTTTCACTGAGATCTAACCTACTGAGCAAACTGCCAAAGTCACATTCAACAACTATTCTTCACTTGCTGAGCCTATTGTTGGCATTTCAATGTCATCAATGGAGATTTTGAAGTCTGGAAAGAAAGTCCCTGTTTGCAGCTTTCTGAACAGAGTAGACACACATGTTATGCATCTTCCCAGACGAGTGATGGGCTGCAGGTTGCCCACCACTGTTCCAAACCATCCCACTTTGATGTTGGCAAATGTCTCCGGTGATCCACCAATGCTTTCAACACCATAGAAAAGTATCCTTTTCTCTTTTGTGTACTCTTTGGCAAGGTGGTCTGATGCCAAAATAGGGATATGCGTGCCATCTATCACCCCACCACAGTTAGGGAACTCCATTGTGGAAAAAAACATACAGTATGTCCTGCACATTCCGCAGAGTCACTACCCTTCTTAGCAGAAGATAATTAATTGCCGTGCATACTTGGAGCACAGCAACGGATTTACCAATTCCAAATGGATTCCCCACTGACTGGTAGCAGTCTGGTATTGCAAGATTCCACACATTAATCACCACTCACTTCTCCTGTCTCATTTTAGTGGCACTGCACTTCAGGGCTCGGGAGAGCTCCAAACACAGTTCCTGAAAAATGGCCTTGTGCATATGAAAGTTCTGCAGCCACTGCTCATCATCCCATACCTGCATAATGATGTGATTCTACCAGTTAATGCTTGTTTCTTGGGACTAAAACAGGTGCTCCGCCATAGAATCATAGGATATCAGGTTTGGAAGGGACCTCAGGAGGTCATCTAGTCCAACCCTCTGCTCAAAGCAGGACCAATCCCCAACTAAATCATCCCAGCCAGGGATTTATCAAGACTGACCTTAAAAACCTCTAAGGAAGGAGATTCCACCACTTCCCTAGGTAACCCAGTCCAGTGCTTCACCACCCTCCTAGTGAAAAAGTTTTTCCTAATATTCAACCTAAACCTCTCCCACTGCAACCGATACTCCTTATTCTGTCATCTGGTACCACTGAGAACAGTCTAGATCCATCCTCTTTGGAACCCCCTTTCAGGTAGTTGAAAGCAGCTATCAAATCCCCCCTCATTATTCTTTTCTGCAGACTAAACAATCCCAGTTCCCTCAGCCTCTCCTCATAAGTCATGTGCTCCAGCCCCCTAATCATTTTTGTTGCCCTCTGCTGGACTCTTTCCAATTTTTCCCCATCCTTCTTGTAGTGTGAGGCCCAAAACTGGACACAGTACTCCAGATGAGGCCTCACCAATGTCGAATAGAGGGGAATGATCAAGTCCCTCAATCTGCTGGCAATGCCCCTACTTATACAGTCCAAAATTCCGTTAGCCTTCTTGGCAACAAAGGCACACTATTGACTCATATCCAGCTTCTCATCCACTGTAACCCCTTCTCATCCACTGTAGGTCCTTTTCTGCAGAACTTCTGGCTAGCCATTCAGTCCCTAGTCTGTAACAGTGAATGGGATTCTTCCATCCTAAGTGCAGGACTCTGCACGTGTCTTTGTTGAACCTCATCAGGTTGCTTTTGGCCCAATCCTCTAATTTGTCTAGGTCCCTCTGTATCCTATCCCTACCCTCCAGCGTATCTACCACTCCTCCCAGTTTAATGTCATCTGCAAACTTGCTGAGAGTGCAGTCCACGCCATCCTCCAGATCATTAATGAAGATATTGAATAAAACCAGCCCCAGGACCAACCCTTGGGGAACTCTGCTTAATACGGACTGTCAACTAAACATGGAGCCATTGATCACTACCCATTGAGCCCACCCATCTAGCCAGCTTTCTATCCACCTTATAGTCCATTCACCCAGCCCATACTTCTTTAACTTGCCGGCAAGAATACTGTGGGAGACCGTATCAGAAACTTTGCTAAAGTCAAGGAATAACACATTCACTGCTTTCCCCTCATCCACAGACCCAGTTATCTCCTCATAGAAAGCAATTAGGTTAGTCAGGCATGACTTGCCCTTCATGAATGCATGCTGACTGTTCCTGATCACTTTCCTCACCTCTAAGTGCTTCAGAATTGATTCCTTGAGGACCTGCTCCATGATTTTTCCAGGGACTGAGGTGAGGCTGACTTGCCTGTAGTTCCCCAGATCTTCCTTCTTCCCTTTTTAAAAGATGGGCACTACATTAGCCTTTTTCCAGTCATCTGGGACCTCCCCTGATCGCCATGAGTTTTCAAAGATAATGGCCAATGGCTCTGCAGTCACATCCATCAACTCCTTTAGCACCCTCAGCTGCAGCGCATTCGGCCCCATGGACTTGTGCTCGTCCAGTTTTTCTAAACAGTCCCGAACCACTTCTTTCTTCAGAGGGCTGGTCACCTCCTCCCCATACTGTGCTGCCCAGTGCAGCAGTCTGGGAGCTGACCTTGTCCGTGAAGGCAGAGGCAAAAAAAGCATTGAGTGCATTAGCTTTTTCCACATCCTCTGTCACTAGGTTGCCTCCCTCATTCAGTAAAGGGCCCACACTTTCTTTGACTTTCTTCTTGTTGCTAACATACCTGAAGAAACCCTTCTTGTTACTCTTAACATCTCTTGCTAGCTGCAACTACAAGTGTGATTTGGCCTTCCTGATTTCACTCCTGCATGCCTGAGCAATATTTTTATACTCCTCCCTGGTCATTTGTCCAATCTTCCACTTCTTGTAAGCTTCTTTTTTGCGTTTAAGATCAGCAAGGATTTCACTGTTAAGCCAAGCTGGTCGCCTACCATATTTACTATTTTTTCTACACATCGGGGTGTTTTTTTCCTGCAACCTCAATAAGGATTCTTTAAAATACAGCCAGCTCTCCTGGACTCCTTTCCCTCTCATGTTATTCTCCCATGTTATTCACCATGTTCAGCTGCTGTGCGACTGCCAACAGCAACCGGGAATTGTTTCGTTCCATGGCTTCCAGCACTGATACTTGAAGGACAAGGCCATGTTCCACATGGCGGTTCCTATCATTGCTCTGGAAATACTACAGGATAAGGCAGGTGGTGTTTGCAATGCTCACCACAATAGTACACAGCTGAGTGGTGTCCATGCTTCTTTGGAGATGGAGTACACGCGGCTATGCCAGCATTTTGAAAAAAGGTGCGAAATACTATGGGCTTCAGATGAAATCAGGGGAGGGAGAAAACTGTATCATGGGATGTTAAAGCCAGGTCCCCATTCACCCCTGCAAGCATGTTTTGGTCCCAAGAGGCATTGCAAGCCCTTCCCAACCCACCCCCTGCGGTGAGTTACACTGTGGAATAGCTACCCTCTGCTTTCTGCATTGATGAAGTGCTGCTAGTGAAGATGCTAGCAAAGAGTGTAGTGTGGACATGCACAGCTGACTTAATTTCTGCGGTGGCTGGATGTCGATTTAATTTAAGTCAATTTAAGTTTGTAGTGTAAACATGGCCTTACACTCAGGCAGGCTAGTGTGGGCTAGATTCAACTCCCCCTTGCCACAAACTATATGTTCATGTACATAAGCCCTGCATGTGTTTAGTGGCGGGGTGGAGGAAGGGGGAGTTTTGACTGAAAAATTTCACCCAGCTGTGGCTTTGATGAATGTTGGCATAGGTGGGTTGAGTTACAAACTTTTGGTGTTTTTTTACAGATTTTTGGAGACAAGGCAGGCGGTACCGTACATGCGTGCACTGCTTATATCGCAATATACTCTGCACCTTAGTTCTCTGAATTGGCCAAGCTCAATTCCACAGGATTCTGGGAAATTATTATTATATCCTTCTCAGACCAATGTTGGCACACAGGGCAGAAATTAGTCTCTTCCATCCACTCTGTCATTAGCTACTACTTCCATCTGTTTTATGGTATTGAGATCAACTGTTTGGCCTTCTCTACTAAGGATTCTACCAAAGATTTCTCCTGGGCATCCTCATTTCCTCACATCAATTGGTTTCCATTGGACAGTTTCATGTGGGGATCTTTGTGTTGGTGTCCAGAGTGCATGCCCCAAATATATCCATGCTTCCTTCTAATTCTAGTGGAGACAAGCTGCTGGTTGACAGTTTCTCAGATCTCTTCTCTGGTAATAAAGTCTCCCTATCCAATGTCCAGAATCTTTCATATGCAATTATTTTCAAAGAAATCTAGTTTTGTATCTAACATTTTAATAGGGGTACAGCTTTCATAGTCATACATTAGCACTGAGATTATGTTTTACTTGAAAATTCTCAGTTTTCTTTTGGTACTTTATATCTTTGATTCCCATATTTTGCTGAGTTTAGTAAATGTCTTTTCTATCCTTGATTTCACTTCTCTCTTGAAGTCTCCATTGGCTAGTGTGGTGCTCTTCAGATAAATGAATTGTTCTACTTTCTTGATATTTTTGCCTTCTAATATGATGTTACCACTGTATGTTTGAATTTCAAGTCTTTTTTTTTGTTTGTTTCTTTGTTTGTTTGTTTTTTGGTGTTATTGATTTTGAGCTCTGCTAGGCCGCTGTTTTTTCCCCAAGGTGTCTCTTTCTTGTTCATAGCTTATCAGGGACATTGTTCAATAATGTGATACCGGCAAAGCCATCTACTCATGCCAGTGTTTGTGTTGCTAATACACTTCTTCACGGTCCAATCTATGGCACTGGAAAACACAAGTCATGGTCCACACCACTGTCCATACTGAACCAATCTATTGTCTGGTTGTTCACCCTTACTTTGCATCACTATATATAGCCTTGATGATGCTAATGACTGGAGCTGGAGTTCTTTCAAACTGAAGAATATCCCAGAATGTACGCCTACGCAGGCTGTCAAATGCATTTGAAAATCAATGAAATTGGTAAAAAGGGAAGCCTGCCATTCCATATATTCTCTTATAATGATCCTTATTATGACTATCTGATGTACACAGGATGTCTGAATTCAGCCTGCTCTTCCCTACACTTTGCATCCACGGCCTCTTTCATCCTGTTTAGTATCACACTACCAAAGACTTTCCCTATAACAGAGTAGTGAGATTCCTCTTTAGTTGTTACAGTCACTATGATCACCCTTTTTGAGATACGAAACTACTCAAGATAGTTAAGTCCAAAGCAGACTGCAAAGCGTTATAAAGGGATCTCACAAGACTGGATGACTGGGCAACAAAATGGCAGATGAAATTCAATGTTGATAAATACAAAGTAATGCACATTGGAAAACATAATCCCAACATATAAAATGATGGGGTCTAAATTGGCTGTTACCACTCAAGAGAGAGATCTTGGAGTCATTGTGAATAGCTCTCTGAAAACATCCACTCAATGTGCAGCAGCAGTCAAAAAAGCAAACAGAATGTTGGGAACCATTAAGAAAGGGATAAATAATAAGAAATAAAATATCATATTGCCTCTATATAAATCCATGATACGCTCACATCTTGAATACTGTGTGCAGATGTGGTCGCCCCATCTCCCAAAAAGATGTAGTGGAATTGGAAAGGTTCATAAAAGGGCAAAAAAAAATTATTAGGGGTATGGAACAGCTTCCATATGAGAAGCGATGAAAGACTGGGACTTTTCAGCTTGGAAAATAGACAACTAAGGGGGGATATGATAGAGGTCTATAAAATCAAGACTGGTGTGGAGAAAGTAAACAAGGAAGTGTTAATCACTTCTTCTCATAACACAAGAACTAGGGGTCACCAAATAAACTTAATAGGGAGCAGGTTTAAAAGAAACAAATGGAAGTATTTATTCACACAACACATGGTCGATCTGTGTAATTCCTTGCCAGATGTTCTGAAGTCCAAGACTAAAACAGGGTTCACAAGAGAACTTGATAAGTTCATGGAGGATAGGTCCATCGATGGCTATTAGCCAGGATGGGCAAGGATGGTGTCCCTAGCCTCTGTTTGCCAGAAGCTGGGAATGGGTGACAGGAGATGGATCACTTGATGATTCCCTGTTCTGTTAATTCCCTCTGAAATACCTGGCATTGGCCACTTGGTGGAAGACAGGATACTGGGCTAGATGGACGGATCTTTTGTCTGACCCAGTAGGGTTGTTCTGATGTTCTTATGTGTTCTAACAGTTATTCCATGTTTTCACTGGTCAGGAGAGGTCTGTTTTGCACATTCAACAGATCTTGGACTTCACTAAACAGATATGCTATTTTTGTTGGGTGGTATTGTCAAGTGATTATAGCATGTCTGCTATGGTTTGGTCATCTTCCACCAGTTTGTTGATTTTTCAGCTTCTTGACTAGAGCCTGTACTGCCGGCATATCCATTGGACCAGTGTTGATATCAGATTGATCAGGTTTGTATGCTTCTGGTGCCAAGGTAGAGCTGTTGAGGACTTCTTTGAAATGCTCCACACATCTGCTTGTCTATTCTATCTCAGTTGGAAGCATTTTTTTCCATGTTTCATTTTTATTGATCCATTTCCTGTCTTCAAGTTTTCATGTAGGGTTTTGTCTCTTGGTAAACAACTCAGTGGTTTCCTGTCATAGCAGCAGCTTCTACTTCAGCTGATAAGTCTTCAAAATATCTTTGTTTATCTTTCCTTGTGTTGCTTTTCACTACAGTCTACTTTCTGGTACTTCTTTGGATTTCTCTCCCCCCGCCCCATGTTTCCTAATTTTAGCATTCAGTTTTCCTTTCATTTATTTCTGTTCTTCAATTAGACACTACGTCTCTTGCTTATCCAATTCTTGCTTTGCCTATGCTGACATTCAACTGCAATTGCTACAGTTTTAATCACATTGTCTCTGAACACTGCCCATTTTTCTTCAGGTCCAGTCAGTGTCTTGCCTTCTTCTGCCTCTTGGCAGTGCCGGAAATCTGTTCCTCAGCTCTAGTTGGAATTTCTTGTAGTACTCTTTTATTTTCAGTTTTGTTAATTTTCTTTGCCGCTTTCTGTTTGAAGTTGATCTTTCTCAGTTTTAATTTCAGTGTGGTCACTGCTTTCATCTTCTATTTGATATTCCCTTGTGTCTTGGTCAGATGATCTGTATCTTGAGCTGATGCAGATGTGATTGATATGTTTGGGATTTTTTTGTATTTTGCCACATGCTGAATTCCAGATTTTTAAACGTAGGACTTTAAGAAGGAACGGGGTGCTTGCAAGAACTTGGTTGGATACCAAGCACAATTCAATGAGTCTCTTCCCATTTTGGTTAATGATTCCCAAACCATGATTCCCCATTGCTCTTTGCACTCCTTGGTTATCACATCCTACATTAGTGATAAAATCACTCATCACAGCAATTAAATCATGTTTTCGTATTCTATCAGTCATACTTTGGAGGCAATTATAGAACTTATATTTATCCTCATCCCTATGATCCTCTGTCTGAGCATAGCACTATATGACTGAAATCTTTAGGAATCTGTTTTGGAATCTGGCGTATATGATGTGTTGGTTGATAGTTTATAAGTCATTTTTGCACAGAATCTGTTATAATGAGGGCTATTGTGTCTGAGTGTACATTGTAACTATGATTTAAACAGATGAAATGTTTCTTTTCTTGCTTGAAACACTTCTTATCTGCATCTGTCAGTCTGCTCTCACTGAGAACCAGGATTTGCAGTCCACAGTTGACCATCTTCCTCATGATCTGCAAGAATTTGAAACATTGTCTTCATGTTCCAATAACTGACTTGGAAATATTTTCTTGTTGCCAGCATCAAACATTTTCTTGGGCTCCAAGAGACTGACTCTCACTAGAAACCATCATGCAGCACAAGATACTGACAGTGTTCTCTTCTTTTTTACTGGAATGGTAACTTGGTTCCATTTCTATAACCAATGAGGGGTTTTTGTTTGGTTTGTTTTGTGTTTTTTAATGATGCTAAGTAGTTACCCTTGTGGTCAACCCACCCCACTTTATGCAGACTTGGGACCAGCAGCCAAATCAAAGTGCAGGAGGTAAGGCTATTCTGGGATATACCAGGCCTGAAAAAGAATCTTCCGTACCTATCTCCACCAGAAAATGACTATATACAGAGTGTTGGAAGCGAGGAAGTCCAGTCTCTTTAACTGAATAATCTCAGCAATTCTGTGAGTTTCTCAAGCCTTATTTAGTGACTGCTTACTCTACCTCCAATAGACGGTAGGTAAGCATCCCTGATTCCATTTTATAGATGGAGACTCTGAGGAATACAGTGGTAAAGAAACCCACATTTTCAAAAATGCAAATTGATTTTGAGGTGCTTTAATATTTGGATAGCTGATATAAGGCACCTGGTTCTGATTTTCAGATGTTTTGAGCACCTACAACTCCTATATCCCTTGCACTTTTATATAGTCTCTAGTTTTGTGATCAGACATTATTTTTCAAATAAGATAATATATCATACATATTTTCCTTCTTAACCCAAATCTTGTCATCACTCATACTGCCATAAAATCAGGGGGACAAAAGAAAAAAAACAATTTTCCTTGTTCTCTTAAGACCCCAAGAATCATCACAATAGGAGAGATAATGACCTGTTCCAGCTAACAGTGATTATAACAGTAAATCCGCTTAGATTCCTGGGGTGCAAATAATATATAGCTGTCAGTTTCAAAATGTTCATTTCCTGCAAATCTTTCTTATTTTGCAAGCATCAAACCAACAGCTCTCTTACTTTCTCATCTATTTAATTTATGGAAATCCAACAATATCAGAGCATCTGCTGCATTGTTTTGCATGTCAACTATGTTTGAATGATGTGACAGTACACCTTGGGGGTCACCAAAAAGAGTACACTATAAAGAAGTAAAAAGTAGGACACTGCCAAATATTCCATGTAGAAGTAAGATGCTGTGGCTTCTACCTATGAAGATTTATACTGTGTTGTTTAAAGTGGTTATTTTTTTTCTGTTTAGCTCCTTAAGAAAGACCTCCCCTTCCAGGGACAAATGATTCAATGAAGCTAGCTTGTCTGAAAGCAGCAGAGACAATAGCCAATTTGATTTTTGACATTTAAGGAGTGGGGGGAAAGAAAATAACCGAGGTCTAGAAATTGGATAATGTTAAAATAATGTGACTGGAGCCAACTGTCTTAGAAGAAAACATTTATGTCAGGGAAGACAAGATCTTTCCTTTAAGTAACAAGGAATAAATACATTTTATAGATGCTAACAACATCTTTGGTAGACAAAATACTTTCCGCCTAGCAATATTTTAGCTATAAGGTCAGTGCTTATCACATGTATCTTTCTCTTGAAACATTTAGGATTACACAAACAAAGCTTTGCCACTAAATTGAGAGTGGGGAGGGGGGAACTCCAATGGTATAAGCCTTGGCTTTCAGAGACTATTTTTTTAATAATGCTGCTAAACTTAGTGATGTTGTAAGGAAAAATCAGAGTTAACTCCTTGTTTAAGTGCAAGTAGGTACATTACAGTGCATTATAATATTTTCTTTTTAGTTTTCACAGATCAGCTTTATAATGTTGAGTTAATTTCTTGAATGTGCAAAGATCACTACTCATTTGTTGAAAGCATTTTCACTGCACTGTAGTCTGAATTTCATCCTGAATTTCATCTATATGGGAGTAGTTCCATTGATCTCAGTGAGACTAGTTTCCTGAGTAAGGGTTGCTGGATTGGTCCCTTTATTTTAAAACAATAAATGTCTCTTCTCATCTTTAAAAATATTAACTAGTAGAAGACACTGATAAACCTTACTCTTCTCCTTATTCAAATGCCATTCATATGCTAGTCATGTGAGAATATTATTATTCTGATGAGAAAAAGAAAAAAAGAAAAAGGAAGAGCTGGCTTAAACTGCAAGAGAAAACTGAGGTTAAATATTATGAAAAAAAAATCTTGTAATGATAAGAATAGTTGACTAATGGGAAAAGCTGACAAGTGTAGCTGTGGAATCAGCCTCAGTAGACACATTCAAAGCTAAAGTTTATCCCAGTCTATGAGCAATGGTTTAGAAATATAATAAAATCAATTTTCCTTTAATGCAGGGTACTGACTAGATGGCCCAGCAGAGGCCTCTCCCATCCCAAATACTTGTTTGAAAAAAAAAACAACTATGCTCACAACAGCAATATAATTTGTAACTCCTTACTAAAGAAAATAGAAATCTGTGTACCCAGCAACTTTGTTCATAGAGATTCACTGGGACCATTGGCTATCTAAGGAGTAAGGTGGCAGTAATAAAGAGCATAGCCAATGTATATGGTATGTTTATCAATATTATGTAAAAAAAAAGTCATTATGCTTCTCCTCGGTTTCTCAAAATCAGCAGAACACTCTCTAGTATGAAACATCTTGAGCTGATCAATCTTTTGAGCCATCTACGATAATTTTGTGATGATTTATTCTCTATAGCTTATCCTAAATTTTACTTTGAATATAATTCCTCGAGGGCACACTTCTATTATGTTGTCATATAATTCATTGTTTTAGATACACTTTTAAATAATTATACTACAGGAAGATTTGTGTTATTGAACTTCAGTTGTGTCTGTGGCGCATATTCTTGCATAATATTACAAAATCAGCTACAGCCTGCTCCAAATCCATAAAGCCTATGGTATCCTTGTATTGGCTTCAATGGACACTGGGTGAAGATCTGGCAGCCATGTGTATTGGGGCAATGTACTGAGCTGTATGCTTTACACAGGGGTAAAAATGCATGAGCTTTGTCTACATTATTTCATCCACTGTTGCTGCGACCAGTGGTGAATTATGTATCTGACTTTTTCTAGCATAGTTGGGATCAAAAGTTAAGGTTATCATAAAGATACAGGCATACCATTTGCAGTACATAGTTCTATTGCACACTTTATGGTAGAAAATAATATTTTTAAGTCGTCTTTTGTCTGAAAGTGTTTCGAAGATTAAGGACCCCATTCAGTTAAGCATAAACTGTCATATTTTGCGGAATCATTCCTTAGAACTTTTTCTCTTTTCTTTGGTAGTTGTTTCCGTACATATCGTGACTGAGGCCCTTGAGATAAATGATATCCCTATTGTCCAAATTACTACAAAATTGGTGCTAGATCCACAAAAGGACTTAGGTGCTGCCATAGATAACTTTAGGTGTGGGGTATATTGAGGACTGTGTTGGAATCACAAGCTATTGGGGCTTTAAGTGTGGGAGGCTTTCCATGTCCTACTTACAAGTGAGAGGGGTGTGCAGCTAAGCTTGAGAGTCTGAAAATTGCCAACTTTAAGCAAGATGGGATGAGTTGTGCATCTTCTTTGACTCATAGGGAGCAGCCTGTTTTGTTTCACTCTGATTTTGTGTTCTTGTATATTCTCTGCACTGCGGCAATTAGTGATGAGTAGAGCTAAGCAAAATTTTTCAGCCAAAACTTTTTTTCTACGAAGAATGCAGACTTGATCCAACAGAAACATTTCACAAATTTGTGACAAATTCATTGAGATGGTTCAAAAAAATTTATAAAAAATCAATTTAAAAATGTTTTGGCATTTTCAAAATGAAATATTTCAATTTATTTGTTTGTTTGGTTTGGAGTTTATTTCAATGTTATGAAGGTAAAACATGTTAAAAAGCTCCAAAAATCAAGTCAGATCAAACAAATAATTTTGTTCAATTAAAAAAAGCTTGGTTTTTAAATTTTAAATTAAAATTTAAAATGAAAATTAAAACAAAAAAAATTATGGTCAACCCAAATGACCTTTTTTCTGAATTCTTCAGAATATCCAGAAAATTGAAAGATCAGTTATATTTACAACTCTACTGATGGGTGCTTCACATAGAGACTTGAATATGACTTTGAAAGAGACGGAGCCAAGAGTTGGCAATGATACAAGGCTTATATCAGACAGAAAAACTGATTTCCTTCATAAAATATTCAACAGAAAGCTAGTGGAAGCCACTATAATCATGGGAAAACCTAAAAAGTACTGTGTCTTGTTATACCATTAACCTTTTTACTAGTGGAAGAAAGTTTGGTTCAGCTGAGAGTGTCCCACACTACTCCTATCTTTGGAGGGGAAAGGCATGATAAGCTTTCCACTTATCATTTTTAAATTCAGCAACCATGTAGATCAAGCTTAACTAAAGAAAATATGCCAGGGGCCAACAACATTACTTGAATAAAGTTATTGATATTTCTAAACAAAGCTAAGGACACGCTGTACCTACCTCTTCATCATTCATCACTAACATGACTTTTAAAAAAAGCTAACGAGAACAGAAAAATGTGTAGCCCTTGAACTGGTTCTAACATTTTACAATGGGAAAAGTGTATTTTTTTCACACACAGTGAAATAGCTGAAGGGATTTTCCTCCAACTTTTAATGTTAAAATTAGGGTTGTCAAGTGATTAAAAAAATTAATCATGATTAATTGTGCAATTAATCACACTGTTAATAAAAGAATACCATTTATTTAAATATTTTTGGATGTTTTCTACATTTTCAAATATACTGATTTCAATTACAACACAGAATACAAAGTGTACAGTGTTCACTTTATATTTATTTTTATTACAAATATTTGCACTGTCAAGCAAAAGAAAAAGTATTTTTCAATTCACCTAATACAAGAACTGTAGTGCAATCTCTTTATCATAAAAGTTGAACTTACAAATGTAGAATTATGTCACAAAAAGTAGCTGCACTCAAAACCAAAACAATGTAAAACTTTAGAGCCTACAAGTCCATGCAGTCCTATTTCTTGTTCAGCCAATTGATCAGACAAACAAGTTTGTTTACACTTGCAGAAGATAATGCTGCCTGCTTCTTGTTTACAATGTCACCTGCAAGAGAGACCAGGCGTTCGCTTGGTACTGTTGCATCTGGCATTGCAACTTATTTGCATGCCAGATGCGCTAAAAATTCATATATCCCTTCATGCTTCAATTACCATTCCAGAGAACTTGCATTCATGCTGATGACAGGTGCTGCTCGATATCAATCCAAAGCAGTGTGGACTGACACATGTTCATTTTCATAATCTAAGGCCTGGTCTACACTATGAGTTTAGGTCGAATTTAGCAGCGTTAAATCGAATTAAGCCTGGACACGTTCACACAGCTAAGTCCCTTTTTTCAACTTAAAGGGCCTTTTAAGGATTAATTTGCCCTGGCAATCGTGGCCAGTACAGCTACTGGAAAAGTCTGTTAAAGTGTATGGGGATGGAGCGGAAATCCTAGAGGGACATCTCCAGAAAGCTCTCCTTCATTTACTCCCAAAGACTGTGGCTTACCATGGCTGCCTGCAAGCCGAAATCTTTTGCCTGGCACTGCGTGAGTGATCTCTCACACCAAACCGGCAGGCCCTCAATATAAGAGGAAAAACGCGACCTTGTAACGAAAGCACATGTGCTGTGTAATATGAACAGCAACATTTAACGTGAAAGAGTGTACCCATTGTTCTCTAAAATTAGTCTTTTTTTAACCACCTCTCCCTTCTCCTCCACCAGCTGCAAATGTTTCTCCTTCACAGAGGCTAGTGAAGATTAGAAGGAGAAAACAGCGGACTCGGGATGATATGTTCTCGGAGCTCCAGATGTCCTCCCACGCTGACAGAGCACAGAAGAATGCGTGGAGGCAGTCAATGTCAGACTACAGAAAAGCACAATATGAACGAGAGGAGAGGTGGCGGGCTGAATCGCTGGATGAACAGAGCAAGCGGTGGGCTGAAGATGATAGGTGGTGTCAGCTTGCAGACAGAAGGCAAGAGTCAATGCTCCGACTGCTGGAGCATCAAACTGATATGCTCCAGCATATGGTTGAGCTGCAGGAAAGGCAGCAGGAGCAGAGACTGCTGCTACAGCCCCGTGTAACCAACAGCACTCCTCCCCAAGTTCCATAGCCTCCTCACCCAGATGCCCAAGAACACGGTGAGGGGGGGCCTCTGGCCACCCAGTCACTCCACCCCAGAGGATTGCCTGAGCATCAGAAGGCTGGCCTTCAATAAGAGTTAAAGTTTTAAACTGCAGTGTGCCCTTTTCCTTCCCTCCTCCCCCACCCATCCCGGGCTACCTTGGCAATTATCCCCCTAGTTGGGTGATGAATTAATAAAGAATGCATGAATGTGAAGTAACAATGACTTTATTGCCTCTGCAAGCGGTGCTCAAAGGGAAGAGGGGAGGCTGGGGTGGTTGGTTTACAGGGAAGTAGAGTGAACCGGGTGGGGGGGGCGGAGGGTTCATCAAGGAGAAACAAATAGAAGTTTCACACCGTAGCCTGGCCAGTCACAAAACTCATTTTCAAAGCTTCTCTGATGTGCACCGCGCCCTGCTGTGATCTTCTAACTGCCCTGGTGTCTGGCTGCACGTAATCAGCGGCCAGGCGATTTGCCTCAACCTCCCACCCCGCCATAAATGTCTCCCCCTTACTCTCACAGATATTGTGGAGCGCACAGCAAGCAGCAATAACAATGGGGATATTCTTTTTGCTGAGGTCTGAGCGAGTCAGTAAGGTGCACCAGCGCGCTTTTAAACGTCCAAATGCACATTCCACCACCATTCGGCACTTGCTCAGCCTGTAGTTGAACAGGTCCTGACTACTGTCCAGGCTGCCTGTGTACGGCTTCATAAGCCATGACATTAAGGGGTAGGCTGGGTCCCCAAGGATCACAATAGGCATTTCAACATCCCCAATGGTTATTTTCTGGTCCGTGAAGAAAGTCCCTTCCTCCAGCTTTCAAAACAGACCAGAGTGCCTGAATAGGTGAGCATCATGTATCTTTCCCGGCCATCCCACGTTGAAGTTGGTGAAACGTCCCTTGTGATCCACCAGGGCTTGCAGCAGCATTGAAAATTACCCCTTGCGGTTTATTTACTCGGTGGCTTGGTGCTCCGGTGACAAGATAAGGATATGGGTTCCATCTATTGCCCCACCACAGTTTGGGAATCCCATTGCAGCAAAGCCATCCACTATGGCCTTCACGTTTCCCAGAGTCTCTACCCTTGATATCAGCAGGTCTTTGATTGCCCTGGCAACTTGGATCACAGCAGCCCCCACAGTAGATTTGCCCACTCCAAATTGATTCCCGACTGACCGGTAGCTGTCTGGCGTTGCAAGCTTCCACAGGGCTATCGCCACTCGCTTCTCAACTGTGAGGGCTGCTCTCATCCTGGTATTCTGGCACTTCAGGGCAGGGGAAAGCAAGTCACAAAGTTCCATGAAAGTGCCTTTACGCATGCGAAAGTTTCACAGCCACTGGGAATCGTCCCACACCTGCAACACGATGCGGTCCCACCAGTCCGTTCTTGTTTCCCGGGCCCAGAATCGGCGTTCCACGGCATGAACCTGCCCCAGTAACATCATGCTTTGCACATTGCTGGGTCCTATGCCTTGTGAGAGGTCTATGTCCATGTCAATTTCCTCATCACTCTCATCACCACGCTGCAATCGCCTCCTCGGCTGGTCTTGGTTTTGCTTTGGCATGTCCTGGCTCTGCATATACTCTAGGACAATGCGCGTTTTTTTCATAGTGCTCATAATTGCCACGGTGATCTGAGCGGGCTCCATGATCCAGTGCTATGGCGTCTGGTTTGAAAAAAAAGCGCGAAACTAGTATCTGACGGACGGAGGGAGGGAGGGAGAGGCGAGTGATGACATGGTGTACAGGTACAGGGAATTAAAATCAACAAAGGTGGCTGTGCATCAGGGAGAAACACAAGCAACTGTCACACAGAATGGCCCCCCCAAAGATTGAACTCGAAACCCTGGGTTTAGCAGGCTGTTGATTTCACGGAGGGAGGGGGAAGCAAATGAATACAGAACAAATCTATTTTTTACACCTTAAACTGGCAGACGATGGTGCAGCATGACTGATAGCCCTCAGCATCTTCTGGGTGCATGGCAGAAAATACTGGGCGCTTGGCAGAAAATAGCATACTACGACTGATAGCCATCATCGTCATTGGGAAGGGAGTGACTGGGGGACATACAGAGTTTCAGCCATTGCAGTATGACGATGACACATACCAGTCATAATACACCATCTTCTACCAAAAGGCAATTACCGGCTGCTGTGTAGCAATGCAGTACCACGTCTGCCGGCACCCAGATGACATATGGTGACGGTGAGCTGAGCTGAGTGGGCTCCATGCTTGGCGTGGTATGTTGTCTGCACAGGTAACCCAGGTAAAAAGGCACGAATCGATTGTCTGCCATTGCTCTGACGGAGGGGGAGGTGCCTGACGACATGTACCCAGAACCCCCTGCGACACTGTTTTGCATCATTCAGGCATTGGGATCTCAACCCAGAATTCCAATGGGTGGCGGAGACTGCGGGAACTGTGGGATAGCTACCCATAGTGCAATGCTCCGGAAGTCGACGCTAGCCTCGGTACTGTTGATGCGGTCCACCGACTTAATGCACTTAGAGCATTTTATGTGGGGACACACACAATCGGCTGTATACAACCGATTTCTATAAAACCGGCTTCTATAAATTCGACCTAATTTCATAATGTAGACATACCCTAAGTCAGATGCCACCAGCAGAAGGTTGATTTTCTTTTTCAGTGGTTCAGGTTCTGTAGTTTCTGCATTGGACTATTCCTCTTTTAAGACGTCTGAAAGCATGCTTCACACCTCATCCTTTTCAGATTTTGGAAGGCATTTCAGATTCTTAAACCTTGGGTTGAGTGCTATAGCTATCTTTAAAAATCTCAAATTGGTACCTTGGTGTTTTGTCAAATATGCAGTGAAAGTGTTCTTAAATTGAACAACGTGTGCTGAGTCATCATCTGAGACTACTATAACATGAAATATATGTCAGAATGCAGGTAAAACAGAGCCGGAGACATACAATTGTTCCTGAAGGAGTTCAGTCACAAATTTAATTAATGCATTATTTTTTTTAATGAGTGTCATCAGCATGGGAGCATGTCCTCTGTAATGGTGGCTGAAGCATGAAGAGGCATATGAATGTTTAGTATATCTGGCACGTAAATACCTTGCAATGCCGGCTACAAAAGTCCCATGTGAATGCTTGATCTCACTTCTGGTGACATTGTAAATAAAAAGTGGGCAGTATTATCTCCTGTAAATGTAAACAAACTTGTTTGTCTTAGCAATTGACTGAACAAGAAGTAGGACTGAGTGGACTTGTAGGTTCTAAAGTTTTGCATTGTTTCGTTTTTGAGTGCAGCTATGTAACAAAAAAATCTTCTGCATTTGTAAGTTGCATTTTCACGATAAAGAGATTGCCCTGCAGTACTTGTATGAAGTGAACTGAAAAATACTATTTCTTTTGTTTATCATTTTTACAGTGCTAATATTTGTAATCAAATATAATATAAAGTGAGCACTGTACACTTTATATTCTGTGTTGTAATTGAAGTTAATTTATTTGACAATGTAGAAAAACATCCAAACATATGTAATAAATTTAAATTGGGATTATATTGTTTAACAGTTTGATTAAAACTTTGATTAATCACGATTATTTTTAACCATAATTATTTTTTTTTAGTTAATCGCAGGAGTTAACTGTGATTAATCAACAGCCCTAGTTAAATAGATTTTGGGCTCAGGCCTAGAATGGAAAAGTGAGAAGCAAGCACATTATTTCTGGAATAAAATGATACAGAAAATATGCGTACTATATTTTCTGATTGTATGTTGAATTTTGCAGTTAGGATAAAACTCTATTTCATAATGTACTCTAGGAGTCATTGACACTGGTTTAAATCTGTAATAACTCCATTGAAGTCACTGGAGGGACTCCAGATTCACACCAGCACAATCAAGTTCAGAATCTGACTCCAAGAGTACATTGCGATGGGGTAGGATTTTCTAAAGTGCTCAGCATTGGCCTAATTCTCCCTCCATTCATGTTAATAGCAGTTTTTCCATTGTCTTCAATGAGAGTAGAGCTCAGGCAATGCAAAGTACTTTTGAAAATCCCACCCTAAAGATTTAGCCAAAGTGCCAAATGCTTTAACAAAAAACTACTGCTTTAATTAAAGCACATAAACATATTGCATGTGACTATTATAGTCAATGGGAGAAAGCTGCTAAACTCACAGGTACTATGACCTTAAGAGAGAACTGCTCTCTTCTTTCTGGAGAAGGAAATAAGGTATTCAAGTGAATGATGTGATTCCTGAGTGTATGTCTTTTGCAATGACTTAAGCACTGTTTCTTTAAATAAATAGCTGGGAAATGGATAAGAAATGGAGAAGGCTGATGAGAAAGATTTTATGTTTCTGCAGAGAAACAATCTGAAAGAAAGGGGCAGCGCTGTTATTCTTCACTTAGGAGCAATGCTTAGTTTGTACTGTGGAAACATAAAAAAGTTAGGTTCCACTTCTAGATATAAAAACATAGGATATGTTAGTTAGAAAAAGACTGTTATGCTGTAATTGTGTCAGTTAGCTCTTCAGAAAGCACTCTAGGGATGCTCGCATTCTCAAAAAGTAGATGAAAAGAATACAAGGGTATTGTTCCAGTTTCTGTACATTTTACCACATTTCAAGGGAAAAAGGTATAGAAGAAAGAAAAAAATAGAGATGAATTTCAGTTCACTCCCATATCAGAAAAGGGACATTGAAATAAAGCAAAAAGGAAAAAAGAACAAATGTAATATGGTTGCTATGCACCACCATTTCCTTAATTACAAATATTCAGAAAATGGAAATAGAAGTTACTCTAGTATTATATAATGTGATAGACCCAGACCAGTGGGGTACAGCAGAGTAGCAGAAGGGAGATATACTGGTCACTGGATAAGTAGTTTTCTATTTCCTGAATGACCAGAGCAGGGGCTGCTCCAGGCTAATAGACCACCTGACTCCAATTAACCTGCTAAGAGTCAGGTGATGCAGTTAAGCACCTGACTCTAATTAAGGCCCCTCTGATGCTATAAAAGGGCTCACTCCAGTCAAGCCAGGGGGAGCCAAGGAGCCAGAGGAAATGAAGTGTGTGAGAGGAACTGGGAGCAAGAGGAGTGCAAGAAGCTGAGAGTCTGTAGGCGTACTGCTGGAGGACTGAGAAGTACATGCATTATCAGACATCAGGAGGAAGGTCCGGTGATGAGGACAAAGAAGGTGTTGGGAGGAGGCCATGGGAAAGTAGCCCAGGGAGTTGTAGGTGTCGTGCAACTGTACCAGGAGACACTCTAAACAGCTGCAGTCCACAGGACCCTGGGCTGGAACCCGGAGTAGAGGGCGGGCCCGGGTTCCCCACATACCTCCCAACTCCTGATCAAACACAGGAGGAATTGACCTGGACTATAGCTTCTACCAAAGGGGAAGGTCTCTGGACTGTTTCCTGACCCACAGGGTGAATCTGTGAAGTGAGCAAATCCGCCAATAAGCGCAGGACCCACCAAGGTAGAGGAGGAACTTTGTCACAATAGGTCTGAATTGTAATTAGGTTATCTGCAATTGTAAGTATCATTTATAAGAAGAAACAGCAATAGATGTAATATTTAAATGCGATTTCTTTACTGTGCACATCAATAACAACACAATCTCTTGTTTTCTTATTAAATTGGGATAGCTAAATTATCATTCTAAAAGAGTACTGGCTACATCCACAATATTATTTGCCTATAATTTAATTAAATTGTCTCTTATTAGTGTTCAATAATAGTTCTGTAATCCCTTCACAGGCAAATATTTTTGTGGGGGCAGGGGAGGGAGAGATTTGATTGTGCAAGGACTGCAGGATCAAGAGCTACTTCTGCTATTTTTGTTACTATTATTACAATTAAGCCTAGAACCTTATCTAGGTCAGGACCCTAATGAGTTAGGTGTTGTAAAAACTTCTAAATAAGGAGTACTACCCTTTTGAACAAAGATTGCAAGACTGAATCCTATGCGTTTTTATGTTTCATTCTAAAGTGGTTATTAAAGAGTTAATAGAGCAGCATGTCAGAACAAATTCTTGTGAAAATCAGATAGTAATCACAGACGACTCCAAAGCCAGTCTAATATTTTTTAGAGATTTCTTAATCTCATCAAATGCCTCTTGAACAAAACCATAAAGCAAAAAGGTCTGCCTATGATTGCTTAACTGGATTGAACACTTTAGTACATCTCATTTTTCAAAATAAATGAAAGTGGAAAAAAAATAGATACTTGCCATATTTGACAACAATACGAGTCTCTCAACATTGATGATCTAAGGAAAGAATTACCAAAAAGGTTGCTTATCTGAAATAGGTACCTCTTTTGCAACACTTTCAACAATTTTCACTGCTCCCAAAATCAATGTTAAGCACATGATACTTAATGGGGATTAAGAATGCAATGATTATAACCATTGTCTTACATAACACACCAGAACATTTTGTGTGATGTTTGAAAATCTTGGCATTAGCAAGCGTTATTTAGATGAAGTTGACTTCAATGGAACTCAAATAGACAACATGAACACCCTGGCAGAAGCCCATACAAGGCCCTCTACACTGTAAAAGCTTCATGCTGTCCCAGAATGAATGGAAAGACATGTAAACAGAGTCTGTACAGAAAACATTTGCTTTCCTTGTATTCTGGCTAGGGGGGATCCAGGCCATCTCTGAATAGGAATGTGAAGAGGAGCACCAGGATTTGTTTACAGAAGGCAGATTATCCATGATTATGTGGACCCAATAGCTGACACCATTGCTAGCCATGGGTTGGAGAAATGGCTCTCTATAGCCATGGACAATTCTGACCTGTCTCTAGTTTGTTAGAAAGGATTACATTTGCCATCACTCCCTGTTTAGTTTCCAGTTACACAGCAGTGCAGGTGATATCATGGGACTTATTCAAAGCTACAAAAATGATTACTGCTTATACTTAATGTCTGAATATCTCAAATACAATTTCCAGGAGACTGACAAAATTAATTTCACATTTGGAAGGAATTAGTCAATGAGCCCTCTCCTGTCCAGCTAAAGTCATAGGGAGCCGCAACAGGCCTCTTATATTTAGTTAACACTAGAACTGGACTATAAAGTTTAGATATGGATACAGATCTGAATTTCCCTTAAATTTGTATTTGGGAGGGATAAATCTAGAGGGAATCTGATCCAGTTTTCCAATTCTGGCCCATCTCTATTGAACACATTATTATAATATTAATAATAATTATATTGTTTTATCCGTCTATATTTGTAAAACTCTTGCTACACCTGATATATTTTTATAATGGAATAAAATTGGCTGAGAACCAAAATGAAGGAAAGATTAGTAAGTAATCCAAGTTACATCATATCAGTCTTAGAATTCTATAAAATTATGTCGTATATTCCCACTGTGATTAATTATTTCCAGGGAGGGTATTTGTGATTTTAGAGTTACCTACAGGAAAAAAAAAAGTAGAAAAAATAACTTTTTGAAACCTACTATTTATCAAAATCATTCTGACAGATTCAGGCTATCTGCAGACTCACTACCCCTGGAAAGCATGGATATAGCACATACACCTTTTGAAATTCAAATACATAATCAACTATTATGTTTTAAAGAGACAGGACATAATCATACTCACTTGCAAGTTACAGTATATTACATCAAGGCATGCCTGTACTCTGCCAGGCTAGAGGGATCTGATATAACTTTTAAACATAACATTCCTTTTGGCATAAAAAAACAACACTTTAAAAATATATATATTGTTGTGTTATCTTGAAAGTTCATGTTCTGGAAAATTGTGAAACAAGATATATTGTCAGAGTGAAAACATTTAGTGCCCTTTATGATATATATGTTGCTAAAAATGTGCTTTTTTTTAAAGGTTAAGTGATATGTTTAAGATTAAACTTGTCAGTTTAATCTATTTAAAGGGAAGCTGTTAGATTCTTTTGTATGTTTACAATCAATCAGTTATGTCAATCATTTATATTGCTGCTTTTTAATAAGAATTACTTAAAAACTGATTAAACGTCTAAAGCCCCCATCCATTCATGTTAGTCCATACAATTGGAATCCTGTTGGAATGAGGCCTAGTAATCTGCTTTATATTATTTTCAACCAAATATCTTAATTTACAGTGTTAACATTAAGAAGTAACACCTTATAACATTCCAAACCTTCGGAGTTGGACATTGATTATTTCTTCTTTTACACCAGGAATCCATATATAATTACAGAAACATCTCATCCAGGAGTATTGCTGTGAGCTGGTAACCTGGCATCACTAGTAAAAGCACCTTCTGAACCTGAGTCTTCCATGAGGTAGTAAAAAATGTTCCGTGTCACTATTTGACAAATACATCTTAGTAGCATGCCAGCTTCTCTAGTACAGTTGACAGGAATTACTCTCTCTGTTAAAGTACGAGAAATGTATTTCAAGTTGGGAGAAAGAGGAGATACTATAGGTTTTTCTGCTTCATTACATTTAGTTCAAAATGCTCATAACGCCATAAAACTCAGTTTCTTTTAATCAAATATGATTTTCTGCACAAATATTTGATGTACATTTAAAGTGATAATAATATATATGTAGACCGGGGTCGGCAACCTCTGGCATGCGGCTCACCAGGGTAAGCACCCTAGCAGGCCGGGCCAGTTTCTTTACCTGCTGCGTCAGCAGGGTTCGGCCTATCATGGCTCCCACTGGCCGCGGTTTGCCGTCCCAGGCCAATGGGGGCGGCGGGAAGGGTGCGGGAAAGGGATGTGCTGGTCGTGGCTTCCCGCCGCCCCCATTGGCCTGGAGCGGCGATCCGTGGCCAGTGGGAGCCATGGTCGGCCGAACCTGCCGATGTGGCAGGTAAACAAACTGGTCCGGCCCACCAGGGTGCTTACCCTGGCGAGCTGCGTGCCAGAGGTTGCCGACCCCTGTTGTAGACAGTGATAAACAGGATTACGGAGATTTCTTCAGATAGAGAGAAGACACTAACAGGATGTGCTTAAGGCATCTGTATCTATATATTTACATACATACCAAACAAGAGAAAAAGTCACATTGTCCAGGCTGTTACAGACTCAGCCAGTGCAATGCAAACTCTAATAGCAAATAAAAGAAAGTGAATACATGGCAAACAGACTAGGAGTGCAGAAAGCACAATGGATAATACATTTCCTGTTTGAGCCTATTTTACAATTCAACTAATTTCCTTCTCCTAATGAAACCTAATTATTCAAATGCGAAGGTGGCTCAGCGTATTATTTAGGGCCTAAGTTAAAAAACAGCAGTGTTAGATTAGCTTCCTATTTCAATGTTCCTTATGAACAATCACTTGTTTTGTTTTTGTATTTTCATATGAACAGCTGCACTTTGTAAGACACCATTCTAAAATAAGTTCTTAATGAAAAATGATTGGATAATTCAATTTATTTGTTATTAAAAGTGTTTATTCAGCCTAGTTTCACTAAACAAATTAGGGCCTGATTCTTCTCCCATTGAAATCAGCGGAAAACTCCTTTTTATTTCTATAGAAGCAGAATAGGGCCCAAAATGTCTTTGATTTTGTTTTCCTTTTAGATAATTTCAGCAATGGTGATAGGTTAAAAAGCGTAGGGTGAGATTATCAAAAGTGTTTATGAGATTTAGGAGCATATTGACTTTCATGGGAATTGTACTCCTAGATCACTTAGGGTTAGATTTACACTGGGGACTAATGTGTTGCAATGCTTAACTATTAGGAACCCTACAACCAAGTGGAATTCACAATCCTGAATTAGGTGCCCAGCTCCTTATATAATGCCTGGAGAGGGTTAGGGGCCTAAAAAAGGATTCTCACAAGCCAGCACACTGACCGGGGAGCCAAGTAAGCTAGTCAGTATATTCATTGGTCCAGAGAGAAGAAGTGAGAATGACTCAATGTCCTGGTGATTAGCCTGGTAGGGAGAAGACTCAAATCCCTGTTCCCAGGAATGGTTAATTATTTATAGGAAGTGAAACAGCTTCAACAGGAGCTGCTGAGAATACCGTATAGTCCAGTGGTTAGGGCACTCACTCAGGACACCTGGCTTCAGATCCCTGCTCCACATCGGGCAGAAGAGGGAATGGAACCAAGTTATTCCTCAATCCTGGGTGAGTGATTTAACCTCTGGGCTATTGTGTAAAAGAGGGGGGAAGCAAAAATTCCTCTTCTGGACATACTTTGTGGGGGATTAGGTGTGCTCTGAGGACACCTAACTGTTCAGGGTTAGGATACAGGTGAGTGAAGTTTTGTGAATGTCAGTGATGCCCTCATGTTTACTTTAGGCACCTAAACAGGTAGTTAGAGTAGAAATAGAGTAGAAAAAATATTTAGCTTTAAAGCATATATGACTTTTCCCTTCTAGATCTGTTAATCGGTAGTTAAAGTCTCTACCCCAGGAGATACCAGCAAAAGGAATGGATTAAATGAAAGATTTTACTCCAGGCATCTCTATCTACATGTCTGTGAATGCATATATGATTGCATTCAAGGAAAGAAGTCAAGAAAAGATTGAACAATTACTTGGATAACTGGCTAAGTCTGGATGTTCCTGGTAGTTCTTGTTCACATGCAGAGGATTGGAATGACCAACAGATTTTAGATTCAGGACGGAGTTTTCCTTCTATGTACATTGATTGGTATCTTGTTTAATCCTATAGAGAAGTGTTTCCCAAACTTGGGATGCCGCTTGTGTAGGGAAAGCCCCTGGTGGGCCGGGCCAGTTTGTTTACCTGCCACGTCCACAGGGCTGGCTGATCGTGGCTCCCACTGGCCACGGTTCACTGCTCCAGGCCAATGGGAGCTGTTGGAAGCGGCATGGGCTGAGGGAGGTACTGGCCGTCACTTCCAGCAGCTCCCATTGGCCTGGAGCAGCAAACCACGGCCAGTGGGAGCCGCGATCAGCCGAACCTGCGGATGCGGCAGGTAAACAAACCTGCCCGGCCCTCCAGGGCTTTCCCTACACAAGTGTCGTCCCAAGTTTGGGAAACACTGCTATAGAGCATTAGATAGATCATCCATTTGAATAAGGAAGGTGTATCCTATCAATCAGATTTCCTTGGTGGCCACATAGGTGGCTTTTCCCCATCTTCTCTTTATGTGTTTTCAAAATGTCAAAAATAAAATGTCCATCATTGTCAAAAGTTTGGTGGTTGTGGTGTGGTAGCAGCACAGAGATTTTATGTACCAAGGATTCAGATTTTGGGGTAGACTCAAAGCACTTGATCACCCACTTCAATGGGCAGCTCTTTCTTCAAGATTGCCCTCACCCTAAGATAAGAGAAACAATTTTGAAATTTATTTTTGCAGTAGAAGGGTAAAAGGTTTATAGTCAATAGTCATTGGGAAACAGGGGAACAAATGAAAAATAAATAAAGTATAAGCCAGTGGCACAGAAAGGAAAGGAGGCCCAAAAGTCATTAGACAATGTGACACCGAAAAAGCACAATCTGATATGTTGCCTCCTAGTCATCAGAAAATGTAACCGTATGAGTAGATTGTTTCACCATAGGAATGGGTCAAATGATAACATGTTGAAGATGGCAATCTCTATACCCAAGAAGAGCTACCATCTTTGAGATTGAGGGTGGGTGAGGTTCTGTGGCTTGCAGTGTGCAGGATGTCAGACTAGATGATCATGAGGGTCTCTTCTGGCCTTAAAGTCTATGGGTATGTGTAGCAGGGTGGACACCTGCTCCTGCCTGGAAGGGCTGAGCTGATTGGGGAAAGTGGCTGCAGCTGGGGCCACGCTCCAGACAGACTCAGCAGGTCCTATATAAGAGGCTGGGAGCCAGGAGCTTAGTAGAGTCTCTCTCTGAGTGCAGAGAGAGAAGGGCCTGGCTGCAAGGAGCTAGACACAGGGTACCTGTATTGGAGCAGGGCTGGGGAAAGGCTGAGGAGCTGGGGAGCTCCAGCCTGGAAAGCCCCAGTCTGTGGCCTAGTGTTAGGCACAGGGGTACTGGGGCTTGCAGAGAGCCCAGGGCTAGTCCAAGGCAGCAGGTCCAAACCCCCCTTGCCAGTGATGAGTGGCCGATACTGCAGTCTGCCCCAGGGAGCAGAGGCTAGTTGGTGACTGGCAGTGGCCTAGTGCTGAGGCAAGGTAGGGATAGTGGGTAGGGGTTCCCCAGGGAGGGGAGACCCAGATCTGTGGGGTACTGCCAGGGGTCGGCATCCCAGTAATAAGGGCATCAGGTCTTGTGATGGACATGGGTGCCAGAAGAGGATAGGCGGATCACTGACCTGCAGAGGGCGCTCCGGAGGCTGGATTGAGCTGATTCCTCGGAGTAACCAGTAGGAGGTGCCGCAGGGATGAGTCTGGACCTTTACAGTATGTCTACACTGCAATTAAAAACCCACCGCTGGCCCGTGCCAGCTGATTCAGGGTTGCAGGGCTTGGACTCAGAAGCTGTTTAATTACATTGTAGATATACCTTAGGAGTCTATGAGAGAAGACACTAGGCAGCTACAGTTATGAAATATTGTCAGACTCAAAATTCAATCAAATCTTAAGGCTACTATACTAGGAAGTTGTGAACTCACCCTCATGATATGATTAATTTTCATGATTCACACTTTTTGGGAGTATTATTTCCACTGACAACAAGTTAAGGCCTCAGGAAAAAAAAGACCAAAACATTAAAGAGAATGTATAAGAAGCTAATTTCACTTTTCTTAATCCAGGAGGTCACATTGCTGTAACCTGTTAAACACAGAGACAAGTACCGATACAGCTGTACATGCAGATCACTTTGAGGAACACTAAGAATTATATTAAGGAATCTGTGATATGTAAAGTATATGCTTAAATGAAGAAGTGATTTTTAAAAAGAATTTATTAAATAATACTCAACTTCATAATCTGTGCAATAAAGGTAACAACCTGAAAATGAAAGACTAGTTCATCTCTGGGCTCATCAGGCAGCTCATCTGAGCATCTCATGGACCTTGCTGGAATATTTTAATGTACTTTCCTCTTTAATGAAGTCTACTGTTCAGAGGAATAAATTTAGAAGCATAAGTTACTGTCTTTCTGTTCTTTGTACTTCAGTGACTGCTGCAAGCCCAGTTCACATAATATACTGTTAGCAGAGTAAATATAGAAATCTATGGGGTATTGCTAAAGCCAGAGCCTATGTTCAGAGCATTAACACCTGTAAATCACTCTTTTAAAAATGAAATTAAAAGTCCACCTTGAACAGAGTTCTTTTTTTTTTCTTCACAAATTAATTTCCTAGTAACACTGTACTCTTAAAAAGATGTGGGTAGGTACCTTTCTATCTTCAATGAAGGTTACCTGGGTTTGGAACACAAAGGACATCACAGGGCCCATGGACAATATAAAATACAATAAAAACTTACCTTGCATATCAAAGGTCCTTTGCTTTTGGCAGTAGTGAGCCCCTGTGGGATTTCCATCCCCCGCCCCCCATCAGTTACAGAACAAGGTCTACCGGCAGAAGGAATATTTTACCCTGCCAGGAGAACAGCAAAGACAGCCTACTCCTGCTGTGCCTTGTACTTTAGGTTTTCTTTTTTGATGTTGTTGTATTAACAAGACAAGAAAACAAAATTATCAGGTGCAATTTAAAAGCAAAAAAAGGGGGGGGATGCTGTTCAGACATAAATAATGTAAGGAAGCTTGGTGTTTACATTATGCAAAAAAGTGTCTTTCGTTTTTCCTTCTAAAATCAGTTTGGAGGAAATCTTTCCCAAGTGGCCTCATATAACAGGAAAAATGCATCAATTTCACTTATACTTATTCATGAATGCTGATATAAGCGTCTTAAAAATCTTTCATCCTATAGCTATTGAATGTGCGAACATATATGTGTGTGTGTGTGTATGGGAAGGTAGGTGGCAGTCATAGAAAAAAGAAAGACGATGGCCAAGATTTTTAAAAAAATGATGTCTAAATGTCCTAAGTCCATATTTAGGCAATTAAATATGTGACCTGATTTGTAGAGCTGATCAGGAAATTATATGTATTCCTACACAATTTGTGACAAAAGCATTTCTGTTTCTTGTTTGTTTTTGTCAATAAATATTCTTCACACTATCTCAGGTTTCACTGAAAAATTAAAATCCCAAACAAACCCCCAATATGTTTCACAAGAACATTTTTCAAGAAAAAAATCCATTTTGTCTGAAAAGCCATTTTCCGTTGAAAAACCTTTCCGTTAGAAAAATGTCAACTAAGTTTACAGGCTTCCAAAAGTGTGGGGCACCCACAAATTCCATTTAAGTCAATGGGAGCTGCTGTGGTTACCCAATAATTTTGAAAATCAGGCCAGTTATGTGGGTGCTTAAATGTGGATTTAGGAACCTAACTTAGCCTCATTTAAAAAATTATGTTGTGGGAATTTTAAAATATGATTCTGCTTCTACCACAAAGGATGAGGAAGTTCCCTGATATTATTTTTGTTTCAATCTAAAATATTGAATTAAAAGATTTAAATTTAACTGTTCAGATTTATGTTTTATCAAGTTCAGGCCTACAACTTTGTATTACTGCTCAGTTTCCCTGAGTCTACCAGAATGAGTATCCACTATCATAAGGCAGCTTTTCTGTAGCTTGCTTGAAAAGTAGTCTGTGTATGCATATTCTGGGCAACCAGTCATAACAAAACTTTGTTAAGGGGTTTAAGGAGGTTAGCTTTCGAGAGGTCAAAACATAGTGAACAAGTTGTACTTCATCATCCAAATTAGTTGAATGAAAAAGTATATTCACTGTTCCCTTCAAGAGTGTTCTGTTTATAATGCAGCTTTTCAAATGTCAAAATATTACCAGTGCTTTATACTAGAGCCTGAACAGATTGCAGATATTCTGTGGAAGAAACAGGAAGGAACATTTATCTTGATGGGATACAACCATTTAAGGAAGCCTAATCAAGTAAGGTTCCCAAGCATAGGACCCAAATTACACTGAGAAATTAAGCATAGGCTTAAATTTCAGCACATGCATAAATCCCAATGACATCAACGGGACTACTTAAAGTTAAACCCATTCTTAAGTGCTTTACTGTATTAAGGTCACAAGGAATATATTAATTAGGTATAATGTACTTCACATTTGAGGAACCTACTTTAAATTTTATGTATAGTTTATGTATAATTATTATGGGATAAAGCAAATATATCTAATAGACTTATGATGTATTATTTCTTTTCCACATAATAGTGGTGACATATTGCCTATGAGTCATGTAGCAAGAAAGGGCCATGAGCAATTTTCAAAAGGTCATTATCAATTAAAAGAAATAAAGAAAGGACCAAATACATTGCTGGTATAATTCTACTACAATCAAAGGAGTTACTTCAGAGATTAATTGGGGCAAATGGGTCTATCTTCAATCAGCTCAATTAACCTTTTGCTTCTGCAACATACATTTTTGATTATTTGCTGTAGGTTATTTTTAGAGCTGGTTGAAATTCAGACTTTCCATTCTCTGGGAAATTCAGACATTTAAAACAAACAAACAAACAAACAAACCCTGCTGGGATTTAGAACAAAAAGCAGGCATTACAAAATTCCCCACAAAATGGATATTAAAAAACAAAAAAAGCATAATGGTTCATTTAGGGAAAGAATTGAAAAGTGAAATCTTTAGTTTTGAAAATGCTTCCAGGGCTTCCAATCTCCCTGGCTACATAGCAGCCCTCCAGGCTTCCATTTTGATTTTCCTGATGGAAAAATCTTGATCTTGCAGAAACTGTATTTTCCATCACAAAATCCTTCCTATGGAAATTTATTATTTGTATTATGCTTGTTCTATAACAGTGTCTTTACCTACCCCTTGAACAGACATATTACTGTCCTTCAATAAGGACAAATACAAAGTACTCCAGTTAGAAAAGAACAATCAGTTGCACATATACAAAATGGAAAAAGACTGCCTAGGAAGGAGTACTATAGAAAGGGATCTAAAGGTCATACTGGATCACAAGCTAAATATGACTCAACAGTGTACCACTGTTTCAAAAAAAGCAAACATCATTCTGGAATGTATTAGCAGTAGTGTTGTAAACAAGACACAAGAAGTAATTATTCCACTCTATTCAGCACTGACTAGGCCTTAACTGGAGTATTCTGTCCAGTTCTGGGTACTAAATTTTGGAAAAGATGTGGACAAATTGAGGAAGTCCAGAGAAGAACAACAAAAATGATTAAAGGTCTAGAAAATATGACCTATGAGGGAAGATTGAAAAAACTGGGTTTGGTTAGTCTGGAGAAGAGAAGTCTGAGCGGGGACGTGATAACATGATTACATATAAAAAAGGTTATTACAAGGAGGAGGGAGAAAAATTGTTCTCCTTAATCTCTGAGGATAGGACAAGAAGCAATGGGCTTAAATTGAAACAAGGGAGGTTTAGGTTGGACATTAGGAAAAACTTCCTAATTGTCAGGGTGGTTAAGCACTGGAATGAATTACCTAGAAAGGTTGTGGAATCTCCATTATTGGAGATTTTTAAGAGTAGGCTAGACAAACACCTGTCAGGGATGGTCTGGATAATACTTAGTCCTACCATGAGTGCAGGGGACTGGAAAAGATGACCTCTTAAGGTCCCTTCCAGTCCTACAATTATATGATTCTATGGTCTATGATTCCTTCCTCCTCTAAACACACTTCTCTGCATTGGCTTACTTGTCCTTGTGATCCGTTCAAACTGGGTTATGCAGAATTTAGAGGTGAACGAACTATTTACCGAAATTTAAACATGAGTTACCCAGATAAAAAAAAATGAACAGGAGATAAATACCATTTGTAAATTAATTTAATTTTGCTTTAAACATAATTGTTTTCTGAAGATTTCTTTTTATTGCACAGTAACTTACACGGGTGCAGAATTAGCCCTTTAAAAATTTTTTCTTACCTAAGTTGTACGTTTTAGATTATTTAAATTGTATTCTGAAATACAATTTGTTTGTTTACTTTTTTGCATTTCCCTCCATTTGAACTATGATAATTGCCAACTCAGTTTCACTGTTTTTATAGCCAGTTTCTAGTCAATTTCACTCTGACTATAGAACAAAAAAATTAGCAATATTCAATATTGCAATAAAAATCAGATATTTTCGTTACAAACAGTTCAGGGGAATATTTAATTCCCAATAACAAATGTATTTATGTGGAATTTTTTTAAGAAGGAAATATTTCTATTGATCTTAAGTTTTGTAAATACTATTTCCCCATTAAAATAGGAATTTAGAAACAACAGAACACTGGGATAAAGAATAATTAATTTGCTGTTTGCCATTAGGCAGGCTCAATTCTCCTACATTATAGTGAAATTCAGAGCTTAAATGGATTTAAGGGGTAAATTGGCCTTGTGTGGGTCCTTTGCCCAGCATTGAATTTCACACCCTTGTAAATGTTCACTGTAGTATTACTAGAAAAATACACTCAGCACTCCAGAGAGTCATACATGGATGGAAGCCAGCATTTACAGGAAGGAATAAAAAGGAAAGATAGCTCTTCAAGTACTTGAAAAAGGAGAAATCTAAAATTTAGCTTAAAATGACTTATGTGCCCTCTCACACTATCCTGAAGCATTTGATATTTATCCCAATCCTTTATTAACTAATATTTATTATTGTTGTTATTTAAACATTTAAATAGTTATATGCACATTTGTTATTTTCAACTATTTATAAAGTAATGGTTGTAACATTCTTTATTATACCTACTGTATAATGTATCTTTTATATTTGCTATAGTTCAGCTAATTCATTATTGCTATTTTTATTGTAATTCAGGCATTCAGACCTATTTAAAAAGTGAAGTTATTGAAATAGCGCCTTAACAAAGCAAGTGGCATTGCAAGCTATGATGTTTCTTAATTTCAAGAGTGTTATTATTCCTGGCATGAACCCATGAATTATTAAACAAATCTGATTAATACTAATAGTCTTGATTTCTTCACGTGATTGTAATATCAATTGGTGAATCTGTTCTATTACCTCATCACAGTTAGAAGTGCCATGGATTGATTTTTACATAGGGCTTTTAAGTATCCAGTGCTGCAAAATTGACACAGTACATCCGTCCAAAAAAATTAACTTGAAAATTGCTTTCCCCCGATCTAGTCATACAGATTTCAGAGGCCATCAACATTAGCATTGTTTTCATTGTCACTGATGTCATTGCTTCAAATTGCAAAATGAAGCCCATCTTGTATAGGGTATGCCATCAAATGTCCAGTTTGTCTATTTTTTTCTATTGGATTTTCATGAAAACTAATGGAATGTTAGCTCTATTATTTTTACTTATCTATTACTATAATTACGCAGGCATTTAAATTATGTATATCCTTGAAACTAAATAACACACTAAATGCAGATGAAGTCTTGGGAAAATTCAAATGAAGAAGAGTGCTAACTTCAAATAAAGGCCATTTTGTGGACAATGGGAGTTCATAGACTCTAAGCATAGTCCCCACCATCACCAAAAGAAATGCCCACATGGATAGTGTGACTGTTGGCTGGTTGTCTGTAAAAGAGCTATAAAATGGATGTCCAGGAATGATCTTGCATCTTTGGACTGTTTGGATTCCAACAGGGTGTAAATACTGAGCCAGTGGACAGAGATCCACAGAGTTATTCTGGAGACTGGCAGATTACTACATCTCTGCTAACATTTGTACCTACAACTTTGATTCACCTGTTAATGTATTTTACCTGCTTTGACTTCTCAGTAGCTCTTATTTCTTTTTCATAGCTAATCAATCTTTATTTAGTTTACTATAGAATTTGCCACCAGCATTTTTTCTGGGGTAAGATCTGGAGTGCCAATTGATTTGGGTAAGTGACTGATCCTTTGGGATTGGAGTAACCTGATGTGGTGTGATTTTTGGTTTATATGATCTTTTATCACAAAGTTCAGTTTGTCTAGGTGGCAAGGCACACTGTCAGGCTCCATGGTAAGACTGACATAGTGATCCAGGAGTTCACATTTGTTACTTGGTGAAATCTAACTAGAGATTATACCACCAGTTTGGGGTGTCTGCCCTATTTTCTGACAGATTAAAGACAGATTCCAGGTTGAGTTTCTAGGTTCAGCCCAGAAGAGAGGAATGGTACAGTTTAGATCACAGGGCTCATGGTAGTTGTAGGTGATGAGGCAAGACATGCTGGAAGACAGAATGCTGCATAAAAGGAGCTCCCTCTACTCAGAAAATGGAGAGACCTAGAGGGGCAGGAGCTCTGCATTTCTGTTGTAAAGGGGCCCTGCCAGATCCTCTCAGAGAGCAAACCCGAGAAGAAATAGGAGCCAAAAGTAGTCTCTCCGGATAGTGTCTTGGAAGTAGCCTGCACGATGGTGGCATCTGTGGCTGCTGAAGGAGCTGAGTGGGAAGCTGTATGGGTGGAGAAGAAATCCTGAAAGGGGAAGTTTGGTATTTCAGACTGTTTCTTAGGAAAGTCTGGAAAGTGTGGAGAATACTAGGAGCTAGTGAGGGAAGTGGATTTAGGCAAGTCAGAATATAGGAGCTTGTAGTGTGACTCAGGCCTTCTTTTCCTTTTTTGGCATCCAAAAGCATAGCTTCTGGTGGAGGGTAGCTAGAAGCATCAAGGGGAAAGGCTAAAGTCTTGCACAGACCCTGCATGCATGTAGCCCAGAGAGAAAGACAAACTATGTGAAGATATGGTTTGATTTGGATTCTTGTTTGCCTCCAGAGGAGTGCAGTTCTTATTTGGTAGGACTGCTGAACACAAAACAAGAGCAAAGGTCCTTTAAATCTATGGGAGGAATGAGAGCTGAGGAAGCTGCACAGCATGTCAGATAACAATAAGGTAGGATTCCTGTTTTCACTTGCGTCTGACGAAGTGGTTATTCACCCACGAAAGCTTATGCTCCAATGCATCTGTTAGTCTATAAGGTGCCACAGGACTCTCTGTTTTCACTTGGTCACACTCAGTAATGAGAATACTCCATGCAAATCCTCTGCATATTAATACAGACAAAGCCCCCTGTGTGTTTTATGTGTGTATGTAAAGCTGGTGTCATTTATCTGATTTGTATTACAGATGTTGGTCTTTCATAGTGAAATGGCTCTCACGAATTCAATGAAATGTTACACTAATACATGGAAGCTCTGCTAGTTTAAGATTAGAGCATGGCAATGTTCTTGAACAGTGATTTTCTGATCATTTTACAGTTAAGTACTGAAAAGTAGTGAGGATAATCTAACTACATGTTGCAATATCTGCTGTGAATCTGTAATTACGCTAAAAGAAATCAACTAAGAAGGGACTTTGGGTGAAATTCACTCCCACACAAGGTGTCAGCACGACTTAAATCTTCTCTTCAGCTCTATTTTGAATGTTTCATTGGTGTGAAGGCCTTCTGTTGGTCCTCTGCACAGGCCTGAATTTCACCCATATTGCATAAAATATAATTAGCTATCATAATTAAAATAGTAATAAGAATTAGGGCTGTTGTTTAATCACAGTTAACTCATGTGATTAACTCAAAAAAAATCATGATTAAAAACATTAGTCATGCTAGTCTCCCCTCTGCATTCCAGTCAAACTCTTTCCTCCTCCTGCTGCCTGCCAGCCATTACCAGGGCCACTGAGAGCTCCCAGTTGTGGTTTGCAGTGCCACAGAGCCTCCTGGCAGCAAGGAGGAGCAATTGCAGAAAAAGAAGTCCACCTCAGTCCTGGGCTGTAGCACACTCAGTGAAATATGTGGGGGGTGGGGTTGCCATGCTCAATAGAGATTGAAAGTGTGGAGAATTTTGCTGGTAACTTCTAATAAGCCTGTACTGTGTGACCTGGTGATTCCCAGCCCTAGTATTTGCTGGACACATCAAGGCAAGATGGACAGGTCCCCCATAATATAGACACAAGCCTAGAGCTTAATGTCAATGCTTCTGAGTCAGAAAGTTATGGACTGCTGGTTGGCCTGCATGGGCTCTGATGCCGAGCAAGACCTGTGTGCCTCGGGTATAAGAAACCCTAGGAATTGCAACTTCTGGAAAAATCAAGATATGCTCACAACACCACTCTGAGAGGTGATAATCAATTCTGATGCACAATTGAATAAGACTGTCCAAACTGCATGGAGGCTGCACCCGGGCAAGCTCAGTTAACCCTAAGCGTAAATGGTGGTCCTGGGTTCCCTCATTCCACCTTATGTCAGAAACCAAATGACAAAATTCAGAAGTGTACTTGGCTATGGGACGCTCCCGCCCCCGTCCATAAGGCCTGAAGGGTTGCCTCAGTGGTCCACACCCTATTGGGGTTGTCAAAAATGATGGACATAGCTTGAATGAATTCCTCTGATTTCCACAAGAAGGCGCTGGACTGTTACAGGAGTAAGGAAGCCAAGTCAAAGGCTTTCCCAGTCAACAGACTTAAGATGAGCACCATCTGGGCCTAGTCTGTGGGAAATGATAGGGGGCGTAGGATGTGCAGGAGCCAACATTGGTCCAGGAACCACCAAAACTTGTCTCTGTCTAATTTGTTGGGCAGCAGGATATTTGGCTTTTGGATGGGTGGAGTCGGAGGATCAAGCAGAGCAATCTCTGCCTACAGGGCCACCTTCTGTGATTGCAGAGCAGTTACTTGCACCTGCATGTTCTGGACAGCATCTGCCAGGTGCACTGGAGCCTTAGTAGGGTCCATGCTAATGCTCAGAGACCTTGGTCCCAACTTTATGAACTTCTGTCAGCCGACTGTGATGAGGGTGGTCTAGCCTAATGGCCACAGCAGGCCTAGTTGCGGCCTGCTTAAACCTATGTCAAATGTCTCCTGTCCTTCTTTCGATATAGCCAGACAACTGTTTTAATTTAAAAAAAAAATACAGTAAAAAAATCAATTTTTTGTGAATTTATTTTTTCCAACCAGTTCTATTAGGGTTACGATCCGGCTGTATTTCCCAGGACATGTCCGACTTTTGCGTCTCTAAATAGCCGTCTGGGAGGAATTGGTAACAAGGTTAAAATGTCCGGTGTTTTTTTCTCCCTCGCCTCCCTTCCTCCCTTCCATGCAGAGTGCAGCTGCTGATTGGGCAGCTGGGCCAATTGATCCACTACCATTGGCCTCCAGCAGCCAGAGCCCTCCCCTGCTCCCCCCTCCCTCTGTCTGCAGCCCTGTGTAACACACAAACCGACCCACCGGGCAGCGTGTTTTGCAAACATGTGGAGCCAGAATGGTAAGGGGAGTCGGGAGGGGGGTAGTGTTGGATGGGTCCCCGGCCTCCACCTGCCACCCCCCCCCGCGCGTCCCCTCTTCTGGCCCTCCCCACCTGCTTGTACTGCCAGAGCCAGCAGCAACTGCTGTCTGCTGCCCCTGGGTCTTACCATCCCCCATCCACTAATGGCAAGGCAGGCTGCCCTTACCCTGCACTTCCACCCTAGCCCTGAGCTTCTCCAATGCCCCAAACCCCTCAGCTCCAGCCCTCATCCCCCCACACCCTAATCCTCTGCCCCAGCCCTGAGCCCCCTCCTGCATCATGAACCCCCATCCTCAGACCTACAGCCCTCATCCCTGCATCCCCTCCTATCCCCAAACTCCCTCCCAAACCCCCTCTTCCCTTCCCACACACCCCCTCCTGCCCTCAAACTCCCTCCCAAAGCCTGCACCCCCTCCCTTTGCACCGCCTCCCACCCCCAAACTCCATCCCAGAGCCTGCACACCCACCCCCTGCCCCAGCCCGAAGCCTGCACCCAATAGCCAAGCTCTATCCGAGAACAGGCACACTGCACCCCTCCTGCACCCTAATCCCAAGCCTAGGACCTGCACCCCAGACCTCTTCCCCCCACCCAACCCCCCTCCCAGAGCCTTAGGCAGGTGAGGAGGGTAGGTTCTGGGCACCACCAAAATTTCTACAACCCTGCCACCCATGCGAGTGGATAAGGGTCAGGGCAGTCAGGGGACAGGTAGGGTCCTAGGGTGGGGGGTTCTTAGCAGGGGGCAGTCAGGGGAAAAGAAGCAGGGGGGGCTGGGGTTCTGAGGGGGGCAGTCAGGAGGTGGGAAGTGGGAGGGAGTGGATGGGAGCGGGGCTAGGGAGGGGCTTACCCCCCCCAGTGTCCTCTTATTTGATTGTGGAAATATGGTAACCCTAGTTCTATCCTAGGCTCCTTATGGGGCTTGTGATCAGGATTGCTTCACTGGGCAGGCCCGTCACCATCCTCTTTTAGGTTGGAATTGGAACAGTAGCATATGGCTTGAGTTGGGGTGGAGAGGAGGTTATTTCACCTACATCACAAATCATCATGTCAGGTGTGGACAGGTAGATTTGTGAGTCATTGGCATAAAAATGGTAGCTGAAGTCATGGGAATATATTTGGTCTCTCAGGCAAAGGATGTAGAGTAAAACATAGCAAATGGCAGAGCCTGTGTCATAGCAAATGGCAGAGCAGACCCATGGGACAGTTGACAAGTGAAAGATGTTGAAGGAGAAACCAGCAAGATCAGTGAAGACTGGAGAGAGGAGGGATATGTGAAAGCCAAAGGAGGAGAAGATATCAAGGGCATGATTGCCCATGTCAAAAGTGGCCAAAAGATCAAAGATGATAAAGAAGAAGGTTCTGGCCAGGAGACATCTTTTCAGTGGAGAGGGCAATATTCTGTAGCATGAGGAGAGAAATCAAAGCAACTGTTATATAGCACATTGTCTATGAGTTGAAGTGTAGAAGGGAGATGAGGTAGTACCTGAATAGATATATTGGGTCAAAGGCTTATTTAGACACAAAGATACAATATTTGAATTGTGTGATAAAGGAATTTGTTGAGAATGAGAAATTAAGGTGAATGGTGAGGGAGGTAGTGGAGCAAGGGACACTATGGGCTTTGAAGAGGTAATCTCACCACGGGGGGGGCAAGTGGGGCAATTTGCCCCAAACCCCGGGTCCCGCAGGGGCCCCACAAGCCCTGTCCGAGAATCCTTTTCCTCACCCGGCAGCGGTTCGGGTCTTCGATGGCACTTCGGTGGCGGGGGGGCCTTCAGTCACTCCGGGTCTTTGACGGCAGGTCCTTCAGTGCTGCCGAAGACGCGGAACGACTGAAAGGACCACCGCCACCGAAATGCCGCTGCCGCCGCAGACTTGAAGTGCCACCCAGTGAGTACAAGCTCCCCCACTTTGCCCCAGGCCCCCTAAATCCTCTGGGCAGCCCTGGTTAGGGGAGGGAAACAATAAGAAAATGTGGTGACAAGGGAGAAAGATGAGTGAATGATAGAGAGAGGTAAGAGGAATTTACATTGAATCTTGTCAATCTTGTCTTATTCAATTTTTTTAGTTGCAAAGGGATTCTTTCCCCTGCTCTTACACTGGTGTAAAATCAGTGTAACTCAATTGACTCACACTGGTTTAAAGTAACTCATTGAAGTGAGTTCAGGCTCAATATTATAAAGAGAAGTAAACTTAACATATTAAAAAGACATTAAATTCCTATTAGTTTAGTTTTAGTACATATTAGACAGACTCTGGCCACTGGTCCTCAATTCACAGGCTGTGGAGGAGTAAAGAAGGTGCATCTGTCTAGGGTGGATAATCTCTCGTTCTGCAACAAAATTGAAGCTTGATAACCACTAATTTACTCCTACATATATGTAAAATTTCCTTCTGTGCACTAAATGAGTCATAATACATGATAATTCAAATGATTAAGACACATACTGCTTGTTGGTTTTCTGTGGTGGCCAGAGATCTGACTCAGACCCTATTACATTTTCCTTATAAATGTTTGTTATTTTCACAAATAACTATAAAAGGCTTCACATACAGTATGCCAGCAACAACAAAAATGAAACTCTTCTATACTAATTAAAATATAATTAACTATCTGCATCCTGCTAACATGCTGGTTAAGGGCTAGATTGAGCCTTTCAGCTCATGCGTGAATATGGGGCAGCACATAGCTGCACTGTCCTAGGAGGAGCACCAGGAAGGAATTGTGCCTCTGACACCTTTCCCTTTTCAGATAGAATTCCTCTGGAGCTTCCTTTTTAGTACCAAGTGGGGAGGATGTTGTGGCAGTCCTTCACAAGACAGCGGTTATCCCCCATGATGTGTAGCAAGCTCTGTTTCTACACCATCTTCTCATTCTTGCACTGACACTATCAAAATCCTGCTTCATGGCTGGCCTCAAGTGTGGATTGGGAACCTTTTCAGGGAAAACTACCACACAGGCCCTAGATTTATAGTTTTCCCCCCCCCTAGTAAGCTAAACTTTGCTTCCAGGACTGCTGTTCTGCACCTTCCTACATTATTGGTACCTACGTGTTCCACAGCCTCCTCACAAGCACTCACTAGAAATCCTAGATGTCTGTGAAATCCATCACTTTCACATCTGGTAGATATGTTATTGGATGTTCTTATGGTTATCATGTGGTGGGGTTTCAACCCCACACGCTGCCTGAGAAGGTAAAAAGGGCCAATTAGCCCTGCGGCAGTCTGTTCCTGAAGAAGAGTCAGGGCTGATAAGTTCTAATTGATGATGAAGCCCAGTAGGACAGGGGGGAAGCTGAACTAATATATAACTAGGATGTAGAGAGGAAAAGTGGGTGGCAGGAATGAACTCTGCTGTCACTTAGGACAGAGGAGGGGAATTGGCAACAGACAAGGAGGAGTTTAAGGGGAGTAAGCCCTAGGATCCCACGGGGAATACAGACCCTGGCAAAAATTTTAGTGTGGATGAAGTAGCTGCAGGGAGTGGAGGAAGCTTCAGTGTAACTCTGAAAGTGGTGAGGCAGAAGGTAGGTAGGAAATGTTGGAAGGAGTCCAGGGAAACAGAAACAAGGTTAGAGATTGTGTAGATAGTGGTAGCAGGGCATAGGGCCCTGGGCCGGCGCAGGTTCCCCTACCAACCACTGGCGAAGTGGCATAGTCAGGGCAGTGGATTGGAAAACTGCCTGAGATAGTTTGTTCAGTGTGACTTTGAAAACTATAGTGACTTGGCTGGAAGGCTAAATCATGACGATGGAGTACTGAGACATGAAGACACAGTAACCTGACTCTAGAAAGAGAGAGACAGAGATCACAGGATGAGGAACCGAAGAAGGAGCTGTTGGACTGGTTGAGTGTTAATCCGCCAGAGGAGCTAGAAGGGAGCACCCCTGAAGTGAGTAGTTAACCCTACTCTCTCTCTCTGCTCCTCCAGTTCAGCAGCCATGGTCTCCAGATACTGCATTTGGGCTCTGAGGCCCAAAACCTGGTTGCACACATTGATTGCTTGGCTACAGAAAAACTGTCTTACATTCTGTACTTCCTGTGGTAATCTGGATAGCCCCTTTTCTAACTGACTTGCTACTATCTACCTCCATAGTTTAAACCTGGGATCTTTACTCAGTGGCAGGGTATTAGTTTGAATTAATCATTATCTTTAAGTTAGAAGATCAGGTTTTGGAGGGATGCGTATATGTGTTTAATAGATTTACTTCACTTAAATCCATGAGTAACTAATTAGGAAACCTACCTTCCCTTAGTGTTTAACGTCTTGTCCTCAGTCTCTCATTGACTCTTTCCCTCTCTCTGGGGCTCAACTCTGTTTTATCAGATTTTTCCACATTTTGCAAGACAGCCTGAATTCTCTATCCTTTGTATTCTGGTCTTGGGCACAAAAATTATCTAATACTCCAAATTATCCACTCTTCTAAAGCTGGCAACTTTTGCCAAAATGCCTTTAAAAATATAAGAATTATTTGCATTTTGTCACTTTTGGAATTTAAGAACTCTTACATCTGCTGCATCAAAGCAGCTGTTGGCATGTTCCAATACGTTTGTGATTCTATAGCTATAGAAATTCAATTCATTTCATATTTGCTTTTTGTTCTTAGCATAAACAAAACAAACACTAGAATGATCTGAAGAGTTTCTTTATTGGAAGTTCCCCTGAAAAAAAAGTGTGTAATTCTGATTTGGAGTTCAATATCTATTTCTGCCAGTTAAAAACTCAGATGATCTAGAAAATAGATGGTTGATCTTCTGAAAATCTCTGTATTTCCCCCACTATGCATTTGGGTGCCATGGTTTTAATTTACTTGGCATTTGGGAACTTGAAGATTATAGTATCAGACACATAAATACAGACATTGGGATTTATGATACAGTATTATGTAATCAAATGACGCATTGAATAACTCTTAATACATTCTTATTAATGTTAATCTTTTACCAGTATGTTACAATTTATATTTAATACTAGATTTTAAATAAAATAGATAATTGTACACCAAAACAGGGGGCGGGATAGCTCAGTGGTTTGAGCATTGGCCTGCTAAACCCAGGGTTGTGAGCTCAATCCTTGAGGGGGCCACTTGGGGATCTGGGGCAAAATCAGTACTTGGTCCTGCTAGTGAAGGCAGGGGGCTGGACTTGATGACCTTTCAAGGTCCCTTCCAGTTCTAGGAGTTAGGATATCTCCATTTTTTTTAAAAAAGGGAGAATTATTAAAGGGCCAAAGTGAAATAAATACTTGCTTCCTCAAAAAGAATTTAAAAAAGTCTTCAACAGAGAAGCAAGGAACACTTCATTTCAGTAAATCACTCCACAGAGTCAAAGTTAACATGTACCTGTTGAACAACAGTTAAACATGGTTCAGGATTTTGGAATATAAAAACCTTGGCTTCCTTTACCACATGGCAAATACACCATTAACAATTGTTAATCTTTTATTAAAGGTCCAGAGAAGAAGGGGAAAAAGACATTTAAATAATCTGAAAAGTAATGTATTAGGTAAGGCTTTTAAATTTCCCTTATTGCCTTTAGCAAAAAAAAAACCCCTTGTCTGACAGTCTCAGTAGATGGTTTTAAAGATGGTAATAACTGCTCGTTTGGGGGAAAAAGAGAAAGGTAGTTGAGATGGGCTGGATCTGCAGTTGCTGGAGCCTATTTTCCTGAAGACAAAACAAGACAAACATAAAAGAGGAGATGAAAGAACAACAAAGACAGAAAATGCAGCTTCTGTGTCTGTTACTGACTTTGAGGGCATGTCTAGACATATGCCTTGTGTAAACTATACAGTTCCATTGATAAAAGTCAGTTTTTGTCAACATAACAGTGGAGGTGTACACACTGCAATGCTCCTCCGGCCAATTTAACTCTCCAGCTATGCTGACATAATAAAATGACCTGGATGAAAGGCACAGATCTTTTTGAGATTAAGTTAGAGCAACACAGTGCCAGTGTAGACACTGCATTGCTTATGTCATCCTAATTAGCCTCCAGGATGTGTCACACAATGTCCATCATGACTGCACTGGTCACCACTTTGAACTCTGCTGCCCTGCAGCCAAGTATATAGGCATTCACTCCTCCCCTTTTAAAGCCCTGGGAATTTTTGAAATTCCTGTTTCTATTTGGTTGGCATTAGGGTTGCCAACTCTGACTGAAGCTATTCTGGGAGATTTTTTTTTCCCCAACATGACGTAATGTCATTTTAAAAAAAATATCCTATTAACATCTTCCAGATTGCTTTCAATAGTCACCTGGAGATCGATGCTGATTCCTGGAGACTCCAGGCCAATCCTGGAGGGTTGGCAACCCTACTTGGCGTGGACAGGTCACATAGCATCTTCTCAGCTGGCCATGGCACCTCCCCACAGCAAACTTGGTCCCACCTGAAGTATACCAGAGTTGTTGGATCTGCTGGGTTTGGTTCTTTAGCTTCTGTAGATGCAGCCTTGAAAGTCTCCTCCTGCTCACTGACAGAGCAGCTCCATCTGATAAGAAGATGAACCAGGAGGAGTAAGGAAAATATTTTTTAGGGAGGTGCTGCAATCATCTGATACTGCTGATATAAGCAGAGATCTTGGAGAGAGGCTATCAGTGAAAAACTGAGAATGGATAGCTAGGAGAGGAAACAGGGACAGGAGCAGATGATACAGCTGCCCTAGGACCAAATGGGCATGCTGAGGTCCCTGACTGTGCTGCAAGCGGAACACATCTGTGCTTGCCTCCCCATGCAGCCCAATCAGAACTGCCTTCCAGGCCCTCCACAAACTCCCCCCACACATTCCTCGCATGTTCCTGGGCTACCTCAGTACCTATGCACCCCACCCCTCGGGACATGTTTCATTATGACATCTGGACATACACCCTGCTGTGAGAGCCTCATTGTAAAAAGTGCTCTTCACTGTCATGTCCTTTGTCGGTAATAGAAATGTTTGTATATCTGTTAAATAAAAATGTACTTATGGAAAGAAAATCAATCTTTATTGATATCCTACGCACAATGGTTGCTGTTGAAATTCATACACAGTGGCAATCGGACCCTTTGCAGAGTAAGATACATGCACTCACAGCAGTCATTACAAGGGTCATCCTACAGTGCAAGAAAGCAACGCCTGGCTCAATGCATTATAGAAAGACATATTACTGGGGCTAATTGTCAAAATACACCTTCAAAGCCTTCCTGATTTGAATAGCAACCAGTTGAGCCCCTCTAACAGCCCTGATATCTAGCTGCTCAAAAGCAGCCACCAGCTGTTCCATCTCATGGCTCCACCCCTGAGGAAACTTTTCCTCCTTACTTTCACAAATGTTATGCAGAGCACAGCAGGCTGCTAGGACCATGGGAATATTTTGATCATTGAGGTCTAGCCTGCCAAAGGCACATTCAATAGTCATCCTGCACCTGCTGAGCCTGTTTTTGAGGCACTCCTTGCTGCTGTCAAGGTTTCCGATATAAGGCTTCATGAGGCATGGGAGCAAGGGGTAGGCAGGGTCTCACAGGATCACAATTGGCATTTCCATATCCCCAATTACAATAGTCTGTTCTGGAAAGAAAGTCCCTGCTTGAAACTTTCTATACAGGCCAGGTTTCCTGAAGATGCATGTGTCATGTGCCTTCCCTGACCATTATGCAGTTTTCTTCATCCCATCATTCCATGGGCTTCCTACTATGTTTTGTGCTGCTTTTCAACAGCCCTTTTAAACTGTGTACCCACCATCTCTGTCTGAAAGCATGGATCCCTTCCCAGAGCACTGAGGGGCAGATGGTGGTGAGTTGCACAGTTGGATATCTACTCATGATGCACTCCTCTCTCTGTCAATGCAAGAGCACCAACTGCACATACAGTCCATTGTAACAAGGAGTGTTATGTGGACGTGCACAAGTGTTTTATTATAGCAGTAGATGATCATCGATGTAACTTAAATCAACTTAACCTTGTAGTGTAGACATAGCCTTACAGTGCAGCAGCTGAATCGGTGCAGCTTGCGCTGCTGAAGACAGATATTACACCAATGTAAGAGTTTCTCCCATCGGCATAGATACTACACCTCCTGAGAGAGGGGCGACGCCTGTGGATGACGCTGCTTCTCAGTGGCATTTCGGCGGCGACGCCTATTGACGTTGCCGCTTGTCGGAGGCATTTCGGCGGATGCTTGTCCACCGACATGGTCCTCAGTGGCTCGTCGTCTGGCGCCTGCCAGACAAAAAAGGTTGGGGACAACTGTTCTAAATGATATAGTAAAATACAAACTGGGCTATAGATAATAGTAATTAGCTGGAATAGACCTTATTATTCATTTTCTTGAGCAGACTATTGATAAACAGTGAGGCCTCTCCTGATGAAAAAGTTAGAAAATGAAGATGTTTGTCCACAAATAGGTAAAACAAACAAACAAACAAAAAACAAAACAAACAAAAAAAAACCCACCTAGTTTCCGCAATGGGAGTGCCTTTTATATCCCTCTAAGTCCCAAACATCTGTTTTCGATAGCAATACAGTCTTTCATGGAATAGACAATGAGCAAAGGTGGGTGGTATCTTGGGATCAGCAGTATGTCCCAATGGACTAAACTCAGAACTTCTGACTTCTAATATAGCTCTGCCACCGAATTGCTCTATAGTAGGTTACAGCCTCTCTGCTTCACTGTGTTCATTAAAAACAACAGCAAAATAGGAATACTAATATTCACTTACAGTACCCTCTAGGTATGTTGTGAGAATTCACTGGCATTGTTCAGTGAAAATATCAAGTGGTACAAAAGTGCAGAGAATTATGGATGGGATTTTCAAAAGTGCTCAGCATTGGCCTATGTAGCCTTTTATTTTATTTAAAGTGAATTTAGTGATGTTGTATTACACCACCATGGGTTCGGAGCCAGTTGCTAAAGTTTCAAGCTCAATAGAGTGAAAATCACCTCTGGTACTTGTCTCAAATTTGGAAACTTTAGGAACACACACAATCCAAAGATAATGATCCCAGACACAACCACAAGGACAGTCTTAGCTGTACAAGCTTTATTGAAGTAATAATTAAAGTTACAATTACCCATGCATAGAGAAATCCTACAGAAACCTCTGCAACATTTATAACTGTAGTCATGGTAACATCCTAAAAGATATTCTAAGGTCCGATGACCTCTCAATAGACAATCATTGTGAGAAGGATGGTTCCTGCTGGGGTTTCCTATTGGGTTGTTCCACTTTTACCCAACCAGGGACCCCTCTTTTATAGTGTAATTCTGTCTACACCTATGCATGCATGAAGGTGTCAGCCCTCTTTTCCTTATCTGTACTTCTTACCTTATGAATTTGCCATTTTCCATAGGTTGTTCATAGTTCCTCTTATTCTCATTAAAATCTATGCACCACATGTACCTGCAGTCAGGACAGATGTTCAAAGATGTTATAATCAGGTGTCTCATTCTCTTGGACAATACTTTTCAATTTATTACAATCCATTTTTCCATAACATTAGCTATTGATACATCCTATGCAGTAACCTTGTGACCTCTCTGGCATAGGGTTATTCCTAGGCCACGAACTCATGTCAAACATTCTGGCACCTATGGCCTACTATGGCTACACTAAAATCTTACCCGTCTCAATCTGTAGGCTTTGTGTTTCAGCCATGTTTTACTTATATACCCAATACACATTCATCACTTCTAAATACCTGTCATTTTTATACTTCTATAATCCTACAATTTAAATCTATTTAGCATATATTGATTATATATGGAATAGCATACGAATTGACCATAACATCCCATAATGCAATGATAAATGGATGATAAAATGAACTAATAGGCTATACATAGCTCTGCTCACATTGATTCTAAGTGACAGCAAATCCCAATCTCTGAGAATTTTTCCTAATTAATAAGTTATACAAAACAAAATACATATAAAAACTGAGCTATTATAAACCCTACTGAATTAAAGCTCTATCCATGCACAGCTGCAAGGTTGTTCATTAAAACTCCAACTGCTTTCAAACTAATTCTGGTATATACTTTTTCTCTATTAGCATAGATGTTCAAAAGTACCCTATACCTTTTTATATCAAGTCTTAAATCACTTTCAAGACTATGGCAATGCATTATTGCCATACAAATTTATTATTCACAATGTGCTTTTTCCCCCAGTTTTCACTTTAGTGTTTACTGATGTGGAAAACTTCACTCTGCATGTAAACTGTACTATAAATCCACCTGTCATCTTATTCACCGTCATTAAACTATTGAATTAACTTTAATATGTTGTCAGTGTTAACTCTATTATCAATGTTTTCATTTCATTATAATGAACTGAAGACTAAATTTGTTTTATGATCTTTCTAAATCACCTTTCAAAGCAATTTTTCAGATCAAATTAGAAATATACTGCACCATTAGATTAAGCTGTTTTGTTTCAGGCAGTGAACTACAAAAGCACTTAAAACTATGTCAAAAGTGATATACAGCTGCCATTGGAAAATCACTGAGATTTTATAGGTGTCTTTTGACCCCAGTAGTAACTTGTGAGCTGTCTTAATAAGCTCCCAGATGAAGTTTCTCTGCATTTTATATGATCATACATCATCCATGATTGAAGCTGTACATAACGATTTGCTGCAGGTGCCATACTGGTACACTTTCGAACCTTACAGCTTGGGAAGCCAAAAGGTGCTTCCTCCAGTTGTGAAGTCTGAATTATTATGGGGGAGGCTTTCTCCTGCGTATTTCTTGTCGCATTTACTATAGGGCATGCCAGGGTGTCAAATAGCCAAATAGTCTGAATTACAGAATTTATACACACTGCTGCCAATTTTTTCAAGCTAGCAGTCTCTCAAATTCCCAAAAGATGAAGCTGTTTCTTTTTTTCTTTTTTTTTCTGTTCCTTTTCTCTTGCTCTTTAGGAAACCTAGGCAATTTCATGCAAACATCTACATTAAGCAGGCACTGCTAAGGACTCATAAGTCAGGAAATACCAACGTGTAAGTGGCACTCAGCATAGTAATGCTGCTCTTTGTGTTTGCACTACAATAGGGACTTTAATTCCAAGATATTCTATTTCACACAGAATTAAAAAAAAACAAATCTTGTGTAGGTCATTTAAAATGTGTTTTAAAACATTCAGTATCTTTCAATCAGTTATCATAACATCAATCTTTCCTTGCTCACCTCCAGCAAGCTTACAGATACATCTGTAGCACTGCATGTACCAGTCCGTGTAACCAAGACACACCGTCTATGGGGGAAAAAAGTATATGGAATGTACAGCATATTGTAAAGCAAGAAGAGCCAGGAAATTACTGCAAAAGGGTTTTTACATGCATTAGTTCAAGTAGCTTGAATTTTCATTGACTATATTTCTGAGCCTTTTTAGTTACTTTCTTCAGGACTTAATATACACAATGTTTTGTTCACAAGAATGTTAGCAGAAAGAAAAAAATTGTGAATCTCTTTACTCACATGAATAAAATTGTGTGTATGTGTATGTACATGGAGAAAGGAGAGAGTATAGTTAAAGCTGCATGTGCAACCTTGAGCACTGGCTTTTCCAACATATAGATAGGTTGAGAGAATGCTAAGGTTGCATAGCAAAGGAAAGTGCTAGTGCTAGGAAAATCCAGTTCTCAAGGTTGCACATGTAGCTTTAACTATACTCTCTCTCTCTCTCTCTCTCTATATATATATATATATATTGTAGGGAGTTATAGTTTGAATGTGAAAGTTATTCACATCTTCCTAGGGCGCTTACACTTTCAGCAACACAATCTTCACAACGCAGTGGACTGTATAAATCTTATGATCCAGAAACAATTGGGAGAAGATATTTGAGAGCATGTGTAAAAAATGAAACTATAAGAAAACATCTCAACAATGTCAGTCTAAAGTGGAGTTATATGAAAAAACAATTCTATCTACAGAGATAAGACTATGTGACAGATGGCCTCATATCACACCCCTCTTAAACAAGATCCTCTGTGAGAAGATGGGAAATAATGGAAGTAGCACAGATAAATAATATTTTATCATAAAATATTACATTATATTAAATAGATTAAAATACATTGTGAAACAATTTAGAAAACAGAATAAGATTTTATCACCATACCAATGCATAGTATACAATTATGTTTTTTTAAATGCATGTCCTGTGCCCTTTTGCCTTGTGCTGCCACAAGCCCTTTTCACCCTGGGTCATTCCACTGCTTCAACCCAGTAAATTACCATCCAGCTGGAATTATGTTATGGTACAATACCTCCATAAAACTTGCTGTATTAAAGAGCTTTCAGCTAGTTTACACAGCTTCTAAAGTGGTCATTGCTGACCAGGAGCAGAAGGGGCATGACCCACATGATCTAACATACCACTATTAGAGATAGCCTATCAGAACTATGGAATATACTCTGTCCTACTGAAGCTGTTCCACTGCATATGTATAATCAAATATGCATTGGGGCACAGTTGAGTGTGAGAATGACTCTGTAGTCAGGCACTCACTTGAGAGGTGGGAAACCTATGTTCATATCCCTTCTCATCATCAGGTAGAAGTGGGGAATGAGCCAGAGACTCCCACATCCCAGGTGAGTACCCTAACCACTCATGGTTATGAGTAAAATGTCATGAGGGCGGTAGCTGCTTCTTCTTTTCCCTCTCATGCACCACCATTGTTCTTGTAAGAAACAGTTTAGGAGAGAGTTCCTAGCTGTGGATCTCAGGCAGACATGGATGCCTTCCTCACCATCCCATCCATCTGTGGAGGGGCAGGACTTATGACTCTCCCCTCATCAGCATCTGCTATTGGCTAGGTTAGGCAGCTGCCCACCTAGTGTGCTGGCTTTTGTGGATCTCATTCTGAGATGCCTATTTCTCCCCATATATTGGACAGGGAGCCTAGGTGCCTGCCCCAGGATTTGTGGATTCCACTGGGTAGTTAGGTGCCTAAAAGTTAGGTTTTGCCCATCTTTTGAAGAGCATATGAGATAGTAACAGGTAGCAGGAATTTCTCTGGTTTCACCAAGGAGACCTGTTACCAGACAAGAAGTGAGTGTAAAGGAAGAGGAACTCTGTGATCTTTAGGAGAGAAAGGGCAGAGTATCTTCTGAATTTCAAAAATGTATGAGGTTTTGGGTTGAGATGGCTCAAAGGATAGATGAAGATTGAAAGGTTGAGGGGTTTCTCACATCTCCCCTCAGTTCCCCTCCCCCACCCCAACAAAAAGAAACCCCAAAACAAAAAACTACCAATCTGCCCACCCCAAATTTTAAATACAGATAATTTTGCATCAGAAGACTCAAATATTATGCAGTAGTCAAAAATTGATTTAAGAATCAAATTTGGCAGCTTGGACATCAAATAACTCCCATCTTCAGGATGATTAAATCTCACTTCTTTCTATTCTGGAACTGATTTAAATAGGGTGTTTTGTATTTAACTGCAACTGGTTAGAACATCTAAATGAAAAAGAAATTGTCACAAAACAATAAAAAATTCACAAGTGTTTTTATTTCTTTCTGATCAGGTGTAGTCTGAATTTAAACAAAACAAAACAAACAACTGGAAGATTGAATTAGTCTATTAATAATCTTGAATATTAAATTTCATACCAGTATACCTATACCTTGAAGGGACCCTGAAATGTCATTGAGTCCAGCCCCCTGCCTTCACTAGCAGGACCAAGTAATGATTTTGCCCCAGGCCCCTAAGTGGCCCCCTCAAGGATTGAACTCAGAACCCTGGGTTTAGCAGACCAATGCTCAAACCACTGAGCTATCCCTCCCCCTATCTGAGCTATCCCTCCCTTTATTTCTTATTGCTATTTATGATGGCACACCTTACCAAACACAAAAAATACTAGCTCCTCCACTGCATTTTAACCAAAAAGATTTTTCCAACAACCTTTATACTGTTCATGTATTTGTAACTATGTCAGCAAGAACCCAGCAGTCATGACTTCTAACCTATTTTAAGAAAGACAAATTGCAACTTTTAATAATAAAACATTCCCTTGATGTTTTCAAGTTAATATATTAGATTCAATGGCACTTAAAGTTAGTGGTATCAAAGTGTGATTTTTTTTCCCAATCACTTATATGTATTGCAACTCCAGTCTGTACTTGCGAAACACCCTATGTAAATATCATAATATAGTGAATCCTCAGAATTGAAAATCATTGGTGTGGATTTCTTTAGTTAGCAAATGTATTCACTGAAGGCAGGATCGAAAGCCGATTGAAGTGGATGCCTGTCTATTGATGGACAACTGTCCATTAATTTTAATAGCTTGAGACTGGAGGAACAGGAAATCAAGTAAGAAAGAAAACAGTATTTACAAAAGAGCAAGATATTTCTCCTTCTCTAATTGAGAGTTTATTTAGTGTGGCCTTCCCTTAGCTGTGAATGAGAAATCTATTTCACTATGCTTCTCCTCCTCCCCCTCCAAAAGGATTGTTCTCAGAGTTTCACCCTCAGCAGTCATTGGTTTGGTCTTGCAGGGGGTCTCTACTACTCCCTGTCTGGGTTCCATTGATTAGTCACTGATCAGGGCAGTTCTTGGACCCTGACCTCAAATTGGGCCCAGGGGTCTGCTTTGGTCTCTTTGAGCCTTATTCCTAGAGGCAGCCTGGTGCAGGGGTGTTGCCCCTTCGCTGTCCCAGGTCTTTCTGCCCTCCTCCCTTCTCTAAGCTCTCTTGTTTTTATAGCAGGCCTTATTTCCCTCATAGGTTGCAGCTGAGGGTGCCTGCCTCCATGATTGAGTTGTGGTAGGTGGTAGGGGTGTCATGAGGCTGCTTGACTGTAGGCAGAAGAGGATCCTCACATCCTTCTGCTTCTGCTCAGAATGGAGTTTGTAGACCACATTACATTCACTTAAGGATCAGTCATGATCCTGACTTGCACAGAAGTATAAAGCATGGATGACATTTACTGCAGTGTATGGAGAAAATTGCCAGGCTTGTCAGAATGGTGTGGAAAGGGTGCAAAGTGGTTTCACAGCAACCACTTTGGTTGGAGCCCATGACACTACTGAAAGGGGTAGTACAGATCATGCTAATGAGGTCTGAGCCCCTATGTCCTTTCCCCACTCTCTACCGTCGAGCTGAGATAGAGGAAAAATGAGAGAAACAGGAACAGGGAGCTGTGCTATTCCTGCTGCCACTAATTGTGGACATGGTGGTCAGCAGAACTGGTTGTGTTGTACTACTTATTTAAGGACTTCAAGGCCTGTTTCCACTTCTGAGCAGTCATAGTGATACTATATCTACAGCCTCTCCAAAAGCCCTACTAGCTCAAAAGTCAGGACATGCCAGAATTAAGGTTATACAAACATTCAGCTCTTATGTGTACATACATAAATACAGTCTTTAGCTATGGGATCAGATACTATTTTGTCCCACAGGACCCTTGTTCCCCATTCAAGTCTGCCCCTTCTGTCCATGTCCTATTTGGCTGTTCCTCTACTGTCCTTTTTCTCATCTCCTCATCCAAGTCTCCCGCTCTACCCATAGCTTCTTCCAGTCTCAGTCGCATTGCCTAGCCAATTCCTGCCTCTGTCCCCAGATTCCCTCTCCCAATCTTGCACAATCTTCCCAGTTTCAATCTCTTCCCCCACCCAGTATTCTTGGCCAGATGGTCCTCCTTTCATTTCCAAGTCCAAGTTGTCCCAACAGCTGGGCTCCTAGAATCAAAGTCCATCTATAATAATATACCCATAAATAATATCAAAGGGATTGCTCGGCAAAACATTCCTCTTCATTTGTATTGTTTTCCATGAATTTTCACTTCTCTGTAGATCTATAATTATATATATCAATCTATTCCTCATCTACTGAATGAACTGCTTCAAGCTTGGTCTTTTTTCTGTGACTGTCCATAATTCTAGGTGATGAAATAGCAGCAGTGGCCAGGCTAGCTGTTTTCCATCTGTGTCCAATCAGGAGGTTTTTTTCTTTCCTCACAGATGCAGATTTCCCTACCGTGATCTCTAGTTTGTTCTATTGAAATGCACTGCACTGAGGACAACATCTGAAATCCATTTGGATGCTGAACCTACGGCAGAGCACAGATAATAGCTTTTCACCACTTGCTATTTCTGTGGCTACCACTTACTCATGGGGATAAGAGCCAAATCTTAAATGTAGCACATGGCCTATGTAACTGGGCTATGTGTTGGGACATTCCACGAAGGCTCTACCTTCCCCCCTTCCCCCTGGCCTCCTCCTAAGCCAAGAAATATCAATGGAAACCCACTCTGTGTAGGACTGCAGTAGCATATAGCTATTCATACCAACCTCTGTGAGGGAAAGACTAATGGATCCATCCTGTCCCTAAAAACGCCGAAGCTCGGGTGCATAACGCCCCCATAAGGGTGTGTGGATACTGTTTATAGAGCCCTAGCATCCCTATACAATGGACCTCCCATTTTTCTGTTGTGAAGAGGTCCCACTGGCTGGAATGGAAGCGAATAATGTGCCCAAAGTAATTTTCACTATTTGTGCCTTACTTTCCTATTTAATCTTCAATTGTGATGGATACAAGGATTTGTATCCCCAGAGGATCTTTAAAGGCATGCACATGATAGTACTGGCTGCCATGTTGGATTTGATCCTTTACTGCTTAGTTAACACAATATTCTGTTTGTATAAAGTGTCCAGAAAATGCGATAGATGTGACAAAATGGTTCCTGGGCATATTTCCTTTTTTATTTCTATTTGATATATAGAGAGATTTTAAACAGTAAAAAAACAAAAAAAAGTAAATTCTGGAAGTCAATCTTTGGAGCTTTTTCCATGATTGAAAGCATAATATGGCAGGTACTTGTCAAGTTATTTCTTGTGAATCAGCTTTATGACAAGCTGAGCCTTTTCCCCCCTCCTGTTTATGAATTATTTGTGAAACAATACTGATTTCTGCAAACATACTACTTATTCGTTCCCATGAAGAAACTGCAGGCTATGAGTATCCTCAGACTGTTTACTATGGTTATTCCTTATTTGTTATTCACAAGGCATCACTGGTCACCTAAGTGGCATAGGTTTGTTTCTTCTTTGTGACTGCCTGACCAAAGCTTTTAGAACAGCCACATAACAAACAAATGATGACTAACAAATGAACCACAAATGCTGTTCTTCACAAGCAAATATGAATATTTGTATGTGTAACAGCCATTCCACCCCCCCCCAAATTGGATGAACATCATACATTGATGAAAGTATTCATAGATGTGAAAATTAAAGGATACTCACATGGCTGAAATCATGTCAAACAAATGCTTGTGAAGGTTACCACTGTAGTATTCTCATTCTTAGTGTTGGTAATGTGATGGACACACTACTTTTTGCATTTGTGTGACTGTACAGCAGGTAAAAGACAACAGTTCTCCTCTTTATGATCTAGAATATAGTAGAAACACGCAGTTTACAGTGACAAATAAGGCAGCTGTAACATAAATAGCTGCTAGCTATATTTTGGAAGGTGATGTTTTGTTAGATAGCAGACAGCAATGAAGGAACCACTACAAACAAGCTGTTATGATTTTACAAATCTGCCAGCTATGTTTTTTTTATGAGTCCAGGTAGCTCTTTATGACTGTAATAAAAGGAGACTAGCAGTTGTGTGTCTCGGGGGGTCTTTGGTGCAGACACTGTAATGCTGCAAATGTAATGAGCTCTACAGGAGTTCCTTTTGTACAGCTGGACTGCTATGTTTGCTTACTAATCTCTGCTCAATAATTCATCTCATTATCAACTTTAACCAAACTGAAATTTGCATAGAATAAATAAATCTATGTATGTTTGATTCTTGATTCATTTTAACTATTAATGTAATACCAATATTTTAAGTTACTACTGTTGTCTTTAACTTCAGCAGTATGGAGTGAATTGCTTGTTAATTGCTTGTTACTGCATAGATAATAGTTCTCAGAAAACTTTATTATTGACCCCATATATTTTTATGAATTAAGTTTCTTTTTTTCTCCTCCCATCACTATTAAAGAAATAACCATACCAGAAAATTTATGTACTTCATATTTAGACCTGGTGGAAGCAGGGGAGGTAAAATGCATGTAGCCGGGGGACTACTGAACTGTCCCCTGGTGGCCCGGGATTGCTTTGCAGGCACCCTGACCCTGTTACCCCTCTTTTGCGAGCCTCTTAAGCACTCCACACAACTTCTGTTGTGGCTCACAGCATCCCTACCTAGGGCTAGTTTAATATTAAATCAAGTTCATGCAAAATAATCCAAATAATCCTCAATGAATCCCCAACGTAAAGTCTAGAATCATAATTCAACAATTCATACTTAGCTCCGGTTCTTCTGTCACACCCAGAGCTCTTCCTCTGTCAAACTGCTCCATCCAAAGCCACAAGTCCTAGTGCTTTCTGTCCTGGCTTCCTTCTCCTGTCTCAGTTTCCCTTGTTCTTTTCCTTTCATTTTATGGGGCTGCACCCTCGGTATGTGAGGCTATGACCTCAACCTGCTGCATTTTTCACATAATTAAAATCTATTTCCTCTTACTCCAGCCTATATACTTAGAAAAATGCAGTAATGCTTTTTGAATGCTACCCCACTTTCCCAGTTTCTTTCAGACTATATTCTTTCACCTTGAGGTATCTCAGTTCTTAATAAAGAATCTTTCTTTCTTCACAAGTCTCCCTGCATTGTCATAGAAGATGCTCAACTGTTTCTTTAACTTTGCATATTTTGAACAACCTGTCTTTGTGTACATTTGGTAGATACAAATTACCACTCAGGGCACAGTGACCTGATAGCACTTGAAATATATGTCACTTCTTCTATCATAGCTATGAAGTATAGCATTCCCCTCAAGACTAAGACATATTTCTTGCCATTCCTTCTTAAGTTCTCTCTTTACCAAACTGTTGAAGTCCTGTGTACTCAGATGGATCTTTACATCAATGTCCTAATTTTAAGACATATTTTGCTATTTTAATCTGCCATTTCTTTTTCAGGTATCCCAACATGCATTGGGATCCCTGCTGTTTCTACATGTATATCTAGTTATAAGAACAATATTTCATTAATTCATTCCTTCTTTCTGAGATTCCTTTTCTAGGGAATCTCAGAATATGCAATAAAGAGTCAGATAGGACAGCAGCTACAGTTGGGTGTACATCCCTTATCCAAGTCAGTGCCTACACTATGCCACCAATTTGGTCATCATAATGACCATGAAATTGGATAGTATCATGTATCTCTTAATTCCAAAGTCAGGGATTTAAAAAGGCCATTCCCATTCTACTCATATTGCCATCTTTAGATCCATCAGTATAGACTGACAATGCTGACTCCATTTGCTATGGATAATCTCACAAAATGTACTGGTCATATTTGATGATCTTGCTCTTCCTTTTGTTTTATCATAAAATTCTTAATCCACAACTGGAGAGGCAACTATATCCAACTATAGTTTGATTTCTCATTACTAAAGGCTTTAATCTCTTCCATTCTTCATTTTCACTTGAGTCTTTTACCCACCTTTTGATCCTATTAGCATGTGGGAGCTTGTAGCGTCCAGTTACATTTTATCTACTTAATTCCCAACAGACCTTGTTTATTTGTTTAGTACTTTTATCTTCACTATTTCCATTAATCTTAGCCCAAAAAGTTAAATCTAACAATGTCATCCTTATATTTATAGGCATTTCTCTGGTAGCTACCTGTATCACACACAATGATGTCATAATACCTAGACCACATGCAATTCGCAGAGTTTGGGCTTGGATTAGCTTTCAATTTTTAATTGTGATTTAGTATCTGACTTGAAGGCTTGTCTACACTACGAGAGTAGTTCGATTTTACTTAAATCGAATTTTTGGAATCGATATTGCAAAGTCGAACGTGTGTGTCCACACTAAGGACAGTAATTCGACTTTGTGAGTCCACACTAACGGGGAAAGCGTCGACATTGGAAGCTGTGCACTGTGGGCAGCTATCCCACAGTTCCCGGAGTCCCCGCTGCCCATTGGAATTCTGGGTGGAGCCGCAAATGCCTTCTGGGTAAAAAAAATGTGTCCAGGGTGCTTTTGGGTAACTGTCGTCATCCGTCCATCACTCCCGCCCTCCCTCCCTGAAAGCGCCGGCGGGAAATCAGTTCGCGCACTTTTCTAGTCAGTGACAGCGTGGACGCCACAGCACTGCGAGCATGGAGCACACTGCGACCATCGCTGCAGTTGTGGCCGCTCTCAACGCCTCGCAGCTTATCATACACCTTTCCCTGAGGCAGATGCAGATAAGTCAGGCGAGGAGGCTACGTCACCGCGGTGATGGCCTGAAGTCTGAGAGTAGCACAGACCTCTCAGAAAGCAGGGGACCCAGCGCCGAGGACATCACGGTCGCAATGGGTCATGTTGATGCCGTGGAACGGCGATTCTGGGCACGGGAAACAAGCACTGAGTGGTGGGACCGCATAGTGCTGCAGGTCTGGGATGAATCCCAGTGGCTGCGAAACTTTCGCATGCGGAAGGGAACTTTCCTGGAACTTTGTGAGTTGCTGTCCCCTGCCCTGAAGCGCAATGACACCCGGATGCGAGTAGCCCTGACTGTCCAGAAGCGAGTGGCCATAGCCCTCTGGAAGCTTGCAACGCCAGACAGCTACCGGTCAGTCGTGAACCAGTTTGGGGTGGGCAAATCTACTGTGGGGGTTGTTGTGATGCAAGTAGCCAAGGCAATCGTTGATGTACTGCTGCCAAAGGTAGTGACCCTGGGAAACGTGGAGGCGATCATAGATGGCTTCGCAGCGATGGGATTCCCAAACTGCGGTGGGGCCATAGATGGAACTCACATCCCTATCCTGGCACCGGACCACCAGGCCAGCCAGTACATTAACAGAAAGGGCTACTTTTCCATGGTGCTGCAAGCACTGGTGGACCACAGGGGACGTTTTACCAACATCTACGTCGGATGGCCGGGCAAGGTTCATGACGCTCGTGTTTTCAGGAACTCTGGTCTGTTTAGACGGCTGCAGCAAGGTATTTACTTCCCGGACCACAAAATAACTGTTGGGGATGTGGAGATGCCTATAGTCATCCTCGGGGACCCAGCCTACCCGCTAATGCCCTGGCTCATGAAGCCCTATACTGGCGCCCTGGACAGTGAAAAAGAACTCTTCAACTACCGGCTGAGCAAGTGCAGAATGGTGGTGGAGTGTGCTTTTGGCCGTCTCAAGGGGAGATGGAGAAGCTTGCTGACTCGCTGTGATCTCAGCGAAACCAATATCCCCATTGTTATAGCAGCTTGCTGTGTGCTCCACAATCTCTGTGAGAGCAAGGGGGAGACCTTTATGGCGGGGTGGGAGGTTGAGGAAAATAGCCTGGCTTCTGATTACGCACAGCCAGACAGCCGGGCGATTAGAAGAGACCAGCGGGACGCGCTGTGCATCCGGGAGGCTTTGAAAGCTAGGTTCCTGAGTGAGCAGGGTAACCTGTGACTGTAAAGTTTGTGTACAGAGAAGCCGAACCTGCCCCCGTTTCTTTACCCAGTTAATGTTGACTATCCTCTCCAGTTACATACCCCCTTCTCCACCCCTTCCAACACACGTTTCGAAATAAAATCAGTTCTACTTTGTTAATGAACACCGTTTTCTTTACTACTGTTTTCGCGGGAATTTTTTAAAACTGGGACGCGGATTGTGGTGCGGAGCGGGTGTAGTGTAGTGACGCAAAGAAAGCTTCTAAACTCAAGGATTGACAGGCTCCGCTGTGGTGGGCTGGTTCTTTCAACGGAGCCTGTCACCCCTCCTGATCGGGACTGTGTGTATGGGGGGGCTATGTGACGGTTACAGATCTCCTGCTGTGTGGCTCTGTGATCCTGCATAAGGACCGCCGCTTAAGATCTGTAACTGCCCTCCCCCGCCACAAAGTCACAGAGCAACCCACCCCCCACTACAGAACATGAAAACCACCTCCCAGACTGACCAGGGCAACTAGTCACTGCACTGTGTATGTGCCCTGCTGCTGTACCTGCCCCCGCCTATGTACCCTGCCAAAGGTGACTGTCCTGTCCAATTACCATCCCCCTTTCCCCCCCTCCTCCAAAAGAACATGATGGAAACATTAGTTAACAGAAACATATTTTTTATTATCAACTACACATGGAACTGGGAGGTGAAACTTGGCCGGGGGCTTGTGTCAGGCGGGAAGGAAAGAACTTGTCAAATTTTGGGGAATGAGAGCTTCTGCTACTAGAGCTCTCTGCAGGGGTGGAGTGAGAGTTTGCGTGGACTCTGCCGCCTCTCCTTCTGTGCACTTTGGGTGAGGGGGGTATGGGACTTGGTGGCGGGGGAGGGCGGTTAGAGATGGACTGCAGTGGGGCTCTGTCCTCCTGCCTCCGTTCCTGCAGAACATCCACAAGGCGCCGGAGCGTGTCCGTTTGCTCCCTCAGTAGTCCAAGCAGGGTTTGAGTCGCCTGCTGGTCTTCCTGCCGCCACCTCTCCTCCCGATCCATGTTTGCTTGCTGCATTTGGCACAAGTTCTCCCGCCACTGGGTCTGCTGTGCTGCCTGGGCTCGGGAGCAGGCCATAAGCTCTGAGAACATGTCCTCCCGTGTCCTCTTCTTCCTATGCCTAATCCTCGCTAGCCTCTGGGAGTGTGATGCCAGGCTAGGTTGTGAGACAGTCGCAGATGGGGCTGTGGGAATGGGAAAAAGGGAGTGAATTCCTCAGAAAGATAAATGTAGTTGTGAACAAAGAACATAGTCTTTCTCTGTGAACAAGACCATGCACAGCACCTATCACATGCGCACTCAGCACAAGGTCGAATTCTCGGCCTTCGCATTCAGTGCCTGGGGTCTTGCACAGCACATTTGAGAAGCGTGTCAGGACAACGGAATTTCTGTTGCAGGCAGACATGGTAAGCCGTAGACTCGTGGCAGCTTAAAACTTTAATATTAGCAATGGCCTCATTTCACATTGAAATCAATGTCGGTCCCTGCTGCCAGCAATCCGGCAAGCAGGAACTCTGCTCCTGTCCCACACCCTCGCGGCTGTCCCCGGGAACGATCCCTTTCGGCTGCCCCTCTCCCGCCTCCACCGCGTGGCTGCAAACCAGCGGTTACAGTTCTGTAAAGGAACGGTAAAGCAGTCCCAACACTAACATTCCCCTACCTCATTCAAAGCAGGTCACCATGAGCGACATCACCCTCATGAGGATCTCTGACAGCGAGAAAGAGAGAATGCTCCGGGAAAGCCTCCAAAGACCAGGGCCGTATGCCGCCCTGCTGTGCAGAGCAATGATTCCCGAATACTTGCTTGTCTCGTGGCGCGGCAACGTGTCGTACTACGGAGGACCCAATAAGGCCGCTCTCCCCAGGAACCTAATGCAACGGATTTCCAATTACCTCCAGGAGAGCTTCCTCGAGATGTCACAGGAGGATTTCTGCTCCATCCCCGGACATATAGACCGCATTTTACTCTAGCTGCTGTAGCAGTGACTAAACAGTAGAGCGGCTTGGGCAGGACAATCATGCAAAACTGGACATTGCTAGATTTTTTTTTCAATAGTTGCACTGCCCATGACTGAACCGTTAAGCGCCTAGGGCAAACTAATCATGAGAAACCCATTTTTTTAATTGTTAATATTCCTGTTCTGTTAAAAATAAATGTTTAGATGTTTACAACACTTACTGGCTGATCCTTCCCCAGATTCTGTGTCCGGGGTAACGGCTGGGGACGGTTGGTAGGGGATCTCTGTAAGGGTGATGAAGAGATCCTGGCTGTCGGGGAAACCAGCGTTGTGAGTGCTGTCGACTGCCTCGTCCACCTCTTCTCCTTCCTCATCTTCCCCGTCCGCTAACATGTCCGAGGATCCGGCCGTGGACAATATCCCATCCTCAGAGTCCATGGTCACTGGTGGGGTAGTGGTGGCGGCCGCACCTAGGATGGAATGCAGTGCCTCGTAGAAACGGGATGTCTGGGGATGGGATCCGGAGCATCCGTTTGCCTCTTTGGTCTTCTGGTAGCCTTGTCTCAGCTCCTTGATTTTCACGCGGCACTGCGTTGCATCCCAGCTGTATCCTCTCTCTGACATGTCTTTAGAGATCTTCTCGTAGATCTTTGCATTCCGTTTCTTGGAGCGCAGCTCGGAAAGCACGGACTCATCGCCCCACACAGCGATGAGATCCAAGACTTCCCGATCAGTCCATGCTGGGGCCCTCTTTCTATTCTGAGATTGCACGGCTATCACTGCTGGAGAGCTCTGCATCATTGCCAGTGCTGCTGAGCTCGCCACAATGTCCAGACAGGAAATGAGATTCAAACTGGCCAGACAGGAAAAGGAATTCAAATTCAAATTTTCCCGGGGCTTTTCCTGTGTGGCTGTTCAGAGCATCCGAGCTCGTACTGCTGTCCAGAGCGTCAACAGAGTGGTGCACTGTGGGATAGCTCCCGGAGCTATTAGCGTCGATTTCCATCCACACCTAGCCTAATTCGACATGGCCATGTCGAATTTAGCGCTACTCCCCTCGTCGGGGAGGAGTACAGAAGTCGAATTAAAGAGACCTCTATATCGAACTAAATACCTTCGCGGTGTGGACGGGTGCAGGGTTAATTCGATGTAACGGCGCTAACTTCGACATAAACGCCTAGTGTAGACCAGGCCTTAGACTCCATAATCTAGAACTGGACTTATTAGTGACATACACAGCATGATCAATGTGTTTTTATATGCACTCCAGTTGTTCTCAGCAATACTATTAAGCCTATACATACTATCTTTACATTTAGTTTTGGCATTCTCTATGTGACTCTTCCACGTTACTTTCTTATCAAACTAAGAATTGAATATATTTCTAAGAATATAAAATGTTGAACTACTTGAATTCTATCTTCATAGAGATATTATAAACTCTGTTCCTCATGCCTTTAGTACAGGGATCAGCAACTTTTAGCACGCAGCTCTCCAGGGTAAGCCCCCTGGCAGGACAGGCCATTTTGTTTACCCGCTGCATCTGCAGGTTCAGGTGATCGCAGCTCCCACTGGCTGCGGTTCGCCACTCCAGGCCAATGGGGGCGGAAGGAAGAGGTGGCCAGCACATCCCTCGGCCCATGCCACTTCCCGCAGTCCCCATTGGCCTCGGACAGCGAACCGCGGCCAGTGGGAGCCACGATCGCCCGAATCTGCAGATGTGGCGTGTAAACAAACTGGCCCGGCCTGCCAGGGGGCTTACCCTGGTGAGCCGCGTGCCAATGGTTGCCAATCCCTGTTTTATAGATTCATAGATTACAGGACTGGAAGGGACCTTGCGAGGTCATCGAGTCCAGTCCCCTGGCCTAATGGCTGGACCAAATACTGTCTAGACCATCCCGGATAGCCATTTATCTAACCTACTCTTAAATATCTCCAGAGATAGAGATTCCACAACCTCCCTAGGCAGTTTATTCCAGTGTTTAACCACCCTGACAGTTAGGACCTTTTTCCTAATGTCCAACCTAAACCTCCCTTGCTGCAGTTTAAGCCCATTGCTTCTTATTCTATCCTTAGAGGCTAAGGTGAACAAGTTTTCTCCCTCCTCGTTATGACACCCTTTTAGATCCTTGAAAACTGCTATCATGTCCCCTCTCAATCTTCTCTTTTCCAAACTAAAGAAACCCAATTCTTTCATCCTTCCTTCATAGGTCATGTTCTCAAGCCCTTTAATCATTCTTGTTGCTCCTCTCTGGACCCTCTCCAATTTCTCCACATCTTTCTTGAAATGCGGTGCCCAGAACTGGACACAGTACTTCAGTTGAGGCCTAACCAGCGCAGAGAACAGCGGAAGAATGACTTCTCGTGTCTTCTCACAACACACCTATTAATGCATCCCAGAATCATGTTTGCTTTTTTTGCAACAGCATCACACTGTTGACTCATATTTAGCTTGTGGTCCACTAGAACCCCTAGATCCCTTTCTGCCATACTCCTTCCTAGGCAGTTTCTTCCCATTCTGTATGTGTGAAACTGATTTTTCCTTCCTAAGTGGAGCACTTTGCATTTGTCTTTGTTAAACTTCATCCTGTTTACCACAGACCATTTCTCCAATTTGTCCAGATCATTTTGAGTTATGACCCTATCCTCCAAAGCAGTTGCAATCCCTCCCAGTTTGGTATCGATTGCAAACTTAATAAGCGTAATTTCTATGCCAATAGCTAAGTCGTTGATGAAGATATTGAACAGAGCCAGTCCCAAAACAGACCCCTGCAGAACCCCATTTGTTATACCTTTCCAGCAGGATTGGGAACCATTAATAACTTCTCTCTGAGTACGGTTATCCAGCCAGTTATGCACCCACCTTATAGTAGCCCCATCTAAATTATATTTGTTAGTTTATTGATAAGAATATCATGCGAGACCGTATCAAATGCCTTGCTAAAGTCTAGGTATACCACATCCACCACTTCTCCCTTATCCACAAGACTTGTTATCCTATCACAGAAAGCTGTCAGATTGGTTTGACTTGATTTGCTCTTTACAATTCCATGCTGGCTATTCCCTATCACTTTACCACCTTCAAGTGTTTGCAGATGATTTCCTTAATTACTTGCTCCATTATCTTCCCTGGCACAGAAGTTAAACTAACTGGTCTGTAGTTTCCTGGGTTGTTTTTATTTCCCTTTTTATAGATGGGCACTATATTTGCCCTTTTCCAGTCTTCTGGAATCTCTCCTGTCTCCCATAATTTTCCAAAGTAATAGCTAGAGGCTCAGATAGCTCCTCTATTAGCTCCTTGAGTATTCTAGTTTCATCAGGCCCTGGTGACTTCTGGGCATCTAACTTTTCTAAGTGATTTTTAACTTGTTCTTTTTTTCATTTTATCTTCTAAACCTACCCCCTTCCCATTAGCATTCAGTATTTGTGTTTCTCTTCTTACAATATTATTTTGCAATTTTCTTTCCTGAAACCACTTTGTACACAGTTTATAATTTCTTTTTCCCAAGTATGCTACTAACCTCTCATTGATCATTCTTTCCATAATTTTGCTCACACATGACGTGAGGTCTATATGCATCAGCTTTTGTGTGTTACTTGCCAGGTTTACCTATCATTATAACCATCACTTGCTTCCTTAACTATAACTGATTATAATGGCAAACACCTGACACAGTTCATTGACGTGAACAACCTGTGCTAAATAACAAACACCTACCTTGTATGAAGTCTAAAGTTGGAGGAGCCAAGCCTGCTGGAGGTGACTTTGGAGAAGTCTTAAATTCAGCTGCAAATGCTAGTGCCACAGAAACTATTACAGAACAGATACAGGAGGAGACCCAGTGAGATTCCTGCCTTTATCCTGCTACCCACTACCAGATGCTGCAAGCAAAAACTAAGCACATTTGTAATGTTCTTCACTGTCTGTTTCCACCAGATGTGCTTTTACTTAACACTTAGTTTTATATCAATTTGATAAAATAGCTTGTTTGTGGGTTTAAAATATTTTTGGAACTAAAGTAGATTGTATCAGCCTGGCTTTTGGGGGAAAGGGACATTTTTATGCTTTTCAAGTACTTAAAGGATATATCCCTGATTTTAAAGGCAATCTCTAAAATGTTGCTTTGAAAAACTTTAAACAAGTTTGGTGGATGGAACTTTTCTATATGTGGATATGGGAACTGCAACAACAATATAAAAAGTAAATCCAGCTGGGAAATCTATAAAGAAGATGGAACGGTAAGTGATCACTTCCCTGGACTAACTATGTATCAAGGGCAAGGTAATGATGAAAACACTGAAGGAATCCCTATCTGGAGTCTTAGAAAAACATATCGGGGACTCTTTAGAAGTAAATGTGCTGAATATCTAAGAACCAGTTGTATAAGTGATAATTGACAGGAATGTCATGGTAATATAATGAAGGGAGTTGTAGCAACAGCTAACCAGCTTTATGTAAGATATCAAGTTTCTACAAACTCAGAAATCTAGTTCCCTGATAGAATGAAGATTGTAAAACATCAATTAAAGAAGGAAATAAGGCATATAAAAAGGAGCTAAAACTACAATGAATAGCAAAGACTTAATGAACTATAAAAGATGTAAAGCTGTGGCAGAAAGACTTATTAAAAAGTCAAAGACTTGGAGAAAGTACGGTGGGAAAAATGAACAAAGATTCCAAAGTTTCAGAGATATATAAACAAATTAAAAGAAGGAAGGGGTTACAGAGAAAAAACAAATTTATACCTGGTCTTATAGCAAATGATAAAATTGAAAGTTTTCACTTAGGAAAAGCAGACATTTTAGCAAGAGTTCCAAACAGTTATCAGTGATACAATCAGTGTACAGCGTTCTGTGAACAAAAAAGAAAGTTTGCCAAAGCAAACTGAAGTACTAAATGGATGGGTAACCTACAAAGAACATGTGCTGGGTGAAAATTTCAGCATTCAGGAACTCAAAAAAGCTATAGACAAAAATAAAATGCAGCTCCAGATAAAGATTAAACACCTGCCAAAAGGGAGTTTAAGAACATTATTTAAATTATGGAATAGTATATTTAGGAACGGAATACTACCAGTGATGTAACTAAGACCTTTATATTTATAAATATACAGATCCCTCCTCCTCTTCTAATTTCTGTCATATCTCATGACATCTTATCCTGGAAGTCTAAACATAACTTTTCTTACCAAATATGTTTCTTGTACACATATCATGACAGGTTTGTTTTGCATTTCAAAAACAATTTTATTTAATTCTTGACAGTATGTTATTAAATTATTTGCATTCCAGCAAAGAATCATTAGAACCATGTTGTTTAAACTACATGATTACCTTCATTTAAAAATGCATGAATGCAGTCTATAAAGAGATTGTGTATATTGTGACAGACCCAGAGCAGTGGGGTACAGGAGGTTGGTCCTATTGGGAAACAAGAAGTGGGTGGGTGAAGCCCACCCACTGCTAAAGGATCCCCCCCAGCCTAAGCGGGGGTCCACAGGACCTGGAGACCAAAAAATTATGGGGGACAACTAATAAAAGAACAGGGACAGAAGTGAGGTCAAAGGGTCAAATGAAGGGAACCATAAGAACATAAGAAAGGCCGTACCAGGTCAGACCAAAGGTCCATCTAGCCCAGTATCCTGTCTACCAACAGTGGCCAATGCCAGGTGCCCCAGAGGGAGTGAACCTAACAGGCAATGATCAAGTGATCTCTCTCCTGCCATCCATCTCTATCCTCTGACAGACAGAGGCTAAGGACACCATTCCTTACCCGTCCTGGCTAATAGCCATTAATGGACTTAACCACCATGAATTTATCCAGTTCTCTTTTAAACTCTGTTATAGTCCTAGCCTTCACAACATCCTCAGGTGAGGAGTTCCACAAGTTGACTGTGCGCTGCATGAAGAAGAACTTCCTTTTATTTGTTTTAAACCTGCTGCCTATTAATTTCATTTGATGACCCCTAGTTCTTGTATTATGGGAATAAGTAAATAACTTTTCCTTATCCACTTTCTCCACATCACTCATGATTTTATATACCTCTATCATATCCCCCCTTAGTCTCCTTTTTTCCAAGCGGAAGAGTCCTAGCCTCTTTAATCTCTCCTCATATGGGACCCGTTCCAAACCCTTAATCATTTTAGTTGCCCTTTTCTGAACCTTTTCTAGTGCCAGTATATCTTTTTTGAGATGAGGAGACCACATCTGTACGCAGTATTGGAGATGAGGGCGTACCATCGATTCATATAAGGGCAATAATATATTCTCAGTCTTATTCTCTATCCCCTTTTTAATGATTCCTAACATCCTGTTTGCTTTTTGGACCGTCTCTGCACACTGCATGGACATTTTCAGAGAACTATCCACGATGACTCCAAGATCTTTTTCCTGACTTGTTCTAGCTAAATTAGCCCCCATCATATTGTATGTTTAGTTGGGGTTATTTTTTCCAATGTGCATTACTTTACATTTATCCACATTAAATTTCATTTGCCATTTTGTTGCCCAATCACTTAGTTTTGTGAGATCTTTTTGAAGTTCTTCACAGTCTGCTTTGGACTTAACTATCTTTAGCAGTTTAGTATCATCTGCAAACTTTGCCACCTCACTGTTTACCCCATTCTCCAGATCATTTATGAATAAGTTGAATAGGATTGGTCCGAGGACTGACCCTTGGGGAACACCACTAGTTACCCCTCTCCATTCTGAGAATTTACCATTTATTCCTACCCTTTATTCCCTGTCTTTTAACCAGTTCTCAGTCCATGAAAGGACCTTTCCTTTTATCCAATGACAGCTTAATTTACATAAGAGCCTTTGGTGAGGGACCTTGTCAAAGCTTTCTGGAAATTTAAGTACACTATGTCCACTGGATCCCCCTTGTCCACATGTTTGTTGACCCCTTCAAAGAATTCTAATAGATTAGTAAGACAGGATTTCCCTTTACAGAAACCATGTTGACTATTGCTCAACATTTTATGTTTTTCTATGTGTCAGACAATTTTATTCTTAACTATTGTTTCGACTAATTTGCCCAGTACAGATGTTAGACTTACCGGTCTGTAATTGCCGGGATCACCTCTAGAGCCCTTTTAAAATATTTAAAACCAGACGGGGACACCGAGCAGAGAACCCCAGACAGCGCCCACTGCTCCTCGAAGGCGTCAAGGGAGCCAGTGGACGCCACCCAGAGGAACTCTGCCCGAATACGTGAAAGAATGGAGGACCTGAAATACACCCCACAGTCACAGGCGACTCCATCAGCCAACCTCCTCACTCTGGTTTTATAGTTGGCCTATTTCACTAGGGCCAGGAGGAGGTTGACCAGGAGGTCCAGCGACTTTGTGGGGCGATGGATAGGGAGTGCATAAATAAAAAGGTGAGGAGAAAAGTGCAACCAAAATCTTAACAAAATATCTGTGAGGAGCTGGAATAGGGGCTGCAGCCTGGCGCACTCCAGGTAAACATGCGCCAGGGTCTCCCTCACACCGCAAAAGGGGCAGGTGTCTGGGATAGGGGTAGACCGCATCAAGTACATGCCCGTGCTCACAGCTCTGTGACGGAGCCGCCAACTGATGTCCCCAGTGGGCTTCGGGATCAGAGCAGAATAAAGGATGGCCCACCGTGGCTCCTCACCCTCCAGAGGTGGCAGAAGGTCCCGCCACTTCGTATCGGGCGGGACGCGATGTGAGGACATGAGGAACATGGAGCACGAGGGTGTATAGATGTTTCCTTGGTGCGGTCCGGTACAGGAGTCTGGTAGAGGGCAAATATACTGGTCACTGGATGAGTAGTTTTCTGTTCCCTGAGTGACCAGAGCAGGGGCTGCACTAGAGTAATCAGGAACCTGCTAGAACCAGTTAAGGCAAGCAGGCTAATTAGGACACATGGAGCCAATTAAGAAGAAGCTACTAGAATCAATTAAGGCAGGCTAATTAGGGCACCTGGGTTTTAAAAGGAGCTCACTTCAGTTTGTGGTGTGAGTGTGAGGAGCTGGGAGCAAAAGGGACAAGGAGCTGAGAGGATGTGATCCTGGAAGATTGAGGAGCACAAGCATTATCAGACACCAGGAGGAAGGTCCTGTGGTGAGACTAAGGAAGGTGTTTGGAGGAGGCCATGGGGAAGTAGCCCAGGGAGTTGTAGTTGTCATGCAGCTGTTACAGGAGGCACTATAGACAGCTGCAGTTCACAGGGCCCTTGGCTGGAACCCGGAGTAGAGGGCAGGCCTGGGTTCCCCCCAAACCTCCCAATTGACCTGGACTGTGGGTTCTTCCAGAGGGGAAGGTCTCTGGGCTGTTCCCCAAGCCACATGGTGAATCTCTGAGGCAAGAAAATTCGCCAATAAGTGCAGGACCCACCAAGATAGAGGAGGAACTTTGTCACAATATGCAAATACTTTTCTGATGCTTTTGTTCTTTCAGTCTCCTTCCCTGTCTATAAAGTCCAATTAATGACCTCTATCAGAAATACTATAAATTTCTCTTTGCCTATAAGAAATACATCATCTTCTATTCCCCTTATTATCTTTTCTGACCAGAATTGTGATTTGTTGTACCAATAACTCTTTCCCCTCGCGTTTTCTTACTTCTCCTCCTACCACTGTGAATATCTTTTAGATCTTCTGCATAGGATATTTTATGGATAGTTTTAATTTTCTATATCTCTCTAGCTTGTTCCGCTGCTACACCTTTTGTGAGCTGCACTGTGCTACTGCTGGGGGAATTCTGCACCACTGCGCATGCGCAGACTTCATGTCCCCTGCAAATTTCTTTGCTTCCACATAGAAAAATGACTTTATGACAGGGAAGGAAAGGGAAGCTGTAAGAGCAGTCACGCCCTACTCCCTGGCAGTGCAGATACATTGTTTCAGGCACCCAGAGCAGCCAGTGGAGAGGTAAATCACTGTGGGTCTGGGAATACCCCAGCCATTGGCTCCTACCCTGAACCAGGATCAGCTGCTTGTCCCGGCTGGGCTGGAGGACGGTATTTGTTCTTCCCCTGCAAGGAGTGGCTGGGGCTGTGTCAAACCCACCCCCAGGAAATCCTCCCCCCCAGCTCCAGGAAGCTCAGCATTCTTCCCTGCTTCCTGCCCCATCACTCCTCAGCTCTGGGGTGAGGTGCCACTATATGGGGAGGGGCTCCCCCATCCACTCAACCCCCATGCGTCTGGACCTCCCATATCCAGACATCCCTGCCAAGCCTCACCGAGACACCCTACACCCAGACCCTCTGCCTCTGGACCCCCACACCTGCCTCCCCACTGAGCTCCCTGCACTCAAAGCCCCAGCCTGATGCCCCACCCTCCGCACCACCTAGAGCCCCCACATACAGACCCCCATGCCACTGACCCCCAACTAGCTGTGCCCAGGCCTCCACCCCACCAAGCCCCACTCTCCCAGCACCCAGACTATCCCCCCCCTGCTGACACCCCACACCCAGATCCCTCCACTGAGCCCCAACCACTTTTCCCTGGAAACTCCTGCAGAGTCTCATTGCCCCTGCACCTGGATCTCCCCCTCCAATGAGCCTCTGTGCATACAGATCCCACCACAAATAGACCCTCTTGCACCCAGATTGTCCCATGCATAATCCTCTCACCCCACACCTGGATCCCCCCATACTGAGCCCCTCCACACTTGGATCCTGCCTGGTTGAGCCTGCCTGACCACACCTGGTGCTCCTGGTACAGAGAGGCAGGGCCCCAGGGTGTTTCTGGGGCAGGCCCAGGCCTTGTGCTGTGTCAGGGTTGAGTGCAACCTCACTGCTGAGTCCATGTCCCAGGGGTAGGTGGGCTGCAGGGTGATCTCCCACCTTTGTGAAGCCAGTGGCTTATGCTCCACTGCCATGCTGGAGCCGCTGCATTTCTTTATTGGCAAATAAAACTTGCAGGATTTTAAAATATTGTGCACAGAATTTTTAAAATTTTGACACAGAACGCCCACAGAAGTAACTGCTTATCCCCACAATTGTTGCATTTTAGTACCACTCCTTTCATACACTTCTCATACAAGTGTTCTCCTTCACGTTTTCCACACCTTCTTTTCCTCTTACAGACAGCTGCCACATGCCCAAACCTTTGACATTTATAGTATCTCAAAGGGGCCAGGATATATGGTTTAAACCAGAAGAGCTGATGCCCTATTTTGACCTTATTGGGTAGTGTTGCACCTTTAAATTTTACTCACATGGCTGTAGATGGTTTGTGTTCTGCCCCTGCTGCTAATCATTTGATTAACAAACAGCACTTGGTCCTTGTCTGTACACCTTTTAATTAGATCCTCATTCATGCCAAGTGGAATCCTATACATTACCACTCTTGCTTCTGTCATATAGTTAGGTAGTTAGCAAATTGCTTTTATTGTTCCTAAAATTGTAGTTTTAAGAAGTTTCTCAGTCCATTCTTTATGTATACACTCTGTTTATAAATCTCCACCCTGCATTCTTTTAGCTCTGAATGTATCTCTGATACTTCACTTTCCATTCTGTTGTTTTCAAGGAATTAACATCTCCTACCTTTACATTTTCTGCTAGTGAATTTACAATTATATCTCAATCCTTATCTCTTACTCTCTTTTCCATTCTTGTCTGCTCTCTCTTCTTCAGATAAAGACATTTTTATTCATTTTTTATTTTTTCCTAATCTGAAGCCATTCCTCATCCCTGGCTGCATCTCATTTATTTTCCAACATAACTTCCAGCCTCTTCCTCTTGACCTGTATTTCCAGCTCAGCTCTGCTCAGCCAATCAGCCTGCCTGCCTTCCCCCTCTGCAGACCTTGCCAGCAGCGAGCTCAACCAGCCAGGCCACAGACAGCTTCTCCAGCCCACAGTCCTAACCCCCAGTTGCAGTCCCTTGTCTGAGGGAGAAAAGAGTCTACATTCTGTCCTCCAGAGAGCTCCTCCCAATTGGCTGGAATAGAAGGGAGCCCTGCCCTCCCTCTATAATACAGAGTTCCTGATCCTGGGCCCTTAAAAGAACAGGGTCCTTGGGACAGGGGCGGTTCTATGTATTTTGCCACTCCAAGCACGGCAGCCAGGCTGCCTTCGGCGGCATTCCTGCGGAAGGTCCGCTGGTAATGCGGATTTGGCGGCATGCCTCCTGGAGGTCCCCCAGTCCCGCACCTTCAGCGTACCCACCGCTAAATTGCCGCCGAAGCCACCTGACTGCCGCCCTCACAGTGACCAGCAGGCGGCCCCCGCCTCCGTGGCTTGCCACCCCAGGCACACGCTTGGTGTGCTAGTGCCTGGAGCAGCCCCTGCCTTGGGATGTGGGGGTTTGATCCAACTACTATTTACCCTGGATAGCTTCCTCCCTTCTGATATGGCTATTTTCTGAGCCTTTGTATATTCCAACACCATGGAGTTTTTTTGGCCCCCTTTATTGTTAAATGTCCAGTACACCCTGTTACAGTGCTTCAGAGTTTTAAATTCAGCCACTAATAAACCAGGTCTTCTGTGTTTACTGACAAATGGGTGTCACTTGGGCTAACTTCATTACAAGCCTGAAATTCCCCATTAGGCACATGAGCACAGGGAAGACATGCTGCCTAACTGACGGGGGTCAACTAAAATTCCATTTGCTTCTAATTACACGAGCTACCTAAGCTGCAAAGTAACAGCTAGAACAAAGTCAGAGTTGTGGATTCCTGGGTTACCAACCCTCTAAGATTGTCCTGCAGTCTCTAAGAATTAAAGATTATTCTTTGATTAAAGCCATTATGTTGTGTGATGAAATCTCCGGGACTATGCCCAACCAAAGCTGGCAACCCTACCTGACCTCCTTTTAGACCTGGTGTCTGAGATGAGTTTAATTATTGATTATGGCCCACCTCTGCAAACACTTATGCCTGTGAATTACTTTACACACATGCAAATTCCACTGAGTTCAAATAAAAGTTACTGCACATGTGTGTTGGCAGGCAGAAGACCTATATTAGAAAGATAGATTAATCTGGTAAAGTGCTGATCATCTCCTTTGAGGTGTTCTCAACTCCCACAAAAGTCAAGGAGGTACTTAATCACAAGAGGCACTTGGCACTTGCAGGTTTCTCTGCATCTACTCCCTCCCCTTCCCCAAAAACACATTCTCCATAACACATCCAAAGGCTAGAACAGGGATCGGCAACCTATGGTATGCGGCCGGACCAGTTTGTTTACCTACAGCGTCCACAGGTTCGGCCAATCGCGGCTCCCACTGGCCGCGGTTCGCGGCTCCAGGCCAATGAGGGCGGCAGGAAGCAGTGGCCAGCACATTCATCGGCCTGCACTGCTGCGATCGGCCGAACCAGCGGACATGGCAGGTAAACAAACTGGCTTGGCTCACCAGCGTGCTTACACTGGTGGGCTGTGTGTCAAAGGTTGCCGATCCCTGGGCTAGAATGTTCATAAGTCTGTACATGGTGTTGTGCAGTAAGGTCACATATTTTTTGAATGTATGCATGTGCAAGGAAAACATACCATTCGTGACCTGCAGGCAGGACCTTACTTTGAGACAGCAAATACACAACATACCAGTAGCAGGCATACTGGGGTGTGTACAGAGCTCAAGTACTTTTAGTATTCTGTTTACAAAGGTTTCATCTAACCCAGAGTAACCAATTAGTCTCTTGGGTTCTGTAGCCATGTATGGTCTTTTTGGCCAATTGAATTATATTACTTTGAAAGTATGGGAATATTGAGAGGATTCTGCTGATTCCTCATCTTCACTGTGGTTCATCCTTGAATAATATGAGAAACCAGGGCCACTACCATACATATAGCATGGCTAAAGGACACAGGCAAAGTAAATCATTTGTTTTGTTGTGAGGCCGGTATGTTCTGAAGCAGTGGAATATGGCTTCAGAATCCCATGGGCATACACTGTGACCTTTGGCAATGTTTATTACACTCAGTGTCTCAGTCCTTAAAATGATACCACTAATACTTTTCCAACATTCTCATTAGTGTGTTTGTTTGCATAATTAATACAATCTTTCTATGTATCTTTCTTAAGGGAAAAATAACCATTAACTTCTATTACCATTCATGCAGCAAGAGTTGTATCATTTCTGGATCTCTGCTACTTCTTGGGAAATATCAGATACATTACACACAGTATGTGTAATACTTGCACTTTACTGATGAGCATGTTTAGACACGCAAACGTAAATATATATGTCTGGTAGATATAGGAAGGTATCTTCTATATAAGGAAACAATTGGTATAAAGTGATGAGCGTCAATATATGTGGATTAACACCTCCGTGAAGGTAAATTGAACAAACAAATCATCATGGGTTTGTGAGCATGGTCATAGAGCTAATATATAATCATAGGACTTTGTTTATGTATGTGCATATATAGATAAACACAAATTAATTAACAGCGTGAGAAACTTTTAACAACCTTTATGGCATTTTCTGCTGCCATACAGGACTTAAAAGGTTTTAGACTATGCAAATATACTAAATGAGGGATTCTTTTGATTATTTTTTGCATGTTTTTGTTACATGCTGTTGAGTGGCAGCTTTCTGAGCGTGCTTGTAACCCAATTATGATTTTGTTGCTCAATTTACCTTTATCATTAATAGAGCAGTCTGATGGCAGCCTTAATTGTATCCCCAATCACAAATTCTGTCATAGACTGTTTAGCGACTACACTCTTTTATACCTCTTACAGCTTTATACTGCTTCCTGTAATATCTTCCACATGCATTCAGTGTAAATAATAAAGTCTCTCCTTCTCCAGCATCCTATCTACTAGATAATGCTGCCTTCCCTTTACTCTTCTAAAAATGACTGAACTCCAATTTTCAACAAGAAAGTTAACCTTTCGGCGAAGATCAGGTCTGAAAAATATAAGCCTTGAAACTGAAAATGTTACAAGGAAATGAGTGTTTGAAATTAGAGTTTTAGATTGGAAACCAAATTCAGGCTTAATTAGATAAGAATTGTATCTGCCTACTCTGTTATAGTACAGATATTTTATATCCAATTTATAGGTGATGAATGTGGAACAAAATCACTAAAATATGACTTTATATAAAATGCAACTATAGTGTCTAATGTGGGGGAAATGGTTCAGATGTCCACTATAAATACAATTTATGACAAATCTATTATCATATAATGTATAGTTTAATCCTTGGGTGTTTTGATTGCTCATTATTTAAAGAGATTTCATTTTTAAAACAATAAGGATTTTCATAGAGCTTCATAGAGTGTGAGACTAGGAGGAACCTTAGATTAATTAGCATGACCATCTACATAAAATTGCACCCAAATACCTTTGAGTCTGATGACTTCATTTAAACAAAAGCTGGGAACCAAACTGTTGTATGTCAGAGGCAGTCATCAGAACTCACTGAGGTTCCACCAATGCCAACACTCCTGTGATTGCACTGAACTGATTCGGTGAGATAAGCAGGTTATCCATTCTCCATGCTGTGGAGGAAGTTAAAAAAATACCAGGGTTTTTGCCAATCTGAACTAGGAGAAAATTCCTTCCCAACCCCAAATCTAGCGATCAGTTATACCCTAGCCAGACATCTAAAAGAGGATTTTCTGTACCATCTCATAGTGCTGGGCCACCCCAACTAGTATTCTGTCTTTAGGCATGGCAGAACTCTGATGCTTAAGAGAGAGACAACCCCACCATAAAATTAAAATTGTGCATTAGTGAGGAAAATCCTTCCTGACCCCTGCAGGCAACCAAATGAAGTTCTGATGCATGAGCTTAGATTAGTCATGATCATATATATATGAAGTTCTGATGCATGAGTTAGATTACATGATCATATGTATAATTGGTAATGAAAATGAGCTGACTTTTTTGTTTTTATTCTATTTTTAAAATATATTTCTACTGTTTTTTTCCTGTAAAATGGCTGTTGATAAGTATGAGCCTATGCTGAGAAAAAACTGCAAAAAGTGTTTACATTAGAGATGGTAGAGTAGAATCTAACTCTAATTAGGCATGAACTGAAGTGGTGTTTATTATATGTACAAAAGAAAATAGGATAGAACTCTTTTGTCTTGTTACAACAGTAAAACTGACATTTATATATTTGAATATATTTCTGAACCATTTTATGGTTCTGGTAGATTAGGTTTTATAAACATATTATCTTAGAAATGACAAACAGATTTTATTTTCCCCTTAGGACAATTAATCAATGGAATGATAAATTATGTTCATTTTTCAGAGATTTTTATGTACTTAAAATTATTGTCTGACTTTCTGTATTATTATGCTGAGGCCAAAGGAAGGGGTGGATGGCTATGCCTGCTTAGTTGCAATTGAGGAAGGTTCCCATTGTCAAAAGGCATTCTCAATTGGTCAGATACAGCCAGCAGCTGGCCCCTTCATGATACCTGATGGCATGACACATGGCACAGAAATGTAAAAGTTTGTGTCCAAAACAACATAATTTTTTCCACCAATCACCTCGTTAGTGTTTTTTCATTAGGCTGTTAAGGTATATTTTAATAATATATGTGGAATGTGTAAAACATTATGAATTAAGGTTGTTCTGAACACCCTTCATTTTTTTTTCATGTTTCTGTGTTAAAAATTGAAACCTTAATACTGAGTTAATGTAGGTTTTTGCATTTCACACACAACTATTAAATACAGCTCTTAGTGAGAAAGTGGAAAAAAATACTTTTTTTAATTTAAATCTCTCTAGAACCCTTTTATATTTTCTTCTTACTTTTTGACAATAGAATCAAGTATCATTGAGGCTTAATACATATTTTCATTGATTTACTCCATGATTGATGCCATACCTCTATTGTTTTCACAAAGCATTTTCCTACTTTTTTACAATTATTTCTACTTATATTTCTACTTTTTATATTTATGCTTGAAAAGTTTCCACCAAAAGCCAAACTCAGATTTTCCAATTGATTTATCAATGCCCTATAATATTAACAGACTAAATCTATTTTGATAGGCCAGATAATCTCTAAATTCATATTAGCAAATATACTGTGTTAGCCTCTCTTATGACAAAGATTTTTGCTGACATACATAACCTTTTACTAGAGCCTTTCATATCGTATTTGCCCTAATATGAAATCCTTCTGGAGTGTGATTCATAGCATGTGATGCCTATTACTTTGTTAGCAGAGAAGCATAACAGGAATGTATCAAGTCTGCATTCTTCAAAAATAGAAAATATCTTTACAATTTACACACCGGAATCTGCATCAAGCGCCCTGATGCCCAAGATGTTTAATTTAGAGAAAGACAATATCTTTTTTTCATTGACAGCATCCACATAGCCTACGCTACTCCTGCAGGTGATATGCTTTAAGATGTAAAATAGCTTGTATTAATGCCAAAAAATAGACTAAGTAAATTCATTTGTTTTCTGTGTCCCAGTTTCTTAAAAATTGAGTTTTACAGTTTCATTTATTTTCTCTTATGAATGAAACTCGCACTTTATAAAGCCATTTATTTAATTTATAGTCTGTCAGTAGTCCAGCCCTGACTCGAGACACATATCACCTAAAGCAGTATCGTAATGTTGGAGCTTAAAAAGAAAAGCAGACGTGTGCATGTTCGCACAACTTGCCCAAAATTCAAGCTCTTTCCTTTTATCCTTCTTACTTTGAAGCACTGCCAGGTAATCTGCTTTTCTCTGATAGTTTTATATATTTAGTGCAATTAGTTTATGGGTACTATTTTAAGACATTTTTGTTTAAGAAAAATAAATTGAAGGCCAAATAAATTAAAAAGATATAGAAGCAAATTTATGGCTAGATCACTGCATAGACATCAATGAGGTACCGTATATACTCAATCATAAGCCGGTTTGTTTATAAGCTGACCCTCCCTCCCCCCCCCCAAGATGGATAAGTAAAAATGGAAAATGTTTATGACCCATTCATAAGCCTTTGGAGGATAGGTGCACAAATGGCAATGATTCATCTTAGCAAAATCTAGTTCTAAAAATTGGAACATCATCCTAAACTAAGGAGAGAGCAGGAATTTTGCCCCCACAGAACAGTGAGAATTTTAACCTTCAGGCCCTCAGGGAAATCCTGGCACTCTGGGGCCAACCACTGAAGAATGGAGCATTTCCACTGAAGCTCAGTTTTTCAGAACTACGATCTAATCCTTCACCTTTCCTAGGGCAGAACTACTACCTACCTCTTTTTCCTTTCATTGAAGCTCTGTTGCTATGGGTTCTATAGCTACAGCAGGAATGTGACCCTGCACTTGGGCATCCTCTAAACGTATGGAGATGGATCAGCTGTAGCATTCCCGTGGTACTGAGGAGTAATTATTTTACTAAGTGCAAGTTGGAGTTGTCAGATCCTGAGTCTGGCAAGGAATCGTGATGAAGCCTTCCCATTGCATATAACTTTACAGTGTCTGATGGATATCCCATAGGCCTCAGTCATGCGATTGAAGTATTGCATTTGTTGAGACACAGTGCACAGCTTTCCTGAAACTCCCCAGTTAAAGATACCCTTGGAGCTCCGCGGCATACAGGGCAAGCACATCTTCTGCAATACACCTTAAGACAGTATGGCATGTGCTCACTAGCATAATGAGCCAGCTCTAGCGGATGGTGCAGAAGAAAGTGGGATGATAATCCTGGCCCACTAGGCGTTACTTGGTCCCAGGACTCATTGAGTGAGCAGTCCTATTAGTGTTGCCAAGGATTTTTATTTATTGTTAAGGTATTTGGTGTTTTTGTTTAAAACCCTAACTCCTGGAGTCATGTAATTTCATGACACTCTGAGCTTTCATTTAAACAACAACAACAAAAATTCTAGCCCCCATGGTTGCAGAGGAAGCTTGAAAACATGTCCCCAGTAGATCCTAAAGGCTCCAAAAGCAGAAGTTAAATTACTCTATCCACCATTTAAAACCAAACATGATTTGTAAGACAACTTCATTTTTGGGGAGCCTGATTTATGAATTTTGAATGAGATTGGCAGTGCTGTATCGCTTTCCCAAGGGCAATTGTGCCTGGCTGCTGGGCAAGGGGGTGTTACTTCTTGCTACCTGACCATCTTGCACATACACAGAGCAATAGAGCATGATCTGGCCCTTAGTGAGTATTCACAAGACATTAAAGGCACTTATTAGCCATCACCCTAGTGTCTAATAATACATCAAAGGTATGCAAAGTAATTGAACATTTGCCTCTGCTACAGCTTACTTATTGCCAAGTTTGTATTATCTCGTAAACACCTTTTAATAACATCCTTAGGACACATTTCTTTTTGTCACATTGCCCTAAGTGATTATATACTTTGCCTTTGATCATGTGTTGATTTAATTTTCAGTGCCTGAAGTTCTTCACTGATGATTCAGCCCTTGCTTTGGACTCTTCCTTTTTTATGAGTTTATTGTTTTTGTTATCTGTAATGACTGGGAATTAAATACAAAGTTATTAAGACAAAAAGGGAGTAATTTACATTTGAAAGAAGAATTGTAACAGGAAAGAAATCAGATAAAATGAGAGAACTGAAAAGGAACAAAATTAGGCCAAATGAAAATCAGAACTATAGTCAATCAAAAAGGGTACAAATCTATAATATTAGGATTGACTATAAGGAAAAATAACATGTCAAAAATCAGCATAGAAATATTATGAACTGAGATGGGGAATTGTGTGTGTGTATATGTGTGTGTATATATATATATATATTTAAGCTTTGCCTCAATTGTCAAAAATGGAGGGCTACATAATTTCTTTGGTCTGTATTTAGACACCTAAATAAGTAGCCTAATGTGGAATTGCTGGGCTCTCAACATCTTTGAGAATCAAGTCAATTATTGGGTGCCTAAAATGAACTCAGCAGCCTAATTTTAAGCAGCTATATTTGAAAAACGTAGTCTTAGATTTTATATAATCCCAGCTTTCTTGCAAGGTAGATGAATAACAGATGTGGTTATATGAAAAGTCTCATTGTATTTTATATATATAGTATATATTAAGTATGTTCTAAGTAAATAATATAATTTGCACGTGATATATTTTACAATAAGCATATTTGTAAAGTAAAAGTTCTATAATGTATTGTGAAACCTCTGAAACTCTTTCTTCAGATATATTTGTTCATAGTTTTTCAACATCCAATGTTCTTAAAATAGTATATCTCCATGGTTGAGAGTTTTCCTTGCATGTCTGGTCTCCAGCTTTCTAGTCAGTATGTGTCAGATTGTTTTTTGGTGTCAATATGGATCTTACTCTATTAATGGGGCAAAAGCCAGGTTCAAGAAAGATGTTTGGTGGGAGTGAAAGGTAATAACATTATTGCACGACAGACATAGGAGAATACTTTTTGATGCGTATCCATTCACCAAATCTGCTATCAGTTTGGCACCATCAAATGGCCAGTCGGTTGCATTTTACAAAATTCTGTTGAAGCCAGCAGGAACTGAAGATGATCAGCACCTTCCACGAGTGGTCTTGCAATTGCACAAGATCAGGCCTTTTCTGTGCTTTGGGTTATTAAAGTTATTGAACATTCACAGGGTCTATTATTTGAACTGAAATAACTGAAATTTTTTGCTTCCGCCATGTGTTTTTTTTTTTTTTTTTCCCCTCCAGAACACTAGAAGTCCGCATTATTGATTAATTTCCTTTCTCCTAGTTTTTAAAAATCAGGGTTTTTTTTTCCATTATTGAGATGAGAAGAGTGGAAGAAGAGTTAAGTCTGTCACTAAGAAAAGCTGGGATTTCTTTATTAAAACAACAAATATCAAAATGAACAGTATATGGGAGTTTATTTTGACGCTTCATATGTTTGGAGTCAGACATTTTTTCTTCAGCGGTACACATCAAATATCTGTCACGGGGTGTACGAGGCCTTTGCAATCCCCTGCTGGAGGATCCATAGTCCTACTACACCAGTGGTTTTCAAACTTTTTTTCTGGGGACCCAGTTGAAGAAAATTGTTGATGCCTGTGATCCAACGGAGCTGGGGATGAGGGGTTTGGGTTGGGAGGGGCTCAGGGCTGGGGCAGGGGGTTAGAGGGTGGGAGATGGTCAGGGCTTTGGGCTGGGGGTGCAGGCTCTGGGGTGGGGCCAGGGATGAGCGGTTTGGGGTGCAGGAAGGAGTTCCAGGTTTGGAGGGCTAAGGGCCAGGGCAGGAGATTGGGATGCAGGCATGGACTTACCTCCAGTGGGTTCTGGAAAGCAGTGCACCACGGACCACACTGTGCCCTGGAAGTGGCCAGCATCAGGTCTGGCTCCTAGGCAGAGGTGCACACGCAGCTCGGTGTGACTCTCACCCATAGGCCAATGGGAGTGTGCAGCCAGTGCTTGGGGCAGGGGCAGCATATGCAGTCCTGTGGCCCCCCTGCGTAGAAGCCGGACTGCTGCTGGCCACTTCCGGGGCACAGCACGGTGTCGGAAAAGGTAGGCACTAGCCTGCCTTAGCTGGGCAGCACCGCCGACAGGACTTTTAATGTCTCGGTTGGCGGTGCTGACCAGAGCAAGGCGACCCAGCATCTGACATGCCACAACCCAGTACTGGGTCGCGACCCATGGATTGAAAAACACTGTACTACACCATGCCCCAAGAAAGGAGCAGCAAGGTAAGTCCTCCAGGCCTGCCTAGAGAGGTTGCATGGAAGCAGCCAATCAGAGCCCACCAGGCTCAGATAAAAGGAGCTGCATGACTTTAGCACAGAGATGGGCAAACTATGGCCTGTGGGCCACATCCGACCTGCGGGACCCTCCTGCAGGCCTCTGAGCTCCTGGCTCGGGAGGCTAGCCCCCTCCCCCTCCCCTTCTGTTCCCCCTCCCCCCGCAGCCTCAGCTTACTCTACCGCCAGAGCAATGCTCTGGGTGGCAGGGCGGTGAGCTCCTAGGGCAGCTCCGCTGCAGAGCCCGGACTGACCCGGTGCTCTGTGCTGCACGGTGGTGACAGCGTGGCTGGCTCCAGCCAGGCAGTGTGGCTGTAGTGCCACCAGCTACTGGTGCTCCAGCAGCGTGGTAAGGGGGCAGGGAGCAGGGGGTTGGATAGAGGGGGACAAGGTCAGGGGAGTGGTCATGGGGTATGGTGTGGATAGGGGTTGGGTGGTCAGAGGCCAGAGAACAGTGGGTTAAATGGGGGTAGGGGTAGCGGGGACAGTCAGGAATGATAGAAAAGGTTTAATAGGGCAGGAGTCACGGGGGGAGGGATGGGGTGGCGGGGGGCAGTCAAGGGACAGGGAGAAGGGGTGGTTGGATGGGGCAGGAGTCACGGGGGTCCATCAGGAATGAGAGGAGGGGTTGGATGGGGCAGGGGTTCCGGGGCAGTCAGGGGACAGGGGGTGGGGGGGGTGGATGGGGCAGGAGTCCTCGGGGGAGGTGGAAGGGTGGGGGGGCTGGGCCTAACCGGCCATCCATACAATTTCCAAAACCCGATGTGACCCTCAGGCCAAAAAGTTTGCCTGTCCCTGCCTTAGCAGGTTAGTTCCCATCTGGAACTTGAGGGGCAATGAAAGGTGCTCTGCTCTGGACAAAGAAGATCGAGGGATAACCAGAGGTGGTTCTTGATGCATTTGGTGAACTTGGGAGAGAGGGGCTCTGAGAACTTTAACTCTGAGGTAAGGGGTGAAGATAAAGGGTCCAGGAAGAGGCCTAGGAAGAAGCAGCAATGAATCAAAGTGAGCAATACATGGCTGCTGTTTACAATGTTGCTGAGTTGGAATCTGGAGCAGAGAGTGGGCCTAGGTTCCTCACCGACCACCAGTCAAGTCCCCAAGAAGGGGGCAAAGCTTGTTTGGAAGCCTGAGTCAATGGCTGAATTTAAAGGGCTTAGAACTGGGGTTGGAGATCCTCGTGAGGGCAGATAGACAGTCCTTTTGGACTCTTTGCTACCCTGGGAGGAATTCATTTTGATTGTGTGACCTGTTTGGAGGACCAAGTCAATGAAAACCCGCCAACATACAGGGGGTGCCAGGTTTGGAAAAGGAGCGCAGTGCCGCATGCAGCAGCAGGAGGTGCTCAGGAGATTTGCAAAGAGAACAGAAACATGCACTGAATGCTGGGATAATTGCTGATCAGATATTAAGGCCAAAAATGGATTATTAGATCATGTGGATGAGGGATTTTTCACCAAAGTATTTGTGCTTTCTCCAGCCTAAATTTTATTGTGCCAAATGACAGTAATTCCATCACTCTCCTTGTGACATTTCTCCACGGTAGAGCTGGTTAGAGATTTTCTGACAAAATGTTTTTCTGTTGGAACTGCTGATTCATCAAAAGGTAAGTATTTTGTGGAAGTGTGTCAATGTTGATGAAAGTTCATCTCAAAAGAAAAGTGGGGGGGAAAACATTTTGCTGAGGCTGAAGTGTGATTTTTAGCCTCATCAAAATTATTGTTATTTTCTTTTTCAAAACCACTTTTAGTTTCATTTTTTAAAAATAAGATTGGAATAAATCACTGATTTTTTTTTTTTTTTATCAAAACAAAATGTCCTCATCAATGCAAAACATTTGTTGTTTGTTTCACAGGAAATTTTGAATTTTTTTCCTTTTGTTCTACTGGGAAATGATTTTGAACTTGCATTACTTCCATGACACACAAATATGTTTCCCGCTCAGCTCTATTCCACAGTATACTTGTGGCCAAGTTAAAGAAGTATGGGCTGGATGAATGGACTGTAAGGTGGATAGAATGCTGGCTAGATCGTCGGGCTCAACGGGTAGTGATCAATGGCTCCATGTCTAGTTGGCAGCCGGTTTCAAGCGGAGTGCCCCAAGGGTTGGTCCTGGGGCCGGTTTTGTTCAATATCTTCATTAATGATCTGGAGGATGGTGTGGACTGCACTCTCAGCAAGTTTGCAGATGACACCAAACTGGGAGGCGTGGTAGATACACTAGAGGGTAGGGATCGGATACAGAGGGACCTAGACAAATTAGAGGATTGGGCCAAAAAAAACCTGATGAGGTTCAACAAGGACAAGTGCAGAGTCCTGCACTTAGGACGGAAGAATCCCATGCACTGCTACAGACTAGGGACTGAATGGCTAGCCAGAAGTTCTGCAGAAAAGGACCTAGGGGTCACAGTGGACGAGAAGCTGGATATGAGTCAACAGTGTGCTCTTGTTGCCAAGAAGGCTAACGGCATTTTGGGCTGTATAAGTAGGGGCATTGCCAGCAGATCCAGAAACGTGATCGTTCCCCTTTATTCGACATTGGTGAGGCCTCGTCTAGAGTACTGTGTCCAGTTTTGGGCCCCACACTACAAGGAGGATGTGGAAAAATTGGACAGAGTCCAGTGGAGGGCAACAAAAATGATAAGGGGTCTGGAGCACATGACTTATGAGGAGAGGCTGAGGGAACTGGGATTGTTTAGTCTGCAGAAGAGAAGAATGAGGGGGGATTTGATAGCTACTTTCAACTACCTGAAGGGGGGTTCCAAAGAGGATGGAGCTCGGCTGTTCTCAGTGGTGGCAGATGACAGAACAAGGAGTAATGGTCTCAAGTTGGAGTGGGGGAGGTCTAGGTTGGATATTAGGAAACACTATTTAACTAGGAGGGTGGTGAAGCACTGGACTGGGTTACCTAGGGAGGTGGTAGAGTCTCCTTCCTTGGAGGTTTTTAAGGCCCGGCTTGACAAAGCCCTGGTTGGGATGATTTAGTTGAAAATTGGTCCTGCTTTGAGCAGGGGGTTGGCCTAGATGACCTCCTGAGGTCCCTTCCAACCGATATTCTATGATTCTATTTTCTATGATTCACAGTGAAACAGACCCAACTACAATATTGGGCAGCCTTTATTGATATCCATCTGACATTTTCCTCTGTTTAACTTCAGCCTATTACTACTAGTTATTTCTCATGTTCCACCATGTCTCCTCGGTGTTTATATAGTACATTTACAAAATGTAAATGTACTATATAAATCAGATTCTTTTTTAGTCATTGCTTAACCAAGTATATATAGTTACAGTAGCTCTTAGTATTATTAATTAGGTACAGAAGTGCCAGTAGCCCCCAAACTAGGTTCTGCATAAAAGTGAAGTAAAAAGACTGACAATTTATCACTTAAAAGTTTGTAATCTAGATTACTGATAATGAGGTACACTGGATAGATCAGACCAAAAAAAAAGGATGAAGGTAGATGGTGGATGATATATCAGTAATCTAAGAATATTCTTATGTGCACACCATTTTTTTCCTATGAATCACTTTCTCTAGCCCCCAGTTTGTTTTCCACTATTTTTAGAACTCCCTCTACTTGCCTGTCTTTCTGGTATTAATTGGCCTGTAACAGAACATAGTATTCAAGTAATATACAGAAGGATTCTGATCTCTGATATACTTCTGAGTACAGCCAAAGATCACATTGGCCAAATTTGCTACTATATTACGATCTAATGTGCTGTCCATTGTCAATTCTATAATCTTCTCCTCATTATGGTGTTCATTGTTTCTCTCTGTTACTGTGCATTTGTGCTTTTCTTTATTGCTGAAGCCAGTAAGATTATAAGGACATTGAAGAGGCTGAATGATCTTCTGCCATCTTGACTGTTAAACTAGGTCTGAAAGTTTAGCCTCATAATGAAAAATGTAAAGGGAATCAGTTTAGAAGTTATTCTGAAACAGATTTTTGAGGAGTTTCAAAATAGTGTCAATCTTCATAGGGTCAGTAAAGTAGAGGTTAAAGATATTCATGCTTTTGGTTTGACTTATTGCAAAGGTAAGTGACAGATGGGATGATCAATGTAATTATCTAAAATATGATTCTTGCAGTGTCTATGGATGGTTTTGTGTTCTTTTCAAATGTTGTGGTGGATAAGACAATGTTTCACTGTTTATTTACAAGGGGAAAAAAGGTTGAATATACTCACAATTCAATATTTAATTACATAGGGCAAATTCATGCCCACATCCCTTTTACATGCAATGTATGCAGTGAGGGAGTAAGGGGCCCAGAATTACCTCGGCTATGTTCAGCGGGTGCTACAGAATTGTTCCCCCTTGGAGTGATATTTCAAAATAGGATGGTGAGGCAAGGCTGGTCTTGGAGGTAAGCTAAGTAGATGGCATCCTAGGGCAAGGGTTGGCAACCTTCAACACGCGGCCCATCAGGGTAATCCACTGGTGGGCCGCGAGACATTTTGTTTACATTGACCATCCGCAGGCACAGCCCGCTGCAGTTACCAGTGGCTGTGGTTCACCGTTCCTGGCCAATCTGAGCTGCAGGAAGCGGCGCATGCTGAAGGTTGACGATCCCTGTCCTAGGGCATTTCACTTTTAGGGTTAGCTCCTGCCTAATCAGGGTAGGGGAAAGTGTCTGCCTTTTTTAAAAAAAAAGTCCTGCACCACATGAGCAGCAGACAGGGGATGGAAGCTATCATACTATTCTGTATCAGATACTGGTCACAGAGCTTGCCTATACAAAACAAATGGGTTCATCATAAGATCATATATTGCTCTGCCAGGTATGGCTGAGTTTCCTTTAAATAAGGTATTTTACACACAGCATCACCTCATGGCTGAACAGTATAATACAGTTAAGCTTCCATTACAGAAGCCACATCACCAATGCAGCTCTAACCTGGACAAACAGAACCCAGCAGTGGTGGGAGTATTGTCTGCCTCTTTAAGGGGGGAGGTCTCCACACCACCACAAGCATTATAGATAGTTAGTCTGAAATTCCTACAAGCCCTGTAGTGATGGGTGGAGAGGGAATTGGAATAGGCAGAGCCATAGCTTTGCCCTTTGGTTAAAGAAGATAAAAGCTGGATGGAGAGATCTCAGTGTACCAAGAAGGAGGGAGAGCTGTAAACCTGCTCTCTGTAACATTTCATGTGATGAAGCACACTGTCCTTTGTGGGCTGTCCATCTGTACTGGTTAGTGCATAAAAGAGGGTGGAGCAAGTGCTATTTTTTTTTATTTAAAGCATTGTCACTTATAAAGGAGAGAGAGAGAGTCTCCTCCACTCTCTGGCTTTACTATTGGTTGCACTGGTGTAGGCATAGGGTAACTCCACTGATGAAATAAGAACATAAGAACGAACAGGAGCCACTAATAGGGGTTGTTAACAGGGAGTTTCCACAGGGAATTTGGAAGGGGAGTGGGAAGGGGGCGAGGTACACTTGCCATTCTTTAAAACCTTTAAACTAAACTATAATCAAAACTTCTTGATTTAAACAAAAACCCTTTCATTAACCTAGGTAGCTGCAGGAGAGAATACAGGCAGAATCCCAGCAGCAGAGGGGGGCTATTCTGTTTATTGCACTTAGTGTAGCATGCATGATTACCTGTCCTGTGGACGGGTGGTGTATGTGTGCTTTCGGTGCAAGGAGCTCCTGGCCCTCAGACCGCGTACAGGCTTTGGAGGCCAGGGTGGCGGAACTGGAGGAGCTAAGGGAGGCAGAGAGGTATGTTGATGAGGCTTTCCAGGACACTGTAGATTTCTCCCACCTCCAGTCAGACAGCCCCTGCACTGTTAAGGAGGATGAAAGGGATCTATTATCGACCACCTGACCAGGACACTGATAGTGATGATGAAATGCTAAGGGAGATTAGAGAGGCTATCAAAATAAAGAACTCAATAACAGTGGGGGATTTCAATTATCCCCATATTGATTGGGTACATGTCACCTCAGGATGAAATGCAGGGACAAAATTTCTCGATACTTGAAATGACTGCTTCTTGGACCAGCTGGTACAGGAACCCACAAGGGGAGAAGCAATTCTTGATTAGTCCTGAGTGAAGCGCAGGATCTGATCCAAGAGGTAACTGTAACAGGACTGCTTGCAAATAGTGACCATAATATAATAACATTTAACAGTCCTGTAGTGGGAAGAACACCTGAACAGCCCAACACTGTGGCATTTAATTTCAAAAAGAGGAACTATGCAAAAATGAGTAGGTTAGTTAAACAGAAATTAAAAGGTACAGTGACTAAAGTGAAATCCCTGCAAGCTGCGTGGACACTTTTCAAAGACACCATAATAGAGGCCCACCTTAAATGTATACCCCAAATTAAAAAAACAAAAACAGTAAAATAACTAAAAAAGAGCCACCGTGACTTAACAACCATGTAAAAGAAGCAGTGAGAGATAAAAAGGCATCTTTTAAAAAGTGGAAGTCAAATCCAAGTGAGGTAAATAGAAAGGAGCATAAATACTGCCAAATTAAGTGTAAAAATGTAATAAGAAAAGCCAAAAAGGAATTTGAAGAACAGCTAGCCAAAAACTCAAAGGGTAATAACAAAAAGGTTTTTTAAGTACATCAGAAGCAGGAAGCCTGCTAACCAACCAGTGGGGCTCCTGGATGATCGAGATACAAATGGAGGGCTTAAAGAAGATAAAGTCATTGCAGAGAAACTAAGTGAATTCTTCTGTCTTCATGGCTGAGGATGTTAGGGAGATTCCCAAACCTGAGCTGTCCTTTATACATGACAAATCTGAGGAATTGTCACAGATTGAAGTGTCATTAGAGGAGATTTTGGAATTAATGGATAAACTTAACAGTAACAAGTCATCGGGACGAGACGGTATTCACCCAAGAGTTCTGAAAGAACTCAAATGAGAAATTGCGGAACTATTAACTATAGTTTGTAACCTGTCTTTTAAATTAGCTTCTGAACCCAATGACTGGAAGATAGCTAATGTAACGCCAATATTTAACAAGGGTTTTAGAGGTGATCCCAACAATTACAGACCGGTAAGTCTAACTTCAATACCAGGCAAATTAGTTGAAACAATAGTAAAGAATAAAATTGTCAGACACATAGAAGAACATAAATTGTTGGGCAAAAGTCAACATGGTTTCTGTAAAGGGAAATCATATCTTACCAATCTATTAGAGTTCTTTGAAGGGGTCAACAAACATGTGGACAAGGGGGATCCAGTGGACATAGTGTACTTAGATTTCCAGAAAGCCTTTGACAAGGTCCCTCACTAAAGGCTGTTACGTAAATTAAGTTGTCATGAGTTAAGAGGGAAGATCCTTTCATGGATTGAGAACTGGTTAAAAGTCAGGGAACAAAGGGTAGGAATAAATGATAAATTCTCAGAATGGAGAGGGGTAACTAGTGGTGTTTCCCAAGGGTCAGTTCTAGGACCAATCCTATTCAACTTATTCATAAATGATCTGGAGAAAGGGGTCAACAGTGAGGTGGCAAAGTTTGCAGATGATACTAAACTGCTCAAGCTAGTTAAGACCAAAGCAGACTGTGAAGAACTTCCAAAAGGTCTCACAAAACTAAGTGATTGTGCAACAAAATGTCAAATGAAATTTAATGTGGATAAATGTAAAGTAATGCACATTGGAAAAAAATAACCCCAACTATACATACAATATGATGGGGGGCTATTTTAGCTACAACTAATCAGGAAAGAGATCTTGGAATCATCGTGGATAGTTCTCTGAAGACGTCAACGCAGTGTGCAGCGGCAGTCCAAAAAGCAAACAGGATGTTAGGAATCATTAAAAAAGGGATAGAGAATAAAATGAAGAATATCTTATTGCCCGTATATAAATCCATGTTATGCCCACGTCATGAATACTGCGTACAGATGTGTGTCCCTAGCCTCTGTTTGTCAGTGGGTGGAGATGGATGGCAGATCATTTGATAATTACCTGTTAGATTCACTCCCTCTGGGGCAGCTGACATTGGCCACTGTCAGTAGACAGGATATTTGGCTGGATGGACCTTTGGTCTGACCCAGTATGCCATTCTTATGTTCTTAATGGCTATACTGGATCAGACCACAGGTCCATTTAGCCCAATATCCTCTGACAGTGGCCTATGCCAGGTGCCCCAGAGGGGGGGAGGGATAGCTCAGTGGTTTGAGCATTGGCCTGCTAAACCCAGGGTTGTGAGTTCAATCCTTGAGGGGGCCACTTGGGGATCTGGGGCAAAATTGGTACTTGGTCCTGCTAGTGAAGGCAGGGGGCTGGACTTGATGACCTTTCAAGGTTCCTTCCAGTTCTAGGAGATAGGATATCTCCATTATAAAAAAACAGGTAATCATCAAGTGATCCATCCCCTGTCACCCATTCCCAGCTTCTGGCAAACAGAGATTTAGGACACCATCCGTGCCCATCCTGGTTAATAGGCATTGATGGACCTATTCTCCATGAATGTATCTTGCTTTTTTTTTTTAATCCCTGTTATAGTCTTGGCCTTCACAACATCCTCTGGCAAGGAGTTCCACAGGCTGCCTGTGCATTGTGTGAAAAAATACTTCCTTTTGTTTGTTTTAAACCTTCTGTCTATTAATTTCATTTGGTGACTCCTAGTTCTTGTGTTATGAGAAAATGTAAATAACACTTCCTTATTTACTTTCCCCACACCAGTCATGATTTTATAGACTTCTGTAATATCCCCCCTTAGTTGTTTCTTTTCCAAGCTGAAAAGTCCCAGTCTTATTAATGTCTCCTTATATGGAAGCCATTCCATACACCTAATCAATTATGTTGTCCTTTTCTGAACCTTTCCAATTCCAATATATCTTTTTTGAGACGGGGGACCACATCTGCATGCAGTATTAAAAATGTGGGGATAACTGGATTTATATAGAAGCAATATGATATTTTCTGTCTTATTATCTATCCCTTTCTTAATGATTCCCAACATTCTGTTAGCTTTTTTGACTGCTGCTGCACATTGAGTGGATGTTTTCAGAGAACTTTCCCAAAGAACAACAAGATCTCTTTCTTGAGTGGTAACAGCAAATTTAGACCCCATAATTATATATATATATATATAATTGGAATTATGATTTTCAATGTGAATTACTTTGGATTTATCAACATTGAATTTCATCTGCCATTTTGTTGCCCAGTCACCCAGTTTTGTGAGATCCTTTTGTAGCTCTTCATAGTCTGCTTGGAACTTGACTATCTTGAATAGTGTTGTATCATTTGCAAATTTTGCCATCTCACTGTTTACCCCTTTTTCCAGATCATTTATGAATATATTGAATAGGACTGGTCCCAGTACAGACCACTGGGGACATCACTATTTATCTCTCTCCATTCTGAAAACTGACCATTTATTCCTACCTTTGTTTCCTATCTTTTAACCAGTTACCAATATATGGGAGGACCTTCCCTCTTACCCCAGGACAACTTACTTTGCTTAAGAGCCTTTGGTGAGGGACCTTGTCAAAGGCTTTCTGAAAATCTAAGTACACTATATCCACTGAATCCCCCTTGCCCACATGCTTGATGATCCCCTCAAAGAATTCTAGTAGATTGGTGAGGCATGATTTCCTTTTACAAAAACCATGTTGACTCTTCCCTAACAAATTATGTTCATCAATTGTCTGACAATTTTGTTCTTTACTGTAGTTTCAACCCGTTTGCCTGGTACTGAAGTCAGGCTAACCGGCCTGTAATTGCTGCGATCACCTCTGGGGTCCTTTATAAAAATTGGCATCACATTAGCTATCCTCCAGTAATTTGGTATAGAAGCTTATTTAAATGATAGGTTACAAACTACAGTTAGTAGTTATACAATTTCACAACTGAGTTTATTCAGAACTCTTGGGGTGAATATCATCTGGTCCTGGTGACTTATTACTGTTTAGTTTATCAGTTTGTTCCAAAACCACCTCTAATGACACTTCAATCTCAGAAAGTTCCTCAGATTTTTCACCTAAAAAGAATGGTTCAGATTTGGGAATTTCCCTCACATCCTCAGCTGTGAAGTCCGATGCAAATAATTCATTTAGTTTCTCTGCAATGGCCTTATCTTTGTAATTGGCCTGTCCACTTCAAACCAGTAGTGGGGAATTATACATTAAGGATCAGAATTGATACTTGGTGCATTTTTATTCCATTCCTGGCTTGCTTATTTGTTCTTTATATTTGTAGTATATGGTATGGACATCTAGAGCCCTTTGTAGGTATTTTTATAATATTTTGCATAAATCTAAATAAATGTCATTTTGGCTTCTGTTATGCCCCAATACAGGTGGGAATTATTTTGCAATTATTACTTCACAGTGTTCTGAGAATGCACAATGACTTATTATTTTATTTGTAATATCAGTTTAAATGCTGCATTATGAAAGGTACTGCCTATATTCCTGCCACACTGCAATATTTTAAAATACTGTATATTCAAAGATTGCTAAGAAAGATACTGTAGAAGTTCAGCCATTTCATTTGCTACATAATCTCATAGATTAGACTAATATCCATTTACTGGCTTCTGTATTAATATTGACTAAACCGAACCACTTGACCTCACTTCTCACAATTTATGGTGTCAGATTCCCTCACTGGATTATTATATGGTCTGTTAAATGTAACTGTAAATAATATATATTTTTAAAGAAAGTATATCCCAAATTTGAAAGCCTAGTAAGAGTTTAATTTAAGTTAAAGGAGAATTTGTAACCATGAGATAACAAATAATTTTTATATTCCGTTTTTGTGTGGTGCTCTTAAAGATCTTCCTCACATAGGTCACACTCTCAAATAATATAAAGTACTTATATTATTTATACACCATAAGGGGTTAATTGCAATGAGTTCATCTGCTTGTCTAAGGACAATGTCTAAGAAGCCTGCTTATGTGCTAGGGTTCATAATTCCTAAGAATCCTCCAGGCCTCTTTTTTTTCTTTCATGTGAAGCAAGGTCTTTTTCACATATGCCTAATTACTACTATGAACAGTGTGTGCAGAGTCAATTGAAATCACATACATTACACATTCATACAATTGAGGGGAACATATGGATGTAACTGAAAGCACCCCTGTATTCACCATGTGTATTCACACCAGTCTTGCAGTAATGATTGTACATTGAGGTATCATTTGAAAACTAATAACTCGCAGGTCAATATCATGGTGAACTATATGTAGAAACATTATAAGAACCGCCATATGGGGTCAGACCAATGGTCTATTTAGCCCACTATCCTGTCTCCTGACAGTGGCCAATGCCTGGTGCTTCAGAAGGCATGAATAGACAGGTAATCATCAAGTGATCCATCCCCTGTTGCCATTCCCAGCTTCCGGCAAACAGAGGCTAGGGACACTTCAGAGCATGGATTTGCATCCCCTCACATCCTGGCTAGTAGCCATTGATGGACCTATCCTCCATGAATTTATCTAGTTCTTTTCTGAACCATATTATAGTCTTGGCTTTCACAACATCCTCTGGCAAAGAGTGCCACAGGTTGACTGTACATTGTGTGAAGAAATACTTCCTTTTGTTTTGTTTTATACCTGCTGCATATTCAAGTTATTAAATCCTCCTGTATGATGTTCTTAGCACATGTTCAAAACCACACAGCCATACCCAGGCCGAAGTCGGCAAACAGGTCTGTCCTAAACAAAGGCATATGTTCTTAATTTGCATTTAAGCAGTAAACTGAGTCATCAGGCAGAAAGAGGGAAGGGAGGAAACAAAACAAACCTTACATGAAGCCATACGGGGGGGGAGGGGGGAGAGAACCAGCAGGGAACATCCTTCCACACAGATTCCAAGGAATTAAACTATAACAAGGAGGGGCAAGCACCCCAAGAGACCCCTCTTCTCTCTTCCTGTCCATCTCATTCTTTGCACCTGAGAAGACAAAAGAGGCCGTTGGACTCTGGGCGAAGGGTCCTGACCTAAAGAGTTTAGTCAATAATGCTGCTGGAAGCATGTGGTGAGAAACTTTGCTATGAATTGAATACAGTTTGTTAAATTAGGCACTAGAAAAGGTTTATCTTTACAAGAAAAAGAAACATTTCTGACTTTTATGCCTCATTGTTTGTACTCACTTAAAATCTATCTCTTTGTAGTTAATAAACTTGTTTTATAGTTTTATCTAATCCAGTGTGTTTAAGTGTAAGTGTCTGGGTAACTTTATTTAAGGTAACAGACTTTTGTATATTATTCCCTAACAGGAATAATGGACTTAATACATTTGAACTGTTCAGGAGAGGGCTGGACAGTACAAGACATACATTTGGGGGGAGGGAGAGGGAGGGAAATCTGGGATTGGAAGTGTGTTGGGGTTACCCAACAGAGGTAACAAAGGCTGGCAAAAGCCAGGGTGCAAGCCAAGTGTGGCTGGCAGGCTGCAGTTACACACAGATACTCAGCGTGTGACTTGCATGCTGTAAGGATGTTTATGAATGGCCCAGAAGGGAGCTACTGCAGCAAGGTATTGTACGGCACCCAAACGTGCAGTGCAGGGGAAACACAGACCTTCACTAGTCTGGATTGCACTCTGGTATGTTAAACATACTCATTTTTATTGAATGATAATGACAGTACAAGTATCAGAGGGGTAGCTGTGTTAGTCTGTATCTGTAAAAAGCGACAAAGTCCTGTGGCACCTTATAGGCTAACAGACGTATTGGGTATTCACCCACAAAAGCTTATGCTCCAATACGTCTGTTAGTCTATAAGGCGCCACAGGACTCTTTGTCCCAATGACAGTACACACAACAAAATACTTTAAGACATTATCTATTTCCATTATCACAAAGGATAGTTACATTATTTACATAGGAGATGAGACTGAATGGGTTGAGATGAATAAATATTAAAATAAGAGATGAATGCCTTACCCACACACACCCCACCCCCCCCCACACCCCAAACCTGGAACAAAATAATTTTAATTTGAATGACAAAAAGCAAAAATAAACTTTTTTGCAAGATATCATTTATAATTCCTGCATTTCTATCAGCTGATGTAACTTATTTGGCATTGACAGTTCCATGCATTTGTTTTAAAGTTACCACTTTTCTCGGCAATTTCATGCCTCCCATTTATGCTAATTTCAAGAAAGTACACCAAAATAGTCACTTCTACAATTGCATGTCTTGTAATGTTTGTGAATTATAGACATTAAAGATGGAGATGACCTATTCAGTCATCACATCTAGTGCAGGATTGTCCCCTTTGTGAATTTACTGCTATATTTTTTCTGTCTAATGTTAATTGACCAAAGTATGTGCAAGGGTTCCACCTTGGGATGCTGTTTTTCTGTCAGTATCCCATTACTAGGAAATATTTCTTGATATTCAGCCTCAATTTTACCTTTCTAAAATGTCATACCATTACTTTTACTTATAGTCCCTGGTACAACCCTAGATAATTCCTCTTCCTTCCTGGTGATATTACATATTTTTTTTTCAGATGTTTATAAACTATGGGTAACATTTTCAAAAGGGCCTAAATCCCATTTTCTAAAGGGCCAGATTACAAAAGGTATCTAAGTGCCTAATTCCCTTCGATTTCAATGAAAGTTGGGCATGTAAATACCTCCAAAATTTTGCCTTAAATTACTAGGTCTCATTACACATTGTCACTTAGGGCAAGGTTTTTTTTCCAAATGTATTTAAGTTCCTGAGGATGCAGATAGGCACCTAGTGGCATTTTCAAAAGTGCTTAAGGGCATTAGGAGGTTAATTCAGTTATTCATCCAGCTCTACCTACATACCTTTGAAAAAATTTGAAAATTTGGCCCTATGCCTCTTAGTAGTTTGTTTAGCCAAGGCATATATATTTAGTTCTTTTCTTTCTCTTCTCTGAAGTCCCTCCAGTTTGTCTATACCTGTATTTTTCATGAGCTATCCAGAAGTGTACACAATATTTTGGACCAGATTCTTTGTCCCACTTTGTTCTATCTGCATCACTGTGGTGGTACAAGCATGGGTCAAACTCCAGTGAGCATAGAGTCATCACAGGGGGCATGGCAGCATGGGGATGGTCAAGAATGTTGCTGGCAAATGGCTTCGTAGGGGTCAGAGTCATCTGGCATGTATTAGATTTTTGCAGCATCAGAACTGCTCTATGATGGGGTTAAGGATTATGTAGAATCAGCCCCAATTTGAGGAAGCCAAAACTGTAGGCTGTAAGAGAGACTCCAGTTTTCCAGCTGCAGTCACCCTAAGGACATACAGAGAGTGGCTCTCAGCATGCTATTTTGTGACAAGATAACTCTATGCTGGCAGCTCCATACTGAATTGTGCTGCTGTTGCTGGGAGTGGCAGTGAAAAACAAGGGAGCATCAGTCTACGTAATACTGAAGGTTTAATAAGACACCATAGATGCTGAAAAGCCATCTGTAAGAGGAATGCCTCATTTGTTTCAGTGTTCATTTTAACTGATAGTTTTCTCTGAATAACATGTTTTACTGTTTGTGGTTGGTGGCAAGTTATCACCTTGAAATGCCTGGGAGGAACTGCCAAGATAACATGGTAATCGGAGCCTGACTCATGATGTTATTTAGACTTGTTAATGACACAAAGGAGTGGGTAATGGAGAGGTATGTGACACTTGTAGGAAACTGATATGTTCTCAAATGGCATTTGTATAGTATATGCTAACATCAGAAAATTAATATTTCCTTTGCATCATTCAAACCAAGAAGACATCACATCAAAAAAGTAAGCACCCTAATAAGTGGCAGACTCTGCCACATGAAACAGGCAAGTCCTTTTTCCTAAAGGCCACATTCTTATACCCTTACTCACTCTGACTAGTTTCAGAGTAACAGCCGTGCTAGTCTGTATCCGCAAAAAGAAGAACAGGAGTACTTGTGGCACCTTAGAGACTAACAAATTTATTAGAGCATAAGAAGTGGGCTGTAGTCCACGAAAGCTTATGCTCTAATAAATTTGTTAGTCTCTAAGGTGCCACAAGTACTCCTGTTCTTCTTTTCACTCTGACTAGTATCTTAATCCGTAAGTAGTCCCAGTAACTCCATTGGAACTATTTGTAGATTAAGTTCCAGATCCACAAAGGGACTTGGGCATTATGATGCTCAGTGTCACAGCCCCTAACCTTTAGGTGCTTAGAAATTCACTATTCACAAAATACTATTCACTATGTATGAATAACTAAAGAGTCAGTGGTGCAAGGAGACTGGACTGTGGGTCTCTGAGATAGTGCCCTAAGTACTGGACTACAGAGTCATTTTCACAAGCTCTGGATTACATACTTAGAGTCAGTGGGTCAAAGTGGAACAGGTTCCACATGAGACTGAGGGAACGGCTCCTTCCCTACATGCATACACCATAGTTCAGCAGTTAGAACACTCTCCGGGAAGGTAGGAGATCCCTGTTCAAATGTTTTGTCCCCACCTGATAGAAGAGGGAATTGAAGTGAGTGTTTTAACTACTGGGCTAAAAGTTATAAGGTGGATACCACCATCACCACCTCATCCTTTGGTGGCCAGATTTTGAATGTGACCCTATCCAGTAGGTAGCCTCTGAGGTCACCTACTGGATCACACCCCACAGGTGCGACAGGCACTCATTCGTTTTGTGATCGTGTTGGGGTTTAGGTGGACGATAGGCAGCTGGATGCCTATCCCAAGGCAGCAGTTTGCATGCCCAGGGAAAGAAACGTAGGTGCTGAGGGAACTTTTATAGCAAAAACTTAGGCACAGAACAAATACAAATGCCTATGGGATGGCAGCCAAATTGGGTTTTGTGTACCACTGTAGTGCCTAAGACTGGAACTCAGGCACCCAAATCTGGGGTTTAGGCACCTAAGTACCTTTGTGGCTCTGAGCTAAGGTATTATTCAGAATGAGGAAGGGTATTAGAATATGGCCCAAAGATGTTTACTTTGGTAAGTGATTTTACCCTAGCAAATTGCTGCTGAAGGCAACGACTTGGAGTTTGCAGGTCATCTGTAATCTGTATGTTTTTGCTGTGGGTTGAACAACAATTCTGAGGATAATTAAGAATGTTTCTTCAGGCAGTGAGCTGTGGAAAAGAATGATGCAACATAGCAACTTGGCTTTCCAGGTGTGAGATGGATAGCTTCCCTGCGGACAAGTGTTAGCAGACCTTCTGATACTGGATAACTTGTAACAACTGCAGCACTGGTGAAAAGTAAGATATTCTACTTAATCTGATGCAGAAACTGTAGTAGTGGACATCAAAAATATTTACTATTGTGAAAGCCCAAGACCGGAGAAAGACCAACGAAAGTTTTATTTTTGTATAGTCTTTCAGCAGCTCCCTCATGCAAGCAGTGATAATCTTGCTACAGTGTTCACTTTTAATACTACAACTGACTACGCTGCCATCTGTGTGTATCATCTATCAAAATTAATAAAATAATTGGTTAACTTTATTAATATTTTTGGTTTAACTCAATGGAGTATGATTGCCACACCTTGAGGTTTCCATGGAAGGGTAGGATTGGCTGCAACATCAGCACATTTCCATCATGGCTTTGCAATTGCTTTTACCCAAACAGCAAAGGAGAATGGCAGCCGCAACATGTTATATAACCCATGAAAGCAAGAAATAGATTTGAAACAGGCACTGGGGGAGGAGAGGGTTTGGCTTTGTTGCATCTGTGCAGATTGTTGAGGTTAGGAAAAAAAGATGTACATGCACTAGCAGAGCTAGTAATTGCACCAGCAGTCCTTTGCCCTTACAAAGGATCACTTCTGCCAGTAAAATAAAAATGTCTAGATTAAATCTTGGCCTATGGTCTGATTGTACCTTTTCAGCAACACAGAAGCATCTGTAAAGTCAGTAGATTTAGCTGGATCAGTGCTAGGGAATCCTCACATAATGCAGTGTCATCTTTATGGTTCCTATGCCACTCTCCCAGTGTCCCGGCGCATGTCTGTGGAAAAGGGGACATAGCTGTAGTAATCTCTGGTTGCCAGAAGGGCCCAGTGAAACCATAAACAACTGGTGTAAGTCAGAGCAGCCTTTAGGCATTAGTATTGACATCATTTTTAACTTTGTTGTTTCATGGGAATTAAACATATACCCTGAATTCTCATAGCTTGCTCTCACAACTAGCAAATAAATGTGAAATTTTCTACTACAATACTGTAATTATACTAACTAGCAGCCCCTTTGTTTAAAAATTCAGAGCAGGAACATAAAATATGCCAATTTTTCCCCATAAAAATAAGGTCCTGTCTAATTAAACATTTAAATATTTTATTTGGAAATGTGTGATTTTTAACAATTTTCAGTTTGCTATTTAAAATTAGTCATTTAAATGTCCGGGTGACATGTTAAATGGGTTATGCTGGATAACCTCAGCCATATCACACAATATTACTTGACATAAAGGAGCACAACAGAACTTCGGGTTCATGAAGGGTTCATCCAGTAGACATGCCAGTTTGGAAATACAATTAAAAAAGATGTCTTAACTTTCTAAAGGCCTTGCTATAAAAGGAAAGGAATTAATACTATGTTTTACAATTATTTCCCCCCCTGCAGCTAATTATCAAACTGTAATATCTTGGACAGATCTCTTCTGATTTCCCACTAAGACTTTGGAAACCATTGTGTCATGGGATGGATAGATCACATGCTGGCCTGGCAACCTAGAAGTTAATGCAGCAACCACTAGCCAGCACTGATTGGCAATCCCACACAGCTAGGAGAATAAAAGAGCTGAGAAGCAGAGGGGCAGGGTGGCTGCTAGAGAAGCAAGCAAGCTGGAGAAGGAAAATTCTGCCATCAAGCTGATGAGAAGATGCTTAGAGAAGGGGTGACTGGATGCACATACTGGAGAAGGCTACAGAACCAAGAGAGTTAGGAAGGAGCTCAGGGCACAGCAGCAGGAATTTTTGAGGCTTGATTCTGTCTGCCTTATTTAAGGGCCTTGAGCCAGAACTCAGAGGAGTGGGTGGGCAGGCCTGGGCTCCCCTACTGATCCCTCAACAGAGACTTAAGAACCAAAGGTCTCTCCAGCCCCCCTGAGGACAAGGACTAGTTAACTCTCCCTAGTAGGAGGGGAAACCTGTACCCCTATTAGGGCTAAGAGAAACACCCTTCATAGCCCTGAATGGGACTACCATAGAGATTCAGACTAGGTCTATACTAAGGGGAGGGGGGTCGATTTAAAATACGCAAATTCAGCTACGCAAATAGTGTAGCTGAATTCGGCGTATCCTATTCGACTAACCCCACTGTGAGGACAGCGGCAAATCGACTGCCGCAGCTCCCCTGTCGACGGTGCTTACTCCTCTTAATGAGGTGGGAGTAAGCGCGTCGATTCAGGGATCGATTGATCCGTCTAGATGAGATGCGATAAATCGATCCCCCAAGGGATCGATTTCTATCTGCCAATCCGGGTGGGTAGTGTAGACTAGCCCTCAGGCAAAATTTTAATCAACAGTATTTCCCCTCCTCCCTACCCCCACCTCCCGGGGAATTACATGGCAGCAGCAGAGGAGGAAAGGGCCTCTCTTCTAACCACTAGGTTAGTGATACTTAATTAGATCTACCCGTGGGCCGACTTGAGAATTTTATGATAAGAGGCTCCCATTTGCTGACAAAAAAAAAAAAATCTTCTGCCTATAAATAAAGACCTTGATTGCAACATAGGTATTAGTGTTTCTATCTTTTAACAATGTTCATAAATCAACATTATTGCCTGTGTTTGTGGCAATATCTAATGGGAGCAGTGACATCGGTGATCTCTGGCAAGCTCTGTGAAAAGTGGTTTGTAGATGGTCAGGGCATGGTATGTGCACTGGTGTAGAATCTCATCTGTCAGGCGACTGCAGTGTTGTTGTTTTTTTAATGTTCATGGTAGAAAATCCAGATTCACTGAGGTCCATCGATCGGAACATCATTAAAAGATAGATGGTTAGATTCTGGCTATTCTGAAATTGGTCAGCATATTGAGTCCAGAAATCACAAAGTCCCATTGTCTATGAATTTTGCCTTCAAGACACCTGAGCTCTGGAGCCTTACAATTTCTAATTGAAAGGCACCTTCATCAATTAAATCAAGAATGTTCTTTGCTTCAGAAGGGTCCATTAGCAGAGACAACAAAAGGATCACGAACAAATAAAAACAAATCCTTTGGAATTTTTAAATTCTCAAATCATATTTTAAAATTTTCAATCAGATTGTTTAGGAATTTTTGCATCATTTTCATCAAAGTTTTATCTAGGGCAACAACATGCAATGTGGGAAAGTGCGATGTGGGAAATCTTTCCTGTTAAGTCTTTCGCAAAGATTTTAAGATTCCTCTGAAAGCCACACACTTTTTGAAACCGATCCCTGACACTGCTTGCATGACTTTGGAGCTGCAAATTGCCCGAATTCAAGTGACCAGTAATATCACACAGAAAAGCTACCTGTGACACAGTAGACATCATTCATAAATCCAGGACCTCAAAAGCCTTGTTGGTCTTGTGGTTTGAAAGAAATTATTTCTTTTTGAAGAGCATAAAACCTCTCTAACACATGTCCCCTATCTAACCATAGAATGTCCTGCTGCTGCAACAGGTCACTGTATTCAGCTGAAATATCTTATAAAAGAGCTTTAAAAAAGATGATGTTGCAAGCTAGAAGTTGAGCATACGTAGTTCACTAATCTCATCACAATATCCATTATTTATTTTCAAGTCCCCAGACAACTTACCACACAGGACAATCCGGTGAATGATGCAGTGAAGTGTATTTAATGAAGGATACATTGCTGCCAAATGTGAAGCAAAGCCCTTCTTTTTCCCTGTCATGGAGGGACCTCCATCTGTAACAAGCAAGTTTATTTTCTGCAGATGTAACCATTTTTTTTCCAAAAAGCCTTTTACCTTTTCAAAAATGATCTCTCCTGTGATGTAGGTTCTAATGGTATTAAGCACAAAAATTCTTCCTTGAAAATTTCACCTTCATAAAATCTAACAAACTGTGATAGCTGGGCAGTGTTACTTAAATTGCTTGATTCATCCACTGCAAGAGACATGCATTTAGCATTTTTTTTAAATAGGAAAGCAATGCAGACAAACAATCCTCAGAAATTACCTCCAATCTTCACACTGCTATGAATCAGACAGGGGAACTTGCTTTACATGGTTGAAAATGTCATCTTTGTTTTTATCTCCAGCAAAAATCCACCAGCAGTGCAGAAGTAAGGGTGGCAATGCACTATATCATGCTATTCTTACTTCTGTACTGCTGCTGATGGTGGCGCTGACTTCAGAGCTGGGTGCCTAGCCAGCATTTACTGTTCTTCAGCCTCCCAGCCAGTACTTAATTTGTGCCTGGACTTGCTAGGGATGAATCCCAGCACCTATTTCATTTCAAATTAAGGACTGCCAATATGTTACTTACTAAGGAAGTCATAGGCAAATGATAGGCAGTGCAGCAATGTTCTTGGATTTATTCATAGACATTTTTTAAGTTGAGGGCTGGTGGGCCACACACGAAGCCTTGGTGGGCGACATTTGACCTGTGGGCCACCAATTGAGTATCACCACACTAGTCTAAAAGCAGGGCCTGCTCTAACTTTTTTGCCGCCCCAGGCAAAAAAGAAGAGAGCCGCCCTGCCGTACCCCCTGCGAGCGTCGCCAAAATCCCCGCCCCCCCGAGCACCACGCCGCCCGAAGCCCTGCCCCCAAGCACCATACCGCCCGAAGCCCCCGCCCCCCCCTCCGAGCACCACGCTGCCCAAAGCCCCACCCCCTCTGAGCACCACACCGCCCGAAACCCCACCCCCTGAGCATCAAGCCGCCCAAAGCCCCGCCCTCCCGAGCACCGTCCGAAGCCCCCACCCCCACTCTGAGCACCGCACCGCCCGAAGCCCCCGCCCTCCCTCCGAGCGTCGCCTGAAGCCCCTGCCCCCACTCTGAGCACCACGCCACCCGAAGCCCCGTCCCCTCCAAGCACCACACCGCCTGAAGCCCCGCCCCCCTCCAAGCGCCGTGCCGCCGAATAAAAAAAAATAATAATAGAAAAAATCGAGTGCCGCCCTGCCCCAAGGTGCCACCCCAAGCACATGCTGGCTAAAAGTTATAGCACTCACCTAGGATGTAGGAGACCCTAGTTCAAGTCCCTGACCCAATGACTTATTTAATTATTTATGCACAGTGGAATAGTTTCAACAAAAGAACCAACAAACACACTGTCCCAGCTTAGCCCGTTGGGTAGGGCACTCTTCTTCAATACTGGAAATGCAAGGTCACAACTCTCCTCCATGTTATGTCAAGGGGGGGGAGTGCTCTAACCACTGGGCTAAGGTTATAAAGGAGGCTTCTTCCTGGGGACAAAAACTTGTTTTAGGTTAAACAATTTTTTTTTTCCCAATGCTTGGCTTCAGTTTTACCCAAACTGATTCTCTCCCTCCCCATTAGACAGCCAGCAAACCTACAAATAATAATTTATTTGCCCAGCTATATTGAGCACTCCTGCATAGAATTTTGTGGGAAACAGTTTACCTTCCCAGGAAACTTTTTCAGATTTCCAAAAATTTCCCATTGTGCACTAGGATGAAACCAAGACCTTCTTGAAAGTAATCTTGAAAAAAAACAATGTGAGCCCAGAATAACCAATAGCCAGCTGGGCAGTGCACTCAATTGGTGCATGGAGAGAAAAATTCAAGTCACCCCAGGGACTCGAATCAGGGTTTTCTATTTCCCATCTGATAGCCTAGTGGTCAAGGCAATTCTGATCATTCTCTTACTTAAACATTGACCAGAAAGTCCACCCTAGACCTGAGAAACCTTTTCCAATGGAAGATTAATTGAAACTGGTACAGTCCTGCAAAAAGTTTTGGTTTCTCAGTGACAAACAGTTTTGTTGAAAAAATTGTGATCAGCTCCTGAGGTACTGAAAGCTCCCAACTCTCAATGACAGCTCAGTAGCCTGCGGAAACAGCCACCAATCTTGCAGAACTAATTTCTTCATATGTTATTTAAAGGCTCAGGATAGCCTAGAACCGTGGTGGGCAACCTGCGGTCTGCAGGACGCACGCAGCACACAGGGTAGTCCGCTGGCAGGCCGCCAGACCATTTGTTTACATTTTCACAGCCGCCCGCAGCTCCCAGTGGCTGCAGTTTGCCGTTCCTGGCCAATAGGAGCTGTGGGAAACAGCGGCCAACATGTTCCTGCAGTCCAAGCCACTTCCCACAACTCCCATTGGCCGGGAACGGTGAACCGCGGCCACTGGGAGCTGTGGGTGGCCGTGTAAATGTAACCATACTGTCTGGTAGCTCACCAGCAGATTACCCTGATGGTCCACAGGTTGCTCACCACTGGCCTAGAATATACCACAAGTCTCTAGTAAAATATATATGCCTGGCCATGGATCCATGATGCGGTTTTAAGCATGTTATTACTCAACCTGGATGGACCACTTGACACCTTCTTTGGAGTACAATGGAATAGCTGACTTATTTACACACTATTAAACACATCTAACATTTCTTGAAACAAATGCTGATCAGGCCAGTTCATTTCAGCTATGTGAAATGGAAAGTGCTTTTTAAAAGATATGCTGATTGTTGTGCCAACGATCTAGTCAACACCACCTTCCAAACAGTGTCATAGTTACTCCTCACAATCATAGTCATAAGCAGCATGTAAACCACTTCAGCCAAAAATCAGCCACTTCAAACCTCCTGTTACAGAGACCAACAATCTACCAAGTGAACTAAATGAAAAGCTTCCCTGGCCACCCTAATAGGAGTTTAGCTAACTTTATCTCAGCTGGATGTCTCTTAAGTTCCGTTGATTCCGTTTACACCTTTTAGTAGTCATATTCCAGCATTCATAACTTAATGTGCCCAATTAATTCTGTAAATCTCTGTATTCCGTTGTTTAAAAGTACTCCATCAGCTATGTTGTTTGTTTGCTTGTTTTAAGTTTTATATGGAGAGATTACATGAAATGAAGATTTCAGTTAATGCAGTAATAAAGGCGTGTAATCTCCCTTTTACACTTGCAAGGATTGTGTATCATGGGGAGAATTCTCTTTGGGGTGCTTTGAGAAAGTTCCCACATTTTTTTTTTGCTCTTGAAAGATTAAATAGAAACAGAATGTCCTGTGTTAGATTAAGTATATTAAATGCTGGTGCACGATTTATGAGGAAACTATTTTGTGAAGATTTGTTCTTAAAACTTTCAATGATTTATCATTCCTACTTTAATATTGACTTCCCAGTAAAAAGTCAGAACGGGCATTTCCAGCAACTGCGAATCAGGGGCCCAATCTTGCAAACAGTTACAGAAATGCTCAACTTTGAGCAGGAGTAATTTCACTTTGAATTCACATTTGTAAGACTTTGCAGGGAGGGGGGAGAGGAGTTAAGAATATTTTATGTGTATTTTATGGCCTTTTTAAATTTAGTTTGACTGCATGTAATGCATTTTGCAAACCAGAAAAATGGCATATTATTTTGACATATGTATTATCTCCTTGCCCTTTAAACTACATCCGGTGGCTGGAGTTAGATTACATCTCCCCCCCAAAAAATAATCACAAATAGGACTTGCCTCCCCATCTTCACTTTCTTTTTTTTAACCTGATTCATGCATATTTATATTTGAAATTTTATATCTTGTAAGGAAATGTCCTTATTTGTTATGGGAGTGTGGGGTTCAAGTGACTACTTTAGCTTTAAAAAAGTAGTTGGGTTTTTATTCACCAATAACTGCAAAATGGATGAATTGAAAATAATACTTGGCATGGTTTTTCATGAGGAATAGTCTCCTGACTGAAATATCAAACATTTTAAAAAGTTCTGATATAAAAATTACATTCAAAGTCAATTAAAGCCTCTTGCAAGATTTTAGGAGAGCCTAATTCTGCTCATTTCATGGCATAATGTAGGGAGCATAATGCATTCCCTCCCTGTTATAGTGGGGTAGGTAGGTTTTGTTTGAACCCACAGGGGGATGACTACTCCCCAGAGTAGCTGCTAGAGTCCTCGCTGGAGGCAGTACGTGTTCTCAGGCACAAGCACCTGCTCTGATTATACTGTTTCCGGGCTCATAATGTGTGGGCTGGAGCAGGGACTGGGGAGAGTGGAGCAGAATCTCCACCTCTCCTAGCCACACACTGGTCAAATGAACTGATAGGCTGCAGTAAACACTTGATTTCCCCCCTCCCTACTATGTGGTAAAGCATTCCTGAGTGCACAGAAGCCATTCTTGCTGCTGAAAGCTGCCCTTATCCATGGATGGTATAGACAGATGGGTGTCCAGGCTTGCTGTTGGTATAACCTTTTGGTTTTGGGAAGGAATTTTTCCCTCTGGACAAGATGGACAAGGTGTCTGGTTGGCTATTTAGCCTTACTCTCAACATCCTTGAAGTCTAAGCAGGGATATTATTAATTATTATTATTTATTATTAATTAAGATAAAATAGGGGTTAGGTAATGAACATCAATAAATATTGTTACAATGTACAGCCGGTTGTCAGCAGGGGTAAGAGGCTCCAAAGAGCCAGCTCTTGGGTGAACCTTAGCTTGGGGGCTAGGAGCAACTGGTGGACCTTGTTAGTGTGAGGAGTGGCCTTAAATCTTTGCAGTCTGAACTTCCCTTTGTTTCTACCTTCATTCTCCATTGCAAAGGCAGGGCGATGGGATTTAGCAGTGGATTGAATTATGAATTTAGTAGCAAGGGTTTGACTAAGAGTGCCAACCATCATTCTCACATAACTGTCTTCACTTTTCTGTGTCCTGATCTATCTCCTTTTATGATTGGTTTGGGTTCCCAGCTCCACACACACACACAAATGGCTGTTCATGAACAAAGGAAACTCCTGGGGTAAAAAACATAAGGTGGATAATATCTCAGTGATACACATAAGGAAACTTCTCTCTCTCTCTCTCTCTCTCTCACTCACACACACACACACACACACACACACACACCAAAATGCCTGAACATCAGTGGTTCCACTTCTGAAAACCTGTTCATTACACCCTTATTTTTCTTGAATGTGAATCCTTTAGAGTTTAGCAGTTTCTGTTTTATCAGTTCTTTAAAAATGTTAATTATTCAAGTATGTGTCCAGTGTTTTTCCAGAAAGGTATAATATGTTAAGTCAGCAAACTGCTAGACATAGGTAGACCCCTACCTGGAACCTAGATGAAGCCAATGGAGCTCTCTGGGGAGCCAGGGTCTGCCCATGTCAAGGTAAATTGCAGAATCGGGGCTTAACGCACCTTGCAAAATAAGAACATGACGTGGCCTCAGATAATATTGTAGGCCATATAGATGTAAGTCAGTGGCCAAGTCTCTACAATGAAGGAGCTTCTTTGCCATCTATTGTTGAATTGAGGAGCAGACCTCATTTGCACAGGTGACACTCACCAAGTCAGGGTGATCATTTTTGTCTCTTTGGTTAAAATTCACTTAAGTCATGATGTAGGAGTAATGAAATATCATTGTGTGACTAAAAGGTATCAGAACCCTATTTAATATGTCTGGAGTAAGGGGTAACCCAAACCAGTGCTTCAGTCTCCAAGCATTGGGTAGTGAGCAGAAACAGGTATTTCTGAGTGGTTATGTTGACTCTGTTTAAGGATCCCAGATGCAATATGAACCCTTCCCCGTGAGGCTTCTTGGTGGGGCTGTAAGAGTGCCATAATAGAGCTGAAAGACAATGCAGAAGAGATGACAGTGGCAAGGTTCTTTCTAGCCAGTGAAAATATTGATAACTGAAATAACAGATAGCTGGGCTAGACAGGGGAGCCTCAAAATCTGGGCTTGGCATCACAGCTAGTGATGAGTGATGATACAGCAGAAGCAACAGCAGCCCTAGAACATTAGTAACTAATAGCTGGGCTACGAGGCAGGGGCAGCAGCACCACCACTGTAACAGCAGACCAGAAAGGCAGAAAGGTATGGTGAGCGGTTGCACTACAGAGGTGGCATCACAAATACAGATAACGGCATGACAGAAAGCAGCAAATTTGTAATGGCAAAGCAGCAGACCATGAGAGATGGGAAACAAGGTAGGTTTAACTGAAGCCAAGCAGCATTCACCCCTTCTTCAGAGGTTAGAGATTAATCTACCTCAAAGCACTGGGACTTTGCCAACCTCTGACAACAAACAATGAGTTGGGTACAGCACAAGAAAGAGGGAAAGAAGTATGTTAAAGGGATCTTTGTTGATTGGAGATCCTTCCCAGGGGAACGGGAGACAGAACTGAGGTGAAGGACAATTGCCATGAATTAACACATAGTTATGATATGTGATATGGGTGCGATATGTATTCACATACCGATTCACTGTTGCTGCATCTTCCACAATTTTAAATGCTATGTTCCTTTTTCTTTGTGTTATACACTGATTCTGTTCCTGTCAGTGGGAAGGTTTTACCTATTATGGGTGCCAATTGGTATAAGTTTTTCCAGGTTTCTGCATGGGGTTTGAGATGGTTTTGTCTTGTGATTTTATTGATAGCCTTGCTACTGAAGACAACACCTGACAGAAAGGGTGGATGTGGAGTATGTGGAGAGAGAGAGAGAGAGAGAGAGAATATCTGACTCTTTTTATGACTCCCTACTGTCTTTCAATATCTGATATATGAAAGTAGCCTTTTCCAGATTCAGTATATTTATATCCTTTCTCTTCTGCATGGATTGTCTTTTGTGATATAAACCTTGATTCTGACTAAGCTTTTCTCACCATTGTATTTGTATAACCTCTCTTGTAGGTGAGCTTTTGGTGAGCTAGAGGATTTGATTTCCTCCTGATGCTTTTCTCACTATCAGTAGGGGTATGTGGGCATACACAATCTTTCTCTCCTGTGTGAATATCCTTGTTACACATATTTGATTTTCCAATGTATTCTCTCTCACCTTTCTTTTGCTACTATAATACATTTTCTTTCCTGGGTGGACTCTCTGATGTGATAGGAATTCATGGGCTGTTCCCCCCCACCTCCCAAAAGCTTTTCTCACAATCAGTGCATTTCCTGTGTGTGATGTCTCTTCAGACTCGATGCACTGCGTGTAATCAGAATTTTTTCCCGCATTCACTGAAGTGTACTTAGATGAAAGGTGGTATCTGTCTTGCTGGGGGGTGGGGTGGAATAGATAGGTTTCTGCTAGATCTTAGGTTCAGCAAACTCGACCAGATAAATGATTGTGTGTTTGTGGGGAAAAGATGTTTAACAACTTCTTTGGGACAGCAAAACCTTTAGATAGAACTGTTTATAGCAGTGGTAGGCAACTGGCGGCCCTCAGGCCACACATGGCCCATCAGGGTAATCCACTAGTGGGCCACAAGACAGCCACTCGCAGATCCCAGTGGCTGCGGTTCGCCATTCCTGGAAAATAGGAGCTGTGGGAAGTGGCTTGGACCACAGGAACATGCTGGCTGCCGCTTCCCACAGCTCCCATTGGCCGGGAACGGCAAACCACAGCCAGTGGAAGCTGCAGGCAACCATGCCTGGGGACAGTCAATGTAAACAAACTCTTTCGGCCCGCCAGCGGATTATCCTGATGGGCCGCATGCAGCCCGTGGGGTGGAGGTTTCCCACCACTGGTTTATAGAATCATAGAACTGGAAGGGACCTCAAGAGGTCATCTAGTCCAGTCTCCTGCACTTGTGGCAGGACTAATTATCTAGATCATCCCTGGCAGGTGTTTGTCTAACCTGCTTTTAAAAGTCTCCAATGATGGAGATTCTACAACCTCCCTAGGCAATTTATTCCAGTGCTTAACCAATCCGCTAGTTAGGATGTTTTTCCTAATGTCCAACCTAAACCTTCCTTACTGCAATTTAAGCCCATTAGTTTTTTATCCTATCCTCAAAGGTCAAGACCACCAATTTTTCTTCCTCCTCTTTGTACCAACCATTTATGTACTTGAAAACTGTTATTTCCCAGCTTAGTCTTCTCTTTTCCAGACTAAACAAATCCAATTTTTTTTCAATCTTCCCTCATAGGTTATGTTTTCTAGACATTTAATCATTTTTATTGCTCTTCTCTGGACTCTCTCAAATTTTTCCACATCCTTCCTAAAATATGGCAACCAGAACTTAACACAATGCTCCAGTTGAGGCCTAATCAGAGCAGAGCAGAGTGGAAGAATTACTTCTTGTGTCTTGCTTACAACACTCCTGCTAATACATCTTAGAATGATGTTCGCTTTTTTTGCAACAGCATTACACTGTTGACTCATATTTAGCTTGTGGTCCACTATGATTCCCTTTCCACAGATCCTTTTCTGCAGTACTCCTTCCGAAGCAGTCATTTCCTATTTTGTATGTGTGGAACTGATTGTTCCTTCCTAATAGAGTACTTTGCATTTGCCCTTATTGAATTTCATCATATTTACTTCAGACCATTTCTCCAGTTTGTCCAGATCATTTTGAATTTTAATCCTATCCTCCAAAGCACTTGCAACCCCTCCCAACTTTGTATCGTCCACAAACTATATGCCATTATCTAAATAACACTGCTCTACAGCCAAAATGCTTCTGAAATAAATGTAGTCAAACTTTACTAATTCTGGGTCACTGAAAATGAAAATCATGCTTAAAATTCTTGATTGGCTCTAATTTTCAAGATATGCTATTGGGTCAGTATATATGACTCTTGACTTGGGAATGGCGAAGGATAAGTGAGTTATAAAGGGAAGGGATCTCAATTTAAACCAGAAATGACGAAAAGACATCTTTGACTGGATCTATGAATAAATCTATGGCTGGGTTTGGACAGTACTTGCTTTTTAGGCAAAACAATGAATGATGCAATCTGAAGCTGGTATTGCGTCAAGCATGATATGAATTGCATCATGTTATTCCTAGAAGTCATGGATGATGCAATCATAACGAAGCTTACATCACTCTGCTGAACAAATTGCCCAATATAAGCTCTAGAAATCATACACTGTCGTGCTCTCTTATTTGTCAGTGTTTGATTTTGCAAAGGGACACATTTCTGTTTAGCCAAAGTGAGCAGAGATGCCTCGTACTTGTGTGAGCAGTACAGATAACTTCTGCTATGTTTGTGGTAAAGTGACTTTTGCATCACAAAAGCGCAGTATAACCACTATGGTTAAGAAATCCTATCACCTTTATTTTGGCTGAAAAATTGAAGGTCAGTACAAGAGGTGGGCCCCACACATGCTGCAACATGGGGGAACAAATCTTCGCCAGTGGTTGAACAGGAAAAGGAAATCTATGCCTTTTGCAGTGCCAATGCTTTGGAGAGAATCAACAGATCATACCAGCAATTGTTACTTCTGCCTGGTGCCTCCAGTTGGGAAAGGTGTGTCAAAGAAGAAAAAGTGGACTGTGCATTATCCAAACATTCCATCAGCTATACGCCCAGTACCCCACGGAGAAGGACTGCCAGTTCCTGATGCACCAGAATCATTCTCACTTGAGTCAGATGGGGAAGAGGAAGAGGATGAAACTTCTGGTCCTAAACCATCAATGTCACAGGACCCACATTTTCTCCCATCCTCCTCCTCCGAACCACACTTCATAACACAAGGTGAACTGAATGACCTTGTCAGGGATTTGGAACTAGCCAAGAGTAAGGCAGAGCTGTTGGGCTCCAGACTACAGCAGTGGAATCTCCTGGCAGGTGATGTTAGGGTTTCCATGTTCTGTGACCGTCAAAAGGATCTTGTCCCATTCTTCTTCATGGAAGGTGATCTTGTAGCCTGCAATAACATCGATGGTGTGATGGCAGCCCTCAACATCATTCATGATCCAGATGAGTGGAGACTGTTCATTGATTCAGACGAGTCTTAAAGCTCTTTTACTGCATAATGGCAATGTTTTGCCATCAATTCCAGTTGGTCATGCAGTCCATATGAAGGAAACCTATGACAACATGAAACAATTTTTGAGATGCATAAACTATGACCAACATCAGTGGCAGCTTTGTGGCTATTTGAAGGTTGTTGCTCTCTTGCTTGGTCTGCAGACTGGATACACAAAGTACTGCTGTTTTCTCTGCAAACGGGATAGTCGTGCAAGAGATTCCCACTACATCAAGAAAGATTGGCCTCTCTGACAGTCATTGGAGCCTGGGAGGAAAAGTGTTCAGCATCCACCACTTGTTGAATGAAGGAAGATTGTGTTACCACCCTTACATATCAAGCTGGGTCTGATGAAGACCTTTGTCAAGGCTATTGACAAAACACAAGCAGCTTTCAAGTACCTCCGTGGAAAATTTCCAAGGTTAAGTGAAGCTAAGATAAAGGAAGGTGTCTTTGTTGGTCCTCAGATTCGTGAACTTCTTCGAGATGCATTTGACCATGCGTTGCGTGGCAAGGAAAAAGACGGCATGGAAAGCCTTCCAGTTAGTGGCAATAAATTTTCCTCGGAAACAACAAAACAGACAACTACAGGCTGTTGGTAGGAAACCTCCTCAAGGCATACAAAAGCCTTGGTTGCAACATGTCACTAAAGATACATTTTTTGCACTCTCATCTAGATTTTTTTCCACCGAACTGCGGAGCAGTGAGCGACGAGCACGGCGAGCGATTTAACCAGGACATTGCAACAATGGAGAAATGCTATCAGGGCAAATGAAGCCCATCAATGCTTGCAGACTATTGCTGGACAGTGACAAGAGATGCTCCATTTAATGAATACAAGAGACAAGCCAAGAAGCACTGAGTAGACACTGAATAGGACTAAACTATGTACATAACAGTTTTTGCCTTTTGTTTCATAATAAAATGTTATTTATATAACCCTTTTGCTGATTTTTAAAGTATTACATAAACAGGACAGGTGAAATATCATCATGTAAAGCAAGCATAAACACATGAAGACCTAGGTTTACAATTTATGATTAAAACTCTACTATCTACACAATATACATAGACATAAAATGTAAAAACTTCATATCTTAGAAACAGTAGCCAGTTGTTTTAATTGTCATATTTGAATTCAGCACATCAAAATACATAATAGCACATTTTATCTCTGAAGCAGACGACTTCTCAAAAATTGTAGACCAGAGTAATTGATGAAGATATTGAACAGAACCAGACTCAGAACTGATCCCAGTGAGACCTCACTCATTATGCTCTTCCAGCATGACAGTGAACCACTGATAACTACTCTCTGGGAATGGTTTTCTAACCAGTTTTGCACCCACCTGATAGTAGCTCCATCTAGGTTGCATTTCTCTAATTTGTTTATGAAAAGGTCATGCAAGACAGCGTCAAAAGTTTTACTAAACCCAAGATATACCACATCTACTACTTCCCCCTATCTACAAGCCTTGTTAGCCTATCAAAGAAAGCTATCAGGTTGGTTTGACATGATTTATTTTTGACAAATCCATGCTGACTGTTACTTATCACTTTATTATCTTCTATATGTTTGCAAACTGATTGCTTAATTATTTTCTCCATTATCTTTCCAGGTACAGAAGTTAAGCTGACTGGTCTCCAATTTCCTGGGTTGTCCTTATTTTCCCTTTTCTAGACTCTCCATCTTCCATGACTTCTCAAAGATAATTGCTAATGGCTCAGATATCTCCTCAGTCAGCTCCGTGAGTATTCTAGGATGCATTTCATCAGGCCCTGGTGACTTGAAGACATCTAACTTGTTCTTTTCCTATTTTAGCCTCTTCTGTTCCTACTTAATTTTCACTGGCATTCACTATGTCAGATGTCCAATCACCACCAACCTTCTTGGTGAAAACCGATACAAAGAAGTTATTGAGCACCTCTGCCATTTCACATTTTCTATTATCCCCCCCCCAATTGAGTAACAGGCCTACTCTGTTCTTGGTCTTCCTCTAGCTTCTAATGTGTTTGTAGAGTTTTTTTATTGTTACCCTTTATGTCTCTAACTAGTTTGATCTCATTTTGTGCCTTAGCCTTTCTAATTTTGTCCCTACATACTTGTGTTATTTGTTTATATTCGTCCTTCGTAATTTGACCTCGTTTCCACTTTTCTGATTTTTAGATCATTGAAGACCTCTTGGTTAAGCCAAGGTGATCCCTTGCCATACTTCCTATCTTTCCTACACAGTAGAATTGTTTCCTCGTGCCCTTAATAATGTCTCATTGAAAAACTGCCAACTGTCTTCTATTGTTTTCCCCTTAGACTTGCTTCCCATGGGATCTTACCTACTAAATCCCTGAGTTTGCTAAAGTCTGCCTTCTTTAAATCCATTGTCTTTTTTTGCTGTTCTCCCTCCTACCATTCCATAGAATCATGAACTCTACCATTTCATGATCACTTTCACCCAAGCTGCCTTCTACTTTCAAATTCTCAATCAGTTCCTCCCTATTTCTCAGAATCAAATCTAGAACAGCTGCTCCCCTTGTAGCGGTTTCCACCTTCTGAAATAAAAAAATTGGTTTTTAATACATTCCAAGAATTTCTTGGATAATCTGTCCCCTGCTTTATTTTCCAAACAGATGTCTGAGTAGTTGAAGTCCCCCGTCATCACCAAGTCCTGTGCTTTGGAGGATTTTGTTAGCAGTTTAAAAAAAGCCTCATCCACTTCTTCCTGGTTAGGTTGTCTGTAGTAGGCCCCTACCATGTCATCACCCTTGTTTTTTACCCCTTTTATCCTTACCCAGAGACTTTCAAGAAGTCAGTCACCTATTTTCATCATTTTTAATATACAAGGCAACACCTCCTCCCTTTTTTTCCCCCTTGCTGGTCTTTCCTGATCAAGCTGTACCCTTCTATACCAATATTCTAGTCTTGTGCATTATCCCACCAGGTATCTGTTATGCCAACTATGTCATAGTTGTGTTTATTTACTAGCATTTTGAGTTCTTCCTACTTATTCCCCATACTTGTATTAGTTTGTGCTCTCCCTCCTGTGTGAACTCTAGTGTTTGCACTGAAACATTTATCATGTTGATTACATTTATTTGGTTCTTCTGGGTTTAAGTGTCAAGTATCAGAGGGGTAGTCGTGTTAGTCTGGATCTGTAAAAAGCAACAGAGTCCTGTGGCACCTTTAAGACTAACAGAAGTATTGGAGCATAAGCTTTCGTGGGTGAATGCCCTCTTCGTCGGATGCATGTAATGGAAATTTCCAGGGGCAGGTATAAATATGCTGGCAAGAATCAGTCTGGAGATAATGAGGTTAGTTCAATCAGGGAGGGTGAGGTCCTCTGCTAGCAGTTGAAGTGTGAACACCAAGGGAGGAGAAACTGCTTCTGTAGTTGGCTAGCCATTCACAGTCTGTTTAATCCTGATCTGATGGTTTCAAATTTGCAAATGAACTGAAGCTCAGCAGTTTCTCTTTGGAGTCTGGTCCTGAAGTTTTTTTGCTGTAAGATGGCTACCTTTACATCTGCTATTGTGTGGCCAGGGAGGTTGAAGTGTTCTCCTACAGATTTTTGTATATTGCCATTCCTGATATCTGACTTGTGTCCATTTATCCTTTTATGTAGTGACTGTCCAGTTTGGCCAATGTACATAGCAGAGGGGCATTGCTGGCACATGATGGCATATATAACATTGATGAACATGCAGGTGAATGAAGCAGTGATGTTGTAGCTGATCTGGTTAGGGCCTGTGATGGTGTTGCTGGTGTAGATATGTGGGCAGAGTTGGCATTGAGGTTTGTTGCATGGATTGGTTCCTGAGTTAGAGTTGTTATGGTGCAGTATGTGATTGCTGGTGAGAATATGCTTAAGGTTGGCAGGTTGTCTGTGAGCGAGGACTGGCCTACCTCCCAATGTCTGTGAAAGAGAGGGATCATTGTCCAGGATGGGTTGTAGATCACTGATGATGAGTTGGAGAGGTTTAAGCTGAGGACTGTAAGTGATGGCCAGTGGAGTTCTGTTGGTTTCTTTCTTGGGCTTGTCTTGTAGCAGGAGGCTTCTGGGTACACGTCTGGCTCTGTTGATTTGTTTCCTTATTTCCTTGTGTGGGTATCGTAGTTTTTAGAATGTTTGGTGAAGATCTTGTAGGTGTTTGTCTCTGTCTGAGAGGTTGGAGGAGGTGCGGTTGTACTTCAGTGCTTGGCTGTAGACGATGGATCATGTGGTGTATCTGGGGTGGAAGCTGGAGCATGAAGGTAGGCATAGCGGTTGGTGGATTTTTGGTATAGGGTGGTGTTAACATGGCCATCACTTACTTGTACTGTGGTGTCTAGGAAGTGGACCTCCCATGGGGGGAGGGATAGCTCAGTGGTTTGAGCATTGGCCTGCTAAACCCAGGGTTGTGAGTTCAATCCTTGAGGGGGCCACTTGGGGATCTGAGGCAAAATCAGTACTTGGTCCTGCTAGTGAAGGCAGGGGGCTGGACTCGATGACCTTTCAAGGTCCCTTCCAGTTCTAGGAGATAGGATGTCTCCATTTATTTATTTATTTATGTAGATTGGTCCAGGCTGGTTGATGGTGGGGTGGAAGCTGTTGAAATCGTGGTGGAATTCTTCCAGAGTCTCCTTCCACTGTGTTTAAGTGGTGATTGCTGAATCATGCTATAACTTCTAATATGGTGATTCCCCAAGCCAGTCTGTCACCATTTCTTTGCATCTTTTTTAATATACTTAGCTGTTGATGTTTTGATGGGAAAACTTTTTACTTGGAATTTCTGTAAAGATGCATGTTCCAATTTTTTCAGAAACCATTCGTCCAGTTTCTTATTCTGAACTTTCCCAATGGGTCAATTTCCGCTAAGTAACATTTTCTTTCCTTTGATTTCTCATGCCCTTCCCTATGTGGTTTTTCTTCAGTCCATCATAAAATGCCATATTACTCCAGTGAAATCAGAGATCCACAATTCTTAAATTCTATGCTTCTTGGGAGTAAAATATTATAAATAAAAACCAACCCCTTCAGTCACTTGCCTTACTGTGTCTCATAGAATTAACTAGATGATTAAAATTTCAAGCTGAAACATGGCAAAGCAATGAAGACTCAATGAGATTAATTTATAAACAAGGATGCTTAAAGCAAGGTATCTAAAAGCCACATATCTAAGTACTGAAATACAGGGACCCATCCATTCATGCAGTTATCTTTGCAGGTTTTGCTTTTTAACAGAAGTCTCCAAAGCAAACCATTTAAGTTTAATATATAGATAGATGCTCCACATGCAACATAATCAGTTATAATAATTATAACTTCATCACTAGATCATAATTAAAACAAACACTTTGTTAAAGAATTATTTTGTTGTAATTTATTGAATTGTCACAATTGAAAGTGAGGATTTACATATCTGTATACAGACCTACATTACAAGCAGGTTAAGTTTGTGAAGTCAAACACCTAAAATTTTAGAAGAGCCAGAATCAATGTTACCTGTACAACTTTAATTTGAGCTCATTGTGTGTATGTGTTATGATTGTCTAATTGTATGGGCTCATTCTAATTTTTTCAAAAGCCTGTCTGCCCCATTCAGTGCAGAGAACGCATATTGCTTTGGGAATGAATCAAGTCTATATAGTTTTGGAGCCAGTAGTCTATAGGACCCCTGCCTCATTTATTTTGTGCTTAAGAGTCACATATGACATCAAATAACTGCTGTATATCTGCCATTCTGTCACTATGAGCATTCTTGCAAAGTATTTTAGAAATCAGCTAGTTACCTTGATTTGGATCCTGATAAGATCAAATTTATGTCATCATTGAAGTTGTGTATAAACATCATAATGAAATCTAAATGAATATAAAAATGGTCATTCATTTTTCAAATATTACCAAACCGTCCCTGTGCATAGTAGTATAATCAAAGGAAGCCATTAGTCAGAAAGAAGAAAAAGAAGATTAATCCACTTAGCATTCGTAGCATAAGGTTAAAAAGGATAAGGTATTCGCTGTTACTTGTGATCTTAAATTTTGGGATTGATCCTTTCAAGTGCTCAGTATCCTCCACTTCTGTTCTATATAGGCTCTTGTATTGCACTTATCACAATATTATCTGAATCCTCTTGTAGTGTACTAAGCAGCATGACTAACATCTGTCACGTGTTTGCTCTTTCATCCTCTTGCCAGAGGGAGAAGTATGAGCAGTGGAGTGTGCTATTTTGGTAAATATACATGTTCCTATGTATTTATGTTAGAGAAGGCAAGATCAAAGAAATGTGCCTTGCATTTGAAGCAGGTGGTGGTATGGTTTGTGATGGTTCCAGGGGGAATTCATTCCACAGTCTCAGACCAGCCTCTGAGAAAGTTCTGTCTCCCACACAAATGAGCTTTACCCTGATTGTGGAGAGTTCCAATGGCCTTAAAGGGTAACCAAGGGTACTGAGCTTCTCCCAGGAACATCTTGCACTGCTAATGTGAGTATTTCATAATCTGGCCCTGAGGCAGGTTTCCCTAGAATTATTGAAGAAACTACACTAGGAAAAAGGAAACAGATTTCCTTTAGCCTACAAAGTGACCTACTGGGTCAAAAAGACAGATTCACACTCAGTCTCACTACAGTGATCTAGTGTGAGTGGACTCCCTCTGAGCCTGACACAGAGGGACCTGTACACTTCCACAATGGGTGGAGAAAAGCCAGACCTGCTCTTTCCCCACATCTGGAGTAGAAGTAAGGGAGTGGAAGTATAAGAGTGATCCCTTCAGCTCAGTTGGGATAGAACCAGACATCTCCAGGCCACTGCAAGACTCTGACCCTATGGCCAAACTGTAGCATCATGACCTTGGAAGAAACCGAGTGCGGAGAGAAGCTGCTAGGACTGACGTCCACTGTTTACCCCGAGGAGGCTGAGGACTCACCATCAATGACCCCGTGCCAATGGACAGTGGTAGGAAGTAGCCCAGGGGAACCAGACATTAGTTGGGTTGTGATGTCACAATACGAGTCAGCATGTTGTGGTGCGATCCCCGCTAGAGTTACCACCTTTGAAATGCAAACAACCTGGCACCCCCTCCACAAGGCAAGCCTGCTGCAACCCTCACCACAAGGCAACTCTGCAACCCCATCTTCAAGAGCCACTTATAGTATAGAGATACTTCTGTTAGTCTTAAAGGTGCCACAGGACCCTCTGTTGCTTTTTTATAGTATAGAGAGATAACACTTATAGACAAGATTGAAAACCTCATTTTCTTACTTAAACTGTGGAAGCGGGAACACTTCAGCATCTTTAGCTGGACACAGGAACTTTTAACATTAGATATCATTAGTGTATTGTGATAATGCAAATCTTTAGTCCCATGTAAAAAAGAACCTGGCATATTAAATTATTTTTCTGGCAACTGTCAAAAAAAAAAAAAACCAAACAGCCAGACAGGTCAAATACCAGCAAGGTGGTAACCCTAATCTGCACTGACCCAATGGCAGGATCACCCACCACTGCTAGGGCCCTGGGCTGGGACATGGTGGAGTAGGGGGGGCCTGAGTCCCCTTACTCCCCTGCCTCTGACTCCACACCCAGGGTGGTGGTTCATTCACCCTATGCCAGAAGGTCTGTGCATTGTGTGTGGCTTGCCCCAGCCACATGGCTGTGGAACCTGAAACTATACTTTAGGGTTCCCTCCTGTCTGAGTTTTACCTGGACAGTCCAGTTTTTGGCTTCGGTGTCCAGATGCCATTTAGGGTTGCCAGGTGCCTGGTTTTTGCCCTTTAAGATAAGCCTCTGGAATCAAAGATATAAATTGTAGCCTGAATCTGCTAACCTCTAGGGTATGATTCAAAGCAAATGTTTTATCAGTCTTTTAAGGGGGAGTCTGAAGGATTTGGGGACTGGTTATTTCAACAATAGCTGATTTTTTTTAGGCTATTTGTGACAATGTAGCCTCTTACCTAAAGGATATTTACTTTTTATGCATTTGAAATACATGTACTGGAGCCTACAGCTTCAATAGGAACTTTAAATGTATCTAAAGAAATACATAAAACAAAATAACTTACATTTCTCTTACCCAAGATAAGGTTAGGTATTGCATTATCAGTGTCTGGGGGACAGGGACCCCTCTATTCTATGACTGAACAACTTGAGTAAGTTAATTTCACTCAAGTTTTTGATCTTGACTTCAGGATTGACAGCATTTTTCTGCAGTTAATAGAAAATGAATCAACACAATATTTCCAATGCACAAGAGAATATAAAGAACTCTCTCTGAAGCAGGTATGTGAAGGCTTCTTATTGTCCAGTATCTACACACACTAGACCTGCAAATACCCAACAGTGATGTTCCTAGAAATACCACATCCTTAATGTTCCAGGAATAATGAATCAGTGCCTCCAGACAAATGAATTCTAGGAGTGAGGTTGAAAAGTTACAGACACCTACTGCAGCAGAGATGACACAAAACTTACAAGTTTCCAAGGGCTATTCTTACCTGAAGTGGGGATCGTTTTAAAAAGGGTTGAAATCATTAGAGCCATTCTGAAACAAAATTGCAGCTCAGAGGAACTATTATTCTTGAGAGCTAGAAATAGTATAAACAAAGGGCTGGTCCACACTAACCCCCCACTTCGAACTAAGATAGTTCGACTTCAGCTACGTTATTCACGTATCTGAAGTCGAACTCTTAGTTCGAACTTACCGCGGATCCACACGCGGCAGGCAGGCTCCCCAGTCGACTCCGTGTACTCCTCTCGCCGAGCAGGAGTACCGGTGTCGACGGCGAGCACTTCTGGGATCGATCCGGGATAGATTTATCGCGTCTAGACAAGACGTGATAAATTGATCCCAGAAGATCGATTGCTTACCTCCGGGTCCGGCGGTAAGTATAGACGTACCCTAAGAAAGTCAAATGTTTTATTTTTTACTACTTGGGTGACAGACTTCACTGCAAAGGCTAATTTTCTTATCCATATGCCCTCCACCCTATCCTCCCAGGGACACTAATTAGGAACAGCTTTTCATTTATATTTACAGAAAGCAGACCTAGAGATTTTCAAACACTGAAAGTTAGGCTAACCATTAAAAGAAAAAAGTAACATCTGCATCAAAATCTGATTCACAGCAGGAAAAAAAAATGTCCTCTCCTATACCTTTCAATATCAGTCCTTGCAAAAATGACTATGAACAAGCTTTTCATGTGGGAGTGCTGTTGTATTATTATTAGATGGAATATATGGGTCCCAAAAGTCCAGGGTGTTAACATGACCCTGAAACTGTCCAACATTAAACAAGGTTTGACTCTGGTATGTAACACACAGGGACCCATTGGTGCCAATTGGGTGTCTGCATAGACTTTTACAGGGGTCTAATATATGCACAATAGTTGACAAAAGGGTGGCATATGAAGTCTCTACCAAAAGCCAGGAGCTCACTAGTCAAAATTATGATACGTATCTATACTGAAATTTATACTCTTAAGATCCTGGCATTAAGGAAGGTCACCCGGAGGTGACCTACCTCAGAGATGTTCCTTTCAGGCAGGAGGTAACTGACACTTCTCCCCGTCTGGCTATTTGTGTATTATGTAAGGTGTGCATGTTTGTGTACTGAACCAGGTGTGAATTGTAGATTTTTTTCAATCTCTCAAGATGAAACAAACAGAAGAGGAGTGTCATGTTCATGAATAAAACAAAGGATTAGATTGGTGTACCTTGGAGTGCAGAGACACACTGGGTTCTTCACAGAGGAGGCAAACTGACAGTGTTTCTGTCTCAAAAGACAAGGATGTAAAGCACTGCTAGGATTTTGGGTGAGCAATAATTAGACATTAGAATATCTTGTTAATTAACTCTAGGCTGTGGAATCCATGATATGATTTTATATGTAACCATTTCCAATACTTCTACTTGCTACTTCTATTTGACTCTCTAGGCTTTGTTGAACAATTATACTTGATTTCACTATAAACAAATCTAAGTGCTGTATGTTAAGTGCAGCGGTGATCTGAGGCGGAACAGGTAACCTGTCATGTACTACTTCTTTGGAAGCAGCAAATCTGTGAATACTGAGTGTGGGGGACTGGACATTCCAGGGAGATGCTTGAAGGGATCAAGCACTGGAATGTGCTTATCACTAACATGAAGTTACAGTGGGGCCTGTGAAGGAAGTGTTTGTGTTGCCTATAGCTGGTGGAGTTGGGAAGTTGTCCCCTGGAAGGCACAGACAAGGCTTCTCCATGCTAAGGGCAGGTGATAACGAGGTGTCTCACAACCCTGGGTATCTCCAGGAAGCATCACAGTATACAGAGACCTCTACCTGCTTAATACCATGGCAAACCATTAAATTCATTTTTAATCTTGATTAAACATATGGAACAGTTAAAAATGTGAAATATAAAGCACTAATTAAGGCTTTTACTTTAACATCCTTGGTTTCCTTTCCTTTTAGTATGAGAGAGTTTTTAGAAGGAACCCCCCCCACACCCCATCATTTGGCAGTCTCTTGGCTGGTATTAAAGACAGTAATTACTGTCCTTTTTGGAAAGAGGAGGAGAAGTTAGTTGAAATGGGCTGGAGTTGTTGTTGCTGTTAAAGTCAATCCCATTGCCTAAAAGACAAGACAAACACTCAACGGGGGAAAGAAAAGAACAGAAAAGGTAGAAAAATGCAGTTTCTCTCTCTTTTGACTTGTGCTTTACAACTTCACTATTGAAGAAACACAGGCACAGCACACAGTCTTATTAGCCACTCCAAGACCTGGCAAACTAATACCAGCATTGAGCTGTTTAGGGCTAGGTTTTTAACTGACTTTTCTGGTAACCGGCTCACAGCAGTATTGCAAAATATACAGTCTTGGCTGGCTCAGACAGATTATTATTAGACAGAAGGCAAAATGAGAGGGATATGAAAGAAATAATATGAGGAAGGAAAAGGCCATGCACATGGTGGGGGTGGGAGGGAGAATGCCAAAAGTCTCACATCCCAGTTGGTGTCTGTGATTTAGCCAGAAATGGTGAAGGTGTCATCTGTGTCCTTTTTGGCTTAGCCTGGTCATAACATCTCTCAGGATCAGGACAACAAAGTCCCAGTGGTATTATGTATGTTCTCAGGGTCCCCAGAAACTGTGGAGATGGCAGCCATAATGGTGAAGCTCATTTGTTCCCCTTCTTTTAGTCAGCAGTTGTTGCATTAGTGTCCTCTTCTGCTCGTTTCCTTCCAAATCTTTTCTTCCTAAGAACTTGAAAAGGGAGCAATGAGTGCAGTAGACCATCCCTTGGTTATTTCATCCAGAAGTAAAGCCTAATTTCCAGTCCCACTCTATTCTTGTTTCCCAGGCAAGGTCTTAACAGTCTTTCAATTGTACCAATAGGCCTTTTTCTTCACTAATTCTGTCTTTGTCTCCTTTTTGCACCTTCCCCCCCCCCCCCCATCAACTTTTATTGCTATAGGTTATTTTGACACTTCATGAACTTTCACTGACTTTCTACAGTGAAGCTCACCATTAGGGTAAATGTGTAGGACTAATTATTATAGATGCCCCCCCCCAGTAAAAAAGTTTCCCCTCTCCACCTGATGGGGAGAAGGAATTTGAACAGTGAACTGCTGCCTCCTCTATGAAGAAGAGAGACGGAGGAAGACTCCATACAGAATATCCCATAGTCCAATGGCTAGGTCACTCACCTGAGAGGTGGTAGAACATTGTTCAAATCTTTCTCAGGTGGAGGGAAGACTTGAGGTCAGGGTCTCCCACATCCCAGGTGAGTACTCTATGCACTTATGAGAGTCTGGTAGATAAAGTCTCTCAAGGTTCCACTTGCACTGGGAATGCTCCAGTCTCAATTCTCCTGTACATGATTGGACTGCACATGTGCTATATTCACAGAACATGATGCATCCCAAGGTCCAGGGACTGTCTAGGATTTTGTTTGCAATTGCACCACCTGGCTGCTATGAGGTCAAGCCTGAGAATGGAGAGCAGGGAGACTGCCTCTCCTGTGCTCTCAATGCTCCAACCAGGGCTGACCTTAGGTGACCGTGCAGGGTGCCGTGGTTCAGGGGGAGGGCTGTGCAGCAGCACAGAGGTGTATGCTATCGGTGTAGTGTCAGAAACTGCTCCTGGCTGGCACGAGAGTGCCTCAAACTTGTTGAGGCAATGAGTGGGGAGGCGCCCAGATTTCTCCCTGCTTCCTCCCAGCAGGGGGGTGAGTGGTGACAAACAGGTACTTCACACCCTCCCCCCCCCCCCATGTTCCTCTGTGCTCCCCAGGGGATTGTGGTGAGGGGGAGTGAGGAGCAGTGCCAAGGCTCCCTGCATCCAGGTTACTTTCCCCCCTGGGCTATGCTGTGAGGCAAGCATCAGGACCTGCTGCTCTCCTGCCCTCCCCTTACACAGTCATAAGAACGGCCATACTAGGTCAGACCAAAGGTCCATTCAGACCAGTATCCTGTCTACCTACAGTGGCCAATATCAGGTGCCCCAGAGGGAGTGAACCTAACAGGTAATGATTGAGTGATCTCTCTCCTGACATCCATCACCGCCCTCTGACAAACAGAAGCTAGGGACACCATTCCTTACCCATCCTGGCTAATAGCCATTAGTGGACTTAACCTCCATGAATTTATCTAGTTCTCTTTTAAACCCTGTTATAGTCCTAGCCTTCATAACCTCCTCAGACAAGGAGTTCCACAAGTTGATTGTGTACTGTGTGAAGAAGAACTTCCTTTTATTTGTTTTAAGTCTGCTGCCCATTTATTTCATTTGGTGGCCCTTAGTTCCTATATTATTGGAACAAGTAAATAACTTTTCCTTATTCACTTTCTCCACATCACTCATGATTGTATGATGTTCGTCCATCGTTATCGATGAAGACCTCAACAACTCATTCTTTCGATGACCGGGCTTTGTGCGTCCAATGAAATTGACGTACCATTTGTATAAATCTGTCTGGACAGCCAAATTTCGACATGATCCTCCACAAGCCCTGGCAACTGACAGAGTCAAATGCTTTCGTGAGGTCCACAAAAGTTGTGTAGAGTTCACGATTCCGCTCTTGACATTTCTCCTGTAGCTGACGCACAGCGAAGATCATGTCAATAGTCCCACGACCCTTGCGGAAGCCACACTGTGATTCTGGCAGTAAGCCCTTCTCCAGGTGAGTAATCAATCGGTTCAACAGAACCTGTGCAAGCAAAGCAGCGAGATTCCATGGTGATTGTTGCATACCTGGTGATTGCCCTTCCTCTTATAGAGGTGCAAGATGGACACGTCTCTAAATTACTGTGGAATGGTTCCCTGCTTCCAGAAAGACTGAAACAGCTTAGTGAGTTTCTGTAGCAGCACGGGTCTACCGACTTTGTACACCTCTGCTGGTATGGCATCTGACCCTGGGGCTTTGCCACTTGACAGCTGATTGATAGCTTTCTTCACTTCGTCCTCTTCTGGTGAAGCATCCATGGAGTCATTAACTGCAACTTGGGGCATCTTGTCAATAGCCTCATCATTGATGACTGAGGGGCGATTGAGAATTGTTTCAAAGAGTTCAGCCCATCTCTGGAGAATCTGTTTCTTCTCTGTAAGGAGCACAGTACTATCAGAGTTCAGGAGGGGAAGCTCCCAGAAGACTGTGGATTGGGGTGTATGGGGTTGTCAGGGAGGGGTAGTACCTCTGATGGGGGAGCAGTCATACTCCTAGGAGTAGCTCATCCACTTTGGTCCCCACTTGACACCCAGCTCTCACCTGTGGCTCCAAGTAGCTGTCAGCATTTGACAGCGGCCACACCCCGGAGACCGTCTCAACTGGTGGGCTAAACCAGGTGAGGGTAGCCGATGAGTATGAGACTCTCGGTGAGTTAGGGCCTGTCTACCCATTGCATGCGAAGGCTGGATCCGCCTGACTGAGGCAACCTGGTTCAACCTCGTTTAATGGTCAGGAAGGCAATGACAGCAAGCGTTGTGGAACGCTTAAGAGCACGACAAGACACGTAGGCGTCCTGGTCATCCACTGCACCCTGTCCTATCTCCAGCCGTCTCGACTTCTGTCCTACCACTGGATACAGATAGGAACTGGGAAGAGAGAGTGAGGCTGACATTGCGCAACTCTCCCTCACTTTAATCCAATTCACACACAAGTCTCGACATCATATCATATCAAGTCTGTGGTGATGGGCGAGCGACGAAGCAGCAGGTATGGATACACTGGGAGCTGTAGCCGCAGACCTGCACATAGGCGGCTCAGGCATAATGGTCGTTCCTCACTGACTGAAGCAGCAGTGGAGCTTGGCATCTTCTTGAGCGTCTGAGCAGCCCTATTCAGGATCGCACTGCTCACCCCCGTAGAATGAGGAGGGGGCTAGAAAAGTTGCCCTAAACATTGCCTGCTTCACCTTACCCTGGCCAGCATACCGCAGCTGGCGGGAATCCCATAAAAGCGGTCGAACAAAAGCAAAACTTAGAGTGACACCGATCACTATTGGCACATGGAATGTGTGCATGTTACTGGACAACATCACGGCAGACAGACCGAAGAGAAGAACAGCACTTGTTGCTAGAGAGCTCGCATGCTACAACATTGACATTGCAGCCCTTTGTGAAACTCGCCTTGCTAATGAAGGACAGCTATCCGAGTCAGGTGGTGGCTATACATTCTTCTGGAGTGGCCGCAGCAGTGATGAGCGTCGCGAATCTGGAGTTGGCTTTGCCATCAAGAATCATCTTGTTCGGAAACTTGCCAGGTCCCCCAAGGATATGAATGACCGGCTCATGACAATGCAGCTTCCGCTTCAAAAAGGAAAACAAGCTACTTTGATCAGTGCATATGCTCCTACAGTGACCAACCCAGAGGATGTGAAGGATAAATTCTACGAAGAACTAGATACTCTGCTATCGTCAGTGCACCGTGCAGACAAGCGGATTCTGCTTGGCCATTTTAACGCAAGAGTTGGATGCGATGCCACAGCCTGGGAAGGAGTCATCGGGAAAAATGGAGTGGGAAAATGCAACAGCAATGGCCTGTTACTGCTGAAAACTTGTGCAACACATGCCTTCTGATCAGCAATACTGTCTTCTGCCTTCCTACCTGCAACAGGACTTCGTGGATGCATCCCCGTTCCAAGCACTGGCATTTGATCGATTATGTCATCATCAGGAGAAGGGACAGACAAGATGTCAGGGTTACAAAAGCTATGTGTGGCGTTGACTGTTGGACGGATCATAGGCTCATAGTATCCAAAATGAAGCTCCGTATCATGCCGAAGAGACGACCACAAGGCTGTAAGGCTCTCAAAAGGATCAACATGTTGAAGCTGAGGAACAGCCACATCACTGAAAATCTAGCAGAAGACCTAGATAATGCAGAGAATTGCCTGCTTCACCTTACCCTGGCCATGATTGTATATACCTCTATCATATCCTGCCTTAGGCTCCTCTTTTCCAAGCTGAAAAGTCCTAGCCTCTTTAATCTCTCCTCATATGGAACCCATTCCAAATGCCTAATCCTTTTAGTTGCCCTTCTCTGAATCTTTTCTAATGCCAGTATATCTTCCAGGTGGAGAAAGTGACCTTGATGCAGGGAGCCCTGATGTTGCTTCTTCCTCAGTCACCTAAAGCCTCCTAGTGGTGCACAGAGGAGCAACATTCAAGGAGGGGAGCAAACAGCAATCCCAGCTGCTCCAGGTCAGTTTCCTGATGGGGACACAGGAGAAGAAGTCAGAGGTTAGGGGCACAGGAGGGGGTATGAGTTAGAGGTGAAGGGAGAGTGGGGAGCCCACGGGGACCAAGGACAATGAGGGTGCTACACCCACAGGGATGTTAGGGGTGCCAAAATACAAGTTCTCTCAGGGTGCCATTTTCCCTAAGGCCGGCCCTGGCTCCCCCTTCTGGTGCCCAGACAGTGTAAAGGATGAGGAGACAGTCACCGATTTGAATGCAGCAAAGTAAGAATGGGGGAGAGGCTTGACCTGGCAGAATGTGATTGGCAGGAGAAGAGGAAGAGGGAGACAGGAGACAGCTGGATGAAACTTGTTTGGGAGTGGCAGGGGTCATACAGGTGCAGAGGGGAAGGGAGCCAGACCCAAAGGTTGTGGAGGGAGATACTTTCAGAGGAGAATGAGGGAGCCAGAGCTGAGAAGGGACAGGATTGGATGGAGGAGAGGGGCAGGAGCTGGGTTGGTGGGTTGGACAGGAGGAGAGGGGGACTGGGACAGGAATTGTGGTTGAGTGTGGCTAGAAGTAGAGGGGTACAGAGGCAGACTGGGGGCACAGAAGCAGAATGCTCTATACCCTTATAGAACACTGCCCTCCAAAAAATGTAATTGAACCCTGAAGGTCCGAGTCTCTACATTCCTCTGCTGGCAGAATATATCTGCGAAATCCACTGGCAAAGTTCATCCCATCCCATCTATTTACTGACCTACCTGGATAACAACCTAATACTGATATCAGTTATTTCAGTAGCTCAAGTAGAAGTCAGTCTGGTGAATCTAAAGGGAAAAACCTGGCTGATGACCCACTGTGGTGTCAAAATGCCACATGAGAGAATTTGTGTGTCCAGTTTAAAAAAAAAACAAACATTAGGAAGTTACTTCCAAAAACCTATATTAAAAGAACACTAAGGTTGCAAGTCAAGATTTAAAGTTAAGAAATTTGAGAACTGAGGTTGCCCATTCAAAAGTAATTCTCCCTCATCTCTGCCCCTTGCGTTTGTACATTGTGATAGTCTTTAATTACATAATATTTTTCCACACGACTCCTGCCTCGTTCAGTGCACGAGATGGACAATGCTCAGTGACTGAATCAGGGTTATGTAGTGAAGGAGGCTGACGTCTGTGGGACCCTTGTGGGCCTCATTTGTTGCAGAAATTAGGAGGTGTGTAGTGAATGAGGCAGGGGATTGCAGTAAGAGAAATGATGGTCTTGTAGTTAAGGCAGCTGAATGCTGCTCTGGAGAATTGGATTCTGTTCATGCGTCTGCCATAGAGTGACTGATATACTGGGCAAATTCCTTAAACCAAAATTTTCATATTTGTCTACTAATGGTGTGTTTCTAATTTTCTGGGTACCATGACACATTTGAAGACAGACTTACATAAGTGCAGAGTACTCTTATCTGAAAGCCAATTAGAGCTGTGCTTTAGAACATATAATGTTGAATAAACTTGTTAAATACTCTAAAATCAAGGCCTAGGTGTCTCAAATTGGGCATCCAAAATTAGTAGGCACTTTTGGCCTTAATATCTTTGTGACTGTTCCCCATCTACAAAATGAGGATAATATTACATTGTCTCATAGGGGAGTTAGAAAGATAAGTTCATTAATGTCAGATACTATGGTGAGAACATCATAGAAATGCGGAGGAGGAAATTAATTTTTCATTCAGTGCAGCACTTGGATGATGTGTAGCAAATAAGGCCTGGGACCATATTTTGAATGGGAAAGATGAAAAGATACATTGAATAACTATCCATTCACCGAATGAGTCAGGGGTCTGGTGGAAAAATAATGTTATCATGGAATTAATAACTGTCATAATGACTACATGTACAGGGGCTAAATTAAGTTTGCATAGGCAGCCTTAATTCTGGCATTTCCTAACTGCTGAATGATTTATTTGCATCCTTAATGTTCTTTTAACATAGAAGAACAATGTAATTAGGTATTTGTTACTGTTTGCACTGTATAGGTTTGAAAATTTATCCTAAACTAATATTATTTATTTTTTTAAATACTGTGACCAAGTTGTACTTTTTCTCATGCTGTTTTAGTCTGGGGCCAGTTTTTATATCCAATTTGTATCCCCCAATCCAAGGTGATAGGTTTACTGGAAAGCTTTGACACAACTGGAACAATACTTGTACCAGAAAGTACATATATAGCCCAAGAAAAGTCATTAACAAAAGGAAGCCATAGTAATTAATTATAATGGGAGGAGGAAAGCTAAGAGCCAAAAAAGCTCCAGATGATATTATTGTAGCAATATGCACACTATTACACGGAGTGATTTTGTAAAATTCAGAGTCATCCAGCATCTAAATCAGGGATCGGCAACCTTTGGCACACGGCCGGTCAGGGAACTCCACTGGCAGGCTGGGATGGTTTGGCCAAACCTGCAGACTCTGCAGGTAAACAATTACAGCTCCCACTGGCTGCGGTTTGCTATTCCAGGCCAATGGGGGCTGCAGAAGAGGTCCCTCGGTGTCCCTCGGTGCACGCCACTTCCTACAGCCCCCATTGGCCTGGAATGATGAATCGCAGCCAGTGGGAGCTGCGATCAGCTGAACCTGCAGACGCTGCAGGTAAACAAACCATACCGGCCCACCAGCAGATTTCCCTGATGGGCCACGTGCTAAAGGTTGTCGATCCCTGATCTAAATGCTCCCAAGATAAATCTGCTGATTTGAGTACTGTATATAATGACCTTACCAAATGATTAGACAAGCATGTCTAGTAATTTTGATCTAAGGAAACTGTTTGATAGGTTTTTAGTTATATATTGCAGCTGTAGTATACCTTTGTCACCTTAGGAGACGGAGAGGGATTTTCTCAAAAAATGTGAATATAAATAGAGAAAGTAATTTTGGAAAAAGACAAAATGGTTTAGAAAATTCCCAAGGAAGAAAATCTGACCCCTTAAACAATGGACAGCCCTTATTTAAAGACAACATCTTTATAGCTCTACAGCTGGGGATAATAAAAAAAAATTTCTTACTAAATCCTAAGGCTGCCATATGTATTTCTGTTATATAGTAGCAAAATACTTTGTGGGGAAACCATTTGCTGCAAAAACTTCATTTGATCTTCCTTACCTGACAAAGGTGTATAAACAGCAAGTGAGATTTTTGCTCTGGTCTGTTGTAAAGAAAAGATTGAGGCACTGAAAACATTTTTAGACAAATGGAATTAGCAATTATTTATTTATTAAGGGAAGAAAAAAAATCCCTCAGACTGTAGGTGTAAACTCCCAATTTAAACATAATCTGAACTACAAAGCAGGCATTTAGAAGTGTTTGTGCTACCTTGACCTCTACTTCAGTTGTATTCTTACTCTCTGAAGGAGCAATGGGCGCTGTTTGGGGTTCTCTGTTTGGTGTCCCTTTCTGGTTCCCTAGTTTTGGCCCTTTCACCCCCCCATGCCTGTTTCCGTTATTGCCTTTGTTGTCCCCTGAACTTGGTTGGGTTCTGGGTTTAGTAGCCCCTGCCTAGGCTGGGGGAGGGGCTCTTAGCTGTGGGCAAGCTAGCGACCGCACATGTCCCGGCGCTCAAAAGGACCCTTACTCTCCAACTTCTGACCAGTTGCTTTCTCGCCTATCTGACCTTTCATTGCAAGCACTTTGTGGCATGATGTGACACTTTCTCAGGGTTCTCAGGACTGAGTCATTGTGTTACACCACTGCATCAGTGAAAGAGACTTCATTGTGCTAAAGTGAGTATCAGCTCCCTGACATCCCCAGTCTGTTAACTACCCAAACTCTCTCTTCAGGCCTCAGTTAGCTGTACTTTGCCTTGCAGGTTAAGGATAGGCGCACCCCACGCCGCAAGGTCTTCAGAAGCATCCCCTGGTAGAGTCCAGCCTCTGTCAGTGGACACTCTCAGTAATTACCAACTTTGATACCCTCAGAGGAATAGTATATATACAGCTTGATTGGTACAACTCAGGCTCTGGTCCTTTTATACCACCACAACACAGAAATGTAATTATAATGAAACAATCATAAGTTTATCATCAAAGGTGATGATTTAAGAGTTACTGAGAAAGGATAATGGAAACAGAAGTGATTACACATGAAACAAAAGATATAATAGACTCCTTGGAGTCCACGCTTAACTTTAAAAGGCAAAAATCCTTGTCTAAAGAGATTCTTACCTAAAACTTCCTTGCAGTGTTTGGACAGGCTGGGATTCTGTCTACATCCTCAAATACAGGATGACAACATAATATCCCTGTCATAGTTGAAATAAACCTTTGAAATGTGCCCTCAAACAAAGCTCTTTTCCTCCTGCTTTTCCCTTCCTGTTAAAACTGCATTTAACTCAGACTGGTGGTTGTGAATGAGACAAGATTGAATTTACATTTCAGCAGCTAGATGGATAAACATCTCTGGTTTGGCAGAAAAACAGTTTCTCATCTCTGCTGAGGAGTAACACCTTGATACAAACCATAGGAACATATATTCAGTACATTGAAAAAATTTTAAAAAATATCAGTACATACAGTTCACAACTATATTAATGACCAGCATGATTTCATTTAAGATTTTAAATGACCCTCTTTATAGACAGCTACTATGAAAGCAATGTTTTAAGTGCAGTGAGTTTCTCAGGTCTGATAGGAGTTGGTGTTAAGAACAACAAACCATGTACCGGTTGGAATTGAAGAGTTTAAGGTCACACAAGGATTGTGTTACATTTCTGCTTGGAAAACTACTAGCATATTTTGGGTGCTACCAGAAATAATAAATAAGAGTGTGGCTGAGTACAATGTATAAAGGCACAGCTTCAACACAAGATATTGAGGGAATGTAAGAGGTCAGACTCACCCCTGTGGAATCTCCTGCTGATCATCCATGGAGATTAGCTCAATCCAGCCCAGAGCACCCTCTGCAGGCCAGTGATCCACCTTGTCATTACTAGCCCCCATGTCCCTCCCAGGACCCCAGTGCCCCTTGCTCTGGGTGCTGCCCCCTGGCAGTACCCACACACTGGGTCTCCCCTCCCAGGGGAACCCCCACCCACTAACCCCACCTCAGTGTAAGGCAACTCCCAGACAACATTTAGCCCGACTCCCTGGGGCAGACTGCAGTATCAGCCACTCATCACAGGCAAGGTTGGGTTTAGACCTGCTGCCTTGGCTTACCTCTGGGCTGCCCTCTGCAACCCCCAGTATCTTTGGCCCAATGCTAGGCTGCAGCCTGGGGCTTTCCAGGCTGGAGCTCCCCTGCTCCACTCAGGAGCCCTGTCTCACACTCCCTGCCACCAGGCCCTTCTCTCTCTGAGTGCAGAGAGAGACTGCTGAGTGCCAGGCTCCCAGCCTCTTTATACAGGCCAGCTGGGGCCTGATTGGTGCGTGGGCCAGCTGCAGCTGTTTCTCCAATCAGCCCAAGTCTTTCCTTCCACAGCCCCAGCCCTCTGCAGGGCTGGCTTTAATCCTTCTCAGGCAGGAATGGGGGACCACCCTGCTACAGGGAGCCTACGTCAGAGACCAGTGATTAGGGCATGTACCTGAGAGGTGTCAGAGCCCTCTTTAAATTCCTTCACCCCTTTAGCAGATGGGGGACTGAGCACGTGGGAGACCACTGATTAAAGTGAGTACCCTAACCACTGGAATAAAAGTTGTGAGGCCCTCCCCTGCCATTTTGTGCAAACTTACCTACAGGAACCCAATCCAATAGGCAAGCTCTGAACACAGTTACTGGATTGTGCCCTGGAGGCTAGCTAGGCAAATGAGTGCCTGTCTTCCCCCAGTTTGTGCATAGTTCTGGAGCTTAGGCCTCCCGACCCCTGGTGTGGGACTGCAGTGCCCTTGTGCACAGGTAGAAATATAGATGTCTAGGGAACATTTATTGTGAAAATTTAGGACGTAAACAACTTTAGGCGCTGATGGATTCAGCGGCAGCTGAGAGTGAATTTAGTAGTAGTAGTTAGGTGCCTGAGTCCTTTTGTGAATCCAGCCTCAGGTGACTTAAGTCTTTCAGTTAATTGTTTTAAACAGAAACAAATATTTGCCACCCTGACATGAAGAGTAACATTTAATAGAAAAATGTGAGCTGTTTCCTAGGTATTGTCCTGGTTGCCAGGATACAGGGTTGCAAAGATGACTTAAAGCCACTTTGCCTTCACCTTCAGTCTTGACCTGAAGCAGAATATCTTGAACTACATCTGTCTGAATTGCTGCTGAGCAATTCAGTACACTACAAAATCCAGTATCCAGGTCTGCATAGAACATGGCAAGTTACTGTAGATAATGAAAAAACAATGTTATTTCCGATACTTGGAAGAGTGACAGTATTGTCACTCTTTGGAATAAAAAGACTGTAACATGTAAGTTATTTTGAAAGCATATAATGAAGGCATTAAAATGCATTTATAATAGAAATATTGAATGCAAGCAATCAACATATGATTGAAATGTGAAAATAAAAGTTATTGTCTGAAAAAATAAAAGGGCAAGGTTTTATTATCAGACACTCATTGCACGAGAGTGCTGTAACAGTTGAAAAATGTGTCGCTCTATGATAAATATATTGTATAAGAAAATTGCATGAGGGGGAAAAGTATCTGAATTGAGCATTCGTACCAGCTTTACTAATGCAAGTGTCTGAATAGCTCTGAATGTAGGTCATAGGGGCAGGTTCTCATTTACAGCAAGACCGCTTTACACCACTCTGGCTCTGTAAAAGGACCTTGGCGCTGGTCTATAGTACAAAGTTAGGTCTACCTAGCTATGTTGCTCCAGGGTGTGGGAAAAGTCCCCTGACAGATGTAGTTAAGATGACCTAAGCCCCAGTGTAGGCACAACTAGGTCGACAGAATAATTCTTCCATTGACCTAGTTACTGCCTCTCGTAGAGGTGGATTTATTACAGCAATGGAAAAACTCCATCCTTTGTTGTAGTATCTACACTACAGTGGTAGAGCTGCAGCACTCCAAATGTGCTGTTGTAGACTTTCTAGGGTAGACATACCCTCAGCATCTGAGAATCAATCCAAGACACATTAAGTTTCACTAACATATCAGGTAACTTCTACAGTTTTCTTATTTGTAAAATAGGCATTTTATTACTAGTATTTGCTAACTATTTTTCTCTATTTTGTACAGTGCCTAGCAGAATGGGGTCCTGGTCAGTGTCTACCACAATTCAAAATGATACAAAGATGAATGATTTAATAACAATTTATTTGAATGTTGCTCTTTTCCTTGTTAACAGATTATGTATGAGCAAATTTATGAATGTTTAGTATTACTTATTTATTTATTTATTTATCTATTTATTTATAGTATTTATTTATTCCCTTGGCCTGTGCCGCTTCCCTGTTCGGACGAACCTGCAGACGCGGCAGGAAAACAAACTGGCCCGGCCCGCCAAGGGCTTTCCCTGAACAAGGGGCAGCCCTAGTTTGAGAACCACTGCTCTAACCTACTTTGTTATATAGGTTACTTGCAACCTATTTCTTCTGATTGTTTAAATATTTAAAATTCACTGTTTGTGATGAGTGACTGGTCACGTAAGTCACGTGGTATTATTTTGCTGTCTGAGTGGAAGCATGAAACTTCATAAATAAAGTCCAAGAGTATGAATATACATACTTCACCTGCAAAGATATCTGTGATTTAGCAAAGGTATATTCCTAGGTTCCATGGCTGGACCCAGACCCTCACCAGGGTCCTGGTTCACAAGGTTTCACTGGAGGAAAGAGACCAAAGCCCTGAGGTAAGTGGGGAAATGGGATACCGGGAGGAAGCACGAGCAGGAGAGCACAAGATGAGAGGACTCCTGTCTGATACTGAGAAAGTGGGATGATCAGCGAGTTATCTTAAGTGCCTATACACAAATGGAAGAAGCTTGGGAAACAAGCAGGGAGAACTGGAAGTCCTGGCATAGTCAGGGAACTACGATGTGATTGGAATAACAGATATTTGGTGGGATAACTCACATGACTGGAGTACTGTTGTGGAGGGATATAAATGTTCAGGAAGGACAGGCAGGGCAGAAAAGGTGGGGGAGTTGCATTGTTTGTAAGAGAGCAGTATGACTGCTCAGAGATCCGGTATGAAACTGCAGAAAAACCTGAGAGTCTCTGGATTAAGTTTAGAAGTGTGAGCAACAATAGTGATGTTGTGGTGGGACTCTGTATAGACCACCAGACCGGGGGATGAGGTGGACGAGGCTTTCTTCTGGCAATTAACAGAAGTTAATAGATAACAGGCCCTGGTTCTCATGGGAGACTTCAGTCACCCTGATATCTGCTGGGAGAGCAATACAGCGGTGCACAGACAATCCAGGAAGTTTTTGGAAAGTGTAGGGGAAAATTTCCTGGTGCAAGTGCTGGAGGAACAAACTAGGAGCAGAACTCTTCTTGACCTGCTGCTTACAAACCGGGAAGAATTAGTAGGGGAAGCAAAAGTGGATGGGAACCTGGGAGGCAGTGACCATGAGATAGTCGAGTTCAGGATCCTGACACAAGGAAGAAAGGAGACCAGCAGAATACGGACCCTGGACTTCAGAAAACCAGACTTTGACTCTCTCATGGAACTGATGGGCAGGATCCCCTGGAAGAATAACATGAGGAGCAAAGGAGTCCAGGAGAGCTGGCTGTATTTTAAAGAATCCTTATTGAAGTTGCAGGAACGAACCATCCCGATGTGTAGAAAGAATAATAAATATGGCAGGCGACCAGCTTGGCTTAACAGTGAAATCCTTGCTTATCTTAAAGACAAAAAAGAAGCTTATAAGAAGTGGAACATTGGACAAATGACCAGGGAGGAGTATAAAAATATTGCTCAGGCATGCAGGAGTGAAATCAGGAAGGCCAAATCACACTAGGAGTTGTAGCTAGCAAGGGATGTTAAGAGTAACAAGAAGGGTTTCTTCAGGTATGTTAGCAACAAGAAGAAAGTCAAGGAAAGTGTGGGCCCCTTACTGAGTGAGGGAGGCAACCTAGTGACAGAGGATGTGGAAAAAGCTAATGTACTCAGTGCTTTTTTTGCCTCTGTCTTCGCGAACAAGGTCAGCTCCCAGACTGCTGCACTGGGCAGCACAGCATGGGTTAGGAGGTGACCAGCCATCTGAGGAGAAAGAAGTGGTTCAGGACTATTTAGAAAAGCTGGACGAACACAAGTCCATGGGGTCGGATGCGCTGCATCCGAGGGTGCTAAAGGAGTTGGCAGATGTGATGGCAGAGCCATTGGTCATTATCTTTGAAAACTCATGGCGATCGGGGGAGGTCCCGGATGTCTGGAAAAAAGCAAATGTAATGCTCGTCTTTTAAAAAGGGAAGAAGGAGGATCCGGGGAACTACAGGGCAGTCAGCCTCACCGCAGTCCCTGGAAAAATCATGGAGCATGTCCTCAAGGAATCAATTCTGAAGCACTTAGGGGAGAGGAAAGTGATCAGGAACGGTCAGTGTGGATTCACCAAGGGCAAATCGTGCCTGACTAACCTAATTGCCTTCTATGATGAGATAACTGGGGATGAGTTGGGAAAGCAATGGATGTGTTATTCCTTAACTTTAGGAAAGCTTTTGATACTGTTTCCCATAGTATTCTTGCCAGCAAGTTAAGGAAGTATGGGCTGGATGAATGAACTATAAGGTGACTAGAAAGCTGGCTATATCATTGGGCTCAATGGGTAGTGATCAATGGCTCCAGTTGGCAGCCGGTCTCAAGTGGAGTGCCCCAAGGGTCGGTACTGGGGCCGGTTTTGTTCAATATCTTCATTAATGATCTGGAGGGTGGCATGGACTGCACCCTCAGTAAGTTTGCAGGTGACACTAAACTGGGAGGAGTGGTAGATACGCTGGAGGGTAGGGGTAGCATACAGAGGGACGTATACAAATTAGAGGATTAGGCCAAAAGAAATCTGATGAGGTTCAACAAGGACAAATGCAGAGTCCTGCATTTAGGACAGAAGAATCCCATGCACTGCTACAAATTAGGGATCGAATGGCTAGGCAGCAGTTCTGCAGAGAAGGACCTAGGGGTTACAGTGGACGAGACACTGTATATGAGTTGACAGTGTGTCCTTGTTGCCAAGAAGGCTAATGGCATTTTGGGCTGTATAAGTAGGGGCATTGCCAGCAGATCGAGGGACGTGATCATTCCCCTCTATTTGACATTGGTGAGGCCTCATCTGGAGTACTGTGTCCAGTTTTGAGCCCCACACTACAAGAAGGATGTGGAAAAATTGGACAGAGTCCAGCAGAGGACAACAAAAATTATTAGGGGGCTGGAGCACATGATTTATGAAGAACGGCTGAGGGAACTGGAATTGTTTAGTCTGCAGAAGAGAAGAATGAGGGGGATTTGACAGCTGCTTTCAACTACCTGAAAGGGGGTTCCAAAGAGGATGGATCTAGACTGTTCTCAGTGATAGCAGATGACAGAACAAGGAGTAATGGTCTCAAGTTGCAGTAGGGGAAGTCTCAGTTAGATATTAGTAACATCTTTTTCACTAGGAGGGTGGTGGAGCACTGGACTGGGTTACCTAGGGAAGTGGTGGAATCTCATTCCTTAGAGGTTTTTAAGGTCAGGCTTGACAAAGCCCTGGCTGGGATGATTTAGTTGGGGATTGGTCCTTCTTTGAGCAGGGGGTTGGACTAGATGACCTCCTGAGGTCCCTTCCAGCCCTGATATTCTATGATTCTATGAAGCACAGGAGTAACAAGGAGTCGGGTGGCACCTTAAAGACTAACATATTTATTTGGGCATAAGCTTTCGTGGGTAAAAAACAGATTCTGAAGAAGTGTTTTTTTACCCACAAAAGCTTATGCCCAAATAAATATGTTAGTCTTTAAGGTGCCACCGGACTCCTTGTTTTTTTTTGTGGATACAGACTAACACGGCTACCCCCTGATACTAAGCACTTCTGTCACTCCCTAGCTAGAAGATTCATTCTACCAGGCTACTGATAGTTTTTCTCCTTCCTACTCTCTTCTGGGATATATATAATGGCATAGAGGGGAAGGGGAAGCCATTCCTGTCACTGGCAGAATAGACCCAAATTAGAGCATGACCTGCGGCAGCATTGAAGGCAAGTCTTTTGCTGAAGGCTACAGTCATTTCAGACGATCTTGCCCAGTAGTGGAAATCCTACAGGGAGTGACTGGTAGAGTGCTAGATCTCCCCAGTGTGACCCATAGAGGTACTGCAGCAAGTACTGTTTAAGATCTTGCTGACAAAATACAATAACATCACTTTAGCCTACAGTCTCCTATTCATTCACTCCACTCATTTTGATTTTTAAGGGTGTTCCCCTAACCTCCAACAAATTTTCTCTTGGTATGGCCATGGGGACTCTCTTCTGTTCACATCTGATGTTTGACAGATTCAGTATTTCTCTGCAGCCAGTGGTGATTTGGGGCACTCAGATCAGTGTATGTCAAGGAGACTTTGTTGGAGTGAAGTCTGATGGATACAGTTTTCTCTGAGCACCTTGCAGGGTTCTCAGTAATAGGAACAGCATTTTCAGCCCTTGAGCCTATAACTGCAACCAAGGACAAAGGTGCATAAATCAGTCAGCCATGATATCTTCAGAGTCTGTAGGAGAAGTCTTGGACTCACACATGTATATTTGTTTGGGAGTCCTTGTAGAAAGATTATAGGTGACTTGGCCTATTGCCCCAAAGTCGGAGATAGAGTTTGGAAAATGAGTACGTTTATTACACAGTGTTGTGCTGGAATTGATTTTTAAAACTGTTCACAGGCATAACATATCTCACGAGTGACCCCAACTTTCTACATAGTTAGGTTTGGTGAAGATTGTGGCCTGGAGGGCTATAATCTCTAGATGACTATGCAATGAGTTGCCCATAAACCTTCAAGGATTACAAGGAAAGAATCTGCAAAGACCGAAGGCTTCTCGATAAGTTTATTTGTTAATTTCGAGTTAAGGTTTTATGGATAAGTAAGTCCACAAAGTTATAGCCAGAGGCTCTTAAACCAAAATATGGTGTCAAGCAGGGGTGGTGGAACAATTTGTATAGTGGGGGTGCTGAAAGCCATTGAACCAAACTGTAAACCCTGTATATGATGGAAACCACTTCAAGCCAGGGAAGCGGCAGCACCCCCAGCACCCTAGTCCCAGCACCTATGATGTCAAGAGTTTTATATGCACAAATGGCACCAGCAAACTGCTATTTTTAGCAGATGGCATTTTTTTGAAAAATGTCTTTGGAGCTGGTTGATATTTGCTTTTGTTCTCCCTTTTCCCCAGTTTTAATACTTCCTCTGACAGCTGGGGCAGGCTTGACTGAGGTCAATGCAGTTTACATCAGAGCTGAATTTGGCTTGAGTGAGATAAAATAGAATCCCAGAGCTTCACAGGAAAGGGAAATAGCAACACTTTTTTCCCTCTTAAAGTTGGCATAGCAGATATCTCTCCATGTATGCTCATTTATTGCTTTCCCCTTCAGTTTTTCTCATCCAAGTTATGTTTGATCATCTGTGTAACTGAAATTGCCCTGAGGAGCCTTTTGTCTAGTTTCCTTTGGTTGTTTACTTTGACATCTTTGCAATACATTTTTCCTTTGTAAAACAGTCTTTGCATTCCAATATATACAGTATTTTAGCAGGAAAGGGAGAAAGTAAGAAAGCTGCTGTTGAAGTCCCACATTCTTTCCAAGGAATTTGATTTCCCACAAAAGTGAAATGATTGTCAATACACTTTGACCACCCGAAACCCTATTGCTATCTATAGTATAGAAACTGACAGCAAAGGATCCTAACCAGTACTAGGATATATAAGGCTGCTCACTAGCAAGCTTCTTGTGCAACAGTAGCCAGCTCGGCCATTGACATGTATGCACTTGTTGTTTGTTTCATACTATTACCTAGAGATCCCAACTGAGCGTAGGCCTTCATTGTGCTAGGCACTGTTAATATATACATAGCAAAAGAACATTCCTGCCTTAAAGAGTTTACAATCAACATAAATAAAAGATGGGGGAAAGGGGGTATTATACCCCTATTTTACAGATGGGGAACTGAGGCTCAAAGAGAATAATGACCTGCCCAGGAAAGTGCCAAGAACAAAGAAAGTGCCAGAAACTGAACCCAGATGTGCTTAATTGTGTGTAAGGGCTGGTCCACACTAACCCCCCAATTCGAACTAAGATACGCAACTTCAGCTACATGAATAACATACCTGAAGTCAAAGTATCTTAGTTTGAACTACAAGGTACTTACTGCGGGTCCACACATGGCAGGCAGGCTCCCCCGTCGACTCCGCATACTCCTCTCGCGGAGCAGGAGTACCAGTGTCGACAGCGAGCACTTCCGGGATCGATTTATCGTGTCTAGACAAGACATGATAAATCGATCGCAGAAGATCGATTGCTTACCGCTGAACCTGGAGGTAAATATAGACGTACCCTAAACCACAAGAATATTCTTCCTGTTTCTCCTAAAATAGGCGCATCTGTCCATAACCCAGTCTAATTATGCACAGTAATTAACTTGTTTTTCTTTTTTATAATGCTTTTTTGTATCTGAATTTTGTAAAAGTGTAAAAACTTGTTCATTCAGGTACACTCCCAACTTGGGTGCCTAATGGTAGCTGAAATATTTCTATAATGTAAAAGGTTGATAACATTTTCACAACCAGATCTAGTAGTTGAATTCAGTGGAATGGGCAAGTCCTTTCTGCCTCTGAAAATCAGATAAGAGATTTAGATACCTAACATTAGAAACCAAAGTTGGAAAATGCTACCCAAATATCTTAATGCGGTGTCTGTTACATTATTATTGTACAAACTAGAGCTGGATGTCTGCTTTCAGATCTGTTTCCAAATGCTAATTTCCCTGGAGTTAGGCAGGTATTCTTATACATAGTTCTTCTTTGCCCATCTTTAATACAATATATAATACTCACCTTTCTGTTCTGAAATACATTATATATGAGTATAACAATTTGTCAAAGTAACCTAATTTCAGTAAATGCATTTCACATCCACGTATCAACAGTCATTTTGTCTTTGAACTTTTTGAATCACCCGCAGTACTTCAAATCATTCTCAGTGTTAGTCAGAAATAGAGACATTTTTCAAGTCCTCAATTATAAAACAAAAAATGAATATAGGGCCAAAACTTCATAGTTTCCAATTTATTCTTATTCTTATTCAAGTACATTGGAGAGGCATATTTCTCATATATATATACATATACACAGTATAATTCAATTTATCTGAATTCCCTTTATCCAAAAATCTGAATCTATAGTATGTCCCCTATGTTGGTTCAATAGCACTTCTTGTTATCCAAATGCCCAGTTATCCAAAATTTTCGGATGTCCCCCAGGCCATTTGGATAAACACTATTTATATGCACAGAGCCACACATCTAGATCTATATATATAAAAAAGCTGCATAGGGTCACACATTTCAGCATCTATTTTTGTTGTATAAACTGCTGAAAGAATGTCAGTCTCCTTTCATCTGACAAACACAGGCAAGTATAAAAAGGAACTTGTCAATTTTATGCAATAAGCCATGAATTACTAGCATTCTCTTGGAAACCAATCAGAATTTTGACCTTGAGCACCGCACTCTCAGTGATTCGCCAAACATGTGGGCAGTTCAAAACTATTTTTTGTGCTTTTTTTAAAAAAAAGCTACACTGATGACCAGGAAAATGTAGCAGTCCAGGTTATTCAGGTTATTGTCTCTTACAAACTGTATCAGAGGTAGGACAGGGTATCGTCTGTGTGCAAGGTCTGAGAAGGTTGTCCTGTCTACTCATGGAATGAGAGGAAGCACTGAAGTGCAGGAGCTTCTGTGCTATAGGGAAAATTGAGTTTTCTGGAACAGCAGGAGGAAAAAGATTGTGTGCCATCTGCCTCCAGAGAAGGTGTGAAGGGAATTAAATGTGAAAGAATATGTGAATGACTTCCTCTCTGAAGCTAGGAAACAGATTGCCATAGTTGTCTTCATCCAGTAAACTGTTGTTTAATCACAGGTTTCACTGGAGGCTGTGTATCCTATTTGAAGTGTAATATAATAATTCCTTTCTGGAAGAGCTAGCATCCTGTTCTTATTGTCTAGCATGCTTCAGAAATGTAGGGAAATTGGAAGCAAGGTTGGAGACAGTTTTTATCAACTATCACAAAATATTGTACTTCAGTATAGAGATCATGAGAAAAAAAAACCTCTCACTATTAACATGGTGGTATATAGATTTTGTTGTTGCCCTCTGTTCAGATGGTAATTAATATAATAATAATGCAAATTGTGTAATTGTAACCATAGGAGAGAAGATGTTGGGTGGAAAAGAACATCCTATTTAATTGATTAAATAACAGCTATTTCACAAGATTAGCAGCTGGTTTGGAGAATTGGAATTTAGGCATCTGATAACAGTTTCATAAATATTCTGGAATGCCAGAGAGAGACATATATATATATATATATATATATATATATATATATATATATATATATATATATATATATATATAGTGTGTGTGTGTGTGTGTGTGTGAATTGATTTGGCAAGATCAGATTCTTTCTTAAGGGATTCTTAATAGGGAATGGAGACAAAAATAATCATTGATTTTCTTGGAATTTTTTTTTTATTTTCTCCTTTCAGATGATGGTGATATGTAGAAGTTTTGAAAGACTCTTAATAAAAGCCAAGAGTTTAATTTAATTGAAATATAGTTTCAAATAATAGATTCCATTTAAGGACACTTTAACACTGTTATTCATTAATCACTCTGACAAATTTAACACAACTCTATTAGATTTCCTGTTATGGACTTTAAACAGATGTCCAATTAGAAACTGAAAGTGAATTCAGATTAGACCAGTAAAGTATTTGGCATATGTGCAGTAATGAATCATTATTTTTGGAGATAAATATATATTCATGCTTTTAAAGGGACGGAACAAAATATTACCAGTTTTTATAAAGGTAAACTACAGGAATTGAAAGAAAATTTAGGTACTATCTTCCTCCTGTGTTAGTTCCATAGTTAATATGGAATGATATAGCAACATCATTGAAATTTCCTTTAGAGGCAAGATTAAAAACCTTTTTCACACTTTATAAGAATGATTTTTCTCTGTTAATTTAACACATTAAAATTGCCAATCATGAAAATTTCTGATAAACTAACACAAGGATTTTCTTTTATTTCATGGAATTTCTGGTCCATTGCTACACCAACAAGTGGTATCTAAATCCCTGAAGGCCATTTTACCATCACATTTTAGTCTAAACTCAATTTACCCATTATCTTTGACTTCATTTTGTTCTTGTGTTCATCAACCATTGTTATAATGGTTGCATGTTAAGACACTTCTTGCCATCAGTTCAGCAAAGCTTTTAAAAACCTTAACTAAATATTTTTAGCCTTTTGTAGATTTTAGGACAACAACCCTTCTTGGATTAGTCCTAAAATGTCCAGATTGCACAATCAGATATGACATCTTGCTCCACTGAAGTTAATGGGAGCTTTGCCATTGACTTAATAGATATAGACTCAAGACTTTACTTAGGTACTTTTAAAAATCCCATTAAGTGTTTATCTGCATGTTTAGCTTTCTAAATACCTTAGAAATCTAACCCTGTGGTTATGTCTATACTGCAACTGAGAACAAGCCTCCTAGCCTGGATAGACAGACTCACACTAGCAGGGGTCAAGCAAATAAGCTAAAAATAGTAGTGTGGAGTTTGTGGCTCAGGCTCTCATGCTCATCCAACCTCTTTGGGCTTGAGATCCTTGAGCTCCTGCTTCAGCCACGATGCCCAGGTGGCTATGTTTAGCATAGTAGCTTGAGCCCTGCTAGTGTGAGTCTGTCTACCTGGGCTTGGAGGCTGGATACTAGCCCCACTATTGATAGACAAGTGTGAGAAATGGCATCGAAGCAGTTCAACAGCTGAGGTGAGTAGTCCTTGCAGTGGAGCTTAATTACTGTGCTCTTCAGGGTGCACCAATAAGTGTCTGATGTTCAGACATTCTTAAATCTGGGTACTTAACTAGGTCCAGCTTTTCCTCTTGAATAGCGGTTTCCTTTTAAACAATTACACTATTGCCTTGGTCACCAAGGCTTGCAGAAAAAAAATATCCTCAACCAAAAGCAGCATCAAAAGTGTGAATTTAAATTCCCAGTAAGGTATTAATTTCAAAGGACATTAGGAACCTCTGAAATGCTAATGCTATTAATCAATTATAGTTTAAGGAACCAACATTCAAGTTGTCAAATGTTAAATACATACATACATACATCCATAAGTAGTCAAGTCTCTTATGGATGTATGGATGTATTCATTTAAGGAAATAAATGTCTTTAATGTTCTTCCTGTTTGTTCCAGGATGATCTCTCTCTACTTGCTTGATGTCCAAAGCAGGACTTTCCTGTCATACTGCTCAGGGCTGGAAAGGATGCAGAGATTAGGGTTTACAGAGAACACAGTCTAAGGGCTTGTCTATATTGGCACTTTACAGCGCTGCAACTTTCTCACTTGGGGTGTGAAAAAACACCCCCCCTGAGCGCAGCAAATTTCAGCACTGTGAAGTACCAGTGTAGACAGTGCTCCAGCTCTGGGAGCCACGCTCCCAGCACTGGTAGCTACACCCTTTGTGGAGGTGGGATTTTTAGAGTGCTGGGAGAGCTGGAGAGTGCTGGGAGAGCTCTCTCCCAGCGCTGCACTACAACCACACAAGCCACATTAAAGAGCTGCAGCAGCAGCACTCCCACGGCAGAACTTTAACATTGCCAGTGAAGACGTGCCCTAATTAAAACATAACATACAATTTAGTTTAAAAATTGGCAGAAATCCATAACATTAACAAAGACAATATCAGCAAATGAAATTCCATGTGCCTCCTGCCCAAAATCCATTAAATATTCCTTATGGCACCTTAGAGACTAACAAATTTATTTGGGCATATGCTTTCATGGGCTAAAACCCACTTAATCGGATGCATGCAGTGGAAAATACAGTAGGAAGATATATATACACAGAGAACATGAAAAAATGGGTGTTGCCATACCAACTCTAATGAGACTAATCAATTAAGGTGGGCTATTATCAGTTTGTAGTGATAATCAGGATGGCCCATTTCAAACAGATGACAAGAAGGTGTGAGTAACAGTAGGGGGAAAATTGGGATGGGGAAATAGTTTTTACTTTGTGTAATGACCCATCCACTCCAAGTCTTTATTCAAGCCTAATTTAATGGAGTCCATTTTCAAATTAATTCCAGTTCTGCTGCAGAACTGTTGCTGTTACTCAGACCTTCTTGTTAACTGTTTGAAATGGGCCATCCTGATTATCACTACAAAAGTTTTTTTTTCTTCTGCTGATAATAGCCCACCTTAATCGATTAGTCTCATTAGAGTTGGTATGGCAACACCCAGTTTTTCATGTTATCTGTGTATTTATATCTTCCTACTGTATTTTCCACTCCATGCATCTGATGAAGTGGGTTTTAGCCCATGAAAGCTTATGCCCAAATAAATTTGTTAGTCCCTAAGGTGCCACAAGTACTCCTTGTTGTTTTTGCTGATACAGACTGACACGGCTACCACTCTGAAACCTAAGTATTCCTTGCAATTTTAAAACTTTCTGAGGGTCACTATTCCAATTTTTGATCACATGACCTGTATTCAAGCACCAAAACTTGAACATGAACTGTGATATCGCATTTGCCCACACTGTGAGCTGGGCATCTGTTCTAGGAACAGTTATAACTGATGATTGGGAATTTGTCATAGTCCCCTGAGAGGTAAGAGTGGAATTTGCAAAATGCTCAGCGTTGGCCTAATTCTGCTCACATGGGAATAGCTATATTGACTGAATGCTTTTAAAATTCCACCTTGAATGCTGACCTTTGATCAACTTTCAGCTCTACAAACAGCTGCAACTTCCTCTCTTATGGGGTGGGGGTGGAAGGGAGGGATAGTAAGCCAGTATAGACTCAATAGTGAAGAGGGAAATAAATGTGACCAACAAGACATTGGATACATATATTCAGCATATCTGAGATGCAACTTCCATTGGCAGGTCTCTTGTGGATGGAGCTGAGTGAATAATTGATTTTTTTAAATTCAGTGAACCAAAAAAAAAATCCAGTTCATTTCCAGCACAAACTGCGTTTTTTTATTATTATTTTTCTCAACCAAACGTAAATCTGAAGAAAATATATTTGTTTGGGTCAAATGAAGCAAAATATTTAATCAAACTGACATTTTTTCAAAATAAAATGCTGAATATAAATGACATTTTCAAAACGAAATGTCAAAATGAAATGTTGTTTCATTTTGATAATGTCAATTCCAACTGACATTTTATTAAACAAAATATCTATTTAAACATCAAAACAAACCATTTTGACATTTCCAAACTTTACGTTTTTAGTGCTTTTTTCATCCAAAACTATTTGCTGACTTCAACCCAAATTTGCAAATAGTTTGGTGCTCTGAAAAATGCATGTTTTGGTGAACTTAGTATAATAATTAATAATCTAGCTCCACTTTTGGAAATTTAAAGTTGACTATACTCCTCCATCAAGTTCTCCACCCTAGAGGAACAACATTTCCCCCCCTTCCTTAGGGTGAACCATCCCTGGGAGCAGGAGCCCACACTGGTGAAGAAAGGTGTAATTTATACCTGTTTGTGTCAGGCAGGGTGAATCTAGCAGACTAAGTGCTTTTGTCAGCATCATTTACATTGCAGTTTGCTTTTAGATTTGTTGTGTGTCACATTATCAAGGTCATGATAGCAAGGAGTATAATATCTTCTATGCAGCTAAAACCACTCTGACTTTCTGCTGTTATTAGTAATACAATATTGATTGTCCTCCTAGAACCATTTAATGTCACTGACAGTTTTATCTGTTAGTCCATAGAATGTCAAAATTATCCACAAGTGATTTCCATCAAAAGCTTTTTCCAGAATCTACCCTGGGACTTTGCCCTGCTAAAAACAAGCAATTCTTGAACTATAGAGCCTTCATCATTGGTCAGAGAAAGGAAAAGGAGAAGGCAGGGGAGTGAAGGCAGCAAGGATAGGGTCCTATAGCAGGGGATTGATGGCTAGTGCAGGAGTCAGGCCATATGAAAAAGTCATCGGTGGCCAGGGTTTGGATCAGGTCACTAGAGAAAGACGGTTTCTGCCAGAAAGAGAGTGGATAAAACATTGCCCTGCGACTCAGAAGACCTGGCTTCCATTCCCAGCTCTCCTTCTGGACTGCTGAGTGATCTTGGGCTAGTCATTACACTTCTCTTTGCCTCAGTTTTTCCATCATAAAATGATTCTGAGTAAAGCTGTTTGTTTGGCTTGGTGGCAGTTCCAAACATTGAAAAAAAAACAATAGTTTCAGGTCAACCAGGAACCAATTTTTTATTATTTATTTTCTATTAATTGAAAAGTTGTGGGGGGATTCGTTTTGGGTCAAATGAAACATGTTGACCTGCAATGACATTCCAGTTTTGGGGAATTTAGGGGGATTTAGAATATTTGTAATCTTTTTTTATTAATAAAAGCAAATGAAATATGAAGAAGTGGTTGTATCTCTGCCCTTCCCCTTATGCCAACTAGTCAGGGCATTCACCTGGGATGCAGGAGAACAAGGTCTTAATTCTCATTCTGGAGCAGAGACTGGAATCCAGGTGTCCCCTCCCCCAGCTGAGTGCCCTAGCTGCCAAACTGTGGAATATGCTTCAGTGGGCCTCTCTCAATCTCTCCTGTTGAAACTGTTCCACTTTGTATGAAATATTTAAATATTCACTGGGACAGAGAATGAGACTGACTCTGTACTTTGGTGATCAAGGCACTAAGGACTGAATTACTGCATATAAGGGAACCTCAACCTCCACTATTTTGTAGCTCTAGCTCAGCCTTCCCCCGCCACCACCACCCCCTACACTTTTTTGGAACTGAAAGATTTGCCCAAATCAATACACATTTGCTAAATATTTCAGTCAACCTGTTGCCAGCACAGAGGGCCCGAGGGGGCAACAGCGGGGTTTGTTGCCCGGTGTGCTTCGCGACAATGAACACACCAGGGTGGAGAAGCAGACAAAGTTTATTTAAGAGCTCTGAATAGGCACTAGGAGACCAGCATGTCTCAAATCAAGCGCACTGAGACAAGCAGTTTTCCCTTTTTATACTTTACTTTCTCCCACCCTTTCTTCCCTATCCCCACTTCCTCCCTTTTGCCCTCCCTCCTCCTACAGCAGTTACATTTAAGCAGTTAAGTCATCTTGGCAGCTATAAGTCTAGCTCCTTAGTAACTCTTCTTTGAACCGTTATCTTGTCCTTTTCCCTTTGATCTGTTATCTTGCCTTTCAGCCGGAAGCATGCAGGCCTTATCACTATTGCTTCCCAGCTGCTGGCCTGTGAGGTTAGTAAAGGTTAACATGCAGGGAATTCAGGTCACTTTGGCCTAGAGAGGGGAGCTTCATCGACTTTTGTGGTCTTCCAACCCCTCGAGTTACCTAGGGTGATGCCTAGTGACACCAACAAACCTGAATCTGCATTTTCTGGCAAATAATATTTTGGTCAAAAAATTTCATCCACCTCTGATGCTGTACTCCTTTGTAAAATTTGTTGCCGTCTACATTGTATGTTGTGTGGAAGCCCCTGAGTGCCACTAAATTATAAAGCTATCAGATCACTCATCCATTCAATGGATCTCAATACGGGATCCATAAGTCATTAGAGGTCATGCTGAAAGACAGGCTAAGGATCTGGACCTCTCTGTGTCTGTCTATCTCTTTCTCTGATTCAATTCCATCCATCTGTGCACAGGCATGCATTTCACTTCCAGTTCACAAACTATTGACATGATTTGACATTATCTTCTCCCCTACTTCTTTCTATAAAGTACATATAAGTGACTTCAAAGTATTTATCATTAATAAGAACTTAAGCTTCATTTTCATATGCTATATACTTTTTTCTGGATGTAAATTAATATATATATATAATGTCTCACCCATACAAGAAACAGTGGGGATAATAATAATAATAATATATTGTAATTAATAAAATACTGGTTTCTTTTGAAAGAAGAACGACTCCTAACTCCTCATCCACCCTCTCCTGCCCACTCAAAAGCAATTTTATCAAAGCCAGTTCTTTGACTTTTAAAATATATACAGAAATCATTAACATGCCATTTCTTTCTGTAGAGTCGTGAAATAAAGTGGTAACAGTGCAATAACTGGCATGTGATTGATTTCTTCTGTTAATCTTAAACTGGGAGAATGCTGAACTTTATAGGACTCTCCCAGATAGCATTTGAATTACTTTAAGAAAGAAATCAATATATAAAACTTAATTTTAAAATTAAGTAATAGCTCAGAGTGGAAAATACATAAATTACTCTTATTTGAAGTTGAATTTGGTGTTCTTTATCAAGCTGTGTTTTGCATATCCTTCTCTTCCCACAAGGCAATCTATCTGGGGTTTTTCTGTCTTTGGGATTTCTATTATGCCTATCACCATAGTGTCTGAGAGCTTTTGAAAAGCACAACATTTGTTTTTTCTTCTAATTCTTATGAAGAATGTATTAGCATGTTGCTCTTTGCTTAACCTGTCCTTATATTCAGATAACATTTTACTGCATAATATTCATAAAACTTGAATCATTGGCCCAGTAGTATCTTTTTTCTTTCTCTTTCTCCCTCCCCCCAAATTAGTAAGAAAATTTAGTGCTCTTGAAGGTGAGAAATTTTTGTTAGCACTATTTAGGTATTACTGATTTGATGTTTTTGTTCTTAAACTTAGAAAAACCCTGGGTGAAGAAAATCTGTCATATTTTATCCCTTTGCTACTCTCTGTGTTTCACTGCAGCTTCAGTATGGGGTTATTCCTTTGAAACATTAGCAATTCATAGTGAACACTTATTCTTAGGATAGCATATGATGCATGTTCTGCACTACATATTAGTTCCGGTCAGCAGTAGCCAAATCATAAAAAGGAAATGTGATCACTCCTTAAAGAAAATGTACTGTGTATTGTGAAAATATTATCATAATTACATATAATTCTTTCACCTGGTGTCTGCTGTTTTTAATTGTAAAGAAGGGTGAAGCCCTGGCCCCATGAATGTCAGTGATAAAACTCCCAAGAAGGCCAGGTTGTGTAGACAGGTTAAATTGTGTTTGAAAACATCTTAGCTGGTCTAGGATTGACCATGACCAGATGACATATTTTTAAAACACAACTTTCTTTGTCTATACTTTGCTAGCTGCAAAGTCCTCTTTCAAATCCTATTGTAGTTTAGCCTCTAAAATAAGAGAGTAAACTCTCCAAATTCCTTTGTTGCTATCAGATTTGGAATAATTCCACTCACTTTACTGGGACTATACCAGTCAGTGTAAGTGAGAAGAGAATCAAGCACAAATTACTTTACAAATAAATAGCTAAGAACCAATGACCAAAAGCTTAAATGTTTGGCATATTTTAAAAAAAAGAGTTTTAAATTTGGTAATTCTTCTGACACCTGACATATGTATACAGCCTTTTTATTCATAATTTCACACTGCTATTCATTAAGATGTCTGTTATTATGAAAATGGAGCTTTAACAATACCTTGCTAGCAGATCCATACAATGGCACTTGCAGCTGCTTTGAAAAAATAAGAGTATCATTTTCTCCCAGCCATAAGAAAAATGACTATTGTCCTCTAACAGAGGGATAGAAGTTAGGTCACCAACAGAAGTAAAATGAGAAGGTTTTTGACTAAATTAAATGTAGTATTGCATCAGACACTTCATCTTACATTTGAGACAGCATGTCTTGCAGATATTAGTCATTAAAGGATTTTGCTCAATGTGAGTAGAGACTGTTTCTAGGAGCTATGTTAGCAGCTAGGAGGATCATCTATTCCTTGTGGATAAGAACATCTATTCCAGATATAACTCCCTAGATTAGTGCTCTCCTAGAGATTGCTAAATCTAAGAGAGCCACTTATGCACATTTGAAAAACTCCATATAAATATGGACAAGAATGGCAACTCTTCTTTGAGCTGTATGCTCATTAATAATGGAAGACACTGGTAGTGCTCTGTTCTATGATTACTATTATCAGCTGCTTTTTAAAACATCGATCAGGCACTTTAAATGGATATCCTCTTGCATGCAATTTTCTTCAACTTCAGTAGAAAACACGGGTGGTAGATCTGTGATACATTGTCAGTGTTGTCTGCTCTCTTTTGTAGGTTTTTTGCTGGGATGATTTTGTTTTCGGCATGTTTTGTGGTGTTGTCGTATCTAGTGTGTTTTATTTGTAGCTAGTTTTGTAACTTAACAGCTAGTTCAAACTGCTTCAAGACTTTGATTTATAAAGCCTTACGTGTTTTGGCTCTTACCTGTCAAAGAGGCTGTCTCTCTCCCCAGGAACTGCTATGGCTGCTAAAGTCTCCTGGGACACTTCAGTTTAACAGCCTCTAGATTTAAACAACTGAGGGATGGTAGATAAGAGTTCTCAGTGGAAGGTCTTCAGCTCTGCAATTTATTGCTCCCACTAGATGACAAAGACCAGGTTTGTTAATCTTTAAGGTCCTGATCCAGAACCTGCTGAAGTCACTGAGCATTTTTCCATTGACTTCAATGAGCTTTGGAACAGGCCCTATATCCAGAGTGCAAGACCCATCTCTTTTAATTTTGCTTTCCGTGGCATGAAGAGGGTTTGAATAGGGTGCAGCCAGTTCATTCTGTGAGTGTCTTTTCAAATAGCATGTGTTGTTTAATAAAGTGCATGTGCCCTGAAATGAGTAATTTGGCACTTTTTTAGAAATCAACGAGACCCTTTGTTGATTTATGCCATATGTAATGCTTTTATCTTACACTATAAAGGACATTGCAGTTAAAAGTTTGCACATTTTCCTGTTGTAAAGGTATTCTATCTATTATTTGTGTGGTTTATTTAAAATGCAATAAATATTTAATTTTTGATAAGTTACTTTAGTGATGTGATTGTGATCATTTTGCTAAAATGTTGGCTTGGGAACACCTAGAATTTGTTGATCACAGAACTATGATTAAAATTAAAAAAAGAGGAGAGAGAGAGAGAGAGAGAGAGAGAGAGAGAGATTAAACTGTTAAATTAGAATGTTGGCTGTATATTTAATTTACAGTAAAACTGTTAAATGAATAATTCATAAAGAAATAACCTGTTCAATAAATGATAATCATAGGAAAGGTAAAATATGATTAACAGGCATGTTGAATGAATAAACATATTAAATGAATAAATTTGCTGTGGCTGGTTTATGCTAAGGCCATATAGATGGTGAAATCTTCATAAATGAATGTATGAAAAAGAAATAAATTTGACAGAAGAATAAATTTACACTGCACCAACATGATGCAGCAAAGAATTCTCCAGTACACATGAGGAAAAGGAAAAAAAAATGTGATATTTTTCTTTCTCTCTTTTTTGCAGGTGTTTCTCTCTCTCTCTCTCTCTCTCTCTCTCTCTCCCTTGTCCTCCACTCCTCCCTCCTTAGGAAACAAAAATGTAATGATCTTTGAATGTCTTCAAATATTATTTGTAAAATTTATAATTTCAAATGCTATGGTAGGAAAAAAAAGAAAGTAAATAGTGACTAGTGTATTTAAAGAGATACGCTACATTAGCTATTTAGTCATAGATTGTGGTTAACTCTTATGACAAATTGCCCCAATGATTAGCTGCATATTGAAAAGCACGCCAATAGATCCACCTTATATTTTGACACTGTAATGTAGCAATGACACTGTAATCCTATGTACTCTTGAGATGACGGTCTTGGTAAAACACATGATATTTAACAGTGATTTCAGTGTTATCTTTTAAATGTCATTTCCTCATTTCCACTTTAAAATTTCTACCTGCAGTGTTGTGCATGCAGGTTCCAATTCAATAATGTTCTAAAGTATGTGATTACTCTTATCAAAGGAAATGGGACTCCTCAGGAAATTAGGCAGTGTGCTTAAACATCTGGCTGAGCTGTGTCCTCTAATTGGGTACTTAGACATCCAGTTATCCAAACTGTAAACACACAACAACATTGAACTGACACTGATTTAGGGTATGTAAATGTAATGTAAGCCTGGGCTAAGACTCAGACTTTAGCCCAAACCTCCCTTCTATCTACACATAAATCTCTCAGACGCTGGCTCAGACCCTGCAGTATGGAGGGTCTGAGCCTTAGTCAAGCCGGGACCCAAGGTTCGAGCTGCTTCATGGTCATGGGAGCACACCCTTATTTTGGTAAATCTCTGGTGCAAGGCCAGCAAACAGTGGACTTTGAAAATGTATCAGGAATGATCACCCATACCAGCAAATAGCAAAGAAGCTGGCAGCATTGCAAATATACCAGCCCAGTGAGCACTTCAGGGAGCGGATCAAGCATCTCAAGAATGAATACAGGAAACCTGGGGACTAGAACCGTATCTTGCACAACTCACTGATATCATGCCTGTTTTATGAGGAGTTTGACATGGTGCTGGTCACTGAATGGAGCCAACAGTGGTGCATGATGATAGGGTCAGCTGGGATGGCACTCCGCTCACCCCAGAATCCAACATGGGGAATGATGGGAGCCAGCAGCAGGTGTAGAGTGAGGTCAGCGAAGAGAAACTGTTACTGAAATCGGGCCAACAGGAGGCTTTGCTGAAGGAGCAGCAGCAGCACATCCTGGCCATTCTCCATGGTGCTGTTTGATGCCCAGCCCCCAAGCAGCAGTCTGCTGCAGACACAGATGGGATAGAAGCTGCACTGCAGCCTGTTAAATGTCTTCCTCCATTAGAACGCTTATTAATATAGGAATGGGAATGATTTCCATTCTGTGAATCAATGCAAAAGTTATCTGAAGCCCTGGCTAACAGTAGGCATCAGGTAATGGTGGTTTGTAGCCCAATGGAGTGGCTCTGCCTCATCCCCCAATCACCATGTGGGATTCAAAATGGCGACCAGGAAATGCAAACAGTTAAAATCCCTTGAAAGTGATTTTTTTTTTTACTGGAAAGGCACAGGTTTTTGCTAGGATGTTCATATTTCTTAATAGCCTTGTTTGCTAGCGCTGTTACATTGCCATGCCTATAAGTACACACTTTGTAACCATTCAATGCTGTAACAACATGGCAGTGTGAACTGTGTGGGTGGAGGAGTGGAAGTGTGTTCTATTCACAGATCTCTTCCATTTCATATAAAGGTACTCTATGCAGACCATAGGTGACAAAAGCATTTGTCCCAACTTCAACTGGAGTTTGAAAATGCATCCAGAAATGTACCATGGGCAGTGGGGAGGTAGTGTAAGGGGGGTGGCCATAGAATTCTCTGTGTTTGGATGAAATCACAAGTGGCTACATCATGGATGCTAATACAGTACCTGCTGATTCCTTCATGAATTCTGATCCAATCCCAGCTGCTGAAAGATGCAAACTTTTCCTGAAGCAGAAACTCCAGATAAGTAGTCACATTTTGGGGAAGGGAATATTTTCCAGGGCAACCTCAGCAGCTGATCAGGCTAGTCCATCCATAGATATGTTGTTCTGTCACTATTCAGTTCCATACACTTCAGGTTTCCCATCAGCATTTGGACTAACATTTCTCTTTGCCAATTGAGCACTACAAGAACTCATATGTCCTCCAAAATGTGGAATGATAGAAAAAGTTTTTGTAATAAGGCCACTGACAGTAAGCAAACCCAAAGGGTTTTGGCAATTTTTAGAAAACAAAAAACAACCATTTCTGTGATGAATTTATGTTTTAAGATCTGGACAGGGACAAACAAGCAGGTCCAGAGGGATTTACAGCTAGAGAAAAGGTATGGTGGGAGTCAAGAGGAAAGGGCATATTTATTGGGGTCCCACAGGGATGGGTCTTAGGTCCTGTTTTGTTTAATATCTTCACCAGTGTTTTACATAATGACATGAGAGTACACTTATAAAGTTTGCGGACGATACCAAGCTGGGAGGGGTTGCAAGTGCTTTGGAGGATAAGATTAAAATTGAAAATGATTTGGACAAAGTGGAGAAATGGTCTGAAGTAAATAGGATAAAATTCAATAAGGACAAATGCAAAGTACTCCACTTAGGAAGGAACACTCAGCTGCATACAAACAACATGGGAAATGACTGACTAGGAAGGAGTACTGCAGAAAGGGATCTGGGGCTCATAGTGGATCACAAGCTAAATATGAGTCACAGTGTAACACTGTTGGGGAAATAAAAGTGAACATAATTCTGGGATGTATTAGCAGGAGTGTTGTAAGCAAGATATGAGCAGTAATTCTTCCACTCTACTCTGCACTAAAAAAGTCTCAGTTGGGGTATTGTATCCAGTTCTGGCTGCCACATTTCAGGAATGATGTGGAGAAATAGGAGAAAGTCCAGAGGAGAGCAAAAAAAAATTATTAAAGGTCTAGAAAACCTTGATTGAAAAAAATGGCTTTATTTAGTCTGGAGAAGAGAAGACTGAGGGAGTGGAGGGAGGCATAAAGTTTTCAAGTACATAAAAGGTTGTTACAAGGAAGAGGGTGAAAAATTGTTCTTGTTAACCTCTAAGGATAGGACAAGAAGCAATGGGCTTAAATTGAAGCAAGGGAGGCTTAGTTTGGACATTAGGAAAAACTTCCTAAATGTCAGTGTAGTTAAGCAGTGGGACAAATTGCCTAGGGAGGTTGTGGAATCTCCATCATTGGAGATTTTTTAGAACAGATTAGGAGTGGGCTAGTCACTACTTAGTCCTGCCTTAAGTCCAGGTGTCGGGACTAGATGACCTGTTGAGGTCCTACATTTCTATGATTCTGTGAAAAGCTCAGGCTGGCTGCGCAGGATGAGGACAAGGTTTCAGCACAGGAGAAGGCACTTGCTTCACAGTTCATGGAACAGGAATGGCAGCTAAAGGAGGAGAATGGAACTCAGCAGAGGGAATGGTCTGAGCAGTTGATATCAATAATGATGCATCAGGCACACCACAGCCTGAGTTCCCCACATGGTACCCACATTGATGCAGTCCAGAAACAGCTGGGAAAACTCCATCACTTGATAGCCTATGCAGTTGGGCCTCATGAGTGGCTGGGGGCAACTTAGCCCCAGGGAGAGCTCCGTGTTGACTCCCTCTCTACTCCACTTCCCAAGTGCAAAGTTCCCAGCCTCACAGCAAATGGAGAAAGAAGAGAAAGGAGAACATGAGGCTAGGGGACATGCAACAGTAGGCGTTTCTGTGTTTTACATGATTTCACTGATTGCACTTGTTCATGTACTTTGTTTTTGTTTGTTTGTTTTGGAAAGGTTCTGTTGTTACTGGTGTTTTGGCATAGTAATGGCAGCTGGCCTGCTTGACAATGGCTGAATGTTGGACTTTTATAATATATGTTTATAAATAAAACTTATGTCATCAAGAAAGCTTATTGCTATCACTGCATCACATCATACAATATGCATTTAAAATAATAAAGGTAAACAAATGATCAGGGACAATTAGGAATTGGTATGCAAACACTAGTCCTCAATTCAGTTAGATACATCAATCCGCACTTCAGTCATTTCCTTATATCAGTCCATACTAGGAATCATCCCCCAGCTCATTTCATGAGTTGTCATGTCATTCACAAGCCCCCACACTTCCCCAGACAGTGACCCACCCACCCCAAAATCAATGACACCCTCCCCCCCATACACACACACATACAATCATAAAGGCACTTCCCCCCTTTTCCATTTGGCCATGCAAATCCACAGGGTGGGAGCACAAACTATCCCTCTCTTCCATTGCCTGAGTGCATCCAGTTCTAGCTGTGTCTCCTCCTCTGCCCTCTCCTGCTCCTCATGAGCTCTGTCAGGTGCCTTTGGTGGGTCAGAAAATGCTGCTGAAACATCCACCAGCACCTCATGGAAGCTCTGTTCATTTCCTGACACAGGAGTGAAAGTGCAAGCAAGAGAATCTCTTGAAAAGGCAATTCCTCCATGTTGCTGGTGCATCCTGTGGGTGGGTTAGAGTTCACTTTATTGCTCTTCTCCAGTGCTTAAAAACCCAACTCCCATAGAAAAGCACTGGAGACATAGAATTCAGTCTCTAGGGATTTTCAGTAAAGATTGCACGGGGCAGCCTCCCCACATTCAGGTTCAAAAGAACAAAAGGAATCAACTTAATTCTTAAGAACCAACTTTATAAAATCTTATGATAAAGAAACATAATAAATAGAAGCTTTATTTTTACAATATAACAGCTATACATAAAGAAATCTAAACAGGTCAGTCCCCACAGAAACACAGTGAGAAGAAACTCAGAGTTCCCAGAATCTTAGGTTGAATTCACCTGAGTTTCAGAGTCTTTGATCACCAAATTTATACAGTCTGCTGAAACTAAAGTCATATCTTCCCTCACTTGCTTGTAGAACTCTTCAGCTGGAATCCATGCAGACTCTTCCTCCTCCTCTGTTGAAACCATTGAGCTAGCTAGTCAGCTAACCAATTAACCAGCCACTCAGTTAAGTGTATAGATTTTAAAAAATACCCTGTTGCAAAATGCTTCAGAGTTAGGGAAAGCTCCTGGGCTCAGCTTCTCCCAACCCACACAGTGCACATGGCCTTTTACAAAGCAGTTACCCTGACTACTTGCCCTCATAGAATCTGAGTCCAGCAACAGGGAACTTATTGAGCATAACCAAAACCATTACAAAATAAAAATAATATATAAAATATATTTTAGTGTGAGGGCTTGCTTGAGCCACATTTATGTCCAAACCCAATCATAGATTACAAGACTTAGGTCTGTAGCATTTAAAATATACTGGAAAAGTTAAGCCATGCTATTTCCTTGGCATTTGAAGAAACTTTCTACCCTACTGATCCACAGCTGAAGTATATCAATCTCTTTGTTCCATTTACAGGTAACATAGTTTTATTTACTACACTATATACTCTGCCCCAAACAGCTTTCTGTGACTGAGTATATGGGAAAAAGCTAGAAAAGTCTCCACCACTATGGACCTGTTTTATCAGTCCATCCTTATTCAATAGAGCTCTTAACCATGGCCCAGACTTTTAAAGATGTTTAGGTGTTGCTGCTCGCAGCATTGCAATGGAATGCTCATTTAGGAGCCTAGATCTCATTTTCTAAAGGGATTTAGGCATGTAAGAGTCTAAATATCATCAACTGTCAATGGGTTTTGGCTCCTAGATGCCTCAATCCCATTTGAAAATGAGATTTAGACTCCTAAATCAGTTACTCATTGCAATGCTGAGGGCAGCAATACCATAACTCTCAGCACATGGGCTCAGATTTTTAAAGATAAGTAATGCTTAAGTGTCAGGCTGAACTGGGATTGATTTAAGCAGGTCTTAATTGCTTTGTGGATCTGATGTCTAGTTTAAAATTAATTGAATTCCAGGGTTGCTGATCATCTAAGCTAGAGAGTCATTCTCATGGTTGTGTTTTTTCTCTTTCTCTCTCTGGCCCAATGACTCTCTCGTTATTTATTTACAGTGGATCAGCTTCAACTGGAGAGAATGCAAGAGGCCCACATGAAAATATTCCAAAACCTGGTGGCTTGGACATTCTCTTGAGATGTGGCAGAGCTCTCTTCTAATTCCTTCTTCCTCTCATGTTGGGAGGGGACTTGAACCACATTCCAGGTGAGTAACCACTGGGCTAAAAGTTATGAGGGAGGTTGTCATCTTCTTCTCCCACCAGTCTCTTGCAAAAATGGCATAAGTGCCTAATACCATGAGAGCATTTGATCCGAGAATCCCAAGCAGAAGCATCTATCTCTCCCCTTTCATTGTACGAGGAGCCTTGATGCTGAACTGAGCCTTTGTGAATCCCAGTGTCTTCTACATGCCTAAAAGTTAGGCCTGGTGACGCTGAGTGTTTCAATGCCTACAATTCGGTGTGAATCCTTTTGTGTTTCTACCTTAATTGTAACTTTATTTTAATTAGATTAAATATAAATATGAACAGAGTTGTCTTTGTAATGCAAAACATAACTTTCAGGAGCCTCTCTGTAGACCTGCACAGCACAGGATGGGCTTAATTGTGTTTTTCCTAATTATAGTTCATTTTGATTTTATTTTAATTAAAATAATACTCTGAAGTGTCCAATATCTATCCAATTATGTTTTCTGTGTTAATTTTTAATAACATGGCAGAAGTACAATAACAAAACAACAGTAATAGTACTAATATTTGCCTACATTACAATTTACGATGACTCTAGTAATTTAAATATAATTGACTGCTATAATGGCATAGAATAATTGTTGTATGTAGTTATTGGACTGAATATGATATATTGATGAGTTTTAAATGCATTCAGTATTATATATATGTGTAGTTCACATTCTCTGTAACTCTCTGTGAATGGGGACAAAGGAAAAAAAATAGTTTTATTTTTTTATTTTGTTAATAGATAAGAAGTCTTTGTCATCTTTTAGTACTCCATGCTACAGCATAATTTACAAAATGGTTTCCTATAGATCTTCTGAAATTCTATATAATGTATAGAGACTCTATAGTTTACACATATTTGCATGTAATATATTTTATCAAATTACCTCATAATTGAGTCTCTAAAGCACTTACGGATATAGGATCTGTCAAAGATGGATTTAACAAAGACCTAATCTTGTCTAAATATATGCGTGTGGAGTCAATGGGACTATTCCCAGTATGTAAAGTTAAGTACACAAGTAAATCCTTGCAGGACTAGCACCAAGGAAAATACCAAGTTAGAACAGAGCTAGAGAAGGATTAAATTGGTTCCAATCTCTATACTGAGAAATAGACGGTGTTACTTCATTCTAAATTAATAATTATATCCAGGGCTAAATGAACTCTAAGATGAAGACCCAGGTGTTTATTAGTCCAAGATACAGTTTCTGCTAAATTATCACAGTGCAATGTCAAGATATTTATTATTATATTTTATTATTACATTTTATTATAGTGAAAGGTGGTCTCCCTCCTCTCACCTCTAAACTCTCTTTTACTAATATAAACATACTGCTCTGAATGACCATTGCCTTAAGAACTTTCCATCCATATGTCCTTAACCAGTATGGCTGTCTCAGCTTTATTCCCTCCTTACTTTATCAGCCAACCTAATCCCAGTTTTCCCAATAAATTCCTATCCTCTACTCTTCTTTGCCCTTAATCCTTGATTTTGATGTGATGGACAGTAGGGAAAGTATCATCGTTGTGCTCCATCTATGAGTGAAGGCTATGCATGGACACAATTAAAATTTAAATATATGGCATTCTGCATGGAAAGGGAATAAGTTCCAAAGTCGTTGTGCAACTGCTCCTTTACTTGCAAGAATTTGGTTTTAAAGATAGGTGGAATATGGGCAGGAAGAGACATGTCTGAGGAAAAGAACATATATTATTTGCAGACCCCAGTTTTGTTGAATGCATTTATTTGAAAATATGTGTGGTCAATGGGGCTACTCGTAGTGTGCAAAGTTAACTTATGTTTTTTTCAGGAAAGGTGCTTAAATGTGTTATTTCCATAAATAAAAGAAAAAAGGAACAAAAGAAATGGGCAAAAAATAAGTTGAAATGCAACCTGGAAAAAATGAAAGTTATTACTTCTTGGGAAAAATAAAATAAAACTAGATATTCGGTGGGAAAGTGATACTTAGAATTATTTACCAAAATATTTGACAAATAGTTTTCAACAACAAATACATTTTAGAAAATTGATCTGTTAGTGTACGGAAAAATGGTGATATTCAGTCCCATTGACTATGCTCAATGTTCAAAGTTAAGCACATGCTTAAATCTTTGCAGGATCCTTTGAGAATACCAAAACAGAAGAGGCAGGAGAATCATTACAGCATAATAAGAATACAGCAAATACATATAAATAGAAAATAAAATAAGAAAAAGAGAGCTCAGAAATACAATGGAGATTGTCACATATGTCGGGGAAAACTGTACGTACATCTTAACTAACAGTTCACATTACTGAGCCTGATTCACCCCTGTGTAAGGCCATCTTTCCATTGCTGTAACTCCATTGAAACCATTTGAGTTTATGAATGTATCTTCTGACATGCTCATGATCTAGTCAATAAATTGAATTACACCATTATAAAACTGGAGGAGCACAGCAGTGAATCTGATACATTTAGTATCCTGGCTGTATTCAGGGATTACTTTGTTCAAATTCTACAAAAGGTAACCAAATTTGTATTGAAATCACCAGGAACATTTCTGTATTTTTAAGCTTTTATAAAAGAAAAAGGTGTCCTAGACACTTTTGAGCCAAGCAACTGTGCCTGATGGTTCTTTGTTTGCCCCCAATTCATATTAAAGGAACATCCTGCCCATATATATAACCTGTCTAATTCCCTGGCTGTTCTCTGTCCTCCTTAGAGTTTGCAACACCGCCCAATTTAGTAGTACCTGTAAATTTTAATTAATGTACTTGCTTACTACTACTTCTAGATCATTAATAAAGATGATACTAAATGATGCAATTGAAGTATGTTGGCCCTCAGGGCAGGCTAAAAAAAGGATGCCTGCTCTCCCACACACATTGCAAAATATATAATTCTCACAGTGCACTTACTTCCCACAAAGTCCTCATTTAATTTTATTACAGCCACTGCTAAAATGGTTGTGGCCTTCACATTTACAGAAGACTTTAGTCTGTTCTGGGTAGAAACATTTTTCCCTGTACAAACACAGGGCTATATTCTCCCCCCATAGGGGGAAGAACCAGCAAGAGAGGGCAGATAATTCTGAGTTTCATTTAGTGGTATTTCCTCCATGAGCTCATGGAAGTAGGATTCGCTCCCTTCTGCTTGAACGTGCACTTTTTAAATGTTGCTTCTGTAGGCAGGGAAAGAGGGAAGGAAAGATTTCTCCACTTACCGTACTGATTTAAAGTTAAATATAATAAGGGTTGAGAGCATATTTGTTTTTGGAAGAAAAGATTTGTCCAGAAATGGCTTATTTATAGGGAAGATTCCACAGAATAGCACCACCTCCAGTGCATCAAGTTTGATATATTTGTGAATGGGAGAAATGGCTAATGGAAGAAATGAATAACAATCAAATGGTATGCAAACCTAATCCAGGAGTGATGGAAGCTGCTTGACTGGGACTAGATAAAATGAAGTAGCTCCCAGATTCAGGAATTATCTGCCCAGACAACACCACTGAGTTATTTTGTTTTTCTTTTTGCCAGTTTCTGTTTGTTTAATGAATCAGCAATTTATACTCTTAACATTCACTTCCAGAAGTTTTCATTCTTTCAGTGTGCCCTAGAATCTTCACATATAATTCACTGCTTCATAGGGAGACATCTACTCCATTTATTTGACTTTCATTGACACATGCTTTAAAACAGTGTTTCTCAAACTGGGGTCGCCGCTTGTGTAGGGAAAGCCCCTGACGGGACGGGCCGGTTTGTTTACCTGCCCCGTCCGCAGGTCAGGCCGATCACAGCTCCCACTGGCCGCAGTTCGCCGCTGCAGGCCAATGGGGGCTGCAGGAAGCGGCGGCCAGTAAGTCCCTCAGCCCGCGCCACTTCCAGCAGCTCGCATTGGCCTGGAGCAGTGAACCACGGCCAGTGGGAACTGCGATCGGCTGGACCTGCGGACGGGGTAAGTAAACAAACTGGTCCGGCCCTCAAGGGGCTTTCCCTACACAAGCGGAGAACCCAGTTTGAGAAACCCTGCTTTAAAAAGACAACATGTGATAATCTACATGTATTCTGCATAACCTTTTTTTTTTAATTTTTGTGGCATATTTGTACATAGTTTTTCAGAAAAAAAGGTAACATCTCCCACATATGTTCATCAGAGGAGCTATATAATTCCAGAGCCCAAATATTTGCAAATGGCAAATAGAATATCTCTTGACCTTAAATACATGAGGTTTAATTTCTAAGACATCCATATGTGGAAATTAAGCAGGGTAACATTTGCTCTCTCTCTCTCTCTCTCTCTCTCTCTCACACACACACACACACACACACACACACACACACACACACACACAGAGTGTAATATGACTGGAATATTTGTATAAAAGGGTACAGCTCGCTCAGAAAGGAAAGGCGGGGAAAAAAGGGAGGAGGTGTTGCCAATATATTAAAAATGTACACACTTGGACTGAGGTTAAGATGGAAATAGGAGACAGACTTCTTGAAAGTCTCTGGGTAAGGATAAAAGGAATAAAAAAACAAGGGTGATGGCATGGTAGGGTTCTATTACACACCACCTAACCAAGAAGAAGTGCTAGATGAGGCTTTTTTTAAACAACTAACAAAATCATCCAAAGCACAGGAATTGGTGGTGATAGGGGACTTTAACTACTCAGACATTTGTTGGGAAAGTAACACAGCAGTGCACAGATTATCCAACAGCTTCTTGGAATGTATTGGAGATATATATATTTTTTTAATTTCGGAAGGTGGAGAAAGCTCCTAAGGGAGAGGCTGTTCTAGATTTGATTTTGGCAAATAGGGAGGAACTGGCTGAGAATTTGAAAGTGGAAAGCAGCTTGGATGAAAGTGATCATGAAATGGTAGAATTCTAAGGAATGGTAGGAGGGAGAACAGCAAAATAAAAACAATGGATTTCAAGAAGGCAGACTTTAGCAAACTGAGGGAGTTAGTAGGTAAGATCTCATGGGAAGCAAGTCTAAGGGGAAAAACAATTGAAAACAGTTGACAGTTTTTCAACGAGACATTATTAAGGGCACAAGAGCAAAACTATTCCAGGTGCTCCAGACTTTAGCAAACTGAGGGAGTTAGTAGGTAAGATCTCATGGGAAGCAAGTCTAAGGGGAAAAACAATTGAAAACAGTTGACAGTTTTTCAACGAGACATTATTAAGGGCACAAGAGCAAAACTATTCCAGGTGCTCCAGGCCAGGGTGAGACCAGGCACTGGAAATGAAAGCTGAAGGCCTGTCTTTCCAGTGCTCTCAATGATCCATGTGCTGGCACCTATGCAGTGCTGGTGAGGAAGCTGTCTGATTGAACTACAGTGAGGACAAGTAGTCTGGTAACACTGGATCTAGAGGGGTGGGGACAACAACTGGAACTGGGATTGGCTGGACAAGAAGACTGGGACTGGCAGCTAGGGGATAGGCTGGGGAGACTGGATGTGGGTACTGGAAAATCCTTTCTGATAGAAAGTCCTTTCCTAAAGGATAGTGCGAATAAATTATTTCCACATTCCCTGTTGTCTTGATCAGGGGAGCAGAAAATGACTCCAATATTGTATCTTTCTTTTGCCACTTAGCCGCACAATCAGTCATTCATCTCTGAGTTTCCACTGGGTTTTGTGTCTCACATTTCCTTCTTACAGACTGTGACCACTGATTCTCTATATTGCATGGCTCTACTTTGTTTTCCATCTCTCATTATGGAGAGATTCTATTACTGAGAAGGGTCTGCTTAGGAACTTGTAACACAGTTGCTTCTTTTGGTTTCTGATCTTTTCCCCAGTGCCTAGTTTATTGTCCTATTAGATCTAAGCTCAACATTTTGAATATTGTTCAGTTCTGAAGTCAACCACTATTAAGATCTGGGAATGCTGCAGAACCCATCCTGTCCAACCAGCCATTCCTGTGTCTGTTATGCCATCTCCCATGATCAGTCCCATTACCAAATCATTGGCATTCAGAAGTAGAACAGTCTTCATAACCTTGCTGTTTTAGGAATTTAATCAGACTAGTCCTCCTGTTTATGCACATACGTGCAACATTGTCCTTCTCTGTTAATCCCAGCTCAGTTTCTCAGAACAGGAAAGGGCACTTCGTATATCTGTTCTCAAGGACACATTGCATGTTTATTCTTTTCTTCCTGGTTGCCTCTTGAATACTTTTCTATATTTTATTTTGTTTTCTCTCTTTCCTTCAGTTTTCCCCATGAGTCCTTGGGACCATGAGATTGCACATAGCTGCTCTGTTCCTAATGGGCTTTGATCTGGGCATTTTGTATTGCTTCCCATCATTGTACTATCTGTATGTTTGAGATCATTTTGAATTGTGTCTTGAAACACTTGATTAAGAAAAGCTCCCACAACTAGAAAGGTTTTTCACATTACATGGAACCAGACACCATGCATAAGCTGAAGCCCCTGCCACCTTCTTTCTATGAATCAAGTCTCTTCATGCTACTGAAAATCCTAGACATGCCTGTTGCCTGTAAATAAGACCCTTATTTTATGCGGGGGTGCAACAGACTGTAGAGTAACTAGGACCTTTTCTGATAGAGATTGCAAAGTATTAGAAAAGGAATTCTTCCTCCCACATTAAAGCATGCCCCAAAACCTTTCAGTGCCATCATAGAGTACTTGCTTGATCAGATACAAAATAAATGGCATTTTAGGCATACACCTTGGTGATGAGAATCTCACCGACATCAATTTTACGAATGAGGTAGTATTGGTTATCAACTCAAAGGATTAGCTAATTGCAGCACTTAAAGCTCTGGAAATTTCAGCAGCAAAATAGGCCTGGAAATTAATTGAGATAAAATCTAAATTCTTCTGATCAGTGATTTTGAACATGCTGAAGACTTTAGAATCTTATTGGGTGACCAATCATTTGAGATTGGAAGTGATTTCACCTGCTTCATGGAAGTCCACGCTGCATCATCATTAATGGAGCACCTCATCAAGAACTTCTTTGCAAACTGAACACCCTAATAAACAGACAGATGAAGCTGAGGATATATAATGCTTTGGGGTCAATATTCTGAACTGTGGGGTTGAACCATAACCCCCACTGTCAAGATTGAAAAGAAGTTGGACAGTATTCAGATGAAGCATCTCTAAATGATCAAAAACATCAAATGGTACAAACTCAATTTGAATGAAAAGTTCCATTTTCTAACTAAACAGGTCACACTCTCTCAAATGTTTGCCAAGTGCACTATGTGGTGGTATGTTCATCTGCTCTATATGCCTACTAACTTCCCTGTGAGAATCACTTTGACTTTGATCCAATGAAAGCAGGATGGAAAAGACCCCCCAGGAAGACCTAAAACATGATGGCTGGATGACATAACAGACACCTGTCCCTCAGAGGCATCCTACCTCATAACATGCCAGATTTGCTCAGTATAGAGCATCATGGAGGAATATTATACATTCAGTGGTCTCTACACTGTCCAAGCAACAACATGACAACTAACCTTACCTAAACAGTCCATCCAACTTTGAAGAAATCGTGCTTGGATTTCCAGAGTAATCTGATGATGGCCTGATTAGCATTAATTTACTGGAGTTTATTCTTCACAGTCTAAATTCTTATGGGGGTGGGATGATCCAAGACCAGTGGCCAACTGTGGAACATCTAGCAACACTGCTCCTTTAGGCTCTGAGGGAAATGTGGAATCGACACTCAAGAGTCCTCTGTAGTGGATATTATGGAAGAATCAGTGTTAGTAGCAGATTAAAATCTCTCTTCCATTTTATTTCTCTTCCCTTTCAGATTTGCTCCGCAAGTTGATTTTTTAATTATTATTATTGGAAAATGTAACTAGCACCAATACAGGCTGTTTTGAAGTACCTTGTTAAATCATCCCCCCTTTTCCTTAAAGACCTTAGGCGGAAGCTAATATAAATATATCTTTAGAATAGACATGTACCCTTAGATATTTTACAAAGATGAGTTTGCACCAAGATAAAATTTCAAGGAATTTTCCAGTTCACGTTATTGTACTATACATTTCTTAAGAGAATATAAAAAGTAAATCTCTTTTCAGTATGGATGACATTATGTAGGTCAATTGCATCATGACCAACTCAGGAATATTTGATACAGAATTCTGATGTGTAGCATACAATTACTTTACATGTGTTAACAAAATATATTTATACTATGTTATGGGTAGAAGAAAATGCAGATGCCATACTACAAAGGGGAGAAGATAAAGAAAATACCTTGGCTGAATACTGGAGTTATGTTAGAAATAATATGATATTTTTGCCTGTATCAAAATATTTCAGCATCAGTAGTTGTAATGATGATGACATAGATCTATATATTGTTAAGGAATACATGCTGCTAGTAACAAATTACTGCTTAACCTGTGACCTTTCAACCTTCCTTTTGGGATGAGCAATGTACATTAAGAATGAAAACATTGCATGGTTATCATCCTTGCTCTTAATGGAAATAAGCAGTTATGTAACACACAGTATCCTGTGATCGTTAGAGGGTGAAATAAATTTGTTTTGAATAATCATGTGAACATTTTATGGGAAAACATAGTGAAACTCATTAATATCAACAGTACTGAAATGAAGAGTTGCATTTTACAGGGCTCCTTAAAACATGGTTTTATTTCTTTCATTAACTTGTTTACAGAAGTTAAATTAAAATCATATTCCATTGATATATATTTTACAGCAGATAATTTCAGATGTTGTTATGAAAGGAACAAAGTTTGAACAAACTGATTAATTTCATCCTTCAGCTTCCACAATTAAAGTCTTTGTGCATTCAAGTCTGTTAGTAAGAAGTCACAATGCCACTAAAGCAATGCCCAGATTTGTTTTGTGTGCATGTGCATACTCATGTGTGGTATGCATATATGGGGTGTATATGCATTACCCCCTTACTGTTGACATAAAAAGAGGGATTTTTAGAAGTACCTAAGAAATTTGGGAGCATAAGTTCCATTGACAGTCAATTTTATTCATCTCATTGACTTTCTATGGGACTTATGTTCCTAAACCCCCTTCACACTTTTAAAATTTCATCCCTAACTTCCTTAAAGACAATAGGTCTAGCAACATGTGTGGTATGTGATACATATGACATTTATGTAAACAGAGAAAGTGTCAAACAGTTTTTTTCAATATGGAGCTAATCTTGTCCTTCCCTTCCTCTCCCTGGATGCAGAAACCCATGTTTTGGGTAGAATGAGAGTAGTTCCACTGTGCAAGGGAGGGCAGGGTCAAAGGCCATGGTGAGGTCTACAGCCTCTGTGTGCCACTGAACTGTACTCAGTGCTTCCTACATCCTCAGTCCGCAAGGTGTTTGAGGGCAGAGCAGACCTTCGATGAGACAGGGCTTGTGGTTCTGTAACTGGATGGATCTGCAAATTCGCCTGACAGAGGGTGAGTAAATATAGGGGACTCTGAGGATGTTGTAGTTGGAAAGGTTGAATTCAATCATAGCGGCTCAGTGCTCAGCATCTTTGAAAATCAGGCCACTTATTCTAGGGGATTAAATATGGACTTCGAGGCTAAATTTGGGCACCCATTTGTATAGCCCCAATTTAACCTACTCTTTTGTAATGTTCTAATTGAACAGGATTATCAATTAAATAGGCATGTTGGTATTTTTATGCTAATTTGATTAATATTTATTTTAAAAACTAACAGTTTTTTCTCCCCTGATCCTCAAAGACCAAGAAAAAAGTAAATAGTGACCTTTGAGGGGGACAAGAGTAAGATGTAGAGAAAATGTGCTAGCGGGGAGCATGTTATTGCACCCTTCAGTTGTTGCTATTGAAATCTAGCAAAAGAGAAGAATACAAGGATGCTATGGATAGGACAAGTTCATTTGAGTCAACTAGCCCGATACCCTTTTAGATTTATTCTTGTTGACTTCCTGGGACTAGGTGAAAAGAGATGATAAAAGTGTTACAACATGAAAGTTTTCCTAAGAACCCACTGTTTTCCGTAGCATATATTAGACAGTCTGCCCTGTGTCCAGACACAACAGAATTTCTGATCAAATTCTTAAAAAGATTATATGGCTCAAAAATCTTGACTGAACTACATTAATCTCTCTGAATCCTTAAATCTCCTCTCCCTTAACAACCATACAGAATATTTTGTAGCTATCTCTTAAACTTATCCGTGCTATTTGGCTCATTGATGTGCTTTTCCGTTCTCGCTCATTCTCTTTCTCTCTCTGTCTTTTGTACAGTCATATTGTCCCAGTTAGATGGGTTTTCCCTTCACCCTCTCCCCTGGTTCTTGTCATGCAGACAGAAAGCAGAAGACCAAAAGTCTGAAGTGCAGGCAATGCAATGTTTATTGGGGTTAGTTTGCAGTAAGCATGTATACCATAATTCTGACGTCGCAGAGTCTTGTTTCCCAGTGTCCCATCTCCCCGACCTTAGCAGGCATAATTATACCTGAAATGCACACCCTCGGTCCCACCCCTTATAATTTATGGTCATGTTCCTTTTGGGGGGTCAGGAATTTGAGGTCTTTGTCTCACCTCTTTTGTATCCCATTGGCGGTGTGAGGAGTGAGATTGTGCTACGGTCAGGGACAGGCATTTCTTTAGCCTTTTACTGTTTTATAACTTGTCCCCAACCCCGCCCCTTTCCCCTCCTGACTGGTTGCTTGATTTTGCCTTGAAATAGGAGCTGAGGGAGTCTTCAAATGTGCGCTCATATATTGTACTCCCACCATGCCCAGTAACACTTTAATTGTTCTTATGTGTTCCCATTATACTAAAAAACCCATTTGGCTAGGCAGAAGCAACATACACAGTGTCTTTGTCCTTTGTTTACACATATTAGTAAGGATCCTTTTGTTCACACATATTAGTAAGGATGTAAAAAATCAAACAGGCAAGCAAGACCCAAAATCCTATCTCAGGTGAAAATACAGGCTTGAATCCTACATTGTCACTAGCGGTCCTAACAGTCCCTACTGAGAAAGTCTCACAGGGACCAGGAAATTGCAAGTCTCAGCTTGTGACATTTCCTTCCAATCATTGATTTGGAGGCTGGCCCGTAAATACTGACAGAGGCTAGATCTACTTGTAACAAAGATATCTGTCCTGAGATCCCTGGGGAAATCATATTGATCTTAATGCCTGTATAGAGTGTGTATGTTTACATATCTGTGCAGAGCGCCCTTGCTATTTGAACATTAATTTCTTGACACAATAATTATAGCAACGTGTGATACATATAGCATTTGTATGTATTCTCATGTATTCCTTTAAAGCTATACTGACATGACCTCCTCACTGACTTCCAATCCAAACACCCCTCGTGGAGGTTTATTTGTGGAGCATCAGCATAATTTTCTGCAGAGAAATCCTGACAGATTTGAGGGGAGAACATGTTACCACAGGCAACCACTGTTCCTATTCCTTCCAACCTTGGCCTCTGGAATTCCTAAATGCTGCAAATGTGAGGCCTGATCCAATGCCCACTGAAGTAATAGGAAAGGCTCTCATTGACTTTAATGGACATTTGATCAGGTCTCTGTGGCAGAAGGATTTATGTGTGATTACATGAAGGGGAAACCAGGATGTAAATCCATTGCCCCTCATTTTAATGTGTTTATATAGCCCATTTCTCTTCTATTTTGCACCACTCCATTTATGTTAGTTTAGGGGAGACTCTCCTTGATGTTTATCATGAACATAAAGTTTCTTAACCATTCACCAATAAGATTGGTATGTCTCATTTAGTTTTACAAAACTCTATATTTCTGTATGCTACAAGGTCACCTCACAACTGTTTCTTTTTCAATAATTAAGGCTGCATGTCTGTCACAGAGGTCACAGATTCCATGGCTTTCTGGGACCTCTGGGACTTCTGCAGCGGCCAGTGCGGCTGACCGCAGGGCCACACAAGCAGCTCAGGCAGCCCCAGGCCAGCTGCGCCAGCCACTGCCGGGGCGCCCCCAGGCAGCTGGTCCCAGGTGCTGCCCCAGAGCAGCAGTGGTGCCAGCGATGGTGGGGCCCCACGCCGACCCTACCCAGGAGCAGCAACGGGGCCCTGAGTCACCCTCCCACCTGGAGCAGCAGTGTGCGCTGGAATACCCCCGCCCCCCAAGAGCAGCAGCAGCAGCAGCATCTGCCGGAGCACCCCTCCCTCCAGCACCTAAGATTTAGTCAAGGGTATTTATAGTTGTGGGGAAATAGAGATGGGGGCCTTCTTTTTAATAGCCAGAGCTGTGAATCTAAAGGCCCCAAAATAAATAGAGATCTGTTATGCTAACTACCCTTACACAAAGTAGTACAGGCCAGGGCCCAGGCCAGGGCCTGAGCTAGACTAGACTGCACAGTTCCCTGCCAAACTCAGGCAAGGGTCATCACCAGAAGAGGGGGGGGGGAGGCAAGGAGGCAAAGAATAAAAAAAAAAAGCCCCAGAAGCAGCATTAATGAAATATGTTCATGACTAATGAAATATAATAACCACTTGTGTGAAGCAATAGGTAACTTTTGCTAAATGACAGGTTTCAGAGTAACAGCCGTGTTAGTCTGTATCCGCAAAAAGAAGAACAGGAGTACTTGTGGCACCTTAGAGACTAACAAATTTGTTAGTCTCTAAGGTGCCACAAGTACTCCTGTTCTTCTTTTAGCTAAATGCAATTTCTTGACTCATGCAGCTTCTCCTTTGGGTGATCTGTGACCCACTCCATGATTCCAGCTATCTGCAAAAATAACCAATCATAAATCCTCTTTAGGTGTCCCATGGGAAACCCCCCCCCAATCTTTAACCAAAAGACCCCGGAAAATAACATGTGTCTTGAGAAATGTACCCAAACTGGTGCCAAGTACCACCCCTGGGGAAAACCACCAAGCACCCCTCTACCCAAATAAACATCCAATTCTCGGAAAAATGAGGAAGGTACCTAGCGGGGAAAGGGGAGGGAAACTGACCCCGACCCTAATTTCTTAACTAGCGGTTTGGGGAGGGACTGACCCCAACCCTAATTTCTTAACTTGTGGTTTGGGGGGGGGGGCTGACCCCAACCCCAGTTTCTTAACTCATGACGTATTGTTTGTACTTTGCTTGTGGTTTAATGAAATAAAAACCCACCTGCGAGCGGCCCTCGGGGTGTCAGTCTTCGGACTGCACCCCAGTGCACTGGTATGTATGTCAATAAACTGGCCTCAGGCTTGAGTCTTTGAACTAAAATCATTGCGTGGGTGTCTTTGACCACAACAATTTGGGGGCTCGTCCAGGATCACTCTACGTCCCACCGGACTGGAGGACCGTAGACCGCTTCCACACCGATCCCAGGCGCCAGGTAAGAGACCCTTGTCTCTATTTGGGCTTCGGTGAGGAGCTGCCCATAGGCTCTAGGTTCAGGTAAGGACGCGCTGTGATCCGAACCTTTTGAAGTTAGACTCATTTGCTTGATGCCTGTTCGTTTTGTGTGTGTCCATTCTGTAACTTGTCTGTTTAATTTCTTGCATCTCTATCATTGTTTTCCTAGGCTATAAGCTAGGGGGGGCGCAGGGAACTGTCTGTTTTGTGGTGTGTACACGAGAGTCTTAGACCCGATGGTTTCTTTGGGACAGCCTCGGTGAAATAACTGGGACATCCGTCTGGCAGTTAAACACTTTTAGAGTGCCAGCCCAGAATAAAAACAAGTTTCGGATGACAGGAGATTATTCAGGCAGGAACAGAGGCTGAATAGGCTGGGTGGTCTCTCCGGAACATAAAGGAAACCTTTACTAACCACAAGAAGAGGGAGTACGCCAAGCTCCTATGCTTTGCTTTTTAAGCTTTCTACTTTGTCTTAGTCAGCTTTGTGGCTCTCGCTCTCTGGGAGGTGGTTTCCCCAGGGGGGAGTGAAGGGCTGGCTGCTGAGGAATCCTGGGAAAATGGACCCCATAGTGAGTAGGGGCATAATCCCCTGGACCCTACAGGAGGTAGGGCGGAATCCAGGTGGACCCCATAGTGGAGCGGGGGCGGAATCCGCTCCCTGGACTCTACAGGAGGTAGGGCGTAATCCAGGAAGTCCCGGAGCAGCCGAAGGGGCTGGAGTGGCTCCCACCGGCAATAGGCTGTGTGGACTGGGGAGATCTGTGGCACGGGGATTGGCAGGACTCCCACCAGTATTAGGCTGGTGGCCGGGTAGGACTGTCGTAGTAAAGATCCTGAATTAGGTGTGGTGTGATTGTGGGTTGTAAGGTGGTCCCGGGACCTGCTACGGGCGGGGTAAGGGACCGAGAATAGCGGAGACCCCCACTTTGTGTGAGTAGTAGGTCCCCATCCTTTTCTGCCCATTAAGTGATGATTGTGTCCCTCCTTGCTCAGAGAGAGGGGAGGCCCCGGGTAACCGCCCACATACTCCTAGGTGGTAGAGTAACCCATCCCGTTCTCCTGAAGGTGGGCCGGTGCTCTCTGCTGGGGGAGGGGTGTGCGAGGACCAGGACTTTCCTAACCCTCTGTGTGGTTGACCTATGACCGAAACCTTACCCCAAATCTTCCTCTTGGAGCATGAACTCAAGTATGGAGTGAGCTCCCTCCCCTTGCTGTGTTTGAAGGGTAGTCCCTGGAAATCATTTGCCAAAACCTGGGGCAACTGGGCATCCTACCCCATTCCTCTCAGAGGCGGATTGGTAACTCGTTGCTGGACAGGGTGCATGCGAGGACCTCCCTTATAAATCCTCCCCAGTGGCATGAATGTTGAGGAATTGGCCTCACCTGGGAAACGGAGTCTAGGAAAATTGCTCTCGCCTGGAAAGGAGATTAAGGCTTATTGCTGTGTTTTAGTGTTGTTTAACTATTCTTCAAGCATGATAGCAAGTGTTTTAGTGTTGTTGTGTTGTTTAACCACTCTTTATGTATAATAGTAATTGCTTTTTTGAATAATTAATCCTCTCCTACAAGGAGGGTTAGCAAAAGCCCACCCTCCTTGCTGAATTGATAGTAAAACAATGCCTGTGCCCATGAAAAGAACGATTGGGCGCAAACGGGCAGGCAACCACAGTTTAAGGAAGTTAGGAGAGGGAGGGTGAGGGGTTAACTCTGTAATTGCTGGTGGAAATTAAGTAGTTGCAGAGTTGGCAACTTTCTTTCTTTTATAATAGTAATTGCTTGAATAATGACATAAGCAGTAAAACTATGAATAAATGTTAAAAAAGAAACTCTTGGTTTCTTTGCAGCCATTCCTTTGGGAGTGTCTGTAAATAATCCAGGCAAAAGGTTATATAGGTAAAATCAATTGACTATGAAAAGATTAGTTAAATTTGTTAAAAAACACTCCTGGTATGTATAATTTTTTGTTTTATAAGTTTAAGATAAATTAATGTTGTTTTGGGATTATAGAACAAAGAAAAATACTTTTGCCAAACAGAGTAAACTAGTGTTGTTTAGTTTTGGTATTTAGCATTTAATCTTTAAGGTAACTTAATGCTTTATAAGATATAAATTGTTTTAAATAAAGACCAAAGTTGTGGCTACAGCAGGGTAGTCAAAGCAAGGAGAATGGAAAATTTTAAATCTGTTTTGGTAACAAATAGCAAGTAAAAGCTAATATCAACTAAAAAGCCACAAATAGAAATCTTGAAGTGTTGCTGGGTACACCTTATACCCTGATCACCTTTGGCGTTCCCTGGACGGTTGCGCCTCAGGTGCTCTGACCCTATTTCCTCACATGCATCACCGGATGACCGTGCACCGTTGATTGCTGCAGTTAAGTAAAATTTTTCCTCTGTGGCCCAGCACTACTGCCAGCGACGTAATAATTGGGCAGGCAGCATTTTTCCCTCTTTGGAAACTCTTTCTAAATATTTGAATTAATTTTATTCAAATGTTTAAATGTTATAATTGTAAGTATGTATTAGTTTTAGTAATGTACTTTCTTGTAAAAAGGGCAAATGCAGGATCTTGGGCAGAGGTTTTGCAGCAGTTTTTGCATTGGTAGAATATGTCATGCGGGGGCTGTTGTAGAGTTTTTGCTTAAGAATTTTGTATCACAATCTGGCATATCTGAACTAACTATAAAAGAGCTATGTGCAGCTTCACAGATCCAGTATGGCCAAATGCCCTTTGAAGGCCACGCCCAATTAAAAGACCAAATTCAGCCCTCATAAAAAATTTTACCAGAGCACCCAATGCAGCTACTGACAGTGCCCTGCTGGCCCTAGCTCAATTTTTTAATAAATTACACCATAGCAAGGCACTAACAAATTGCGTTGGGTCCTTGTGTGGACCTAGTCTTCTAGTTTCAGTAAGTGGCGGGAAACCGGAGGGCTGGGTCTACATAAGGATCCATCAACAAAGAACTGCCCTGGCCCCATGCTAAGGGACTGTTGTCCGCTGACAAATCCATTAAGCCTTCGGACCTTGCTAAGAAAACAACTGCTCCACCTGAGGCCATAATAAAGCCTCCAACCAAGCAAGGTGATTGTGCTGGTAACCCCTCCCTTGCAGCCTCATTGCCGGACAGCTAAGTGAACTAAGCCCTGGTCTACACTACGGGTTTAGGTTGACTTTAGCAGCATTAAATCGAATTAAGCCTGGACACGTTCACACGACGAAGCCCTTTCTTTCGACTTAAAGGGCCCTTTAAACTGGTTTCTTTACACCACCTTCGACGAGGGGATTAGCGATAAAATGGGCCTTTGTGGGTCGGAATTGGGGTAGTGTGGACCGAATTTGACGTTATTGGCCTCCGGGAGCTATCCCACAGTGCTTCATTGTGACCGCTCTGGACAGCACTCTCAACTCAGATGCACTGACCAGGTAGACAGGAAAAGACCCACGAACGTTTGAATTTCATTTCCTGTTTCCTCAGTGTGGAGAGCACAGGTGACCACGCAGAGCTCATCAGCACAGGTAACCGTGATGGAGTCCCAGGATCGCAAAAGAGCTCCAGCATGGACCGAATGGGAGGTACGGGATCTGCTCGCCATATGGGGAGATGAATCAGTGCTAGCTGAACTCTGTAGCAGTAAAAGAAATGGCAAAGTATTAGAAAAGGTCTCCAAGGCCATGAAGGACCGAGGCCATAACAGGGACACACAGCAGTGCTGCGTGAAAATTAAGGAGCTACGGCAAGCCTACCACAAAGCCAGAGAAGCAAATGAAAGGTCAGGGGCAGAGCCGCAAACTTGCCGCTTCTACGCGGAGCTGCATGCCATTCTAGGGGGTGCAGCCACCACTACCCCAACCGTGTGCTATGACTCCGTCAATGGAGAAACACACAGGGAAGAGGGTTCGGGGAACGAGGAAGATGAGGATGGAGGTAATGTAGATAACTCACAGCAGCAAGGAAGCGGAGAAACCGGTTTCCCCAACAGCCAGGATATGTTTGTCACCCTGGATCTGGAACCAGTAACCCCCTTACTCATGCAAGACCCTGAGGGCACACAGGAGACCTCTGGTGAGTGTACCTTTGTAAATATTACACATGGTTTAAAAGCAAGTGTGTTTAATGATTAATGATTAATTTGCCCTGGCAATCGCGGCCAGTACAGCTACTGGAAACGTCTGTTAACGTGTATGGGAATGGAGCGGAAATCCTCCAGGGACATCTCCAGAAAGCTCTCCTTCATGTACTCCCAAAGCCTTTGCAAAAGATTTCTGGGGAGGGCTGCCTTATCCCGTCCGCCATGGTAGGACACTTTATCACGCCAGGCCAGTAGCACGTAGTCTGGAATCATTGCATAACAAAGCATGGCAGCGTATGGTCCCGGTGTTTGCTGGCATGCAGACAACATCCATTCCTTATCTCTCTTTGTTATCCTCAGGAGAGTGATATCATTCATGGTTGAAATGGGGTGATTTTATTAAGGGGACATTCAGAGGTGCCCGTTCCTGCTCTTCTGAACAGAAATGTTCCCCGCTGTTAACCACGCGGTGGGGGGAGGGGTGAAGTGATCATCCCAGAGAATCGTGTGTGTGTGTGGGGGGGGTGGTTTACTTGGGTTTGTGCTGCATGTTAACCCGGAAACCACAGCCCCTCCTTTTACATTGAAAACCCATTTTAAATGGCCAACCCAATTCATCCTTGATATGGGAAATGTGCTGCTGTTTGAAACCATTCCCACATGTTAAGAAGGTTAAAAAAGCCAAAAGACTGTGGATTACCATGGCTGGCTGCAAGCAGAAATCTGTTGCCTGGCACTGCGTGAGTGATCTCTCCTACCAAACCAGCAGGCAGAGGAAAAATGCGACCTTGTAATGAAAGAGTGTACCCATTCTTCTCTAAAATGTGTCTTTTTTAACCACCTCTCCCTTCTCCTCCACCAGCTGCAAATGTTTCTCCTTTGCAGAGGCTAGTGAACATTAGAAAGAGAAAACGGAGGACGCGGGACGATATGTTCACGGAGCTCCAGATGTCCTCCCACGCTGACAGAGCACAGCAGAATGCGTGGAGGCAGTCAATGTCAGACTACAGAAAAGCACAATATGAACGAGAGGAGAAGTGGCGGGCTGAATGGCGGGATGAAAAGAGCAAGTGGCGGGCTGAAGATGATAGGTGGCGTCAGCTTGCAGACAGAAGGCAAGAGTCAATGCTCCGTCTGCTGGAGCATCAAACTGATATGCTCCAGCGTATGGTTGAGCTGCAGGAAAGGCAGCAGGAGCAGAGACCACCGCTACAGCCCTTGTGTAACCAACAGCCCTCCTCCCCAAGTTCCATAGCCTCCTCACCCAGATGCCCAAGAACACGGTGGGGGGGCCTCCAGCCACCCAGTCACTCCACCCCAGACGATTGCCTAAGCATCAGAAGGCTGGCCTTCAATAACAGTTAAAGGTTTAAAATGCAGTGTGTCCTTTTCCATCTCTCCTCCCCCACCCATCCCAGGCTACCTTGGCAATTATCCCCCTACTTGTGTGAGGAATTAATACAGAATGCATGAATGTGAAATAACAATGACTTTATTGCCTCTGCAAGCGGTGCTCAAAGTGGGGAGGGGAGGGTTGGGGTGGTTGGTTTACAGGGAAGTAGAGTGAACCGGGTGGGGGGGGGCAGAGGGTTCATCAAGGAGAAACAAACAGAACTTTCACACCGTAGCCTGGCCAGTCACAAAACTTGTTTTCAAAGCTTCTCTGATGCGCACCGCGCCCTGCTGTGCTCCTCTAACCGCCCTGGTGTCTGGCTACGCGTAATCAGCGGCCAGGCGATGTGCCTCAACCTCCCACCCCGCCATAAATGTCTCCCCCTTACTCTCACAGGTATTGTGGAGCGCACAGCAAGCAGCAATAACAATGGGGATATTCTTTTCGCTGAGGTCTGAGCGAGTCAGTAAGCTGCGCCAGCGCGCTTTTAAACATCCAAATGCACATTCCACCACCATTCGGCACTTGCTCAGCCTATAGTTGAACAGGTCCTGACTCCTGTACAGACTGCCTGTGTACGGCTTCATGAGCCATGGCATTAAGGGGTAGGCTGGGTCCCCAAGGATCACAATAGGCATTTCAACATCCCCAACGGTTACTTTCTGGTCCGGGAAGAAAGTCCCTTCCTCCAGCTTTCGAAACAGACCAGAGTGCCTGAAGACGCGAGCATCATGTACCTTTCCTGGCCATCCCACGTTGATGTTGGTGAAACGTCCCTTGTGATCCACCAGGGCTTGCAGCAGCATTGAAAAGTACCCCTTGCGGTTTATGTACTCGGTGGCTTGGTGCTACGGTGCCAAGATAGGGATATGGGTTCCGTCTATGGCCCCACCACAGTTTGGGAATCCCATTTCAGCAAAACCATCCACTATTGCCTGCACATTGCCCAGAGACACTACCCTTGATATCACCAGGTCTTTCATTGCCCTGGCAACTTGGATCACAGCAGCCCCCACAGTAGATTTGCCCACTCCAAATTGATTCCCGACTGACTGGTAGCTCTCTGGTGTTGCAAGCTTCCACAGGGCTATCGCCACTCGCTTCTCAACTGTGAGGGCTGCTCTCATCCTGGTATTCTGGCACTTCAGGGCAGGGGAAAGCAAGTCACAAAGTTCCATGAAAGTGCCCTTACGCATGCAAAAGTTTCGCAGTCACTGGGACTTGTCCCACACCTGCAGTACGATGCGGTCCCACCAGTCTGTGCTTGTTTCCCGGGCCCAGAATCGGCGTTCCACGCCATGAACCTGCCCCAGTAACACCATGATTTCCACATTGCTGGGGCCTGTGCCTTGTGAGAGGTCTATGTCCATGTCAATTTCCTCATCACTCTCTTCGCCACGCTGCAATCGCCTCCTCGGCTGGTCTGGGTTTCGCCTTGGCATGTCCTGGCTCTGCATATACTCCAGGACAATGCGCGTGGTGTTCACAGTGCTCATAATTGCCGCGGTGATCTGAGCGGGCTCCATGATCCCAGTGCTAGCTATGGCACCTGGTCTGAAAAAAGGCACAAAACTAGTATCTGACGGACCAGGAGAAGGAGGGAGGGCCGAGTGACGACATGGCGTACAGGTACAGGGAATTAAAATCAAGAAAGGTGGCTGTGCATCAGGGAGAAACACAAACAACTGTCACACAGAATGGTCCCCCCAAAGATTAAACTGAAAACCCTGGGTTTAGCAGGCCGTTGATTTCACGGAGGGAGGGGAAGCAAATGAATACAGAACAAATCTATTTTTTACATCTTAAGCTGGCAGCCGACGGTGCAGCATGACTGATAGCCTCTGCAGTACGATGACGATGGATACCAGTCGTAATATACCATCTCCTACCAAAAGGCAAGGGGCTGCTGCTGTTTAGCAATGCAGCCCCACGTCTGCCAGCCCCACGTCTGCCAGCACCCAGATCGCCCTCGGCCTCTTCTGGGTGCTTAGCAGACAATACTGGGCAATTGGCAGAAAATAGCATACTACGACTGATAGCCATCATCATCGACACAGTAGCATGTCTGCCCAGGTGCTCATGATTGACAGCAACTGCAGTACGACGACGACAGATACCAGTCATAATATACCATCTTCTACCAAAAGGCAAGGGGCTGGTGCAATGCAGCCCTACGGCTGCCAGCCCCACGGCTATTAGTCATGCTACACCGTCTACCGCCAAAAGGCAGTTAGCAGTTGCTGCTGTGTAGCAATGCAGTCCCACGTCTGCCGGCAACCAGATGACATATGGTGACGGTGAGCTGAGCGGGCTCCATGCTTGCCATGGTATGTTGTCTGCACAGGTAACCCAGGTAAAAAGGTGTGAATCTATTGTCTGCCGTTGCTCTGACGGAGGGGGAGGGGCCTGACGATATGTACCCAGAACCTCCCGCGACACTGTTTTGCATCATCCGGGCATTGAGATCTCAACCCAGAATTCCAATGGGCGGCGGAGACTGCGGGAACTGTGGGATAGCTACCCATAGTGCAATGCTCTGGAAGTCGACGCTAGCCTCGGTACTGTCGACGCGGTCCGCCGACTAGAGCACTTAGAGCATTTTATGTGGGGACACACACAATCGGCTTCTATAAATTCGACCTAATTTCGTAGTGTAGACATACCCTCAGACTGCAAAATCTTGAAGAATAGCTCGCGGAAGCTAGCCAAAACTACCTGAAAATGAAACTTTTAATATTTCTCAGCCTCTCCTCCTTAACGAACTTGGGGTGGGGAGGAAAAAGTAATTTTTTTTTCTTCTAAATCTTGGCCAATCAGTAGCCTCCGGTTTGGCCTGTGTCATATTGCAGTGTACCCCGGCTCTACATGGTTGCCCATTGTTGTAGTCCCCGCTCCGCAGCTACTCCCTCTCATATCTTCTCCAATTCCCATACAAATCTGTCTGGCCATGGCCTCAGAGAAATTCAGGTCTAAAACCAACAAATGTGGTATAGTACACCCTACCAACAGGATTATCGTTTCCAATGGTTGATTGTGCTAAATGCTACTATGGGAACAATTCCAAATAACTACGCAGTACCCCAATTGCTCCCAGGGAGCAGCCATTCGGTTAGCCCAGCTTGTGCAGTGGTAAAGTTTCCACCAAGGGAAAAGAGGCATAGTAGAAGGGGTCTTGCATGGTTTATCAGAAGCAGCCGCTATTTGGACAATAGACAAGGCACAAGATCATAAAGAACGCCTGGAAAATTTGGAAAAAGCATCAGGCCTCCTTACTGGGGCAAGGCTAACCAACACCTATACCAATATAAAAGCCCTCCACTCCCTGTCAGGACTGGGAACCACAATCCAAACCCTTCTATCAAGGTTAATAAACACCCTTATTTTAACAGGAAAAGACACTGGGTGGGATTTAGCGTGCAGCCAAATGCAAGGTTTCTTTAACAACCTTTTGGCAGAAATGCAAACCGATGTTTTAAATCAGCGGTGGCCTAAAACCCTTACAACCGCGGTAGGAGTGCCATCCAAGCTATGGAAGCGGAGGCATACCTGGACCCTATCTGATTGGGCCTGCAACTCCTCGACATGCTCCTTCCATGCTTCAGAACCTATTAATGACACCTGGGCTCCAGTGCAATTGCTTGTGCCTGGGCCATGGGCAAACTGTCTATGGGACTGGGTTATCCACCGGCAGGTATGGGAAGTTAAACCACCCCATAAACCTAGCCGTTTCATCACCACTTCCTATGATTTCACTGCTCAACATATCTGAGTGGGTATCAGAACCTTGTGGTCATTATGGCCCTTGGAACCCCCACAGCTATTTTGCCTCCGCAAATTGCATCCTGAAGAAGTGGTTAACGTTTTGATTTGGCATGTTGGGAAGGGGAAGCGATAGGTAAAGATCCAGAGGGAAAATTACTATTTAGTAAGAGCCATGGATGTGCCCTGCCATCAGACCCCCACATCCCTATCCCCTTTCACCTTAACTTAACCACTGCACAAGGAAGCCGCTTTATTGTATGGCCTGCTAATCCTCAGGTTTATGTAACCCTCCATCCAAGTGTTCCTTTTACATTTGATTGGACTTCCCCTATCCCTAACCGCTTCCTAAACCTCACTTCTCTACTCCCTCTGCTCTCCAACTTATCTCACCTGCAAGACCAAATGCATGTAATAGAAATAGAATACAACAAAGAGGCCAAAGCCTTCCAAACTGCTTATCAAGTACATACCTTATGCTCCTCCCACGACATTGCGTGCTTTGCCTCTAAGGAAATCGCCCAAGTTACACCCAGTTGGCTAACCTTTTCTGCTCTTCACATTCTATTTTGGATTGTTCTAGCAATTCGTTGCAGATTAATGTTGGCTGTTGCTTGTTGTCTATGTAAATTTTGCCGTTTGCTCCTGGTTCAGCCCCGAACACCACTGGAAGCCCTTTTTATTTTCACAGATGTTCCCCACCACACACTATATTGTCCCTCAGATCCGGAAATCGACCACCTTAGTGTCATTTCTAAATCTGAATACTGTCCTATGGCCCCTTTGTTTAATAATAGTAGTGATGCCTATAGGGCATCAGAGGAGGGAAATTGTGGGGAAATAGAGCAGGGGGGCCTTCTTTTTAATAGCCAGAGCTGTGAAGCTAAAGGCCCCAAAATAAACCCTCCAACAGAGATCTGTTATGCTAACTACCCTTACACAAAGCAGTACAGGCCAGGGCCCAGGCCAGGGCCTGAACTAGACTAGACTGCACAATTCCCTGCCAAACTCGGGCAAGGGTCATCACCAGAGGAGCGGGGGCGGGCGACAAGGAGGCAAAGAATAAAAAAAAAAAAAGCCCCAGCCCCTTCTCCTTTGCGTGATCTGTGACCCACTCTGTGATTCCAGCTATCTGCAAAAATAGCCAATCATAGATCCTCTTTAGGCGTCCCATGGAACGCCCCCCCAATCTTTAACCAAAAGACCCCGGAAAATAACATGTGTCTTGAGAAATGTACCCAAACTGGTGCCAAGTACCACCCCTGGGGAAAACCACCAAGAGCCCCTCTACCCAAATAATCATCCAATTCTTGGAAAAATGAGGAAGGTACCTAGGGAGGAGGGGGGAGGGAAACTGACCCCGACCCTAATTTCTTAACTCGCAGTTTGGGGAGGGACTGACCCCAACCCTAATTTCTTAACTTGTGGTTTGGGGGGTGGGGACTGACCCCAACCCCAGTTTCTTAACTCATGACGTGTTGTTTGTACTTTGCTTGCGGTTTAATGAAATAAAAACCCACCTGCGAGCGGCCCTCGGGGTGTCAGTCTTCGGACTGCACCCCAGTGCACTGGTATGTATGTCAATAAACTGGCCTCAGGCTTAAGTCTTTGAACTAAAATCATTGCGTGGGTGTCTTTGACCACAACATAGTACAAGTCATGGACAGGTCATGTGACTTTTTGTTTATTGCCCATGTCCCGTCAATGCCTTTTTCTAAAAATACCCATGACTAAATCGTAGCCTTTTCAATTATTAACAAGCCCCACCTTTATCTTTTCTATATAAAACATGGAAATAACTAGTTTACCCTAATAGGTTCATCTTTTAATGCCAGCTAATAGTTCCAAGGATTTTTTCACTATAACCTCTAAATCCCTTTTCTGGTCAGTACCTTATAACTACTTCATTTAATCTGCCTTCTCTGTTTTGGGTCATTGGCCTTAGATCTAATATGCTTTGTCATTACTGGCCTATGCACTTGTCTTCATTAAATAGCATTTTCCATCTAATAACCCTTCCATTTAAAAGGTATCTATCCTTCTGAACCTGATTGGTGGTTCTTCATTATCTTTTATTCCCCTCTAATATAGTTATCCCTTCGGCAGGGGTCACCAGATGATGCTGTTACACATAGTTCTACAAGCCCTTTTTCTTAACATGTAACCAAGTTTTAGTCTTGAAAAAAATACCATGTTATTCAGTTATCTTGGTGGGAGAAAGAATATTTGCTCTCTGCCTTAGTCTCTCTAACAAGAGTTAATACTTGGTGTAGAGTTGCTTCCTGGGTCTTGGGCTTTGGTGTTTGGCTGAGATGCCACAAAAAGAGTTACCTGCACACTGTTTGTGACCAACTCTTTTGAAGGACTCATGTATACAGTATAAAATAAACAAGTTGTATTAAGAGCATAGTCTCCAAGCCACTGATTTCTCCTTAAACGGGAAGCCCTCATGCAAGGCCCCAACATCTGCTATGACTTGGCAAAGGGATGACTATCATTGTCAGACTTTTTCCTTAGTGGGATGAACTTTGGCTAACAAAAAAAATTAACATTTATAAGAAAAGTGAGTGCATAATGTGTAATATGATGCCAGAAAACACGATGAGCCAATATGAACAAATTTCAGACGGTTTATTCACAGTAAATTAATTATTATTTAATTAATGCATTTGTGAGCTTGTTCTATGGCACTTTTCATAATAATTAAGAACCTTACAAGCATTAACACATTTAGCTTCATAAAACTTCTGTATGATAGAGAACTATTGTTATTATTGTCTCCATTTTACTGACTTGTAAACTAGGCACAGAGCAAGTGACTTTCCCCATGGTCACATAGAAAATCTGTGGCAGCTCACGAATAAATACAGATCTTTTAGTTCCCACTCTAGTTAGTGTCATAACTATAATATCAATCCATTTAACAAAAGCAAATGTATAGGTAACCAAAGTAAATTAAAATAAAATTGAAAATAATTATGTGTAAAACGAATGAACCAAAACAGAGAATGCTAATAGAAATCAAACTCATCCTTATTCCTAAAACATTCCTGAAATATAATTTAGAAATTTAGTCAAATCTCAATGTAGATTCAGATTCAAACTTCCCTAAGCTTCAGAGGCATTCGGATCCTCAAAAACCTGAAAATTGACTTTTATTTTTTGGTTTTTGGCCAAAAACGTTTGGTTTTCATATTTTTAGTTTTTCGACAACAAAAAGCAGAAGTTTTTTGAGGGAAAACGCACACAAAATTTCATTTGACTAATAACCCAATTTTCTGTGAGATAGGAGCTAATTCTAATGTATCTTCTGAACTGTATATTCTTGCTACCTTAGATTTTGAGAGGAGGGTGGGGGAGGAGAGAATTCTTGTTTTTTAGCAGTATCCTTAGGAAAAGAAAGTGAAGTACTATCAGCTAAAAAATGAATATATATATATATATATATATATATATACACACACACACTGCCTCCAATGTAGAATATGAAAACAAACTGTAATGATCTAAAACAAAAATAGATGGCCTCAGAAATGCAGTCTCTTTCCTCAAATAATGGCAAACTGTTTCACCAAACATGGTTCTGACACAAAGGCAAATAGATCTACAGAACTTGAGTATGAGAATGAACAGCTGTTTTCAATTAAAAAAAGGAATCACTTTTTTATCAAATGGTAAGTTTATGAGTCTTTGAGAACTTGCCAAGTGGTGTTTTCATATATTTCTATAAAGTAGTTTGCTCTTGGAGGTTAGAGAACTGAAGTATAACTGACCTTGAGAATAGCAGGGGTTGGCATTATTAATGAAATGTCACCATTCTACAGGGGAACAATGTACATTGTATTGTTGCTTCTGCTGTATGTGTCATTGTGGACAGAATGTCAAAAACCCTAAAACAGAGAAATTATGTTGTGTATATTTCTCAAAACACATTCTGGCCCACAATCTCCACTGGTGTAAATTAGCATACTCCCATTTGAGCTGATTTATATCAACTGAAGATCTGGATTTCTATCTCAATATGTAGTACCTCAAACTGACACAAATTCAAAGAGGAAGGAATTTTCAATTGTAAATAATGCATTTAAACTAGCTGATACTTGATATTAAGCAATAGAGTAATCAGGAGTGTTTATACGGCCCATTTACACCACATTTCCTTGGTTATGAGTATTTGTTTTTGATTTGATTGGCTGCAACTTTCTGGGGGTTTTTTTTGAGGGCTAAGGAGGAGGCTGAGGGTGGAATTAATTTCATTTCCCAACACAGTACTCAGTGTCCTGGAAGAAGCATACACCGAGAGGAAATTTCTGCCAAGAAATGTCTGAGATTTTATGGTTATATTGATCTGACATTTATGGTTTTGCATATTGTAAATAATTTATTAACTTCATTTAAAATATTTTTGCTTATAGCAACCTTATTTGTGTTCTTCTCTGTTCTTTGTTATGGGCCCAAATCAAGTCCCCGGGTTTGAATACCCTTGATTTCTGGACACATTTAAATCCAGAATCAAGAGAGATATAATACAAACTCTGAGGGAAATTTATATCTGGCTAGGTAGGTTTCTGTAGTGATTTGCTTTTTGTCTTTGTTTAAAGGAGTCCATTTGAGAATCCTTGACGTATGACAGGGGTCTTGTCTTTCTCTTCTCCATACTCTGGATGTAGGGATTTAAACACCTATATTTATAGAGAAGAAATTAAGTATAAGGGGATATTCCTAGTAAAGGGTATGGTCTTTCTTTGATTGACATGGAGACTTAAATGCTCCAATTACAGAGGCACCATCAACAGAATGGTCTGAATGTCTTCAGTGTCTTGATGTCTCTTCAGTCATGAATACCAAAGAACTTCAGCACAGAAAAGCTCATGTTGTTTTAATTGCCCTACAAAATCTTCATTGGTCATACTCCTTTGATTTAGTGAAGCTACCTACCATCTTTCTTCTTCAAATACCACCCAGGAGTCCATTTTGAGTAAGGGACCGCTGCTTAATTTGTATCCATCAAGACAGCAGCCGACAGCTAGACTTTTGAAAGGGGAAATTGTACTGTGAGAAAAGACTATTTGAAACAGGGTGTATTTACTATGTCAGTATCCAGGAAGTTTGCTAAACAAAAGCTTTTGCAAATGTAGGGACAAAATGTAAGCAGTGACATCTAAGCAAGACAATAAGAAGTGAAAAGTACAGAATCTGTACTATGCCAAACTTTCTTCAACAAGGGTCATCAATGGAGTAAACACTCAATATTCTAAAGTCCATATATCAGGTTACAAAGTGTCAGTGATGTGAATAGACAATTACATATGTCACCACATTTTCACTTTAACTAAGGTTCCTCGTGCAAGATAAATTTCTCAGCACATGCACCAATGGCATTGGTTTTTTACTAGATGTGACTTTTCTTTGTCTCAGGTGCAAGCACCATTCACATGCACCTGGACTGAGAGACTGTGGATTCCTGGCAGTGATGTGCCACAATTATTTTAGCAAGGGTTTCCCACAACAATTTCCCTCACTACTTGGCCTGAGCTAAACTCCATGTCCTGTGGGGGTTCATGTAACTCTTCTAAAGGAACGAGTAAGGGGATGGAGATTCTGTTCATTTGTTTTCCAAGTTAAATAAGAAAAAGCTTCCAATGAGGGGTGCAACACCACCAGTCAAACCATTCAGTTTAAGCTGCATTTTGATGTAAATGTTAGTACTTTATTAATGACATAAATCTGATCATGGACACCTATTAGTAGTCTTGCTGAAGTCATTGGCATCAGTGAGATTTGGGGTATATTGATAGATCATAGAATCATAGATTATAGGACTGGAAGGGACCTCGAAAGGTCATAGAGTCCAGTCCCCTGCCCGCATGGTAGGACCAAATACTGTCTAGACCATCCCTGATAGACATTTATCTAACCTACTCTTAAATATCTCCAGAGATGGAGATTCCACAACCTCCTTAGGCAATTTGTTCCAGTGTTTAACCACCCTGACAGTTAGGAACTTTTTCCTAATGTCCAACCTAGACCTCCCTTGCTGCAGTTTAAACCCATTGTTTCTGGTTCTATCCTTAGAGGCTAAGGTGAACAAGTTCTCTCCCTCCTCCTCATGACACCCTTTTAGATACCTGAAAACTGCTATCATGTCCCCTCTCAGTCTTCTCTTCTCCAAACTAAACAAACCCAGTTCTTTCAGCCTTCCTTCATAGGTCATGTTCTCAAGACCTTTAATCATTCTTGTTGCTCTTCTTTGGACCCTTTCCAATTTCTCCACATCTTTTTTAAAATGCGGCGCCCAGAACTGGACAATACTCCAGCTGAAGGCCTAACCAGAGCAGAGTAGAGCGGAAGAATGACTTCTCGTGTCTTGCTCACAACACACCTGTTAATGCATCCCAGAATCATGTTTGCTTTTTTTGCAACAGCATCACACTGTTGACTCATATTTAGCTTGTGGTCCACTATAACCCCTAGATCCCTTTCTGCCGTACTCCTTCCTAGACAGTCGTTTCCCATTCTGTATGTGTGAAATTGATTTTTCCTTCCTAAGTGGAGCACTTTGCATTTGTCTTTGTTAAACTTCATCCTGTTTAACTCAGACCATTTCTCCAATTTGTCCAGATCATTTTGAATTATGACCCTGTCCTCCAAAGTAGTTGCAATCCCTCCCAGTTTGGTATCATCCGCAAACTTAATAAGCGTACTTTCTATGCCAATATCTAAGTCGTTGATGAAGATATTGAACAGAGCCGGTCCCAAAACAGACCCCTGCGGAACCCCACTCGTTACGCCTTTCCAGCAGGATTGGGAACCATTAATAACAACTCTGAGTACGGTTATCCAGCCAGTTATGCACCCACCTTATAGTAGCCCCATCTAATTTGTATTTGCCTAGTTTATCGATAAGAATATCATGCGAGACCGTATCAAATGCCTTACTAAAGTCTAGGTATACCACATCCACCGCTTCACCCTTATCCACAAGGCTCGTTATTCTATCAAAGAAAGCTATCAGATTGGTTTGACACGATTTGTTCTTCACAAATCCATGCTGGCTGTTCCCTATCACCTTACCACCTTCCAAGTGTTTGCAGATGATTTCCTTAATTACTTGCTCCATTATCTTCCCTGGCACAGAAGTTAAATTAACCGGTCTGTAGTTACCTGGGTTGTTTTTATTTCCCTTTTTATAGATGGGCACTATATTTGCCCTTTTCCAGTCTTCTGGAATCTCTCCTGTCTCCCATGACTTTCCAAAGATAATAGCTAGAGGCTCAGATACCTCCTCTATTAGCTCCTTGAGTATTCTAGGATGCATTTCATCAGGCCCGGGTGACTTGCAGGCATCTAACTTTTCTAAGTGATTTTTAACTTGTTCTTTTTTTATTTTATCCACCAAACCTACCCCCTTCCCATTAGCATTCACTATGTTAGGCATTCCTTCAGAGTTCTCGGTGAAGACCAAAACAAAGAAGTCATTAAGCATCTCTGCCATTTCCAAGTTTCCCGTTACTGTTTCTCCCTCTTCACTAAGCAGTGGGCCTACCCTGTCTTTGGTCTTCCTCTTGCTTCTAATGTATTGATAAAAAGTCTTCTTGTTTCCTTTTATTCCCGTAGCTAGTTTGAGCTCATTTTGTGCCTTTGCCTTTCTAATCTTGCCCCTGCATTCCTGTGTTGTTTGCCTATATTCATCCTTTGTAATCTGTCCTAGTTTCCATTTTTTATATGACTCCTTTTTATTTTTTAGATCATGCAAGATCTCGTGGTTAAGCCAAGGTGGTCTTTTGCCACATTTTCTATCTTTCCTAACCAGCGGAATAGCTTGCTTTTGGGCCCTTAATAGTGTCCCTTTGAAAAACCGCCAACTCTCCTCAGTTGTTTTTCCCCTCAGTCTTGATTCCCATGGGACCTTACCTATCAGCTCTCTGAGCTTCCCAAAATCTGCCTTCCTGAAATCCATTGTCTCTATTTTGCTGTTCTCCCTTCTACCCTTCCTTAGAATTGCAAAGTCTATGATTTCATGATCACTTTCACCCAGGCTGCCTTCTACTTTCACATTCTCAACGAGTTCCTCCCTATTTGTTAAAATCAAGTCTAGAACAGCTTCCCCCCGGTAGCTTTTTCAACCTTCTGAAATAAAAAGTTGTCTCCAATGCAGTCCAAGAATTTGTTGGATAGTCTGTGCCCCGCTGTGTTATTTTCCCAACATATATCCGGATAGTTGAAGTCCCCCATCACCACCAAATCTTGGGCTTTGGATGATTTTGTTAGTTGCTTGAAAAAAGCCTCATCCACCTCTTCCACCTGGTTAGGTGGCCTGTAGTAGACTCCTAGCATGACATCTCCCTTGTTTTTTACCTATTTTAGCCTAACCCAGAGACTCTCAACACTTCCATCTCCTCTGTCCATCTCTACCTCAGTCCAAGTGTGTACATTTTTAATATATAAGGCAACACCTCCTCCCTTTTCCCCCTGTCTATCCTTCCTGAGCAAGTTGTACCCATCCACACCAACATTCCAATCATGTGTATTATCCCACCAAGTTTCAGTGATGCCAACAATGTCATAGTTGTATTTATTTATTAGCACTTCCAGTTCTTCCTGCTTATTCCCCATACTTCTCGCATTTGTATATAGGCATCTAAGATACTGGTTTGATCTTTCCTCCCAGTTTTGTCCTGACTCTCCTTTCTCTCTGCCAGTATAGCCCACACTCCCTCTTGTTTCCGACCCATCTCCCGGGTCTCCATGTTCCCCACTTACCTGTGGGCTTTGCTCACCTGTCCCCGTCAAACCTAGTTTAAAGCCCTCCTCACTAGGTTAGCCAGTCTGTGTCTGAATAGGGTCTTTCCTCTCCTCGAAAGGTGAACGCCATCTCTGCCTAGCAGTCCTTCCTCAAATAGCATCCCGTGGTCTAGGAAGCCAAAGCCCTCCTGGCGACACCATCTTCGCAGCCAGGCATTCACCTCCATGATGCATCTGTCTCTGCCCGGGCCCCTACCTTTGACAGGAAGAATTGAAGAGAATACCACCTGCACTCCAAACTCCTTCACCCGTACTCCCAGAGCCCTGTAGTCACTCTTGATCTGCTCAGTGTCACACCGCGCAGTATCATTTGTGCCCACATGGATGAGTAGCATGGGGTAGTAGTCAGAGGGCCGGATAATCCTTGACAATGCCTCCGTAACGTCTCGGATACGGGCCCCCGGCAGGCAGCATACCTCCCGAGATGAAATGTCAGGGCGACAGATGGGCGCCTCCATCCCCCTCAGCAGAGAGTCTCCGACCACCACTACCCTACGTTTCCTATTCGCAGTGTTGGCAGCAGACTCTCCAGCCTTAGGGGTACGAGGCTTCTCCTCCTTTACTGTAGGGAGTGATTCCTTCTTTCCTGTATCGAGAAGAGCATAACGGTTACCTATAACCATGGCAGGAGGGTTCGGAGCAAGGGTGGAGCACTGCCTGCTGCCAGAAGTAACCAGCTGCCAGTGTCCACCCTGAGCCATCTCCTCCTCCACCAGTGGTGTATCAGCAGTCCTGTGTACTGGGACAGCTACCTCAGCTGTCTCCATATGGACACTGTCGAGGAATTGCTCGTGGATACGGATGCTCCTCAACCTAGCCACCTCCTCCTGTAGCTCTCCCACCTGCTGCCTGAGAGATTCCACCAGCAGGCACCTCTCACATTGGATGGTCCCCCCAGCCTGGATATCAGTAAGTGGAAATTGCAAGTTACAGTCTTTGCAAAACCACACCAGGATCTGGGTAGAGGCATCCATGCTTAGGCACTCTGTCTGGCTACAGGCACAGGTGGAGGAGACAGCAGCAGTGCTGGCACAGGTGTTGCGGGTCTTCCTAACCATCGTAAGCCTCCCTCTGTCAAACTCCCGTCTGCAGCCCCCTGTCAGCTGAAAGGGTTGTTTAAGCAAAAAGTTATGAATGTAGTTGCTTTATAGGTATTAAGGGTAATCAAGAGAAAACAGATGGAACTGGCAAGGGACCCTCGCCCCCTTCCTGCTCCCCTTCCAAACTCCCTTGTGAAACTCCCAGTTAGCAGCCCCTGTTCGCAAAGCTCCCTGGTCGATTGTGCGCTGCTTTATAAAGCCCTGGCCTGTATGAATGCCCCGCCCACTGATGAAGGCTCAGCCACTTACCAGAGGCTTCTAGCTTTCAAACCTTCCAACTGCCAGCCACAGCACACGGTCCTTCAAACAACCAAAACAAACAAACAGATAACCCTGTGTACAGCTGTGCAGTTTGAATTAGATGGTGATGAAGTAGTGAGGTAGAAGACATCATAGGAGGATCTGGGATGTCCTTCCCTAGATTTTTTTTTTAATACCTGTCCCCTGGTACTATCTGATTTGTTTGTTTGTTACATTTCAGAATTATTTTTATGAGTTCCAGGGATAAGCAATCTCTAGCAGGAGTGCTGGAGAGGGAAGTCATACAAACCTTCCTTTCAAATGGTGGCAGAATTTTAGCAAAGGACTATCAGGAGTCCCAAAGTGTTTTCCTTCACATAGTACTACTGGGTCCTGATAAATACACCTTTGTTATGCTTTCAATTTAATGGCTGTATAATTATATCACATATGTTGAGGTAACTGAGTTTGTTGGCTATCTTGCTTCACTCTGCTTTTCCTTCATCTGATTCCTGGAAGACAGCCTAATATTCTTACTCAGGATGAGTAGCAGCTTACTCTACTAGTAGTATACTGGCTTCAAGGGAACTACCATTGACATGAGGTATTACTCATATGAGTAAAGGTGGCAGAACTGAGCCCACACTGTGTCTGATTAGTCTACAACTAGTTCAGGGTCTGTGACTTGCTGGAGTACAAGGTACCAAATTCATAAGCCAAATTCCTACTATTTTATCTTTTCAGGCCTCAGTGTTTTGGGGTGGAAGTGTGGAGAAAGAGGCTTGACCGATTTTGATTACCTATGCTATGCCCTGAGGAAGTGAACACAGGAATATTGCTGCCACCTGAAGCTGTCCCATAGCCCCTTGTGAAACACCTGACCTAACATAAAGGTTATATATTCATTGCATTTTTACTGCCAAGTATAAGCATTAATATGTTGCCCTGACATTTTGTTTCATAAGTTGATTTAGATACATTGCTGCCCACAGAATAGCAATTACATTTCATACATTTTTCCCCTGAAAAAGAAAATAGTATTTAGACTGCCAAGATTTCTCATGAAACATTTTAAAAAATTAGAAATACTTTGTTACTAATTAGATAATTAGACAGCATGGTATTATAAACCTCAAAAGAGAAATGCATTTAAATCTACAAGTATATTACAATGTGTCTGTTTTAATTCATTTTAGTAGCATAATTAGCATTAAGTATTACCTTCACAGTTATGATTATGATGTATAATCTAAGATACCATTAAGTCTTATACTTTCCATCTCACTAGCTTCTTCATATAAACAAATTAGAACAAAGGTCATTGTTCTCATTTTTCCAATACCAACAGATCATTAAAGCAGCACATCACTGATTATATTGATAGATATGATAGGACACAATAGAGATGGAATTTTCAGTTTCATAAAAGGTGAAAACAATTATCATAAATTTAACAAAGGAAAAATCCACTGCACAATATGTTTCCTTTGAAATAGCATTGTCCTAAATAGAAAGAGGTTTTGAAAGTTAGTTCCACAACAGAAAAAAATCCCATTCAGATGAAAAAGGACTTACAATAAAATGACAGGTTTCAGAGTAGCAGCCGTGTTAGTCTGTATCCGCAAAAAGAAGAACAGGAGTACTTGTGGCACCTTAGAGACTAACAAATTTATCTCTAAGGTGCCACAAGTACTCCTGTTCTTCTTTTTACAATAAAATGGGATCTTAACATGTTATTTGTGGAGGACTCATGAGGTTTAATAATCACAGCTGAGCAGGCAGTATTGAAACGCTGCTCATTGACATTTTCAGTGCAAACTGAAGTGAACAGACACTGCTGAGGGTATGCTCAAATGATGAGCTAGACTTGTTGCTTGTTTCAAAGGGATGAAGGTGCTACCAGTGTACTACAGAAAACTAAAGAAACTGCAGGCTAAATACAGAAGTGATGTATGAAGCAATGTAAGTTAATACCCCTCAGATTACACCATTTTAGACTCCCTTAGATTCAAACAGACTCCCTCAGTCTTCCTCCTGATTCCTCCATCCCTCCACACAACCTCAGTATCTGACTACTACCTCACACACCCCACACTTTCTTAATCACCCTCCTGACACACACCCCAATCCTGGCCACACCAGTCTCTCTTCTCTTCCCCACCTCCCCCTGCACATCCCCATACTCCCTTCTTCACTCTGCAACTTCCCCATCAGCCTCCTTCCTTTTCCCCACAATCTCTTGTCTCTTCAGTTTCCTGTCCACTTTCTTAAGAATAGATCACAGAGTGTGACCTTCTTTTCTTCAGGGCAATCTGGCTTCAGTCCAGTTTCACACATCCAATTACCAGACATCTTTATTACAGTCATCCATATTTGCACAGATAAAGATTGAAAGGAAATGGCAGCCCCTGCGGATTCAGTCCCATTTTTAGAAATGGGAAATACCCGTTATTTTAAATAAGGTTGAACATTTTTAATAAGTTGGATGCCATAAATTGGGAGACCATGAAAAATGGATAAATCCCCCCATCCCTTCAAATATAATGAGACTGGTGATAAAGTTTTGATAGCTGGAAACTCTAGAATTATTTGGGTACAGAATTGATTTATCTGGGGAGCAGGGGGAATGGAACTGATTTACAGAGGGGAATGAAGATAGGCCAGTGGTAATAGAATATTCATGGATGTGGGGATATAGTGTTTGTAGTAAAAACAGTGCAGATATTTTTCATCCAGGTTACAAGGTTAATTCTCAGACAAATAGGTGTTGGGGAAATGTTTGAAACCCTTATATCAATTTTCATCTAGACCAGACAAAGAGTAAGTGAACAATAGAGAAGACAGCCTGCCCCTGACCAACCACAGACCCAGCCTGGATATTTTAGAGCTTTCTATTTTCCTTAATTTCCTGGTGAGACATGAGGACAGGGGTTAATGGGATGTTGAGTTGTGAGAGGGCAGGAACCTCTTATTCTAGTTACCCTACCTGCCATATGAACTAAGCTATTCCATAACTTTTGTGTGTTAATCTTTAGACCATGCTGGAAGGCTTATTCCCTCTGGTTTGTAAGGAGTTGGGAGAAGGTTGAGGCTGGGTAGTGGTGGAAAGAGGATTCTGTCATATTTAGTATGTTTTTGTTATACCTACACTCTGCTGCAGTATTGTAATCAGGGGTAACTGAGGGTCTCTCTTTATTTTAGGAAGTGTGTTTTTAAGAGATTGACAAGAGTTCCTAGGACCTTGGGACTTTTAAATTGTACATTATAAAGAAACATTACATTTTTGTTAAATGATGGCAGGCTGGATTCTGCTGCTGCTGACCCTGACCGAGGCTGTTTCACCATTCCCTGACAACAATCTGGATTGCTTGGTCATATGCTACAAGCAAACAATATGTGTTTGAATACTACTATATGTAAATCTATACAGCTAAGAACAAAGAATGTAGGCCATACTTATGTGATGGGTGTGTGTGTGGTGGAGAATCTATCCTGGGAAACTGTGACCCTGAAAAAGTTTTGGGATGGATAACCAGCTGAACATGAGCTCCCTGTGTGACACTATGGCCAAAAGGGCTAATGTGAATCTTGAGTAAGAGTACAGAGAGGTTATTTTATGTCTGGACTTGGCACTCTTGCAGCCACTGTTAGGAGGTCAGAGGAGATGGTCCTAGTGGCCCCTTCTGGCTTTGAAATCTATGAACTGCCTGGATGCTGCTATTTGCATGCTGCCTACTTTCCAACCCTGCATTATATCCTCCATCTTTGCCTCACTCCTGCTTGTCCCTGCTACTACACCTCTTCAACAATTTCATTTAAAATGAAAGATTAAATTATTCCATAGGGGTGCAGGAGGAAGGGCAATAGAATGGATATGTAGGAGGCCCCAGATGTGCCTGAAATGGCTGTGAATACATGATTTAGCCCTAAGCCTTTATTTTTCCAAAACATATTAAATCCTCTTTGGCATTTCTCCAAGAAACATAATTGAAGAAACAGAGTCACAAATATTAACCACAGACTGGGTTTCTGAAGCAATTCTTCCCCTCATAAATGATTTTAGAAGTAGTAGCCATTCTTTTCAGTAAACATTTAAAGGTCCCTGTCTGCTCCCAGCCCAGAGATTTAAAAGGCAGATGGGTAAAAGCCAAACTACAAACTGGTGATACTGAACTACATGTAATTAATTTATATGCTCATCAGTGGCTTGTGACTGTATTAGGCTTTTAGAGTTAAAACACAAACAAGACAAACAGGGAGCATGAAAAAAAATATTAAACAAAATAAAATTTTGAATATTTATTTGGTTTTTTAAATCTATTTATAAGGCACTTATAATGAATCATGTAAGCAGTAAACAGAGGTAAAAATGTTCTATGTAATCATTCAGAGCAGCAGGAATCAAAGCTTCAGCAGACGGGGATTATACTAGAACCTGTACTGAGGTCCTCATTTTGCAGCAGGAGTTTCTAGCTGAAGGACCTAAATTGAGCTGTTTTAGGTCCTTTATCATGATAAATGACCCATAATGCATCATCTTATTTGGGAACCACTATTGAACTTGTGACTTTTTAAAATCAGAAGCAGTTGGATTGGCCTGTGCCTTGGAGAAACCATTTCCAGGAAATGCCTCAAATGATCTGACATGCTTGTATAGATATTACCTGTTTGCAGCAGCTTTGGGTTTAAGAAAATAAATCAGTTACTTAGGGTATGTCTTAGGGTATGTATACATGAGGAAGATAATTTGCTAGCTCAGGGATTGACAACCTTTGGCACATGACCCGTCAGGGAAATCTGTTGATGGGCTGGGATGGTTTGTTTACCTGCAGTGTCTGCAGGTTCGGCCGATCACAGCTCCCACCGCGGTTTACCGTTCCAGGCCAATGGGGGCTGCGGGAAGTGGCGAAGGCTGAGGGATATGCTGGTGAACCACGGCCAGTGGGAGTTGTGATCGGCTGAACCTGAGGATGCTGCAGGTAAGCAAACCGTCCCGGTCCACCAGCGGTTTTCCCTGACGGGCCGTGTGCCAGAGGTTGCCAATCCCTGTGCTAGCTGATACATTTTAACTAATACATTTTTAAACACTATTGTGGACAGTATTTAACATCTTAAACATGTTAACCCTTGTGTACACAAACATGTTCATAAACACAACCTATTTTCATAGACCCAGACACACAGAAAAAGAAATGCAGTCAGAACTGACTTTACAGGTGAAATGCTCATCACCTCAAAAGAAGTGTGTCACAGATAACAATGTATTTAACAACAATCTAACTCTTTTAATTTCACTGAAAGAGTGCAAGCAAAAAAACTGCACTCAGAACCATCAGGAGATTCCCCAAAATATTGCCATGATTGATTGTAAAAGTAAATTAAAAATTCAATTAATTTTCTCCCAGATAAAAACTGAGGAGAATACGACTTTGGTAGGATTTTGCAAGGTCAATAGAAGCCTGATCTTGCTCCCTTTGAAGGCAATGGAAGTTCTGCTGTTGAATTCAGTGAAAACAAGAATAGGCTATAGATTCATAGATTCTAGGACTGGAAGGGACCTCGAGAGGTCATCGAGTCCAGTCCCCTGCCTGCATGGCAGGACCAAATACTGTCTAGACCATCCCGGATAGCCATTTATCTAACCTACTCTTAAATAGCTCCAGAGATGGAGATTCCACAACCTCCCTAGGCAATTTATTCCAGTATTTAACCACCCTGACAGTTAGGAACTTTCCTAATGTCCAACCTAGACCTCCCTTGCTGCAGTTTAAGCCCATTGCTTCTTGTTCTATCCTTAGAGGCTAAGGTGAACAAGTTTTCTCCCTCCTCCTTATGACACCCTTTTAGATACCTGTAGTAGTGTGTACATCCAGATAAATCTAGATGTAGTAGTGTGTACATTCAGATAAACTCCAGAGCAATAAATCACCACATGGGATTGTATACATCCAAATATACTGAAGAAAGTAATGAGCGAAAGAGCAGTGATAGTGACAAGGTAATCCTTTATTGGTGAAATTCACTCCTCCCACACAAAAGCCAGAGTAATATACTTTGTGTGGGACTGAAAAGGGGCTCCTAGGGATGGTGTATACACATCCCAGTGCTCACAACACTACTTCTCTCAGGTGATTATTCAGGTTTATGGACTTTAATACCATCTGCTGCCCTTCTCTGTCCCTTAGGAATGTTGGGAAACTCTACCTATATGATCATGGGTCCACTTGCCAGCCTGTGTCCAATCTGTGCTGGCCTATTTGGTGTACAAAGACTCCACTGAGGCAGTTCTCTCTGTACACTTAGTGCAGAGGGCTAGAGTAATATGTCCACATGCTGCAGGGCCTTATAAATGCCCTCTGCAGATGAGTGAATTTCCTGTTATGTCCTTACAAGCAGTGTCTAAGTTGCTAATGTGCCTGTCTTCAAAAACAAGAAAGCCACAGGAAAACAAAGAAATTACAGATCTGTGTTATGCACCTCAGCTCTAATAACAGACTGAGGTTAGGTCTACACTGGGGGGGGTGTCGACCTAAGATATGCAACTTCAGCTATGTGAATAGCATAGCTGAAGTTGCATATTTTAGTTCGACTTACCTGGCTGTGAGGACGGCAGCGAGTCGACCGCGGCCGCGCCACGGTCGACTCCGCTTCCGCCTCTTGCCATGGTGGATTTCCAGACTCGACGGTAGAGCGATCAGGGATCGATTTTATCGTGTCTTCACTAGATGCGATAAGTCGATCCCCAATACATTGCTACATTTGGGTAAGAATCCCCTGATAAAGGTACAAGTTTATGTAAGTAAAAATTAGGCTCCTTTAACCTGTTAGATTTTTTTTTAAAGTTAATGAAAGGGAGATAAATATAACCCCAATGGATATAATTTACTTGGATTTTTTAAAAGCTTTTGATAAAGTGCCTTGTAAGAGTCTACTAAGGATAACAGGTAACCACAGTGTAACAGACTAAGTCCTATCATGGATTTTTAAACTGGTTAATCAATGGAAAAAGAGTCATTGTGAGTGACTGATCCTCAGAGCTGAGAGACATAAGAGTGGGGTTCACTAGAGTTTAGGTATTGGAACCAAAGGCTTGTGTAGTATTTCTTTAATGACTGAGGAGGAAGTGATGTTGAAATCAGATGATAGCACTAAATTGTAACCTCTGGTAAAAACTAGATAATTGTGCAAAACTCCAGATGGACTTTTATGTAATGGTGGACTGGGAAGCATTCTAGTTAAATTTAATTTAGATAAATGTAGAATCAATGTCTTTTAGTTAAAAAAAATACTTAAAAGGTCCAAATTTCTGCAGTCCTGATACAGGGTCAAATGCAGAAGGAGGAGGAGCAACAGGAGAGTAGGCAGAGGGCTTGTCTACATGGTGAAGTAATGCCATCAGTGGGGTATGAATTCAAACATACACCAATGTATTGCACACTAACTGGCCTATGTAGACCCTGCTGGCACTCATTAAAAGTTCTCTAGTGCATGTTAGCAAAGCGCTGCTTGAAATGGGACTATATGAATGAACACTACAGAATTTCTAGTGCATGCCAGTAGGGTCTATACAGACCAGTCAATTGGTGCTCATTAGATTTCACACCCCACAGATGTGCACTACCACAGTGTGTAGACAAGTCCCTCAGAATCATGTAATCGGATCCCCAAAATAAAGCTTTATCACAATTTTCCTCCATCTCACTATGTACCTATCAGTCTTCCTTTGGCTCAATATCTGAGTACCTTCCAAATATATTATACTCACCACACCCTGTGAAGTAGGAAAATATTATGATCCTGATCTTAGAGATATGGAATTGAAGTAGAGAGAGATTAGGGGCCTCATCCAATTCCCACTGGAGTTAGATTGAACCCTAAATGATTTGCCAAGGAAAACGGTGGCAGAACCAGATGTTTAATTTTGCTCTTCTGACCAGCCAAATATCTTTACCTCAAGACCAATATTATTCTTGTGTTCTATAAGTTTATTTAAAAGTAAGATATTAGTGGTTATATTATAATTATGGTATAGGATGAAGTACTGGATACAACTATTGCTAATTTAGGGTCAAATTCTGAGTCGCCCAGTAAATTGATGAGCAGCTACTCACATGAGTTGTCCCACTGACTTCAGTGGAACTTCTCAGCTGTGTCAATAAACGTGACCATTCTCTTCAGAAGTATTACTTCTGGTTACCAGCACGAGAATCAGTCTTGAATATATTAGCTTTAATATATTGTTTCAAACAGCCAAGGGACCTTTTTCTTTTGAACATCTAGCCTCATCCAAGTGGCTGCTGAAAGTGGTTGAGGATCTATGGATAGGCCTTTTCACTTCACAAGAAGCACTACAAATGGTCACTTTTACATTTTGCAAAGCCAAATTAGTGTCAGTACTCTAGTGCTATTGTGCAAATTTGTTTATATATATATAATCAGCTAACTATAGGATTTTGAGATAGAGATTCATAGCTGAACTTGCATACCTATATGCTTTTAGTCTTTTAGTGTATGCCTGAATATTTTAACAATAAAAAGAGCAAAATATATAATACTTTTTTTCACTCAGAATGAAGTAGACTAAATGTAATCTAAGTAAATGCACTGCAACAATAGCAATGGCTCAATATTATGTTTTTATACTGGATATATAATAGATACAATGTGAAAATCCAGTTTAAATTTATATGATTGATTGGTTGTTAAAGCAAGTCTGTATCATTTTCTTTACTTATATTTCCTGTTTTGATAAATAAATATATGTCCTTTTTGTGGACACAATTCAATAACAAAATTTTACAGATGAGTCACACTCAAATCTCAAGAGTTTCAGAGAGAATTCATACATTATGCAACATTAAGTAAAGCTGTCAAGTTACCACATTTGTTGTATCCAACCCAGAACTGCAACTAAAGCCCTGGAGTTCATTGCAAGTACTACCGTATTTTAATTTCTGTGTGGACTGATAAGTTTTATCCTGTGTTTGCCATCCAATCTTTATTTAGAAAGTAATGATAACCTCTAGTACTTTATAGCAATAGCCCTCAAAAGTACAGCTGGCCAGGGCAAGCCTTTAGTGCTTAGCAATGTTCCTGGAAAGCATTTCTCGAATAAAAAGGAATGGCTGTAAAGCTGGCATCACAGATGTGCATTCACCATTAGCTCCTGGAGTCCCTCAGTTTTTATACATGAAAGTGGGGTAAGTCTTTTGAAAGGTGAATAACATGCCTTTTAGAGAGTAAGCTCCTTAGGTCAAGAATTGTGTATTCACCTATGGGCTTCATATTACACCAAGCAAAATGTTAACCTATGGCAAATAATAATAATAATAATAATAAATAATACACTAAAAAGGTGTAAAAAAGTTTTTTAATGCTGCAAAGTCAAGAACTTGAAATTAGGAAATCTCAGATGTATGATTTTCTATGCAATCTTAATTCTGTGCTCTCATCCACTGGATGATTCAGAGGTCTTGGGTGGACAAACAGTATATGACTATGTAATTAAAGATTGTATCAAAATGCATATCTACCAGGGGGCTGGATTAAAGTTGTTCAGGCAATCATAAAACTGGCATTTCCTAAATTTCAAATGTTTGATTTAACAACCTAAATAGCATTCTTTACAGTTTTGGGAGAATAAATTCCTATTTTTTAAAAGAAAAAAGGTAAAAAATATATTATGTGCAACTGCAACAACCTGTTATTTATCAACAACAGGATTTGAATCTTCAGCACTGCTACACAGATTTTTTAGATACTAACACAGTTAGCTGGTTGTAAGAGAAGGCTCTCCATCTCAGAGCAGTGAATACTGGGTCCATGGGATGATCTGAGGAGCCAGGTTCAACCTATCCCCTCCCCACCCTCAGTGCTGCAGGTTCTCCTGCCCCATATAAGGCCTGTAAGGGAAATTGTCATGTTAGGGCCTTGTACGGGAGCTGGAAGTACTGAGATCGTGGAGCGCCCTGCCCAGCTCTCTTTCCTCTCTCCTTCTACAGGTATTCCCAGCACAATGTGTGCTGCTGATGATGCTTTGATGGTGGCATGAACCTTAGAATATTCATGTTTAGTTATTAGTTTGGCAAAATTTCCCTGAGAAATGCTAGTGGGAAAGGCACTCAGTGTAGAAGGTGCTCATATACCACAATGATGAGCACAACATAAAGGCCTACGTAGAAGAGAATAGAAAAAAGAAACAAAGTGGTGATTTTTAACAGTTTAAGACTCTTCTAAACCTGATGGAATTTCATGGGACAAAGAAGAGAGAATTCTCTAGCCTATGGCCTTTCTCTTTGCTAAACAACACTGAAGTTATTTGAGTTTCTCAGAAAAGTCATAAAAATCTTGTATAGTGGAAAGTGTTCAGGATTCTAAATATAGGGGTTGCTACCAGCTTTCTCTGTAATGATGAGTCTATTGACAACACATTATCTGCCGCAGCATTAATCAACAGACCCTGGATATGCTGCCACACCTATGCTGCTGCTCTGCATTCTCTTTGAGTAGGGATAGAAATAGGCATCACTCCTTTCTAAACTTGCTCATCACCCAGGATCCAATTTTTCAGGCTAGGACCTTTATTTACAGACAGATGTGATGTGTGTTCTAAAAAAAAGCCCAACAACCTGTTAATAAACTGGCTGGCATGATTTCTATTGCTGTCTCATTTCCTCATACTGAAGTATTTTGGTTTGCTTGGATTGACTGAGAGATGAAAAGCCAATTGAAGAAGTAAAGTGTGGGGTGTGAGATGGAGGAAAGTAACATGGTCAGAGCTTTGGAAGGGGAAGATGACTTTAGATGCAATGTACTTGAGGAGAGCTGATTCCTAGGTTACTTAGTTTGGCAGTCAAACTGTCCAAAAGGTACCTGAGATCAGGGGCGGCTCCAGGCACCAGTGCAGCAAGCGCATGCTTAGGGCGTCAAGCCGCAGGGAGAGGCCTGCCACTCGCTGTGAGGGTGGCAGACAGGCAGCCTTCGGCGGCGTGGCTGTGGGAGATGCGCCAGTACCGCGGATTCGATGGCAATTCGGTGGCAGGTACGCCGAAGCTGCGGGACTGACAGATCACCCGCAGAAACTCCGCTGAATACACGTGACCGTGGACCGCCCGCAGGCATGCCACTGAAAGCCACCTGACTGCAGTGCTTGGGGCTGCAAAAAACATAGAGCTGCCCCTGCCTGAGATATGTCCATTTGTACATTAGGGCTGGGACTAGCAACATATTTTTTATAATAATAAAATAATTACCTTCACCTCAAGAATCACTAGGTAAAATTCCATGGCCTGGAATATGCAGGATGTCAGATTAGATTAACATTTGACCTTAAAATCTATTAGTCTATTTTCAGAAATATGTTCTGGTGTTGTTCGTGAAGATGTGTCTTTCCTCACCGCTGTTGAGAGTACTATGCACCAGCTGGCATCCAAACAGATAGTAACAATATTTATCACTACTTACCTGAAGTGGAGTTCAAATGAGATTACTCTCTTAAGGAATAACCTTTTAAGAAGTAAATGTAAAATTTCAAGGATGACAGGAATTATCCTTTATGACATCTTTTCATCTCTCTAGGTATATATCACATTTATTGCCATGGTATTTAGAGAAAGAGAAGAAAGAAACTGTAACAAAAGAGTTGAAACTGAAATTCCAATCTGTGATTTTATTTTTAGTGTATGGTGTGTATATCCAGAATCTATGTCTGAAACCTAAAAGTACAAGAGTCAAGTTCAAGTGAATTACAGAGGGTTTTAAATAGTTTATTAATATTGTATTATATCTTCCTCTGACTTAATATTGACTTTTTCCATCAAGATACCCCTTACTTGTAGCAACATGTTTGCCAGAGGGCTCTAGTCCAGTCATGCAATGATAATTTTTCTTCCTATATTTTACAGTTTCACCTAGAAAAACATCAAAATAGACATACACCCAAGTAAATAATTTATGGACTTTTTATAAAAAATGAGAGACAAAATTATGTTGTTCCTGTACTTCATCCTTCGTTGTTAATAATAGAATCGTAGAATCATAGGACTGGACCTCGGGAGGTCATCTAGTCCAGTCCCCTGCACCCATGGCAGGACTAAGTATTATCTAGACCATCCCTGACAGGTGTTTGTCTGACCTGCTCTTAAAAATCTCCAATGATGGAGATGCAACAACCTGCCTAGGCAATAGAATTCCTTGTGTCTCTGTGTGGCTTTTATTGTAATTTAGTGAAGATGTCCATTTCTGAGATTATATGATTTATGAACAATAGGCAGATAGTTCACCCAAGGAAAGGAGAGCATGTAAATCTAGTCAGGGAGTTGCCTGTGACCATCATTAGGTTAAATTAAGTTTGCATTTATTGTCAAGAGAGAAAATTTCTTTAATCCATTAATTCACCATGAACATTTGTATTATCTAATCCTCTCAACCTGTAGCAAAATGTCATGCTAGACTCTGCATCTTATGGTAATACTTTCCAGATTCAAGACAATACTCCTGACTCTGAGACAGCTTTAGCTTCTAAATCTACCATATGCTGCAGCATAGTTCAATACGGTTTGTGCTTATTTCTTCTCTTGTTTGGGACTATTCTGCTTGTTTGACCCTCATTCATTGATTTTCATGTGACTTGTTGCAAAGATCTTTCTACCTCTGAAGAAATATTAAACTGTTTAAAATCCTTTAGATAGTAGAGCGTATTGTAAATCAGGTGTTTTTATTATTATTTAAGCATATTTTTAAAATGACTCATTTTTTTATATTGATTTTCATGACGTCATATTTATTCACAAATATTTTTCTGGCTTTGAGTAAAGATTAAATGTCTGGCAGCAAAAGATAAGGGAATGCAGAAGAGTTTAGACAGTGTGTTGTATGAGTTATAGTATTTATCTGACTGGATTTCAGATAGGCATCCAAAACTTTGAATTCCTGTATGAACTATACTTCTTTAGTTGGTAAAATTGAGTGGGAAATCTTACAAAAGCAGGATCTCTCTCTTTCATGATATTATGGTGCTTCAGGAACCAGCCATAAATATAATGAGAAAAAATTCAATTCATGAATGGAAACCAGAAAAAACAACAACAAAAACCCACCCATCTATATTTTTCAGAATCCCAGCAAAGGTTTTGCTTCAGATTACTTCTAAAAAATGAACACATTTCAAGAAAAAGAAAAGAGATATTTCCACTGGATAAATTATTCCTGTTCATTAGTAAGGAGAGGGATTGAAAACAAGAACCTGTGTGTAAGAGTACATCACCATATCTTAGCTTCTCTTAGGTAGGTTTGTGTCACTACTGAGAAGCTTCCACCATGTGAAAAAGGAAATAATAACTTTTGGTATTCAATTAATAGCTAATTTAAGACTAAATAAGTATTGCCCTTGTGCCCCACAAATGTTGGGATGACAGAGAGATTGTGGTTTCACAGATTGTACAAATAGAGGATTTACACATATTTTAGGGTATAAGAGGTTATTTTTGCTCATACCTACAGAACATTTCCTGAACTAGAGGATTTCTACAGCCTCATGATTGGCTGATTTCTAATCATTCTACTTGCTTTCATTAATTTTGCTTTGATGTGGTTAACTTTCCTGTTAACCAAGGAAAGTTCTGATATAACACCACAGTACTATTTGTGATTTTTGATTGTTCTAAAACCCCATTTGACTGAATATAAAAATATGAGGCAAATACGATTATTAGAACACAAAGTTGATGCAAAAAGAATATTCATCATGTTTCTTCTGAGATGCTCTGTGCTCTGAACAGTTTTATTTGAGGTTGTAACTGCAAACATGGAGAATGTGATTTGGTTCTGGCAGTCCTTCAGACCTGCAGATTTTTATGTGGTGCAAACATAAAATTGCTATAACTCTTTAAATAACCTGGTTCCATTAATCTGTTACTTTTTTTTTGGTACTCACAATCTTTAATTTGATAACTTGTTGCCCGTAAAATTTGTCACCGGTACTCTCAAATAATGAAAGAGTAAATGTAGAAATTGATCCTGGGTTAAAATATAAACTATTGTTGAAACATCAGTAACTAGATGTTTAAAAAATATATAATTGTGTTATCTGAGAATACTAGTTTTTTGTGATCTTTGAGTAAAAGACCTTATTATAATGCATGTGCCATATGGACAAAATGGTCCAATCTAGGTACTGAAAACTAGAGTCCTAAATCTATATTAGGCCCACAACCCTTATACATGTAGATGATCACTTCCTCGCAAAAAACAGTCCTATTTATGCCAATGGGTCTACTCATGTAAGTACATACTCCCCAGAATAAAAGAGGACTCTACAATCTGGCCTTTGGTATTTCAGTAAAAGCGGCCTGACTATAGACCAGATTCTGAAACCCTTGCTTTATGGTGAGTAGCATCTTAGTCCGCAGGTAGTCCCATTGAAGTAAATATGACTACACATATAATCATAGAATCATAAACGTGTAGGACTGGAAGAGGCCTCCTCTGCACTCAAGCCAGGACTAAATAATAACTAGACCATCCCTGACAGGTGTTTGTCTAATCTGCTCTTAAAAATCTCTAATGACGAAGATTCCACAACCTCCCTAGGCATTTATACCAGTGTTTAACCACTCTGACACTTAAGAAGTTTTTTCCTAATGTCCAACCTAAACTGCCCTTGCTGCAACTTAAGCTCATTGCTTCTTGTCCTATCTTCAAAGGTTAAGGAGAACAAGTTTTCTCCTTCCTCCTTATAACATTTTTTTATGTTCTTGAAAACTGTTATCATGTCCCCTCTCAGTCTTCTCTTCTCCAGACTAAACAAGCCCGTTTGTTTTTGTTTTTGTTTTGTTTTTTTCAATCTTCCCTCAGAGGTCATGTTTTCTGGATCTTAAATAATTTTTGTTGCACTTCTCTGGACTTTCTCCAATTTGGCCACATCTTTCCTGAAATTTGGCGCCCAGAACTGGACACAATACTCCAGTTGAGGCCTTATCAGCGTGAGGTAGAATATATAGAAATAATTGCTTATCATGTCTTGCTTACAAAACTCCTGCTAATACTTCCCAGAATGATGTTCTATTTTTCCCAATAGTGTTAGACTGTTTACTCATAGGTCCCCAGATCCCTTTCTGAAAAACTCCTTCCTAGGCAGTCATTTCCCATTTTGTATGTGTGCAATTGATTGTTCCTTCCTAAGTGGAGTACTTTGATTTGTCCTTAGTGAATTGTGAATTTCATCCTCTTTACTTCTGATCATTTTGAATTTTAATCCTATCCTCCAAGCACTTAAAACCTCTCCTACCTTGGTATTGTATGCAAGCTTTATAAGTGTAGTCTGTATGCTATTTTATAAATCACTTATGAATACATTGAACACAACTGGACCCAGGACTGAGCTCTGCTCAGGGACTAAAATAATACTCCATATGAGTAAAATAATCTGTCCCTTTTAAATATGCTGAGCTCCTGAAGTTCCGCTTGAAATTGTTGGAATTTGTGTGTGTTAGTATAGATTTAGGAGCTTGAAACGTTGAAAATTTGTTCTACATACTTCAAGATAAGTCAATTTAAATATATTTTAGACTTTTGTTCAGTTAAAATCTTAATAATAATGTTGCATTAATTTCTTATTTTGCATTATTGCATATTTAGGTATTACTTTTCCCTACACATCATAAATTAATCTACTGTGTATTCATATGAGCATATTTTCTATCTGGTACAGGAAGTCAAATTTTGAAATAGATAAAGGTCAGGAAGCTTGTGAGAGGCAGCTTTTCAATTCTGATGGCAGCTTGTAAATCCATTCTGGTCTGTGCTAGTGTGAAAGACTGAAACACCAAGATATTTGGAACATTTTGCTAAATTTTTGAGGTACAAGAAAAACTTGACTTGCATAGACAGGCAGACTGATTCTAATTGCACTGAAAATATTTGATAATGGTTCTAGATTACTGGAAATTTGAATTAATCAACTGATTTTGGGGCTGTTTTTTATATTTCTTCAACCTAGTTATATTTGGAATAGATATTTTAGTCACACCAAATTGAAGTTTTATACTATCAGTTTGGAAATCCAAATTTGGTAGTTTTACTTTAGAATGACAATGCAAGATTTTAGCTTCTACATTTTGAAAATGATGAGAATTAAGTCACATCACATTTATTTCAATTAATGGGAGTTAGTGTTTATGTTTGGGTGTTAATGCTTCTGCTTATTTTTTTCATTTGATAGGGTCCAATTATTATAGTTACTGTATGTATATTACAGAGTGTAGGCTCTTGGAATCAGAAAGTCCTTTTAGGAAAACAATGTGTGAGCCATTTCCTTTTGCTATGACAATGTTTGTTTTATTGCCATACTTCAAGACCAAAAGGATGTCCCATTAAGGCATGTAAACACATTCTCTAAACTTTATAATCCGTTGGTAGCTGCCTGCTTTTTAGAAAGCGAAGATCAAATCCAGACTATTCTCAAAGGTCACAGCCAGTTCTTGTAATCAATGCTTTTTGGAATGACACCCAGTACTTAGTATAGCAGCCTCATAGCATTTATTTGGCATCTATGCACTCAGTGATTCAAGACTTATCTTATTTAGCTGAACTACCTTGTTGTATGGATGAAACTACAGTGTGAGCTGAAAATAGTACTTGAGAGGGTTTGTTGATAGTGAATAAGAATCACCATAATTCGAAAATTGCCATGAGCTGTTTAAATCCTACAAAATACTGAATAGTTGAGCTGATAACAGTCAGAGGGGGCCCACAAGTAGTTAATATATATCTTCCATGAATTAACACCCTCCCAGGATTCTGTATGGAAAATCAGGAGCTGAGAAGGCAATGTTGCTGCAAAGTATAATTCAGGGATCAACAACCCTTGGCATGCGGCTCACTAAGGTAAATACCCTGGCGGGCAGGGCCGATTTGGTTCGCTGCTCGAGGCCAACGGGGCTGCGGGAAGCGGCGTGGGCCGAGGGATGTGCTGGCCATCGCTTTCTGCAGTCTCCATTGGCCTGGAGCGGCCAGTAGGAGCCGCGATGCGCCGAACCTGTGGACCTGGCAGGTAAACAAAACGGCCCGGCCCGCTAGGGGGCTTACCCTGGCGAGCCGCGTGCCAAAGGTTGCCGATCCCTGGTGTAATTAGTTCCCCGCTCAGCCCCCCAATCCACTCCCCAAAGCCTCTTCTGCCTAGGGAACAAGGCCTGATTATAGGGCTGTTGAGGGTCACTACCCCACCCATTTTATACAGACCAGAAGGATTCTTGCATGGGAAGTCTGCTCTGTGTATTGAGGTAGAAGGGGAGGCTCTTGTCATTACAGGCCAGCTTTTACCACTCTTACAATCAAATGTACCTTACTACTCAGACAGTTCCACTACCATAAATGTGACTGTTTATGAAGTAAAGCATGACACACAAAGCTGTCAGCAGCTGAGCCTTTATTTCCAGGTGTTGTATTCATGATGCTTAGCATAACATGCTTCAGTTCTTGAACACAAAGCTGATTTCTGTTGATTAAATATGGATTGTTTCTTTTTACTTTTACCACCTGGAACAACACAATTGGGTTGGTCTGTACAATGAAGAAGGAGCCATTTTTCTGACTAGGAAATGCAAAAAAAGTCCATTACTAGTTTTCCAACTGTCATTTCTATAAAGCAGAAATTTTTCCATATCTATTTGATTTTACCCTTTACCCTGCAATATTTACAATATCCTTAGCATTAACACAGTGTGAAATCCTGTTTTACCTTTTATCAATATTTCCCCACTTTCTCTTTGTTCTTTTAAGTATCTGTCCTCAAAGGCTCTAGTGACATGTGCAGTTGGAAGTGTGTTGTGGCTCCTTTACTAACTGTTTTTTTATTGGACATGAAAGAAACAGGGCTCTCTCTTTTTTGGGAATTAATAATTCCAGGTACCCTGTGATCACTGGGGCATGTGCAAAGGCATGAACAGTTAGGAGAGCATGATGTCAAGACAGCAGAAATGAAAGCAAGAGCAGATTCTATTGAGACTACTCCTTGACACAATACCAACGACTAAGGACATTCTTCCTACTGATAATCTGATGAAGGTTTTGGGTTTTTTTTAAGTGTGTGTGTGTCAATTAAAAGGACACAAAAAGCACTTTTCATACAAGCCTATAATGCTTGAAATACATATTTCAGGTCTGCCCACATATGAACTCCCTAAGCAAATATCTCTTTGCCAAAAGCCCATTAGAAATGTATACACAATAATTATCTGTTTATTATGATAAACAGTGTAAACAATTCCATTATATGTCTTCAACAGATTCATGGAAATATGACTGTCCTTTATGCTAGACTCTGCTATCTTTTAAACATAGCACATTTATATAGCCCACAGTGCTGTTGCTGAACTAACTGAACCTATAACTTGAGTGCAAGCCAGCATAACATTTATTTCTGGTGACTAAGCTTGTAAGTACAATTTTGATGAATATGGGAATAAGTACTACAAAGTTAATATAAAAAAATATTTTGTAGAGTAAACAAGGTTCCATTACAGGACACTTAGTGCACAGATTTGTGCCAGAAGAGGGTGTTCCCTGTGAATTTTCTTTGGCTTTGGAATTCACTGTCTCCTTGATCCAAAAAATCTGTTGGACTTTAGGACATGCTGCAAGGCTAGTTTTTTGGTGGGGGGCACTTGGGGAAAGAAATTAATAGAGAGATATGATCTGAGGTGGAATGGCGGGAGGGGTTGTTTGCAACTGGATTTTATCAGAATGTCAGGCTGTCTGAAGTCTATAAAGTTGGATGTTAGTTAAGTAATGTCAGGGCACCAAGGGCTTCTAGTTGGATGCTTTTAAATCCAAATAAATAAACAAGAACTTCCAGATACATCCTCTAGCAGTATCTGCACTCCGCTTAGCACTCTTGTAATACACACTATTAAAATCATTTCCCTAGGACAAGCACAGCCAAGCACATTTTAACACCAGTCTTAGAGTACCACACAGAGATAGTTTAATTGAGCACTGATCATATGTAAGTAGGGGCTATGATGGGTTAGACCCCTCCGTCCAGGATGCCACCTGCTGTACTGGGATTTCACTGAGCCTGCCTACTCCACTACTCTGGTCTCCCTCACTGTGTTTTGCTGAATTAGGCTCTCCGGTCTCTGGCAGCGTGCGCGCACGCTCGCACACACACACACACACATAGGCAGGGACGCACTAGCTGTAGAATCACAGAGTCTTCAAACATCTCTTTATGGGAAGACTCAGCTAGGAAATTGCCCGGCACTCAAGTGCAGCTCCCCTCTGGAAAATACACCCAAAATAATATTGTCTTGCATTTTAGAGAAATCTATACAAAATAACCTCAAAAATTCACCCCCTCCCTCAATGTAGAGGAAGATATACACAACTTCTTCCCCTCCCCCCAGTTATAAATTGCACAAACTAGGTTTAATAATAAACAAAAACAAGTGTATTTACTATAAAAGGCAGATTTTAAGAGACTATAAGGGATAGCAAACAGAATAAAGCAGATTACTAAGCCAATAAAACAAAACACACATACTAAGCTTAAGATCTTAAAGAGACTGGTTTCTAGAAATAATTTCTCACCCTAAATGTTCTTTTGGGCAAGTTGCATAGTTTCTGTAGCTTAGAGTTACAGTTATTTCACTTTACAGGCTAGACTCTTGTCTTAGTCTAGACTCAGCCCTTGCGTTTCCCTCAGCTCAGTTCCTTTGTCTCTTCAGGTAGTTTCAGCTGTCTTTCTTCTTGTGCAGGAAGGCAATGGAGAAGACTCCTGTTTGCCTTACTCCCCAGCCTTAAATAAGATTTACATAAAGTTTTGTTTCCCAGGCTTACTTCCCTCTCCTTTTAGTGGAAAATTACTAGAAGTTCAAAATGGTGTTTAGTACAAGGTGACAGGACCACCTGACCTAGAAGTGTTACAGCTGTGTCCCAGGACACCTGTCAGGAAGGAGAGAGATTAGTATCTAAAATGTCTTATTGTTTCTTCCTAATAGCCCATTAAGGTTGATGGCCTATTATCTGGTGGTTGTGTCCCAAATACACACACAGTTGTAATTGTTACATAGTCAATATTCCTAACTTTAGATACAGAAATGTTACATTCATACAAATTGGATAAAAACAATCAGTAAATTATAATCTTTCCGATGATACCTTACAAGACCCATCTTGCATAAAATATATCTCAGTTATACCATATCCATATCACAAGCATATTTCCATAAAGAATATGGGGTGTAACATCAAAGGGGCCTCCTTTATTTCTGATCATGATAGGCAGCACTTTATAAATGTGATATTTGCCTTCATTGATGCCTTCTTCAATCAATCCATTAATTCAGAACCCAGAAAGTCCCCCCTTTACTGTAGTTCATCCTTATTCAAAAGATTTTGAATCCTCTGCATCTGGTGATATTTAAGGCTGGTCAAACAAAGTCAGGAAAACTGCTGAAATCAATAAAAGCCAATTAGTGTACAATACTACATGGTACCACTGGGGCTAACTGCATGGGAAGATGAAAAGTAGTACACGTTAAATAATCAGTCCAACTCAAATTTTCACTCATTCTGCAGGAATCTTGACCCATCTGGGGTCTTGTTAATCAGTAAGAGTACATTATCCAGAAACTATAAGCTTGCCATTATCTCTGTTGTAGGAAAATAATGTACATATACCACATGCCTGACAAAATCCAGAAAGGCAGTTGAAATATATGCTTTTTTACATTATGTTATACTCATCCTACAATAATCTATGCAATCTATATTCACTTTATAATCCTTGACACAAGGCACAACAGACATTGTTATTGTCTCTTACTGGAAGTATTTCTGTTTCTTAATCCCTGTGTGAAATGAGCTATAAAAATTTTAAGTCAAGTAAAGAAATTTTAAACACAATTTAGCTGTATTTATTGATGTGCAGTCTTGTACCAGAACTCACCCTCAAATACTAAAATGAGTCCTTTTGCATTCCATTGTATTCCAAACGTACTCTCATGAAGGATTTAGCCCACAGCTAGATCCATAGGTGGCCTTATCTCTCTGCTTGTGCATTTCTCAAACATGACTTGAACAACTCAAATATCTTCCTTTAGTTGAGCTGTATATCAACCTGTGGCAACTTGTTTTCCTCATTGTTATGGGACACTATATCTTTTACTAAGAAAATGATATATTATGCACTATGAGCTTAATCACGGCTTTGGCACAAGACCCAACATAAAACCATTGCATTGTTTTGCTGCCCTAGGAACACAACATGTATTCTAGTCACAGTTTCCCCCTTGATCTGGGGATGAGTACACTGCACCACGTGTGTACTTTCTCTTGAACTTGATGTGACATGAAATTTGCATATACATGAATTCATTCTTATCACAGTGTAAATCAGGGGTAATACCAGTGAAGTTAATGGTCTAAGCAAGTTCAGAACCAGACATGCAGGCAGCATATTACAAATGCATTTTTATTGAACTTCACCTTTATTTTTTTTATTTTTGCAAAGGACAAAGAGTTTTAAGATTCCAATGATATCCAAGTACTTATACACCCAGCTAGCAGTGAATTAGACTCCTTCAGATATGACTTCATTGCATTGTAAATCTGGGCTCACACTCAAGTTTGAACCCAGCTTCCCCTACCATCCACACACAATTGTGTCTGACATCAGTCAGTAAGCACTCAGGACCCAGTTCTTAGGACCCACTCAGTGGGGTGGGTCTGAGTAGAAGTCCCACTACAACTCAGTCCAAGCTCTGTCATTTTGCAGTGTGGACACAGTTCAAGCTCAGACCCAAGTGAGAAGGGCTATGTAGTGCAGCATAGATGTGTTAGCACTGTTGTGAGACATGGGAGCAGCAACTGTACACCCAGGTTTACAATGCAATCTATACAATCAAGCACAGACTTGGAAACACAGAGTCCAGAAGCCTGGGTACCACAGATCTGGCTTTACTGTGCAGTGTAGACATATCCTTGATTTCTGAGATGATCTCAGGAGAAAGCACAATTTCATTTTAATGTCCTTGTTATCCACCTTAGCCAGCTCAAGAAAACAGCAGCCCTGATATTTGTCTAGCTGCAGTATGAAGTTATATGGAACTACCCTTTTTCTCACTCATACCAGAGGAAGGTCCAGTCTTACGCTGAAACCAGTTGGTTCACAGCTGTCACCAGTTTGTAATGTGTTTAGCTGATTTTCTGTTGTGCATGTTTCCTTTGTTAATACAAACTGTTTTGTTTTAAATTATAAATGTATTTTATTGAGTTTATAACAATGGTACGAAACCCGGCAAAGCATAAAAATGACTGTGGGAATGCTGTACCTTATTTTTAAACTTTTTTTTTTCTCTGGAAGAGTACTGAAAGTTAAAATAATTAGCTAAAGTCACAGAATTCCAGACCTTATAATTGGAGCTTTAAACCTTTTTTGAAGAACACCTGTATTTCAGTGACAATGAATCGTTTTGCTGAAAAAAATGCATTTTTGTTGAAATTTTCATTGAAATTTCAAAATAAAAAATTCCAATAAAATTGCAAAAATCCTTGGTATTAATTTAAAAAAAATGTACTCTCTCTAAATATTTTTGGATTTTTTTCCACTAGCAAAGGGTGGGAAAAAAGAACAGAATATTTTTTTTTCATTCTACTTTCTCTCTCTCTTTTTTTCACTCTCCCCTTCCCACACACATTTGCCAGTGCAAAAAAGGGGAACTTTTAAAAATGAAAATGGGATTTGATTTTTCCCACTGAAAAGAAACAAACACCTTTAAAAATGAATTTAATATATGAACGTTCTGAAAAGTTTTGTGGAAAAAATGAAAATTTTCATTCAAAAATGTGAACAAATTAAAAAAAAACCCTTTCCATTTATAATTTATCTTGAAATGCATGTGCCTTTATTGACCAGCTCTACCTTTAATTCATCAGGTTTTGTCCAACTATCAGAAACTCTACATCAGGATACAACACAAATCATGTTTTATCATTTCTCGGGTTCTTATGTGTTTCCTCCATTCTCTACAGTTTTAATCTGTTTGTTTCTAAAGTCCTCCAGTTCTTGACAGCTGTGGCTCTGCAGTGCTTCTTGGCATCATCTACCTGTGTGCTTTATAACATCCTGTGACAGATCACTTTCTATGGACACAGAATTTACATTGACAGAATTTAAGTCTGTTTCTCAAAATCTATGGAATTCCTATGTGAATGACATGATATCCAGGGACACAGCTTTGTCTTTTTTATGCACTTTTTATGGCAGTCAGTATTTCATTCATGAGGAAAACAAATTTAAGTTCAGAATTCTGCATAGGGTTATTCATGTCTTTCAGCAATCTTCCAGCATGTGGTGAATTCTCACAGCACCACAATTAGAGTGTCTCTGCTGCAATCAATGAGCATTTTCCAGTGACTTCAATGAGGCCAGAATTTCATCTTAGAACCAGTATTTGGGCTGAACATCTACATTACATTTCTTGTTGAGACTATGTGGTCTTTAGACTTTTTCCATGGTTGGGTGCAATACAACTTAAATCTGCACTTGATTCACTGCACAGTCTGAAATTCTCTTTTCATTGACAACTATAGAATAAGAAATGTATGGTACAATATGCAATGATTAGTATGAGTTTCTGCCTGTTGTTCAGCATATCAGGTAAGGAATCAGGAAATTTAAATTAGAAAATTCAGAGAATCACAGCCAAATATTCTGAAATAAATATACTTCACCTTAGAGGTACAGTGCATCAAGTTATTTATGCAAGTTAATTTTCACCTTGTGAAGACAGTAAGTTCTGCTAGGTATTTGATTGCCAAGATAGGTCAATCAAGTCACCATGAACTCTAATTAGCAATCCCACAAGCTATTAAATTTGTTTACCTTCAGTTGAGTTATATGCAAAAAAGGGCATAATTCTCTCCCGTCTGTGAAAACGTTGAAGAAAATTATTTTCTAATCTGAACCTTAAAACCAATAATAAATGAGGGCAAACACATCAATGATATCAGGGAATAATTTGGGGAATAATTTTTAATGTTAATTGCAACACCACAGATAGCAGAGGGAGCACAGCAGTTTTCTAAAAATAACATAAAGAGGACAGTCTTCATCAATTCTATGGGCAAAGCACTGGACTGTGGCTCAGAAGGTTTCGGCCAAGATTTGTTTTTAAAAGGGTACCTAATGAAAGGCACCTATATTAAGTTTTAGGTATTTAAATTAGAGGCTTCATTTTCAAAAGTGTTGAATACCTGCAGCTCTCATTGATGTCAAAAGAAACTATTAGATGCTCAGCAATATTGAAAATCAGGTCACTTATTTAGGTGTTTAATGGTGGAGCCAAGATTTTCAAATGTGCCTAGTGGTTTTAGGTTCCTCCATTTTGGGGCACCCAACCTGACACACATTAAAGGGATCTGATTTTTCAGAAAACAGGTGGTCATCACTTTCTGAAATTCAGGTCCTTTTAAGGAGTCTCAAGTTGGGCACCCCAAAACTGAGGCATCTAAAATCACTTTTGCAATGTTTCACATGGACCAACTTTAGGCATCCCTTTTTTTAACATCTTGGTCTGGGTCTGTCAGATGTTTCTTTTGTCATCATGAGCAATTCTCTCAACCTCTCTTGGTATGTGTACCCTACAAAGAAAGTCCACAGCACTGAATTTCAAGCCCAGGTAAATTGACAGGCTCATGAGGTTTGGGCAGTGGGGCTAAAAATAGCAGTGTAGATGTCTGGGCTTGGTCTGAAACCCAGGATCTGATACCATCCCCACTAACAGGGTTGCAGAGCCTGGGGTTTAGTCTGAGTGGGAATGTCTATACTGCTATTTTTATCCCTGCAGCCTGAGCCACACAAGCCCAAGTCAGTTGACCCAGGCTTTGATACTCTGTGTCATGAGTGTTTCTTTACAGTACAGACATAGACTAATAGACAGGAAGTTCAGAATGGACCATCGTGATCATCTGTGTCACATACTTTCTCTGTCTCCTCATTGTGGAATGGGAATAGTAGTATTAACCATACATACTGCCCTTGGTGTCATTAATGTTTCTAAGACACGTTGAGCTCTCTGAACATAAGAATGGCCATACTGGGTCAAACCAAAGGTCTGTCCAGCCCAGTATCCTGTCTACCAACAGCGACCAATGCCAGGTGTCCCAGAGGGAGTAAACCTAACAGGTAATGATCAAGTGATCTCTCTCCTGCCATCCATCTCCACCCTCTGACAAACAGAGGCTAGGGACACAATCCTTACCCATCCTGGCTAATAGCCATTAATGGACTGAACCTCCATGAATTTATCTAGTTCTCTTTTAAACCCTGTTAAAGTCCTAGCCTTCACAACCTCCTCAGGCAAGGAGTTCCATGGGTTGACTGTGCGCTGTGTGAAGAAGAACTTCCTTTTATTTGTTTTAAACCTGCTGCCCATTAATTTCATTTGGTGGCCCCTAGTTCTTACGTTGTGGGAACAAGTAAATAACTTTTCCTTATTCACTTTCTCCACACCACTCATTATTTTATATACCTCTATCATATCCTCCTCTTTTGCAAGCTGAAAAGTCGTAGCTTCTTAAATCTCTTCTAATATGGGACCCGTTCCAACCCCCTAATCATTTTAGCTGCCCTTCTCTGAACCTTTTCTAATGCCAGTATATCTTTTTTGAGATGAGGAGACCACATCTGTATGCAGTATTCAAGATGTGGGCATACCATGGATTTATATAAGGTGTGACAGACCCAGACCAGTGGGGTACAGGAGTCTGGTAGAGGGCAAATATACTGATCACTGGATGAGTAGTTTTCTGTTTCCTGAATGACCAGAGCAAGGGCTGCACTAGAGTAATCAGTAACCTGCTAGAACCAGTTAAGGCAGGCAGGCTAATTAAGACACCTGGAGCCAATTAAGAAGAAGCTACTAGAATCAATTAAGGCAGGCTAATCAGGGCTCCTGGGTTTTAAAAGGAGCTCACTTCAGTTTGTGGTGTGAGTGTGAGGAGCTGGGAGCAAGAGGTGCAAGGAGCTGAGAGTGAGAGGGTGCGCTGCTGGAGGACTGAGGAGTAGAAGTGTTATCAGACACCAGGAGGAAGGTCCTGTGGTGAGAATAAGGAAGGTGTTTGGAGGAGGCCATGGGGAAGTAGCCCAGGGAGTTGTAGCTGTCATGCAGCTGTTACAAGAGGCACTACAGACAGTTGCAATCCACAGGGCCCTGGGCTGGAACCCAGAGTAGAGGGTGGGCCTGGGTTCCCCCCAAACCTCCCAATTGACCTGGACTGTGGGTTCTTCCAGAGGGGAAGGTCTCTGGGCTGTTCCCCAACCCACATGGTGAATCTCTGAGGCAAGAAAATCTGCCAATAAGCGCAGGACCCACCAAGATAGAGGAGGAACTTTGTCACAAAGGGCAATAAGATATTCTCCGTCTTATTATCTATCCTTTTTTAATGATTCCTAACATCCTGTTTGCTTTTTTGACTGCCGCTGCACACTACATGGATGTCTTCAGAGAACTATCCACGATGATTCCAAGACCTCTTTCCTGATTAGTTGTAGCTAAATTAGCCCCCATCATATTGTATGTATAGTTGTGGTTATTTTTTCCAATGTTCCTTACTTTACATTTATCCACATTCAATTTCATTTGCCATTTTATTGCCCAATCACTTAGTTTTGTGAGATCTTTTTGAAGTTCTTCACGGTCTGCTTTGGTCTTAACTATCTTGAGCAGTTTAGTATCATCTGCAAACTTTGCCACCTCACTCTTTACCCCTTTCTCCAGATCATTTATGTACCATGACCACCGACTCCTCCCCAGCATTACACATAAGTCTATCTAGATGCCTCAAGTCAGGGCCGGCTTTAGCAAGAGCGGGGCCCGATTCCTGGGGGCGGGGCTTGTTGCAAGCCCCGCCCCCAGGACCCGAGCCGCGCTGCCGGGGGGGGCCCCAAGCCGAGCTGCGCCGCCGGGGGGGCCCCGAGCCGCGCCGCAGGGGGGCCGGGGGGGCCCCGAGCCCAGCCGAGCCGCGCCGCAGGGGGCCCCGAGCCGAGCCGCGCCGCCGGGGGGGCCCCGAGCCAAGCCGCACCGCAGGGGGGCCGGGGGGCCCCGAGCCGAGCCGCGCCGCGCCGCAGGGGGGCCGGGGGGGACCCGAGCCCAGCCACGCCGCAGGGGGGCCGGGGGGGGACCCGAGCCACGCCGCGGGGGGGGATGGGGGGCCCGAGCCGCGGGAACCGGGCCGGGGCCTGCGGGAACGGGCCGCGCCTCCCCGGAGCCCTTCTCCCGCCCCCACCCCAGCTTACCTCGTGCTGCCGGCCGGCCTGCCCCTGCTGCTTAGTCTCAGAGATTCGCGGGAAGCAGGGGAGGAGGCGGGGCGTGCAGGGCAGGGGAGGAGGGGGAAGTGAGCTGGAGGCGGGGTGAACAGCTGCAGCGCGGGGCCCTCTTGGCGCGGGGCCCAATTCAGCTGAATCGGCCTAAAGCCGGCCCTGCCTCAAGTCTATTTGGATAGAAGTTGCTTAAGAAAAACACATTCATCATCACATCACCACAACTGCATAACTCCATGAACTCAAGAAAAGTAACTGCAAATGATACGGTGTCTAGAACAGTAACTTATCTAGCTAAGTCTACCAACTGAGTCAACAAATAAATTCTTTCTGAAAATAAGCATGAACCATTGTCCTTCAAAAAAGCAATCAAGTCTTATAGTAAAAAGACAATTTTTATGTCAGAACTTTAATAATATTTATTCTGGAAGGATCATGACACATCACAGCCTACAAAATTAAATACCAAACACTAAATTAAAATAACAATATTAATGGTAGACTTAGCCTGATGGAGAAATATGTTTGCATCTTTATCTCCTGTATATATTAACACACACTCAGCATTATGTAGAACACTTATTATCCTGATAATCCTATAGTGTCTAGTCACAGTGAGGTTCAGTTTAGAATCGGGAGCCAGATTTAGCCCTAGCCTGATGGCATAACATAGCTGTCACTGGAAAGATAGCCTGGGCAGAGGATTGCTGCAATACAACCTTCCCTCCACTAGGGGTGCCAGCTAGCATCCAAAGTGGGTGCGACTAGCTGGAAATAGAATGTGGTAGATGCACTGATTCACTCTGTCTGCTGGATTGTCTCCATCAGGAAGTCTTCATGCAGCACCAACCATAATTTAAAAATATTTTTTATTAGTGGGAGCCCATGTGAAGCCAGCAGTGCGAAATTTGCCATCCTTCCCTCAGGTGTGAATCCTCCTGGGAAATATTGGCCCTAGATAGGGCAGAGAATTATAATTTGCCAGTAGGGGTGAATTAAACTTGTAATGCCAATCTTTTTCTCTCATGTCTTGGGAAAAAATGTAATAGGGATAAGAGGGGCCAAGAAGTTCCATGAGAGTGTTAGTGTTAGTGTGTGTGTTTCCTCTAGTTTCTTTCATATGCTTTCCCTGGAGAGGGAAAGGAGGTTATTGAGAAGGAAATGAGCATGGGTCTTCGAACCTTACATGCTTGGGGATATCAGGAGGTCTAGCTTAGTGTTGGATGCATTGAGAAAAACTGAATTGCTTTGATCAGTATTAGATCCCACTTTAGGTCTGGAAGAGAGCATGCCACTGTCCATTGCTACTGTTGACCTCAAACCTCCTCTAGCTGACCCCACCTCTGCAGGGTCCAGCCAAGATCTGGTGAACTAGGGCTTTTGTGGAGTCCTCAGGGCCGGCTCCAGGCACCAGGCAACCAAGCACATGCTTGGAGCGGCACCTGGTAAGGGGCGGCCAGTCTTGGGGTGGCGGGGGGCAGTGTGGAGCGGCGTGGTATTCCGCGGGCGGGGGTGCTCCGGCGGCACTCGGTGGGGGGGGGCGGACTCTGGCAGCGCGGCGCTCGGTGGGGGCGCTCCAGCGGTGTGGCGCGCGGCGCTTGGCGGTGGGGGGCGGTGTGGGGCGCGGCGCTCGGGGGGGGTTCCGGCGGCGTGGCGCTCAGCGGGGGGGGCGGCGGGGGCCGTGGCGCTCAGGGGGCGGGCTCCGGCGGTGCGGCGCTCGGCACGGGGGGGCTCGGCGGGGCGGCGCTTTTTTTTGCTGCTTGGGGCAGCAAAAAAGTTAGAGCCGGCCCTGGGAGTCCTACACAGGAAGTAGCATGCCCTGGAACCCATGCTCTTGTTCTGCATTCCCCCTGCCTTTTCAACCTAATTTAGGTTCCCACCACAATGAAAAGGAGCATTAAGCATTTCTTGAGTCAGATCATTAAAGTGCTTTTAATGAAGTCTAATTGTGTAATTATTTTTTCTTCAGGTAAGTTCACAGCTGCTCAATGAATATTAATTATATCAGATCAGATGCCCCAGAAACTTATTTGTGATAATTATTTAATTTAAATGAATGCACTGAGAAGGGCTAACAATTTAATATAGCTGTGCTGGGAAGCTGAAATTTAAATCAAGTTCATTATTTGCTTTTGATTATTCAAATAAAAAGGAAATGGTTGGTTTGCCATTATTGTTATTTAAGAATGAAAAATGAGTGGCATTGCTACTCATCATGCAAAACTTACTTATTTAACAAAATTCATTAACATGGCTTGCTTTATTCTTTGAGAAATAAAATACATAAGAAAGTCCATCAAGATTAAGATCATCATATGTGCATCTATGATACATTTCTGAGACAACTGAAGTTGTTTTCTTCCTGTCGATAATTGTACATTGACTCCTAGAAGACTTGTATATACTTCAACTAGCATAATATGTAAGTGACTAACTTATTTTTTTAAAATGTATGACATTCAAAATATTCCAATGACATAAGACTCTGGATGGCCTGATATAAATTAGAGTATCAATATTTAAATCTCATCCTTCTTCTCCTAATATATGTCTGCCAGAAAACAGCAATCATATTAATAAATCCCATCCAATCTTCAACACACCCTCTCTTCAGATGCAAAGAAAAAAAGGTGGGCTTTGTACTGTGCCCAAGAGATTATGGTAAAAGGAGAGAGGAAGCCTAGCCCCAAACAATATAGGGCTTTAAAGATCAATCCTATCACCTTGAATTCTACCCAGAAGCCCACAGGCAGCCAAGGCCACTCACAGGCCCCTACTTTTGTCATAAGACTCAATGTAAGTGTCTCCCTTCAAACTGCTGACTGGTGCTGAATGTAACATGGTGGTTTAAATCACATGAGTTTTCACTCTTTTAATTTTGTGTTTGTGTGAACCCAAAAGTTCAAAAGCAAACTCAGCTGAAATTACAAAATTTTACAATTTCAAGTTAAAACCACAACATTTTGTATGGCTTTCATAATCATCAAGTGATTTATCTAACAAACACTGCATCTCCTTTTGAAGCCATGCAAACAATTCCCGGGGGAGTTTTGGAGCAGGGGACCCAAAAACTGTTGTCACCCAGGGTGCCACAGTACCAAAGAAAAAGCCCAGGAGTCCTTTCCCTATTTTTCTAAGCCCATTTCCCCCCACATTCAGTCAGCTCTCTTCTTTGATAGTGACTAACATGCTAAATTTAATGCCGGCTACAATTAAAGGCTTAATGCAGAGTTAATGTTTTTCTTTAAATATGAATAGAAGTTGCTGCATATGTTATTCAGTAGTTTAATTTTAAATTTAAATATATAATTAATTTGACAACACTTTCATGAGCTGCAGAGGTGGCATTTTCAGCACTGTATTTGAAAAAAATGCCTTACATCTTTCAAAGACAACTCTCTAACCAATTAAGAATTATATAAAGTATTTCTTGCTCAATTTAGGATACTAGGCTTCAACTGATTTCCCATCCAGTTCATCTTAGTTGAAAGGTTGCTAGTTCCAGTAGAAGGCTTCCAGGACTGTAGAGGAGAAGGAAATAAGTCGGCAGTGAGGAGGGCATTAATGCTGGGGAAATAGAAATATATTCTAATGCAGTGGTGGGCAACCTGCGGCACGTCAGGGTAATCCACTGGCGGGCCATGAGATAGTTTGTTTATTTTGACCATCTGAAGGCAAGGCCGCCCGCAGCTCCCAGTGGCCACGGTTCACCATCCATGGCCAATGGAAGCTGTGAGAAGCACCAGCCAGCCCGAGTCGCTTCCCGTAGCTCCCGTTGTCCAGTAATGGTGAACCATGGCCACTGGAAGCTGCAGGCAGCCATGCCTGCAGACGGTCAATATAAACAAACTGTGTCGCGACCCGCCAGCAGATTACCCTGATGAGCTGCGTGTGGCCTGCGGGCCACAGGTTGCCCACCACTGTTCTAATGGCTCTGTCTTGGCTGCCAAGGAGAGGGAATTATATGAGTCACATCCAAATAATTAAAATTAAGGACTACCTCCAAAAATACTACATATTTTGTCATTTTTGGTCTAGAATTTAAAGATGAATTAAAAAAAAAAGAATTTTACAAGCCATCCTTTTCACTAAATGAAACACAGCTAAATAGATTTAAATAGGGTTTTCAATTATAATTACAAACCTACTGATCATTAATGTATCAAATTCCAACACAGTGTGATGACTGAGATGTTAAACTCTGAAAAGTGGGTTTGTCATTGAAATTGTGAAAGATTTTGAACTCACACAGTGATTCTGAAAGAAGCTACTGTTTAATAAGTTGCAAATGAGATATTGGAGCTGGCATCACTGGATATCTTTTTACTGTCAGCTTAGCATGATTTATCTCAAATTATAATTATAGTATTATAGTACAAGTCCATTGTAGAGTTTGCATGAAACCATTGCAATTTCAATATACAAAGAGAGCACATTACATTCATTAATGTTACCTTTACAGTGGATAAATTATTGCTACCCAGAATTTCTAGTTATTTAATACACTTTTTTAATATTTGGTTTCTTCCTATTGTTAATTTACTACCATAGCAATTCATCTTCCTTCTACCATAGTTAAAATCACTGTGCAATCTTTCTTCTAAACTGAATGGACTGCTTTTATAATTTTTTACCGTGATTCACTAACCCTCAAGAGTTTTCTGCTTTACTATTGCTGTCACATTTATACTTCATTCTAGGGAAATCCCCAGGTTACACCTGAAGATAAATGTACCAGTTCATTCCTGGTGAACTGAGTCACTCCAAAAACTAGCACAGTGGAGCCCTGATCCTCACTGGGAAACTGTAGGTGCTGCTAGAGTAATAACAATAATAATTAGGGCTGTCAAGTGATTAAAAAAATAATCGTGATTAATCGTGTGATTAAAAAAATGAATCACAATTAATTGTGTGATTAAACACACTGTTAAACAATAATCAAATACCATTTATTTAAATATTTTTGGATGTTTTCTACATTTTCAAATATATTGATAGCAATTTCAACACAGAATACAAAGTGTACAGTGATCACTTTATATATTATTTTTATTTCAAATATTTGCACCATAAAAAACAAAAGAAATAATATTTTTCAATTCATCTAATACAAGTACTGTAGTGCAATCTCATTATCATGAAAGTTGAACTTACAAATGTAGAATTATATACCAGAAATAACTGCATTCAAAAACAAAACCATGTAAAACTTTAGAGACCATAAGTCCACTTGATCCTACTTCAGCCAATCGCTCAGACAAAACAAGTTTGGTTACAATTTGCAGAGATAATGCTTCCCGCTTCTTGTTTACAATGTCACATGAAAGTGAGAATAGGCATTCGCATGGCACTGTTGTAGCTGGTGTCACAAGATATTTATGTGCCAGATGCGCTAAAAATTCATATGTGCCTCGTGCTTCAATCACCATTCCAGAGGACATTCATTCATACTGATAATGGGTTCTCCTCGATAATGATGCACAGCAGAGCAGACCAATGCATGTTCATTTTCATCACCTGAATCAGATGCCACCAGCAGAAGGTTGATTTTCTTTTTTGGTGGTTCAGGTTCTGTAGTTTTCGCATCGGAGTGTTGCTCTTTTAAGACTTTTGAAAGCACACCTCATCACTCTCAGAGTTTGAATGGCACTTCAGATTCTTAAACCTTGGGTTGAGTTGTGTAGCAATCTTTAGAAATCTCACATTGGTACCTTCTTTGTGTTTTGTCAAATCTGCTGTGAAAGTGTTCTCAAAACGAATATGTGCTGGATCATCATCTGAGCCTGCTATAACATAAAATATATGGCAGAATGCAGGTAAAACAGAGCAGGGGACATACGATTCTCCCCCAAGGAGTTCAGTCACAAATTTAATTAATTCTCTTTTTTTTTTTTAATGAACATCATCTACATGGAAGCATGTCCTCTGGAATGGTGGTCGAAGCATGAAGGGGCCATGTGAACACCTGTTCTCACTTTCTCACATTATAAGTAAGAAGCAGGCAGCAGTATCTTCCGTAAATGTAAACAAACTTGTTTATCTCAGTGATTGGCTGAACAAGAAGTAGGAACAGGTGGACTTGTAGTCTCTAAAGTTTTACATTGTTTTGTTTTTGAGTGCAATTATGTAATAAAAATATCTACATTTGTAAATGACACTTTCACAATAAAGAGATTGTGCTACAGTACTTGTATGAGGTGAATTGAAACATGCTATTTCTTTTGTTTATCATTTTTACAGTGCAAATATTTGTAATATTATATATAATATAAAATGAGCACTATACACTTTGTATTTTGTGTTGTAATAGAAATCAATGTATTTGAAAATGTAGAAAAACATCCAAAAATATTTAATAAATTTCAATTGGTATTCTATTGTTTAACAGTGTGATTAATCATGATTAATTTTTTGAGTTATTTGCGTGAGTTAACTGTGATTATCGACAGCCCTAATAATAATGAATCCATTTGAACCATTGCTCAAAACTTGAGCCAGCCTAGTGCAGCTTCATGGAGGGAAAAAAGGCTCTAAGCCACAGTTATGCCTCCCTTAATCCTGGACCAATTCCACTGGCTGAGGATCAGACAGAGTGCTGCATGGTCTGTCCTTACCCTTTTCACCCTTGATTTGCCCCAAATGAAGAATCATATGGAATATGCCATTGGAGGATTCCCCTCTGATGGGGAAATCTTTAACTGCCTGCTTAAGGCAACTTTAAGTGTGCTTTGTGTTGCGCTTGTATAAAGGTCATTTATTGAGAACCAATAGCCTGGCCCCAATTCTTGTGGCAGTCTCCAGAGTGTTTGGATAGCTTTATTATTTTTGTGTCTGTGCTGTGTCCCTATACTTCCTAGTTTCATCCACAACCAGAAACTAAATGGCTAAAATACCACAAGGAAGATCATTTTATAGTATTTCTAGTTCAGCTGAATGCAGGAAATATTGGAAATCTCACTAGATCATATGTTCATGACCTTTACGGTCCAATTTTTCAGACCCATGAGATTTCAACAAGACGTCCAATTCTCAGTGGCTTAGCCCAACTGAACAGAATGTTTCAAAGTTCGCCAAGCCCTAGTTACAGTCTGATATTTACTGCTACTGCATGATCTGAAAGTTGAGGTATGAAATCATTACTTATTTGGATACCAACAGCTTGGTTTAATTTTTTTCCTATAATCTCCTGAGCCAAATGCTCATGATAAGTGGAAAGTTGTCCCTTCTTTACAAGTTTGATGGAAATATTAAGTTAAAAACCTCTGTTGTCTGTCTATTATAATAACCCATTAATTCTGCATTTAAACTATTTTTTTTAATTACTGAACATTCTTTGAAAACAAAAACCACTTAATCATTTAATATGTATCAAATTTTCCATTTAAGTCTGAAAAAGTTCTCTTTACTTAACTTGGGAAGTGCTGAGCTCAGAAATGAATGAGTCGGACTATAATTGCCTTCTGTATGTGTTGAGGTTTAAAATAGAATTTTCATTTTTCTGAGAGGGGAATAATGCTTTTTGAAATGAGTTTAATTCATGTCCTGATTAGCTCCTCTGGATCTTTTCTGTTACTGCACCTCAAACCCAGGTTGCCTGTGCTTTGTGTCTAATAATTTTGGTTGGCTTTCCATTCAAATGATTTGTTACTATCCAGCTTATTTTCCTAACTCAAGAATTTATTCTTTATCATCCTTTTTCCCCCTTCTGACTGCAGCTTTGATCAAATTTGTGCAGGTTGCCCCCCTAGAATGTCAGCTTTTGCAAGTCACTGAACTTTTGAGTTTTGACTCTTGCACAACAATGACATGGATTCAATGTCCTTTAAATGTAATTATTGGATAGCTTGTGGCAGAAGATAATCCTCCCCTTTTACTAACATGAATTGTGGATGATAAGAAAATTCCTCCTCAGAGAATGTCTTTCAAAATTACTTTCACTTCATTCGTTACATAGAATCTTCCTTCAGAAGATGTGTCTGACAGCTGATCAAAAAACCCTGCCTACTCCTTCATATTCCATTACAATAATGATACTACATTCAGAAAAAAAGACTATACTATTTCAGTGAACTCTGATTAGATCTCAGATCTTAATTATAGCCTACTGGACATGTCACTGTGTCTCTCTTAGAAAAGAAAAGCATCTAGATGGAGCTATTTTGAAAACCAATTACCAGGCTGCTTTGTCCCTGTTTACTAATATAATAGTTACTGTGACCACCTTGCCGATATTTTACATTATAATTTACCTTATTATGTGAAATGTTCATGCCATCTGTATATTTATGTCTCATTACTGAAGCTGCATCAGTGTTATTTCCTTAGAACGGTTGCCACAGCAAACTGACGCACTTCACAAAACACTTAAAATATGAATGGGCAAAGAATAGGGAACGGCAGCCTTGCATCATGTTGTTCAGCTGCTTTATAGTTTAGAATTATGTTCCTTCTGATTTGTGGCTCTGACTTTTAAAAAATTGGAAAAAAAATATGCTCCTGAGTGTTGTGGAAATATTTGTTGTTCAAGTATTCCTTGGGAATTAAAGAGAGAGAGAGAGAAAGGGAGGGAGGGAGAGAGAGAGAGCACAATGGTACATATAAACTTAGCACAGGCCCTGGGAGCAAGAGGCTTGTCCTGGCAAACGTTCCCAGACTTGGGAGCCACCTACTGTGAAAATGAGCTCATTTCTACTGACTGAGTGAAGTGACTACTGAATGGTATTATGGCCTTGTTTTAGTGAGGATAGGGCTGAGGACAGAAATTATATAAATAGAAATGAAGGAATGTGATAGCTGGATGGATAGATGGATGAATTGACCAAGGAGCTCTCTGAATGTGTTGGTATTTTAAAAGGTCCATGGGCTGACCTGGGTAACTATATGATGCTTAGACTGACATCAGTCCCAGGCAAAAATATGGAAAGGCTGATACAGGATGCACTGAATAAAGCATTAAAAGATGGCAGCATAATTAATGTCAATCAACATGATTTTATGTAAAATAGGTTCTATTGAATAAAATTTGTACCAGTTTTAGATGATATTACTAGTTTGGAAAGGTGATTATGTTGACATAGACTTTTGTAAGGCAGTCATCTATCACAAAATATTCTGATTAAAAACATAGCACTAAACAAAAATCAAAGCACCTTTTAAATGGGTTAAAATGTACTTGATGTTACACCTCAAAAGGTATTTTAAATGGGAAATATTCATCCAAAAGAAGTATTTTTAGTAGGATCCGACAGGGTTCTGTTCTTAGCTCAGTGCTATTCAATATCTTTATCAATGATGTGGAAGAAATTAAAAAAAAAAATACAAATTGATGCAGTGGTAAACAATGCTAAGGACAGATCAGTTATGCAGAACAATCTGGATTGCTTGGTAAATTAGGCTCATTTGAACCACATGCATTCTAATACAGCCAAATGCAAGGGAATGTCAGAGTGTTTTGTTTAGACATTTTTGATCAAAATAAAACATTTTGCCATTCCCAAAATAGAAATGTTTTATTTTGGTTTGTTGACCCGCATTTTAACGTTTCCTTGGTGCCCTATGGGAGTTGAAATTCTGGCCCCCATTCATTGGATGAAAGAGAGAGAGTAAGAACGACTTTATAACGCCATGGCTAGAGCACTCCCCTATAATGGTGGGAGATCCCAGTTCAAGCCCCTACTCTAATGATTATTTATACATAGTAGAACAGGAGAGACCAAGAAATCCACATCCAAGATGATCACATAGCACACTGGTAAGGGCAGGGAACTATCCTAAAAAGTGGATTCTAATCCTTGTTCCTGTTCCACATCAGGTAAATAGGGGAATCAACCCTAGTCTCCCACATCCTGAATGAGAGCTCTAACCACTGGGCTAAAAATTATAAAAGGGCACCACCACCACTAGTGGTGTTTTGTACAGGGAGCAAACTGTTAGGTAGCCTCTGAGCATGCCTATCAAACAAGGTCCCACAGGCAAGACAGATGGGAGAGTACCAAGTTTGAGGATCCCACTGGGGCTTACGCATGAGGTAGAACCCAGGTGCCAGGAATGTGGTGGCTGTGTGCATTCTCAATGGCAGAGTGTAAGGTGCCTAGGAAACCTCATCAGAGAAACTTAGATGCCTAGACAGTTTAGGTGTCTGCAGGGCTAGGCTCCAGCTGAATGATGGTTTTGAGGATCTACATTTTTTGACTTAGGTACCTAAAGTGGCATTTAGGCACCTAAATAGATTGTGGATCTAGGCCTTAAACTCTGAATGCAATATTAAAGAAAAAAAAGTATTGCAAAGGAATAGTCCTGCATCTTTTAAAAAATTATTCATACCCAATGAAAACTTGTGATGTCGCAAAAATTAAATCTTCTTGATGAATATTTACCTGGCATGTGAATGGTTAATGTTTTTTAGTCAGTATAACTCTCTTTTCTCTTTGATTCTCAGACAGAAGCTACAATTTAACATTCAAGAACTTCAGGTTTTTTACTAGAGAAGCCACTTTGTAAATAGTGTAATACTGTACTTTGAAAGTAATCATTTAATCTCACTTCTAATTAACAGTAAAGCAAGCTGATCAGCTGATCTCCTTCTGTGAATGCCACATCATTGGTTTGCCTTTGTGAAAAGAAGAGGGTATTTTTAAAAAAATTAATCAGTTGAAGTACTATATTTGTCTGTTAATGATGGTATCATATTTTGATGAGGTTACTGAATTTCCCTACAAACAGAAAATGCTGATAAGTGAGGCCATTCAAAGGAGATAATTCTAGAGTTTCATTTAGGGCGGTGGCACTCAACCTTTTACAGCTGATGGCTGCTTAGCTATACTAACATTAAACTTCTCTGTTGATCGCTTTCATCCTCCAAAGTTGCTGTGTTTAGCCAACTCCCTTGTGCTTTCCTCGCCCTCCGCACTATTTGTTCATGCTATAGATAGAAAGACTCACTAACCAACTGTCACCTCTCCACAATCTTAACAGAAAGACACTGGTCATTCTTCAGTGTATCTCTTCCAGGCCTCAGCTCTTTCAGTCAAGGCTCTGCCATCTCCAACTCTTATCTCACCTTTGTCTGTTTTTGGTTTTGACCACTTGTCCGTACTAAACAAGGCTTTGGTAAATGTAAACAAGTTTCACTCACCAGGATCTCTCTAGGTTGCCAAAAAGCCACCTACTCCTACCACGCACTGTTCTCCCTTTATAGAGAATGGCCTTAAATTTTGTTTTTTGTAATTAGCCAGCCATTCAATCATGCATCCCTGCTGCCCTCCAGGAACTCCAACACTCACATGGCAGCAGCCTTCCATGAAGCCAGGGTCTGCTACTATTCTGATTGTCCTCACAGGGCAAGTGAAAGCTGTGGTTCAAGTAGTGCAAGGTTTTGATTCAGCCCATGTTGGGGTCATTACTACTGCTTTGCCTTTCCCACTCTCTGCTACTGTTACCAGGGGTTCTTTCAACCCAAAGCTCTTGGTAACTTTTACTCTGTGCAAGGTGGTGTCAGGAAATAAATCAGGGGAGACACGGCCATCCTACCGATAGATGGCTGGCACAAACAGGACAACACAAGAGTGCTTTCACTTAAAGCTAAACTTTACTTAGTCTCAAACACTTACACATGTCCGCAACAGGTTCGTAAAACACCCCCAACCCTTGATAATTACCAAAGCTGAGTGTGGCTCTTGAGTGGCACAGTGGCAGCCCGTCTGCTGGTGGGGAACACAAGATGCATCCAAAGGGAGAGACCAGTCCCGAAGAGTTCCCCGCCTCCTAAACTTTTCCCCTTTATTTATACATAGTAATACAATGACATGGTCTCAAAGAAAACTTGTTAAGCAAGCAGTTTCAACAGTCAAACAAGAGGTTTTCTTCTGATTATTGATTAACCAGGTATGTTTTTTTCCCAGAGTTTGCAGCCTTGAGACCCTGTTAGACACATTCCTGAGGGCACATCCTACACTTCTAAAATGCATGTATCAGCAACTTCAACACAATTCTTATCAGGAATGACGGGGGTCAAGCTATCCTTTCTGTGGCACCCAAAACCCCCTCCCCTCCTGCGTTGGCAAAGCTGAGACTGCTGCATGGCCACTTTACTTTGCAAACCTCCTGACTTGGCTGCTTTTAGCAATATACAATAGTGGTTTCAGTCACTTTACTGGTATGCCAAAATCTCCCCGTACACTACTACAGCAAGGAGGGGAAGGGGATGATATCACATTATGAAGAAGATTTTGAATTTCCCTTCAAACAGACTGTAGAGACCATTCCTAGGAATCAGCGTTGCCAAAGACCTCACAGGCCACTTCACAGTGGTGTAGAGTTAGCATAAAAAGCCTTCTAATTTCCCAGCAGCGGCCAGCATCTTAAAAACCAGGTGTAAGCAGAGTCAGGATGAGCTCTACCCTGACATCTGGTGGTGAATTGTGGTGAGTTGTGGAAAATAACTTCAGGGGCTGATCTTGTTTGCATAGGCACACCCACCCCACCTAGCATGAGCCCACAGCAGCCCAAATGGTCACTTAGGCTGCTGTGGGATCCCCAGTTTCTCTGTTATTGGGGCAGGAAGAATAAAGTGTTGTTACCCTGATTATGTGAATCAAGGACAATGAAACTATGTTATGGCAGAGGGACTTGCCATCAACTAAGTAGCACTTGCTAGACAAGGGACATGGGTTCCAAAACCCAGTGAATTGAGAGGCTGGGGACAGGTATTTGTACCTGATGGTATGGGCCCCCTTTTGAGGGCCTGAAATACCAATTATACCTTCTCCTCTCTCTACTGTGGAATATCAGGGCTAATTTTAATTCCATTAGGAGTCTAGTTATAGGCTGCTGAGCTTTGGGCCAATGGTGCACCAGCAGTGAGGCTCCCCTACTACAAGCTGAAATCACTGAGTGCTGTGTGGGGGCCTGAAGATACATTGCGGGACTGTTGGTGGAGGAGAGCAGTTTGTGGGAAGACTGGAGTGGCTCATGGGATGGCTGGTGGAGCGGAGCAGTGCGTGTAGCGGCTCACGGGACGGCTGGTGGAGTGGCTTGCGGTGAAGGCTGCAGCAGAACCCCATGGAGAAGCGGGTCAGTTGGCCTTGGACCACGTAAAGTGCCCCTTAACACCACTGCACCCCGGGCTGGGAGGTAAAACTCTGCAGATAAACTTTTGAACTCTGGGGCTGCACTGACCAGAGACAGAGACTTTTGGGTTGTTGGACTTTTGGGTAATTTTTTTGGGTTGCTGGACTTAAGACCCTGAGGGGAAAAGGATACTGCCAAACTTACTTGGGGGGGTGAGTCTTTTGCTCATGGTTTGTGTTATGAATCTTGTTTGTGGTGTTTCCCCAACATAATGCTGCATTGTTTCCCTCCTTTATTAAAAGGATTTTGCTACACTCAGACTCTGTGCTTGCGAGAGGGGAAGTATTGCCTCTTAGAGGCACCCGGGGGTGGTATGTAATTGTCCCAGGTCGCTGGGTGGAGGCTCGAGCGGGTTTTGCATTATGTTATTGAAACAGAACCCCTAGATACTGAACCCGGCCCTTGTTGCTGCCAACTCAGGTGGGCAGAAGGGTTACACAGGCTACCAGACTTGCCAATACCTTGTAAGGGGCCTAACATAACCATCCCCTTTCCCAGTATTCCTCTTCCTTTTCCACGGATTGTTGGGTGTGCAACTAGATGCCAGGCAAATTGATATGTGACCTTACCTAGGATAATCCCAGAAGGGCAGTCTTCTAACTATGACACGAGTGAAATAGTTTTCTTCAGAGGTCCTTTCCACATTGCCAATAGCTGCTAGTGCTGGCATAGAGGAACTACTGTACTTGGCTCCCACCTTCCCATGATTTGAAAAGAAAACAATTGGAAAGTGGAATGTGTCAATATTTCTCTCTCCTGAAGTGAGAAGATCAGATCCAATTATTCTGAAATGGTAAGAATAATAGTATAAGTAATTCTCACTTCAGGAGAGAAAAGATATTGACACATTCCACTTTCCAATTGTTTCCAATTGTTTGGAGTTAAATCAGTGTAAATAAAGATCTAAAAGCACTTTGTTCCCATAACAGCTAGATATTTTCTTAGAAGCAGTTATTAACATCAAATGTGCATATTAACTGATGTAACAATGCACTTCTGTGAATCATGAATCAAACGTATTCATATAACACAGCATAAAATATGAAGTCTCTGAACTGTCAATGAGTTAGTCTGCATTGTTATTGTAGCCATGTTGGTCCCAGGATAGAAGAGAAATAAAGTGGTCCAAAGAAGATATTACCTCACACATTTTATCTTTCTCAATGAGATTGTAGTTAATATTCCCATAGTAAATAAATTCTTTCTTCTAGAGAAAACTCACAAATCTTGTCCAAACATTGTATTATTCAGTTACTTAATATAAACTTTATTAAGATACACATGGATTGTAACATAGTCTTTTAAGGCCCAATTCAATTCCCATTGAAGTCAATGTGAAAGACACCCATTGACTTCACTCAGAGTGGGATTAGACAGTGCCATACATTATGAAATCATAGTAATGTAGGGCTAGAAGGGACTTTGAGAGATCATCTAGTCCAGCTCCTTACTCTGCAGCAAGAACAAGTATACCTAGGTGTTTGACTAACCTGTTCTTAAAAACCCTCAATCATGGGGATTCCATAACCTCTGTGGGAAGCCTACTGCAGAGCTTTACTATCCTTATAGTTGGAAAGTTTTTCCTAATATCTAACCTAAATCTCATTTGCTGCAGATTACACTTCTTGTCCTACCTTCAATGGACATGGAAAACAATTGATCATCATCCCCTTTATAACAGCCCTTAACATAACTGAAGACAGTTATCAGGCCCCCCAGACCCAGTTTTCTTTTCTAAAGACTGAGCATACCCCATTTTTTTTAACCTTTCCTCATAGGTCAGATTTTCAAAACCTTTTATCATTTTTGTTGCTCTCCTCTGGACTCTCTTCAATTTGCCCACATCTTTCTTAAAGTATGGCACAATACTCCATCTGATGCCTCACCTGTGCCGAGTAAAGCAGGACAATTATCTCCCACGTTTTACAGTGCTGTTAATACATTCCAGAATTATATTAGCCTTTTTTATTAGATGGGGGCTGGACACTTTGTTGACTCATCATTAAATTTGTGATCCACTATAACCTCTAGATCCCTTTAACTGTACTGCTATCTAGCCAGTAATTCATCACTTTATACTTGTCTGTTTGATTGTTATCTCCTAAGTATAGAATTTTGTACTCACCTTCTTGAGTTTAGACCAATTATCCAATTTGTCAAGGTAGTTTTGAATTCTAATCCCGTCCTCCAAAGTGCTAGGAACCCCTCCTAGACTGGGGTTATCTGCAAATTTTATAATCATACTCTCCACTTCATTATCCAAGTCATTAATGACCCAGGAAAGACTCCTGCAGGATCCCACTAGATATGTTTCCCCATTCTGAGCACCAAACATTGATAACTACCCTTTAAGTATGGTCTTTCAAGCAATTTTGCACTCACCTTATAATAATTCTATCTAGACCACATTTCTCTTGTTTGCTTGTGAGAATGTCATGGAGGACTGTGTTACAAGCCATCATGTTTACCATTTTCCCCCTATCCACTAGGCCAGCACCTGCATTAAAGGAAGTAAATTAGGTTGGTTGGCATGATTTGTTCTTATAAATCCATGTTAGCTATTACTTATAACTCAAGTGTTCTCTAGGTGCTTACAAAATGATTGTTTAGCAATTTGTTCCAGTATCTTTCCTGGTATTGACTAGTCTACATATTTCCCGGATCATTTTTCTTCCTCTTTTTAAAGGATAGGTTCTATGTTTGTCCTTCTCAAGTCCTTTGGAGCTTCATCTGCCATCCATGACTTCTCCAAGATAACTGCTAATGGTTCTGAGAGTGTTCCTTAAATACCCTAGGAGAATTTCATCAGGCCCCACTGACTTGAATATATCTAATTTATCTAAATATTCTTGAATCTGTTTTTATATTAATTGTATTTATTATCTGGTCAAAATTAACCTTTTCTGAAAAGACTTCATTAAAATAGGCATTAAACAAGTTAGCCTTCTTGATGTCATCTGTTATTAGCTTGCCTTCCCTGCTAAGTAGAGGAGATGCTATCCTGTATCTTTCTCTTGATCCTGATGTATTTATAGAATGTCTTCTTATTCCCTTTTTTGCTAGGTGTAACTTATTTTCTGATTTTGTCCCTAAGTGTTTTTGTGACATTGTCAGGGCCGGCCCACAACATTTTTACACCTGAGGCAGAGAGCTCAAATGACATCCCCATCCCCCTCGCTTGGGCCAAAACTTTGAAAGGTCTCAATTCTGCCTTCTTCCTGTTCTACTCCTTTCATAGTACTGCTCTGCTACCTACCCCAATAAAGGAGAACTAACAACTTAAAATTCCTTGTTCAAAAATTTTAAGTAACACTTAACTTTCAAACGCCTGAACAGCAAATATAACTTTTCTTGTCTGCAAAGTAAACACTGGCATTTTTATCTGTTTAAATAATCATAGTGGTGCTTTCTGTGCCTTCTTCATTGCAAAGATTTGAACTGCTTCTTGAAGACCTACAGTCTGGGCCGGCTCAAACTCTATTGAGATGGTTGCAAGGCCGACAAGCGTCTCCTGTGTCATTGTGGGGCGTAGATGTGTTTTTATTAACTTCAGCTTGGAGAAGCTGCGTTCTCCACTGGCAACTGTTACAGGAAGTGTTAGAACTATGTGCAGACCAACAAAAGCATTTGGTAAGAGGGTGGTCATCTTATTTGTGCACATATATTCCATAACAGCCTTTGTAGTAGATCTTGTTGAAATGGATCTTGAAAGGGCTTTCACGTCATCACCTAAATCACTCGCATCAATATCATGCATGTCATCATCTGTCAACACTCTCTAGTGCCCTACATTGCTGGTGTAGGTCTTCTTCAGATGTAGTGAGGAGTTTTGGAATATCATACAACATCCCAAATATACTGCTGGGTTCCTTGAGCTGCATGAAACGTTCTTCAACTGACTGTATTGCACAATCTAGCACCTGGTTAAAGAATTCAACTTTGAATCATTGTTTGGGGTTTCTTATGGGATTATCCCATGCCTCGTAATCAAAATGTCTTCTTCTTCTTCGGTGACTCTTGTATTCTTGAATGGATGGGAAAATAGCTTCAGTATGAAGGTCCTCGCCAACTTCTGTGCACTCTTCAGAACGTTTTGAAATCCCTCATCTGACCGGTAAGACTGTAGGAATGACTTTGCTTTATCCAATTGTTCCATTACTCCAGATATATCAAGGTCAACACCTTGGAGTCTCTTGCTTACAACATTTATTTCAAACAGTATGTCATGCCACAACACTAAGCCACACAGAAATGTGAAGTTATGTATGTTTCTGGTGATTCCATTTCCCTCTACCACTGTTCTCCCACAAACTTTTCCTGTCATAGCGTTATCCTCCATAATGGCAACTATGGCATCATCTATCTTCCCAATTTGGTGTTTCATAGGCTTTATCGCCTCCACTTGACTTTCCCATCATGTGGCACTCAGTGGTTTCAGTGTCAGAGGATGTTCCCAATGTTGCTTCAAAATTTGCCATCAATGAGTTGATGCAGAGAAAAATACATAGATGCACTTACTGATATCCAGGCTGGGGGGACCATCCGATGTGAAAGGTGCCTGCTGGTGGAATCTCTCAGGCAGCAGGTGGGAGAGCTACAGGAGGAGGTGGCTAGGTTGAGGAGCATCCGAATCCACGAGCAATTCCTGGACAGTGTCCATGTGGAGACAGCTGAGGTAGCTGTCCCAGTACACAGGACTGCTGATACACCACTGGTGGAGGAGGAGATAGCTCAGGGTGCACACTGGCAGCTGGTTACTTCTGGCAGCAGGCAGTGCTCCACCCCTGCTCCAAACCCTCCTGCCGTGGTAATAGTTAACGGTTATGCTCTTCTTGATACAGGAGAGAAGGAATCACCCCGTACAGTAAAGGAGGAGAAGCCTCGTACCCCTAAGGCTGGGAGGTCTGCTGCCACCACTGCGAATAGGAAACGTAGGGTAGTGGTGGTCGGAGACCCTCTGCTGAAGGGGACGGAGGCGCCCATCTGCCGCCCTGACGTTTCATCTCGGGGTGTATGCTGCCTGCCGGGAGCCCGTATCCGAAATGTTACGGAGGCATTGTCGAGTATTATCCAGCCCTCTGACTACTACCCCATGCTACTCATCCATGTGGGCACAAATGATACTGTGAGGTGTGACACTGAGTGGATCAAGAGTGACTACAGGGCTCTGGGAGTACGGGTGAAGGAGTTTGGAGCGCAGGTGGTATTCTCTTCGATTCTTCCTGTCAAAGATAGGGGCCCGGGCAGAGACAGATGCATCATGGTGGTGATTGCCTGTTTGCAAAGATGGAGTCACCAGGAGGGGCTACTATAAGGTGGGTGCATAACTGGCAGGATAACTAGCAGTCCTTCCTCGAATAGCATCCCATGGCTTCCTCGACCATGGGATGCTATTCGAGGAAGGACTGCTAGGCAGAGATGACGTTCACCTTTCAAGAAGGGGAAAGACCCTATTTGGACACAGACTGGCTAACCTAGTGAGGAGGGCTTTAAACTAGGTTCGACGGGGACAGGTGAGCAAAGCCCACAGGTAAGTGGGGAACATGGAGACCTGGGACATGGGTTGGAAACAGGAGGGAGTATGGGCTATATTGGCAGAGAGAAAGGAGGGTCAGGACAAAACTGGGAGGCAAGATCAAACCAGTATCTTAGATGCCTATATACAAATGCAAGAAGTATGGATAATAAGCAGGAAGAACTGGAAGTGCTAATAAATAAACAAACTATGACATTGTTGGCATCACTGAAACTTGGTGGGATAATACACATGATTGGAATGTTGGTGTGGAGGGGTACAGCTTGCTCAGGAAGGATAGACCGGGGAAAAAGGAAGGAGGGCCTTATATATTAAAAATGTACACACTTGGACTGAGGTGGAGATGGACATAGGAGACAGAAGTGTTGAGAGTCTCTGGGTTAGGCTAAAAGGGGTAAAAAACAAGGGTGATGTCATGCTAGGAGTCTACTACAGGCCACCTAACCAGGTGGAAGAGGTGGATGAGCCTTTTTTAAGCAACTAACAAAATCATCCAAAGCCCAAGATTTGGTGGTGATGGGGGACTTCAACTATCCAAATATATGTTGGGAAAATAACACAGTGGGGCACAGACTATCCAACAAATTCTTGGACTGCATTTCAGACAACTTTTTATTTCAGAAGATTGAAAAAGCTACTGGGGGGAAGCTGTTCTAGACCTGATTTTAACAAATGGGGAGGAACTTGTTGAGAATTTGAAAGTAGAAGGCACCTTGGGTGAAAGTGATCATGAAATCATAGTTTGCAATTCTAAGGAAGGGTAGAAGGGAGAACAGCAAAATAGAGACAATGGATTTCAGGAAGGCGGATTTTGGTAAGCTCAGAGAGCTGATAGGTAAGGTCCCATGGGAATCAAGACTGAGGGGAAAAACAACTGAGGAGAGTTGGCAGTTTTTCAAAGGGACACTATTAAGGGCCCAAAAGCAAGCTATTCCGCTGGTTAGGAAAGATAGAAAATGTGGTAAAAGACCACCTTAGCTTAACCACGAGATCTTGCATGATCTAAAAAATAAAAAGGAGTCATATAAAAAATGGAAACTAGGACGGATTACAAAGGATGAATATAAGCAAACAACACAGGAATGCAGGGGCAAAATTAGAAAGGCAAATGCATAAAATGAGCTCAAACTAGCTACAGGAATAAAGGGAAACAAGAAGACTTTTTATCAATACATTAGAAGCAAGAGGAAGACCAAAGACAGGGTAGGCCCACTGCTCAGTGAAGAGGGAGAAACAGTAACAGGAAACTTGGAAATGGCAGAGATGCTTAATGACTTCTTTGTTTCAGTCTTCACCGAGAAGTCTGAAGGAATGCCTAACATAGTGAATGCTAATGGGAACGGGGTAGGTTTAGAAGATAAAATAAAAAAAGAACAAGTTAAAAATCACTTAGAAAAGTTAGATGCCTGCAAATCACCAGGGCCTGATGAAATGTATCCTAGAATACTCAAGGAGCTAATAGAGGAGGTATTTGAGCCTCTAGCTATTATCTTTGGAAAATCATGGGAGACGGAGAGATTCCAGAAGACTGGAAAAGGACAAATATAGTGCCCATCTATAAAAAGGGAAATAAAAACAACCCAGGAAACTACAGACCAGTTAGTTTAACATCTGTGCCAGGGAAGATAATGGAGCAAGTAATTAAGGAAATCATCTGCAAACACTTGGAAGGTGGTAAGGTGATAGGGAATAGCCAGCACGGATTTGTAAAGAACAAATCGTGTCAAACCAATCTGATTGCTTTCTTTGATAGGATAACAAGTCTTGTGGATAAGGGAGAAGCTGTGGATGTGGTATACCTAGACTTTAGTAAGGCATTTGACATGGTCTCGCATGATATGCTTATCGATAAACTAGGCAAATACAATTTAGATGGGGCTACTATAAGGTGGGTGCATAACTGGCAGGATAACCATACTCAGAGAGTTGTTATTAATGGTTCCCAATCCTGCTGGAAAGGCATAACAAGTGGGGTTCTGCAGGGGTCTGTTTTGGGATCGGCTCTGTTCAATATCTTCATTAACGATTTAGATATTGGCATAGAAAGTACGCTTATTAAGTTTCCGGATGATACCAAACTGGGAGGGATTGCAACCGCTTTGAAGGACAGGGTCATTCAAAATGATCTGGAGAAATTGGAGAAATGGTCTGAGGTAAACAGGATGACGTTTGACAAAGACAAATGCAAAGTGCTTAACTTAAGAAGGAAAAATCAGTTTCACACATACAGAATGGGAAGAGACTGTCTAGGAAGGAGTATGGCAGAAAGGGATCTAGGGGTTATAGTGGACCACAAGCTAAATATGAGTCAACAGTGTGATGCTGTTGCAAAAAAAGCAAACGTGATTCTGGGATGTATTAACAGGTGTGTTGTGAGCAAGACACGAGAAGTCATTCTTCCGCTCTACTCTGCTCTGGTTAGGCCTCAGCTGGAGTATTGTGTCCAGTTCTGGGCACCGCATTTCAAGAAAGATGTGGAGAAATTGGAGAGGGTCCAGAGAAGAGCAACAGGAATGATTAAAGGTCTTGAGAATATGACCTATGAAGGAAGGCTGAAAGAATTGGGTTTGTTTAGTTTGGAAAAGAGAAGACTGACATGATAGCAATTTTCAGGTATCTAAAAGGGTGTCATAAGGAGGAGGGAGAAAACTTGTTCACCTTAGCCTCTAAGGATAGAACAAGAAGCAATGGGCTTAAACTGCAGCAAGGGAGGTCTAGGTTGGACATTAGGAAAAAGTTCCTAACTGTCAGGGTGTTTAAACACTGGAATAAATTGCCTAGGGAGGTTGTGGAATCTCCATCTCTGGAGATATTTAAGAGTAGGTTAGATAAATGTCTATCAGGGATGGTCTAGACAGTATTTAGTCCTGCCATGCAGGCAGGGGACTGGACTCGATGACCTCTCGAGGTCCCTTCCAGTCCTAGAATCTATGAATATGAATCTATGTATTACATTAAAAAATTCAGCAGCCTCACTAGAAGCTGATGCTGCATCACTGGCCACCGAGTTCAATGAATGAGACAAAAAAAAAAAAAACAGACCAAAAAAGCTCGAGGGTTTAACTCTTGAATCCGTGTCTCCAGTCCTCTGTTCGTTCCTCTCATGTTGGCACCATTATCATAACCCTGACCTCTCATGTCAGCTATCGTAATTCCTGTATCTTCCAGCTTTTTAAGAAGCACATTTGTCCTACCAGCTCCTGTAGTATCATCAATGTCAATAAATTCTAGAAAATGCTCTGACAGTCACCATTGCGGGGACATTTTCATTAGGTTCTGTTGTTGTTACAAAATGCACCATTAAAGTCATTTGTTCCATCTGGCTGATATCAGGTGTGCAGTCCAGAATAACAGAGTAATATCTTGCTGATTTCAGATCTGCCACAATCTTCTGTTTGACTTTTGTTGCCAATAACTGTATGATCGCATTTTGAATCGTTTTTCCAAGGTAGTGGTGTGTGTACGTTTCTTGGGTGGTGACTCTTCTTAGATGTTCCTGGAGTACAGCATCAAACTCAGCCATCATCTTCACAATTTTAAGGAAGTTTCCATTGTTTGGCACAGACAGCTGATCTGAAGTGCCACGCAGTGCTAGGTTTTGGGAAGCAAGCATTCTCACAATGGCAATGAGCCGTTTCAGAACATTTTGCCAGTAAAGAGACTCTGATGCAAACTTCTCTTGATGCTGATCATCTATGGTGGCCTTTACCCTTAGTCTCATCTCAAGCTCTTTCCACCTATGGAATGATCTCTGGTGATTTGCTGCCTTCTCATGGCATGCCAGATTTCTAGCAGATTTTTCTAGTCCTTTGTTCCTGTAGAACCCAATGCGGCTGGAACATTAGACTGAAAGAGTTTGCAACAAAAACAGTATGCAGCATTCTGGTTTTTAAGTACATAAGCCATGGTCTCTCCACTTTGTCACCATTGGGGATTTCAGGCCAGGAATGTGTTGGATGGAAACTTCTCTTTTCATTGTCTTTGGGGAACATGAAGTTTTTCACTTGCTGCAGCCCATGCAGTACAAGGAAGTCCCTCAGGCTACTGCTCAAGTGGATCCACAGTCCTGGATCATCTAGACTTAAGGAAATAAACTCAGCAGCAGCTGTTTCTTGCGCCTCCACCACACGCTTCTCTGATCTACACTTTTCTTCAGGAATGTGCATGGTTACATCCATTTGCGATGGAGATATGGATGCTGCAGGTCACCTGCACTCTGACTAACTGGAAGATCAGGCATCTCCTCACCACCTACATCCTCACTGGGGCGGGAAGGCTCACCATGAATATTTGTGTCTATGTGTCTCAGGAGAACTCCTTCCTGCTTAGATAGAAAAGCTTCCTTTGCTTTCTTTCTTTTTCTGAATGCTGCCCCAGAGTGCAGTTTTCTTCTTTCACTCATGACTGCTGTTCTGTGCCAGCTATACTGGGTCTCAACACTCAATTGAAGGGAACAAATAAGCAGGCTGGTAGCAGGGCCTGAGTGAGGGAAGATATCAGCGTCTTAAGGGCCTAACTTGCTCCTACTTCTTCAGTTGACAGCCTGTTCTCCTCAAGTGGGTTCAGGGAAGCAGCAGGAAACAGGAAGCTCCCTGAGAAGCTGGTGTTAATTAGCCCAGGTTCCTGGGGTGCTAGAGAGGTACATAAGAGGCTCCTCCTCCTCTCTCTCCCTGCAGCTCCTGCTGCTTTCTGTTATTCCCTCTCATCTTTTCTCCTGCCGGCCTGTTATGTCTCTTGAGCCCTCCTTCTCTCTCTCTCCCTGCAGCTCCTGCTGCTTTCTGTTATTCCCTCTCACCTTTTCTCCTGCCTGCCTGTTATGTCTCTTGTGCCCTCCTTCCTCCAGCACAGCACTCCACCATCTCTGTGCATCTAGAGAAGAAAGAATACATATGCACCAGCAGCAGATACAATTTTCTACACTCTGCGTCCTAGTGGCGCCCTTCCCCCCCCTTCCCTCCTCCCCACACACAGTCTGGCACCTGAGGTGGCAGCCTCAGTTCGCCTCATGGTAAGGCCAGCCCTGCATTGTGTTTATACTCCTCCTTAGCAAGTTGTCTATGTTTCCACTTTTTGTGGGATTCCTTTTTGATTTTCAGGTCATTAAAGAGCTTCTGATGGAGCCATAGTGGCCTCTTACTATTCTTCCTATCTTTCCTTTGTGTTGGGATAGTTTGCTGTTGTGACTTTAATATTGCCTTTGAGAAACTACCAGATTTCCTGAATTCCTTTTTCCCTAAGATTTTCTTCCCATAGGATCTTGCCTTCCAGCTCTTTGAGTTTGTTAACGTATGCTTTTTTGAATTCCATTGTCCTTATTTTACTGCTCTCAGACCTTCCTTTTCTTATAATCATGAAATCTGTTGTGATAGTATTTGTGTATAAGAATGTCTAATAACATTTTCCACCAGTATTGAATTGCATTGTATGCCTGTGTGACGTTGTGCAGTCTATATGGTTTTATAAAAACTTGATAATAAGTCAATATAATGTAACTGAGATCGTTTTAGAGAAAATACGGTAATAAGTGAATGTAACGTAACTGGGATATGCTTCATGCAAAAGGTCTCTTGTAAGGTATCATTACAAAGCTTATAATCTACTGAGTATGATCATCTGATTTGTATAAATGTACCACTCTTATATCTAAAACTAGAAATATAAAATGTAACTCTGAGGGCCTATTGTAATTGTGTAAAGTGTGGACCATTAATGATGGTTTGGAATCTTGATGACTCCCATTGTCTGCAGATGGCTGTATTTACCTGTGAGTCTTCCTGTATATGTGTGTGCTGGCAAGTGAGTAATGAAGTCTTGCAGTGACATGTGATCATGTCACCTGAACTGGAATCCATCTTTAACCTGGTGCTTTTCCAGTGAGGGGGGGTGGAAACCCAGAGAGACAAAGAGTTCCCGCCTTATGCAAAAGATATATAAAGGGGGGAAGAGAACAGAGAGGGAGAGGAGCCATCATGAAGAATCCCCTAGCTACCACCTGAGCTGCAACAAGAGCTGTACCAAGGGAAAGAATTGTGCCCAGGCCTGGAAGGTGTCCAGTCTGAGAAAAAACTTACTGAAGCATCTCTGAGGGTGAGATTATCTTATTCAGTTTGATTAGGCATAGATTTGCGCATTTTTTTTTATTTTGCTTGGTGACTTACTTTGTTCTGTCTGTTACTACTTTGAACCACTTAAATCCTACTGTCTGTATTTAATAAAATCACTTCCTATTTAGTAATTCACTCTGAGTATGTATTAATACCTGGGGGAGCAAACAACTGTGCATCTCTCTATCAGTGTTATAGAGGGCGAACAATTTATGAGTTTGCCCTGCATAAGCTTTATGCAGGGTAAAACGGATTTATCTAGGTTTAGACCCCATTGGGAGTTGGGCATCTGAGTGCTAAAGACAAGCACACTACTGTGAGCTGTTTTCAGGTAAACTTGCAGCTTTGGGACAGGAGATTCAGATCCTGGATCTGTGTCTGGAGCCAGACGGGAGTGGCTGGTCTCAGCAAGACAGGGTGCTGGAGTCCTGAGCTGGCAGGGAAAACAGAAGCAGGGGTAGTCTTTGCACATCTGGTGGCAGCTCCCAGGGGGTTTCTGTGATCCAACCCGTCACAGCCTGTAACTTTAAAAGTTAAAAGAAGGGTTTTTTTAAAGAAAAAACAACCCGGTAATTGACAGAATTCAGTGAAAGAGATACAGGAAAATATGGTTATTGTGCCTCTTTAAAATACAGGAATGCACATTTCTCTATAAAACTGTGCTATGAAGATGAGCAAAACAAACATGGAAAGAAAGAAGCCCTCAACAATTGATATATTTATATAATAAAAACAATTTAATGGGACCAGTTATACCCTCAGTTACAAAGCTGCAAGTCTGCAATTCCAATGGAATTGTGGTTTTTTTTTTTCTGTCTCATAGGCTTACACCTGGATAAACTGACAGAAGAACAGGATCCTTTGTATTTAGATGTCATTTAGTGTAAAACAGCCAGTGACATAAAAAACTGTGATTGGGATTTTTAAAACTACCTAAGGGATATCCTGACATAATTGAGAGTAAGGAAAATTAGTATTTGGTCAACATTTATTATTAAGTGAGAGATATGAGGCCAGATTCTTAGCTGGTGAAAACTGGTGTCACTGCTAAATGCTACATCAATTTACACCAGTCCTGAATTTGGTCCATTATATTTTCTGCACTGTTAGGTTTTATTTTAAGCAGGATTATTATGGACCCCTATTGATTTTCTGGTTACTGAACCATAGTGTGCAGAACGAATTCAAGAAGCTTGTATTTCAGCAGGTAACACTGTTTTATGCTGGACCTGCTAAAAGCTTTGCTATTGTGAAAGTGAAATTGTAAATTTTAGGTGTTCATGGAACTGTGTTCTACCCACCATGACTCAATAAAATGGAATGCACAATCTTAGATATTCTGCAGCCCTGAGAATGAAATGACATTTGTGCAGGCAAGGGAATCAGAGAGAGAGAGAGAGACTATAAATATCATCCAATTAGGAAGATGCTTTTGATTGAACTTTGCAAATATTATTTTCTTTGAGTTCTGTGGGTGAAGGGAGGAGGCTAGAACAAAAATGTTTTTGTTTAGTTTTTAACTGCTCTTCCCCCTGCACAGAGAAACATCATTGAACTCATCTATTTTAAACGGAACCTGATGACAGGAGAAAACATTCTCGTTAGGGAACAATAAATAAGATCCTCTACACCCCAAATCTTTGCTTATTCCTACAGTCAAAGAGTTTTAATATTTAATTAAAATCATTTACACCCTTTTTAAATTTTCACCTGGCTCTGCACTTCTGAGTTTTGGATTGGATCAAAAATGGAAAAGCAGAAATACTGTGGAATTTCCAGCCTAACCAGAATCAGGAAGTACAAAAAATATGATGAAGAAGCCCTAGCCCATAGGAATTTTATGCCAACATTTGCAGAATCAAGAAGTCTAAAAAGTTGGGATATGCTTATTTTTTCCCCAAACCAAATCTTTACTCTGAATGGAGCTTTTGGGGCTCACTAATCAATACTGATAGTCATTTCTGTTTTCTCAGACTCATTTGACTCTTCATTCTATTTATTATGATAAACAGTTATCACGCCCTTACTTACAACTAATCATGTTAAAAATAAAACTAACAAAATAAACCCAGAAAGAGAAACTAAATCCCTTTCCTATATCTTTTCAAAATAATGTTCTCCCAAGAATAGTTTCCCATTACTCATTGTTTACTGTTGTATTACCTCCTCTCACAGTTTATTTTTCATAAAGTTACCTGTAAGATGCTTGAGGCAGGGACCTTGTGTTCTTAACTGAAGGTAAGAAACCAAGTTATGGTGCTAAAAATATAACAGTAATTTTGTGAGGTGTCTACGATTCAATGGGACAGATTATCTCCAGTGCCAGAACTCTCTTCTTCCTAATGTTTGGGTTTGGCTTCTATGTCAATGTCACTTCTCACTGGTTCTTGGCAGCAATATGATTCACCAGTGCCTTTCAGGTCCTTACTGGACCTTACACCAGTGTGGGATCCACATAGAAGAGTAGAGCTCCACTATGGTCTTCCCTGCCATTGATATGCCCCTTCTATCCCCAAAATGAATTGGTGGGGAGACAGAGATTCAGGGTCTGACAGCAGAAAAGATACACCATCAAGGAGTTCCACTGCACCAGAGAATTCTCTGCTGATGATTGCTGTCAGGATTATGGCCCCTCAGCACTACCTGAATTGCACAAAGGGGCTGTAATTGGCCTTGAATATCTGGCCTACAGAGTTCTAGCTGTCTTTTACAATGATTTAATAATCAGCCCACTCTGGGAATTTGCCCAGAATAAACACCACACAGTCTGAATGTAGATAACCAACACCTTATTTTTCCCATTAGTTGTTCTGGGGTTTTTATTGTATTTTTTTATTGTCAAGTTTGTAGGACAGAACAGTTCATACATTCACATTCCACCATGGAAAGTCAGTCATTGGGTAAACCTACTAATATATCATGACTGCTTGGGATTGGAAATAACATAAAATTTATGTTTATATAAAGAGTTAGAAAAATGTATTTTTTGAGATTTTGTGGCTTTGAATAAATACTTAAAGTGGTTATTCTTTCATGTCATGACTGATAAGATTGTTGAAATTAATGACTCTGCACAGTGATATTTGTGATATACAATAACCAACAAAATGTGTTATCCTGATATACAGTTCACATGTTATTTAAATTATGTTACAATAACCCTTCTTAAAAAATTAAGGGCCCATTCATTCTCTTACTGAATTCAGTGGCAACATTCTCATTGATTTCAAAATGAGTAGCTATGGTACCTCTCCCAAAACTACAGCCCAGTTAGTTCCCCATATATCTCTGAATATCTCTTCTCTCTGAACATAGATTTATCTCTCTCATGCACACACATACATGCCTATCAAAAGGAGGGAGAGCAAGAGGTTCAGACAGTTCTGCAACACTGAAGAGGCCTCTATGGAGGTCAAGGATGAAATTCTGGCTCCAGTGAAGTAAATGCCAGAACTCCCATTGACTTTAGTAGACTCATGATTTCATCAACTACATGGTTAAAGGCAGAGACAATGCAGATAAAGGGGAGAAGGGTCTTGAGGTTTCCCTTCTGGTCCCATGGAAATTCCCCAGAAAAGGTAATACAGTCTCCCTATAGAGGTCCAGCTAGAGACATCCTGTTGGAACTCCTGGTGAATCGTGGGTCCAATTGAACTGCCAAGAATCCAGGACGAGCTGTCAGCAGCCAGATTCAAGCATAGGTTCTCCATGCAGATTGACTTGACCTGCCATAGATCCCCTGAGATCAGTCAGGTTTGGGGACTGCCCTCTGGTCCATTCCATGGGGACAATCCTCTGCTACCAACAGAATAACTGGCAAAGAACTTTGTGAAAGGATCCTTGTGGCCATTTTCTTCCTTTGAACCACTTCCACCAGGATTTCATGTGGGAGGGTGCAATCCAAGGCAGTTTGCAGTGTCTTACTACCCAGTCCTTCAAATACTTACTTATGAGAATAGTCCCATTGACCTCAGTAAGGGTTTGCAGAATTGGACCTTTAAGAAGCTGACTCTGCAAGGTGCTTGGTACCCTCAGTTTTTGTTGGCTTCAATAGGAAGCAAAGGCACCCAGCACTCTCCAAGTGCTTTCAGTAGCTGACAATATGAGACCCTAATAGCAGTTAATCTCATGTTTTATTTATCATTTCATTATGAATGCAAAAGTATTCAGTTTTCAACTATATTTCTTCACTATAAGGGAACTACCTCTTTGTAGTATTCATGAACAGAACAATTTAATTTTGGATATTAAACATTTAGAAACCCTATAAACATAGTAAACAGACACTTTGCTTAAGGAGGTGGGTATTACTCATGATGTCTTGCTAGGCTTGACATATGTAGGCTTTGCTTTAAAAAATGAGAGGAAGTGAAGAGTAGTCACAGGTGGCTATGAAACAATCAGTGTTTGGCAAAGGATAACTATATAAAAGAGAGAGAGAGTGAAGAGCTCAGATCAGGCAACAGACCAAAATGGAGGACGTAATTAATAAAATAAGGAAATGAACAGGCATTCTATCTGGCATATGAAAATGTCTGATGGGCTCCATCAAAACAAAAAGATCTGAAAGAAAGCTCATCTATAATTCTTCTGAAGTTTAATGGTGTTGATTTGCTTCCATTTTTTTCTTTCTTTGTGTTTTTACTAGGGATTTAAATGTGATTTAAAAAGTTAACCATTTAAACGGTTAAAATTATATTGTTTAATCGGTTAACGGATTAAAGGGAGAGGGGCTGGAGTCAGCAGGCTGGCCCGGGGCTGGGGTTGTTCCGGCTGGCCAGTGCAGCTGGGGTCCCTCCAGCTGGCTGCCACGGGGCTGAGGTCTCTCCAGCCAGCTGGTGCAGGGCTGGGCTTGGCAGGCTGGCCCGAGGCGGGGGGTTCTCTGGCCAGCCAGCCTGGGGCTGAGGTCGGCGAGCCAGCACACTGGGCCTGCTCTGGCTGGCTGGCCCAGGGCTGGGGTCAGCCAGGCAGCCTTGGGTCTGGGGCTGCTCTGGCCATCCCAGGAGCTGGGGGTTAACAGTTACGGTGGGTTAACCAGTAAGACTAATGCTTACCGGTTAACCAGTTAATATTTTACATCCCTAGATTGTACAAAAGGCCTACTATGTGGATCAAAATATACATATCATAAGTGATTATACAATGTCAAGTAAGAAATACAGTAAGAGAAAGTATACTCAAATCTGAGGAAATGATGCTGAAATTTGAGTGGACATTTTACAAAAAAACATTAAATTAATTAACTTTAAATATGTTAGTTATCATTCTGTCTTCACTTACAATGAATATACTAACAAAGGAGTTTTACTAGCACAAAATACAAATATTTTTCTTGGATATCTAATGGTTGCTTCTAAGAGAATGAAAAATTGCATAACAAATCAACAATGTTATTTACAAATTGCAGTCTCGGCTGTTGTTGATTGGTTAGATAAATTATCCAATTAAAGAGCAGAGGCTGTACAACTTGGTTTGACTTATCAACTGATGTAAATTTTGAATATTTACAGTGAATTGTTTGTGAATGATCTTAAGTCTAAGGATCATTAACAATATATATATATATATATATATATATATAGTGAAATAATGTACAAATGATTTTTCCCACAATTTGTTTGTGGATTATTTACGTACAGAAAAAGAAGACAATTATCAAATAAATTGTTCATTAGCAATTATTCTCCCACTCTGATTGCAATGCATATTATTATACTGTTGATCACATATCTGTTTGGTTTTGTAGATCATTTGCTCATGTTGCCCCTAGCCTGAATTCCTTGCATACTCAGAAACTGAGTTAAAGTTAATGAGTGTTCAAGGAATGCAGAATCAGATCCCATGTGATCTTCCAGTGTTTACTGCAGCACTTTAGTGTGTTAATATCACCTATAAATCTGTGGGTCACCTTCTGAGAGATGGGAAAACAGCAGTAATTTCTGCCAAATTCTGCCACAAATAATCACCTTTTTTTATCACAGAACTTTGCAGTTCCAATGAGGGCTGGACTATGCCCTGCCCCGACAGATTCATAAGAGGGAGAGGGCCCCAGAAGACTCTCCCCCTTCTGTCTATATACTCTCTGGAGTGCAAGAACTGCACAAGGCTAGCCATCCCAATGAAGGCCTCTTGTGGCAAGGCTAGCCTTGCATGTTAGGGTGTCTCTATAATGCACAGCACCCTGTGTGGGGTGGTGCCAATTAGAAAACACAAGACAACCTTAAATTATCTGTAATCTTCACAATTCAAAGATGTATCTGCTTATGGTTTCATTAAACTGTCACATAAATAGTAAGAGAAATTATTTATTCTGAAAATTTAAAATAATATTAACAAATTACGTTCATGTTTGCATAGGGTTACCATTCGTCCGGATTCTGCCGGACATGTCCGGCTTTTTTGAGTTAAAAATAGCATCCGGGGGGAATTTGTAAATGTCCGGATTTCCCCCCCATGCAGAGCGTGAGCGGCTTACAGGGCAGCCGGCCGGATCGTGCCATTCGCATGGGGCTCCAGCAGCCAGAGCCCCTCCTCCACTTCCCCCTCCTCTCTCCTGTAACTTGAGACCACTCCCCTCCTCTCTCTCCCTCCCCCCCCCTGCATTCGCAGATCGCCGGCCGGCCGTTTGCCTCGGGCCTCCGGCAGTCTGGAGCTCCGACCCTGCTCCCCCCCCCCCCCCGCTGCCAAGCGCGCTGCTCTGCAGCACGGTAAGGGGGCCAGGGGGTCAGAGAAGCGGCAGGGAGGTTCTGGAGGGGGTAGTCAAGAGGCAGGGGGGAGGGTTGGATGGGTCAGGAGTTCGGGGAGGGCTGTCTGGGGTTGGGGGTGTAAGGTTTTGGGCAGTCAGAGTACAGGTGGGGGGGTCTCAGGAGGGGACAGTTAGGGGACAAGGCACAGGGAGGCTTAGGTAGGGGGTGGGGTTCTGGAGGGCAGTTAGGAGCAGGGGTCCCAGGAGGGGGCAGTCAGGGGACAGGGAGCAGAGGGGTTTAGATGGGTCAGGAGTTCGGGGGGGGGGCTGTCAGGGGGTGAGGGGGTGGATAAGGGTTGGGGCAGTCAGGGGACAGGTAGGGGTTAGGGTCCTAGGGGGCCAGTTAGGATGGGGGGAAGGTCTCAGGAGGGGGCAGTCAGGAACAAGGAGCAGGGAGGCTTAGGTAGGGGGTGGAGTCCTGGGGGGCAGTTAGGGGCAGTGGTCCCAGGAGGGGGCAGTCAGGGGACAAGGAGTAGGGGGGAGGGTTGGGGGTTCTGAGGGAGTGGAAGGGGCAGGGGGGGGGCTAGGGCAGGACGGAGGCGGGGCTAGGGCGGGGCTCCTCCCGTCCTCTTTTTTGATTGTTGAAATATGGTAACCCTATGTTTGCAAGATCCCAAAGCAATCTGCTGGTGTGCATTAAAGGTTCCCTAGTGCACCTTAATGTAGTGCTGTTTGAAACACTTAAAGTGCACCAAGGAACCTAGTGCACACTAGCAGGATCTATATCAAATAACTTGCAACATGTTAGCACACATTAGAAACCACATCCCTGTAGTGTGCATTACGACCCATCCCCTGGTGTAAATAAGCCCTTAAAATTTTTGCTGGTCCAATGGCTTGACAACAGTCTCACGTTTGTGAGATCCAATTCTACAGGTGCATTTGCCTATCCTATCCCCTAGTTGGTTGGTTAAATAACAGCACATATTAGAAATGTTGGGCTTGATTCTCTTTTGCCCTACTCATTCTGTAGTCATTTGCATTGTAGTCATTTACACCAGTGCAAACTGGGGCTACATCACTACTAGACTAGAATGATAGTATTTTACACTCCTTTTCAGAAATGATACGTAAAAAAAAGTCTCAATGGTGCTACCACTAGTTCAGCTAAGCTAGTGGATCACCAGTGTAAACAACTTCCCACTGTCAGGCCCCCTTTTACCACCATGTTAATTAAATCTGCTTTTCAATAGGAGTAACTATCATATTTTCAAAAATGAAGCCTTTTCTACATTAGGGCTGCCTCTATTGATAATACAGATTCAGGTGAACCAATTTTATCACTGATTAGGGTGACCAGATGTACTGATTTTTTAGGGAAATTCTTGATATTTGGGACTTTGTCTTATTTATATAGGTGCCTATTATCCCCTACCACCGTCCTAATTTTTCAAACTTGCTGTCTGGTCACCCTGTCACTGGTAGGATTGTTTCAGAAAAATTCCCAATGCAGACAGCCAACAGGGATAAAAATGGTTACCTTCCTACTAAAGGGGTGGAGGAATGAGGGAAAGTTATGGTGGAGGAAAGGACATGATTAGATCCATCCTAAACTTTTCATGTTAATGAACAAAGGAGATCATTTGTTCATCTTATTGAGATGGGGAGCCAATTCTTTAAATTTGAACAAGTAACAATAGGTCGTCTGAGTCTCATTGGTCCCATATAAACCAGATGGAAACAGTCCCCGGGAAATAGTCTCCATTTAAAATAGTTCATTGGCTGATGTGGAGCTGCTCATGTTCACTGGCAGAGTAGAGTATCCAAAGGTTCAAAACTTGGACAAACCAGTGTTCACTGGAATACTCAAAGGCACTTCCTATTAAAGACCATGTGTCTGATCCAAAGCCCAATGAAAGTAATGGAAGACTTTCCTTTGACTGCAGTGGTCTTTGGATCAGGCCCATAATGGTTTTCTTAAGACCAAAACGTACTGTAGGGCCGATGGGCCAGAACAAAATAAGTGTTTCTCAATCAAATCCTAATGTACCCCATATCACTACTAAAAGTGGAACAGAAAAATAGTAAGGGAAGGAAATTTAAAAAAAAGAAAAAATCCATGAAAATATGAAAACAAATCTAATAGCTGGAGAGGAACAGCATAATGGAGAAATACAGTTGGATTAGAAAAATCCTTATTGATTCCATTATCACAGTGTTTAGCTATTCTAGTGACAGTCGACCTAGAAGACAGATAGATAACATTTCCTTCTTCAAAGACAAAAATTGTCTCAAGATCCCAACAGAGATCCACTGCAACACAACAATTTAACTTTCCAAATTTCACAAATAATTTCTGTATAAATCACAGTTTAGTCTTTTTTTTTCATAGCAGAATTTGTAAATTAAGCTTCACCTTGCATTCAGAGAGAGATGGGAGAAAACAAATGTCCTTGCAATTGGATAAGCAGTTGTTAAAGACTCAAGGGGAAAAAATGAGTCCAAATGACTTGTACAATATTTCACATAGCCACGAAGAGATAAAAATAGCTCTGTCAATACATAAATACCACAAACACCATTGCAGGATAAATTGTAACACTTTTATCTATCTCTCTTTTCTCCTCCTTCTTTATAACATGGGCAATTCATAAAACCACGTCTATCTCATTGTGTGACCTTGGACAAGTCACTCAACTTCATTGTGCATAGCTTTCCTGTCAGTAAAATGAAAGGAGTAATACATATATGCCTTTGAAGTGTGCTTTGTCATAGTCCAATGAAGCATTCAGTAAAACTGTTATATATTATTAGGTATTATTTTATTAAATATTAGTTTACTTTGCAGGCCAAATTCTGCCCTTATTTACATCAGTGCAATCGGATTCCATTGCAGACACATTACTATTTTTTTTAATTCCATTAATATTGATTCTGTTTCCCAGTACATCTTTTTTATATATGCATATTGGTCAATAATATGCAGATGGGGATAACAATTATTAATTGCTCTATGCTCTTTAGAGAAGATAAATGTAAAACTTTGTTTCAGAGCTGACCTTGACTCAGTAGATCTCATTTTGATGAGATATTTCTCGTTTTTGATTGTTTACAGTTTTGATGAGTCAAGATTTTTGTCTAGTCTCTTTCCCTCCTATTCATTCTCCAGTTCTTTTAAGACATATAAATATAGTAATTGCCATATTGCATCAACCCAGTGGTTGATCTATTCCAATATCCTGTCCCTGAGAGTCGTCACCATCAGCTATTTCAGAAAAAGGTGCATGACACCTTGCAGAAAGTAGTTATGAAATAATCTGCTCACAGGAAGTTTCTTCCTTACTCCTAATGGTTAGAGGCTGACTCATTCCCTGAAGCATGGGGATTTATATCCTCTTCAAAACTCTTGGATACTTGCTATTTTAACTTTTTATTTTCTGGCTATACTGAAAGAAGGACAGGAGACACTTGATATGGATTTTATTCAGGCCACAACTTTATTGTATAGATGTCTGGGACTACATGGCAAATAAAGTGTGCAGTGTAGGCAAATCCACGTTTATTCAATTCATTACCCGGGGCTTCCAACAGCCCCCCTTCATTTTCCATCCAGGTCTCCCATCTTTACCTTACCTTACCATCCTTACCATCCACCACCCTCATAAAAGGGTTAAGGTGGGCTATAAGAACAGGGAGGGATGTTGGCTCCCTGCTGCAACAATAATAGGACTCCCCATCTCCCGTTCTGTTCCTTTATCTAGCACCTCCTTTTAAGTCCTTTACCAGGCTATTTATCTGGTCAATGAATGCTTTCCCAATGGAATACCTGCACTGGACATCCGCCCCAAACTTATAAAATAAGTTATGACATATAGCCTATCACCTTTTCTTCTTACCAGAAAAGGTCCCCACGACATCTGCTGTGGGGAAGGCAAAAAAAAACTCACTCCACTGAACCTAATCTGGTGGTAATGGAAAAGTTCCTTTCCATCCAGCATAAAAAGGAGCAACTAGCCCAATGCTCATCAGCAGGTCCTAACCTAACCTGATACAGTAACTCTTCATTTAACGTTGTCCCACTTAACGTTGTTTCAATGTTACCTCCCTCCTCAATTAGGGAACACGCTCATTTAAAGTTGTGCAATGCTCCCTTATAACGTCGTTTGGCTGCCTGCTTGTAAGATTCTGTGGAAGAGCAGCGACTTTACAAGGGAGCATTGCACAAGTTCCGATTCTCTGCCTCCTCCCCCTCCCTCCCAGTCCTTCCCCAATCTTTAGGACTTTCTGGAAGGGATGGGGAGGAGCAGGGAAGCTCTGTGTCTGCACTCCTCCCCATCCATCCTAGAAAATCCTAAGCGCCGCTAAACAGCTGTTTGGCAGCGCTTAGGACTTTCTGGGAGGGAGGGCCAGGAGTGGGAAGTGCCATGTCTCTGATCTTCCCCCTCCCTCCCAGAAAGTCCTAAGCACTGCCAAACAGCTGTTTAGCGGCGCTTAGGATTTTCTGGGATGAATGGAGAGGAGTGGAGACACGGAACTTCCCTGCTCCTCCCCCTCCCTCCCAGCACTTCGCATTTAGGACTTTCTGGGAGGGAGGGGCAGGAGCAGGGAAGCCCTGCATCTCTGCTCCTCTCCCTCCCTCCCAGACAGTCCTAAGTGCCGCCAAACAGCTGTTTGGTAGCGCTTTGGACTTTGGTGGGGGGGAATGTGGCGTGCTCCGGAGAGGAGGTGGAGTGGGGGTGGGAAGAGGTGGGCCTGGAGCGGAGCTGGGACAGGAAGAGTTGGGCCTGGAGCATTCCTGGCAAAATCCGAGCATGTTATCCAGGGAAGCTGCCACTGCTGCTGTAAAGGTGCTTCCTAGCGTCCTTGCCTACAGGGGGCTGTTCCTGTGTGGGGTAAGCCGGGGCACTTCCCAACCACAATACAATACAGTACTTTTGTCTGCCCCCAAAAAATTTCCTTGGAATCTAACCCCCGCATTTACATTAAATCTTATGGGACAATTGGATTTGTTTAACGTAGTTTCACTTAGAGTTGCATTTTTCAGGAACATAACTACAACATTAAGTGAGGAGTTACTGTATTTTCCACCTCTAGGGAGGGGAAAGCTGGTGCTGTCTTTCAATTACATTGAATGACCCTTTGTTTTTTGTGTTGTGAGACAGGTTGCGAGGAAGGATGTTGTGAATAGGTTTTATAAAACCAGCCACTGTAAGGTGGCTTTTTTTTCTGTAGTATTTTACCTTTTCCTATGAACAGTGGCCAAAGTCACATATGACATCCAGACGACCACAACTGTCTGCTCTTTTATATGGTCTTGGCAGCCTGGTCCTTTGACAACTCAGGAGCCAGTAGATGATGAAATATGACTCCACTTGAATACTTCCCTACACCAGAGATCAAGCATGTCAAATTCCATGAGACAAACAGTCCTAAGTGGATTATAGAGTGGATGCCTCAAGGCTGCTCAGGAACCTGGAGCAACGTGATGGCAGTACTATAATAATGTGCTTCTCTACAAAATGTTTCATATAAAAAATTTCTTGAACTCTATGGAATAAAATAACAAATACATCACTCTATTACCATATCATCTGTTCTCTTTTCTTCTTTTTTTTCAGGGTAAGAAGACTTGTACTTACTAACATGTCACCTTTTATAAACTGTCACAAAGTTGTTTGCTGACTTACTCTTTGGTAGCCTGATTTCCCAAAGTTGTCCAGTGATTTTTGGAAAGTTTTTCTAATTAATATATGCAGGTCATATCTCTTATTTTGTATACTTTTTTCAGAGGTGAGAGTAATTAGGTGGTGAAGGCTGATTTAATATCCTATGAAATGGAATTTACATTTTAAAAAAGCTACACTATTTGAAGTCACATTATATAAAACTAGCAAGTAATGAAAATGAGGAAAATTAACCTTCACTCAAGAGGTGTATCCTAATGAACAGTGTAATGTAGTGCTGTTTCACCATTCAATAATATCTTGGTACTGATAAAAATACTTTTCAAAATATTTCCTCTCTCACCCTTAGTCTCTCTCTTGTTTATTTAGATTGGAAGCTCATTGGGATAGGAGTATATTTACATAACAATCTTGCACACTGTTGGGCTCATCTTGGTTGGGACCTCCAGATGCTACTGTTATACAAATAATAATAACTGACACTATCTTCCCATCAGTAATTCTGTCTTTCATTCCCCCACCATCCTATGGCAAATGGGCCCTTCTGCCAGGCTTCTAAAGTGTTTCCAGATATTAGGCAATATAGTTAAAGTTAAGGGGGTCTCTTTCTTGTAGTGTATGACAGGACACAGAGGAAAACATTTCCTGCATCTGAGATTAGCAGTCTAAAAGCCATGGTATTGGCTTACTACCATAGAGAGGTAAAATAAAAGAATAGCTATTCTTCAAAATTCTTGGAAAGGCACATTTATAACCTTAATAGGTCACATTATAGGAATCCATCCAATGCCAAATCTATACATTTATTTTAGAAAATAAGTTTGTGTAGGATAATAGCTATTAATGTTAACTGAGTCAAAGAAACTGATCACCCAGAACAGCTCCCACTGAGCCAGTAGAGTCAGTTATTATGCCAAATTGACAGAGTTTGGTGGCCTGCCACACCTACCCAAACTTGCAAAAGTGATCTTTTTTGTCATTTTTAGCAGCCTCCCATGTTTCTGCACAGGAGAAGTCCCAAGGTGTTAGGACAGGGTCCATGATAGAAAGGATAAGGAAGAGAGATAAATATTGGGGGCCCCCGAGGATGTGAACTGGGGCCTGTGATGTTCAACATATTAATAAATGATCTGGAAAAGGGGGCGAACAGTGAGGAAGCAAAATTTGCAGATGATACAAAATTACTCAAGATAGTTAAGTCCAAAGCTGGATGTGAAGAGTTACAAAGGAATCTCATTAAATTGGGTGACAAAATAAAAATGTAAGAATGGCCATAATGGGTCAGACCAAAGGTCTATCTAGCCCAGTATCCTGTCTTCCAACAGTGGTCAATGTCAAGTGCTTCAGAGGGAATGAACAGAGCAGGTAATCATCAAGCAATCCCATCCTGTGTCGCCCATTCGCAGCTTCTGACAAACAGAGACTAAGGAAATTCAATGTTGATAGGGACAAATTAATGTACATTGGAAAACATAATCCCAACTATATATATATAATATGATGGGGTCTAAATTAGCTTGCTGTCACTCAAGAAAGAGATTTTGGAGTCATTGTGGATAATTCTCCGAAAACATCTGCTCAATGTTTAGCGGCAGTCAAAAAAGCTAAGAGAATGTTAGAAACCATTTGGAAAGGTATAGATAATAAAACAGAAAATATCATAATGCCACTATATGAATCCATGGTACACCCACACCTTGACTACTACATATAGTTCTGGTATCCTCATCTCAAAAAAAGATGTATTAGAATTGGAAAAGGTACAAAGAAGGTTAACAGGAGTGATTGGAGGATGAAACAGCTTCCATATGAGAAGAGTTTTAAAAGACTGGGATTGTTCATCTTAGTAAAGAGATGACTAATGAGGGATATGATAGAGGCCTATACAATCATGAATGTTATGGAGAAAGTGAAAGATATTTACCCCTCCAATAATACAAGAACTAGGGGTCACCCAATGAAATTAATAGCAGGTTTAAAACAAACAAAAGGAAGTACTTCTTCACACAACACACAGTCAACCTTTGGAACCCATTGCCATGGGATATGGTGAAGGCCAAAGGTATAACTGGGTCCAAAAAAGAACTAGGTAAATTAATTGAAGATGGGTCCACCAATGGCAATTAGCCAAGATGGTCAGGGATACAACCCTCTGCCCTAGGTGTCCCTAAGCTTCCAACTGCCAGAAGCATTTGCCGCTGGCCACTGTCAGAGACAGGATACTGGACTAGGTGGACCATTGGCCTGCCCAGTATGGCCATTCTGATGTTCTTCTGATCCTTGTAGATATGATTAATCCTTAATCCAGTTAGGCCAGGGTCCAGAGTGCTGCAACTGTGAAAGGGGAAAGACACATGGGGAGAGACAGCCAGATGAAAGAGATATAGTGATACTGTGTAGCAAGAGGATGCAGACACAAGGTGAGGAGCGGGGAAGAAATAAGTGATAGTGGTATTGGTAGGAGAGACACGGAACAGGGGGAATGTATGGATATTAGTTGGAATAAAGAAGAAGGGTGGGAAAGGGGAGAAAAGGAAGCAGTGTAAAAGTGAGTGGAAAGGTGGAAGAGAATAATATAAAGAAGTGAGAGATGATATGAAGATAAAGAAAGAAGACAGAAGTGGGAGATGGAAGGAAAGAAAGAGAAGGGAAGGAAGAAAATGGAAAAATAGACAAAGGTAGGAAAGTACACTCAAAACTTTGATTGTAACCTTTTAAATGTAATTATGTTTATACATTTTATTGTAGGGCATATTCCTCTTCTGAGAAAGAAGATGAATTGTTTGCAGGACAGAAGAGGGAAAATTGGACTGAGAGTGAATTTGGTGAGAAAGAGAATTTACCAGTACCAGCCCACAAATGTTTATATCTGTTTTTACTTCTATTATAGTAATGTCTTAGTGCCCCAACCAAGATCAGAGCCAATTGTGCAAAACACTGTTCAAGCACATGGTAAAAGATAGTCCTTGCCTTAAGAGTTTGCAATATAAATAGTCAAGAGGAACAAATGCTGGGAGATAGGAAAAGTTATTATCTCAATTTTATAGATGTGGGAACAACAATACAGAAATTAAATGAGAATTGAAAGCAAACTTCCTGAGACCAGGCCAGTGCTTTATCCATATGACCATCCTTCCTCTGAAAATAGAAAGCTACTATTCTTCTAGTCCCTTCTTTTCTCTATTCCCCATTCATCTTAACAGTGACTCCTTGTACAGCTCTGCAGAGTTTGTTTTGTTAAAACATATGTTCACTGGTACATTTTTTCAGCTATTTTCACTGAAATTAGGAAAAGAAGATACATAATATGGAGCAATGGTCAAAGTTCCATGACTAAGCTTGCAACCAGGATCCATTATAATTCCTATTTTTAGTGCTTACAACTTTCACTAAGAAAACTGATTTTTGGCCTGAAAATTGCCTGACGTACTCTGAGGGCAAAGGAGAGGATTTTTCCCCCTGCAAAGTTGAATGAAAATTGTTCAAATTGTTTTAAACTTAAAGCACAGGTCATAAAAAATTACCCTGATTTGAAGTCTTGACTAGTGTCAAATGTTTAATTGGGTCCCTCTGGCTTTAAAACAGATTGTTTCTCTCATTTCAAACTTGACATTTCCTTGAAAATGACATTGCAGGCTATACTTTAAGAAATGATGATGATGATGATGATGATGGTGTAGTTCAGTTTTAGAGCACCCAAAATGGGCTGGCCATTTCACAGAAGAAATAAGAAAGCAGGGCCTGTTCAAATGAGCTTATCTTTTAAATTAGATTATAGTTTTACAAAATTATTAATGATATGGTCATAGAAAGAGAGAGAATACATGACGATGTGTTGTGACACAAAGGTTGAATGACCTGAGTTTGGGTGGCTGCATTGTTTCTGAGTAGCGAAGTTACAAGGGAGTTTTGACAGTCATCCCTAGTGAATGAAAGTAAAACCTTTACACCACACAAAGATTTACTTAGTTTCTTCCATGTATTTTACAGAAAAACATATTTTCCCTAAACATAATGGAGAGCTTTCAGTGCATCAGCCAATAAAGAAGGGGAATGTGTGAGGGAGTGCAGCCTACCCAAGCAAGGAGACAAGGGAATTATCCCTCTGATCTTAGCAGAGTTGAGGAAGGGGCCTTCACACAATTCCCCTGAATTTATCCCATGATCCTTGTGCATTAGCATCATAAGCCCAGCTGTACATGAGAAAGAAAGACAGAAACTGTAATTAATGATTTAATGATTTTGGAAACTTCTACAAATAATCTAACCATAATAATTTTATGATCTCTAAGGCCTGATATGTAGCATGCTAGGTCTAGAGGGGAAAAAAGAGCTCAAGGACTGGGGAGCTGGGAATCTTTTCTGACAAATCTGCAGAAATCCCAGGACTAAGGAACAGGTTCTGCTTGCCACAGAAATTGTCACTCTTCTGGGGAAAAAAAAAAACAACAACAACCCTGCAGCTGTACTTTTGAGTTCCACAGACAGCTAACTTCTGACAGTTCTGAATGGTTCTTTGTGAGTGTAGTCCTCTCTGTTTGATTCAAAGCTGAGATTCTGGAAAAGCTCCAGAACACATTCTCTAGTGTGGCTGCAAAGTGCTCCGAGTTTATGTTAGGAGACAGACAAGGTAGGCATATTTGAAAGTGAGCAGAGTTCAGAATTCTTCCAGAGTGTTATCTTTCTTTTTTTCCACATATGGCTGTTTAGGTCTGACTCTGCAATCCTTGTACACCCAAAACTCTGTGATTTCAGTAGGTGTTTTGAGTGTCCAAGAAATGCAGGGTCAGAGCCACAGTGAAATGATGTGCCAACTGAGTTAATTTGAGGTTTAGCTGAGGTTTCAGGAACCCAGGCACATTGTCAGACAAATCACATCCAACTGTATCATAAAATCAAAGAAGTTAGAAACAGAAAACACTGATTGTTATTATCCAGGAAATTTCCCTGCCTACAAAGAGTTGTTCTCTACAATATATCTTGTAGTGTTTTGCCAAGCCTTGGTTAAAAAGCCTCAATTGATTGGCTTAATGCCACTTCCTTTTTTGGGGAAAAGGGTAAAATTTTACAAACTATGTTTCTCATCCTAACTTTTTCCTTTCTTGATTTTACCCTATTTCCCTTGTTTATAACCTTGTACTTCTAAGAGATTTATTGTAACATGTTATCCCCCACCCCCTTCCTCTTGTTGTTATGACACTTAAAGTATTGGAGACAGTTATGTTCCTGTCACTTAGTCATCACTTAGCCAAGCTGTTCATTTAGTACAAAAATTAAGTACTCTTAATTTTTTCCATATTAATGAATTCCTCTACACTTGATCAGTTTTGTTCTCTTTCCTCAATTCCTTACAGCTCGTAGTCTAGAATTGACTGCAATATTCTAGGTGTGGTTGCACTAGAGCCCTCCAACTCTCCATTGTATTCAAATATAGTCATAAATCAAGTAGCCTGGATTTATTCTGGAAATATGAAAGTATCAAAGTACCCAGATTAACTGTACATGCTTTCATGTAGTACGTGCAGTGTACTGAAGCTGAACATACTTGTTGAAGTCATTGAGAACCAGATTCTGTCTTATTATTTCATGGGTGCAGTGTGGTATGGAAGAGTGCAAGCAGTTTTCCCTATCATTGCACAGCCCACATATGGACAAAGCAGAATTGCAGCTCCTATTCTCTGTGGACAACAGGGATTGCTCCCTCACTTCTCCCCATGGGTTTCATGGCATCTCAAAGCAGACAAAGAGGTTTTCCCTGCAAGAGGGAGTAGTAAAGGGGCAGTGGATATGCAGAGTCTATGCATCTGAGAGCTATGCCATGGAAGCATGCCTCCTGGTGCTCCCTGAGAGGTGGTTCAGCACTATACTTCACCTTATTATGAGGCTGTGTCATGATGCAGATGACAATATGCGAAAGTTGGTGTTACTGTGTAGAAATGTGCCTGACATATGTATCTGGCTATTTCGCATAAATCACTTGTGTTTAACAATGAATCCCACTTGTTTTTAATTTTGTAATTTATGACTAACATTCTACTTTGTTGTTTTTTTCTTCAGTAAAATTGTTATTTCTTTATATTGTTTGGGTAATTATGTTGGTTTCACGTAACCAAAGTAATGGACAAACCTCCTTCCAAAATTCAGACACAGAATTGATGAATTTCATGTTATTTCATGTTGTAGAACAGAGTCCAGAAATGCCCCTGAATTAAAGGGCCCCTGATTATGCTTTGGAATCTTAGACTCAGTGAACTGGCTTTGAAACAGAGAATATGTTCCAAAATGAATGACCAGTTGGGAACTTATAATGACTTACACTGCACCACATTCTGATTGCAGTTGCTTCCATAAAAATCCAAGTAACAGCTTTAAATCAATGTAATTAATTCAGATTTACCTGGCTGTAACTGAGATCAGAATCTGGCCCATTATGATGGTTTCTTCTCCACATAAAAATGAATGACTTATATATGTGTGGGTGGAATGAGAGAGAGAGAAAGAGAGAATATACTACCAGCACATTCTGCTCCTATTGAAGTGAATAGGGATTTTGTCACGATTTCAGAGAGCAAGATCAGACTGCATAAAGGTAACCATGAGCTGTTTGTTTATAGAAAAATGAAAGGGTTTTAATGATAATGGTAGCTACAAGAATTAAGTCTCAATTGTCTGTAAAGTCACAAGATTTTGTTGTTGTTGTTATTATAATATGCCAAGATTGGTGCTTCACTGTGGTAGTCACTATAGCCTTATTCAACTCTTATTCTGTTAACTAATAAGAACTACCTAACATTTCTGGAAAAGTAGATCTGTTATTTGTTTGTTTGAGCACTACAATGATTAACTTCAAAGGCATGCCAGGAATACAGGGACAGGCCCAAGAAATGGAAAGACATCTGCAAAATTATCATGATAATAATAACTGATTATCATAACTGAAATAAGTATTTGTGAATGGAAGTCAATGGAAGTTTGCATGTGAAATGGATGAAAAGGATTATATTCTCAGTCTACTAGCTAGAAGTAGGATTTATGCTGTATCTCTGAAATAACTGCATTGACTCAATATTTATGTAACTTATTCTTAGCCTTCCTATCTTTTAATGAAATTTATCTCTAATAAAATGATAGTAAACAATAACAAACAAAAATCCAGTTTCCCAGGGCTTGTTGATTACTTGCTGCACTTGTCTGGTGCATGCACAATCATTTTCTGAAGCATCCACACTGTGTCTACCAAGAAATAGATTTAATTGAACAGAATCCTCAGTGAGAAATATTCAAGATATGCTATCCATGGTAGAGGAGTATACAAGGCAGTAAATTACTTTTGTAAGGGAGTAAATGCTGAAATAAAGTGGAGGCGTGTAATAACTACAGAAATTCTTTCTTGTGAATATATTTCAGTGACATGAACTTTATGCCTACACAACCACAAAAAAAGAATGTCAGAAAAAAAATAGAAAAAAATGTTTTCCTTGTCTTGAAAGTGTTTGAAAATCTGCTCCTGCTTAATATGACTTTCCACTGATGTCACTTGAGGCATAAGGCCTCTTAGATAAGCCATTTTGCAAGAGAGAACTCAAAAGGGGAAAATTCACCCCCCCTGTGGAGGGTCCACAGACTGCCTTTTGCATTGCTTAAGCCCCATTCAATTCTAAGTGGTATGAAGACCTTACACACTGGCTTGAATTTCACCTTATGAATGATTCTTTGAGGGAGTGAAAATATGAGTTTTCACTGGAAACAACACCATGAAAAAAGGGTGAAGAAACAGCTAAATCCTGTTACACTTAGAGCAAGTCTACACTACCATGCTATATTACTGCGCTGCTGTAGCGCATCTGGTGAAGACCCGCTATGCCAATGGGAGTGTGCTCTCCTATCGGCATAATTACTCCACCTCTGCGAGAGGCGGAAGCTATGTCAGTGGGAGTGGGTCTCCCGCCAATATACCATGGTGTGGAAAGCACTTAAGTTTATGTAACTTACATTGCATGGGGGTGTCTTTTTCAAACCCCTGAGTGACATAAGTTACATCGACTTAACCAGTAGTTTAAACCAGCCCTCAGTCTCACCATGAACAGTCCCATTGAGGCTGCATGGAGTATACCACTAGTCAATGTGGTATCAGAATCTGAACCAAAGTGAGAAGAGAGTTATATGAGTGCCCTAGGATAAAACTCAAGATAACATAATTTTAAAAATAAAGGATTAATACAATGAATTCTCAAATCTGGAAATATTTAGATTATATGTAAACATAGAAATAATGTAACACAACTCTGGTTGCAAGTTAATAAAGATCAGACAGACAGAACAAAATAAATGGACGGAGACAGAATGTTCCATTTATAATACATACAATACACAAGTGATTGTTGGTTAATGATTCTGTTAATGGAAGGATTCACAAATGGGTGATTAAAGGTGTTTTTTTTATAATGAATAATATTACACATAGTATCAAGTATCAGGGGGTAGCCGTGTTAGTCTGTATCTACAAAAACAACAAGGACTCTGGTGGCACCTTAAAGACTAACAGATTTATTTGGGCATAAGCTTTCATGGGTAAAAACCTCACTTCTTCAGATGCACATAGTAAGCATTGCGTTTTTACACTATATATAGTAATACATGTTATGTTTTATCAGCTGATTCATAGAACTAAAAGAATATTTTGTGCGCACAACTGAGGGGATCCTGGAATGGTGAATAGCTAGAGGTTCTGCCTCTTTGGTCTCTAGTAAGATCAGAAGTTATTTAGAAGTGTGGCATCAGATTCCTGTAGCTAGGAATATAAAGAAAGTTTCTAAGTGACATGTAACGCTGATAAAGGCTATTTGTGACCAAAATAGAAATAGAAAATGAATTATATAAGCTAGCTCAATTTGGGTATTAGTGTACAGCAAATTATATTATAGAGTAGCCGACGGCCAGTCATAATCAATATATCATGTGGCAGTTTAGTTATTCTGAATATCAAGTCATATTTCTATATTTCATTGTCCAGACTGTTACAGAGTACTTGTATGTTTTTTGTTGCTGTGCCTTTTACTGTAACAATGAAGTCTGTCATGGCTCATCATGGCTGATATGAAGGTCAACTGTATGGAGGCATGTGTCAACTGCATTTTATAAAAAGGCAGAGTTCATAAAGACTATCCCTGAAAACTGGGAGAAAATTACATTTATCTTTTTCATATAAAAATTTAAATTATAAAGAGAGCCTCAACAGAAAACTCTGCTTACCGAACATAATATGCTGCTATAAGTGCCTTTGCTAAGGACATTTGTGTTCTGTTCAGTTGAAAAAACTAAAAAAAAATGTTTTCCCGTTATAAAATCTACGCAACATTTGGACCAGGCCATTTGGCCACAGGATACCAGATTTTTAAAGAATGATTTCATGGGCCTGATTCTATGCCACTGCAGCCAGTGGCAATCTTCTCATAAATCATGAGCTGTCAATAGTGTATGACTATATACACATCCACATCAGTTGTTGTAGGAACACATTTTTCAGTGGACAAGCAGGACAATACAAAATTTAGATTTTAAAAGTATATCTGTATAAAATAAAGTTAGGTTTTTTAAAGGAACATTGGCAGCCATTTGCCAGTATCCAGACAGATGAGATTTGTTTAACTAATTCAAGATGAAGCTCCTTTATTATTGTCTTAGCTATTTTAAAACATACTTTTTGCTAATATGGGGACAGATGTTGATAGCTTTAATCACACTGAGTGGCACCTTTCTACACAAGTAGTCCCACTGAGGTCAGCAACACTATAGGTTCTATTCAACATAAGCATATCAGAATCTGGCCTTTAGTAATCCATTTAAAGCTAGATTAGGTTACATTTACACATGCTGTGTAGTGCATTATTTTGTGAGTCTCACTGACTACTCACAAAGTAAGGTTTCATTCAATATGCATAAAGATGGCAGAATCTGGCCCTTAATAAATATGAATTGCTAAATGCTTCCAAATATTGATGTAAAAATGAAACTTCTCTTGGGTTATTATATGAACAGTGTGAAAACTTCAAAAATGTATTTTAATATTTGCTGCTCACAGTACCAGTACAAAAATAAGAGATTACATTTTTATCTGCATTCCTGTGCTGTGAAAATAATAGTTTAAATTGGAAGTAACAACTTCCACTTAAATATAGAGTGTGTGCTGGTGTCTGATAGAGCTCTATTTAGGTAAAATGCATGTGGCCTTATAGGGAATGCAAGCCCAAGAAATCCTTGTGTGCTGGCTGCGCACTGTGCTTCTTTGTTTACAGGAATAGTCACCTTAGTGTTTAAGGAGAAAGAAAAAATATTCCATTCTGCATCAGGCAGATGTGCAAGTTCTGAGGAATGGGGAGTTAATGTAACTTAGCACTGCATAGCTGCATTTTATCAAGAAGAATCATTCTGTAATAGAGTGTGCCTGCTATGTTTACAGAGCTTGAGGCTAACAGAGCTTACATAGGCTCTGTAACTCCAGTGGCAATTTTAGGCAGGACAGAGTCCATAATTTAGGTGTAGATATAATATTTATGAAGTTTCCACATTGCTGACAGCTTCGCTGAGATATTTACATTGGGGGAAAATGCTGAGATGAAGTAAGTCAGAAAGGAACATCATACTTTTTTTGAAGAAATGCTAAGAGTTGGTCTGGTTTTGTGGTTACACTACTGGAATGAGACTCTTGAGAAGTGGATTAAGTTATTCGCTTCATTAAAAACTTCTTGCGTGACATTGTTCAGCTCATTTAATTTCATTATGTTCCAGTTTCTCAGCTAAAATTTGAATAATAATGCTTCCTTTCTCAGGGCCAAATTCTGACATGCTTGCTTAATCTGAATAGCAGTTTACTTTGCAAATGGTCACGTTTATTTCAACAAAAGTGCCTGTGGAGTGAGCAAAATTCAACATGCATAAAGGTATCAGAATCTCAGCCTCAACTGTCTGAACTATTAGTGAGTCTTACTTAGTAATCTCTTGGTTGGAAATTCATGGGTTCAAATTTTTTCTCTGGGAGTTGGATTCAAACCCAGTACAGATACTGTGATGCAATAATGCTAGGGGTCAGTCTGGGGACCAAAATATAAAACTGTGCATATAATCCCCCTATACCTGATTGTGTCTCATAAAGTGATCAGCACTGAAATATTGAATAGTGTTGACACATAAATTATCAGCTCTTTAAATTGTTATTAGAGCCAAAATCACAGACATATTATTATTTCAGGTTGGTTGGCTGCAGACTCAGGAAGACATTGGTTCACATTTGGAAGGTATTCTTTACAGTCATAAGGGATACAAACTAATTTTTTGAAGTAAAAACTTAACTCTGAGAGGGCTGTCCAAACAGGAAATTCCTTGACCACTTATTACAACAGATTAGAAGAAATCCCAATGGTCTTGTCATTATATCATCTCTCAAAAAAGGAAATGTCATATCCCAATGCATATGAGTCACTACTAAGGATATAAAGACTGCTGTGTTTGCCTATACACTAGCTGCTCTGAGAGCACATTATTTATATAGCACTATGTAACATCTTGAGTATGAGTAGAATTAGAGTATAACCAAAATATTTCCAATCCTACCTGGCTGTTAGTACAAGCATGTAAGTGTCAAAAGACTGTATATTTCACTGAAGTCTGCACAATGTCTTGTGTATGAAAATTCTTGTGATATCCTATTTTTCCTGACATAATGGAGATACATACCCATAACACACACAAATTCCTTTGTATTTGTTACATGTAAATACTGAGTTAAAAGATTTCAATGTCTAGGAAACAATGTTTTTATGCCAACCTGTACAAAATATATGGTAATTCATTATAAATAACATTATGAAAAAAAAAACTTTATTCAGACATAATTTTTCTAGCAGTTTTCATTTTCTCCTGCTTTTGAAATATATAGTTATGGTATATAATAGAGGAAGAACTTCACTAGTACCTAACTGGAAAAATCTGTTATGAAATCCAGTGACTGTAATGATCACTGAATTTATGAATACGTCTTCTTTTTTAATATTGTTCTAGAGTCAGAGTCAAATAGAACTGTAAAGATTGTAAGCCAGGGTTTTGCTTATTGTTGTAATATTATGTCCCCTCCCCCTTAGCTTTTTTCTTTTCATTGTTAAGCGGTTCCTTGCGTAGGTGCATATTGGGACACCTAGTGGCAGTCACTGATGATAAGTTCCCATTCAGGAGAAGTGGAGGAGACACCAGTAGAATGACAGCCAAATGTCTCATTGAGTATGTGGAACCCACAATTTGCTTTCATTCTAAGACATTTGGTTTGTTGTGGGGTTTTTTTAACACCATGATCGTCCCAACAAATTTAAGCCAAACATTATTCTCTTTCTGTTACAACATAACGCAGTTATACGGGCTATCACAAACCAAACTGTTAAATCATATTTTGATTTTAATATGTTTACTATGTAAAGATAGTTTACATATTTCATTTATCTAAAAGACAGAACTATTAATTGAGAATCATTGTTGTCTACAGTATTTAGATAAATGTTCGCATATAATTGTTTTGTTACCACATTATTTCCTTAATTTGTAAGTATATGTTTATAATGATTCAAATTCTTATTACATTTATTTTGTAAAGAAGTTACATGTATACAGACATGTTAGCTTGACTAATGTTTCCAAAACAGTAAAGTGATCACATTATTCTATAAATTAAGGTCACTTTCCCCCAAATGTTGGCACCTGAAGTTAAGCGCCTACATTCTAAATAAAAGTGGCTTGCTTGATGTACAGTGATGAAAAGCACCAACGGAAGGTACTGAAGTCAGTGGGAGCTGTGGACACTCAGTGCCACAGAAAATGAGGCCACTTTTCTGGCAGTGCCTACAGATAGATTTAGGTATGTAATGTTAGGCACACAACTTTGAAATCTTTGACCTACATGCTTGACATTTTCTGAAAGTGTAGGATAATGACCAATATAACAGGAGACAGGAGAGATGAAAGATCAGGACTGAGACACAATGGCAGAGCTTTATAGAGAAGTTTATAATAGTATTTGCCTTGCACTGAACTCAAGCCTACTCCTTTTGAAATCAACAGAAATTGTTCAATTAATGCCAGTGGGAATAGAATTGGGCCTATTATATGTCCTATAAGCAGGGATATTTGTCATTTATTTTTATGAACTCTAGATTTACTCAAATGTTTAAAATAAAGGGGAAAACCAGCTCTAAATTAAACTAAAATTAACACAATTCTGAAACTGATTTCCCTTTTCTGCTTATAAAGTTAGCCAGACTTTTGGTGTTCTCACTCTAGCGACTTGTATTCCCAGTTTTAGTTTAAAAATTCACAATGTATCAAGATAATGAATCATCACCGACAGCATAGTCCTCATTACGTTGGTGAGAGTTTCACCTGACTAAGGACTGCAAAACTGAGACTTATATTGCTGTTCATGCAAATTATGATAAATATTACAAAAAATCTTACTGAGTTCAAATAAAAGTGCTTAATTCAAAATGGAGTGCTAATCAAAATGAGGTAATAATGAATGGAACACTCAGATGCTGTCACTCTACATTAATAACAATTTCGAACACATTTGTTCTGCTAAAATACTCCAGCAATCTAACATATTGAAAAGGTTTCAGTAAGAACTGTGAGGAAGAGTTTCCATTCATTGTAGTTGCTTCAAATACTCTCAATAGCACAGAACCATTAGACTGTAGTACTTTTACTGTACTCATTTTTTTGGAGATATCCCATCTCCTAGAACTGAAAGGGACCTTGAAAGGTCAAGTCCTGCCCCCTACCTTCTCTAGGAAGGACCAAGTACTGATTTTGCCCCAGATCCCTAAGTAGCCCCCTCAAGGATTGAACTCACAATCCTGGGTTTAGTAAGCCAATGCTCAAACCACTGAGCTATCCCTTTCATTTGAACATTATTTTTTGTAAGCACTGTTTTGGTTTTATGGAATGTTGACTTCTTCAAAATGATTTGGTTGACAGATTTAACCTCTGTAATGTCTAGCTTTTGAGGTTATTCAAAACATTTTCCTCTCATATAGAAAAAAATGTATGTGTGTTTATGAGAGAGATATACATACAATGCATGATAATATGGTGCAGTATAAAAAATGTACCAGCATGACTTTGGGATCACAACATTCCTCAGAAATGGTGAAGTCACAAGAAAGTTATGTAGGCCATTCCAAATTAGTGTCTATAAAATATGTATACCTCACCATGCAATTATGTACTCTCTAAATACTACATGCAATGTTGGGAATATTTTAGAGGATTTATTTATTTTTATCCCTCCATCTATGAAACCATCTAATCGAAAGCCAAACAAAGTAATTCAAAGACTTCCTTTGACTTCAATAGGCGTTGGACTAGATCATATGTCTCACTGTACAGGGCACATAAGGAGTTATAAACACTTGTCTATATTGTCTATACCTAGAAATGTCATGATTGTAATCTTTGATCCCATTTGGCACTAAAAACGAGTACTTGGTCCCACTGAGAAGCTGAGATTCTTTCCAAAACTATATTTCTTCTGTTTCTAGCCCTACAAGGTCACAGGAAATGTTAGATTTCAATACCTAATGGAACAAACCGGTTTATGTAGAGAAAGCTAACCGGAGTCCAGGACCAGATCTTGTTCATTCTCGGCTTTAGGCAATACAATTTGCTGGTAAAAATTCCACATCTGGAAAGAAGAGGATACATCTGTGGGCTAGGTTGATGTTTAAAAGGTGTTTCTTTGAAACTTTTCAAGGGGTTAGAATGTTAAAATAAATTCCAAGGGATGATATACCGCCAGTGGGCAGAGAGCAAGTGGGACAGTCAAAGGTGCATGATAAATTTATTGATCATTAGTCTTGACTTCTCAGTTAAGGTAGCATTTATTTTTTTCACTTAAAACTGGAATTTCGTCTGAATTTAGTTTTTCACTTAAAGAGGGAATTCAGTCTCACGGAGGTCTCCAATTTATATTATGAGTATGACTATACATTATATACATGTTTTATGTACTATACACTGCTTGTGCATATGTATAATTTAAATATATATGCAAATATATTTTCGCTTGTTTTGAGATCATTCAAAACCCCAATTGCCCTGCAAAATAAATACCTGGAGCTAAACTTAAACATGATCCACTATGATAGCTTGAAAGCAAAGTGAAGGAGCTTCTTTTTATTTATTGAAAACGAGATTGCACGTGAACTACAATTCTCCCAACTGGCAATAAAGGGGAAAGCAATCAGCAACACGGTGTGTAGTTTGTCTCTTCAAATTACCAATCCTTGAATCGCTGGCATATTATTTCCTCCCCTCCCTCCTTCAGTTCTGGGGCTGGCTGCAAAGTCTTACGCTTGTGCTATGTTCGGGACATATTCTGCAAGGCTGATTCCCATGCCCACAAATAATATCTAGAAGCTGTTTTGGCTCATTCCGCGGCATTCCAGGAGAAAGCCGATCTGCCGCCCTGCACTGCCATCTATTGGCCACGGGGCCTCACTGCTCTGCCTTCCCCCAGCTCCACCATGTCTGCCGCAGCTTTGCTAAACCGGCAGCTCCACAATGAGCAAGTGTCGGAGCCCCGGCCCCATGGCTCTTGCCATTGAAATGGCTTAGAGGGCAGAATCACCCGCACTCACACAGCGCCTCGTGCCCGAGGCAGACAGGGCCCTTCTCTGCGGCAGGTCGGCGCGCGCGTGCCCCCACCTGCCTTTTGCTGGGGGCAGGAGGGCGAGGGGGGATTCTCCTGATCTTAAGGACGGCGCCTAGCAGCCCGTCCGCTGCCCCAACTCCCTCGCTGCCTTCTAAAGAAGCGGATGCAGCGGAGGCTGCCAGACACCACGCAGGAGAAGCAGCTACAGCAGCCTGAGCTCGGTCCGCGGCGGAGACTCTGCAGGAGGCAGCCGCGGGGGCCAGGCTCCCCGCTCTCCCCCGCTGCACACTACCATGTTCGGCGCGCACCGCCAGAAGAAGAAGGGGAAGATTAAACCCAGGCGCGCGGCGCCGCGCATCCTCCCCTGCCAGTCTGGGTCTCAGCCGGCCCGGCGGTGGGGGCCGGCCGGCGGACAATGGTGTGAGGCGGGGGAGCAAATCAGGAGGCTGGGTCTCGGCTGGGCGGAGGGGAGGAGGGGGAGGCTGAGCTGGAAGCTGCTGCGGAGCGGGGAGAAAGTTGTGCCTCTCCGTGGGAAGGGGGAGCGCGGGGAGTGCGCGCCGGGGGCAGGCGCGGTAGCTTGTTGTATCGGCATGTGAGTCCCTGTGTGGCGCCCTGCGGAGCTGACTGCCCCGCAGCCTGGCAGCGAGAGGCGGAAAGGGAACAGCCTCCTGGTCCCTCAGTTAACCCCCAGTGTACAGCCATTCCCCCATCTTCCTCCTACCCTCCCTCTTTGTGCGCCCCTCACCCCCCTTCCTCTCCTCCCTGAGTCCCCCTCTCCCCTCCCCTGGCTCCGCTCTCTAGACCCTCCACTTGCCCGCCTCTCTCCTCCGTTCCCCGCCCCCCCACTCTCCACCCCCCCTCACTCCCTCTCTCTTGTTCGCCCCTCCCTCCCGCCGCCCCCTCCCCCCCACTCTCTGGTCGCAGGGAGAGCGCTGAGAGCAGCTTCGGGAGCCAGCCCTTGGCACCGCCGCCGCCGCCGCGCTCGATGTGTGTGTGCCGCGGGGGCTCGGCGCAGCCTGGGCGGGGGGCGCCGTGTGCGTGCGTTCCTTCTCCAACCTTCCCGTCTGTAAGCCCCGCCGCCGCTCTCCTTCGCCCGGGCGGCTCGCACGCAGCGCACACCCCAAACAGGCATCTGTATGGGTTGCAACAATGCTTGGGCCCTGGAGATTTCAGGCTCAGTAAGTATCGGGGTTGACTCCCCCCCTTCCTGTCTGTGTCTTTTTGTGGCTTCCCAATCGCCCCCCTCCTCCGCAACTCCTCCCCTTCCCCCCTTTGGAACAGGATTTCTCCCGACTCGGGGTGCTGCTCAGTTAGGTGGCGGTGTCCGGCGGCTGCTGCTGCTGCTGCTGTCGGCGGTACTGAAAACTGCCTAGAGCCGGCCGTGCAGTGCGGCGAGCTAGGGTTTGAACTCTTTGGGGGGAAAGCAATACACCCCCCGCAAACCGTGACCCTCCACCGAGATCTGGCAAGGAGCGGCGCACAGCCATCACAGACGGGCTTCTCAGGCAGGATTGCAGCCTTGTATTGCACAGATTCAACTTTATTTTCTTGATCTCCACCCCCGTCGTTTTCTTGAAGGAGGAAGGGGGGAGGGGAAACTGTATTTATCTCCTTTACTAATCATAACTGAATTAAAGTTGCAAAATGCCCGGGAGTTTGATACTATACTGCCCGGGCACGTTTCGCAATGGCTTTTTTTCTTGTTTGGTTTGGTTTGGTTTGAAGATCAGGCGATTAATGGATGAATAGATCTGATCGGGCTGAGAAAGAATTTGCAAGGTAAATGCGATAACTAGAAAGATTGATGCAGCTTTGATGCAGTGAAGCCGTTTATCTTCAGTAATTTCGATCCGGTAGACGTTTGGTCGAAATTGTATATTTATATCTAGATATATATCTATATTCGCCAAGACGTCCGATTCCCTGCTGCTTCCCTCCCTATGCTGCAAGTGCTAGATTTCAGCGTTGAACTCGCTGCCACAAGAGATGTCTTGCAGTAATGAGACTTATTTTTAGGGTGCGTTTCTCCAAGCGAGTGTTGCCGTGAGGAGTGACGCTCAGAGAAGGTTGACCGTAGAAAATGCAGTCTCAATGACTTATTAGTCTCCCCCCCACTCCCAGACACACACAGATGTACATATTCTGGCTCTTAATATTATTTTTAGACAAGTAGAAGTAGGAGAAAGCTGCAAGGAGACAGACTGCAAGAGAGAAAGAAAATCGGATTTGTTTCCTGCTAGATAAAATTCGGGTATTAAATCACTGACGTAGGTCAATGGTAGGATTTTTTTTTCCCCGTTGGCTTTCAATCAGCTCGGGTGTCTTCGCCCCTAAAGGATGAAGAGCACTGACAGCCATCCTTGCTTATAATCAGTTTCTCCAATGCTTGGAGTGTTGGCGATGATATATTTCCATGAGACCTAGTTAGATCTCTCCGCTTCTATTAGGCTAGTTTTACAAAAAAACATTGGGAATAAACAGTATGCCAGTTATGGCTGAGCCTGCGAAGGTGATCTTCATGTTTTATATATTTTTTCACAAATTTTGGGTGAGTGGCTCAAACGTCCCCTTTAATTCTCTCTCGCGCTCGCTGTACGTGTGTTCATAAATATCAACCGAGTAAGGTTACTTATGTGAGTGGAGATGCAAAACATGAATACTGTTACTAAAGAGAGCTAGTAAGTGCATTCAGTTACACGGTGGATGTAACTCATTGCAGTGCTGGAGAAGTCCATCACAAAAGTTATGTGCTTTTTTTAAAAAAAAAATATGCATATATATACAGCCATTGACCGTTTTAGGAAAGAGGTGATTTGGGGGATCCAGCAGGATTCTATGTGTTGAATTAATGTACATATCTCACCTTTTTTCTTTGGATTTCCGACAATGGCATTTCCAGCAATGGTTAAAAATAATCACGGTAGCACCTTGGGTCTGTAAAAGTGGGGAAAGACCTTAACAGTGCGCTGTTCGCTTAAGAGGTTCTGAAAGGAAGAAAGGGGGGTGGGTAATAGGGCTGAGATGGGAAACCTCATAAAATGGTGCTTTTTACTTTTAAATTAGAACCGTGAAACCGAACTGACAGCCATTTTATGTATATTTATGGGGCTGGTCATGAAAAAAAAAAATCCGACGAAACACTGAAATGTAGCACATATGAATAGAAACAGAACGGTTTCCAGTGTGACCTTACCTTTTAAAAATACAGCAGACGTTTAACTCACTAGGAGTTGAACATTGTCCTTTCAAGCAGATTCAGTGTTATCCAGCTTTTAAAACACTTGGAATTAGAAATGACAAAATTTTATTTTGAATAGCAACCTTCTCCACCTACCCCCACACTAAAATAAATAAATGAAAACTTTGGTGCATCCGAAGAAGTGAGGTTTTTACTCACGAAAGCTTATGCCCAAATAAATCTGTTAGTCTTTAAGGTGCCACCAGACTCCTTGTTGTTTTTGTAGATACAGAGTAACACGGCTACCCCCTGATAAATGAAAACTTTGTGTCTGGTTTATATTTTAAATCTTTATGCTATTACGTTTTCTTTTCTCTTCTTGCCCTACAGGAGTTAAAATGTACGCTTGCTGCTCTACAGTAACTTTGGAACAGGACCCCAACAAAAAAATGCATATCTGGATGCTGCAGACGATAGCGGTTGCTTTAACATCGCTAGTCCTGTCGTGGGCAGAAAGCATCGAGTATTATGGGGAAATCTGCGATAAGGCGTGTCCTTGCGAGGAAAAGGACAGCATCTTAACAGTGAGCTGTGAAAACAGAGGGATCATCAGCCTTTTCGAGATCAGCCCACCAAGATTCCCTGTCTATCACCTCTTGTTATCTGGGAACCTTTTGAACAGACTCTACCCAAACCAGTTTGTTAATTACACTGGGGCTTCGATTTTGCATCTAGGGAGCAATGACATACAAGACATCGAAACGGGGGCCTTTCATGGTCTGCGGGGCTTAAGGAGGCTGCACCTGAACAATAACAAGCTGGAACTATTAAGGGATGACACTTTCCTTGGTCTGGAGAGTTTGGAGTATCTTCAAGTCGATTATAATTACATCAGCACTATTGAACCCAATGCTTTCAGCAAACTGCATTTGCTGCAGGTGCTGATCCTCAATGATAACCTCCTCTCCAGTTTGCCCAACAACCTTTTCCGTTTTGTGCCCTTAACTCACCTGGACTTGAGGGGTAACCGGCTGAAGCTGCTGCCCTACCTGGGCCTTTTGCAGCACATGGATAAAGTGGTTGAGCTGCAGCTGGAGGAGAACCCATGGAATTGCTCTTGCGAGTTGATCGCTCTGAAGGATTGGCTAGACAGTATCTCCTACTCGGCTCTGGTGGGGGACGTGGTTTGTGAAACCCCTTTCCGCTTGCACGGCCGAGACTTGGATGAAGTCTCCAAGCAGGAGCTTTGCCCTAGGAGACTCATCTCGGATTACGAAATGCGACCGCAGACACCATTGAGCACCACAGGGTATTTCCACACTACCCCGGCCTCGGTCAACTCCGTGGCCACCTCTTCCTCGGCTGTTTACAAATCCCCCTTGAAGCCCCCTAAAGGGACCCGTCAACCAAACAAGACCAGGGTGCGTCCCACCTCCCGCCTGCCCTCCAAAGACCTGGGATACAGCAATTACGGCCCCAGCATCGCCTACCAGACCAAATCCCCGGTGCCTTTGGAATGTCCCACCGCCTGCACTTGCAACCTGCAGATCTCCGACCTGGGCCTCAATGTCAATTGCCAGGAGAGGAAGATCGAAAGTATCTCCGAGCTACAGCCCAAACCCTACAACCCCAAGAAGATGTATCTGACCGAGAACTACATCGCCCTGGTGCGCAGGGCGGATTTCCTGGACGCCACCGGGCTGGATTTGTTGCACCTGGGCAACAACCGGATCTCGGTCATTCAGGACCGGGCCTTTGGGGATCTAACTAATTTGAGAAGACTCTACCTGAACGGGAACCGGATCGAGCGACTGAGCCCGGAGCTGTTCTACGGGCTGCAGAGCCTGCAGTACCTCTTCCTGCAGTACAACATCATCCGGGACATCGAGGCGGGCACCTTTGAGTCAGTCCCCAACCTCCAGCTCTTGTTTTTGAACAACAACCTGCTGAGATCTTTGCCCGCCAGCATTTTTTCCGGCCTGACTCTCTACAGGCTGAGCCTGAGGAGCAACCACTTCTCCTACCTGCCTGTGAGCGGGGTGCTGGACCAGCTGAAATCCCTGCTGCAGATCGACCTGCACGAGAACCCCTGGGATTGCACCTGCGACGTGGTGGGCATGAAGCTGTGGCTGGAGCAGCTCAACACCGGGGTGCTGGTGGACCAGGTCATCTGCGAGTCCCCCAAGAAGTTCTCCCAGAGCGACATGCGGACCATCAGGTCGGAGTTGCTGTGCCCGGACTACTCCGACATCATCGTCTCCACCCCTACCCCTTCCTCCATCCAGCTGCCGGGCGGGACCACCCTTTTCTCTTCCACCGTGCGGCTCAACAGCACGGGGGCGGCGGGGGGCGCGGCGCCCTCGGGCGGCGGGGGCGGATCCCCCTCGTCGTCGGTGCCGCTGTCGGTGCTGATCCTGAGCCTGCTGCTGGTGTTCATCATGTCGGTGTTCGTGGCGGCGGGGCTCTTCGTGCTGGTAATGAAGCGCCGGAAGAAGGGCCAGGGCGACCCGGCCAGCGCCAACAACTCCGACGTGAGCTCCTTCAACATGCAGTACAGCGTCTACGGCAGCGGCCACCACCACCACCCGGCGCCGCAGCAGCCCCGCCACCCGCGCGGCGGCGGCCCGGCCCTGCCCAAGGTGAAGACTCCCGCCGGCCACGTGTACGAGTACATCCCGCACCCGCTGGGCCACATGTGCAAGAACCCCATCTACCGCTCCCGGGAGGGCAACGCGGGCGAGGATTACAAAGACCTGCACGAGCTCAAGGTCACCTACAGCAACCACCACTTGCAGCAAGGGCCGCCGCCCCCGCCGTCCCCGGGGGAGGAGGAGCCCCTGCGGAGCCCCACTTACAGCGTCAGCACCATCGAGCCCCGGGAGGAGCTGCTCTCCCCGGTGCAAGACGCCGATCGCTTTTACAGGGGCATTTTGGAGCCCGATAAACACTCCTCATCCTCGCTGGGCACCCCCGGCAATAATCTCCCCGATTACCCCAAATTCCCCGCCGCCTACACCTACACCCCCAACTATGACCTTATGCGGCCCCATCAGTACTTGCACCCCGGGGCGGGGGACAGCAGGCTCCGGGAGACGGTGCTCTACAGCCCCCCGAGTACTGTCTATGTAGAGCCCAACAGGAACGAGTATCTGGAGTTAAAAGCAAAACTAAACGCAGAGCCGGACTACCTCGAAGTGCTGGAAAAACAGACCACATTCAGCCAGTTCTGAGAAATCCCTCCCTCCCCCCAACAACCATAGCGACTCCTCCTCCTCCTCTAGAGTATTTGTATTTAACAACCACACACAAAACAAAGAAACACAAATGCTGAACCCCCTCCCTCCCCCCTTTAACTCATTTTGTTGTAGGGTGAAGTGCCTTGGCACAGGATTTTCAGCTTCGGGGAATGATACTGAAAGGGTGTGCTGTTTCATTTTTATTTTTACAAGTAGGAAACAATCTATTGTGTAAACTGGGCACAACACTTGCTCTTGTGTGTTTGTGTGTCTGTGTGTTGGGGAGGGGGGAAAGAGGGTTTACTTAGGTTGGCTCGTGCAGGTTATAAGTACAAAAGTCATAGTCACTTTCATTTTGTTGGACAGGCGTTGCTAAATTTTATTTTCTCTTTGGTTGAAGAGTGCAGCGCACGTTTCCCCCTTTTAGCTCTGGGTGAGTCTAAATGGCTTTTAAGGAAAGATTTGCACACCCGATTTAATACAAGGTTTCCTTTTTTAAAGGATGTGTTTGTATGCTTTCTGGACTTTTGAATTAAAAAAATATATATATTATGATCTTTAAAAAAGATCACCAGAGATGTTGACAAATCATTAAAGAGGGCAGAGATATATGATCCATAACTGGTTAGTGAAAATAACTTATTGATGAACTATAAAATATTTTATTGTAGCACCTATTTTTATATGTGCATTAGCATTTCTCTTTCCTTCACTATTTTAGGGCCCAGTCTTGCAAATACTTACATACCCACGTAACTCTATTCATGAAAGTAGTCTTGGCATAGGCATCCATCCTGCAAACACTTAGGCAAATGAACAACTTTGCTCAGGTGTGTAGTCCCATAGATTTCAGTGAGTATGTAAAGTTAGCCACATGCCCAAAAGTTTGGAGGACTGGGGCCATAGTCAGTGCAACTGTTCTCATAAGTAAAGTTACATGGACATGTAATTTTTTTTTCAGGATGGGGCCCAGAGTCTATGAATTGCTCAGAAGTGTTGCACTACATGCAGAGCTTTATTTCCAAAGCTGAAGTGGTATCAGGAGGATATTTTAAATCACTAAAATTAACAGTAATTATGACCAAATTTAAAAGACAATCTAAGACAAGCAATCTGGTCAGGATAAAATAATATTGTATTGGGAACCTCCTGCTAGGGCAATTAGTCGGACTAACTAGCGAGGGACATGTGGAAATCGTTGATTTTAGCAGGAAAATTGTTTCTTTTCATTACTCAACCAAAATATAATGATTTGACTACTGTTGTAGCCAATTTCTGATTGTTTAGTCAAATGCAATTGCACTTGTACAGATCCATGTGTATACTGGCACTTTGAAAGACCAAATGATGGACTGTACACATCTCTATATAATGTCTTTACCCCTTTGGGCATCAGGCAATTAAAAGGATATCCATAAATACAGCATCACTGTAAGATGGGACAACTGGTGTCTCATATGTATCCCAGCACATGTAATTTTTTAAAAATAATTTCTGAATAAACACTTGATAACTATTTCAAATGTAAGGACATGAAGTAATGATTACCTGAAGTTCACAATATCTTGCCAAAATCAAACTTTGCTATGTGAAACTGCCTTTACTAGCAATGAAGTCTGAACGGAAAGGAACTAACAGTATAATCTGATGTGTTGTTCTTCAGGTTATTTTCAAAACACAATATATTGTAATTTATCAAGATACCTGACATGGGTCAGAACTGGACATTGCTATGTGAATCACGAACTTGCTTAAAAGTATAGTTTCATATTTACATTTTTTTCCTTTCTAAAGTCTTCATTTAAGATATGGATCAGGGTAAGTGATATTTCACATTCTTTTTTACCTTTATCTCTTAGGTTATTGTATTTGGTATTGTTTGGCCAGGATTCGCTAGTACATCTGTTTTGCAAAAGGGCTCTGTTCTGTGCTGCTTTTTCTACTTATGTAAAGTATGTGTCTTTATTTTTGTGTTAAACTGGCCTTCAGCAATTCAGGATGAATGATGTGTTGGGATGTGTACTTCCCTTCCACCATGCCTTCCACTACCCAAACAAACAAAATCAAATGTGCATGACCATACATAACTCTGGGTGGTTTGGTCAATATACTGAAATGTGGATTTTAAATGTGAACAGGAGATTCTTCTTGTTTTATTGCAAAAGCAACAACACATGGCATTATGGTGTATACTGCTCTTGATCTGCAGCATATCTCTCATTGAAGTCAATGAGAGATGTAAGTGCTGATTGAGGTCTCATTCTGCAGTTTCTATTGAGCAAAAAACTCCCTTTGAACTATTGCCAAAGCCAAAGGGCCTCATTCTCTTCTCATTTACACTGGTGTAAATTAGGAGTAATCATTAAAGTCAGCAGTTACACTGATGTTAAATGGCTACAAGTGAGAAGACAATTAAGCACATTGGCTTGCACAGTGACATGGAAGGAGATTTTCTTAGTAATGTCCAAATGATCAGGGCAATACGTGGTCCTTCAGATGTGAAACTTTTTTTCTTGTGCACCCAAAATTCAAGTTGATGGGAGTTTTGGGTGGTTTCAGTAGAAATGCAGGATCTGGTCCTTAATGTGAAAGGTACATTTTACATGGCATTCTGCCACAAAGAGGCAGCATCCACAAGTGTGTAAATGCACAGGAACAGCTTGAATTTATGAGACCTGGGTGATAGAAATGCCTGAACAGTCTTTTTATGTCAGAGTTCCTGATGCTGCTATTTCTGATGCCAGTAAATCTGCTGCCTCCATATTCTCTGCATACACTTGATATTTGAGACCAGGAAACATTCTAACAGTACACGTGCTAAAATCAGAATAATTAGTGAAATCCTCTTCAGTGCCCTACACCAACTACAAGTAGCAAAAAATTAAAATATTAGGAGAGCCATTATTGAAGAAGAAATTTAAACATAATCAATTAACCTCCAGCCGCGTAGTTTTGAAGAAGAATTCTTAAAAGACACATGAATTTTGAAAAAGATCATTTGCTCATTAAGTATCCTGAAATACAACTAAGAGGGACATTGATAACTCAGACCTTAATAGAAATGGGATTACCCATGCAGAGGCTACAATGATTAATTTTCTGAAGAAAATTATAGGTAGAAAGAGGTGACAGAATGTCTGATCACAGAGGTAGTTTTGGTTGTGGAGCAATATATTTATATGGAAAATATGACCTTTGTTTGCTAGCAGGATCAGTGAAACCATCAGTTTTGCTAGCAGGATCTGCTGAGTTAGTGCTGACCAAAGAAGTAAAAGTGTCAGAGAAAAAAATATATTAATCCTTTTATTTTTTTAAGTTGAGAATTGTTTTAATGGAGCCATTTAATTCACTTCCCCTTTTTGTCCAATTGTTGCCCTTTTTGACAAGATATGTTGAGTTTCCTGAGATGAAAGAGCCATATAGCTATACATTTTCTTTCAAAAGTTCATGTAAATCGATTATAAAAGAGAAATAAAGGCAAAAGAACCCTAATTTCTAAAATGTAAGTGCTAGAATTAACATACAGATTCTGACAATATAATATATAACATTTATTTATAAAAGCAAGTCAAAAGATTTCTTTATCTATCTTCTATATTCAGTATTTTGCCAACTGTTTAGCATACTGATGCAATGTCTTATATTCATAATTGTGCTTTTGGGACAGATTTTCTTTTTTGGGGTCCAGATTCTTTCTTTCTTTCTTTCCTTCTTTCTTTCACATTAATTTCACAACATTCACCCATGTATTTTCTAGCTGTTTTTATAAATTGTTTTGAACAGCAAACTTTGTGTTCATTTTGTCATCAATTAAACATCTGACATGAAAGATGTTTCCACTTTTATATCTATAGGACCTATTATTGCACACTTTTCTCATGTTGAACTCACATTGACTTTCATGTCAGTTGTAGCTGAGTAAAACATGTAGGATTGTGTCTAAAGACTGGTATATTTCAGTTTCATATATTTTCCATTATCTATTTATAGTACTAGATAACTGATACTCAGGAGTATTCCTTTTAGACAAAATTCTGGTACTCCTTGTCATATTGATTAGTAGTTTAATTTAATTGAAATTAAGGGTAAGGTACTGTTCAACATGAATAAGATATAAGAATCTAGCCCATATAAATACATTATAGAAAAAATAAATCTAAGAAAGCAGTAATATTTAATGTAATGTCGTGCAATATAATACTAGTATGATAAATATAGTTTTAGGTGGGTAAATACTTTATAATTATTTGTAGGTTATTACTATCATAGCTTACATACAAGTTATAAAATATAATGAGGTACACTTTCTCTCTGACATTTAAGAGTCACTTTTTGGTAATTTTATAGTATGCCATGTTAAAGATCTGTCAGAAGAAGTAGTTACTTTCAATTGAGGGAAAGTCATCATTTACTGATCAAATAATGACAGAAAGCAAAATATTGGTCCTTTAGCTGAGCAGAGTGGAGCTTAGGTGGATATGGGTATTCTGCACCCCTCAAAGAGGCTTAAATGGATTCTGACATTATCAGACCCTATCAGAGCTGGTTGCATAATTCATATGGGTCCATTGTCTGGGGCAAAGTGCACAAATCCATCCCAAGACAATTATCCATGGCATCCTGGAGGCTGGGAGATGGTACTGGGACAAGCAGGGAGTTTGATGTGAGGAGGCTGGTGCTCCTCATTTTCCTGACAGCTGGAGAGACTAAAAGAGCTCTCGGGTGAAGATAGGACCACTGGAGTGATGATTCCCCTCAAGAGCCCAGGGCAGAAATATAGTCTTCCCTTATGCCTGCACAGCTCCTAGGACATTGTCATTACTACTGGAAACAAATAACAACGTAGAGTGAGTAGTAGAAAGTGAATGACAAAGACACCCACCTTCTCATCACCACCAGCCTCGCAAAGCTGCAATTACTTGCTTTAGTTAACGTGTTTTAGAGAATACCCCCCCGCACACGCCCCACATTGTCCTCCTGCAGCAGTTCTACAAGGAACTGTAGGCCCTGCATAGAGAAGTGGAAACAAAATCCAAAGGAGGTAAATTGAGGTTGGCTTGTGAAAGGGATGAAAAGGCTGTGAGCTCATTTACATAAGGTCCTGTCCTAAACATCTCTGTACTGTGCTCCAATGAAGTGTGAGTTCTCCCGTACAGTGTGTGTCTAAGCCTCCTTCCACTCCAGCCCTGCTACCTTCAGCGTATCTGTCAATCCATCTATGTGTAACTGTGATCCATCCTAATATAAATGTGATACATCTTTGTAATTTTTATTGCTTTCATTTTACTTTTTTCGTTATTCAGATAAGTCTCAAAATAACTAGTATTGTGACAATAGTGCAAAAATGGTATAAACAGGTTTTAGAATGAATGTTTATTCTTAAAACACTGAATGGAATAGTGTCAGAAAACACAAAGACACATTTAGATAGTAGAAACCAGAAACATTTAATTAATTGGATTTCAAAGGGAATAAAGTGCAATGAATGTAGTAATTAAATGGTTATCAAATTTACTAATTAACTTACAGATAATGGGCCAAATTCTTCTCTTGGTTATACATGTGTTAGTCTAGAGCTACACCATTGACTTCAAAGGAATTATTCCAGATTTACAACAGCAGAACAGAGAGCAAAATTTGGCCTTGCATTCCTAAAATAAACCATTCTAAGCATTGCTATTTTGTAAAGGGAAGCATTTCACTACATAAAGTATGATATTCAGTTGTGGTTTTGCATAGAGCAGTATGGATGATTTGCATATATTTCCAATCTGCTGGCAAATTAACAGTATTTTAGCATTGCACTTTAAAATGTAATTTGGGTCCATATTACCCCCAACCATTTTGAAAGCAAAACTCTCAGTTGATTTCAGTGGGGAGTTCTGTTTAAATCTGGATGGAAGATAAGGCCCTTGGATACAATGAGTTATGAATTAAAAAAAAATAATTCTGTGGTCCTTACTTAGGCAAACCTACTATAGAAAAATTTCCCCCAATAGTAGTTTTGACAGTGTAAGGTCTGCAGAAAAGATCAGACCCTATGTAATATTTATTGCCATTTTGCACTTTTTATGTAGAATATATTTATATTTGTTTGAAAACTATGGAGTAGTTCAGCTTCCACTGAAACATCTTTCTATATGACAAATGGTGACCACTGCTGTAAGTCATGTGTTCCTGGGCTATTCTTCAGGAATGTCAGACTGGAGCTTTGAGAAAGGGGTGGGGGGGAGAGAAGAGGTTGATGCAGTATATTGTCTACTTGAGTATGACATGTAATAAAACATTTCCTTCTCATTCTGATTTCAACAGTCTACTTGGCTTATGAAAGTCAGGCTAACTATCTATCATGATAATTGTAACAGTACCATGAAGGGGCTTATTTTTACAATCATATTTTGGATAAGAGGGATAGCATCAGATCACCACTGTTTCATCTATTTTTTTTTAGAGATACATTTACCACCAGTATATCAAATGTGAAGTAAATATAATTTTTGGCCAAGCTGATTTTTTTTTCCCAAAAAAGAATAATATAGCAACTGTTTCCAGTTAAGAGGATGAAAGTTTAATACAAATGTACTCATATCTTCATCCCATCTACCATCAATGTGATTGTAAAAGTAAAGCCATACATGTCATATAAAAGAAATTAGACATATTGTTTTCATAAAGACTTAGTAAATCAATGTAGGCTATGCTAATGAGTGAATATGGTGTGTTCTTACTATCAAATGCAGTTTCATTGGCAATTAAAGCCTGTAGGATTAGGCCTAATGTGCTTTCAGTTCTTATGTAAGCTTTTAGGCTGGGCAAAAGTCCCTACCCCACCACCCCACTGCAAGGCAGAGGACCCGAGCCTCCCCCTCCAGTCTGGTAGATGGAAAAGGGGGGAGGCCAGGGCTCAGCGAGACTCACTTTAATGGTAAAAGAGCCAATTGTGGCCCGTGAGTCACAGTTTGGCGACCCCTAGTGTAGCATGTGGGCAGATTGTTGTATCTACACAGTGTCCCACTGAAGTTAATGTAATCCTATGGACCTTATCTTTGAAAAACTCTTGCTGATGTTAATGAGAGGTTTGGGTACACACAGAATGTAAGATCAGGTCCAAAGCAAAATGACAGCTTTCCTGAATATGTATGTCAGTATTAGGCTCAAGGTCTGATTCATTAGCTACATCTTAAAATAAGGTATTTACATTTGAAGAAGTACATTTGAAAATATTTACATATAGTCACAATGACCCAGATTCAGCTCTACTGTAAAATATCTTACAAATCAGTTTTGACCAAAGAATCTAACAGATTATAATAATACTATAATGTACTTAAAATACATTAATCATAATTAATTTAACTAAAACCGTACTAAAACAAATCAGTCATTTTAAGGGACCATATTAGGTGGACAGTACATATTAATTTAGTTGTAGACCTTTTGCAATTTTTAATAACTTGTACTCAGTTATATGATAATCTCTGGATGGCAAAAATTGCTTTCTTTGTACTGTGCTGCTATCCAGTAACATATTTCAGCTTTAGTTACAATCACAGTGCAGCTTATGGTACTAATGACAATTACTCCATACTCTAGAACATTAACAGCTCATAAAGCAAGGTTGATTACTATGACCACACTTTTTAGATGAGATTCAATTTTCTCATTGTGAATTTCATTTTAAATATATAAAATTAAAATCATAAATATAATTTCAGGTTGGCAGTGCATTCTGTTAAATTTGATGTGGCAGTACCTTGACCAAAAAGAAGTATTAATATTAATTCAACTTTAAAAAGTTCTTGCATAGGTTTATAAGCCATTCAGAGCTATTTATCAGCCATATGCTTTATGGTTGCATAAGGGGGATGCAAAGTTAGCTAGATTTTACTTGATTATATCTAGCAAATTTCAATATGTACATTGCAATTCATTTAAATTTGGGTTGAGTTTCACATTATTCTTAAAATACTTATACACACATGTAATGTAACAGATCTATTTAAATAAAAATGTTATTTTGTTACATACCATAGCAACTTTCTTAAATTTAAAGTAAATAAGATGAAAGAACATGAGCCATACATAGTATTTACTTTAGGTGAACATTTATTTCTTTTGGAGTCTAGTGTCCCTTTGAAATGTACATTTAACTTTAATGAGGGTTATTCAGGTGTATTACAGGGAAAATGGACCATAGGGTGAAATTGTGATTTCTCTGAGGTCAATAGCAAACTTCCATTGACTTCAGCGGGGCCAGGATTTCACCTATAATGGTTTTGATCAAACTGTATTCTGACAGTCCCATCTTTAACATAGATTATTTTGTCTTCCCTGGTGGGTCTTTTTTTCAATATCATTCCATATGGATACTGCTTGTCAAATTATAGTATATAGTGCAAAAGAAAACCACAAAACAACACCTTATAATATAATGAACCTGAATGTTTCTAGAGGTTGCTTTATTTCCCTTTGTCTCTTTTTTCTGTCAAAACAAATCAGCCTTGGTCTTTTTTAACTGAAGTTCAATTATGTCTAAATTTAGTATGTAATGTAATCAATATTGATTTTGGTTAAAATATTCAAATATTGTGAGCCAGTGGTCATGCAAAGATTTAGAAGTGCTCTATAACATGTATTTTTGAAAATAATCATCTAGTTCCGTAGAGTGGAGATAACAGATGTGTTCTGTTATTTTTGTGTTTTTCTTTCTCATGAATCACAGTGATTGCTTTTATTTTTATATATAAACCTTTTTTAATATGCTGCCTGATTAACATACAGTATCTATTATTTGCAGAAGGCTGTTAACCTAATGTTCTTAGAAAAAAAATGTGGACCAATACTGCATCCTTTCGTTAGGCCCTGATGCTGATCTGATCCATGTAGGTAGACTTGTGCTTGCACATAGCAACATTGATTTTAATGGCGCTCTGCCTGTGCCCTTACAGATTGGATTGTGACATCGAGCAAAATCCTCTTTGAAGTCAATGGGAGTTTTGTTTTAGGACTTGTCTAGGGTAGGGAAATAGCCATAGTTGTAGTTACAACAGTGATGTAGTTACTAGTGCAGATCCCTAATGTAGATACACTACACCACTGAAGAATGAGGCTTTTGCTTACGCAACTTACCTCAAAAATTAGTTGAAGCACTGTCTTACACTAGTGCAAAGCAAGCACACTGGTGTTTTGCACCAAGGTAACTACAATATTAAAAGACAATCCCTATAGACAAGGCCCTAATAAGGATTGTAGGATTGTGTCCAAAATATTCCTTTACAACTGTTTGACATGACAAATAATAGTTGCTTGTAAAATAGATGAACAAGTACAGTACCTAAAGGATCAGTAAAACCTACTGGGTCCGTTGTGCAATATCTTACTCTGAGTTTAAAATGATGGTAGTCTTTACTAATGTGCATTTATACACATCAAATCTTCCATAAAATATAAAAAAGAAATGTTTTTCTAAGATAAATGAAATTGTTAAACTTTCCAGAAACATGTTTCCACAAATATTAGGAATAGCTAAAGTAACATTTCTAAATTTGTTTGTACTGGCTAATTATGTTTTGTCAATGTAATAGTTTATATACTGAATGTGTTCTATAATTTTTCCAATGACTCTCAGGAGTTTTCTGAAGATGTACAGTTTTTTATTAGGTGTGATTTCAGGATCGAGGATGTTATTATGGAGAAAAGGGAAGTGTTTATTTTCCTCCAAGTTTAATATATCATATAATCTCAAATGAATTGTGGAATTATCTGGAAAAAGGTACAGTATGTATATCTCATACCTCATTTATCATTTGAATGTTTGAAAATGAGTCACTTCCATCTCTATTCATCATCAGCATAATGTGAGAGTTCCTAATTTCAGCATTGACTGAAACTTCATAATTTTAGTTTGTAGTTGTCTAATGAAATCCTTTCCCTCTCCATATTGCATTATATTTCTTAGCTGACCTTATCTCCTAGTCTCAGTGACAGTATAAGGCCAAACTCCTGACCACTTAATTAATCATTATAGTTCATTTTTACCTCAAATACAATGGTAAGATAATTTATCATAGCAATGAAAAAAAAAAAAGTCCAGTCCTAGGCCCCAGTCCTGCAACTTCTTATGTATATAGCTCTCTTTATGTTAGTAATCTCATTGGACTCAATGGGACTACTTCTGTGAGTAAAGTTATGTGGTGTTTGCAGGATCCAGCCAAAATACGGGGACTGCACTTACAGTGCTGAGTTACTCCTTTGTCTGATCTCCAATTTGCTACTTTGGGAACTGTGCCCCACTAAAGACTGCAGGATTAGGCCTATTATAATTAAGTTTTATGCTTCCCTGATGAAGAAGAGAAGAATCTTGTACAATGTCAAAAAGGTTTTCATGGTAGCATAATAGAATTTTCCGTTTGTACTCATTCAGACAATGTACAATTAGGTTTTATACAGAGAGAAAAGTGGTGTAGGCTAGTGAAATGATCACAAAGGTGACCAGCAAGATGGCCTGAGTTTGAATTCTGCTTTAGTTACAGTAGGGGATGCTTTTGTTTTTTTGTCTTAATGCACTTGTCTGCTAATTGGGGCTGATGATGATAACAATTATCCAGCTTCCCCTTATGGGTATTGTAAGTATTAATTAATTAGGCAATGTCTATGCAGTGTTTTGAATGTACAAATCACTGCAAAAGGCTAAACATAAATAGGGCTCAAAACTGCTTCTTTACATAGGTAGCACTCCCATCAAAGTCAGTGACTTATGTATTTATTTATTTATTTAATATTATTTTTAATGCATAGTAGACTTGGCAAAATTCATTTATATATGTATAATTTAGACATGATATTGATGCTTATTTTATGGATTACATTTTTTATTAGTTCAAATGTTCACATTTGTGCAAAATTATGGGTTTTTAAGCATTCTTTTTTAATTTTATTTATTTAAATTTTCACAGTTGTATGGAATTATGGTGGCGTCAGACAATGGTGGAGGTCAGACAATAAATATTTAATGATTGTAGACATTGAGATTCAAATAGTTAAAGCTTTATAACCATTCAAATACAAATTGTCAACATCACATGTCAAAATATACAAAGTAAATTCCCTGAAGTCAAACTCTATTAAGTTATCAAACAATATTTTTCTTATGTTGCCTATATGTAAATTTTGATTATTATCAATGGAAATATCTGTTAGTCAGTTTGTGTGTATACAGAGACATCGACATTTAGTGATATTTACCAATAAAAATCTAATCCTTCCAAATCTTTGTATAGGGACCGCAAGATCTGAATGAAGTACAGTTAGACACCACATTTTTCCAACTTTGGTGCCTGAAGATAGGCTTCTAAATCCACATTTAGGCACCTAAATAAGAATGTTTGATTTCTAAAGATGATGAATATCTGCAGCTCCCATGGATTTCACTGCAAAAAATGACACATTGGACTTTAACAGTTCTTTAATTTTTAGTCATCTCCAGTTATTATTAATAACATAGATAAAGAAATGTGTTTGTATAAAAATATGATTTTTAAGTTGACAGCATCCTTTATATTTGACAGAAACATCTACTTTGTAAGAGAGGTTTTCATTTGTAATGCAAATCCAAAGTCTAGCTACTTTTGGTGCTTTTAAAATCTGGCAGTCTGGAGAGAAGGGGGGGAGGTTGTTTTGGCCTATCTTATCTTTGCATAACTTTATACAAATCCATCCAGCCTCATTTATTACATGAGTATGAACATCCTGTACTTTAAAGACTGGAATTATAGTGTCATAAAAAATCACACTGACAGGAAAAATGTTAATCAGAGGTATTAAAATTGCTACAGGAAACTGAAGTATGAAATTAAGATATGGTATTCTGTGAATACAGCATACATTTTCAAGAGGGGTTTGTTGACAACTAATTCATAACAATCTGTCTTGCATACATATAACACCTTTCATCTCTTACAAAATGTATGCCTTCTCCTGCTTATTGCAGTCAACGGGAGCACTGCCTATGGAAGCAAGACTTGGCACTTAATAAGTTAATAAAAACTGCATAAGGATCACTTCACCTAACACCAAAATGCTTAACAATATACAGCAACACTATTCAACAATGTAGGATAGAAAGTGAATATTATTATATCCAGGTGATATTGCTTGATGAATTTAACTAGGCAAAATATAATTTGTTCAATGGGAATATGTAATAGATACTAGCATCAATATCCCAGCTCTTAGTTAAGACTTCCATTTTAGGATTCATCCAACACACACTATACCATAGTATTTTTACATGTACTGGAACTATTATCTCCAGCAGTTTTAATCAATTTGGTGTCACTTTCATTGTTCATCTAATATGTTTTGGACTTTAAAGTGACATACACCCAGTTTTTTGGCCTCAGGTTTACAATTTTTGCTGCTATGAGAGCTAAATAATTTCAAGTCTATCTGAAGAATGCTGGAAAAATATTTCCTAATACAATAAAACAAATTTCTCCCAACGCTGCATACTTTTTGGCTGATTACATTTCTTTGCTGCCTGAGGGACACTGAGTGTTCAAACTAGTATTTGGCACAAGCATCTATATTCCTGCATTTTACGTATTATACTATGGGTGCCAGAAGAGGCTTAGGGCAAGATTTGCATTTTTCATGCTTCGGCTGCCAGTTGCAAGCAAGCCTTATGCCATCCAATCTGATTTTTTTTAGAATTTAGGTCCTTCAATATGATTGTCTTATCACAACTACAGGAATACTAAAGGTGACCTGAAAAGGGTAGCATAAAATTGCAAAAGGGTTTATACCCTATTTTGAATCTTTATGATTCCTAAAGAGGGCCTGAAATATTTTTGTTGGAAAAAAGTCTCTTTTTTTTTAATGTTATGTTATGTTTATTACCCAAGGAAGATTTGATGGTGACAGGAGAATAAGTTAAATTATAACATCACAGCTGACAAAAGGCTGAAACTTGTGCTGCTAAGGGAGGAAAATTTTGTAGTCAGACTTTGTAAAGTACTTTGGCTGCTTGCTTGCTTTTGTTAACACTTGTTTACATCTAATGATTAATACACAGTTTTTTGGGGGGAAAGATGTTTTTGTTAAAGCTTCAGAATGTGAGAGCTCACAATAAACTGCTTTGAGAGTAATTAGCTTTGGAATAATTTATCTAGGAATCTGCTGGATTATCCATTAAATGAAGTCTTTAAATCGGGACTAGATATCTTTCTAAAATATATATGATAGCTCAAACAGAAAATTGTGGGTTTGATACAGAGATTATTGGGTGAGATCCTTTGGCCTGTGTTATGGAGGAAGTCAGACTAGATGCTCATAGTGCTGTCTTCTGGCCTTAAAATCTGATTCTGTGAAATCCCTAAGATATCCTCCAGCAAAGCCATGAAAGGTAAAACTTGTCATCCTTGATCTTTCTATGGTAAAAAATGAGCAGAGGGAAGGAAAAAAAGGCACAAATTCAATTTTCAAATAATCATTTGTAGGTCACCTTTAATAAATACACAAGAATTCCTGCTTGGAATTGAACTGCCTTTGCTCTGCTGCAACAGAATGCAAGGAGAGCAGGCCTTAAAGTTGTTTCACAGAGGAATACTGCACCCCTAGTGCATCACTGGAGCAATGCTGTGTAGCAGCTCTCTTTGAAATATGGTGTTAATGGAGGTTGTCTTCTAGGCAAGATGTTTAGGTATACACACTAAACAGCTCCCCTTATTGGGAGTATAATATTCCATAGCCTGTATTACAGCATGACTGTAGAAGCATCTGTGAAAATACTGAATCTGGGTTGAATGAACAAGTGCTCCTGTTTTTTCACCAACTTTCCTGCTAGGTCAATCTTATAGAATCTGATGAAAATTTCTTTCCCGACTATGTATTTCAGATATAATGTAGGACTTCTGATTTTTGGTTTTAACCAAATAAAATACTTCCCATACCAAAAAAAAAAAAAAAGAAGAAAAAAAGAAGAAGAAATTAATGTTTGTTCAATAAGCCCCAGAAAAAGCCCTGGAAATGGTTGTTTATATCTAAGGGCTTGTCTACACGGATCAGTAATGCGGACTATGGAGTCTGATTTCTAAAGTGCACTAATGTGTTGTGCATGAATTGTTCCATATAGACTTTGCTGGTGCACATTAAAGGTTCCCTGATGCACTTTAACATAGTGCTGTTTGAAACAGTATTATGTGAAAGTGCACTAGGGAACATTACAAAGAAATTACTCTTTATGGTATATGCAAAGAGAAAGCCCCCAAACCTTCTGATTTTTGGACATTTACATAAAACTCAAAAATTGCTAACAAATAACTGCCCAAAATGAAATTGATAAAACCCCAAAACAGAAGCCCTATATAATGCATCAAATCTACAAAATGTACAGACAGTTGTTCAGAAATATCTAAGATTAGGGACTGTATGTTTTTCTTTTTTTCTTTCAAACATGTTTACAAAACTCTAAAAAGTATATTAAGTTCATAAATATATTTTTAAAATTCCTGATTATTATGTCATGGACTTCCTTAATAGATTGCTGTTTGTAGCATCTATCAAATGGCAGAGTGAGGTATTGAAATATCTTTTTTATAAAATGAGGAAACAGACATTCATTAATTGATGACTCAGAACTGGAGGAATTTAGCAGTTGAGTCAAAAATAGGATTAGGTTTTAACCTCAGGACAGAATTACTTCCTGGGTAATGGTAATTGAATCTTATCTTTATATTTCCTTTAGTTATTTCTTGCATAATGTCTGAACTTGAATTTCTTAGTCAGGGAACAACCTCTTTGAAATCAGAGGGAGTTCTGCCTGAGTAAGGAGTGCAAATGTTACCCTTAATCCTTAAATAACTTAATTTATATAATTCTGTGCAGCAAGTGTGTGCTAATTAAAGGGCTGAGTGACTTATGCAATATGAAATTGATATGTGCAACTGGTATTACAAAAATATTATATCTGATTAGGGCCAAATCCTGCAGCCCTGGCTTAAGTGTGCCTTGCTCGGCAAAGGACTGTAGGATTTCATTCTTCAGGCCTCTGCATCATATTTGTTTACTCCATTAATAATTCTGTTGTAAGGTTTTACTGCATAGCACATACTTTTTCTTTTCTGGAAACATTTCTCCCTTTAGTTCCATGAATGATTTGTTTGTCATTAGCATACAGGTAAACATTTCAGGAAACATGAATTTCTGTATTATAAAGTGGCATTGAAATAACACATGCTCAATATAGAAGAAGATAATATTTCCTAAGAAAAATTATACAATTATACAATGGTTTGAATTTTTTCAGATATATTTTAATGTATTAAATAAAAATCTTGCTAGTATGCAAAATATAATCTTCTCTATAAATATATTGCATACTGGTTACCTGGCTTTTATATTTAATTCAAATACTTGGACAAAAATTTCATACTGTTAATAGTTTTTTGAGACCCATATTGCCTTTAATGTAAAAAAATAAAGTTAGTATATTAGTGGACTTAAAAAAAAGTTAGAAACCAGCTACATTGGGTTTAGTTGAATTATTTGCACATTTTATACTGTAAAAGCATAATCAGTGTACAGTAGTAGCCTGAGAAACTGATAAAATCCACATTTTCATACTGTATTTGCACATTTTTCTCATTAATGTAAAATATGAAACAATCAGTTTTTGCCAATGTAATATCTTATTAAAGTTTCTACATATTTTTTTATTAAACTGAAATTTAAAGGATTAATTCCTTTAAGAAGTGTTTTATATATGGAACATAGACTGTCAAGTGATACTGCTTCTTTCAATGGTTTCAAATGGTTTGATGTTAAATAGCATGTACATTAAAGTGCAATTCAGTAGTAAAAATACTACTTTTCAATTGCATACAGATTGCTGGTGTTTAGGGCCCACGCACTTAAACATGTAAGTAGATTACACTACTGTAAGGCATTTCTATCAATATCGGTAACTCATGGAATTAAAGTTACTTACATGTCTATGTGTTTGCAGGTTTGGGCCCTGAGTATTTGTGCACCTGATCTGCTGCCAAAAAAGTCTACAGACTTCAATGGGGGGACTCTTAACCTCACAGGATTGAGTCATAGACTTTTGCCTAACGATTTGCTATTGGAATGAAAAAAACAAAAACAACAACAACAAAAAACAATACATTTTCCCATATTGTAATAATTTTCTTTATAGAAGAATAAAGAACAGAGATCAAATAACGCTAACACATCAGCTTTACAGTGAGTTTACTGTACTAAATAATCCAAAGAATCTTTTTGAATTTACAATATTAAATATTTGGGAACAACATATATATATATATATATATATATATAGCTCTACATCTGTTTATATTTATATGTCTATTATTCATTATACAGCATCATGGATGTATGTGGTGTCTGTATATATTTATATGTGTATATACAAGGAACTCTGTACTATACAGCACATTAGATTTAAATTATACAGCAAGATGCCATGATTTATGTGGCAGAGTTTCACTGAATTCTATGACAATGTTCATTAATTAAAAATCATTAGATAACCTTCATTGTTACTGGTGTAATTAAAAAAAATAAGTCCCACCAAGTGGAAATACAAACAAAAGTCTATTAATTTGCATTATGGCAGAGGAATATCACGCCTGTAGGCCTTAGGAGAAGAGTCCTTTTGCATTGTAGAACCTGCTTGGGTGCGGTGAGGCATGCAATGACATAAGAGGTACCAGGAAATGAAGAATGTCTTGAGGAAGAACTCTGTGCATTTTAGGAAAGATTCATCAGGGAAAGGCAGCTTGTATACTGAGACACTGAAGACAGCATGAGGGTGCTCCTCTATCTCTGAACCTCTTCCTCTGCTTCCACCATCCCCCCTTACCTCATTCCCCCCCCCCCCCCCAACGTTTGATCCATTTCACCCGTATCCTCTCAGAAAAAGTCTGGTGTGAAAGGTAGCTCTCCTCTGCGGCTCTGGAGTAGCACAAGGACCTGAATGAAACCTGCTCCTTGGGAAAATATAGAGAAAAACAAAGCAAAGGGAGAGGGAAAGCAAAATGGCAGGCAGACAAGTGGAGGAGTTAAAGGATGATAAGAAAATGGCCATTTTGTGCATGTATATGGCAACCAATACCAGAAATTTCTGCTTATCAGCATTGTAAAGTATGTGTTTATTTTCAGGTCTATATAATCACACTAGACAAAGTGATCTCTGTATGTGTGTGTGAGAAAGAGAGAAAGACAGAGAGACTGAAGTAATATTAACATTTTCCCTCTATAAGTACAGGGCCAAATTTTGGTCTTAGTTTCGTGTATGCAACTCCATTGTTTTTGGAGGGCTTGCATGTGTGTAAATGAATGTATGGGTAAACTGCTTCAATGTGCTTGCTCTCCTTAAAATAAAAATGACTTTTTTTCTACGTTGGTTTTACCAATATAGTAACAAAAATAGTCACCACATCTTGCAACAAAACAGGTACACCAGTCTTCCCTTATGCATGTTCTATGTCTCTGTAATTTTACAAAAGCAATTGACACAATGATCTCCTGCAATTTTTTGTTTCATTTATTTATTTATTTATGATGCTCCTCTCAGTTTTGCATTGCTAAACGCCATTGACTTTCTTGCAATTAATCCTGATTTGGATCCGTGTAAGTTAGAGGAGACATTCACTGTAAGAATGCCACCATTTATAAATCTGCTTCTTGGTGTGAAATAGGTCAAATGTTCAGAATGCAGAAGGGATGGGCATGCACAAACAAAAGGGAACAGAGAATTAGAGAACACTGAAAAAGTGGAGGGTACAATGGATAAACTAAATCATAAGCCAAAAAATCGTAAATGTACATTTATAGATTTAGGCTAATCTAATTTATATATTGACACTTATTTGGCATATCAACTAAATTGATGGAGATTGGAATTTTTAAACTGTTTGGGACAAGAACTGTGTCGTCCTATGTCTTGCACTAGGGTGTGCTTAGCATAATAGAGCCTACATCCTGAATAGGAACTAGTGACTACAAATAATAATGACAAATAATTATAAGAGACATAATAATAATGTCATTGTGATTAGTATTTTCTTGTGGTTTAACAAGTTTCAAGTATTTCTTCAGTACTTAAACTTCCACAGACTTTCTTTCAACATCATATCACTGCCATCTGTGTGCTTGTTCTGAAAAAAGTCATTAATGTAGACAAAATGCAAGGGGAATCCAAAACTACATGTGCGTTAGAGTTTTGCAAATTTTGTTTCAAACCCAAATGTGGTAGTCAGGAGCTAGAACCATAGTGTAAGACTGATGCCTTTTTTATCACTTAACTAATATTTTATCATTTAACTAATGAACAATAGACATTTTTTCTAGTTAGATTAATACTATTAAAATATGCTAACATCCAGATAAATCCAGATCTTAAAACACATTTATTGCAATTTCTATGGCAGTATCACTTCACCTGATCAAGCTGACATAATTAGAGTTTATGTGATTAAAGTCCCCACAACTGAAGCTAGAGCACAGAACTGCAGCATGGTCCCATACCAACTGCAGCTGTTTCACCAGCCTATGACCTACAATAGTAACCTCTGCTTCCCCTTTCATTCTTTTCAAATGCTAATCCCATGGTTCCTCATCTAGCCCACACACATCACTGACCTCTGTACATAGGTCCTGGAACTAGGGGTGCCAGGGGTGCTGTCACCTGGATTGAAATAGTAATAAAAATCCAAATCCATGGTTTCTGCCTTCAGCAATTGCACTATAAAAATTGCTCCAGCAGCTGTATCACCCTATGTGTTTTCATTGTAGAGCCCCTTTTGCTGTGCACATGGATTGAAGGGCTAGGAGTGGTTTATATAGGGTGCAGTTGATTGCTTTGATCCTCCACGGTGAATGTCATTAACTTTTTAAGTAAATTGGATAACATTCCCTTTCTTCTCCTTCAATGTGCAGATTGGTAGTTGTCCATTTTAATGAGTGTCAATCTCTTAATGTGACCGGTTGATTGAAAAGACATTGATGGTAATCCTAATGGCACTTATATCAAAGAAACCTAGGGTGACCAGATAGCAAATATGAAAAATCGGGACAGGAGATGGAGGGTAATAGGCGCCTATATAAGAAAAAGACCCAAAAATCAGGCCTATCCCTATAAAATCGGGACATCTGGTCACCCTAAAGAAACCCCTTGGTGGTGGATAGGCCAGATGTTTAAAAAAATATATACTCAAGACTTTCGATAATTGTTTCAATATATAGGTCCTTCACAATCATAATGAAGGACTAACACATTCCTACTGGTGCTAATTTTTTTTTTTTTGTTATCTTTGGAAGACCAAGATTTAGAACCAACTGGGATCCAGAAGGAAAATTTAAACATATGAAGGCTGCTATAGAAACAGGCGTGGTAAGAATTTTGTGCTCACAATTTTGCTTGCACAATCACTTATGTACACAGCTCTGCACATGCTTATGTACTCATGCAAATGTATGAATCTGCATATGCAAAGAGCATTTGTATGTACAAAACTGCACACGGTTTGTGTATACAGGTTTTATCATTTGCCTGTGCAAGTGATTGTGTAAGAAAATTGCTCATGAGTCGTGAACTCAACTAAAAAGAAGGGTTTAAGTCACTTTGAAAATGTTGACCTTCAAATACTACAGGCTGATAATAATTTGCTGCCAAAATCTCTCTCATTAAAATGTTCTTGATGTTCACAGAATACCAAATCTTCAGCTTGCTGGAGCATTGGTAATATTTCTGTTGAAAATGTCCTTTCGACCTGACCCACACAAACATGTACACATCAGAGGGAATATTTATAGCATCATATTTCCAAACGTTTAAACATTGCTTGGGTTAGATGCATTTTACTCTATGGCTGATGGATTTTTTTTTCTTTCTTATTACTTTTTGCGCATTCTCTTCCACCTGACCTCTCACATCAGCACAGGAAATACTTTTTCCTCAATATTGATATTTGACAAGCAATTGACTTGAACTCACATAACTGTGAGATCCTTTCTATATTTCTCTAATTCAACCCCGCTCTGCTGTAAAACAGCATACAGAAGCTGTGATGTTTTTGAATATGGGATCTAAAATGTACTGAGTATATGCTCTACCTCCTTTTTATATTGTATGTTGTAGTTTGCTGTCCTGAAATCTACTTGTCATGAAATAGCAAGTTCATTGAAATAGCGTTAATCAAAATCGCCATATAGTCTGAGGTACCCGCACATCTTTTGTTAGGCAATAAATGAGAGCGATGATCTGGTTGAGACCACTATCATGGTGGACTGACGCTTATGTGGCTTTTTCTAAAAGTGCATGTAGGGTCAAATCCTGACCTCAGACAAACCTAAGCAAATCATATTGATGTCAATGAAGTAGTGTGGGTGGACCTTTTCTGTGTTTTAACAAATTTAGTTTTGTTTACATTATTTTTATACATTAATTTGATTACAAACTGTTATAAAAATAACTTACTCCCCAGTACTCCAGAAATGACTGATAAATGCAAAATGCTCTTTAGTATTACTTTTATTTTGGTCCATTCTGTTACCTTTATTCACTTTGAATAGAATCTTATACCTGCATTGATTTCAGATGGACTCCCAGAAAGTTATACACTACTCCATGCGTAACCCATATCTGGCCTTTAATACAAGAGACCACTTTCTTCTTAGTTTAAATCTTCATTATTTCATTATTGAAGCGCATGCTGAACAGAAATGACATCGCTCTGTGGTTACATTCTGGAATGAAAGTATCTCTTTCTTAATAAAACCTAAGCTTTAAACTAAGAAGATAACAAGCAGATGTCTTTTCAAAAAATTTGCATTGAGTTTCTGAAGATTCCACCATAGTATGTAAGCTTTGTCTAGGATTTTAATAAGGAGCTTGAATATATTTTTTAAAGTATGCACTTTGTATGGGTCCAAATCATTTACACACATACAGTAGAGGATATAGGGGATGCTGTTTTCCTTCTGTAGGTTTTGAAACCAACAAAGGAGCTGTGGAAGTTGCAATGGACCTTTCATTTAATGGCCATTAGGTTTTGGATATTATTTTGTTTAATGTAAGAAATCATAGACAATACAATCCAGGCAGTGGACACAGTCTCTGTCCTGGACAGCTCACACTGCATGTATCCTATTCTCCGAAGAAACAAAATATTAAGGAATGAACAGCAGTAATATGCAATTGATGCATGATATGAAATGATCTGTGAAACATTTTACTGTTGTACAGCATATGGCAAATGGATTCTCATGAATGGTTGAAATATCAGCTTCCGCTTGATATGATGAAGGGGGAAGAAAAAGACAGCTGATCCCTGCCCCCAACACAAATGAATACCAGTGGTATGCTGTCTCTGTCCCATATATATCATATCTTTGTTTAGATAAGTATCATTTTTAACTAATTCACTGACAAAGGGCTAGACACTGTTGTATGGAGAGTACAGTAGAACTCTGGGCTTGGCAGAAAATATTTTTCTGCTGAGTATTTGCTATGTTAGGAGTATATAGTCCATGAGTCAGTGGCATCTATATTTCTATCTCAACTATAGTGGACCATTCTTTTTTTTTTTTTTTTTTAAATGTGTATTGTGACCATAGAATATTTTTTTATGTGCTTTTACATCTTTCTTTATTAGAAGTTGTATTATCACACCATGTGCCCAACTTGCCAATGTCCTGCCCCGTCACAATGCTGTCCCTAAGAGACACTAGAAACTATCCCATTCAAAGTGTCTGTCAATAACACATTCCCTTGAATGTCTTGCTTGAGACATTTCCCTTCTTACCTTCATGTCTTTTTCTTATTACAGTACTGGGTGACCTGGGACACATGGAAAAGACATTTTCACCATGTTATTTCATTGATAGTTTTAACTGGGTTCTTAGATCATATTTCAGTATACTGTACTTTGCGATTTAAAGTATTTCCATATGTGACCCTACAAGCAGATTGTACTACTGTGCTATTTTGATCTAGAAAAATAAAAACTCCAACCAATGGCATTGGTATAGTTTTCAGCTCCTTAACAAAGGTATACATATGATATCTATCATTATCAGCAAACATATGTGCTTGCATCTGAAGAAGTGAGGTTCTTACCCACGAAAGCTTATGCTCCCAATACTTCTGTTAGTCTTAAAGGTGCCACAGGACCCTCTGTTGCTTTTTACAGATTCAGCCTAACACAGCTACCCCTCTGATATGTGCTATGAATCTTTCCGTTCCTTCCCTTAGATATGGCATGCATAGTTCGATACTATTTTCTCCTTACTATTCTATTTTGATCTTTGAAGCTTTTTTACTTTTTATAATGCTTCCTCTTGAGTTTTTTTCCTCCCACCATTGCAATATTATTGCTTTCATCAGATTTACTGAAGATTCAATTTATGCTCTGAATCTAATTGATTTAAGTCAGTGGGGGTCTTTTCATTGACTTCCATGAGTTTAGGTCAGGCCTTATTAAAACAATTGGTATGGATAATTTTCTCCTTCTCTTCTTTCTGTATGTACTGACTGTTGCACCAGACAGGTCACTAGATTTCAGTGGTTGGAGAGGTGATCTTTTACACATGCCTAGTTTGTAATTCTGTAAAATGCTCTGAGGTTTGTAAAAGGTGATACATAAATCATTAAATAATAATTTAATGTACTTCAATATACCAGAGATGTTGACAAGCTGAAGAGAGTTCAAAGAGCAACAAAAATGATTAAGGGTCTGGTGGGACTGATTTATGGAGAAAGAAAACAAAATCTAAATATGTATGGCTTAAGTAAATGGCAATTAAGGGACAAAGTATCTACTAGTATTGAAAAAGTGAAATCACTAAGGAGTGAGAGAAATATGTAATGTGTTACTATGGATTTTAACTAGGATAAATAAGATTAAATTAAGAAAAGAACTGACTAAGAATAAAGAAAAAAATATTGATGGTAACATCTCTTAAATTTTGGAATAATCGTCCAATGGAAGTTGCAGAAAACACATCATTTTAAAACTGGAACAGAAAAAGCATTGGAAAATGTATTCTAAGGATAATCCCTAATTGGCTGTGAATTGACTATATGGCCAATTTAATTAGGTCATTTCCACCTCTAACTTTTATGATCCTATGCCAAATTCTTACTCCAACCTTTATAGTCAGTGGGACTTTTGCCTATTTAAGACTCAAGCTGGAATAGGTTAACCTACACACAAGGGAGATGTGTGCAATAGAAACACGATAAGTAACTTTATTGAATAATTTTAGACCTAATTCACCTCTCAGACTTCTCTTATCTCTGAATTTTTCAGTGAGATAATACCAATATAAGTGAGGAGAATGTGGCTCTTATTATGAAATGCTTAGCCTCATCTATATATACATATGTTGCTTGATTGGCTTTCTTAATGTCAGCTACACTGACAGTTTTCACCCTTTATTTTGGTCCTGTTAATGTCAATCTGTTTTTCAATCAGCAGTCTCTTGGACAATAGTTTCTGAAGGTGCTCTGTTATACAATTAGTCAAATAATATTCATTGACTATTTTTTCCTCAGGTAATGCTGAGATCATTTTCAAATATATTATTTTTCGCAGTTCATAGGTGTGGGTAAATATTTCACACATATTAGTGAATATATTTGAATTGCAAGAATTTTTTTAAAATATAAAATACAATTGGATCCATCCAGACTTCCTTTGACTCCCTTTTGCCACTGGCTCTGGATTCCTCCCAAAACAATTGAATTTCTGGATAAAAAAGGGTAATTTTTACTGGACCCTATATCACTTCTCTCCAGGTCCCAGCATATAGTGTTTCTTGGGAAGGATGGTCAGATCAGGACTGCACTGTGGCAATCTCCAGCTGGATGATCGCTCCATAGGAATCTGAGGTTAATTCAGAGTAATCCTTGTGCTCTTTTAAATTATGCTAAGAACTATACCTTCCCCGGCTTCGCCCCATGATTGAGGAACCACAAAAAGCTCCTTTGCAGTAGCCCCTTACCCATTCATCTTTCTGCATCCAAGGGATATTGGGAGGAGCTGAGGTTTGAACTCCATATTTGTTAATAATTTTTTTCATTGTTTGCTTAGCTCTACTGTTTCATGAAACTATGGTCAATCATACAGGTAAAGAATAGTAATATTTTGTAATCTTTCACATGTTTAACTACTATCAATGTAAAATCCGTCACATTCTGGGTGGAAGTATGGTGTAGATTTGTGCATGGATCAAATAATTTTTGCCTTACTACTATAGCTTTTATGCACTGAAATATCACTACTAACTGTGGTATCTGAGAGCAACTTAGACTAGCCTGTCTACCATTGCTGTTGCTATACTGTATCCTTTACTTTCAAATTCACTGAGTCCTTATTTGTTTCATGCAAGTACATATTTCAGAAAAGTGGCTGCAAACATATTCTGTTTGTACCATAAATGACAATGTTCCACATGGCCCTTTGAAATAAATGTAAGTCAGAGAAACATTGATGGCTGAAACTTGCCATTCTGACCTCTCTACTTCCTGAATGGAAAAGAACAGAAAATACCTGATAACAGAGACTGCCAACTCTTCTTTGACAATGGGAATCCACCCTGCACTCTAAACATACAATACATCAATTAATAATAGAGAAATCATTGTTCAGCACCAGAGACAGTGCAAACTATCTGCCTAAATACCCTTTTTTGAAGCAAACTAAACAAGTCACTAACAAAAAAAGCCCCCAAATGTTCTGTAACACTACCTATTAGTTGTTAGCATTCTGGATTCTACACAGTCTTCAGCTCTGGGGAAGGTAGTGAATTTATTGTTCTGGTGCATGACCTTCTCTCAATTGACAAGTAATATACATCCTTACCTATTCTACTGGATCTATCTCTGGCATTTGATATTACAAGTCACCAAATATTTCAGTCCTGCTTCCAAAAAATTGTCACTGGTGAAGCAAGATGCCATGGAATGACTCAGGTCTTTCTTGTCCGACTGAACCCAGAGTGTTGTTATGGTCATTTGGCTTTATATAGGGCACTAAATTGATGGTAAGGGTACATAGAATTTAGTGTGTTCTCAGATTTCCCATCTATTACCATATCTGTTTTGTTTTAATAGATTTTACAAGAATGTCACTATTTCTTATTTCTCCAAGTGCCTGATGCTCCTCTCACACCAATGCAAATCAGAAGTAGCTCCACTGAAGTGTTACAGTGGTGCAAAACTTGTCTGAGTGAGAAGAGATAGGCTCCACCTGCCTTTATATTTTGCTATGAAGGAAAATTTAGCAAAGAAGCTCATTAGTTCAACAGATATGAGACTTGAATATCTTTCCTCATTTATCAATAGACCTACTTTCTTTTTAGTACTTTCTCCATATATACTTGTAGAAACACTTGTTCCTTTTTTTACTGAGGGCAGCCATCTTATTGGGAAAACTGTTTGTGTGGTAATAATATTGTGCTGGGTTTAAAATTAGTTACCTTTTTTTATCTTTTATTCTCTTTTTATGCATATTTACATTACACAATGAATAATGTTCTAATTTTCTTTTTCTGGGTGCGAAATCATTGTGTGTGTGAGCACCAGTTTTAATATCTTCCTGCCCTTAGGTAGAATGAATTGTGGTACTAATGTTTATTCTTGTTGTAAGGCAACTGAAAGAATTAATGTGTCACTGACTACATACATTTATATAAAGATGGTCCCATTCAACTTACTTAAAATTGTTCATGGATCCTTCATAAACACCTTTATGCAGAGCTGGAATCGTCTTCTATAAGTAGTATGTAGAAGACAGAGAAAACAATTTAGCAAAATTCACATACAATCTTGAATTATTTATTTAAATCAGTGAGAAAAAGAAAAATAAACTCCCTTTTGATATGCTTGTATATGCTTTAAACAACAGTCACTGGCTTGGCACACTAAATTTACAGCTTTTCTACATGGGGAATGTTGTATTAATTTAGCTGACCCACGGACTCAGAGGTGTTAACATGACCCTATCACTATCCAACATTAAACAGTGTTAAACAAGATTTGGGATTTGGTGTACAAAGACCTTATCCAGCTTAGTACCATGACAAACACACCATTAAAAATCCTTTTAAACCTTTTAATAAAGCTAGAGAAAAGAAGGAATAAAAGTTACAGCATTTGAAATGCAGCATCCCTTCTTCCTTTTCTCTTCAGATGTATAAAGGTGTTTTATTTTTATTTTTATTTTTTGGGGCGGGGGGCAGAGAGGCTTATTTGACAGTCTCTGTCTTTTTGTTGTTGTTGTTGTTGTTGAGAAAAGTGTCATTTTTCTTGAGAAAAGTGAAGAAATTAAGAAAGATGGGATGGAGCTGTCATTGTTTCTGTTGTTAAAGTCTGATATTGTTTCCAGGAAGACAAAACAGGACAAACAGATACAAGAGGGAAATGAAAAAAATAACAAAGAAATGCAACATCCATCACTGGTGTTGGCTGTCACTCTCAACCTTACTGCTAGAAAAACACCAGCACAGCACAGGGTCTTATCAGCCACTTCAAGACTTGCCAAACTTGTACCAGTGTCAAGCTGTTTAGGGCATTGCTTTTAGCTGCCTTTTTCTGATCACAGACTTACAGGAGTGTTGTAAAATATTCAGCCTTGGCTGACTAACCCAAAATCTTATTAAAAAAACAAACTGCCCAACCAACCAAAGGTAAAGGGGAAAAAATGACACACAGTTGGGAGGTGGGGGTGGGGAGCGTAACAAAGTATCACACCACAGGTGGTAGTTGGAATTTAGCCAGAGCCAGCAGAGGAGGCAAAACTATCTAAGTCCTGGTTGGTCTGTACTGGATATCTTTCAGATTTAGAGTGAAAAAAGCACAATAGTGTCACACTGCAGTCCAGAGAACTAGGAGACTGCAGGTTTGGCAGCCAGAATGGTGAAGCTCACTCCTTTCCCTTCTACTGGTTTTCAGTCAGCCGGCGTTGTGGTAGCCAACTTTTCCCTCAGAGTCTCTTTTGGGGTATCCCAAGAGGAAGTGAGAGGTAGAATACTCTATCCCCTCATTATTTTGTTCACCAATTAGGCCTAACTTCTGACACACCAATTTTGGTCCATTGATTTCCAGTCTCATGCTTTTCTTGTTTACCAGGTTTGATCTTAATACAGTCCTTAAATTATATCATTTAGCCATTTCATTTGGACTAACTCAGTCTTTGTGTCTCTTTTTTGTACCTTTCCCTATCAACACTTGTTATTATAGGTTACTGTGACATTTTATGAACTTTCACTTACTTTTCACAGTTGAGCTCACAATTAGGGTAAATTTATAGGCCCAATTATCACAACAGGACACTCAAGAAAATTAGTTTGAATTAACTAAAGGTGTGAATTTAAAGTGAATTTGTTAAACTGCGTTAAATCCCTGTGTGGCCAGTCATTCAGAATTAAAATGGCCTTAATATTTAGTTTAATTCACTTGGAATTAACCCCTTATTTTGGTCTGGGTAAAGACTCTCCTACCATCCAGGTCATTCCAGCTAAAAGCAGGAAGTTAAATCTTAGATCCAGCCTCTGAAGTGTGCTGGTGCCAACCTTGGTAAAAACATGCAACTTCAAGAATAGTGAGAAGGCATTGGCTATAGCACCCATTCTAACAGGCCATAGCAAAGCCATACCAAGTCAAACTAAAATGAGGAACATTATATGGAAAATATTTTTTAAAACCTCCACCCACAAAACTTGTTCAATATATTATTTAACATACAAAATGCAAATAATTCTGTGCAAAAATATCTAAGTAGTAGTCTTGTTAGGATATTAGGATGTGGTAACTGTAATAATATGAGGCAACTGTGACTTAATATTAGAGTAGGGGATTGGGGAGATTTAATGTGAAATATCTAGAATGCTGATATTCAGCATGTTAGATAAGATATTTAAATCACTTCAGATTGATGGGACAAAGAAAGAGAAATTGGCTTGAATAGCCCTCTTCCAACATAAAATATGTAAGAAGTAGCCCTAATGGAGGAAATTTCTGTGAGGATCCCCTTGAGGAGCTCCTGCTTTTTTCTTCCATACTGGATGGGGTTTCCCCAGTGAAAGGTCACATGGCCTTGTCCCCAGTGCTGGCAAATTCCAGAGATCCTCAGGAGATCAGGTCGATGTATACAGAGACTCTGTGACTTTGCACAAGATCTGATCTGTTACAGTCTCCTGGCTCCATGTCAGCATGGTTGTACTGAAGTAGTGATACTCAGGGTTTCCTCTGACTATAATTACCCCTATCCTGTATTATAATTTTTGACTGATTTCGGCAGGATCAGGGGAAGGATATTTCTAAATCCCTTATCCTGCCCACACATCCCTTTGCCCTATACACTCTCTGCCCTTTTCCCCAATGTGGACTTCCAAATGATGGATGGACCGCCAAAGGGTCCAATACCATGGAGTTGGTTAAGTCACAATTCTATATGGGCGGGAACAGCCCTAGGTGTTTTGCCAGTCAGGATGGAAGATGTTTTCACCTTCCTCCTTCCCACCTCCCTATCCCCAACAGAGTGGCAGAGAAAAAGCAAAAAGGCCATCCAATTAGTCAGGGGAAATTAAAAAAAAAAAAGGCTAAGTGGCTCAGTGGTACAGCTTTCCCTGAAAGCTGACACTCAGAGTGACTGCACTGATAGACTGCCCCTGGAACCTGCCCTGCATGTGCATGTATAAGAGGAGAGATCTGTGTGTGGAGCGTCTCATCTATGTATGAATCAAAGAGATGGGGGACAACGTAGACCACTGAAATTATTATTTCTAGGATGAATAATCTAGTCAGAGAAGAAACACATTTATCTTTTCAACCAATGTAATTTTTTTAAGTCTCTTTTGACTTGAGAGATTCCTAATCAGAGCTTCACACTTATGAAAAATAAATTTCAGCCTTTAACATAAAAGGTGGAGTTCCTCTTCAAATGTTCACTTAAATCATACTTATTTCGGATTTCATGCATTTTTGATTTCATGCATCATCTCCCATATTTTCTGTGGGAAATGATGCGTGAAATCAAAAACATGGTGTCTAAAGTACCAAGAAACTCAATATTATTTTCACTGAAAAAGTCTGAACCTGAAAGACTGAGCCTTTTATCAGCTCCTATACAACATTTATCAGCATTGTAGAGTCTGTTTGATTTACTAAAATTAAAATGAAGTACTCTATGAAAATGGCCATCATCTGGCCACATTAATTAATTAAATTAATTTGACTTACTATTGACTTTAAAGCTTAATCTTTCTTTATATCTCAGTCATACTCTTAATTTTAATGGCCTGATCCAAGCTCTCTGGAATCAATGAAAAAGCTTACATCAACTTCAGTGGGCTTTGGATCAGATTACATATTCATTTAGTGCTTGTGAAGTGCACTGAATTATTATTTGTATTGGAAACTGAAGTCCATTCTATGGCCAGAGAAGAACTGTGGCAACACCCTCCCATACTGCTGTGCCAATGTACCTCATCCTGTACTAAATGTACCTCTTCTTGCAATTCTATCTCCTTGCCTATTCAAACCCTGATGTCTTTGCTGAGGCTATCAACATGGGTACCAGTTGGCTATAGCTATACACCCTGGCTTGTATTTAAATTAATGATCTAAAGGTAAGACAATATAGATATCCAGACCCCGTTACCAATGCTTTGTTATTGCTGGTCTATTGTGAGGACTGTTTGGAGACTGCTGTTGAGTATGTTCATGGCTAAATGTGATGGATACACACAAAAAATTAGACAGTCATGAATATTTTAGATAGAACATTTTTCAAAATACATATATTTTCATGAACTGCTCACCTAGCCCTCCAGCTATGGCTACTACTGTGTAGACATATTTGCTGAATGACATGCAAATATTGCAAAATTCATCAAATAACTTATTTGATTACCATTATTTGGCCAGATCTATTCATAGAGTCACACTGACATCATAGAGTGGGGATGAGTACAGCAAGTTCTGCCTTTACTCAGTTGCTCTCACTCAGATTATCAGAAGTGATAGAACTTTATTGCATTGATAGTCCAAAATCTGTTGTTGGACTCCTCTGTAGCTCACATATCTGATCCTGTGGTAAGCTAGGAAAATACACTTGCATCAGTCTTTTGCCTCTCCCTTCCTGATATTGACAGAGACGTAAATGGCAGGGAAAAACCATTCTCCTCAGCCAAGAGCGAATAGTCAAGGGCTCGCAATGGTGGGTGAAATTCACCCATGTGACCATAGGTATTGCGGATCTTAATTAATATTGGCATCCCATTTAAGTCCTGGTTTGATGGTTTAAGTGTGACTTTTGGGCCTGGTACTGTCTCCATGCACAGGGTGAATTTCACCCAGTGGGAAGAGGCCACTGGGGATAATTTCTCTCACCTATTCGCTACAATATTCTTTTCTTCATGTTTTCATTTTACTAAGTAAATGAAGTAAAAATAAGTAAAAAACTCAGGCCACATTGGTATTGTTGACCCCATACTGTACCTGTTATCATGCAGTAAATTCACACCAACTCAGGGCCTTTCTGTATCAAGACTGAAGTAGAGAAGGGTGAGTAAAGGCAATAAGAAGTGTTCATGGAGAGTAACTATATATGGATGGTTCATTTATGCCAAATTCCTATCTTCCAGTCACCTTTGGACTGGAAGATAGGAGATTTTTGCACACAGAGCAATTTGTTATTACTTTGTTATGAGTATAGTAAGATAACCTTTTGTGTGTGTCAACCTCAGAAGGAGCCATGGTCTGCAATTTCTGGGGATTGTGTAACCGTCAGCCACAGAACTATGCTTTTTGAATGAATATTACTGAATCTACTATCCTGCAATAAGATCCCCAAGAATGAACCCTTGTACTTGGTGAAATTCCTCATGGATGCAAAGATCTGTTCATGTGACTCTAATTGCAGCTCCAAGGCCTTAACATTTGTATTTTGAGTGGGAAATATTTTTTTTTTGCATAATTTCTCTTGGAACCATAAAGATATTTTTTGACAAAGCAAAACCAAGCATTTCAGATATTTAGGTTGTTTTTAAGTTACATATAAAATTTGTCAGAATGGTTTTCTTCTTAAGATTAATTTAGTTCTCCTCTTTCATTTTAAAATGTGTAAAAATAGAATGCTGCAGTAGACATGACATTGCAATGTAACAACAATGTGGCATAATTGATAGGAAAGAGAATAATATTGTACAAAAATGTTGTTGGAAACCATTCCTGACATTTAAGAAAAGTATACCCATATTTAATATTTGCAGGCAAACTCTGAAATAGAAGCAGCAGCATATTTTTAGCTTTCAGGAAATATTTTGTTTACTATAACAGGATCTCAACTCCAGTGTTTTAGTGGCAGCTGGGAGGTTTGTAAAGCTTGAGCACTAATAGATACAGTTGCAAACATTTAGTCATGTTTTTCTCCCCCTCCCCTTTTAGGAAAAAAAAAAAGAAGAAGAAGAAGCCAAATTGCCTCTTAAGCCAGTTGAAAACATGAACGCTTACTGAGCGCCAGGTTTAAACAGTGCCCTCCATAGTTCATTAATTTCTAGTCTATAATACAGTCTAACATCTGGAGAGGATGAGGGCTGTTAGCACTTCCATGGTAATATATTATTTCTGAATAATAGGTTCTGGACAGTTAACTATTTATTAAGTATAACATATGAATGCAGTTAAATCATTTTATTATCACCTTGTTACCTCAGCTACATTGACAAGGTTATTGTGCTATTGCACAGAACATGTCAGTAACTGCATGTATTGCTTTGTAAAGCTACTTAAATACAGCTGGAGATTTCTGTAAATAATAGAAGAATATTTATCGTTTTTTCCAATGTGCTCAACATTGTAGCATATGAGTATGTCATAAACATTAATGGATTTGTCCTCAAAAAAAGGACAAGGAAAGTATTGTTATGCCCATTTTACAGATGCAGAACTGAGGAACCAAAGGTTACAGCTAGAATTTTCCTGGGCATCTAACTCCCTTAGATCACTTTCAAAATCCCAAACTAAGTCACTTGCAGTAGGTCAGAGAGGGAATCTGTGACAAAGCCAGTTAGACTTGATTCCTAGTGCAATGACTGAACCATCAGACAACATTTACTTCCCTTTAATGACTTTATAAGATCATTCTACATGGATGTTGTAATAATAATAAGATTTTCAGGACCTGAACTGAATACTTTATTAATGTTTAATTAAAGCCCCTTTAATTAAGGTTGTTATTACATCATTGTCATTAGATCAGAGAAAACAAATTCAGTATGATTCTATGGATTTTATTTAAGAGCATAATCAACTATAAATCTAACTAATTTACTATACTTCTTTTACATATCAAACAATATAAAAATCAGATTGAGTTTACAGTGGAAATTAAATTAATCAAATAAAAGATTTAACAATTGTATGAATTAAAATTGGTTAATTGACAAGAAACAATTTGAGACTGACAAGTGATCAGATCATTGCAAGAACATAATCAACAATCGAATCACAAAAATAATATAGCACCAATGATAAAATGGTTCACTTATTTTTTTTTCTCTATGCAGTATATACTTTTCCTTTTGGAAAGAATGGGTTAAATCTGGAATCTTTACATACTTCGGGATGGTCTATAGTGATCTATGGTAAGATTTGCTTTGAATTTTCATCCATTTATGTCCAGTAGTAACCTTGTACTATGGGCTTTTATGAATGCACTATTATTGCCCCTCCACACAAACACATTCACACATACACACACCTGAAAAGGCTAAGACAAGTTTTTCCTGGCAGGCATCCCTGTATAGGTATTCAGGTATTCTTTTAAAGAAACAAAAAGAAGAAAAATTACTCAGGAAAAGAGTCAAAAAGCTCTTTGACTTGTTTGGTTAGTGGAGCTTCAGAGTCAGTCAGGAACTCCAGTTTGGGGACTAAGACAATGTCTTATGGCTCAGGTATTGTCATGAGTAGTCCTCTGGTCAACTGTCTGATCATCGTCTCCACTTTTCTCAGGACCAACTCAGGGAAAATAGAAGTATCAGCCATCTGGTTGTTATCATGGTTACCTCAGGAGGAGTACATTGCTTCCTCATTTACCTGTTCTTTTAAGGTTGAGATTCAAGCTAGTAACATCCAGTAGGATCTCCCCAGCAATCTTCTAAGGAAATCAGGAGATCACAGGTTTTATGCCCCAACTGCATTTTCCAAGCCTGGTCAAATGAAATCAGTCTGACCTGGTCCACTCTTGGCTCCTCCTTCCTAGGAGACTGCTCTTTCTCATGTCCAAAAAACTATATGTTTATCCTAAGCAAGCAATAACAAGAGAATAACAGAGATAACGCCCCCAACATTGTCTCAACCTTATCTGAGTCAGCAGTCAGGGTTAATTATTTAACTTTTTTACTATTAGTCACAATTTAACATTAGACTATTAAGAAGTATTTCTTCACACAATGCACAGTCAACTTGTGGAATTCCTTGCCAGAGGATGTTGTGAAGGCCAAGACCATAATAGGGTTCAAAAAAGAACTAGATAAATTCATGGAGGATAGGTCCATCAATGTCCATTAGCCAGGATGTTTGCCAGAGTTGGGAATGAGCGACAGGGAATGGATTACTTGATGATTACCTGTTCTGTTCATTCTCTCTGGGGCACCTGGCACTGGCCACTGTCAGAAGACAGGATACTGGCTAGATGGACCTTTGGTCTGACCCAATAGGGCCATTCTTATGTTCTTATGTAGTGTAAGGACACTTTTCTGATAATAATTTATGCCCCATTGTGCTTTAAATTAGAAAAAAATGTCATTGTTCCTACTCATTAACATGTCTCATGCTCACACTTTCTCAAGATCTCATGACTACAGAAAGAAATTACAGAACTGCCACTCTGTCTGTGAAACTGTCGAATGGTGTGAAAGGTTATTTCACTCTATCAAAACTCATAGACAAGCTGCTTCAAAAACTACATTTTTAAATTCCATTAATATACATTTATTAAAAATACAGCAGATTAAATTCTGTACTTAATGTCTATATTACTATAGGCCTATATGTTCTACAGTGTGCTAAATGAGTCATTGATAATTCACTGTGGAATTTGCTGAAAGATCAGGGTAATCATTTCAATCTCAACACCATCTTGAAATTAATCTTCATTTCTTCTCTAGTTTAAATTGGATGTTATATTTTTTCCGATAAGCTTAAAAAAAGGTAAAAGTCATATTTATATATATATTTTTAAAAAAGCAACTTTTGTGGATATTTTTCTGAAATTCAAAGTTTAAACAAAAAAAAGTTACAAAATCAAAACTGGGAAAAAAAAGGTGATTAAATGACTGGTTTGTAAAATCCCTTTCCTGCAAATTGTATTTAAGACTCATTTCAGTCCTCAGATACAATAGCCCAACTTACATTGATATTAATGGGAATTTAGCCAGCTTCCTTGAAGGAAGAAGTAGGACCACTATTTGTAAAGCACTTTGCAATTTTTCTTGTTGGAAAATTACCTCATTGAATAAAATAGTGCCTTACTCCAAGAGGAGTCTTACTGAATGCAATGGGATCACTAGTGGAGTACAGTGCTAGTGGAGTGCAGTGGGTTCACTAGTGGAGTATGGGGATGAGAATCTGGCCTTAAATATCTTTAAGAAATGACAAAAGCAATATGAAATTAACCAGATTTACTTAGCAGGGGTTTAAATGAACATATCCTTTCATTTCAATCCATCCTCAAATTTCGCTCTTAGTTTTGGTTTGAATGACACCCATAACTCAAACTGAGATTAATTTGCTTTTGGGCTGAAATGATGTGAAACCACAGGGGTTTTCTAATTCATGATTTCCACACAGAAATCCAACCCTGGCATTTTCATATATTTTGGGGGTGTACTTAGTGGCCTGTACCCTTCTCCATTAATAATTTTCCATGTAGTGGGGTACTTGTCTTCAGCAGGGGCAGCAGAAGCAGCTCTTCCCTAAATGCCAGAACATGAGACAATGAATTCCCCAGGGCAGCAATATAGTGCACCCATGCTGCTCAGTCTCTAATATGCTCCTCTGCACCTTCTAATTTTAATCACCCTCACTGTTTGACCCTCCTCCTCAGCTTCAATGTCATCATATGTATTAGTTGATACATTACCACTAGAATCAGCAGCAACATCTTTGTCAATCTCTGTGTCAGCATATGACCCTTGCTTTTGTGATGACTTGGTTTCTGTTATGGATTTTAATTTCAAATTAAATTTTAATGACCCTATTAAAGGAGTTGCTATAGAAATGCCTTTTTAGGAGTGGACAATGGGAAGAAAGCTATGCTGCCCTTGTGCCCTCCCTTCCCACACACACATATGGAGTCTGACCATAGCACCTTGAAAATGCTGGCCACGATTTTCAAAAGTGGTCAGTTCCCAGTAGTTTCCATTGAAGTCAAGTTCTTACCTAGATCACATCGCCATGATTCTCAGATATATTTTCTGGTTCTCCTTTAATTTTAGAATCCACTATACAACTACCATGCATGAATTTGCCGCCGTCCACTTCATACTGCTTATCACAGGGCTTGATCTTACTCTTAGTGGAGTCAGTGGCAAACTCACATTAACTTCAGTTGGAGTAGGATCAGTTTTCTAGCCCGCTGCTCATCTACTCTTTCTTTAATGTTTCTGATTCACCAGCAGTCCAGCTCTTTTCAAATCCCACTGGAAAACATCCAATTTCTTTTCTCTCTTGTGTCTTAATTTTTCGTCTCCCCATGCTATACTGTATTAAATTCTGTATTAGTTACATGTATAAGGCATTCTGTGAGAAAGTTTACATGAAATATTTCACAGAAAATAAAGATGAGTTGCACTGTATGACTAGGGCTGAAAGAAATGATCAGTGTCTAGTCTCACAAAACTGGGTGACTGGGAACCAAAATGGCAGATGAAATTCAGTGTTGGTAAATGCAGAGTAATGCACATTGGAAAACATAAGCCCAACTATACATACACAATGATGGGGTGTAAAGTAGCTGTTACCGTTCAAGAAATAGATCTTGGAGTCATCATAGATAGTTCTCTGCAAACATCGGCTCAATATGCAGTAGCAGTCAAAAAAACTAACAATGTTAAGAAACCTTAACATTAGATAATAAGACAGATAATAAGACAGAAAATATCATAATGCCTCTCTATAAATCCATGGCATGCCCACACCTTGAATAATGTGTGCCGTTTTGGTCACCCATCTATCTATCTGTCTATCTACATCTTCTGTAGGAGAAGGAATTAAAAAGATTGGGATTATTCATTTTAGAAAAGAGACAGGATATGATAGAGGTCTATAAAATTATGAATGTTGATGAGAAAGTAAATAAGGAGGAGTTATGTTCCTCTTCATATAGCACAAGAACATGGGGTCACCCAATGAAATTAATAGTCAACATGTTTAAAAGAAACATAAGGAAGTGGTTCTTCACATAATGCACAGTCAGCCTGTGGATTTCATGAAGGCCAAAAAGTATAACTGGGTTCAAAAAAGAATTAGGTAAGTTCATTGAGGATAGGTTCATCAACAGCTATTAGCCAAGATGGTCAGAGATGCAACCCCATGCTCTGAGTGTCCATAAACCTCTGACTTCCAGAATCTGGGACTGGACAACGGGGCATGCATCACTTGATAAATTGCCCTATTTTGTTCATTCTCTCTGACGCATCTGGCAGTGGCTATCATCAGAAGACAGAACACTAGACTAGATGGACCATTGGTCTGCCTCAGGATGGCCATTCTTATGTTCTTAAGTAGACCTTCTCATATATCAAACCTGACCAAAGATGGGGCACCTGAAGTCATTTTGAGCTAAATGGTGCCTGTTTGGTACAGCCTGTTAAAAGGTGTGATGTGGAGCAGCACCACCCTGGGAGAAAACTATTAGATATTTTGCCTCAGATTGCATCCCAGACCTCCCTGGTTGCACCATTGAGAGTAAATTTTGATATTCCTTTAAGACTTACAGCATGTTCCCATCAACAGATGTAGCCAGCCAACTGCATTAGATGACATGTTGTGGAGCCATGGCTCTGTCTATTTTTTGCTCCTCTACACTGAAGTTCCACTGAGTTTCTCCCAGTGGTGGAGGAGAAGAGCAATATCTCATTTATGCTTCCACAAACACACAACTGCATGGCCATCTAGCCCTTGAGTTCTAGAACATGAAGCACAAGGAATATTTTTAAAGGACAATGTCAACTGGAAATCAAAACAATTTCAAAAAATGAGTTAAATGTAATTTGGAGTGCTCAAGTACTATATTTGCCCTAGAGTCCACTTGCCAGTTTTAATGCTTTTACAAGAACATTTTCCTATTTTCAAAAAGGTTTTTATTTCCCCTGTTGCTGTGTGAAAAAAGCTACATAAAACTATAGGGGGAAATGCCTGTAGGGAAACAATGAAAATAAGCATATATGTAACAAAATTAACTATATTGAAAGTTCTTTGAAACACACAAAGCAAGCAAGCTAAATAAATTAGAGGAAAATATTTTTTCTTTAATCCCTTTTAGTTCACTTGAAGTAATACTGGATGCTACCTATAATAATAGTAGTAAGTAAAGTACAGTCAGAAATGTAATTTTTAAACTAACAGTGTTAAGCTTTATCCGGGTTTTCTACTGTGTCCATTAACTGTACTATCTAAATGTTTCCCATTTACATTAGGTCTGCTTGGTGAGGTTGCTAGTGGACTTCCTGGGACTGATCCTCAGGTGGTGCAAATCAGCCATAGCACTACTGATTTCAAACAGCTATGTTCATTTACAAAAAGTGGGGCTTTGGCCCCATAAATCTTCGGTTTCAATACCTTCTCTGGTAGAGGAGAGTTGGCTTGAGATGAATGTGCATTGTTTTTGGTGGTGAGAGTTTGTTTTGCTAATTTCTTATTCTTCTACTTCTTTCCTCCTCCTCCAATAAAAAGTCTATGGTGAGAATCTATTTGATTTGCTATAGTATGTAACATGTAGACTTTATTTTTTATCCTGAAGAGTCTGAAAACATGTTTTACAAAATATAAATGTAACCCATCTGCCAGGTGGTGTCAGCTGCAACAAAGGCTGGGTTCAATGTCTAGGGGTTCCTCTCAACATTACAAAACAGAACCAGCTTGAGCCCCCTCACAGAAATCTGGGAACACCAAACACCACCCCGGGCATATCTAAGAGTCAATACTTCCTCACTCACAAACACTGTGTCTGTATAAAACAAAAGAAAACTTTTATTAAAAGGGAAAGGGAACCCAGTATTAGTTTGGGAAAACACCACAGCAATGGTTACGAAGTACTCAAGCTATAGTAGCGTGGGAAGTGTCCTTTGCCTCAGTGAAAATCCGATGGATGAATGTCCTTTTAATACACCACTCCTCTTTTCCTCTACTGCACTCCATTCACAGTTGGTTGTCTGATATCAGCGAAGTCCAAGTGTTCAGTGATGCATTCATATGGTGTCAGCTCCCACTCCTGCTGCCACATTTGCTGCTGGTCACCGCTGTACCTGCCATTGTTTGCCCGTCACTGCTGCCTCTGCCTTTAGCTGTGATGTTGTGTTCTGAGGTTGTACTATTTATCCCAGTTCTTAGTGATTTCAGCCTACAGCAATTTCCGTGGATAGTGGGTAAGCTCACTTCTGCTGTAGCCACTGTGGTGTTTTTCACTGTATCACTGTCCCCATACCTGGTCTAAATTTCAGCACCCTACACGTGCTTATTAGTAATTTTAGCTGTATTGTTCACTGAGCAGAAACAAAGACTTTAAAATAGTCCAATAAACTCTGTTTAAAAACATTGAAGGGAAAGGACCAATTGGTATCTAGAACGCTTTGAACACATCAACCCCACCCTTTCTTGCTTTAGCTTGTATTTGGCATCACTACCCCCTGTTTAGCAAATGAGATTAAAGTTAGGGTGACCCACCTCAATTAGGGCACATTAAGTACAATTCTGCTACACATTACTCATACAGTAAGGATAACGTTATTTCATTACCCTTGCATCAAAGACTAAAGTTTATTTTAACATAAAACAGCCAAAACTGATCATATTGGCAAATGCAGATCAGATAAAGGTAGGTTTGTGTATGCAAATACAGTCGTCTCCTGAGGTCTCTCCCCCATCTTCATCAATTGATGTCAGAGGAGAGCTCATTCAGACCCTGGCTTATATAACAAACAGGCTGAAATGCAGCCACTGTACATTTGTGAATAAACATGGCAACTCTTCTACATTGCTACATGTGATGCCACACAATAATTTAGGCAATGAAGTAAAGAAGGATAGTGTAAGAAACTGGAACAGTAGGGAGAACTTGTGTAGAAAGAATGTAATTACCCTAATTAGAATTTAGCCAGGACACTTGCCATCGAGTTAGAGGGCTTATCCCTTCACCTTCCCATTCCTTGGTCCTTCTCGTGTGAACAGAGAGCAGCAATACCCAAAGTCCGAAGGTGAAAACAATTCAATGTTTATTGGGATGAACTTCCAGCAAGCAATGATTCCAATTTCCTTCCTCAGTATCCCCCTTCCCAGCTCTGACACCACAGAACCTTGCCTGTGTCCCTGTTCCCATTCCCTGTTCCCATCCCCCCCTTAGCAAAACATGATTCCAATCCCCCACCGCCCCACTTCCTGATTCACTGCAGACTATATAATAAAACTTAAATTCTGCTTAGCTATACCTTAACCAATCATTTTACTGAAATTTAACTAACCAATCCTAACATATTGTAACATGATTATCTAACCAATTATATCCCACCACCTTAATTGGTTTACACCCAACAAAATTAATTATACAGCAAACAGAAACAATCACAGAACCAGACAGAGATTATACAGACAAACAATAGGGAAACTTTCATTTTTAAGAAAAGGAAGGGTTAGGGATTAAGGGTTTCCACTGATAGATCCCTGAGCCCTGTAGCAGCTGATTTTGAATTCTTTTCAGTCTTGCACATGGATAAAACAGCATCATGGTGAAGATCAGAGAAGTTTAGACATAAGTGATGCTGGAGAGAAACAGAAAACAGTTTGAGGTGATAGCCAGAAAACAGTGCTAGATTCAAGTTAGACTTATCACTGCTTCTAGACACACAGATAGAATCAACTAGTGTTCTCCTCCAGCTTTGGCTAAAGAGAAGAATGTGCCCAATCCTCTTGGAAGATAATCCAATCACCTAGATCCACATGTTTGTCACCTCCAGACTGCAAAGTCTCTGGAGCAGGGACCATTTTTTATTCATTATGTGTGTACAGTGCTTCACACAATGGGGTCCAGTTCCTGGTTAGAGACTTTAGGTGCAACCAAAATCCAAACAATAATAGCAAGGATAAAAGATTAGTGTAATTGGGGCTGATTTTGAAAGCCGCATAGAACTCCCAACTTGTACAACATTCAGCAGTTTGCCTATTAAGCAAGAAAGACTATGCTCCATGCGTCTGACGAAGTGGGTATTCATCCACGAAAGCTTATGCTCCAATACGTCTGATAGTCTATAAGGTGCTACAGGACTCTTTGTTGCTTTTTACGCTCCATTGGTTCTCTATTGATTTCCACACCCACTTGAAGGTCCTGGCCCTAATGTTTATTACCTTGATTCAGCAAAACACTTAAACACATGTGTTACCCGGGGTTTTCAGAACCCACAGCAGGAGCAACTTAACTATTTCACTGAAGGTTGGTGTCCACACTGAATCAATAGGAACACAGCAATTCTGTCTGATAAGATTCATGCAAGTAAGTGTGCTTTGTGTAAAACTGCAGTTTATTAGATTTAAGCATACACAAACATAATAGGTTTAGAACATCCCAGATATTTACCTCAGAACTGGAACGGTATTGAATAATTAACAGCAGGTTTGCAGTGGGAAGTTGCTCACTCACCGGGGAGAAAAGGTGCCAGGAAAAAGTCTCTCAAGATGGCTTCAGAGGCCTGCTCCAACGTACACTTTATTAGCTAATCTTTTATAACTAACTTCTACAAAACACATAGGTTATAATGATCCCTGCTGGATCATCACTTTTCTAACTTTCAATATTTTTTTAATATCAGAGGCGTTTAGATTCAAGGTTTTCCAACTACCAAGGTTTTTAGTCTCAGTTGTTTTCTTGTCTGTTCCCTCCTCCCATTCTGATCAGCAGAAATGCCAGCTAGATATGACCTTGCTTCTAAAAGCCTGACTCCAAATTAACCCTTAACTATGTAGTGTTCTATTTCATTAATTCGGGGTGGCTGAATGCACATAATATGGTTGCAATTAACTGGATTACATTCTGGGGTATACACACCCCTCAAATCCAGGGCAACACATGTTTAAATACTTATGTAATTTCTTGATTCAGAGCATAGCACTTTAGTGTGCTAGGTCAGGTTGTCTTAGAGACTGCTTTACTGCAACCCACTCAAACTGGGGATACCATGTCTGACAGCATCCAAGGTGAGGCTGCTGAGTCCTCTACTGAGATCTCTTTGCCTCCTCACCACCCAACACTCTCACCCACATGTTCCAGTGGAGGCATTTAACAACAACAAAATACGAACAACATACAGCTAACAGAAAATATCAATTTATCCAAATTCTTTATCTCATACATTGGTCTCTGGCATATCACACAATACTTCATCAGTCGTATTTTGTTACAAAATATAGCACAGCCCCAAAGGACACATCAAAATTCCTTTGGCTCAGATTATTGGAAGTGTCAGTTTAAAAATCAAGATTTGCTTATCATTATCATACAGGTACTGCATTTCCTAGATTCACTGAAAGTGGAAATCAGTGATAATATTAGACACCAATAGGTTATAACTTTTGGCAAATATTTGTTCTATATTAAAGAATTATGTGCCTCATCAAAAGCCCATTGAAGAAAATGGAAAGACCGCCATTGATTTCAATGGGCTTTAGTAGATGCCCCTATATCTGAAATAATAGTTGTTTTCCATTTCTAATTAAAGTGGTCAGTCTTAACTTTCAATTGTATTTAATTGAGATATCACAGTTATTTCCTGTTCTATATATAAGAAGCAATTGTGATATATCTGTTATCATGGTGTAGTAAGTATCAGTAACAGCTGACTTTTTAGCAGTGACTGTTGTGTCATCATAGCATGATCCTATATACCAACTGTTCAATTAGAAAACTAAAAGACTAACTAAACACTGAGTTAAGGTTTAAAACAATCATCTTTTAAAATTAAGAAAAGTATTTATAGTGGAAAAAAAGAATTTGGATCCAATTGTTCACAGGAAGATACAGTAGGAGCAGAATTATTGCATCTGCCAAATGTCTCACTGCTATTCTCAGGTAAACTCATTTTAAGTATGGCAGAGCTTGCAATAGGCTGCACTTTGTTTAATTTCACTTGAGCCTGTTCTATCCCTATAAAATCAGTACAAAACTTGGATATCAAAGAAGCATATTGCAATCCTGTTAAAAATAGGGGGCCTGATCCAGCAAAGTGATCTGTGTAGAACAGTTTGTAGGATCAGGGCCATATTGAATATAATACAATGATATATATCATATTTATTTTCTGTTAGCAAGGGACAGTCTTTCCCCTATTTCTCTACAAATGACAGAATCTTTTTTCCAAATGCTGATATCAGTGCTGTTCTTTGTGTAAGTGAAAATAATATTTACCATATAATGGTTTAAATTCTAAATGATAAGGAAAGCTTGAAGAGTTCCTGTAATGAAAGCACAGGTGTTTCACTCAGTAGTAGTATATGCCCAAACTACTTCAATAATTGTCCCTTTAACTGTAGCTAGTCAATACTTCAGGGGAGCATCTGAAAAATTTCCATCATCCTTTCTAGACATGCATATGACAGCAGTAGTAGGTTATGGGGGGTTTAGCACCTTCTTCAGAACATCATAAGTCTTTTCTCCTTATGAACATTTGTTTACTGATGCTTCAATTTTCCCTGTAGACTACATATAGAAAGACAGAAGGAAATTTTGGCAAGGTCCATATCAGGAATATTAGTGGAGGACTTTTACATGTGTGGTCTTTTTCAGATTATTTACAGATTATGGATTAACTGTCCAACAGCATAAACTGTCAATTTAAAAAGAACAGGAGAACTTGTGGCACCTTAGAGACTAACACATTTATTAGAGCATAAGCTTTTGTGGGCTACAGCCCACTTCTTTGGATGCATACGCATATTTTGCAGATACAGACTAACACTACTGCTACTCTGAAACCTGTCAATTCCCGCGGCGGGAAGCAGCGGCCATCACATCCCTGGGCCCGCACCATTTCCTGTAGCCCTCAGTGGCCTGCAGCGGGAGCCGCAATCGGCCGAACCTGTGGACGCGGCAGGTAAACAAACCAGCCTGGCCCGCCAGGGGGCTTACCCTGGCGTGCCGTGTGCTAAAGGTTGCCGATCCCTGCTTTACTCAGTGTAACCCTGCTGTGTTTCTCCCAGACGTCTGCCATATTTAGGCCACTTGTTTCAATAATTCAGTCTGGTCTGCTGTTTTGTATGTAAGAAGGTTGGAGACTTATAGTTTCACAGGAGAGATATTTTAGAGTCCCATAAGAATAAGTAAAAGCAGACTTTGGGAAGAATGAGATGTTATATTCTATTATGTGTGTTATTATGTCAATCAGATAACCACAATGGTCCCTGCTATAGGTGAAATTCACCCTAGGAATCCTCTCAAAAGACTTAGTTTTGCGGTGCTAGGGAAAACTTATGGTGAATTTCAGTCAAGTTTCAGGCATGTAGCAAAACCTAACCTGAAACTGGGTGATTTTCACCTGTGATTTTCAGGTGTGTAAGTTAACTAGATGCAAGTTTCATTACAAAGGTTTGTCCTAATTTTTAAAAGCATACATTTTAAATAATGTCTTTGAAATATAGTTCATGAAATTATATGGAAATTTCATAAATGTGCAGTGCACTTCTTTCAAAAGGTACCAGTATACAAATAGACCTTACGCAGAAATGCTTCCATTCCAAAATTTCCCATCACCAAAAGCAGAAGATACACAATAATTCATTAAAGGAATAGAGTGAAAATGATAATGGATCATACAGCTTATTTTATGGGCCAAAACGGAGTCCTGAATGCATCCAATGACAGAATTTGGCCCCCCACATTTGCAGTATGCTACCATACATTGTATACAATGCCTAGATATTGTCATGGCTTTTCTGCAATATGCATAATAGTGAAGTTAGCATTATTATTCAAAATGTATCATTCAAAATGCTGACAATTTTAACATATTCTAAGAAATGAGATAGACATTTTCAAAACTTCAGAGCAAAACCAATAACTCTCCCCAAGTTTCTTTATCGACTTTTTTGCAGGAATGGTTAGTGCTGGTATTTCAGTCCTATCTGGAATGATTTGGAGGATATAGAAAAATCTGAACAGACTGATGTCATTTAGCTCAGGGCTCTATGCTACAATGGAGAAATACTCAGCAGTAATGTATACTTTAGTACATTTCTGCGTCAGAAAAGATTTCTTATAAATATTAGATCAAACCTACCTTTTAAAATGCAGTATTTAAGTATTATCTTTATTTATAACATTTCTATGTTTTAGGAATATTCTATGAAAGACTCATCCTGGATTATGAAATATTTACATACACTTACACTACATATGAAGGATGTACTCAAGGTCTCTCTCTCTCTCTCTCTCTCTCTCTCTCTCTCTTTTTTTTTTTTTTTTTTTTTTGAGAGCAAAAAAGAGAGAGAGGACTAGCAAATATATGGAGACAAAGGAATTTCTTTACCTGACACTTGTTCACATTTCCTTATCCAAACATTTCCTTTGTGACAGACTAGATTTGAATACTCTCTGAAAGTAAACCTAGCTACCTTACATGGATACTAAAAAGCATATTTGAAGTCTAAAGAAAGTTTGCACTTTTAGTGCAAGAATCACTTGTTACTCTGAAGTTGCACTAAGCAGACACTGAAGTTGCACTAAGCAGTGTACTGTCTATTGAAGCTGGGTTTTCAGTTGCTTTGTATCTTCAGAGCAGCCCAAACCAATGAGACAACCCGAATGCAGTGATACATCTGCCCCTTAATTGGCAATTGGCTTATTTAGTACGTTGGATTTGAAGCGGGGAGGGTTGTTTGTTTGTATACATTGTGAATCAACTTTTCGCAGAACCTTGGAAAAGGTTCAGAAAAGGGCAACAAAAATGGTTAGGGATATTGAACGGCTTCCATAGGAGGAGAGATTAATAAGACTGGGACTTTGCAGCTTGGAAAAGAGACGACTAACGGAGGATATGATAGAGGTCTATAAAATCATGACTGGTGTGGAGAAACTAAAAAAGAAAATGTTATTTACTCCTTCTCATAACACAAGAACATGGGGCCACCAAATGAAATTAATAGGCAGCAGGTTTAAAACAAACAAAGGGAAGTATTTTTTCACCCAACGCACAGTCAACCTGTGGAACTCGTAGCCAGGGGATGTTGTGAAGGCCAAGACTATAACAGGGTTCAAAAAAGAACTAGATAAATTCATAGAGGATAGGTCCATCAATGGCTATTAGCCAGGATGGGCAGGGATGGTGTCCCTAGCCTCTTTTTGCCAGAAGCTGGGAATGGGCGACAGGAGATGGATCACTTGATGATTACCTGTTCTGTTCATTCTCTCTTGGGCACCTGGCATTGGCCACTGTCGGAAGATAGGATCCTGGGCTAGATGGACCTGTGGTCTGACCCAGTATGGACGTTCTTATGTTCTTATATAGGGAAACATATTTATTTATTTAATATCCCATAAACACTTGGCACATTTAAATAATGACTCTTCCCCTCTCCCCCCGTATATTATATATCATAGTGGCTGATTTCACAGAGAACATAAATGTGAGCCATTCAGCCACAACCCCTAACTGAACTGAAACTATTTGACCTCAACTACCACTCTAAACCACTTCCCACCTCCTTGTTTCTGAAAAAAAGGAGAACATTGTTTACTCTTTTAAGTATTCAGTCCATGATAGATAAATGAACAATGAAGCTGGCAATTCTGTGCTTTTGAACAGTCCCTCGAAAGAGATTTTGGAAAGGTCCGAACAGTCGTTTTCTGTGTAGACCAAAAAAAAAAAAAAAGTCTCTCACCAGGATGAATTTATCAATAATTTAGCTGTTAAAATATAGCTATAGAGAATGTTACAAAAATTTTCAAAAAAACTACAATGAAAAAAGTTAAGTTGATCCAAGTCACTAGAACTTCTCTACAGACAGTAAATTATTAACATTAAGGCAAAACAATTAAATCATAATTCTTTAGCCACCCTCACTTGTTTATTTATTCACACGAGGTAAGACTTGATATATTTTGAAAATATCATGCTTGATGTACATGGGCAAAACCTGAAATGTCACCAAATATTTGGATTCTGTGCATGTGTTCTCAATACAAAATTACAAACACAAACTTCTTGTCACTCATATATAATGAGCAATATTTATATTGATTTGATATGTAAATTAGACAGAGAAGAAGAAGAATGTACCTCTTCCTCTTTGCAAACTGCCCATGAATACCTGGATATAATGTACTTATTAGACAATATTTATATAGTACTTTGTGTAAATAGCTGTAAAATGCTAAGTATTATTATTACAAAGGCTTGTAACCTACAAACAAGGCTAGTGTCTGTAAAACAGGACAAGTTTTTCTTTAGAAGATAACTGAGCATACACATAAAAGAGTGAAAAATAAAATATCCAGATTGCAAAGGGCAGCTCTAATCCAGGCTTTTTCAAGCATGACTGAATTACTGGCAGCATACTCTAGTGATTCATGTTTAGACCATTGCTGTATCTTTGTGTAAGCTATTAGGATAACAAAATTTAAATTTTAAGTGTTCACAACTGCAGATAATTCAGAAATTTAAGATACAAAGAAGGCTAAATTGAATTCTAAAGCTGAGTTCTGTGGGCACGTGAGATTATGGCAAACCACTGGGGCTAGTTTGTATCTCCAATGTATATATTAATATGCTACTGAGTTGTTCTACAAGCTGAAAATGCACAGAAGATCATTACTTAATTAATTTTTGTAAGGCTGGTCAACATTTTCAGACTTGGATACCTAAAGTTAGGTTCCTAAGTCCATATTTGGTCACCCAAATATCATGATTTTCAGAAGTGTTGAGCACTCACAAATCCCACTGAAGAGTAAAGGGAACTAGGCAGTCATCGCCTTCGAAAATCAAGCCAAAACTTTTATTTAGGTGCCTAAATATGGATTTAGCAACTTAACTTTAGATATCAAAGTTTGAACATTCTGGCCAATATTATAATTTATATAGTAGAGGGATTGGCAACCTTTTGCCTGCGGCCCGCCAGGTTTGTTTACCTACCGCATCTGCAGGTTCGGCCGATCGCCGCTCCTACTGGCCGTGGTTCGCCGCTCCAGGCCAATGGGGGCTGTGGGAAGTAGTGCGGACTGAGGGATGTGCTGGCCGCCGCTTCCCGCAGCCCCCATTGGCCTGGAGCGGCGAACTGCAGCCAATGGGAGGCGCGATCAGCCGAACCTGCGGACGCCACAGGTAAACAAATGGGCCCGCCAGGGGCCTTACCCTGGCGAGCCGCGTGCCAAAGGTTGCCGATCCCTGACACAGTATTATTTATTACAGCTTTAAAAAGTATATAGTAAGCACATATAGTAAATTGGTTTGCTTGCATTAAATCTGTAATAGATTCAAAAAAGGTTTCTCTACTATGGATTTTCCCAGACAATTGTTGCCAGAAATTACACACATCACCCAAACAACAAAGAGTCTGGTGGCACCTTAAAGACTAACAGATTTATTTGGGCATAAGCTTTCGTGAGTAAAAACCTCACTTCAAAGCTTATGCCCAAATAAATCTGTTAGTCTTTAAGGTGCCACCAGACTCTTTGTTGTTTTTGTAGATACAGACTAACACGGCTACCCCCTGATACTTCACACATCACCCAAAGATGAAATCCCATGTGGAGTCGTGTTTTGCTCCTATTTCAACTCATCTATCCTGATAATGGGTAAGTGCCAAAAGCAAGAAATAGGAATTTGCACAGCCTAGATCGCAAGCACCAGTCATAAATCATGGTGTGATATGGTTTGTAGTACACATGGGCTATAAGTACAATACACTATTCCCTTCACATTGTTTATTTAACATTTTTATTCTGTTGCGTTCTCTCAATTGTATAAAAGAGCCCAAAAAAGCCATATCATCTCACTCAAACCAAAATGCTGATATTTCAAAAGTAGATGACAATCATAATTTTTTTATATTGCTGAGTTTGTTAAGATGCCGCTTAAAAAAAATGAGAGTGCTAGTATGATACAAATAAAATGTAAAGAGCAGATTGTTATGACCTTAGTTACCAAAGTTTGAGCAAATAAACATTCCTTTATAAGATAGAGCATGTATAACCAATGGTCAGAGTACAGTAAACGAACATAATATTTCTTCACTACAGAAGTTATCTTGATTTGCGTTAGGGTCTAAAATTGTAGAATGGTTCACAGAGGTGCCATGACATTTTTCATACACATAGCTTAGTGATATGTATACTGGTAGAAATCATTTAATCATTGGCAAACTTTCAAAAAAACAAACAGATTGTCTATAGGCAGCACTTCCTCCTTTGTTTAAAAAAATGGATTTCTTAAAAGCATTAGTCAGAAGCTATGGGTTTGAGTTCCCTCACCTGAGCCTGGGAATAGCCATCTCCACCTGATTAATAAGCCCAGCTGAGCTGTGACAGAATCACCTGATTCAATGGTCCACCCAATTTGTTCCAAGGAGCCAACAGATCTACATTGAAGGCCAGCAATGACAGGTTGCCAGCTGCTCAATGCTTATGCCCACAGCTGCTATCTCTCCTGTGCCTCCTTTGTTCCCAGTCCTGCTCCAGCCTTGGTCACACCTCATTCCTAGCCTTGTTTCAGCCCTGCTTTTGCCTTGTTCCTGTCCACTCAAGTTTGCTCCTGCCTGGCTTCTTTGCCAGGCTTCTGATTCTAGTTCTGACCTTTGGCTTGTCTCCTGGGTCCTGATCCTGGCTCTAACCACTAGATGAGACTGCTTATGGCTTGATCATAGAATCATAGAATTATAGGGTAGAAGGGACCGCAAGGGTCATCTAATCTAACCCCCTGCCAAAATGCAGGATTTATTGCAGGGGATCTCAAACTGGGGGTCGTGACCCTTTAGGGGGTTCCAAGGTTATTACATAGGGGGTCATGAGCTGTCAGCCTCCACCCCAAACCCTGCTTCACCTCCAGAATTTATAACAGTATTAAATATTTTTTAAAAGTGTTTTTAATTTATAGGGCGGGGAGGAGGGTGTCTCACTTAGAGGCTTGCTGTGTGAAAGGGGTCACAATACAAAAAATTGAGAACAATTGACTTATTATGTCTAAACCATCCAAGACAGATGGCTATCCATCCTCCTTTTGAAAACCTCCAGTGAAGGAGATTCCAGTATTTCCCTAGGCAGTTTGTTCCATTGTCCTACTGTTCTTACGGTTACGATTTTTTCCCTGAGATTTAATCTAAATCTGCTATGCTGTAGTTTGAACCCATTGCCTCTTGTTCTGCACTCTATGGGAAGAATGAACAATTCTTCTCCATCTTTTTGATGGCAGCCTTTCAAGTATTTGTAGACTGCTATCATGTGCCCCTTTAATCTCCTCTTTTCCAAACTAAACATACATAGTTTCTTCAGCCTTTGCTTATATGGCTTTCATTCCATCCCTTTGATCAACTTTGTTGCTCACCTCTGGATCTTTTCCAATTTCTCTATACCCTTTCTATACAGCAGTGACTAAAATTGGACACAGTTTCAAGATGATGCCTAACCATCCCTGACAATTTGAGTAGCCCAAACAATAGAGAGGACCTAGCACACTGCAGGTATGGACTCCACTAAAGCTAACAGCTCTTTGGCTCTTTGGCAATAGTTGGATTCTTACAGAATCTGCAAAACCAGGCTAATGCTCTGCAGGCACAGAATACAGTATTGCAGGTGCAAGCCATGCCATCAGTGACTCATGTCCATTGAGAACTGAAAATCCCGGAGCCTGACAAGTTTTATGTTGACCATAGAAAATTCCACAGGAACTTAAACCAGTGCATCATCCTGCTTCTGATGCATCCACAATTATTTCCCTTTGACCAAACCAGGGTGCGGGACTCAGCCTGCAGTGCCTCCTGCTGGTCACTTCTGGGAATTAGCTCATCCAGACATTGGAGCGCCCTCTGCAGGCCGGTATCCCACTGCTGCTTGGCCCCCGTGTCCCTCCCAGGACTCAGGTGCTCCGTTATCTGGGGTGCTGCCCCCTTGCAATACCCCCACACTCTGCCTCTGGGTCTCCCCTCTCTGGGGAACCCCCAACCCTCTAATCCCCACCTTTCCTCAGTCTGGGGTACTGCCAGTCATCACCAAGCCCCTTCTCCCTGGGGCAGACTGCAATGTAAGAGCCACTCAGCACAGGCAAGGTTGGGTCTGGACCTGCTGCTTCTCTCTGCAACCTGGTGACTCTCTGGGGCCTTGGACAAGGCCCCACTGCCTGGGGAGTTGCCAGCCTGGAGCTCCCCAGCCCCTCTGGCCTTTCTCCAGCCCTGCCTCACTCTAGGCACCCTGAGCTTCCCAGCAGCCAGGCCCTTCTCTCTCTGAAGACAGAGAGAGACTGTCTCTGCTCCTGGCTTCCCTGGCCTTTATAGGGCCAGCTGGGTCTGTTTGGGGTATGGCCACAGCTGAGGCTCCTGGCTTCCTCAAGCTTTCCCTGCCAGAGCCCTCTCCCAGGGCTGTTTTAAGCCCTTCAAGGCAGGAGCAGATTAACCACCCTGCTACACAGGGTAAGACTCATCATCAATCTACTGCCTGGGGAAACATTGGCCTAGGCCTCTTGCTACTTGAGAAATCAAGTCCCCTCTTGAATCAGTTGAAGGAGTTTGTCCAGGCCAAATCAGTGATCTTTGATCTCCCTTTCCCTCTCCCTCCCCAAATTGGAATGCAGCTGCTCAGCACTATCACATCTGGCTCAGTATAAATGATGAAATAAAGGATGAGATGGTACAAATAGAGCCCTTGACTGGTCTGGATGCATTTATTCACTTAATCATAAAGATTGACAATTGCTTTTTGAACAACCACCAAGCAAGGATGGTGTCTTCTCAACCGATGGCCATCTTAATGGAACCAGCCAGACAATATCCAGTGCCCACCTTACAGGCAGAACTCATGCCTCTCTGGGAATGTATTCTGGAATAGAAGGGGTGAGTACAATAGACTCTCAATCAACATCTGCGTCAACAATACTGGCAAAGTACTGGGACCTTGCAGTTGTTGTTGACAAGATGAATCATAGAATCATAGGACAAGAAGGAACCACAATAGGTCATCTAGTCCAGTCCCCAGCACTCATGGAAGGACTAAGTATTATCTAGACCATTTGTGATAGGTGTTTGTCTAACCTGCTCTTAAAAATCTTCAATGATGGAGATTCCACAGTCTCTCTGGACAATTTATTTCAGTGCTTAACAACCCTGACAGTTAAGAAGTTTTTCCTAATGTCCAACCTAAATCGACTTGCTCCAATTTAAGCCTGTCATAAACATACAGCTAAGGGTAGCATAAAATCCCTCTTTACCCTGTAAAGGATTAATTCCTCTTTTACCGGTAAAGGGTTAAGAAGCTCAGATAACCTGGGTGGCACCTGACCAAAAGGACCAATAAGGGGAGATGGTACTTTTACATCTGTGGGGGAAGGTTTTTTGTGTGGTTCTCCCGGAGTCAACAAGGAACGAGGGCAGGGAAAATACATCTCCCTAAGCCATAGCTATGCTAAGCATCTAATATTGCAGAAATAGTAAGTAATAGCAAAGAAATGCATTAGGTTATCTTTTGTTTTAGCTTGTGAATTTTCCCTGTGCTAAGAGGTAGGTTTATGCCTGTTTTTGGAACTTTAAAGTTTTGCCTAGAGGGGAAATCCTCTGTGTTTTTGAATCTTTTGTTATTCTATAAAGTACTTACCATCCTGATTTTACAGAGGTGATTCTTTTACCTTTTCTTTAATTAAAATTCTTCTTTTAAGAACCCGATTAATTTTTCATTGTTCTTAAGATCCAAGGGTTTGGGTCTGTGTTCACCTGTACCAGTTGGTGAGGATATTATTCTCAAGCCTTCCCCAGGAAAGGGGGTGCAGGGCTTGGGGAATATTTTGGGGGAATAGGACTCCAAGTGGTCCTTTCCCTGATTCTTTGTCTAAATCACTTGGTGGTGGCAGCATACTGTTCAAGGCAAGGTGGAATTTGTGCTTTGGGAAAATTTTTAACCTAAGCTGGTAAAAATAAGCTTAGGGGATCTTTCATGTAGGTCCCCACATCTGTACCCCAGAGTTCTGAGTGGGAAAGGAACCTTGACAAAGCCCATTGCTTACTGTCCTACCCTCAGAAGTTAAGGAGATCAATTCTCCCTCTTCCTTGTAACAACCTTCTATGTACTTGAAAGCTGTTATATCCCCTCTCACTCTTCTTTTCTCGAGAATAAACAGAGCCAATTTTTTTCAATCTAATCTTCCCTCATTGGTCAAGTTTTTTAGCCCTTTAAGCATTTTTGTTGCTTTTCTCTAGATTTTCTCCAATTTCTCCATATCTTTTCTGAAATATGGCGCCCAGAACTGGACACAATACTCCAGTTGAGGACTAATCAGCACAGAGTAGAGTGGAAGAATTACTTCTTCTGTATTACAACACTATGGTTAATACATCCCAGAATGATGTTTGCTTTTTTTGCAACAGTATTACATGTGTCTGATGAAGTGGGTATTCATCCATGAAAGCTTATGCTCCAATACATCTATTAGTCCATAAGGTGCCACAAGACTCTTTGTTGCTTTTTATAAAGTAAAGGGACTCTCATTGCCTATTTTTTGGGAGAAAGAGCTGAAGGAAGATGGCTTCAAATGGAGGTGGGAAAGACAGAGAGAAGCCATTATTCAGAAGAGAAGCCAGGTGCAGGAAGGAAATCCTGGACACACTCAAGGACTCTGACCAAATCCCAAAGAATGTGCAAGAGTGAGATAACTGAGGAGGGGAATGGTATATAGATGTGTGATGTTTCTTGGGAATATCTCGCTATCACCTTGCCTTAGCTTGGCTTGCCTTAGCTTAGCTTGAGGAAGCCTTGTTTGTGCCTGTTGTGGGTCAGCTGCCCAACTACATTGCCCATGGGCAACACAAGCATTATCCTATAGGCCTCACAGGCCTACAGTTATACAAGTTAGTGATTGGCACAGCCCAACACTCGACTCCTCCAAGCATCTCCCTGGAGTTCTTAGCCTCTGGTTCATTGGTCACTTGCAATACACGCAGATTTCCTGCTTCCAAAGAAACAATAAACCACACAGTTCCATGTCAGATTACAGCTTTGCTTAACACACAGCACTTAAATTTGTTTACAGGGAAATCAGGTATACGTTTATTTAAGAAAACATAGAGAGTCAAGTAGTAGCAAATAGAACAGGGATCTGCAACCTTTGGCAAGCAGCTCGCCAGGGTAAGCCCCCTGGTGGGCCGGGCTGGTTTGTTTATCTGCCGCGTCCGCAGGTTCAGCCGATCACGGGCCAAGGGATGTGCTGGCTGCCGCTTCCCACCGCCCCCATTGGCCTGGAGCAGCGAACTGTGGCCAGTGGGAGCCACAATTGGCCGAACCTGTGGACGCGGCAAGTAAACAAACTGGCCCGGCCCACCAGGGTGCTTACCCTGGCAAGCCGCATACCAAAGGTTGCTGATCCCTGAAATAGAAGTATTGGAAACAAATGGTTACATATAAAATCAAGTCATAACATTCTAACATCATAGCATTTTAGAATCTAGACTTAATCAACAAGATACTTTCATGTCTTTTAGAGTATTTCTTGCCCAAAATCAATGTGTTATAGCAAGATTGGCTGTGATCTTCCTTTCAGAAGATAAAAATGCTGTCAGTTTGCCTTTCTGGTGAAGGATTCCTTGTGTTTTCTTGCCCCCAAAGATGTACCAGATCAATCCTTTGTCTTTACTCTCACAGTACAGTCCCTACATACCACCCTATGGTGAACTGTTATGCAGATATCAACACAGAGGATCCTTCTAAAAATGTTGTGCATCCCATGTACCCTTTACCAGTTGGCAACAAGGGTCTGGGTCACAAAATGTTATATTTTTATTTTTTTACCTAAATAAAGAGTAATTGTGTTAGAATCCTCTGCAAAGCCTATGTGTTCTGTGCTTCAACTAGCACATGTCCCTTGAGAGGTAAACTGTAGACAAGAATGACGACAAGTTTGGAGCTCTGGGAAAAAGTGTGCTTAAGGTATTACAGTGTCTTGGGAGGGGTCTGCATTGGTCCTGGACCTTAGGGTACCTGGACCAGGAGGTTCCTCTTCCATGTAGGTTTAACAGACAAAGGCTATGCCCAGGAAGTGTGCCAGAGAAGAAAAGAGAGAGTGCTGGAGCCTACCAAGACCAAGGGAAGCTTAAGATCACACACATCCTGCATGTTGGGTTTGAAACACAGCAGCCTGGTAAGTGTCTAGAATGGGGAGATTGACAATGTCTAGAAGGGGCTGTGACAATCACTATTAAACATTTGCACCTTATTTCAAGTCTAAATTTATGTAACTTTAACTTCCAGGCATTTCACCTTGTTATACCTTTGTCTGCTAAACTGAAGACATTATCAAATCTATTATCAAATTTCTGTTCCCCAAGTAGGTACTTAATGAATGTGATCAAGTCATCCCTTAACCTTATTTTTGTTAAGCTAACTGTTCTTGAGTCTTCCACAGGGCATGTTTTCCAATCCTTTCAAGATTCTCATGGCTTTTTCCGAACTCTATCCAATTTTTCAATGTCTTTGAACTGTAGACACCAAAACTGGACACAGTATTACAGAAAAAACAAACCAACTCAGTGATGATTCCCATTTATAATTATATTTTTAGATGAATCAGTTAGCCCTACCAGTTTTTAATCCATTTAATGTGTGCATTGTGGATTGTGTATCTTTCTAATTTAAATACCTTACAGAAATCTAAGTATGCTGTATTAATACTATTACCTTTATCAATCAAATTTGCAATATCATAAAATATATCAAGTTACTTTCACAGGGTTATTTTCCACAAACTCATGTTAATTGGCATTAATTATACTACCATCCTTTAACTATTTATTAAGTTCTGTATCAGTCATTGCATTTTTTTGCCCACAATCAATGTCATACTGACAGTCCTATAACACTACTCTACAGCCAAAATGCTTCTGAAATAAATGTAGTCAAACTTTATGAATTCTGGGTCACTGAGAATGAAAATGATGCTTAAAATTGTTGATTGGCTCTAGTTTTCAAGATATGCTATTGGGTCAGTATATACAACCCTTGACTTGGGAATGGCGGAGGATAAGTGAGTTATAAAGGGAAGGGATCTCAATTTAAACCAGAAATGACTAAAATACATCTTTGACTGAATCTATGAATAAATCTATGAATGGGTTTGGACAGTACCTGCTTTTTAGGCAAAACAATGAATGATGCAATCTGAAGCTGGTATTGCGTCATACATGGTATGAATTGCATCATGTTATTCCTAGAAGTCATGGATGATGCAATCATAATGAAGCTTACATCACTCTGCTGAACAAATTGCCCTATATCAGCTCTAGAAATCAGACAGTGTCATGCTCTCTTATTTGTCAGTGTTTGATTTTGCAAAGGGACACATTTCTGTTTAGCCAAAGTGAGCAGAGATGCCTTGTACTTGTGTGAACAGTGCAGATAACTTCTGCTATGTTTGTGGTGAAGTGACTTTTGCATCACAAAAGCGCAGTATAACCACTATGGTTAAGAAAGCCTATCACCTTTATTTTGGCTGCAAAATTGGAGATCAGGACAAGAGGTAGGCCCCACACATATGCTGCAACACTTGTGCAAAAAATCTTCGCCAGTGGTTGAACAGAAAAAGAAAACCTATGCCTTTCGCAGTGCCAATGATTTGGAGAGAGCCAACAGATCATACCAGCAGTTGTTACTTCTGCATGGTGCCTCCAGTTGGGAAAGGTGTGTCAAAGAAGAAAAATGGACTGTGCATTATCCAAACATTCCATCAGCTATACGCCCAGTACCCCACGGAGAAGGACTGCCCGTTCCTGATGCACCAGAATCATTCTCACTTGAGTCAGACGAGGAAGAGGATGAAACTTCTGGTCCTGAACCATCAATGTCACAGGACCCACATTTTCTCCCATCCTCCTCCTCTGAATCACACCTCATAACATAAGGTGAACTGAATGACCTTGTCAGGGATTTGGAACTAGCCAAGAGTAAGGCAGAGCTGTTGGGCTCCAGACTACAGCAGTGGAATCTCCTGGCAGGTGATGTTAGGGTTTCCATTTTCTGTGACTGTCAAAAGGATCTTGTCCCATTCTTCTTCATGGAAGGTGATCTTGTAGCCTGCAACAACATCGATGGTGTGATGGTAGCCCTCAACATCGTTCACGATCCAGATGAGTGGAGACTGTTAATTGATTCATCGAAGACGTGTCTTAAAGCTGTTTTACTGCATAATGGCAATGTTTTGCCGTCAATTCCAGTTGGTCATGCAGTCCATATGAAGAAAACCTATGACAACATGAAACAACTTTTGAGGTGCATAAACTATGACCAACATCAGTGGGAGCTTTGTGGCAATTTGAAGGTTGTTGCTCTCTTGCTTGGTCTGCAGACTGGATACACAAAGTACTGCTGTTTTCTCTGCGAATGGGATAGTCGTGCAAGAGATTCCCACTACATCAAGAAAGATTGGCCACTCCAACAGTCATTGGAGCCTGGGAGGAAAAGTGTTCAGCATCCACCACTTGTTGAATCAAGGAAGATTTTGTTACGACCCTTACACATCAAGCTGGGTCTGATGAAGAACTTTGTCAAGGCCATTGACAAAACACAAGCAGCTTTCAAGTACCTCCGTGAAAAATTTCCAAGGTTAAGTGAAGCTAAGGTAAAGGAAGGCGTCTTTGTTGGTCCTCAGATTCGTGAACTTCTTCAAGATGATGCATTTGACCATGCACTGCGTGGCAAAGAAAAGATGGCATGGAAAGCCTTCCAGTTAGTGGCAATAAATTTTATCGGAAACAACAAGGCAGACAACTACCAGTTGTTGGTGGAAAACCTCCTCAAGGCATACAAAAGCCTTGGTTGCAACATGTCACTAAAGATAAATTTTTGCACTCTCATCTAGATTTTTTTCCACCGAACTGCGGAGCAGTGAGCGATGAGCCCGGCGAGCGATTTCACCAGGACATTGCAACAATGGAGAAACGCTATCAGGGCAAATGGAGCCCATCAATGCTTGCAGACTATTGCTGGACAGTGACAAGTGATACCCCATTTAATGAATACAAGAGACAAGCCACGAAGCGCCGAGTAGACACTGAATAGGACTAAACTATGTACATAATAGCTTTTTGCCTTTTGTTTCATAATAAATTTTATTTATATAACCCTTTTGCTGATTTTTAATGTGTTACATAAACAGGACAGGTGAAATATTATCATGTAAAGCAACCATAAACACATGAAAAGACCTAGGTTTACAGTTTATGATTAAAACTCTACTATCCACACAATATACATAGACATAAAATGTAAAAACTTAAATATCTTAGAAACAGTAGCCAATCAGTTGTTTTAATTGTCATATTTGAATTCAGCACATCAAAATACATAATAAATAGCACATTTTATCTCTGAAGCAGAGGACTTCTCAAAAATTGTAGACCAGTGTAATCTCCAAGGACATCCTGTTTACTCTTTTTAAATATGGGCACAGCATTAGCTTTCTTCCAGTCTTCTGAAACTTCCCCCATGTTCCAAGAGGTATTGAAAATCAATATTAACAGTCCAGTGATCTCCATTGACAGCTCTTTTAAAACTCTTGGATACAAGTTATCTCAATGGACCTGCTGATTTTAAATGTCTGAATTTAGTAGATGTTGTTTAACATCCTCCTGAGTTACTGTTGGAATCACATTCTTTTTTCCCAAATGCAAAACATAAATATTTATAGAACCCTTCTATAACATCTTCATTTTATTGGCAATTCTACCATTTCCATCTAGCAATGGTACAATATAATTTTTAGGTTTCCTTCTGTACTTAACATTTTTAAAAAATCCTCCTTATTGCCCTTAATTCTGCTGATCATAGAGTTTGCCTAGTGTCCATTTGCTTCCCTTATCGATTTTCTACAATTTCTAACTTCTAATTTGTATTCATGTATGTCAACTGTCCCTTTTTTACATTTGCTATATTTTTTTATAAAAAATATATCTGCTTTCACTTCCCCTCTAAGCCAGGTTTTAACAGGTTTAGCCTTTTTTTTTTTTTTTTTTTTTTTGCCAGGGAGTGGATTTCTGGACCCATTAAAGCCAATGGAAGTTTTGCCACTATCTTCAATGGAGCTAGGATTTCACCCCTTTTGCAATTTTGCTCTTTTCTCTGTTTCCTTGGATTTGAACATTATCTTAATATAGTAATTTGTGGGTTTAGATTCCTATATTTTAGTGTTTTGTTTTTAATTTAGGAGTTATCCACTGAGATTGAATTACTTCCCTTGGAAAGGATTCAGGACCTGATTCTGACCTCAGGTACTAGTGTAAATCATGATTAACTACACTGAAATCAATAGAATTACACCAATGTAAAAGTGGTATAAGTGGCAGGGGAATTGGGTCTAGAGTCTTTCATTGAAGTGCTTGAGAAATCAATCCCCAATCAATGGGCTATTGTTTTCTCATAGCTCATTCTCTATCACTTTAGACAAAGAAGAACAAAACAAAAATAGTTTGGTTTAGAGTAAGTTTTCCTCTCTGATATTCAATTGTATTTCTCTAGGAGATTCTTTTTAACACTTTAACTAAAATTGAGTTGCTTAAAAAGAAAAAGGGAAGGAAGCCTGCTCTAGTTTGAGATATCATTGGATAATCCATTTCAAGATTATTTATATCTACAGTTATTGTATTTAAATATTTAAATAAAGTTATTTGGAATAGGCTAAGATATATGGACAATCTGGCTTGACACAAACATTACTTAAAATCAGATGATGTGACAAGTCAGGTACGTTTTTTCTCTTATAAATGTATGTAAATTTTAAGTGCATATCCTATTGAAATGATTGGATCTGACACAAAACCTTTCTTATTTCCAGTACATTGATAGTAGGACTTATGCATTTGTTAACATAAAGCTGCCATGATCTGAATTGATGTTCTTGCTTATGACAAGCACCCCCCACAACATAGCCTTACAAAATTATGTTCTACACCCAAGAAAAAGTTGTTGCTGTTGCAAATAAAATTCACCTTCATCATCATCATCATCACATACGTGTAGAATATATTTTGCCTCACAAACTTTCAAGACAGTTTTGCAAATTTGTGTTCAACTGTTTTTGTATAGGTCCTAACTACCACTTACACCCGCCCTATGCATGTAAGACAAAAATATAATTCCTTATTATTTGCAAACTCATGAACATTTTCAACTTAAAAATATAGTAAACTGTGTTAATTCATTATCCAAACCTGAAAGTGAGTTTTCTTTCTAGGAAAGGCATCATTTCAGGAGATAACTTCAACAGGACTATGTATATGCTTAAAATCAAGCATGTATAAGTAATTTTCTGAATTGAAGCTTCACTGAGATTCATCAGGAATTATGCCTGAATGTGGTCATTGGAATATAGTCTTTTGGTTGAAACATGGTTCAAACAGTGTTGTCGGTTCTCTTTTTCTGATTAAAAAAAATAATCACGAGCTCTTCTGTGTCATTATCTAGTTTAAAGGAATCATCTCTGCTATGGGGGAAAATGTAACTTTCACATCCTCAACTGGTGTAAATTTACATCACCTGAGGATCTGGCCTTCAGTTTTTACAGCTTTAAAAGAATAAAAATGAAATAAGTTTGTGGTGAGTGGTACATCTGATTTAAGCTCTGGCTCAACTGCCTATTTTTAAGTTTCAGAGTAACAGCCGTGTTAGTCTGTATCCGCAAAAAGAAGAACAGGAGTACTTGTGGCACCTTAGAGACTAACAAATTTATTAGAGCATAAGCTTTCGTGGACTACAGCCGAAGAAGTGGGCTGTAGTCCACGAAAGCTTATGCTCTAATAAATTTGTTAGTCTCTAAGGTGCCACAAGTACTCCTGTTCTTCTTTTTGCCTATTTTTAGTAATGTTTGTGGTTATTTTTCCTGATGATTCAGTATTTTCTGTTCAGATGCTGTTTTGACACTGAAGTTTCCAGAGGAAAATTAGCTTTCTTGGTTGACATTCATCTGCAAAAGACAGTGTATGGGGGATTAATTTAATAGAAAAATCATGCAGCTTCCCTGAAATGCTGATGTGCACTGGAGTCGCAAGTCAAATGGAAGAGTGGAGAGGAGAAAGAGGGAGAGTTGCTAGGATACTTCTAAATATGGGAGAAGCAATTTATGCAATCTGGACCACAATACCTGTAATAATATGGCAACAATTAAGACTAAGTGGTTGAACATGGTCAACAAAATGGGATTTAGTTAGGTAATAACAAAGCTTCCACATTTTATATCATACTGGTTAATGACAAAGCACCTTTCTCAACAATTGTACAATTGTGTGGTGTGGCTTTAACATTTAATTAAAAATACAAACTGCACATTAAGCAAATTAACATTTCAAATTACTTATTTTAATGGGTGGGGGTGCAATTAGTCTCCAGAAACTCAATTCAGCAAAGCACTGAAAGCACATGCTTAACTCTAAGCACACACAAGTTGTCTTATTGAAGTTAACTGAGCTACTCACATACTTAAAGTTAGGCATGTGTGTAAGTACCTTCCACCAACTAGTTCCATATTCCACTTATTTGCCACGGCCACCCATGTTATCTCTATTGGGTCTAGATAACGTTGTTGAATTATTATTGTCCATAGCAACTTTAGCTATGTTTTCTCACCTTCTCTCCCTACCTTTCCTTTTTTGTATTGAGCTCAACATCAGTAGTATCATAATATACCCTCCACAGCCCTAATCCTGACCTAGTGCAGAGGGAAGAAGCTGGAGCAGAAGCCCTGCCCATGCTCACTTGGCAGTGATGGCTCCTGTAAAGCAGGGCTGAATCTGGCTCCTCTCTCCAGTGCAACATGGCACATGGGATCACAGCACCACTCTGTTATGGTGCATCATGACAGGGCCGGGGGAGTAAATTTCAGTGTGTGGTGTGGCACATGGGTCCACAATGCCCCAAAGACAGAAGCTGGGCCCAACCCCATGGGACAAAAGCCACCATTGCTGGATAAGTGAGGAGTTGGCTTTCTCCCCACCTCATTCTGCCTGGGGTCTCTCCTCTCCCCCAGGCCAGGAATAGGAATGCGGTGCCAGGGTAAAGGGTGCTGCTGCACATGGTTGATACTCCCTTGGCAGGGCAAGGAGGAGATGACAGCATCAGTGCAGGAGGAGTGCAACCTGTGAATAGCGAGGCTACATCTGCCACTGTGTTCAGTTCAATGACTTTTCCATTAAGCCTTGTCATAAACAGAGAACAGTGCATGTACAGTACATAGCTTTCATCTCCAGAACATATAAAGAGGTTATAGCCATGGGTTAAACTGAAGAGTTATGTGATAGGTGCATTTACAATGCAATTTTAACCACCTCATCTGCTCTTGGCCTGCTAACTCATCTTCCCTGGGACCTATTCTAACATTCCAAACTTCTGAGCACCATCTATTTTTAGAAAATCTATCTCCCAAAGGAAAGGTTTCCCTAAATATGGAATTTTCCTCTACAGTGATAGCTGTCCAGTTTTCAGGATGGTGAAAATTGAGTCCTGGCCGAGGAACAACTTTCCTCAACTTAAAAAAGTCACAGATTTGAAGTCTGATATTCCATAACCTTGAAGGGCTAAAGCCAGGAGATTTCTAGCAATGGAAAGAGAATCTCTTCCCATTGGGACACACGACATTCTTGCTGAGCTTTGGACTTTCTCAAGTTATATCCACAATACTTATTGTTACAATATTTTATTCATTATTTATTTATAGTCACAATATTTTTTGGTATAGAAAACTCTATGTAGGTAATTTTTAGAGATTTTTATTGTTCTCACACTACTGTTCAATTCACGGCTGCAGAGGCATGTGAATTTACAGATGGAGGGATCAAAATAGGTCTAACAACATTTTTTTTAAAAGAACTTTCCAAAATATTACAACAAAACAATTTTTCTGTAACATACATTGGATCTACAGAATACATGAAAGAATGGAGTGGTGGTAGCAAGACTGTATTAACACTTATTTCGGTTGACTTTGTTTTAGTCATGGTTTAGCAATTTATTAGTTATTCCCTAATTATATATGCACTTTTCAGTGATAACAAATTCTACATAATACTTTGGGTTCATAGTTTGCAAATGCCCAATACTCCTTAAAGATAAAGCAATTATCAATAGGGATATTAGAAAACAGAAAAGCAAAAAGGATAGAGGATGAATATGAAAAAAGAGGAAAATACACTATTAGTAATACACATAATGACTTTGTAAATATATTGGTACATAGGGTGCATATAAAAGTTAGTCAAACCAATTTGAGTCCCTACTTGTAGTAAGGCAGTAGTGTTTGTAACCAACTTTAATGTATTTATGCTATTGTGAAGGATAGCTACCGGAGAAAAACTTAAATAATCTAGTTCCAGAGAGGACAAAGAAATGAGTCATTGTAGCCTCAGTGTTATGTTCAAGAAAAGATAAGAATAGATTTGTGAAAATATTTATAAAGAGAAAAATATTGTTTTAGAACTGACAAGTATAGTAAATAAAAAATATCAAAGAAGAAGCCACAGTTTTGAAGTGAAACCAATTTAACTGAGGATGAACATATTTTTGGTTTTAGGAACAGTGCCAGTCAATGATATCTGTGCAACTTTATCATGAATTTGAGAGCATAGATCATTAGATTACTGTATTGTTTTAATGCATTGATATCTTCTTAAAAAAGCAGAGATCAACTTTTAGAATGCCTGATATAAAGTATTTCCACGTTATCTGCAGAGACGAAGTAATGCTGGACTTAATGTTGAATAATCAGATGTACAGACAATATTAAAAAAAAATGAGTGATCCTAATAAATAAATAAAATCTAAAGGAACAGTAGAATATACTGGCTATACTTTCTTAATCAAGCAGGACATGAATTTAAATAAAAAAGGAATATGCGTACCAATTTAAAAGTTAATATCATTTGATATACCAATTTAAAACTATATATAATTTAATATAATCAAACCTACAATTTGAAATTCAAATGTAGAGGGAGTTTTAGGGAATATAAAATCTGCATCTGGAATATGATAACAACTGGAGTTCTTCCTATAGTTAACAGTGCCTCCTGAAATTAACATTGTATTGGGATCTATATTTTAGTAAACAAAATCATAGAAACGTAGGTCTAAAAGGGACATCAAGAAGTCATCTAGTTCAGCACCCTGCACAGAGGCAGGAACAAGTATACCCAGACCGAACCTGTTCTTAAAAATCTTCCTTGGTAACCTATTCCACTAGTTAACAATCTTTGTACTTAGAAAGATTTTCCTAATATAGAGTCATAGACTCATAGAAATGTAGGACTGGAAGGGACATAATTAGGTCATCTAATCCAGCCCACTGCACTCAAGGAAGAACTACATAATAACTAGACTATTTCTGGGAGGTGTTTGTCTAACCTGTTCTTAAAGTTCCACCAATGAGGGTGTCATAACTATAAAGGGAAGGGTAACAGCCCTCCTGTGTACAATACTATAAAATTCCTCCTGGCCAGAGACTCCAAAATCCTTTTACCTGTAAAGGGTTAAGAAGATCCGGTAACCTGGCTGACACCTGACCCAAAGGACCAATAAGGGGACAAGATACTTTCAAATCTTGGTGTGGGGGAAGGCTTTTGTTTGTGCTCTTTGTTTTTGGGGTTGTTCGCTCTCAGGACTGAGAAGGGCCAGACATCAATCCATGCTCGCCAAATCTTTCTGAACAAGTCTCTCATATTTCAAACTTGTAAGTAAACAGCCAGGCAAGGCATGTTAGTTTTATCTTTGTTTTCTCAACTTGTAAATGTACCTTTTACTAGGGTGTTTACCTCTGTTTGCTGTAACTTTGAACCTAAGTCTAGAGGGGGGTCCTCTGGGCTCTTTAAGTTTGATTACCCTGTAAAGTTATTTTCCATCCTGATTTTACAGAGATGATTTTTACCTTTTTCTTTAATTACAAGCCTTCTTTTAAAGAACCTGATTGATTTTCCCTGTTTTTTAGATCCAAGGGGGTTGGATATTGATCCACCAGGAGTTGGTGGGAGAAAGGAGGGGGAATGGTTAATTTATCCTTATTTTAAGATCCAAGGGGTTTGGATCTGTATTCACCAGGGAATTGGTGAAGAGTCTCTCAAAGCTACCCAGGGAAGGGAATTAGCACATTGGGAGTGGTGGCAGCGGACCAGATCTAAGCTGGTAGTTAAGCTTAGAAGTTTTCATGCAGGCCCCCACATCTGTACCCTAAAGTTCAGAGTGGGGAAGGAGCCTTTACAGAGGGAGATTCCACTGCCTCTCTAGGAAATTTATTCCAGTGCTTAACTACCTTTATAGTTAAGAAGTTTTTCTTAAACTGCCATTGCTGAAATTTTAGCCCGTTGCTTCTTGTCCTATCCTCAGAGGTTGTCCTTATTCCCCTGTTTATTCCAATTACTTCTTGCACTAGTATACAGACTTCTAAGTTACTGTTTTGATTTCCCCTCTTTATTCGCTCTTGTCTCTCCTTTGTCTCTGCTATAGCTTCCCACGCTCCTCCCCAGATAATGTCCTTTCTACCTTATGTTATGGTACTACAAACTAGTGCATAAATAGGAAAATATCTAGTCTGTGTACCACTGTAGACCAGCACACACTATCTGTCATGTGACAATGGTAAAGAATCATGAAAAGAGTTGCTTTTTTGTAACACAGAACAGGGAACTTTATTAAATATCTATATACAGGATCTATATTTACAGGGCAAAATTTTCAAAAAACACCTAAGTGACTTAGGATCCTAAGTTTGCATTTCACACCTGAATAGCCTAGGCAATTCCTGCTCAGATTGCTGGCTTCTGTGAATCCCTTTCTTAAGTGCCTAACTCTCCACACCCACTATATGGGGAGCCTGAGTGGCTAACTTTTGGCTGAGAATTCCACTAAGTGGCAGGGTACATAAGGGCTAAGCATTGCAATGTCTAAATACCGTTGTGGATATGTCCCCAGGAGGCTAAGTCCCATTGTCTTCCAATAAGACTCCTAAGTCACTTAGGGAATGATCTTGCACCACTAAAGTTAATGGGAGTTATGTCATTGACTTCCATAGTAACAGGTGCAGATACTTAGCTTTCGGGATAATGGCTAACATTTTCAAAAACACCTATTTTTTTCTTTCTCCCTCACCATAAAGTGTCTTTCTAAAACCTTCAACATTCCTTCCGATATGCATCCCTGATATAATACATTAAACAAAAAAACAAACAAATAAATTAATAATAAAGACATAGCACCTCAGAGTATCCACCATTTTAAACAAAGTGAACCACTTTTAAGTTACTATATAATCGGAAGTGACAAAGAAGGTAGTTCCTCAAGGAGATTACCTAGATTCCTGGGGCTCTGTGTGCTGGTCATTCAGGGAGAGGCACACTGTGCCTGATAGCGAGCGGGAGTCAGGGGCAGACTCAGAGTCTGCTCAGCAACCAATAGGGAGTGAGATGCTCTTCCCTGAGAGCTCTGGAAAGGGGAGAAGTCATTCTGAAGCTGTCTAGAGCCAGCCAGGTAAAGGGCAGGATTAGCTGTGTGGGGAGTTGGTGAGTTCCAGTCATGCATACAGGGTTCCCCCTGAGAACTGACCCCTGGGGATCTGAAAGCAAGATCCCTCAGCTTGGTCCTTTCTCTCTCCAAGAGGACTCCCAGTTTGTAGGGTTTTGTTGGGAAAACTTCCTCCAGCCAGGCTGAGTTAGCCCTCCAGTTCTTTGGGTGAGATCAGTCACCACATGGCACTACTGCTCTGGGTGCTAGGCCAGGGCTGCTGCCTGCTGTGAGTCTGTCTGAGTGGTAGGGTGGCAGATTAAAGATTTTAGTATAGTTTTGTAATCTGTACCTGTACCCCTTTGTTATGAGGGGAAATCCTGGCACTAGAAGTAGTCCGACTTCCTCATGGAGATGATGCCTGCCAGCAGTGATCATCAGCCTCTCTGCAGTGACTGAGGAGTCCAGAGCCATCTCTGAACCTGAGGAGGATCCATTGCAGAGTTGTGAATGCATCATCTGTTAGTTAGCTAGTCAGGGAAAGCATTTGGGAGAGACCCATTACTCCCTGAGAGGTAACGATTTGGGGATTTTATTACCTGCTGCCTAATACAACTGCAAAGGGACTCACCACCTTATCTCATTTGTGAGTCTTTTGGACTATACTGAACCCATTCATTCACATTGCTAACAGCCGCACAGGAACTATTGTGGTTACAGGTCATCAAGGGCCACAACAAAGTATGCGTATCAATGGGACACTAATTTTGCTATATCAGGACATATGATTGGTGAAATTCATGGGTATTATCATGGGTATTATAAGGTATTATGTTTTTCCCTGTTACGTTACATTCATCTCCTGTTTAATATAATTACCGTGTTGAATATATTGTATGTGTTTGTGTTATTTCTTGGAAGTCTCCAATTATCTATCATTAGAATTTTCCTCTCAAGCTGGCCTGGTGACCCTGCCAGGAAGGAGCAAGGGGGATGGAGGAACCAACAATAAATTGATATGCAAAGAAAAAGAAGTTACACCCTGCTGAGTGGGTGGCATGATTCAGAAGATATCAGGCCTGTCCATCAAAACCCATAATTGATTGGCACTAAAAGTGGTAACCAGGTGGATAGGGGGTGCTACATATAAAATAAAGAAAATATTAGCTACCTTATTGGAGTGTTACAAAGTTTAGCTAATTAATTTGTGCAAGGTACATTTTCTCAGATCCTCAAACGTATTTAGGAAGCTAACTGCCATTGATTCAATACCTTTGAAAATGTGGGCCCTAGAGATTATCAGTGGTAAGGTCCTTTGGAGTACAAAGTATTAATTATATTATTAATGTATTATTATTGTTATTAATAATAATAATTATGAATAAACAATTATAATAAGTCATTATGGCTTTAAACTCAGGGAAGGAGGATCTGCAGAAACAGAGTCATAGTAGCATTGCTGAGGAACATGTCCATAGACTATTACTTAAGACTCCTTTTGAAGACTAGAATCAAAATCTAATAAAAAAAAAAGGGTTATTTTTTTGAAATGCCCCTGTGATGGGGTGCCCGCCCCAAACAGATGCAGAAGGGATTAACTATGCCCTGCCCTACAGTGAAGCAGTGGAAGTGAGTCCTCCAAGGGCCACAGAGAGGCTACAAGGGACACAGTAAATGGGAGAGAGGCTGCAATGAGCAGCCAATCAGGGTCCAGAAAACTCACATAAAAGGAGCTGCAGGGCAAGTGGGCAGCTGGGAGTTCAGGGAGTGAGGACTAGCAATCTGAAAGAGCTGGAGGACCTTGGACAGGGCAGCTGCTGGCAGGGACCAGGGGAGAAAGAGGGCGCTCCTGGCTGGCTGTTAAGTCTGGACATGAGGGCAAATAAGGTAATGAGGCCATGGAGAAAGTGGCCCACAGAATTGTGGCAGCATGGAGAGAAGGTTACAAAGGAGCAGCAGTAGGCTGCTATCTGCAGGGTCCCTCGGTAGGGACCCAGAGTAGTGGGCGAGCCTGGGTCACTTCCTGTTCCCACTTCTCCACTCATCAGAGGCTTCACCCCCTCCCCAAATCTTCCCACTCCCACTCTACCCCCTCCCTCCAAGTGTGCCCCATCCTTGCCCTGCCTTTTCCTGCCCCAGTTCTTCCCCCTCCTTCCAGTGCAACATGCCAAATCTTGGGTAACTTTCTATGCAGCCATCGCTGATCCACATTGGGCTACAGCTCCCAGTTGTCAAGAGTTCCAAAAAGAAGTGGTGGAACTTCCAAAAGACCAACTGGGAAAAAATACTGGGAAGCACTGGAGAAGAGTGTGGTGACAATACCAGCCCGGCATAACTCAATAAATGAGACCTACCAGCGCTTCTGTGGTGCTATCTGCAAAGCAGCCTGCAGAGCCATCCCACGCAGTTGCTGCCTGGTCTACATCTCCTGTCTCGAAGAGGAGAGCACTGGCTTGCTCAAGCAGTATGAGGCATCTTGTAACCCAGACATCACTGACCATCTGATCGAATCATTGGACACTGCTCGCTGAACCATGGGAGGAGACATCCAAGAGGATGAGCTTTACCTGCTCCAGCCGCAAGTGTTGGAGTGTGCTCTGACACCTTGGAGCAGCGCAGCAGCCACCTGCACTCTGCCAACCCTCAGTGACACGCAACCAGGTAGCCAGACACCTACTTAAAATGGCCAGAGCACCTTTGGAGAAACAGGTGTGAAGACAAGTGAGTAACAAACGGCGTATGTTTAAATGTGTACACCAGATCAGAAGCTGCCTGGAAATATTCACTGTAACAGAGCTGGAATAGACACTGGGTAGTATCAAATGTGGAACAGCTGCAGGCTATGATAACGTATCTCCAGAATTCCTGAAAAATGTTAGCCCCTGTGCTCGGCTTTGGCTTGTGAAATTCTTCACGAGGGTCATCAGTGAAGGTAGACTACTGAAGATATGGCCGCACTGCAAAAGTCATTGACCTCCTAAAGCCTGGAAAGGACCCAAGTCAAGCATCAAGCTATGATCCCATATCATTATTGTTGGTATGCTTCAAGGCACTGGCGCGCTTGGCCCTACAGTGCATATTACCGACGTGAAGAGAATTTTGAGCCCCAACCAAGCTGGCTTTCACCGAGGCCATAGCACATGCGACCAAGTATTCACGCTGACCACATTTGTTTAAAATGGCTTCCAGACAAACTTGAAAACAGGTGCTGTTTTCATCGATCAAACAGAGGCGTATGATACGGTATGGCACACTGGCCTGCTTGTGAAGATATAATGGGTCCTGCTACCTTGGGTCACTGGTGTCATTGAACTCTTCCTCTGCAATAGTCAGTTCAGAGTCCATATGGGGGAGTGCTTGGAGATGGGTTACCCTAGGGCTCTGTGCTTTCTCCAACATTGTTCAACCTTTACATCAATGATCTGCCAACAATGGAGTCATGAAAGTTCATTTACACAGATGACATCTGTTGTGGTACCCAGGCCCGGATATTCCAAGAGCTTGATGCCACCTTAAACCGGGACACGACAAAGTTAAATGACTACTGTAAGACTTGGCGCCTCCAGCCAAGCATCATAAAAACGGTCTCCAGTTTGTTTCAGCTTCCTCACACCGTGCAACCCTTAGACCGCACACTGAGTTATGATGCCCACCTGAAGAAGACAGCAGCTAAAGTTAAGACACACAACAATCTTCTTAGCAAACTGGCAGGTTTGTCATAGGGTGCTTGTGCTCCAACTTTGTGGATGCCAGCTCTTGCCACCTCGTATTCAGTGGTAGAGCACCAGTTTGGAGTCAATAGTCACACACCAAACTGGTGGATACGCAGTTATCTGCCACCATGCGCATAATTTCCGGCACCCTGCATCCGACTCCACTCCTATGGCTTCCAGTCCTGAACAATATTTCTCCTCCTCATATCAGAAGAGAGGTTGCCACTGGCAAGTTACTGGAGAAAGTATGCCCCAACTCAAGCCTGCCACTGCACAATGACCTTTTTAAACCACCAGCTGCACGTTTGCCGTCACATTGCCCATTATGGTTTCATCAGCCATGCCAGGATGTTAGGGCAGAATCACTCTGGTGAGAGGAATGGATATCTGTTATAATCACCAACCAGTCCCTCATTGCCGACACCACAATTTGCCCACCTGGTTTTGATCTGCCCCATTGCCAATGGTCTCTGTTGAACAGGTTCCAGACTGGGCAAGGTCTCTGTGCAGCCATCCAGTATCGCTGGGTCCTTTGTGACTGCCCTTTGTGCAGCTGCAGCTCAACACAGATGACACTGCACATGGATAACTTTCCACACAGCCAACACAGACTGTTGCTGATCCATATTGGGCTACAGTTCCCAGTTTTCAAAAGAGTTCCAAAAAGAAGCAGTGGAACTTCTGAAAGGCCTACTGGGAGAAATACCAGGAAGCGCTAGAGAAGAGTGCGGTGACAATACCAGCCTGGCATAACTCAGTAAATGAGACCTTGTATGACCTAGGCTCAGCGGTGGCCTAGAAGAACTGCATCATGCCACTGAAGCTGCCATCACTTGGCTAGACGACTATGCGCACGTTAAATAAATAAATTTACCTCATGCCCCAGGCTTGGATTCATGTGATTACATCAGAATTTCAAATTTGATTTTAAACAAATCTATTCCTCATGTTTGCAAAGAAAAGCTTGAAAATATGAAGCAAGTGAAAATGTGGTAGTTAAACGGAAACAACAGTTTTGAGAGGTGTGAACTGCTCCAAAATAAGGTATTAGCTCCAGGACTTACTGATCTCAGGAGCCTGCACTGCCCCGTGGAGGGTTTTGTGTGTGGTAGGAGGAGAAGAATGCAGCAGACCTAGCCCATCCATCCATGAGGATACATCCCAGCTGCTGGGAAAATATTAGGAGATCCTGCTACCACGCCTGAGGAGGAAAAGGAAGTTCCAGATTAGTACCCTATCTCTCTGGAATGGAAGGAGGGCTTCTGTATCTTCAATTCTAAATAGGGGAGGGCAGTGATTCAGAGACAGGGCCCCAAGGGTGCAGCTCTGTGTCATTCCCTAAAACATCAGATTATCTTTATTCAGACCTGATCTTACATAGCCCCACATCTAAAAAGGACCTTCAAACTCAATGTAATTAAGAATGTGATGAGAAGAGGGTAAAACAAATCACATGTAGTTATTGAAACAAGAGATGTCAAGTTTCTTTTGCAGAGAAAATATCAATGTGGGAATCAATATAAATTCTCCAGTCCACAAAAACTATCTTGGAATACTATTAAAGCAAAGCTATCAAGAACCAGACAGTAAAGAAATAGTAGATTATATCTGAAATTATTTTTGATAATCATTGATTGCTCTTGAAATGCTCATTGAGGTCTTTTGATAGTTTTTTTGCACCAAAGCTTTTAATGTACTTGTTTAGATAATAAAACTAAAAGAGAAAAATGTGCTTCCATTATTTAATAAAAAATTCCTTACTAAAGAGCTCTATTTAGAACATTTTACTCTTGGCAATGCACTGCTTTCATTTAAATCTATGAGAATGGCATGTGCGCATCTGAGGGCAGATTTTTACCCACAGGAGAGAATTTTTCAGGAGTTAAGCTCAGAAATTTAAAGCTTTGGGTCACCAATTGAAACTAGGTCCTTGAATACAAATAATAGGAGAGATGGATGAAACCTTGGAAAAAGAGCAGTACATTAGATAAAATGAATGGTTACTGAAGGCAGAACATGAGAGTCATCTGGGCTAATTCTAAAACTTGTGGAAGTCAATGGAAAGATCAGTCTCATAGAGAAGAGGAATGAGCAAATAAGAGGATTTTAGAAGCAGAGTAGGAGAGAAAAAATAGCCTTAGACAGTGAATGTTCCAAAAATAAGGTCACAGAGCTTCACTGTGGGATCCATAGATTTTAATTCAAGAAGAGACCATTATAATTATCTAGTTTGGTATCTTCCTGCATCTGGCCCAAAAACTAGTGGTTGAACTAGAACATATGTTTCATAAAAATGTCCAATAGTGATTTAAAAAGGCCAAGAGATGGAGAATTTATTACATTCCTTGATAATCGGTTCCAATCTTAATTGTTGTCAGTGTTTAAAATTTTGCATCTCATTGCCAGTTTTAACTTCATTGACTTCAGCTTACAGCCATTAGGTCTTGTTATGCATTTGTCTGCTAATTTAAAGAGCCACATAGCATCAAATATTATCTCCTTTTGTAGGTACTTTTAGAAAAATCTCCATGTACTTCTCTTCAATAAGCTAAGTAAATTAAGCATCTATTGTCTTTCATTGCAAGGTGTTTTCCAAAGCACACATATTCTTATAGTCAGGGGCGGCTCCAGGCACCAACGCACCAAGCGCGTGCCTGGGGCAGCAAGCCGTAGGGAGCAGCCTGCCGGTCGCTGTGGGGGCAGCAGTCAGGGAGCCTTCGGCAGCATGCCTGCAGGAGGTCCACTGGTCCTGTGGCTTCGGCAGCAATTTGGCAGTGGGTACGCCGAATCCGTGGGACTGGTGGGCCTCCTGCAGGCATGCCGCCGAATCCGCATTACCATCCGGACCTCCCGCAGGCGAGCCACCGAAAGCTGCTTGACTGCTGTGCTTGGGGTGGCAAAATACATAGAGCCGCCCCTGCTTATAGTACATCTGTAAACTCTCTCCAATTTTTCAACATCCTTTTTAAAATAAAGACTCCTGAACTGGACATAGTATTCCAACAGTGATTTCACTGGTGCCATATCCAGTTTTAATATCACTTCCTCATTCCTGCACAATATTCCCCTGTTTATACATCTAAGGATCACATTAGCCATTTGCCACAGCATTACATTGGACATTTATGTTCAGCTGATTGACAATAACCTCAAGTTCTATTCAGACTATATATTACCACAATATAGTCCTCCAACCTGTAAACAAACCCATGGATATTTTTCTGCCACAATGAGACAGACTAGATTTATTTTTAATGCAGCAGAATTCAATGAAATCAATTACAATAATATGTATTATCTTATAGTTAGCAATGAAAAAAAATAGTCTGTTCCTTCTAGATGATCGGAGTTTGCTTTAAACAAAATACTAATCCTTGAAATCATTTCAAGTCTTTCCCATGCCATCCTCTTTTTTCATCCATTTTCAAAGCCCCTATGTAACCGAAACTCCTAACCATCTTATCCAACTACTGTTGAAAAACCACACCCCGAAACCAAAAAAATAACATATTGAAGAGAAAATACATATTTGATCATAAAGAGGGAGAATAAAATCCTATATTTTAAAGCTTAAGTCTGTCACTAACTGATGGGGATACACATTTTTTTTCCTATGGGTAAATTATCCCATAGCTGTCTAATATGCGATTTCTAAAAGTAATATATATAACTAGTACTGGCCACAATCAAAGCCTGTATACTGAGGTAGATGGTTCACTGGTTTGATAGCAATTCCTATCTTCCAGAGAAAACAGTATGTAAGAACTAATTAGTATTCCAGTTTATAAACTGATGTGCCAAAAATCTAAGAAGAAATAGGGGTAAATTAATCAGCATCCTCCTGAGACTCCACCAGTGGTCAAGCATTGTGCTGTTTGAAGTAGCCCAGCAAATTAGAAACAGAGTCAGTGTCCCAAAACAGAAACGTTTCCTCTTCATGGGGACCATGAATTTAGCAGGGGATAGCACAGCTACCATTGTAGTGTCATGCTGACAAGCTTTGAGTGTTGCCAGCTTTTTCCTCTTTTTCTGGGTAACTGGACTGAGAACAAGGTCATATTTTTTCTCCCAGTCCTTAAAATGTCTCCCTCTTCTTTGATCACTGCAGTCAGAATATTCCCATCTGCATTTTTCTGCTTTGATATAACTGGAATTCTTCCACAGCACTCTGTATCTAGAAAGTCATGTGGAAAGTCCAGCCCCAACTCAGTGGGAATTTTTTGTTCCACAAAATCAACTATTTCTTTGCTAAAAACTTCACCCAACATCTCCAAAATGTGATATATTTGCACTTGATCAGGTTTCAGTTGCTCAAGTCTGAAACAGTTGCTTGCAGAAAATGTCTGCAGTTTCAGGCAGGGTCCGTCTTAGGAAAAACAGGGTCCTGGGCAAACTTGTATTTTGGCGCCCCTGGCAAAATTGCCAACTTTCACATGGTAAATAAGTACCCTGATTTTCACAATAAGCCAAAAATCAAGATAATCCCATTTCAAAACAAGGCCAAAACAAGCCAATCCCTAAGAACCCCAACACTCTATGTGACTAGATCCCCCCAGTGTGCAGTCTGGGACTGTGGTGGGTCCGCTGTGCATTCCTGACTCTCTCTCCCTTGCCCCTGATTGCCACTTGCCCCCGCTTGCCCACCCCTAGCCTCTGCTTGCTGGGAGATGATCAAAAAAAAAAAAAGAAGAAGAAGAAGAAGCAACAAACAACAACCTACAAGCCAAACAAGAAACAAGCTACAAGCCAAAAATTAGCCAACAAGCAACTCACAAGCCAATTAAGCCAAAAACAAGCCCAATTCTGCGGGTTTGGCATGTGTGGTCCCTGCCCTCCCTGCATACATCCCTTCTGTCTACTGCTGCCTCCCCCACATTGTGCCTGGGCCCCGCTGCCTTCCCCCCACCATTCACCTGAGCTTCTTTCCATAGCCTCGCATCCCAGGCATGACCTGCTCCTTGCCTCTTGACCAAGGCACCCTCCCTGACCATGGTGCCCCCTGATCTCTGGCAGATTGGCATTGCTCCTCTTTTTCAATCCAGACTAAACAATTCTCCATATCTTCTATTTTATTATCTAAATAATAGATTTTGATCCCTGTAAACCACACATTTTATTCCACTGATGTCAAATGTCTTACATGCCGTACCACTTTGCTTTAAAGTTTCCATTAACTCATGTATCTCCCATGTGGCAGGTCCTAGTTTGTGCAGCAGGAGAGGGTAATTCAGCCCTCTTTCTGCTATGTTCTATGATCACTTTTTTTTTAAGGGTTTTCATAATTTCCCTTTTTTCCTTTCCAAGGCTATCATGTACTATTGAATTCTATAGGCGTGTACAGTAATTTTTATAGGACTCTGCTACATTTCTATAGAACACAACTGATTCCAGCTGTGCTAAATTTAATCAGACTCTCATTTTAAAACTTAGCCAAATTCTTTTCTTTTCTTAAGTCCTCATTGATGTCAAAATCAAACTGATAGAATTTGATTTCCCCAAAATAGAATGTAGACCTTTGATTCTGGAATCAATATGCTGCACCATCCCCTGTCACCCCTTCTCCCTCCCTCCCCCCGCCACCCTGCACTCCGGTAGTCCTACAAAGAGATTCAGGCCGGTGGATCCCCATTGACTTCAAAGCATTACTGTGCAGGCTCAATCTGGTTGCAGGTCAACATGCTGTCATTGAAATTAATAGAGCTACGCCAGCCGACACAAGTGAGAATGTAGTCTGCTGAATCTACTCCTAAGCACCAGTCCCTAAAATGTGTATGTTCAGAAATATATTTAGATTAAACATATCATAATTCACTGATGCACAACTTCATAAATATGTACAGACCATCTCATGTTAGGCAATAGTTAAAATCTAAATTCATCTGTATCTGCAATATTTCTGTTTGTGTATTTGTCAACAGAGATAACAATAATCAGCACTCGCATGAAAACAATGCTCTTCAACTAAAAATTGTAATCAATGTGAAAAGAAACTGATGAATAATCCCTTGAAGAGTGTCCAAATATAGCCAGATCTTTTCACAGAGAACTTATTTTTAGGCTCATTGCAGTGGTCATTGACATGGTGTCATATGAATTGGGATACTGTCATTATCACTGTGAACATAGGGCATGAGTAAAAAGAAGAACAGGATTACTTGTGGCACCTTAGAGACTAACAAATTTATTAGAGCATAAGCTTTCATAGGGCATGAGTGCAAAACTTTCACAGTGCAGACAGGTGCAGGCAAAAGTCAGTTTGCAACAATTCATTGCTGAGGGGTTTGTGTTTTTTTAACTCATTGCTGAGTGTGTGGTTGTTGTTTTTTATTTTATTTCCTGAACTCAGTCCCACCACCAAACTGTAATTTCCCAAACTATGTCTGGCCTCTGGCTGATTTAGGAACAGCACTGATGAGCTACCTGAAAGCAAGTCCCATCCCACACCTGCAGTTTAGAAACAAGTAACCTCATCCTATGAACTCTTGTTCATGTGACTAATAGAATTACAATGAATGCAATGGCCTTATTTATGTAAGTGTTTGCAGTAAGGATCCCAAGATGGCTATGGTTCTGGGTACAAAGATGATGCTAAAGGAGGATTCAATGAAGGGAGATGCAATATGAGAGGAAGGTGGTGGGTTAGACAGGACATAAAGGCACACATCCAGGAAGGATGTAGACTCTTTTCTCCCTGGTAGGAAAACATGTGCTGTAAAAGCTCTGATGAGGAAAATGAAAACAAAATAAATGAAAATGAAAATAAAGAAGCTAAAGATGTTTAGAGATTAATCCCAAAACATTTAATATGTTGATGGTTATCTGTCCTGTCATCAAAACAGAGGACAGATATTTTGAAATATTTTAAGGTAGTCAACAGTGTTTTAGAATACAAGTTAGTCATTTGAATGGCTAACCTTTTCTAAGACATTGTTTTTAAATTATATTCATGTCACAGCTTTGTATGCCTGAAATGTTTTCTCTATAGTGGCTGTGTGGCTTTAAAAACATCTGAAATGGCTTGCCTTAGACATTGCTGTCTTTTTTTGGTTAGAAAGTGGTGCACATTAATAATTCCTTTGTGTGGGGTGAAGCCTCCTTGCAATGCTGTTCCTGTGATGGGAGTAAATCACAGTTCCCTGCCCTGAGTGCAGACATTTGCAGGTCATCAGGGCTGTGCCAACTGTGTGAAATGCTCACTTCACTAGTCAGGGTGTGTCTTTGATGAGTCTGGAGATGATAGGGAAATGCACTTTGCCTCTTGGGAACAGTTGGAAGGGGGATCCCAAGCGAGAGCAACTGGAGCATTGCTATGTGTGCTTCCTCTGGTTCCCCCTTCCTCTCCCTTCAGTATGGAGGAGGAGGTGATTGTTGCTTCTTTCTTGTTCCCTCCCCATTTCCCCCTCTCCACATGCTGCTGGGAAGGGTTCAGCAAGGGTATCTCACATGGTGGGACAGGCTCCATTACCTGGATACCCACTCCTTCTGCCATTGGACTGTGGGGCCATGATCAGGGCATGTTGCCTGGGTGGCTTTAGCTTGCTCTTGCTGCTGAGTGGTCATTTTGGGCTCTGTTCCAGTCTGATCTCTACCCACCCTTATCTAGTATGCCTGATATTATGATGCCATTTGTTTGGGTCGGGAAGTGATTTTTTTTCCCCATGTGGCAAAATTGGCAAACATCTGCATGGGTTTTTCACTATATTAAACAGATATTTAGTCTGAACTGTTTACAAGGAGAAAACTCCATATAGCAAACATGGAAATAAAATGGACTGTATGGAAAATGCTTTACTAAAAACTAATTAAAAGATTTTGTGATACAGGTGGAAATGTTGTGTCAGATCCTCAGCTAGTGTATGTTGGTGTGGCTCCACAGGTATCACTAGATCTACACTAATGTGCAAAAGATGGAGATCTGTCCTTTTTGTTTCAAAGCATGGATGAATACATATTTACTAAAACACACAGTTCAGACCATTCCCTTTAGGTAATCATCTAAATCTAGAAATAGGTGTAAGGAAATAAAACTAATTTTAAAAAATGAGTCAAAGAGGGTAAATGGTAATTAATGCTGACTCAACAGTAATAACTTTATGTAGCTTTTCCTGTAGTTTGTTTACAGCTTTATTGGAGAGCATGTGTTAACCTCATCACTGGCTTTGCCCACTTTTGGGTCATGCAGATGTTTTGCAGGTGGAAACAATTTCCCCCTGTTTTTTCCTCCAAATATGTTCTCCTAGATCTCTGTGCAGTGTAGTGGGAAAGGAGAATAAAGGCTGGAGTCTTTCAGGGTCTAAATCTATTGGACCATATGGTCCCTATTTGAACTGGAAAGCACATTTTAGTAAAGTGCTACACAGACTGAATGATGGTATCTCAACGTTGATGCACACTGATACAAATATCTGGGTCTAGAGATGAGGTAATGTTAAAGGAATCACCTAAGAGAGATTGGTAAGTGAGAGAGACTGTGATGCTGGCAGAGCAGGTAATTCTAGAGTCTACTCAGATCAATTTGCTTTTGTATTAGTATAGATCAAAGTAATTTTTTAAATGTATTACAGTATATTTGGTGTTTAACTTCATGAAAACTAATGGGATGGTGCATGCATTGTTTTTATTTATCCGTGTCCTGTTATAATTTAATAGCAAACATTTACATTGTAAATACCCAATAACTAAATAACTCAGACAAGAAAGAAGCCTGGTGAAATGCAAATTAAGAACTTTAAGAGAAAAGTGCTAATTTCAAAGTAAGTGGCTACTGCGTGTGATGACCAGAGGTCGAAGACTCACAGAGCATTCATCACTCATTGTCATCAAAGGAAAAGCCCATCTGGGTAGAGAGACTGTCAGCTTTCTTTCTGTCAGAAGAAGCTATGAGTATGGATGCAAGGAAAGATCCTTCTGTCCTATTTCAACTCTTACAGGGAAGTGTACCAGAATCAAAAGAGACCCCAGAGACAATCTAGGTTCCCTGAAAAGACCTTGGGGGAAACTGGCAGCTCTTACATCACTGCCACCATTTGGAATTACAAACTGTGACTCATATGTTAATATATTTATTACCTACTTTAACCTCTCAATAACGCTCATTTCCTTTTCTTAGCTAATAAACCTTCAGTTAGTTTACTATAGAATTTGCTGCCAGCATTGTCTTTGATGTAAGATGTGACCAATTGCTCTGGGATAAGTGACTGGTCTCTTGTGACATGGAACACCCTGATGTGGTGTGATTTTCGGTTTAATTGACTTTTATCATAAAGTTCAGTCTGTCTGGGTGGCAAAATAGGCTGGAGAGTCTAAGAGGAATGTCAGTGACTCCATGGCAAGACTGGTATAGTGATCCAGGAGTTCACATTTGTTACTGGTGGGTGAAATCTAATTACAGAACACACCACCAGTTTGGGGTATCTATCCTGTTTTCTGACAGTCTGCCCAGAGGTAGGCACATAGGGTATGTCTACACTACGAGAGTAGTTCGATTGTACTTAAATCGAATATCTGGAATTGATATTACAAAGTCGAACGTGTGTATCCATACTAAGGACAGTAATTTGACTTTGTGAGTCCACACTAACGGGGCAAGCATCGACATTGGAAGCGGTGCACTGTGGGCAGCTATCCCATAGTTCCCGCAGTCCCGCTGCCCATTGGAATTCTGGGTCGAGCCCCCAATGCCTGCTGGAGAAAAAAATGTGTCGAGGGTGGTTTTGGGTAACTGTCGTCATCCAACTGTCACTCCCACCCTTCCTCCCTGAAAGCACCGGCGGGCAATCAGTTCGCGCACTTTTCTGGGAAGTGACAGTGCGGACGCCACAGCACGGCGAGCATGGAGCCCGCTGCGACCATCGCTGCAGTTATGGTCATTGTCAACACCTCGCATCTTATCATCCACCTTTTCCAGAGGCAGACGCTGAGAAATCGGGCGAGGAGGCTACGGCAGCGTGATGAGGACATGAAGTCTGAGAGTGGCACAGACATCTCACAAAGCACGGGACCCCATGCCGTGAACATCATGGTGGCAATGGGTCATGCTGATGCTGTGGAACGGCAATTCTGGGCCCGGGAAACAAGCACGGACTGGTGGGACCGCATAGTGCTGCAGGTCTGGGATGAATCACAGTGGCTGTGAAACTTTCGCATGGGTAAGGGAACTTTCCTAGAACTTTGTGAGTTGCTGTCCCCTGCCCTGAAGCGCAAGGACACCCGCATGCGAGCAGCCCTGACTGTCCAGAAGCGAGTGGCCATAGCCCTCTGGAAGCTTGCAACGCCAGACAGCTACTGGTCAGTCGTGAATCACTTTGGCGTCGGCAAATCTACCGTGGGGGTTGCTGTGATGCAAGTACCAACGCAATCGTTGAGCTACTGCTGTCAAATGTAGTGACCCTTGGAAACGTCCAGGTCATCATAGATGGCTTCGCCGTGATGGGATTCCCAAACTGCAGTGGGGCTATAGATGGAACTCACATTCCTATCCTGGGACCGGACCACCAGGCCAGCCAGTACATTAACCGAAAGGGCTACTTTTCAATGGTGCTGCAAGCACTGGTGGACCACAGGGTATGTTTTACAAACATCAACGTAGGATGGCCGGGCAAGGTTCATGACATTCATGTTTTCAGGAACTCTGGTCTGTTTAGACAGCTGCAGGAAGCTATTTACTTCCCAGACCAGAAAATAACTCTTGGGGATGTGGAGATGCCTATAGTGATCCTCGGGGACCCAGCCTACCCGCTAATGCCCTGGCTCATGAAGCCCTATACAGGCGCCCTGGACACTGAAAAGGAATGATTCAACTACCGTCTGAGCAAGTGCAGAATGGTGGTGGAGTGTGCTTTTGGACATCTCAAGGGGAGATGGAGAAGCTTACTGACTTGCCCTGATCTCAGCGAAACCAATATCCCCATTGTTATTGCAGCTTGCTGTGTGCTCCACAATCTCTATGAGAGCAAGGGGGAGACCTTTATGGTGGGGTGGGAGGTTGAGGCGAATAGCCTGGCTGCTGATTACGCCCAGCCAGACAGCCATGCAATTAGAAGAGCCGAGCGGGACGCGCTGTGCATCCGAGAGGCTTTGAAAGCTAGGTTCCTCAGTGAGCAGAGTAACCTGTGACTATTAAGTTTGTTTAAAGAGAAGCAGAACCTGCCCCCGGTTCTTTACCCACTTACTGTTGACTATCCTCTCCAGTTACATAACCCCCTCACCCCCCCCCTTCCAACACACCTTTAAAAATAAAATAAATGGAACTTTGTTAATGAACACCGTTTTCTTTATCACGGATTTCGCGGTAAAGTGTTGAAACTGGGATGCAGACTGTGGTGGGGAGCGGGTATAGTGATGGAAAGGATGCTTCTAAACTCGAGGAATGACAGGCTCCTGCTCCTAGAGAGGTCCGCAGTGGTGGACTGGTTGTTTCAATGGAGCCTGCCACCCCTCCTTTTCAAGACTCTGTGTGGGGGCTATGTGACTTTGTGGCGGGGGAGGGCGGTTACAGATCACCTGCTGCGTGGCTCTGTGATCCAGGATAAGGATCGCAGCATAAGATCTCTATCTGCCCTCCCTCGCCACAAAGTCACATGCCCCCCACCCCCCACAGAACATGAATACCACCTCCCAGACTGACCGGGGTGCCTAGTGACTGCAATGTGTGTGTGACCTTCTGCTGAACCTGCCCCCGTGTCTGTACCCTGGTAAAGGTGACTGTCCTCTCCAATTACCAACCCCCTTCCCCCCCTTCAAACACACTCTCTCCTAAAAGAACATGATGGAAACAGTAATTAACAGAAAAATATTTTTTATTAGCAACTACACAGTTAGGGGATGAAACTGGGACGGGGACTTGGGTGAGGCAGGAAGGAAAGACCTTATCAAATTTTTGGGAATGAGAGCCTTCTGGTACTTGAGCAGTCTGCAGGGGTGGAGTGACAGTTTTCACGGCCCCTGCCGCCCCTCCTTCTTGGGACTTTGGGTGAGGGGGGTATGGGACTTTGTGGCGGGGGAGGGCAGTTAGAGATAGACTGCAGCGGGGCTCTGTCCTCCTGCCTCCAGTCCTGCAGAACATCCACAAGGCGCCGGAGCGTGTCCGTTTGCTCCCTCATTAGTCCACGCAGCATTTGAGTCGCCTGCTGGTCTTCCTGCCGCCACCTCTCCTTCCGTTCGCTGTGTGCTCGCTGGTATTGCGACATGTTCTCCCTCCACTGGGTCTGTTGGGCCGCATCGGCTCGGGAGCAGCCCATAAGTTCTGAGAACATGTCGTCCCGTGTCCTTTTCTTTCTCCGCCTAATCTGCGCCAGCCTCTGCGAGGGGGATGCCAGGGTAGGTCCGGAGACAGTCGCAGCTGTGGGATGGGAAAAAGGGAGTGAATTCCTCACAAAGATAATTTCTTGTGAACAATGAACATAGTCTTTCTTTGTGAACAAGACCATACATAGCACCTATCACATGCGCACTCAGGACAAGGTCGAATTTTCGGCCTTTGCATTCAGTGCCTGGGGTCTTGCAGTGGAGATCAGACAAGCGGGGCAGGACAGCGGAATTCGGGTAGCAGGCTGACATGGTAAGCCGTAGACTTTTGGCTGCTTGCAACTTAAATTAGAGCAATGCCCTCCTTTCACGTTCAAAGCAATGCTCCTATCGTTGGGCAGTTCCTGCTGCCGGCAATCCGGCAAGCACGAACTCTGCCCCTGTCCCACCCCCTCGCGGCTGTCCCCGGGAAAGATCCCTGTATGTTGCCCCTCTCCCGCCTCCACCGCGTGGCTGTAAACCGCCGGTGACAGTTCTGTAAAGGAACAGGCAAGCAGTCCCAATAGTAACATTCCCCTAATTCTAAGCAGGTCACCATGAGCGACATCACTCTGCTGAGAATTTCTGAAACAGAGAAAGAACGCATGCTGCGTGAAAGCCAGCAAAAACCCGGGCTGTATGCTGCCATGCTCTGCAAGGCAATGATCCCTGAGTACTTGAGGATAGCCTGGCGAGGAAATGTTTCCTACCATGGAGGACACAATAAGGCCGCTCCCCAGGAACCTCATGCAAAGGCTTTCCAATTACCTCCAGGAGAGCTTTGTGGAGATGTCCCATGAAGATTTCAGCTCTATCCCTGGACATATAGAACTTCTTTTCCAGTAGCTGCACTGCCAAGGACTAAAAAGTAGAGTGCTTAGGGCAAACTAATCATGATAAACCGGACATTGTTAAATTCTTTTGCAGTAGTTGCACTGCCAAGGACTAAAACGTTAAGCGCCTAGGGCAAACAAATCATGAAAAACCCATTCTTAATATTCCTGTTCTGTTCAAAATAAATGTTTACATGTTTAAAACACTTACCGACTGATCCTTCCCCTGATTCAGGGTCTGGGTTAACGCCTGGGGACGGTTGGTAGGGGATCTCTGTGAGGGTGATGAAGAGATCCTGTCTGTCTGGGAAATCAGCATTGTAAGCGCTGTCGACTGCCTCGTCCTCCTCTTCACCTTCCTCATCTTCCCCGTCCGCTAACATCTCTGAGGAAGCGGCCGTCGACAATATCCCATCCTCAGAGTCCACGGTCAGTGGTGGGGTAGTGGTGGCAGCTGCACCTAGAATGGAATGCAGTGCCTCGTAGAAACGGCATGTCTGGGGTTGGGATCTGGAGCATCCGTTTGACTCTTTGGTCTTCTGGTACGCTTGTCTCAGCTCCTTGATTTTCATGCGGCACTGCATTGCATCCCGGCTGTATCCTCTCTCTGTCATGGCTTTTGAGATCTTCTCATAGATCTTTGCATTCCGTCTTTTCGATCGCAGCTCCGAAAGCACAGATCACACAGCGATCAGATCCAAGACTTCCTGATCAGTCCATGCTGGGGCCCTCTTTCTATTCTGAGATTGCATGGTCACCACTGCTGGAGAACTCTGCATCGTTGTCAGTGCTGCTGAGCTCACCATGATGTCCAAACAGGAAATGAGATTCAAACTGCCCAGACAGGAAAAGGAATTCAAATTTTCCCAGGGCTTTTCCTGTGTGGCTGGTCAGAGCATCCAAGCTCGGACTGCTGTCCAGAGCATCAACAGAGTGGTGCACTGTGGGATAGCTCCTGGAGCTATTAGCGTTGATTTCCACCCACACCTACCCTAATTCGACATGGCCACGATGAATTTAGCGCTACTCCCCTCATTGGGGAGGAGTACAGAAATCAAATTTAAGAGACCTCTATGTCAAACTAAATAGCTTCGTTGTGTGGACGGGTGCAGGGTTAATTCGATTTAACGCTGCTAAATTCGACATAATCTCCTAGTGTAGACCAGGCCATACAGTGGTGATCCACTCCAGACAGCGTGGCAAAGACATCTGACTTACTGGACATTCCTAAAGTAGGGAGTGGTTTTGAATTTATAAATAAGAAGACTGCAGTGGGGTCTCTTTCCCTCTCTCATCTGCCATCCAGATGCTTTGTGATGCAACATGAACATTCCACACAATATGCATATCATTATGGATTTGCATACACTGGGAAAATGAACTGAATATTACAAATTGGGTGAGTGTATGCACAACAAGAAGGCTCAAAATTCCCTATGACACCTTACTTAATAGTCCACGGTCTAAGGGTATGTCTATGTTTGAGCTGGGAGGTGTGATTCCCAACTCACATGAATATACCCATTCTAGCTCTGTTCCAGATAGCGTGCTAAAAATATCTGTATAGCTGGGATAGCATAGGGGGCCGCTCTGGCTAGCTGCCTGTGTACAAACCCACCTGGGCCCCTTGGATACATATTCAGGATACAAGCCCAAGAGACCACCCATGCTAACCCAGCTATTCTGCTATTTTTTTAGCATGCTAGCTGCAAAAGAGCTAGTATGGATACATTCAAGCAAGCTGTGAATAACACCTCCCAGTTCAAATGTATCTGTACCTCCAGTGTGTCATCCCATAGGTCAGGTTGCCTCTCTTTTCAAATTACCAAATTTGGATAAAATATTAATAAAAGGGCCAAGTCCTACAACCCTTACATGAGTAGAATTATTTGCAAGAGTAAGGGTGGCAGGACTAGCTCAAAAAGGTATGCACTTGAATGTATTTACAATTTGATTAATGAGACTCCTCCTCCTTTGTTTCTGAAGATTGTTTTTATTTTTATTATAGATATGCTGTTTTGCTGCTTCTCTGTTATGGACAACATTTCTTTAATTTTAGCAACTAAGATCTGAAGTCCAATCTTACTCCATTGAAGTCATTTTTATTTTTTTTTCTATTGATTTCCATGGGTGATGTATCAGGCCTTACATGATGAAAGCTCTGCTACATGCAGTTATTGTCTCATAGATTCTCCTTAAGAGCTAAAAACTTACGTATTTGTAACTTTTCTGTATTCTCTCCTGTTGTATTTACCTCTGGATTTTGAGACACATCTGAGAAGGTGCTGCATTATGACACACATGATCAAAATGTTCTCTCCTAAATGCATTTTTTTTAAAATTACTATTTTTGCTCCATTTCTGAAGCACTAGTGTAATTTTATTTTTCATGTAAAGATTTTCAGTGCACTAACAAATCTGAGATACTTTCAATATGCTGTCCACTTTATTTTGTGTTGCCTGTGTTCTCTTTGCTTCCATATCTTCTATAGACAGTAGAGTCATGCCATGACAAAGAGATATCTAACTTTCAGTGAAATATAGTGAATGTTTAAAACTACTAACTGGTAGAAAAATAGCTGTTTAGACATTTCAGTATGCGTCTTGGCAAAATAACTTTTTAAAAGGAACTTTTGAAAAATGTTCAGCTTTTATAGTGCCTTAGAGGCTGAACAATCAACTACATATAAATCGCTTTTCAGCTCCTAGGAAGAAAATTGCTTTAAAATATATTAAATGTTTATCTTTGTTTGATGGAGTTAGTAATATTTTAGGGATATGCAAAAATAGCTTTTCCACAATTTTTGATCCCCATCAGTATTTTGTAATGGATTTTCTTTTCACATTTTTGATATGGTGTTTACGAAGTGAGACAGGCAAATAGCATTTTTTTCCCAACAGTTTTGTCAATGCACTTCACTGTTATCAGAGTTCAGTCTTGTGTGACCCCAGATGCTCATCATTCTCAAGGAGTGATATCTGAAGTTTTATTGGGCCTGACAGTGTTTCAGATGGAAGCCACATGTGTCTTGGAAGGGTTGGCATTCAGGAGCCATGTACAATAATATTCTCCAAGGACATGCAGGGAGCTAGTTAGAATGTACTCAAATCCTTCTGACTGCATGGTAATGAAAAATCTTCAGCATAAGTGATTCTTGGCACATTAGGAAATTATGGTTGGTCATTTGTGTAGGCATTAAGCAACAAGGGTGCTAGTGCTGATCCTTGGGGAAACATATTCCCTGGAGTCTCCCATCAACTTTTCTGAACATCCATCTTGACAAAGAAACATTGATTCTAGAGCAGGGAGGAGATGACCTGGGCATCTTGATGTTTCTCAGAATTCGTGCTAGTTTCTGTAGGAGTTCATGATGGTTGCGAGTGGCATAAGCATCGACATGTCAACAAACACAGCTCCTGACATCCAAAGGTACATCAAGAAGCTTAAAAAACTGAACCCCAGGAACTGTGTACTCCAAAAACTGTTGAATTTAAAATGGGGAGCAAACCCTAAAACACTCTGAGCAACCAGTCTCATCCTTGCAATGCTCAGACGTGGAGTACTCTGCCCTGTATAGTCACAATTGAGCCATGCATACAAAATTGATACTGAGCTCAATCATTTCTGTAGGATCAGCACAAGCCTTTGAAACCAACTCCAACATTGTCCTTATACTACCTTGCTGGGATTGCCCCGCCATCGGAGAGGCAGAATGCCTTCAATAACAAGGAGAGACAAAATAAGATGCTCATGGCATGGCCAGACTTCACCTGAAATCCAGAAAGAGCTTTTTGTCTGAAAATCCCTTACCCCAAAGTACTACTGTGGAAGTTATACAGTAAAAAAAAAATGGTGGGAAATGCAGATGACCCTGAAGAACCTGGCTCCTTCAGAACAACTCCTACCAGGCACAGACTTCAAGCAAAAGCACTTCTGTACTCTAAATTGAGGGAGAGTTGGTGTAGCAAAGACTGGTGATAACATAACCAAGGGGAAGCAGAATGAACCCAAATATGAATGTGGAAAGCTTAGACAAACCTTTGCCCAATGCAATGCCCCATCAACATCCTGTACCCCTGAGGAACTATTTGAGATAAGTGACAACACTAAGTCCTGGCTGTGGTTTTGGAGTAACTAGTTATGGTGATAATCTGCAACTTCTTTGTTTAATCTGGATGTATGTTTAGCAGAATGGTGAAAACTTGTATGGGGGGTTTGTAATGCACAAAAATGGAAAGCAGGAGGAGCACATCAAACTAAATTTGGTCATGGAAGAGGTGAATGGCCAATACATTAATTAACTGGATTACAAGGACTGCTTCCATCAGGTTATAAAGTGCTTTATTCTGCAACAAGTCATCCTAAAATGACAGATTTCTAAAAGAAAAAGCAACTGCCTTTTATTTACCAAATAAATGTGCAATAAGGGACTGTTACCACAGCAGAAAAATACTGGGCTAGAAGGTGCTTGGGCTTAGCATGGAAGGACAGATAGGGAGGGCAAAAGTGACTTGTGTGGACTGTGGACAAAGGACAAGTAGAGTAGCAGCCATTATAGTCATGGGAAGGCAGGAACTACTCCCAGGGGGGCTAAGGAGGATGCAGGACCATTCCTTCCCCGTGCAGTTGGCTGGGTGTGCTGGGGGAATGGATTATAGATGGTGTAGTGTACACATTCCTATTGCATGGTATGCAGTTGCAAGAAGGAGTGTATCTCCTGTCTCTGGGAGGGTGTGGGGTTTCTTCTCTGTTTCTTCTGGGGTTGGTGTAACGGCTCTTACACATAATTCAAAATGACAAAACATCACTGGGATTGTGGGGAAGGAACATGGGTTACTCATTTAGAGTGAAATACTAACATTGGCAGGCTAGAAGGCAAATATAGAGCAGGCAAGAACTCTATGCATTTCTCACAGCCAGATCAATATGTCTTGCCCCAGATTTGTAACATTCAAGGACAGCTCTTGAGATAAATCTACTATGATTACACCAAAGCCTATGATGTCAAAGTGTCTTAGTCTGAGATTGCAAAATTCACCTTAATTGGGATTCAAACAAGGCTTTGCTATAAATTGACAGAGTTGAAATGTAACAATACACAGTATCATCAACACCTGATCAGGAAAAAAAGGTAATGGCGAACTTTTTTTCATTAACCATATATTATATGACAACACAAAGATTTCAGTAAATAATTGCTCTGAAGGATCAAATGTACCAAGGGATAGATTCACAAAGGAGATTTAGACTTAGCATTGTAACGCCAAACTTTTAGATGCCCTTCTGCTTAATGGAATTCACAACCCTGAGTTAGGTACCCAGGCTTCTAATACAAAAAATAGGGAAAGTTGGGTACCTAAGAATGGGATCTATAAAAGCGAGTAAACGGCCAGGAGCTGCCTAAATTAGCCAATAGGAAATGCTGGAGAGGACAGAGCTCCGCCGCTTCCCAGCCATGAGCCCTCTTCTCCATTCTGGCAAAAGAGGACTTAGGCACCTAAGTCAAGGAGGAGGAGATAGTGGCACTTTTCTCACCCTTATGAGCTTTAGCTCCATGGTTATAACATTCCCCAGGATATGAGAGACCTGGTTCAATTTCTCCCTTTGGCTGATATGGAGAAGGGACTTAAACTTGTTTTTCACCCAATACAGTGTCTTAACCACTGGGATCACAGGACATTCTGATATGCGGCTCTCTGTCTCTCTTGTTGAAGCTGTTCCATTGTGTAAAAAGTAATTATATTACTTGTGTGAGAGCACACAGGAGAATGACTGTATAGCCCAGTAGTTAGGGCACTCACCTGGACAGTCCAAGTCAAAGACGTCCTGCTCCACTCCATACTTATTTTTTTATAAACAATGAAACAGCTGCAACAGGAGAGTTTAGGCCTCTCCTCCCGAACACACACACTGCTCAATAATTTGTAGTACTGTGGTTAGGGAATTCTTCTGGAAGTTTCCATTTCACAATCCCTTCTCCGCAGAAGGGGGAATTGAACCCAGAACTCCCAATTCCTGGATGAGTGCTTTAAACACTAGCTAAAAATTATAAAAGGGGCTTGAAGTACAGTGTTGTTTTGTGTAGGGCATGATCTGATAGGTGGCTTCTCCGAAAGTCTGCAGGATCGGGCCCCACAGTAAAGGGAGGTGGGGGAAGAATCCTTACTTGCCCCCACACTTCTGATGGGCTGAGTTGGCTTAGGCACAATCTAGACCAGGGCAACCTTCAACACGTGGTCCATCAGGATAGTCTGCTGGCTGGCCGCGAGAAATTTTGTTACATTGACCGTCCGCAGGAACAGCCCACCACAGCTCCCAGTGGCCACGGTTCACCGTTCCCAGCCAATGGATGCTGTGGAAGTGGCGCAGGCTTCAGGGACATGCTGGCCTCCACTTCCCACAGCTCACATTGGCCGGGAATGGTGAATCCCGGCCACTGGGAGCTGCGGGGGACCATGCCTGAGGATGGTCAACATAAACAAAATGTCTCGTGGCCCCACCAGTGGATTACCCTGATGGGCTGCGTGCTGAAGGTTGCCGACTCCTGATCTAGACCTTTAACTAGAAATGAACAGTTTTTGAATGTAACACAATTCAAAGACTATTTGGTTAATCTTTTGCATTTTCTTTCTTTCATATATCAAACAAATCAGTACATAGTCTTTGTGGATTTTTATATTGACATTTATTGAAGAGTTCTGATTGTGGCATTGATATTATCTAAAACATTCTGATTTTTAGAAGAACAAGTATGACTAAAACTCAATTTTAAACCCTCAGGAAATCCAGAAGATAAAACAATTCCTTTGGCATAAGCTCAATAACACCCAACCAGCCATTCTGCTATTTATACCATCACTCATTTCACCAATAGCAATAAAATGTTGATTAACTGTAGCCCTAGAAACCCGCCTACATCTCCCCAGATAGAGCTACCCACAGGCACAAATAGATCACACATAGTCCCAAAAAAATCATAAATTATAATGAGCAATACTGAATATATTTTGCACCGTTACCTCGTCCAACTCATGTCTTCTCTTTGGTCCTTCGGTTTCTCCTTTATGTCCATGTCACCACAGTCCTTTACAAGACTCTTCTGGGAGAGGATTCCTTTGTCTGTGTCCTTTTGACTGAAACGTCTGATTAGTGCTAATATGTAAAGTGCTTGTTAAGGGTCACATTCTGCTTTGATTTATATTACTTACAACCCCACTTAAATTCAGAGCTGGATGAGGCATAAATCAGTACACAATGTGGTCCTAATTTTTCCCCAGGTAACAAATGTTTAATGGAAAGTCCTTTTTTTTTTCTTTTCCTGCTTGCTTAGTTCCGTTTCCTTTTCTTTCTACACTTTATCCCAAGAGGGCTTCAGTGACCTGTGACCAGATTCAAAAGTTATAGCAGCAGTCACACGTCAGCCTCAATTATTCACTCTATGAATATGGATCTGCTGTTTAATTTTCATTAAACTTTTGCCTACGTCAATGCATTTTTCTGAATGAATGAGCCTTGCTTTTCCAGACTGATTATTCACAAATCATGCTTGTAACTTACTACTGCTAATAATGGTTAGCAATGAGTACAATACAGTATCTGGATGCACATCTTCCTTTTGCTTGTCATGCCCATCAAAGCAGGAATGGGGAAACCCAAACACCTAGAAATGATGTCCCTCACTAGTCGTCTATATTACACCCTGATGGCAGCATTGCCCACCCATTTCATTCATCAACAGGATGCTACTAAAGGAAAGTAATTGCTGTAACTATGTACCTGGGAAATGACCTCGAGGAAAGTTTGTAAGGGACATCTCTAAATATGCAGCATCATCTCAACACAAAATGAGGGTCTCTCTAAATGAGACGGATGAGGGGGTAAATCCAAATCCCTCTAAACATACGCCATGTCTTTGTCTCAGATTCATCCTCCTTTTGGGCCTTTGCAGGTTGGGAGGCTTCTTCTAACTTCCCTAAATGAATCCCAACCTGAACAAAGCTCCACTCCCACAGACACAACCCCAAGATCTCAGTCCCCTGCAGGGATGGGGGAAAAGATGCTACCTTCTTTTATCCTTGCTAATGAAACTATGCGGTTAGCTGCACACTCTAGCTTCACTAAAGGTGTGTTTTAAAATTGGTTTAAGCCTTTGATACACTCAGTTTTTGTATTTGTTAATTAGGGATGTGATTTTTTACCAATACAGTTATATCAGGATAACCACTAATGTGGACTCAATTTTACCAGTATAAAGGTGACTTATACTGGTATAGTTTATTCTGCTTCCCATATGGTAATAAACTATGCCAATATAAGCAGATTTGTACTGGTATAACTTCATCCACACTGGGGGCAGTAGAAGGGGAGGTGGGCAGGGAGGGTGGTTACTGCTTTTACTATACCAGCATAGTTAAAGGGCTACTACTTTTGCGTATAGAGAAGCCATTTGTTAAACCAAAGCAATGTTGCATGTATATATTCTTATTTTTAAATGTGGCTTACTTAGATTAAACTTTTTGGGGTAGGGACTATCTTTTTGTGCTGTGTTTGTACAGTACCCAGCACAATGGAGTCCTGGTCTGTGACTGCAGGTGTAACTGCAATTCAAATAAATAGAGTGTTTAACCACAGACTTGCTCTTGTTTAACTAAATTGGTTTAAAAGCAAACCTTCTGCTAAAATGGTGAAATCTGCATGTAGAGAAGGCATAGGAAGGGGACTTTATAACTAACAAAATAAAACCTCCCAAATATAATATTGTGTAGCAAAGGATGTGACAATATGAAAATAAGAATACACTATTTAAAAACATGTTATCTCCCAGTGGGAAAGGATTAATCACCAGAGCATGCCTACCCAGTACAGCAGAGGTTGAGGACAATAGGTGCCATTGAACTTGATGGGCCATTAACAGTAGACAATTAAACACACTAAGATCATGACTACACTAGAGAGTTAAGTCAACTTAAGTTTTGCCAACGATCATAAGTCGCTTTAACAACATTGATGGCACTTGTCCACACAACACTCCTTGTGTCAGCTGAACACATCCACAGTCATTGCTCTTTCATCGACAGAGAGTGTTGTATTGTGGGTAGCTATCCCACAGTGCAACTCGTCACCCTCTGCCGCTTGGAGCTCTGGGTTGTGGTGCATCATGTGGATGTGCTCACCATCCCATGATGCAGTTCTTTCCATCCCATCATTCCATAGGCTTTCTACTTCATTTTGTGCTATTTTTCAACAGCCCTTGTAAACTGTGTGCCCACCATCTCTGCTTGACAGCGTGGATCCTGAGCTGCTGATCATTCTGGTGATGAATGTTATGAACACAATGCAGTTGGTCCTGCAGTATTTCATGAACTGTGAAATTGAGAGTGAATCGGTGATGCCTGCCCTGCTGTCTGCCATGGAAACAAATAATTCAAGATTGCTGCTGGCATTCATGGACCAGCTTGCCACAGTGGACTGTCAGTACTGGGCTTGGGAAACATGCACCGAGTGGTGGGATCACATCATGATGCATGTATGGGATGATGAGCAGTGGCTGCAGAACTTTCAGATGTGCAAAGCCACCATCCTAGAACTGTGTGCAGCACTCACCTCTGTCCTGTCATGCAAGCATACCAAAATTAGAGCTGCTCTCACAGTGGAAAAGAGAGTAGAGTTTGCTGTGTATAAGCTGGCAATTCTAAACTGCTACCGGTCAGTCGCGAATCAGTTTGGGGTTGGAAAGTCCATCATGGGGGTTGCAGTGATGTAAGTGTCTATGGCCATTAATAGACTCCCATTGTGAAGGAATCTCGGCAATGTGCAGGAAATACTTGATGGCTTTGTGGCAATGGGATTCCTCAACTGTGGCAGGGTAATAGATGGCACAAATCCCAATTTTTGCTCCACACCATCTTGTAACAGAGTACATCAACTGAAAGGGATTCTTCTTCAAGGTGTTCAGGTGCGGGTGGTTCACTGAGGCTGTTTCATTGACATCAATGCGGGTTGGTCTGGGAAAGTTCATGATGCATGCATCATTCAGAACATTGGTCTGTACAGAAACAGAAATCTGCACACTGGGACTTTCTTTCCAGACCAGATGATTCCAGTGGGGGATGTCCAAATGCCCATATTGATCCTTGGAGACCCCGTCTAAGCCTTGCTCCCATGGCTCATGAAGCCTTACACTGGGAATCTAGACAGCAGCAAGGAGTGGTTCAACTACAGGCTCAGCAGGTGCTGAATGACCACTGAATGTATCTTTGGCTAATTAAAAGGTTGATGGTGCTGTCTTTTTGGCTACTTAAACCTCAATGAGGAAAATATTTTGATTGTCAGTGCAGCCTGCTGTACTCTGAATAATATTTGCAAATCAAAGGGGGAAAAGTTTCCTCAGAGATGGCTGAGGCTGATCTGCTGGCTGCTGATTTTGAGCAGTCAGATACAATGGCAATTAGAAGGGCACAGTAAAATGTGTTTGTATGTGATGCATTTGGCCAGGCAATGTTTGCTTACCGCCAAGGATTACCCCTATAATGAATGCTTCTTGAGTGTTAATTGCAAGGAGCCAATATTCCTACGTGTAGCCACTCGGATTCAATGTTAGTATTGAGCGATGTATGTATGCCACAAATAAAGGCTCATTTTATTCCAAAGACTCAAATTTAATAATGGGATAAAACACAAACTTTTGGACAAACAAGACATGAAAATGCGGAACAGTCTCACAGTTAGGGCTCTCACAGCTAGGTGTAATTCCAGTTTTCATTGGAAAACCAGTCCCCAGGCATGGAGTGTAGGGGGTACTGTGAGTAACAGGGAACATGTCCTGCATGTGGTGAGGGAGTTTGGGGACGGCAGGGACTCAGAGTTCTCTAGTGGCTGGAGGGGGAGTTGGGCAGGGATTTGCTCTGATTGCAGACTAATGAGGGCCTTAAATATCTCTGTCTGGTCCTCCAGGAGCTTTATCCTCTGCTCCTGCCCCTATGCCCTTTTCTGGCTATCCAGCCTCAGTCTTTCATTAATTGTCTCCCTCCACACACTTGTTTCGCTATGTGCTGCATCTGTTGACTGCAGCACTTCACTAAACATATCTTCCTTACTCCGCCTAGGTCACCACCTCATCTGATGGAGGTGCTTTACCAGTGTAGATGAGAGTGTTCTCAAGGGCACTGTGACAGAGTGCTGGGCAAGAACTGCTGACTCATCTCTCTGTCATGCCAGCTCCCATTACCGAAGTAAATTGGAGTTGGCTAGAGAAAACCTGCACCTAATTGGTGAATGCAAGACACCTGCCTGCCCAATTAGCCTGGGGCTATAGAAAAGCCTGGGAGGAAGGAAGCCAGGAGAAGGGAGTGAGGGAGCGGAAGCCGAGTGATAGCTCTGCACTGGTTAGGCCTCAACTGGAGTATTGTGTCCAGTTCTGGGCACCGCATTTCAAGAAAGATGTGGAGAAATTGGAGAGGGTCCAGAGAAGAGCAACAAGAATGATTAAAGGTCTTGAGAACATGACCTATGAAGGAAGGCTGAAAGAATTGGGTTTGTTTAGTTTGGAAAAGAGAAGACTGAGAGGGGACATGATAGCAGTTTTCACACATCTAAAAGGGTGTCATAAGGAGGAGGGAGAAAACTTGTTCACCTCTCGAGGTCCCTTCCAGTCCTAGAATCTATGAATCTATTAATCTTCCATCCTGGGTGCAGACAATAGAACCCAAGCTGTGTATGGTGAAAAGGTGGTGGGAGCATAACCTGTAAATGAACGGCACCAGTGGTTAATTCCCAGGGTCTCTGAGTGACTTTGTCAGCAAAGCAGGCACAGGAGCCAAGAGGGCCCTGCACCAACCCTGCTACAGGAACATCTGCAGAAGGAAAAGAAACAATGAACAGTGATATTATTGTAAGTGTACTCACGGCCATGAATCACAAAAGTTACACACACACCCCTCTTTCTTACTGTCCCTTGGCTAGCACACAAGTCGCCATGAGTCCCAGGGGATGGCATGGGCAAGGGGAAAATGCAAGAAGGGACAGATGGTGGTTTGCAAAGGGGGTTACTGTAAGTGGCTAGAGAGCCTATTCTGAATATTGTCACCCTTTTCCACAGGCTAGGGTAACCAAAACCAATATCTCACTTCTCACTTCTAAGGGTAACCCAGGATGCAAGGGTGAATCTCCTGCAGCTAGAGACTGGCTCCAATTTGTGCCGCTCTGGTCCCTACAGAAATAATTGCCAGGTAGTGTGGCAAAGATTCCCATAGTACGGGGAGAAATTAGGCATCTTGCTCAAGGAAGCTTTGGAAGAGGATTGCAGAATACCTACAGGAAAGTTTCCTAGACATCACTATGAAGGATTCCAGAGACATCCCTGTGTACATTAACAAACTTTTCCACCATGACCCCACAGTGTAGATGGACAGGCTCTGTGGTTAATTTTTCTCCATTATCCCTCCTCTACCAGATAACAAAGTACATGAGAGCTCAATCTCCACTCACCATGCAGTACCAAAGCAAAATGAGCACTTACCGGAGATCCCCTCTCCTGCATCCTGTACACAGCCAGAGCAATGGGACTGACAAGACCCTCCAGAGTGGAAAAGAGATGCACCATGCAACTGGACAACCCTGCAACCGGACAACCCTGCCATGTGCTCCACATCTTCCTCCAGCTCCACCTCCTCATCCATCACTTCCTTATCGGGAATGAGTCTGCTAGCCGCTGCCTCCAGCCCCCTGAAGTATCCACAGGCCTCTTGACGGTGGAGGTGGGGTCGTCACAGAGGATGGTGTGAAGCTCCTTATAGAAGTGGCATGTCTTCAGTGCCACACCACAGCAAGGGTTGGCTAGACTTCTGATACACCTGCCTCAGCTCTTTCATTTTAGCATGACACTGCTGTGTGTCCCTTTCTTTCATGCCCCTTCTCCAGCATATGACTAGCAATCAGACCACAGGTATCAAAATTCCTATGGCTTGTGCAAAGCTGCAACCGCACAGCCTCCTGTCCCCATATGCTCAGCAGATCCAACAGCTCTGGTGTGCTTCACGCAGGAGTGCATGAATTCATAGGCTTTTCTTTCTTTCTTTCTTTCTTTCTGCTTTAAAGCAGTCAAGCCTTTGGTTCTATTTTGACAATTTTTTTCAGCCAATTTAGAAAATTTTATGAGGGTATTGGACAGAAATACAAGGTCATAGAAACATTTGTTCTAAGAAAAAAATATTTCTCTGTTTCTACTTGCAAACTTCCTTACCTCCCTACAACTTAGGGCAGATCTATACTACAAACTTGCTTCGGCCCTTCTGCACTGATGCAGCTGTGCCACTGTAGTGCTTCTGGTGAAGACACTCTAAGGTGATGGGAGAGAGCTCTCTTGTTGGCTTAACTCCATCTCCGTGACAGGTGATACCTATGTTGGTGGCAGAAGCTTTCTCACCAACATAGCACTGTCTACATGGGGAGTTAAGATCTGTATAACTACATCACTCGCGGGTGTGAATTTTTCATACCCCTGAGCAACATAGTTATACCAAAATGATTCTGTAGTGTAGACCTCGCCTTAGAGAAGGGGGGGGGGGAGCTCTCCCTCCTGGAATGCTGTTCACCTCCTCTCTTTCCAGGGCACATGATCAGATGAAAAGATGTTATGGTCTATCACATCAACTCACCTGGTAGTTCATGACTTTACAAATGGTCAAGGTGGGATCCGGGTTGTAGTGGCAAAATATATCTATTGACAGGCATGAAATTAACTCATGAGTGTTTATCCTTCTATGATTATTTACTTATGGCTTTAGGCCAGTAAAGATCACAAGACCTGGACATTTGATTGGATGTGTGAAATTACACACAAAATAGTTTCTCGTTATGAAATGTCATATAGTCAGAATACAATAGTTGGATCAATTCCACTCTTTAATTCTTATCCTTTTGGGAAAGTCAAGCCATTTGGATCTTTTTCAACCAAAAGTGCCTGTCTCGCCATCTCTCTGTCCCCTCCCATCCCACTTTTTCTGCCGTACAAGATTAAGAGATTTCTATATATCTCATTTATTTTATATTCATTCCCAAAAACTTGATCTTGGGACAACACTCTCTGCACTTCCCTTTTGCCTCATCTTTGGGCCACCTCCAGAGAAGGGTGAATAATTGGTTACTTCACTTTTGAACATTCAGGAATCAGATCCTTAGAGAATGATAACTACACAGGTTGCAGTTTTGAGATCTCTCCCCACACCTTTTCCTCCCCTAATATTTTCTATTCTCATTAATGTAGTAACTTGCCATTTGTGACAAGTAGTTCAAGTGATATGCTGTATTTAGAGACAACTAGAGCTTCATAAATATTGAATAGTGCTTTATTTCCATAAGTGCTTCACCCTAATGCTAAGTCCTTGTGTCAAAATTCACATTAAGTGGCAGAGAGATCATCTGAGCATGCATGTTACCTTCGTTTGAATTTTTATTGCAGCTTTAGAGTCGCATCTGATTTTTAAACAGTTAAAAAAAAATCAAACTTATTCAAACCGAAGTTAGCAGTGGAAGATCAGGAGAACTTTTTAGTTTTTGTAACCTATAATGCCATGTAGCTTTTCTGCTTTACAGTGCTTCATGAAACTTGGCTGGTTTCAATGCATGATTTTATTCATGATTTAGCTATTCAAATAGCAACAGTCACCTGTGAAGCCCTATTAAATGTGTAAAATGAGATTAAATTAAATTCTTAGTTCTCAAAGTGACAGTGAAGAACACGATTTCCCTTCATAATACAGTCAGAATCTCTGGTGATTGCGGCAGTACAAAAGCCTAGATTGATTCCAGGGAACTTTCCGAAGTGCTTGCCTTTGACCTAACTCTGCCCACACTGAAGTCAGTGGCAACATTGAGCACTGTTGAAAATGCCACCCCTGATGTTGAAAGTAGTCCACAAGCAGGGCACTGCTAAAGGTGGCAAATGTGTGAGATGTCTTCCTGAGCACTTCTGATTAAACTCTCCTTAAATGCTGTGGGTGAAATCCTGGCCCCATTGATGTATAAAGGAGTTCTGCCATTGACTTCAATGGAGACAGAATTTCACTCTGTGCCACAATGGAGTAATCACTACAATCTTTCTTGGCTAAAAGACCTAGGCTGGGATTATTGAGCTGTTTCCCTGAGAGTTCCAAAAGCAGATATTAGTAGATAAAAGCAGTTATACTAGAGAGGCAGAAGCTTTGGTTAAATCAACAAGAAAAAATCAGAAAGGAAGAAGATTACTGTACAACTGCTGTCTTCCTTTCCTGTTATTATGTTGCACTTGTTTATAGTAGATGGAAGTACACAGATGTGGTAAAAGCCTATTTGCTTTCATCTGGTGACAGTAAAACCGAGTGAAAGTTACACCTTTCACTGCATAATATTTTCAAAAAAGTGTCCTATGGAAGCCACTCTGAACATTTATGGGGCCCTTTGATTTCTGAGTAAAAAAAAATGATGTAATTGAAAACAGAGTAACAAAACCATAACTTGGTTAAACAAATGTAGGTGGGTGTTGTGAGATTAATTTTTGATTGAAATGTGCACCATTCTATCGCTAAAGTGTGACACAAATCAACAATCAGAGATGATGATGAGACAATAGAAAGTAACACAGAGCAACAACTGCAGCAGCTCTGTCATCATCAGCATTTTGATACGATGCTACGGCAGCTGCTCCTCTGCCTTCTGTGCAACCGAGTCCCTTGTCATAACTCTGTACCCTGGGATGAGGTTTGTAGGCAGGCCTAGCTTATACTCTATGCAGTTACAATCATACTTGCTACTGCTCATCATTCAGCTACACACAGGCCTGATTCATGCTACAAATTGCAAGGGTGTCATCAACTACAAAGGTATATCCAAGGTGTCTCAGCCAAGTGAACAAATCATCAACGGGACCAGTGTGGCTACTAAGGGGGCTTTTGTTTGTGTTATACTTCCTGTATACTTCCAATAGTGCCTGGAACTCTGAAATGCAAAGTGTGACAATGACTAATGATGGAATTACCACCACTGTCTTTGACTCTCCTGTAGCTTTCCCTAATATGTCACACATTATAACGACTTGTGATGTGAAAATGCTATTCTTATTCATTTATAACGTGTATATTGTGACTTTGACACAAACCTTGAGTAAGGAGTAGCATGTAGTTCACTGGCCACAGGAAGCAGATCAGGGACCACACTGTGAATCAGAGAGGGAGAGAGATATTAATTTCTCTCTCATATATGTTTATACAATTATGGTAGCGCTCGTAGGTCACAATCGGAATAGGCACTGTGCAAACAAACTTTCATAGTCCCCACCCAAAAAGAGTTTATAATATGATTAAGAAAAGATGCAACTAGTAAATAGAACAGGGGTCTCAAACTCAAATGACTACGAGGGCCACATGAGGAAAAGTACACTGGCCGGAGGGCCTCATTTACTGACACCTCCCCCCACACCGCCCTCGGCCCTCCCCCCACTCCATCCCTTCCATGAAACCCCACCCCTGCCCCACCTCCTCCCACCCCTTCCCTGCCCCCATTTCAACCCCTTCCCTGAAATTCCCACCCCAACGCCACCCCCTCCCTGCCCCCGGGGGTTGTAGGAGGGGTGTGGGGTGTGGCAGGGGCTCAGGGCAGGGAGTTGGGGTGTGGGGTGCAGGAGGGGTGAGTGTGGCAGCGAGTCAGGGTGCAGGGGGCTCAGGGGGCTCAGGGTAGGGAGTTGGGGTATGGGGTGCAGGAGGGGTGAGTGTGGCAGTGAGTCAGGGTGCAGGGTGTGGCAGGGGGCTCAGGGTAGAGGGTTGGGGTGCAGGAGGGGTGCAGGGTGCATCAGGGGACTCAGGGCAGGGGGTTGGGGTGCAGTAGGGGCTCAGGGCAGGATGTTGGAGTGTGGTGGGTGGCTTAGGGCAGGGGGTCAGGGTGCAGGGTGCAGCAGGGGGCTCAGGACAGGGGGTCAGGATGCGGAGTGCAGCAGGGGCCTCAAGGCAGGGGGTCGGGTGCAGGAGGGGTGCCGCAGGGGGCTCAGGGCAGTGAGTTGGGGTGCAGGAGGGGTGCAGCAGGGGGCTCAGGGCAGTGAGTTGGGGTGCAGGAGGGGTGCAGGGTGTGGCAGGGGGCTCAGGGCAGGGTGTTGGGGTGTGGTGGGTGGCATTCTGATATGCGGCTCTCTGTCACTGCAGACTATGTGGCTCTGGAAGAAGGATAAAGGAGTTTCAAGTGCAAGTGTGTTCTTGTCCATCCTCCCTGTTGAAGAAATTGGCCCAGGAAGGGACCATCAAATTGTGGAGGTAAATGTGTGGTTGTGCAGGTGGTGTCAGAGAGAGGCTTTGGATTCTGTGAGTATGGGATGTTGTTCCAGGAAGAAGGATTGCTAGGAAGAGATGGGATCCTCTTAACAAAGAGAGAGGGAAGTGCATCTTCGCAAGCAGGCTTGCTAACCTAGTGAAGAGGGCATTAAACTAGATTTGCTGGAGGATGGAGTTAAGCCCTAAAGTAAGTGGGGAATTGGGATACTGGGAGCAAACACAAGGAGGAGGATGCAACAGGGGAGGCCTCCCGATTCATACTGAGAAAGTAGGGCAATCGGCTAGTTATGTTAGGTGTCTGTACAGGAATACAAGAAGCCTGGGAAACAAACAAGAAGAATTGGAAGTCATGGGACAGTCATGGAACTATTCTGTGATTGGAATAACAGACTTGGTGGGGTAACTCACATGACTGGAGTACTTTAATGGATGGGTATAAAGTGTTCAGGAAGGACAGGAGGGGGAGAAAAGGTGGAGGAGTTGAACTGTATTTAAGGGAGCAATATGATTTCTTAGAGCTCCAGTATGAAACTGGAGAAAAGCCTGTTGAGAGACTTTGGGTTAACTTTAGAGGCGAGAGCAACAAGGGTGATGTCGTGGTGGGTGTCTGCTATACACCACCAGACAAGGGGGATGAGGTAGACAAGGCTTTCTTCAGACAACTAACAGAACTTTCCAGATTGCAGGCCTTGGTTCTCATGGGGGACTTCAATCACCCTGACATCTTCTGGGAGAGCAATGCAGCAGTGCACAGACAATCCAGGAAATTTTTGGAGAGTGTTGGGGACAACTTCCTGGTGCAATTGCTGGAGGAACCAACTAGGGTCCATGCTCCTCTTGACCTGCTGCTCTCAAATAGGGAAGAATTGGTAGGAGAAGTAGAAGTGGGTGGCGATCTGAGCAGCAGTGACCATGAGATGGTTGAGTTAAGGATCCTGACAAAAGGAAGAAAGGAGTGCAGCAGAATATGGACCCTGGACTTCAGAAAAGAAAATTTTGACTCCCTCAGGCAACTGATAGATAGGATCCCCTGGGAGGTTAATATGAGGGAGAAAGGAGTCCAGGTTTGCTGGCTGTATTTTAAAGAATTCTTATTGAGGGCACAGGAACAAACCATCCTGATGTGTAGAAAGAGTAGTAAATATGACAGGCGACCAGCTTGGCTTAACAGAGAAATCTTTGGTGAGCTTAAACACAAAAAGGAAGCTTACAAGAAGTGGAAACTTGGACAGATGACAAGGGAGAAGTACAAAAATATTGCTCGAACATGCAGGGATGTAATTAGGAAGGCCAAAGCACAATTGGAGTTGCAGCTAGCAAGAGATGTGAAGGGTAACAAGACGGTTTCTACAGGTATTTTAGCAACAAGAAGGTAGTCAGGGAAAGTGTGGGACCCTTAATGAATGGGGGAGGTAACCTAGCAACAGATTATGTGGAAAAAGCTGAAGTGATCAATGGGTTTTTTTGACTTTGTCTTCACAGACAAGGTCAGCTTCCCGACTGCTTAACTAGGCAGCACAGTGTGGGGAGGAGGTGAGCAGCCCTCAGTATTGAAAGAACAGGTTAAGGACTATTTAGAAAAGCTAGACATACACAAATCCCTGCGGCCAGATCTAATGCATCCAATGGTGCTGAGGGAGTTGGCTGATATGATTGTAGAGCCAGAGGTCCCAGATGATTGGGAAAATGGCAAATATAATGCCTATCTTTAAAAAAGGGAAGAAGAAGAATCTGGGGAACTACAGACAGGTCAGCCTCACCTCAGTCCCTGTAAAAATCATGGAGCAGGTCCTCAAGGAATCCATTTTGAAGCACTTGGAGGAGAGGAAGGTGGTCAGGAACAGTCAACATGGATTCACAAAGGGCAAGTCATGCCTGACCAACATGATTTCCTTCTATGATGAGATAACTGGCTCTGTGAATATGAGGAAAGTGGTGGATCTGATATATCTTGACTTTAGCAAAATTTTTGATACGGTCTTCCACTGTATTCTTGCCAGCAAGTTAAAAAGAGTATGGATTGGATGAATGGACTATAAGATGGATAGGAAGCCAGCTAGATCATTGGACTCAATGGGTAGTGATCAACGGCTTGATGTCTTGTTGACAGCCGGTATCAAGTGGAGTGCCCCAGGGGTCTGTCCTGGGACCGGTTTTGTTCAACATTTTCATTAATGATGTGGATGATGGGATGGATTGCACCCTCAGCAAGTCCACAGGTGACACTAAGCTGTGGGGAGAGGTAGATATGCTGGAGGATAGGGATAGGGTTCAGCGGGACCTAGCCAAATTGGAGGATTGGGCTAAAAGAAATCTGATGAAATTCAACAATGACAAGTGCAGAGTCCTGCACTTAGGACGGAAGAATCCCATGCACTGCTACAGGCTGGTGACCGACTGGCTAAGTGGGGGGACCTGGGGATTACAGAGGATGAGAAGCTGGATATGAATGAACAATGTGCCTTTGTTTCCAAGAAGGCCAACGGCATATTGGGCTGCACTAGTAGGAGCATTGTCAGCAGATCGAGGGAAGTGATTATTCCTCTCTATTTGGCATTGGTGAGGCCACATCTGGAGTATTGCATCAGTTTTGGGCCCCCCACTACAGAAAGGATGTGGACAAATTGGAGAGAGTCCAGAAGAGGGCAATGAAAATGATTGGAGGGGCTGGGGCACATGATTTATGAGGAGAGGCTGAGGGAACTGGGGTTATTTAGTCTGCAGAAGAGAAGAGTGTGTGGGGGGGTGGGATTTGATAGCAGCCGTCAACTACCTGCAGGAGGGTTCCAAAGAGGATGGAGCTCAGCTGTTATCAGTGGTGGCAGATCACAGAACAAGAAACAATGGTCTCAAGTTGCAGTGGGGGAGATCTAGGTTGGATATTAGGAAAATCTATTTCACTAGAAGGGTGGTGAAGCACTGGAATGGGTTACCTAGGGAGATGGTGGAATGTCCATCCTTAGAGGTTTTTAAGGCCCAGCTTGACAAAGCCCTGGCTGGGATGATTTAGTTGGGGTCCTGCTTTGAGCAGGAGGTTGGACTAGATGACCTTCTGAGGTCTCTTCCAACCCTAATCTTCTATGATTTTATGACCACACAGAATTCATTTCAAAATTATAAACACATGTTCACAGAATATTTGAATTACTCAGACAGCTGTATGAACAGACGTAGATCATCTAACCTAAACTATATTTTTCGTACACTTTGGAATGCCAAACACATATTCTGCTGTGTAAACTCTATTAGGACTACTTTGAATAATCCAAGTCTTTGAGAAGCTTAAACAGCTTCCATTTTGATGTTTGAATCCACTTTCCATGAAAATCTTTTGCTTTCCTCCCCGCCACATTTCACCTTCAATTTGCACTGACCTGAGAAGATTTAAAATCTGAAAGCATCCATTCAGGGCTAGATATAAGAACTTAATCATGACGCTGGAAAGGAGAGAGATGACTGGCTGTAGGGTCCTGGTCAGCTCCAAGATAATAGAACAAAGATGTTGTATTATTATGCCTGGGAAAATGAGTTTAGTTTACTTTTAGGATCTTGTAAAATATGTGAATTTTTTTCTCTTCCTGCTATTCCTACCCAGTGGAATCTGATTTTAATAGGGAGGGACACAAACAGTAGTATCAAAAAAGCTTTAAAAATCCCTTTAAATCATGTTTAAAATTTGTGGCTTATATAGAATACATGGTGCAATACAACGGTTTTATTTGTATTAGTTCGGGATGACTAGTGCAGCTCAGTAGTGGTTTCATCCCTTGTGGACATCCCAGACTCATGACCGTAAAACCATCCTCTAGTCTCTGTACACAGAATATGCAAATGAGAGCTAATTGACTAAAGACAAATGCATGCTGGAACTCTGATTATTACCATTATGGAAAAATGAAAAACCATTTACAAAAAAAGATGCATACATAGCAAGACATGCTGCCATGCACAGTTTATGGATCCTCTCTGAAATGTAGTTAGGTACAAAGTACACATTAGGAAATAAAATGCGCGGGGGAGTCAAAACTATTGAGAGGCAGAAAACTCTTTTGAAGTGAAATTAGGAGCAAGTTGGACAAGATCCAAAATATTGCTTGAGACTCTATGTATATATGATTGCAGGAAATGCCCTTATTCCTCCTCAAAAACAATTTATTAATATATTAACTAGGTTGGCAGTAGTGAAGCAGTAATTTAAAGTACACCAGCCTATAGGATTTAGAATAAAAATATACCAAATTGCCTGAAAATAATCTTGATAGTCAGTGAACTGGGGTACTGATTGCTTTGCATATGGCAATGGTGAATTACTGCTCCATGGTTTTCATCCATCATAATAAATATGCATTAAGCACTTAGCATTTGCACCATTGGAATAACTCAAAAAGTTATATAAATAATGGGAGAATTCCAAGGGTTTCTGATGTTGCTAGGGAAACCAACTCGTTGATGTCTGCATGATCAATAGGTCTGTAATTTTTGTGTTGTTCTCAGAAGGAATCTCCTAAAAACTAGGACTATGTCTAAATAAATCTCCCTGGTTTAATCTATATGGTCACTACATGCATCTCCTTCTAGTTTTCCTAATCAACTGTGATTAGGTAGAAGGATTGGTGGATGGACACATACACAAAACATAAGCTATTGATTCAATATTTCATCCCTCTTTCCTCTTCCAACGCTCCTCCATTTATATGTTGACTGTTCACTTGACTGTAAACTCTTTGGGGCAGTGTTTGTGGGCCAGAGTCATTGACTGCTCTATCCACTTTCTGCCCATCTGGTGATGAAAAATATTTATAAATCTGATTTAACCAGTCAACTCAGCAATATTCACAGATGATTTGTGTCACCAGTGTGATTTAAAACAGCTGAAACATGCCAGTGAATCTAGCCCAATGTCTTCATTTATAATGTGGTAGTGCCTAGAGGTAGGGTGACAAGATGTCTGTTTTTTGACCGGAATGCCCAGTCAAAAAGGGACCCTGGTGGCTCCGGTCAGTACCGCCAACCGGGCCATTAAAAGTCCGGTCAGCGGTGCTGTGGTGCTAAGACAGGCTAGTCTCTACCTGTCCTGGCTGGCACCATGCTGCACCCCGGAAGCGGCCAGCAGGTCTGGCTGCTAGGCAGTGGAGCGATGGGGCTCCGTGTCCTGCCCCCACTCTGAGCACTGCCCCCACTCTGAACACCGGCTCTGCACTTCCATTGGTCGGGAACAGGCTGGTGGGAACTGGGGGGGCGGTGCCTGTGGGTGAGAGCAGCATGCAGAGCCTCCTGCCCCCACCCGTCTAGGACCTGGACCTGTTGGATGCTTCCGGGGAGCATGCAGCACTGTGCAGGACAGGCAGGCAGCCTGCTTTAGCCCCTCCCGCGCTGCTCCACAGTGTCTCTTGAATGTTTTTCACATTTGATTATATATATTCTTTTATCTAATTATGTTCACGGTAAAGTTTTAAGGGCCATATTCTTTCAGAAGATGCAACCCAGGCAGGAAAAGGAAAAAGTGGTCAACCGTCTGTGAGATGCCTGGTGCAGACCCCAGAATAAGTTAGAGAACCTCCTTGCATGACTACCTATTGTTTGCTCCACAATACAGACTAGCCCAAGTTTAAAGCTCTCTGGCTTAAAGTATGCTCCCTCATGACACCAACACATTTCTGGTAGAGGAGGATATCCTCTGGTGTTCCTATATTACTGCTGGGGTCAGGGACTTCCACAGGAGGCTGTATTCACCCCTTTATATTGCAGGAGTGGCGTAAAGGAGTGAATACCATGCTTTCACTAAGGCAGCGGTTGTCAACCTTTCAGAAGTGGTGTGCTGAGTCTTCATTTATTCACTCTAATTTAAGGTTTTGCATGCCAGTAATACATTTTAATGTTTTTAGAAGGTCTCTTTCTGTAAGTCTATAATATATAACTAAACTATTGTTGTATGTAAAGTAAATAAGGTTTTTAAAATGTTTAAGAAGCTTCATTTAAAATTAAATTAAAAGGCAGAGCCCCCCTCTCCCCCCCTGGACCGGTGGCCAGGACCCGGGCAGTGTGAGTGCCACTGAAAATCAGCTCGCGTGCCACCTTTGGCACCTGTGCCATAGGTTGCCTACCGCTGCACTAAGGTATCACCACTGATGCATAATTGTGATAAATCTTATACAAAGTATATCTTGGAAGGTATCATTTGAAAAAATATGATAACATTGTTCAACAGATCATACATTTGCTATGCATCTGTGTCTTAAACACGTTGTGTTTCTGGATAACACCCACAAGACAGATTTGCATTATGTTACCCTTTATGTCTCTTGCTAGTTTAATTGTGTTTCATACCTTGGCCATTCTAAGTTTTTCCTTATATGCTTGTGTTGGAGTTTTTTATATCCATCCTTCATAATTTGACCAGTTTCCACTTTTTGTATGATTCTTTTTTGAGTTCGTTGATGGTCTCCTGGTTAAGCCAAAGTGGTCTCTTCCATACTTCCTATCTTTCATATGCATTAGGATAATTTGTGCTTGTGCCCTTAATAATGTTTATTTAAAAAAAATGCCAATTCTCCTGAATTCTTTTTCCATTTGCTTCCCACAAGACCTTATCTGCTAATTCTCTGAATTTGCTAAAGTCTGCCTTCTTGAAATCTATTGTCGTTATTCTATTGTTTTCCGTTCTACAATTCCTTAGAATTGTGAACTACATCATTTCATGATCACTTTCACTCAAGCTGCCTTCCACCTTAAAATTCTCAACCCTTTCCTCCCTCTTTATCAGAATCAAATCTAGATTAGTCTCTTCCCTCGAGGCTTTCTCTGCCTCCTATAATAATAATAAAAAAAAATGTGTTCTCTCTAAGGCATTCCAATGGCTTTTTGGATCATCTGTGCTCTGCTGTGTTATTTCCCCAACAGATGTCATCAACAAGTCTTGTGCTTTCAATGATTCTTTTTAGTTTAAAAAAAGCCTCATCTACCTTTTCTTCCTAGTTAGGTGGCTTACAATAGATGCCTACCATGACATCACCCTAGGTTTTTTTTACTCCTTTTATCCTTTCCCAGAAACTTTCAACAGGTCTGCCTCCCCCTCCTATCTCAGCCTCACTGCATCTTTGATATTCAATGCAACACCTCCTCCCTTTTTTCCCTGTCTGTCCTTCCTGACCAAGTGGTATCCTTCTATATCAGTGGTCCAGTAATATTAATCATCCAGTGAACACATGGCAGGAGCCCATTACATTGAACTTCATTACATGTCAGATAAGAAAGTAGTATGGACATTGCATTTAATTTAATAACCATATTTTAAATGTCCTCAATGCTAAACACCCTGCCTTTTATTTTTGGCGGGTGATGAAAAAGGTAATATGTTTCATATTCATCTCTTCCTTTTTTTAGTTCTGTCAGTTTATTCAGGGTTGCAAATTTTGAACTACTCATTTATTGGAAAAAAACCTGGAACGTTTCTTTAACTATAGAATTTACTTCCTAATTTCCTTTTAAAAGATTGGATCAAGGGGATGAGTTAAAATTTGTACTGAGCTAGAGTAAGAGATAAGTTTCCTCTGTACAATAATAAGAAAATAAAGATTTTAAAGCTTGATAGGATACAAACACAAGCAAGTATGATAGTTTGTTTCCACTCCCCACGTCAACTGGCATTATTGCAAGGTTAAGGCTAAGCATTCAAGATACACCACGGTAACTGGTGATGGATAAATCAAGAACTCACAAGCTGAGCTGGCAAAAGTAAGTTTGTTCTGGCAGTGTTTATTTTTCCCTTTTAAATAAAAAAACAGCTGAAGGCTGTGGAGAATGAGAGAGCTTGTGCATTTTATTTTATATATCATATTTCCCTCAGGTTATCTGTGTTGTTACCCTGTTTGAATGCATAGAGTTAAATCAAATGAGGCTGTAAGGGAGAACTCAATGAGAAAGGAAAAAAACACAAAAACAAGTGTTATGATAGAGTACACCAAGAGTCCTTGAGGAAACAGTGGGGAAACTATTAACTGGGGGAAGACTTCCTGTGTGGATCCAACCAGTCTGGTGAGGTGTATTCTTCCCAAACCAAAACCCCAGGATCAAAGGGAATTCTAAAATCTTAAAGATTCTGGTCTAAAGAGGGGAGGGGGGCAGGTTATTAGCACACTGAGACTGACGGAGAATGACACAGACATAGAGAGAGCATGCTGCAAGCAGGACAGTCTGCTTCTCCCAGCCAGAGATGAGATTTATTTTTGTTCAGATGAATTTACAGTGCTTGTAAGGAAAGATTAAGGAGTAGGTAAGGAGAACTGTGTGTAATGTACTCTATCATTTGCTCTGTGTGTTTTGCACCTTGGGTTGGCTTGTCTACATGGAGATTTAGTCTGTGGCAAATCAATAGCATATTAACTGTCTGTGCACTAAGTTGTTGTGTAGACCCTACTACCGTGTACCAAAAAGTTCTGTAGTTCACTTTGATTTGATGCTGCTTGAAACTGCACTCAAGGGGACAAAAAAGGGGTCTAAGGCACAGCAGCCCAGTAAGCATGATGAGGGGATTTTGCTCAAACTTTCCAAAAATTAAGCCTTAAGACCAAACCAAGAAAAGAAAATTTCAGCTTGAAAGATTAAATATTTCTGAAATGTATGAATAAAATGGGAAATATAGCAAAAAAGTGTATTTGTGAATACTGTAACAGTTGCTACACTAAATAGGTGAGTGGACTCTCTGGTGCATATGCAGACAGCCTTTTAAGGACCAGGAAGTAACTCAGAGAGGAAGTTCAGGGATGTGTCTTTCCTGGCTCTGGGAGAAAACAAAATGGGAAACACCAGCAGCAGAAACACCAGCAGCAGGAGGGGAGTTGCTTCTGTACTCTCTTGTATTAATAAATACCAATATTTTCATTTTGCTTTAAAATTTTCTGGGGTGTTTTTGCAAGAAAAACTGAAAACCAGACTTGTTTCAGTAAACCCTGAATTTTCCTAACAAATCAGGATTGTTGTTTTGTTTTAAAATGGAAAAAAATGTTAATAGAAATTTTGGGGAAAAGTTTTTGTATAGATATTGCCACTGGCATTTTTAACCAGCTCTACCACTAAGTCAAAGTGGTTATCTATTCAATGGTTACTTACTTGCAGTGCTATACAATGCTAATTATACAATAGTGTGCCCTCACCCAGTACTAATCCAGGTGTTATGTGAAATGGATTTTTATAAAGACTCAGGGCATGTGAGGAGAGATTTTTTGTCTGTGCTAATTACTGGTGTATAGCTCTGGGAAAGAAGTGTTCTCAGGCACCTTTAGCCTTGCCCTTTTTGCCCTGTACAACAAAAACATCAGTTGGAGAGAGAAGGAGTTGGATGTGCGAGAGACCATGTTAGCAACATCCAATGAACTTACATAATGCATATTTAACAGCTCAAGGAACTGATAGTTTGTTTTATGAAACCTGAAGTCATCTGCATACATGCATGTCCCTGCCCTTGTCAATGAAGTAGTAGGTCATTAATGTTCATTGTGAACAGCAATGACCCACAGAATAGAATTCCGGGGAACTCCAGCTGTAGCAGCCTAACATAAAATTGTAATTGTTTCCATCAACAGCTACATTAAAGTAGTTAAAGATACAGAATTTGAACTACGTGGCAACTTAAGAGCCCAGATGATGATAAAAGACTTTTAAAATTTAGTTTCAAAACTGAATAAAAAATTTGAAGAGCAGCATAAGCTGTTTTTTGGAGTTCAGTTTACAGTGTTTTTTTAGAGCTGAATGGAAGTAATGAAAGTCAATCTGATGTTTGTGATGTGTTTGATAACACATCATAAATCAGCTTTATGTGCAATAGGCTCCATTATCTTAAGAGGGGCATTGTTAGCTATTGATTATAATAGCAGTGTGTAGTTCATGGTTGTGAAGGTGAATAACTTTGTCTTACATCCATGAAATTGGAATTATTCACTGTCCAGAAGACTGCTGGACAGTTATACAAATCAGAAGTTTGATTGAAAGCACAATGGCAAGTTAGAGATATTTCAGAGTTAAAACACAACCCTTCATATATGTAGTTCAATAAAGTTGAATATGTGGTTTGATCTGGATACTATTCCCATGTATAGAATAATTAGAGATGTCACCCTGGCATCAGGGGGCCACGTGAGGCCAAGGGCCCCCTAGCAGACGGCTTGGGTGGGGAGTGGAAGGGGCCAGAGCCAGAGCAGAAGGGGTGGGACCCAAGCCTCCTCTGGCCGCTGCCCACTGCCACACAACAACTGCCTGGGAGAGAGCCTGGGTGTGGTGGCAGCGGGCTGTCCCCTGCCTAGCCTCAACTTCTGGAAGAAGCAGCCGAATGAGCCAGAGCCCTCCCCTTCAAACTGGCATGCTTGGTTCTGTCCCTGGAAGCCGAGCCCAAGCAGAGTGCGGGCTGCCACTGTTCCCCAGCCAGACTCTCTCCCAGGCAGCTGGCTACATTGCACAGAGCAGTAACCAGGACCGGTACTGTCCTGCTCCCTGCCTGGGCCTGACTGCCAGGAAGAGCAGCTGAACTTGCCAGGAGAGCCAGCACAGTGGGAGAATAGACCCCCCCCCCCCCCCCCGCTGGGCAGGTTTCATGGGGCGGGGCTAGGGTGACCAGACAGCAAATGTGAAAAATCGAGACAGGGGCTGGGGGGTGGGGGTAATAGGAGCCTATATAAGAAAAAGACCCAAAAATCGGGACTGTCTCTATAAAATCAGGACATCTGGTCAGGGGTAGGGTGGAGACATGTCGGGCGGTCACATGTCCTCCCCTTTTGATTGTCCCCCCCACTCCAGTATGGGGAGGCACCAGTCATCTATGAAACAGACTAAAAAAAGACCCGTTTTCTGAGCATTAACCACCACATATACTCTCTTGTGACACTGTGATCATACAAGCCTCTTGATCTCATAGCATCATTGTATAACTGAATGAAGCTATTAATCTATTTGCTTATGTATGTTATTATATAGGCATCATTGTAATATCTTAGCACCTTCCTGAACTGGTGGAAAGCTGTTCTCTATAAGAAGTCCAGGGTTAAGTGTGATCATCACAGACTGGATTCATCTAATTTCCCAGGCTTTTCTGGAGGGCACGAATGAGCTGGGGGAGGAGGGAGGTGGAATATGATACAGTTGGTAATGGAGACTGGGAATTGTAAAGAAGTTCTGGAGGTGTGTTTTAAAGATTTATTTAATGCATTTTACTAAAGCATGTAGTTTTAAGTAAGAGAAAAAAGTGCTTACATCACCATGCACACAATAAAAGTGAAAATAAATCAATAAATATTGCATATTATCTTGACAAAGAAGGTCAGGTATTTCAGATTAAAAAAGCAAACAGAAAAACAGAGGTGAAGCACTCATGATATACTTCCAATTTAAAATGATTTCACTCCATTACTAAAGACAATAAACTTAGAGTAAGCCACACATCAATTTGCTCATGGAATGTTATTAAAATATTGGCTATTGTAATTATAGTTAAACTAAATTCTGCAAAGGGAAATCTAACTTGCAAATCCTATAGACACTTAGGACGCCAATAGGGTTTTAGGCTATTTAGACTTTGTTTGTATGAAGTGTTGCTTGATAGAGCTCATGGAAGAGAAGATCTGAGGCTTGGAGATGCAGGTGGAAACTATTGTTGAGTTTTGAAGGGGTTTCAAACTGAAGATGGAGCAAAGGCAAGAGGAGGCTGAATGGAAAAGTCGAAACCTGGAAGTGCAAGCTGAACTGAAGAACTCAGAGGGGAGACTGCTGGGTGAGGAAAGTAGTCAGTGGAAACATGTGAGTACAAGAACCAGGCAGAGGGAAAGACCAGCTAGTGAGGGACAAAGAGCTCAGGAACAGGTTTGCTGAGTGGATAATGAAGAAGGGGCACAGCAGACTGTAAGTGAAGGAGGGAGGGCAAGGAAGAAGACAAGAACAGCTAGTCCTGTAAGAAGAGGGGGATAGCTAATGGAGATACCAAGAGTTCAGAGCCCCAGGAGGATATAGGATGATTTGCAGAAGATTAAAAGGGAGAATAAAGGATAAGAGGATGCACAGCGAGAAAGAACAGGAGGAAGGCTGGAGAATCACACGATCACTAGGAAAAGGAAAAGGAAAAATACAGGGAGGGAGAGGTGTTATTTAAGTAAAGCACTGCTGTGGACACAAGAAGAAATGGCTATAAACTGGCCACCAACAAGTTTTGGCTCAATATTAGGCAAAGGTTTCTAACCATCCGAAGAGTGACGTTCTGGAACAACCTTCCAAGGGGAGTAGTGCAGGCAAAAAACCTAACTGGTTTCAAGACTGAGCCTAAATTTATGCAGAGGATGGTATGATGGCACTGCCTACAATGGCATGTGGCCTATTGGCAACTGAACGTTAGATGGGGAGGGCTCTGAGTTACTACTGAGAATTTTTGCCATGTATCTTGCTTACCGTTGTCAGATGTTTGGCTGTATTTATAGAGAGCATTCATATCTCCCCTCAGCCTTCTTTTGATGAGATTAACAAGCAAAGTTCTTTGAGTCTCATTTCATAAGATAGATGCCAGGATGCCTAGAGGGAATGGAAAACCTATCTCCCACCTCAGTCCTAGAGCAATCCATGAACCCAGGGAAGACTGGTGTTCACTCATTTAACTTTCATGCAGAGCCTAATAAAGTAGGTGTGCTCAGAGGTTGCCTTACTCTGCACAAGGTAGCCATGGGTGGGGAGGAAGAAAAGGAAATATCTCCCTTACAACTTTTAGCCCGCTGGTTAGAGTACTCATTTGAGCTATGAGAGACCACCAGTTCAAGTCCACCCTCTGCCTGCTGAGGAGGAGGTATCTGCCACTGCCGTACCACTGGACTAAAATGTGATTCTCACTTGTACTTTGTCCTAATTAATATTTACTTAGTCAATTAAAGTTGATCAACTTTATTAGGAGACATTGAGAGAGACTCATCTCAGAATATCCCATAGTCCAGTGGGTAGAGCAAACCCCTTCTCATCATGCAGAGGGGGAACCTGAACCAGAGGTCTTCCACGTCTCAGGGGAGTACCTAAACCACTGGGCTAAAGATTAAGGGAGGTCCTCCTTCCTTCCTTCATGTATGGAGTTAGGTCTTTGAGGACACCTACAAGATCAGGCCCTGCACATGAGTGAATGCCTTTCTTTCCCCAATTCATGGATTACTAGCAAAGAGAAGTGCTTCCCTGCTGCCTGGACATAAGCCCTACACCCTCACAGATGGCTGCCTAGGACACATACCTCTCATGGGCATCTCCCATTGGCTAGCTTAGGCAATTCCCCACCTAGTATGTCACCTTTTGTGGCTTTTCTAAAGTGCCTATCTCTTCCCATTCATAGCAGCCTAGGCACCAGATGGCATGTGGATTGCAGTGTTGTTTCTGTGATTTTCTAGGTGCCTAAAAGTAAAATATTGCAACGTTCAGTGTCATAATGCTGAAACCCTTTATGGGTCTGGTCCTCACTGTTTCCAATGCAATCCATATTGGTGCTGTTATTGTTGTTGTGCATTGCTAATTCAAGGATTGCTGGATTTCTCTAGTACTACTACCACAGGAAGGGAAGGGACACATGAAAATTACAAACTAAAGAAAAGCAAAACTCAGTTCTTTTTGCTCTGATGATGCTACCTGTTCATTTTCTAGCCATATCTGTTTGCTGTTTCTGCTGTACCCTACTCAACCATAGCTGGGTTTCCATCAGTATCAGTACATCTAGCTAAAAAAAAGGATTCGATGCTTTCAATAAAAAGACAAGAAATGGCCTGGAAAGGAAAACTTTGAAGCTTTTCCTAACTCCTAAAACAGCTTCCATCATCTCTCTGAGAGACTAAAGAACCCAGTGACTTGATCACACCCTGTCCTCTATTGTAAGAACATTCATCCAGTTAAACAACATAAACAATGCAACCTGACTAAAGAGACATAATGGTATTGAAAAGTGAATAAAAGCAGAAAGCAGACCCTGTGCATATTTGATTTACCCAAAACCTTTATAGAATAATTTCAGATCACAAACTGGTAAATATCAAAGTTTTTGGGAACAGAAAAAAACAACAACTCATTGAACCAATTGTTTCATTTGAATAGCTTGTCCAGCTCTACTCACCATAGGTTTGGGATCTTAAGTTGCCCTGGTGTCCTTTTTGCCCAAATTAGTGTGTGAACAAAGAGGTTAAAATGTAAATGATTTGGGAGCCTAAGGTAGTGTCAAAATAATTAAATAGAAAAAAGAAAATGTCTTAAGTACATAAAATACTATATTTATGACATCTGTTTGAAAGCTCAGTAGACTGTGAAGGGTGAGTTTGCCTGAGAAACATGGACATTTTTTCCCTCCATTTTTATAAATTGGTTGAAAGCGAGTTGTATCATTTTCAGGTACAGTTGTGCACAACTGTTAACTAGGCATGTTCTTATTTGTTCTCCCTGGGAAGCACTGGCTTTAAAACTTATGTCCTCAGACAATATAACAGAAACAGATGGAGAGTGTTGGGTAAACCAAAGCCAACCCTTGCAATCAGAAGGAAACAGTAGCATGGAATATGCTCATCTGGGGCCAGAGCCTCAGCTGAGGCAAATCAGCTTAGTTCCATTGATGTCACTGGATCTTGGCCAGTTTGTCCCAGCTGAGGTTCAGGCTTCAGATGACCTTAACAAATGACTCCTCCTCAGTTCTCCAGAGAAGATGAAAACCAACTGAAGTGCCTACAAATATTGACTATGGGAATATTCTTTCTCTTCTCTACATTTGGCCGTCAGTTCGACCTGCGTCATTTGACCAAGACACATTATAATTTCTACATGCATCCCCTCTAATCCCTCTTACACTCATATAACATTGCTGTCCATGACTCTGGCCCTACAAAGACTTGCACATGGGTTTAATTATATGAACTCTAAATAGTTTTGCTGTCTTCATTGAGGCTACTCACAGTGCATAAGGTTAAGTCCATATGTATGTTTTTGCAAGATATGTCCAATTTGTTATCTTGAATTTTAGTGCAAGATATTCCAATGTTTAACAGGGACCGGCAACCTTTGGAACACGGCCCGGCAGGGTAAGCACCCTGGCGGACTGTGCCGGTTTGTTTACCTGCCACGTCCACAGGTTCGGTGGATCGCGGCTCCCACTGGCCATGGTTTGCTGCTCCAGGCCAATAGGAGCTGCAGGAAGCCACAGCCAGCACATCCCTTGGCCCACGCCGCTTCCCGCAGCCCCCATTCGGCTGGGATTGCAAACCGTGGCCAATGGGAGTCACGATCGGCCGAACCTGCAGACGCGGCAGGTAAGCACCCTGGCGGGCCACGTGCCAAAGGTTGTCGATCCCTGGTTTACCATGTGAGTGAAGTAAAAGAGCCCCAACATGTATTTAGTGTAAGCTTCGGGTTTGATTTCATTTCAGCTAGAATTGGTTAAAAATGGCAAACATGTTTCCTCAAAAAATCATTTTCATTTTTTCTTTTGACGAGCAAAGTCTAAAACTGAAATTCTGAAAAGTATTCTCCCTCATCCCCCTTCCCTTCCATTTTCAGATGCAAAATGTATAAGGGGATGAGAGAAAGAAAAGCAGTAAAAAAACAACCAACCAACCAAAACAAAAAATCCTAAAACACTCAGACAAGAAAATCAATAACTGAAAGTTTGTTTTGGAGATTTTTTTTGTTGAAAGTCAGAATATTTATAAAAAGACCATTTTTCATAAAAAAAAGTCTGAAACTAAAAAAGTTTGCCTGCTTTAAACTTGATGAATTGCCTTATATTTTACTGAGGAAATGAGACACAATGAATCTCTATTTGATATTTGTCTAAATATAATGTTCATTTAGAAAAGGAAGTAGCCTTCATATTTAAAAAAAAAAATAAATCAAATGTTTTGTATTATATTGTCACTGAATAATTCTGGAGACTTATTGATGTATTACGGTTTTGTTTTTGCACACATACATATGAATTCATTTGTGTTGTAGTTAACATATACAGTATGTCCCATGACAAAGTGTAATATGACAGAGGAAGACTGAGATAAGAGTGCTAGTCTTTTGTGGGATAGCTAATGTACATTCCGCTTTTTGTCTTGCATCAATTAGGCAGGTGCCTCTTCTGTCTAATAGACCTCTTTTTGGATTTAAAAACTGCTATAGAAATTTCATCTTAAGCCATTCAAGAAAAATAGACTCAAGTCTCTCTCCCCCACCCCCATGTTTAAAGAAACATTTGCTCTGTGGCTGAAATGGCAGCATAATAGCTGCTGTCAGCATCAAAGATCACTTTTTGACCCCGATATGAGCATAAGAAGATTACCTGTGCTGTTCAGAGGAGTCCAGCTGGCAGGATAAGATTTGATCATATGCTGCCTACTTGGTGGCTTCCAAGTTTTGCTGTGTACTACTGACCAGGACTGGCCCATTCAGCAACTTAGGAGCAGAGTATAAAGATATATTTCACTGCACATTAATATAAGCTAGCAATATTCAGAAGCAACATTTATTAAATTTTGAATGGAAACCATTTTATTCCTCCTTATCCAAGGAAGAATAGTTAAAACATGAGTGATGAATGTGAAGAATAAGAAGAATTATATAGAGGGAATTATATTGAGGGAATTTTTCAAAATAAAGGTTGATATGAACTACAGTCTTAGCTGCCTAAATCCAGAGCTAATTTTCAGCTATGCTGAGTATTTGTGTAAATATTGATGGAAGGAAAAGATGGATGAGGATGGTGGGAAAAGATTGTGGAGAGAAGGAACTCAAGGAATTGGTCAGATTGAGTAGTATTGTTTTAATTTGAACCAACTGCTCACTGGAAGTGGGTAACCATAAAAAAGGCTGAAGGCCAGGAAAAGAAGTTGTTGATCCTACTTAAATGGTCATTGGGTGACGTGATGTGGAACACACAAGTTCCTCAGAAGTAAGAGTTTTGGGGGATAGGGAGAGGAATTGCAGAAATGGTTGTAACAAAAGCCATAAAAAAAACCCCAACAACTTAAACCTAAAGAGCCAAATTCACCACCGGCAATATACAGAACATAAAGCTGAAATGGAATCCTCGCTAAATAACAAAATATTTTCATTGTCTTCCTACTGCAATATTTAACATTCACGTGGAAAGCTTGAAGGGAAAAAAATCATATTATTACAGGATTTTCTTCATTTTTATTCAGAAAAAGATTCAATTCTTTTATATAATTTTGGGCAGAAATTTTCTTGTGTTGCATAAAATGTACTCTGCTTTTTAAAAAAAAAAACAAAATGTTTATGAATATCTTTGGTATCTTTTTATGCAATTCCGCACAATATGGTTGAATTGGCAGTTTCTGCTCAGTGGAGGCCATTTTAGAACTGAAACTTAATTATCTAAATTCTTAGAGTGTATGGTCCTCCCAGTTCAAGGATAAGAGAACTGATATATAGCGAGCTTGAAATTTGAACCAATGTCTACTGTAGATGACATATGATTATATAGGAGACGCATATCTCCAACTTTTGCTCCATCATTATTGTTAATTATAAGTAAAATGATTGGGTTTCTCACAGCTATTATTTTAAGCGGGTTTTTTATTAAAAAAAGATTGTGCAAACGGTAATGAAGCTACATGGGAACAGTGAGAGAGTATTTTTTAATGAGCTGATGTTAAAATGCTTAACTGTCATGTATAGATTGTATATTCTATCTCATATTTAGTCAGTCACACAACAGCCAAAAGCATATTTAATGGACCTGGCATTGCTGTTTGACGAAAGAAAGAGGCAAAGCTATAGTATCTTAATATGTAATGAATAGAACAAAATGCAACTATATAGAACAGAAGTGTTCATTGTCCTTACATTGTATATCAATGTGCTATGGTGAACTTAACAAAAAATCTTGACGATAAAGTAGTATTCAGTGCATTTTTTTTAACACAATACCAGAACAAAGTGAAAATCATCACATGGATATGGCATATATTTTCAGAGGCTTAAATGGCATTTAATCACCTAAATCCCATTGAAAGCCAATTAGAATTAGGCACCAGAGTGCTACTTGTGCCTTAAAAAAGAATATATACTTTTATCTTAAACCTACAAATGCAAGCAAATTCCATGTTATGGTTACCTAAATAAAATAATTTGGGCTGTGAATTTCATGTATGCTCCTTTAATGGAGTTTTTCGTAAGCATGGATGCTATACATCTCATCGTAGCTGACTTTTGTCTTTATATCTTGTATAGTACGAATAATAGCAGCTGTGGTTTATTCCATAACTGTAGTTAGACCAGTATTGCAAAAATGATTCAATGTAGCTTGCTCTGTGTACCAAAAACTACAATGTGGTTTCTGATAGTTTCACAACTGCTGTACTAGGCTCAAGGAGTCTTTTTTGCCAACAAAACAGTATAGGTGTTACCTGCCATTGACTAGGACTTCAGAACCTCATGATCAGCAGCATCAAAAACAGCCCCTAAAAGAATTAGCATGGGCACAGTGATCATCAGATAATGCAACTAGTACAGTTTCTACCCTATACTGAGGCCCATAACCCATTTGTCTACCATACAAGAAACCCCAGAGTTGCCCTGACAATTTCCTTAATAACTTTTCCTAAAATTGAGAAATTACATAAGATCATTAGTAAGAACGTCAGCTTCATGAATCGGTGCCTAAAGGATTGCCTTTACAGTGTCTTCTCTAAGAACTGATACTCAGCCCCCATAGGGAAATATGGACAATCTCAACCAACAATGGAGCCAACACCCCCTGGCTGGCCTTCACCAGCTAACAAAGGTTTAACACAGATTGTAGCAGAATGCTGATTCAGTACCTCCATAAAGTCAGTGAAAGAGAGTGAGCTCTGTGGGTGGGGTAGGGTGACCAGATGATTTTTCACACTTGCTGTCTGGTCATCCTAGGGTGGGAGAGTATCAAAGCGCTGACCAATTACTGCGCATTGGGTCCTAACTGAAGTTTGAATTTTGTTGATAGGCAATGGGGCCAAGCCACAATAGCTTGTCGCTGCACAGTCCTAGCAGGGAAGAATACTCCCCCTAAACCAGGAATCGGCAACCTTTGACACGCAGCTCACCAGGATAAGCACCCTGGTGGGCCAGGCTGGTTTGTTTACCTGCCGTGTTCTCAGGTTCAGCCAATCGCAGCTCCTACTGGCCGCGGTTTGCCGTTCCAGGCCAATGCGGGCTACGGGAAGCGGCGCGGGCTGAGGGATGTGCTGGCCACCACTTCCCGCCGCCCCCATTGGCCTTGGTGTTTACCCTGGCAGGCCGCATGCCAAAGGTTGACGATCGCTGCCCTAAACAAATGATCAATCCTAAATCATTGTGCAAACCACCTTCTCTCCTCCCACAGCCACAAGCCCCCAGAGATTCCCTTCTAAACAGTCCTCATTACCTATTGTCCTCTCCAGTCCAGACCAGCCCAATCCTATTTTACTCCCTTTCAAATCACCCAATCTAATCTCCTCAGCCAAAACACAAAATTACTTTCTTCTGAATTCCACTCTCTAGAAGTGAGCAGGGGGAAGGGCAGCAAGCAGTTCCATCATCGCTCAGCTCCCTCACATGTCTCCCTGGTTCCCTCACATTAGAATCAGGGAGGCAGCAACTTTTTGATGTCTAAATAGCCAAAGTCCTTGAGAAATCAGAAGAAAATATCATGTTCAGTCAAAGATGCCTTGTATCATTTGCAGTTACTGACATGGTGATGCACATTATAATGTGAGTCTGCTCTCCACACTATGCATAAGAGGCCAGGAGAACTGGCAAAATTTTAAGTGATAGGACAGAAACTGGTGTAATAAAAGCACTTTCTAAAGGGTGAGGCAGAGATCTCAGGATATCTGCAAAATGAAGCAATGACTTCTCTAAAGTAAAGGCTTTTCTTATTTCAACGCTACATACTTATGGGGGGGAAAATCAAGCAAGTTAATCTTCAGTGATCAAGCCTCAGTTAATACTAGCAGCAAATAAAGATTAGTGCTGCAGCAAACTGCTCTGGGGACTCTGATGAAGAAACCCTTCAAAGGCTAAGAACATCTGCTAACAGTATTACTGCACTTTCCCTCACATGCTGGCTTTTCTTTTCTTGTGTGCTCCTTCAAAGTCTGCAATGAAGACTGAGCCTTAAGACTCCAGTTATTCTTTGTATTATAGTAGTGCCTAGAACACAAAACCCAAACTGAGGACCCAGTCTGCTGGGCATTGATACAGACACATAAGAGACAGTCCTTGCCTAAAGAGTTAGCAATCTAAATAATCAAAACAGACCAAAGAAGATACATGCACAGAAACATGAAGTGATTTACCCAGCATCAGGCCACAGGAGCATCTGCAGCTAATGATTACAGCAAGTAAGAGCCTCTTATATGAAAGTTGATGTTCAGAATGAGATCAGAGCAACATGATTTTGCTTTACTCTGTAGAATGTGTCTATGTCATAAGGGTAATTAGCACTGGAATAGGTTTTCAGGGGGGTTGTGGAAGTTGTGAGAGAGACCACCTGACCTGAAGAAGAGCTCTGTGTAAGCTCGAAAGTCTGTCTCTCTCACAAACAGAAGTTGATCCAATAAAAGATATTACCTCACCTAACTTGTCTCTCTAATATCCTGGGACAAACACAGAAACTCCACCACCGCATACTTTTAATTTAGTGGCAGATTTGTTATTGACTTTAAGAGGAACAGGACTGGGTTCAGAATGGGCTCCTGAGTATTCATCAACCGGAACTTTGAGAGAATTGCATCCTAACTATAGGAATCTCAACAATAGGAGAATCAGAGTTATTATCTGTGAGGTTAAATAAATCTTTTTCAAATTATGTGGATAATTTGGAATTCTTCCACTTGGATTTAGCCCAGTGTCATGAAAAACTTGCCAAGTAATAAGGAAATGTCATTTACAAAAGTGGATGGGATTCTTGCAGAGTGCATATGTTTAGAGTCTCTAATGCAGCTTTAACTTGCAGCTGCTGCTTACACAGTCATTCTACTGTGTGTTTGTAGCTCTGTGATGTAGGCAAGAGGATGATTATAGCTTGGCACAACCATGGCTCACCTGGCAGATAAGTTACCAGTAAACCACAATGTTTGAGTCTTAGCCTCAACAGTCTATATTCAGAAATTCCAACCAGGTGATGGGGAGCTATTAACTGGCCACCAGTTGGCAGAAACAACTGGCAAGAGGACAGGATTAATTCACAAGTTTAACCCACAAAAAGGGAATTGAATGGATACAGGTAAAAGACTATTTTTGCTGAAAATATGCCATCCTTCAGATCTGAATATACTGGCCATAGGACACATCCAGCTGAGATAGGTAGAACTTGGAAGGCTCTAGCTGCTCAATAACCCCCATTCTTGGTCCATGTAGTGTCCCTCACATTCAGCATTTCTATGCTGTGGTCCCCAAATGGTAGGTCAGAAAAGAGCCTAATGCCAGAGAGTCTAATCAGGTGTCTCCTTTGCTTCTTCCCAGTTACAAGCAAGTCATTTAATACATCATCTTCCTGCAGGATGTCCTGTCAGAAGTAACAAATGAGAACTCTGTGGATCCAGTTCTGAGTTGCTGGCCCCAATTCCTCCACTGAATGGATCCCTCTTCTACGTCAACACTAAGGGAAAGGTGTATTACCACAAAATGGGGTTGGCTACTAACAAAACATGCATAATAGATAGAAATTAGTATTTAAATAATATTTATGTGAACCCAGGATCTGATTTTCCAAGCATGCTGATCTCCTATTGATCTCAACGGGTTTTGCTGGTGCTCAGTGTCTCTGGTCCCAACTTATTATTTTACTACCTAGGAGTCTCTCAGTTTTTAATAGTGTAGTATACACACATCAAGATCCCAAATAAGAATTTTTTCCTATAAATAATACTGAGTTTTCCCTAGGAACAAGAAATGCTTTTATTCTTTTCTTTATAAAGCTTTGTTCTAACTCTTTGAATTCTTTGCTTTTGGTCTTCATCATTGGGCTAAAGTTGGGGAAGATAAATATTCCCTCCTCCTTGCCTGCTTCGATACAGAATCTCTTTCTTTTATATAGCAACCACCATAACTTGTTCAGCCTCTTGCACTGGCTTACAAGCTTCAATAGTTCCTCAGATCCTCATGAGAAAAGAAGAGAAAAAAGTTTTCTCTCTCAGAAGTGTGCAGGGGAGAGGCGTAGTGGGAGGTCCAGATCTTGGTGCCAATAGAAGTTGTACAGACACACATGAAGAAAACTTATTTGCTGATTGGAACAATTCAATGTTTTCATTTCCCCCCCAAAAGGAGCCTTGGTAAATTAATATAATTACAACAGCTGACTAGAGATAGTCAAATTACTCACTGCAAATAATATCTATTGCAGATATTTTCTGTCTGACTCATTCATAGTCATAAAAATCAAGAATGATTATGTTAATGGGCCAGAAGGTGAGAGACTCTGGCTTGTTGAGAGAGGGACGCACAAGAAACCTCCCTCGCCTTTGTGTGGCTTCCATAATAGCAATCCCTGCACACTGGAGATATCAGAGATTGCTCACTCCTGCTCCTCACCAAATGCTAACAAGCAGCAGAAAGAGAAGTGAATGTGGTGCCTTAGTTTCACCACTCTCTGCTAGCACATTGTTCGGGTGTAGGGAAGAGAATTTTGTCCCAACCATTAAGATGAAGCAGACTGGTAACCACCCAACTGTACAGAGCAGTTCCTTCTCCTGAGACACAGCTTCTTTGATGGCCCTCATTGGGATGATACAGCTCCACATACCCACTACACAGTCCAAGCCACAATCTACCCCTATTTTAAAGTCTTTGCCTAATAGTTTAAATGCCAACAATTTAAAATCCAGGGGGTGTTATTTGTGATGTGTACTTAATTGCCTAAGTCCCCTGGTATGGTTTCTGCTGCTTGATGGAGCCTTTTCCCCAAAAACAGATTAAGAATTAGTGAATTTTCACACAATTGTAGCCCACTAGTAAGTGTGTATTATAGGTGCCCCACTACATCTGATACATAAAGGATGTGTGTTATTACAGCAGACACTTAGAAAGGTGTGATTCTTTAGCTCCATCTGTAGCAGCTCATGCCTTTTAGTTCTGGTGGTCCCAATTCCTGGGGTGTTGGCCATCACATGATCATTCTCACCAAGGTTCATAAAACTTCATGGATCCCCACCATTTCTGTAAACATTAATCAGCTGCCTGAATGATCATGACCACCCAAACACTCAACTAATTAACTTCTTATAAATGGGCAAGATTCTGATCTAGGATGCACTGGTATAGACCTGGGTTAATTTATTGACATTTCAGTGCCCATGTCTGGTCCTAAAAAGCTACATCCTCTAGATGACTACATAATAGCTACTGTAGAAATGACTACTGAAGAAACTGCCTGAGATTTTCAGAAGGGCCTAAGAGATTTAGATGCTCAATTCCCTCTCAGATTCAATGGGAATTAGGCATCTTAATCCCCTAGAACCTTCTTGAAAATTCAATCCAATATCTCCTAAATATTTTCTTCTTTACTAGCTATTTGTCTCCATGTATTTCAGTTGAAGAACTATACCAGAGGCGATGAAATAATAGGACCTGCCCTAATGTTCCATAAAGTCAGGAGAATTATGGAATAACCCTGTCTGGATCAGTAGAAGGAGAAGTTTGCACTAACTGGCTGTGGCTAGAAGTTCTATGCCGTGAAGCTAAAGGATTATATATGCACATCTGTATCTCACTTGGGTGAACAGGATTCAGGATTATTATTTTACATCAAGATTTTACTTGAATTTTAATATACAACAATGTGTAAATTACAAGTATAAAACTATTTGATAAGTTATCTGGATTCTTAAATTCAGGCACAGAGTAAAAGGTGAATTGAGAAGATAGTCCAGGGTGTTGTGGATGACTATTTTTAGCACACTAGCTCAAGCAAAGCTAGTGTGGGTATATTTACTCAACGTGGGAATCACCCCTCACCTAGATCCAGTATAGCCACAGCCTGAACAAGTTGAATGCTGCATATCCCAGAGATTTATGACGCTGCCATATAAATTAACTTTTGACTGAAGAGTGGCCTAAAAGATCTACTATGCATGGGAGTAAATTTATTTTAACAACTTGAACAAAATGATTTTATGTTGATTTTTAACTCAGCAGGGTACAGAAAGCAAGTGTTTTTATAGAATATGTTAGATTATGAAGGTAAAAAAAATGTAAGCTGAAACAACTCTGAAAATGGACATGAAGATCTGGGTGCAAAAAAAGATTTAGGTGTGGCAATGTTGAATGTTATAGTGCCTAATTTATAGACACCTAGAAAAATCACTACAATTCACAAAATCTGAGGTAAGCACCTCGGCTCCTATACAATTAATGGGGAGACAAAGACACTATAGACTGATTCACAAAAGCCAGCACAGTAAGCAGGGAGTTGCCTAAGCTAGGGAAGGGGAGTTGCTGACTGGAGGGATGGGGGCTAAGTCCCTCCCCTCTCAGGGAGATAGGTTGTAAAGAGGCACCTATCTCTTCTAGTGATTTTCAGCTATGAACTCTATCTTAGGGTTAAAAGAACAGTAGTACTTGTGGCACCTTAGAGACTAACAAATTTATTAGAGCATAAGCTTTCGTGGGCTACTGCCCAATTCTTCGGATGCAAGTAGCCCACGAAAGCTTATGCTCTAATAAATTTGTTAGTCTCTATGGTGCCACAAGTACTCCTGTTCTTTTTGCGGATACAGAATAACACGGCTGCTACTCTGAAACCTATCTTAGAGTTAGGTGTTTATGCCATTTCATTAAAAAGCAAGGGAGAGGGGCAATCACCTCACTCATACCTTTTAGCCATGTGGTTAGGGTACTCACCTGGTCCCCCTCCACCTGAAGGGAGAAGAGATTTGAACTGGGAACAGTCATTGGAGCAGAGAGACTAGATCCTAGGGTGCTGATTTAACCCTCCCTGCTAGAGCCACTCATGCTTGTGCTTTTGCTCTCTCTCTGGCCAAAATAACTCTTCAGGTATTTATCCAGAATGCCATAGCATCAACAGGAGAGACTGAGGGTAGTCGTCTTCTACTCTCCTCCCCCGAAATATCCATAGATCAGCCATTAGGGCCTTCAACTGGCAGGTGACAGATCCCTGTTCAAATCCCTCATCCCTCTCAAACAGGAAGGAGGACTTGAACTGGGGAACTCTTACAGCCAAATCAGTTAATTAAACCACTGGGCCAAAAGTTCTGAGTGAGGCCCCCCCCTTCTCCCTTTCCCCCAGCCTGTTGTGTGAACTCACGCAAGGGACCCCCTAGGCACCCTCTCAGCACAGTTACTAGATTAGACCCTGCATGTGATTTAGGCAGCTGAATGCCCACCTTCCCGCAGTGTATGAATGGTGCTGAAGAGTAGCTAGGAGACAGGTGTCCAGCACCGTAGGGTGGCAGCAATAGGGGCAAAGTGAGTTTAAGTATGTACTGGGTTTAGGGGGAGCTTTGTTCATCACAGTGGTCCCAAAACTGGGATTTAGGTGCCTAACTTCTTTTGTCCATCCAGGCCACAGTGCCTACCTCTGAAATTACATAAGAATATATTATATGCAAATATTAAGTAATCTGTATTTACCATATATAATTATGGTAAATTTCTAACAAAAACATGCATTCTTAATTTGGCTACATTCATAATTATGCATGTCAAATTCATGGATTTTACAGTCAGAACAGATAACTATGACCATCAAGTCTGACCTCCTTCATAACTCTGGACATAGAACTTCACACGGAGTTTCTTGCAATAAACCTAATGATATGTGATTGAGCTAAAGCACAGCTTTCCAAAAGCCTTACAATCTGGGTTAGAAGATTTTACATAAAGGAAAATCTACCACATCCCCTGGTAAATTCTTAAGGGTTAATAGGTTATGGTACTGTTAAAAAATTAAGTTTTATGATTAATATCTGCCAAGTTTTCTAAGTATTTTTTCTAAGTATTTTTTCTAAGATATATTTCTGCATATATCCACCCACACATTTGAAAGGACCTACACAATACTCCACTGTCCATCATTATACTCCTCTAGAAGACAGCATATTATGTCTTGAAATTGTACTGATGTATTTCTTGGGAAGGTGGGGAGTGAGTAGTTTCTGGAGTCCCCAAATGATATTGGGCTCCCATTTTGTTATATGATGTTCAGGCACCATAGTAAGACATTCTGTATCCCTGGAAAGCTTAATACCTAAGGCTTCAAGTTGCTTCACAAGAGTGGACCCAGGGGCGCATGCAGAGTTCTATTGAATCAGTGGGGGGCCATGTGTGTAAAGGGATCAACCCAAGCAAACTCAGAGACTAAATAGAAAAAGGCAGATAGTAAGAGAAAGGAAGTATTTTATTCACATTCCTCAATTCCTCATATTCTAAGATGATATAATATATCTGATCATAGCCCTGGTCTACACTGGGGAGGAAATCGATCTAAGTTATGCAATTTCAGCTACCTGAATAACATAGCTGAAGTTGACGTACTTAGATCGACTTACCGTGGTGTCTTCACCATGGTGAGTCAACTGCTGCCGCTCCCCCATCAACTCCTCCTGCGCCTCTTGTGGTGGTGGAGTACAGGAATCGATGGGAGAGTGCTCGGGGGTTGATGTATCATGTCTAGACTAGACATGCTTCATCGATCCCCGCTGGATCGATCGCTGCCCGCTGATCCAACAGGTTGTGAAGACATAGAGAGATTCTGACTCTATGGGTTTTTCTCTCTTTCATGAGAGAAGGACGAATGAGGAAAATACAGTGCTCCAACTCTTGACTGCAATTGGTCCAGAAATTCATAATTTACTATTCAAAATCTCCATATTGTGTTATTCTGGATCAAACCCAGAGACCTGCTGAGAACCTGCAACTCCAGTTCTTTTCAGGATTTGACCCATCATCATCATCATCATCTTCATCAGGCATTTATTAGAGTTACAAAATATTACTAATTAATGTACAATAAAATCCTGCCTAAATTACTTATTTGAAAGTATTACATCAGCCTTTATAATGAAAAGGATCATTATTCGTGTTTATTTAAGATCAAGCTGTAATTGTTTATTTTGGAAGAGATGAAGGGATGTAACTCACTTATACTACATTTATTTAATAAACAAGATTACTTGAAGAATCAAGTCTAACCATCAGTACAGATAAATAGTTTAACCAGGTTTTTGGAATGGGGAGGAAGTATACAGTATAGTTTTGAGAATTCTCCTTGAGATTTTGTCCAAGAGGAAATTTTTATCTGTGGAGAAATTGTGCTCCTTCAGAACATTTTCTTTTGGGTGGTCTATCTTTGAAGATAATCCACACAAAGAACAAAGGAGGAACCATTTATAAGCTGGAGTTTGAACAATTCTTGATTTTTCTCATGGTACTCCAATCCCCTTAAATATAGCATTGCCTTCTGTAGTTGAAAACCTAACCAGATTCCCCTGCATCTGAAGCAGATTGAACTTCTGATACAGAGGCACAAGGCTGGCTTAGCAGTCATCACAAGGGGGTAGAATTAGCCCTAAGGCAACAAGACAATTTTAGTCACAGGGAGTCCTGACAATGCTAATGGTATATTAACTGTTAGATTCCTGGTTCAGCTCAGAGGATGGCTTACAAAATTTAAATGCCTGGAGGATGGACAATACAAATAGCATGATGCACTATTTATATTGCAAGAAGCAGATTGGGAAGTAGCCTGGCCCAAGGCCAGTGGAGGCTGAATAATTTGCACAGGTGGCACAGTGTCTCTTGAGGCACACACCAGCTGTCTACCTAAAAGCAGCCCTGTTGGCTGATCCATCAAGTAGAATAGCTGTTGATTCACCTGCCTTTTTTGGCTATAGGTAAAGTTACATGGTGGCAGACAGCAGCAATTGGGAACAGAGGCAAAATAATCCAGTTGATTTAAATCCTATTAATGTGTGTATATGTGTGGGAGACGGGACACCTCCAGCACCACTCACCTAATTTTAAATCTGTTGGAAATGCAGACTATTGTTTGAATTAGGAAGGTCTGAAGCTTAAGTAACATTCATTTAAGGTGAAAAAGTTCTGAATCTAGTTAAATAGGGAATCCAGTATTTTATCAGTGTTTTTGTACCTTAAAGTCAACAGAAGCATGGCTGTTTCCAATTAGCAACTATTAAAAAATACATTAGTGTAAAGTTCTTCACACAACTGAAACTGATTAAGCCCTTAGAATAAAGTGTGTATTAGGAAGGCTTTAAAATTTCAGCATTATGTCCTTGTTTCCCCCTACCTCTGTTTTTCTTTTATTATTAGAATATTGGGCAGTCACCTCCCAAGCACCCCCTCCTGCCTTAAGGTCACACTGTAGCACCCTGACTCTTCCCCCTTCAGTACTCTATAAGGGCTTACGGTTCAAAGGTAGTTCAAACAATCCCTACAACAGGTCCCATTTATTTAATCTTCTGATACATATTGGCCCTCTAGGCTACCCAATAAGTTTACAGTTTCTCTCCTTATTAACCCAAAATAACAAAACACAGTCTTCATTACAGCTGATTTTTACAGTCGCTTGCTTGGACAGAGTTTCTCCCATAACTCCATGCTTGGAGACCTTCCCCCTGTGCTGACTGAGGCTAATGCAGGAACAGTCTCACTCCCTGCAGTGGCTACACTCACCTAGGCTTCCTCCTTTTACTGTAGCTTCCTGCTCTTTTTATTCTGGTATCACCTGATGCAACACATGTGTGGTTCATCCTTTAATCAAGGCTGTCTTACCCTAAGCTCTATGGCCCATGGGGCAAGCCACCCTGTTAAAATTCATTTCTCAGTTTAGCTGCAAGCATTTAAGTCTACCTCCTCTTGCTTGGAGGGCAAAGAGCCACACAGGCTCTGTCAACACAGCCAGTTATCCAGGGAGACAATAATACAATTTAATACAGTAAACTTTTCCCTGCTTATCCTGGAGAGGTAGACAAATGAAAATAGTTTTAGGTGGACATTAGTTCTGAATCTAATATATTTGATTAGGCATTTGGTTGAGTTATGTGAAATGACTGATGGAGCAAGGACCATTTAAACCAGGGGTCTCAAACACACGGCCCGCGGAGCTCTTCCCTGCAGCCCGCCAAGCTTCCTGCGCGCCCCTCCCAGTTACTCCCGGTTGCCGCCAAACTCCCCTCACCCTTGCCTCCCCCGGAGTTATTTTATGTGGCAGCTAAGCTCCCCGAGTGCTGCTCCCAAATGTTTGGGATTGGGTCTCTCCCCCGGCCCCGCCTGCCGCCCCCACGCACACACCCCCGAGTGTCCCCTGGCCTCACTTGCTGCCTCCTCACTGCCCCGAGCCTGCAGCTCATGCTGTCTCTGCTCCGCTCTGCCAGCTTCCAGCATCACCTGCTGCCGTAGGGTCCTAGTGCCCCCTTTCACTAGGGCCAGGGCATGCTGCCCTTCCCCTGCCCTAGTCCTGAATCTCTCCAATGCCCCAAGCCTCTCCAATGCCCCAAACCCCTCATCCCCCAATCCCACAGCTCTCACCCCTGCACCCCCTCCTATCCCAAAACTCCATCCCAGAGCCTGCACCCCCACCCCCTGCCCCATCCCAGAGCCTGCACCCCCAGCACCCAAACTCCATCTCAGAGTCTGCACCCCAGACCCCCTTCCTCCCAGAGCCTTAGGCAGGTGGGGGCAGAGTTTGGGGGAGGGCAGCTTCTGGACACCACCAAAATTTCTACAAACCTTCCACCCCTGGAAGAGGCAGAGCAGGGGTGGAGTGGTGGTACAGCCCAGTGCAGTGGGGGGGACTTTACTGAGTGTATATATTTTATTAAAACTGCTCAGAGGAGGAGGTGGAAAAGAGATGGGGTAGGGCCTCATAGAAGGGGTGGAGTGAGGTGGGGCCAAGGGCAGCAAGGGGGGGTGTCAGTGATGCAGCCTTCAGGCCAATGCACTAGTCCTCATGTGGCCCTCGTTGTCATTTGAGTTTGAGACCCCTGATTTAAACCAACAGAATTGACAGTTGATGTCTAAGGGACTGATGCTTTAAAAAAATCTCAAACTGACACATTGGAGCAGCTATACTAATATGAATTCACAAGTAAAGTTACTTATGTGCATGAGTGTTACAAGCTCAGGCCCTAAGCCACTGAAGTGCCTCATAAAAGATGTTATGGCAAGGGGAGGAAGTGAATTATCTATACTTTCCTTAATGCCACAGGCAATATACTACAGGTGTCCCAGCTCATTCATGATTACTGTCTTCAGCATAGTGCATTCTGAATTGAGTTGGACAACTATGGAACATTTTTCTTTTTGATGGGTATCTCTATATTCAAAACACATGTGGACAATTCTGTTATCTACATTTCTTCTGTGAAATATATCCTGTTTTCCTGTGTTGAATGCAGCCAACCTTTGTGTTAGTATGCACAAGTTAACAGTACCACACAATGCCCTTCCCCCATTGAAAAATAAAGCTCTTTGGGAAAAAAGACAAAGACTAATATGAAAAACGTTGCTGTTCTAAGGAGGCATAAAATATTTATGGCTAAAGTTTGTGGGCCTAAATTGTTGCCAGGCACTGGACTGCGGGGAACACTTAGGCCTTATCTACACTACAGAGTTTTGTCGATGCAAGTTACACTGACATACAGACACTGCTGAAATTAAACCAATGTTGCCTGTCTACGATATGCTCCTTGTGTCAGTGGAGCACAACCACAACAGCAGTTCTTGCATTGACAGAGAGATCAATGCACTGTGGGAAGCTATCCCACTGTCAACTGGCCGCAGGGTGCTTTGGGAAAGGGTTTGGAATGCCTTATGGGGGTAGGTACAGCGTTACATGATGCAGGTTTCTCAATCCCATCATTCCATGGGCATCCTACTAGATTGCCAACAGCTTTGCAACCTCCCTGGTACCCTGCAATCCAGCCATCTCTGTCAGAAAGCATGGATCCTGCACTGCTGTTCAGTACTATGCTGTGCATTATGAACACAAAGCTATAAGAGGAGCCCAACGGGGGGGCTATTTGGATGCGGGATGCATTGAAGGAACATATTAACACTGAGCCAATGTTGCTGTAGTGTGCTGAGCCTGGCATTGTTTGTTTGCACAGTGCTATGAACCTTGTAATGAGTGCTGTGTGCGCGCAAAAAGTAACACATTTTAAATCACTTTTTAAAGTAGCGCTAGGTAATATGACCAAACTGACATTGCTGAACACTAAGACAAAAAGCCCACAAAAAAGTGTGTTGTGGGTGGAGCGTGTGAGACAGGGAGTGTGTGTGTGTGTGTGTGTGTGTTGGGGGAATATGTGTTTTGGGGGAGAGGGAGTGTGTCGACCTGGTGTCTCTTTAAGTTCAGACAGCTGGAAACAACCAATCCTGAGGCAGAAGCTGGTGTCTCCCTGTCCCCTCACCCCAGCTCAGTGGAGATGGAACACCGGCAAGGGGAGGCGGACACCCCGACATCAGCCCCTGCCTCCCTTCCCTAGCTCTGCACAGCACATCAGTCTCCCCCAGCCCTCCAGTGCCAGGGAGAGCAGGATTCTGTGTTAATGTTTTGATTCTGTGATTCTCTCAGAGTTCTCTCTCAACACAGACCAAGGAGATCCACCTCCCCTGCAGTCCAGGCAGGAGTGTTTTTGCTGCCAGGAACAGGCATGCTCAGCTGGGCAGTGGAGCTCTTCAAGCTGAAGAATTTCAAACACTTCCTGAGGCTTTGAAAGGGAAGGGGCACATGTCTGTATAGCTGGATGCAGGGCAGCAGAGTTCAAAACAGTGAGCAGAGCAGGCATTGTGGGATACCTCCTGGAGGCCAGCTACCATGACATAATGAACACAGTGTCTACACTGATGCTTTGTAGCTCCAAGTTTGCAGCAAAAAGCTCTATGTCTCTTGTCGAGGTGGTTTTATTTCGTTAGCAAAACAGGAGAGTTTTATTGGCGGGAGGAGTATTGTAGTGCTGCCTTTTGCTAACAAAACTGTGTAGTGTAGACAAGGCCTTACATACACAGCATGTCTGGGAGCAGACAGGAGCACAGGAGGTGCACTATCCTTATGTAGAGTGCAGAATGTCCCCTCGCTTCTGCACATAGCCAGCTATTCTGACTGGGGGGAGGAGGGGAGGAAAGGCTCTTCTCTTCTCATCTGAAGAGTCTGGGAAGTAGAGCTGGGGAGGATTGCCACTGTAATCAGACCATAGTCCAGTGTGAAGTAGGCTTCTTGCAACATTCTCTCCACCTTGTGTACCCACATTGGGTCTAATCAAAATACCACTGTGTTAAAATACAAGGAGTAGTGTCATAGGTTTCACTCCCACTCTGGACTTTAGAGTACTGATATGGGGACCTGCATGTGAACCCCTAAACTGAATTACCAGATTAGATCTGGTCTTGCTGCCACCACTCCCAAGTTGTAACTCCTTTCCCTGAGTAGCCTTGAGAGACTTCTTCACCAATTTCCTGGTGAACACCGATCCAAACCCTTGGATCTTAATACAAGGAGAATTTAACCATCCCCCCGCTTTCCCCCACCAATTCCTGGTGAGTCCAGATCCAATCCCCTTGGATCTTAAAAACAAGGAAAAATCAATCAAGTTCTTAAAAAGAAGGCTTTTAATTAAAAAAAAAGAAAGGTGAAAGAAAAACCTCTGGGAGAGATTAGCATACCAGCTACTCTCACAGACAACAGATTCAAAACATGTTATTAATAGGTGGACAAACGACTTGTAGTGAAGCAAAACATAAGATCGGGTTTGTGCTTTTTAGAAAAGCAAAAAAAGCAGTTGAAGAAAAGGATTTGTAGTCACTTCGGTGTATCTGGACATTTGTTAGAGGAAAAAAACATTCTGTTGTCCTGAAATTAGAAGAGATCAGTGGAAAGAACTCAGAAGCAATAAGAGACTCCACAACAAAACAATGAAGCTCTTCAATCAGTGCTCACTCTTGCAACTTTATCACAAGACTTGTGATAACTAGTGTTTTTCTTAGAGCCCAAATCCTGGAGACATGTGATAATTTAAGAATCTAAGCTTAATTCTTACTTTTTAAATTAAGCTTCTAGCCTAAACGATTGTGCAGAAAAGCTCAAAAATGTGATCAGAGAACACTCTGAAAGCTCAGAAACCAGAACAGAAATAAAATGAAATGCAAACTTTCTCACCTTTCAAAATCTCAAGCTTTTTTGAGAGCTGGCTTATGATTTCTGAATGATTTCGGTTTGTCCGCACCGCGAACCGCGGTCAGTGGTAGCCGTGATCTGCTGAACCTGCGGATGTGGCAGGTAAACAAACTGGCCCGGCCCACCAGGGTGCTTACCCTAGCGCGCCACGTGCCAAAGGTTGCTGATCCCTGATATAGATAAATACGACTACTTGGGGGGAACACTACAGTGTTCTGGGCAATTACAATAAGGGTTTTTTTAAAAAGAGAAATCCAAAATGCTCATTCTTTTGATTTTATATCACATAATGTATAGTAGTTGGGCCAAATTCATCAACTTCATTGTAATTACACCAGGGTGAATTTTGCCTTTCACCATTAGAGAATAATTTTTTCAGGGATGAAGAGGCAACCAACTACTGGTGAATGTTCTTATTTTTATGTTATCTATTTAATAATAACATTAATAGAGGCACATCTTGTGGTCAAGGTACCCACTATATACATTAAAATAATCCAGTGATTTCTGCATGTTGGTGAAAATCTTCGCAAATCCCAAAACTTTCATCAATTTCAATACAAACATTTATTGATCCTGAAATTTATGCACAATGTTTGTTATTCATTATGCTTTTGTCTAATAATTAGTTCTGGACATCCACAGCAGTAGATGCAATACCATATGGCTTAAATGACCAATCACATGACGAACAATGAATAAAAAATAGTCATAATGAACACTTTGTGAAGAACCCAAATGATTCATTTTAATTATTTTGGGAAAACTGGTAGACAACACATTTAGTCACAGATATCAGCATTGATTTGCAAATGATTTTCTAACCCAAAAAATAAAGTCTACAATTAATCACAAATCTTATTTTAAATGAAGAGCCTGACCAGCAGCCCTTCAAGATATTCCCCTCTCTCCTCTGCCAAGCAGACACTTTTCTGGAGTTTCCTACTGTCCTGTTGGGGAACATGATTGGCTTCCCCTATCCTGACCTATTTCATTATCTTCTGCAGAGCACCTGTGCAAGAGGAGGTGTATTCAAGTTGGCATTAACCCTTGATTGCCACTGACAGCTTCACACAGTAGAGTCTATACATACATCTATGCTTGTTTATTTTCACACACTGGGATTCTCATTGCTGAAGGGGAGCATTGCCAGGCAGGAGGTAGAGGGTGTGTGTGTGTGGAGTGGGGGGGGGGGAGTGAAAGAATGCTGCTTGTTGCCATAGAAACAGTAGCTGCAGCACAGTAATGTGGAGGAGAGAAGGAAGGAGGAGAACTGGGAAAAAATTACTCTGAGCTTATTTTTAAAAGCCAAAGGAATAGTGATTCCCCCTTCCCCCCACCAGTGAATATTTGCAGATCTTCAGGATTACTGGTCCCAAATTGAGCCTTTTCTTATTACAAGAAAAAAAACAGGCAGATGCCTTTCATGATTGCTGTTAGTTTCCATTGACAACCTGGCATTTTTAGATGTTCCTTTTCCTTTGTTGTTTCTCATGGACTTGATTTCATTAAAAAAAAGTGTCTTTCCATTCTTACATATTTGTGATGGGTGAGGATAAACATCCCCCTATGATCTTGCAACCCAAACAGTGAAGAGACTCTAGAGAAGTGGATACAAAAGGATCAGCTGTCTGAGAAGGAATTTTGGAGATTCCCAGAATTCATAATGTACAGGTCTACCTGTCTAATAGCTTATCCACAACAAGATCCCAGTCTTGCAATTCACTGAAAGCAGGTGACCACTGTGCCCACATGGACCTATCAACAGGGTCTTGCATCAGCATAGTGAGTTGCAAGATAGGGTGCCAAGTTCGGATAAACATCAAGGGAAATTTAGATTTGTCACCATCTGCATTGCCAGGAGATCCTTAATGATGCACTTGAATAAAGAATCACTGCCATGTGAAAGAGAATCTATTCATGGCTCGCACACATTCATAACTCTGGAAAATAGTCCATAAAATGAGACATTCACCCAGGATTTTTGATGAAGTAAATCTATTCCTAATTTTGAATTGTTAATAATTAGGCTCATAATCCATATGAAAGATGACCCTCAAGCATTCAGGCTGAATTGTGGAATTAATCTGCATTTCCCATTTCTGGCAGAATCCTGATCATGGAATGTACTTGCACTTTAAATTCATGCTTTTTTTACATTCTCTGCAAGTTTATAAAAATGTACTATAAAGTAAATAAAGAATTTGACAGCTAATTTCTGAAGGATTGTGCAGCAAATGAACTAGATATCTGTGATCACTGTAAAATATATTACTTGATTTTCCCTGAAAGAAAAATGCAGATGACCTGAAATAGTGTAACATGGATACAATAATTATTCAGTTATTCGTGTTGGCTAAGTTTCTTCATACCTCATCCATTAATATCTGTTCTTTCCTGTTTTCCATGTTTACAAGACACATGTGAGGATTGTCAGCTGAGATAGAGTTAAACATAAAATTCACTCTGATGCAGTGTATTTTCCATTCTTTAATACACATTACAGAATCGGCATTGAAATATCAAAGCGTCTGAATGCATTTTACATTTTCTTTGAGGTAGGCCTAGCAACAGAGTGTGGCTTGCAGTGATAAGCTAACTCTGCTGGAGCACATCAATCCAGTACAGTAAAACCACTGAAAGATTTAAACATTTAAGTCAGTGAGATGAAATGCAAGTCATCCAATATTAAGCATGTTAAATAATTTCCAGGAACATTGACCCTTGTCTCTGTTGTTAAGGAAGCACTTTGTTTTTCCTGCTCGAGAGCATTAAATTAGACATTTTGACATGGCCCTTAACTACCACAAAGGGTGATAGTTTTTGCATTGTGACTGTAAATAGGTAAATATTTTAGATTCAAAGCATTCAACATGTTATCATTTAAACTTTGGGAGTACATTTTTTAAAAAGAAGAAAATGTTAATAAGGCTAAAATGGGGTTAGCTAGCAATAAAATAAAAGGTTACCACCCTCAGATAGGGAATTGATTTGGTATTATATTTTTTTCAGTTCTCAATTATAAAATGTGCACAGATTGCTCAAGAGAAATGCCCATGTAACCAGCCAGGTCTCCACAGACCATTAGCAAGTATGTCTGAAAACATGTATCAAAGTTTGTGGAAATAATAATATTACAAATGTTGTACTGTTAGTGCCAGGGTTCTGAACCATGTCTACAGTGTGTGTCACATCTTAATGAAGAAATGCTCTTGGTGCACCATCTTCTTTCCCATTAACAGTCATGCTCTCAGGGCTGGGGCATGGGGAGCCTAGCGTAGGGGTTAACATCAGGTACAGGCCAAGGGTTCAGGAGCCAGTTACCGGGGTCAGGCCAGGTTGGAACACCAGGAGATCAGAGTTGAAAGACAAGGGCAGCGATGAAGAGTTAATTAACAAGGGTCATACCAGCAGGTCCGTATCAGAAGGGAGGAACAGGTAAACATCAGACCAGCAGTCCAAGCAGGATAAAGCCCAGTTATATGGACAACATCCTTTTTTCTTCCTTTGGGTTAAATGGGGGCTGTGCCCAATCAGGAGTGTTGGAGCGCTCCCAATCACAGCATGAAACGGAGCTCATGCCCCAATTGGGCTTAATGGACCCAAGTCCCAGCTGGTCTGTTTATCAGTTGCCGGGCAGAGGATTGGAGCACAGACCTGCATTTGAGACCCACAGGCCCTGATGCACATGCACATGCACCAACCTCCTGTTCATTCACGGTTTCAAGTAGGAAAACCAGCATCTTGTAACCAGCCAGCTTTCCACAGACCACGAGCAAATACTCTGCCACAGTCTGAGAATCTCTGTTCTTAAGCATGAGTGTTACTGTACATCCCAGAAATGTCTGTCTTCTGTGAAATTAGGCTATACCCAAGAATTCAAAATGCATGTAAGTACCAATTTAGAGTCCAGATTAATCATTACTGATGTCTGCAAATGGATACATTTCTTTTGTCGTCACCACTCATGTATTTATAATTTACAAAAGTCAATGTTTATGTAGAACACCTTGGTAGTGTCTTTGGCACCATTATTTCACTGATTATTCTTCTCATGACAACCATTCACATAATAACTACTGTGATTTTTTTTTGTAGGTGAGTTTTTATCCTTTATCCATTTCTTGATCTTCATCATAAGACACCAGCTCTACTGAGGATTTAGACCAGTGGTTCTCAAACTTTTGTGTCAGTGACCCCTTTCACATGGCATGTCTCTGAGTGTGACCCCCCTTATAAATTAAAAACACTTTTTTATATATTTAACACCATTATAAATGCTGGAGCAAAGTGGGGTTTGGGGTGGAGGCTGACAGCTCGTGACCCCCCCATGTATTAACCTCGTGACTCCCAGAGGGGTCCCAAACACCAGTTTGAGAATCCCTGACTTAGACCTCTCCAATTGCAATATTACTTGATTGAAAGCCAGCCTTTTAGGCATTTTTTTAAAATTAAGATTCAGAGATATTATTTATTGAACCACTAGTCTTATATTAATCTTATCTCTCTCCCACACGGACAAAGATAGATTGAGATTTATGGTTGTTGTGGCACTAGTGAAGATATAAAAAGAAGTGCTATCATTACTACTACAGTACCATACTGAGGGAGAATTTGCAGGTACTGCCATGACAATACAAATGGTAGAACTTCCTTTTGTTGTGTGGTTATATAATCCTACTGTGCATCATGATAATAGCTCTGCTAGTTATGTAGAAATGTATAAACAAAAATTGGAGAAATGTTCTTCTCTTCATATTGTTTTGCTGAAGTTCATGAAATTCCACGTACATGTAAATCTTGGTATAAACTGGAGAACAAATAGGCAGCGTGGCAGGAAAGTCTTCATTTAAAGACTGAGTTGCATGAAGAGTAAATATAAATAATATACATAAATACCTACTTATGAAGGCTAATGAATAAATTAAAACATTGGAGAAGAAAAGGACTTGCACTAGCACCTTTTGAACTATCCATCCAACTTTAAAATTGAAGGACGTAAATCCACACCGTGTAGAGAACAAGCATAGGAGTTTATTACACACAGCACTGGCGGAGTGTCACCTTGCTTATTAGGCTCAGAGACACTGTCAATTAATTGATTACAATTGAATATATGGATTTTCCATGGGCGGGGGAAAGTGATGGGGTAGGCAGTTCCACACCCCAGTATAGGTTTTGCAGCAAGACAAGATAGCACATTGGCCAATGGTTAACAGGTTACATAATGTCTCCGCCCATGGTCTCAAGTTAGCAAGTTAACATTTAATTAATTCTTTGATAAAATGTTTTTAGTATAAAATATATATGTTGAATTCTGATTTGGGGTCATAGGAATGGAATAGCTCCTCTGATTGTCCAGCAGATACATTCCTAGGGGTTAAAACAAAGGAACAGTGAATGTATATGGCAATAAAGATTTGTCTCCTGTGTGTTTTAAGGCAGGCATTGGTCCCTGGGAAAGGGAGGTGGGAGGAGGGAGGTACTTATACTGACATGTGCCAGCCTTTCATAAACTCAAGGTTGGATCTGGGAAGAATGTCTCCCTACAGAAGAAACTAACAATCGAAACAGGGCTTCTTTGTTCAATCTGCAACTCTGAATAAGACACAATTATTTAATTCTTAGCTCCAACACCTGGCAATTTGCTGACCAGGCAAAACAATATCTGTTTACCCTAGCTTTCTCTTAGTTGATCACTATTTGTTAGGCCTCTGGTCCCTTGACCATACTCTGGACTTTGGGTTTGGAAAAGAGCTGGCACAATCCATATAACAGGTTGTTATATAAAATGACCATGGATTTTAACCTTCAAAAATTAACATCATACTGAGATAAATTGGGATTGTTTGGAGCTTTGTTGCTACTATTGTTTAGCTGAAGATAATATCTGAAAAAGAGGGGAACAAGAGAAGAAACTTATCATGAGGTCATGGACAAAGTGTTGTCATAGAACAAAAATGGGTTAAGAGTCAGGAAACAAAGAGTACAAATAAGTGATCAATTTTCATTGTGGCAAAATGTGAACAGCAGGTACCCCTACAAGGATTCATTTGAGGGTTTGTGTTGATTAATACATTTACTAATGATCAGGAAAGGGGAGCTGGTAGTGAGATAGCAAGATTTGCAGATAACATAAAGTGATATAGGTTAGTGAAGTTTAGAGAGCACTGTGCAGAACTTCAGAGAGACCTAACCATGCTAGCAAATGGACAACACAATGGCTGAACAAAATTCAGGATTGATAAATGCAAATTAATACACACTGGAGGAAAATAAAAATTAACTGTTCAAATACCTTACTGCAGTGGTGGGCAACCTGCAGCTCATGGGCCGCACACAGCCTGTCAGGGTAATCTGCTGTTGGGCCGCGAGACAGTTTGTTTACATTGACCGTCTGCAGGCATGACTGCCCGCCACTCCCAGTGGCCGCAGTTCACTGTTCCTGGCCAACAGGAGCTGCAGGAAGCGGCGCGGGCTGCAGGGATGTGCTGGCCGCCGCTTCCCGCAGCTCCCATTGACCAGGAATGGCAAGCCATGGCCACTGGGAGCTGTGGGCGGCCGTGCCAAGGTAAACAAACTGTCTCACGGCCCATCAGTGTATTACCCTGAGGGGCTGTGTGTGGCCTACAGGCTGCAGGTTGCCCACCACTGTCTTATAGGTTTCCAAAGGGTATCATTGTGGACAGCTCAGTGAATATCTCTACTCAGTGTGGAGTTGCAATAAAAAAGCTAACAAGATGCATAATGAATGGCATGAAGAAAATATGAGAATGTTATAATACCATTACATAAATCAATGGTGCAACCTCATCTTGAAAACAGTGTGCAGTACTGGTCACCCAATCCTCAAAAATATATTGTAGAATATATGGAAGAGAAGGTTTTAAAAAAGGCCAACAAATATGACTAGGGAAACGGAAGATCTCTCATGTTAAAGGAAAATGAAAATATGGGGATTGTTTACCTTACAAAGGATATGATAAGAAAGATAAAAGTCTGAAAATAACTGAATGGTATAGAGCAAGTAGATCAGGAGTATCTATTTGCCCTATCTCAGAACACAAGAACAAGGTTATATTCAATTAATTTAAAAGGTAATAAATGAAAAAGCTGTTCAAAAGGGAAAAACACTTCTACATAACACTATTCCATTGTGATTGCACCATGGAACTCATTGCCACAGGAAGTCACTGAGGCCAAGAAATTAGCAAATTCAAAAAATGATTGGATAGTTTTTTGGATATTAAGAATATCCAGGAATTAATGCTCACATAATTTTAGAAGAGATACTAAACACGTTTATGAAGATTTAAATCAATTTCTAACTACTAAGGATTAGGAGGAGACCTAATATTGGGGTCAGATTATTCCTTATCTGCCTGTTATGAGTTATTTTGCACCTGCCTTTGAACATTTGTTGCTAGAGACAGAATCCTGGACCAGATGAACCACAGGCTTTATCCAGTATGGCAATTATTATGGTCCTATGTGATAGGATAATAGTGCATTGGGCTATATTGAAAAAAACCTGTCTTTTACTTTTTCAACCATTAGAAAATAGCTAAAATTGCAAGAAGATTCCAAAATTATGGGATGTTTGTTTGTTTGTTTTGCTGCCATATTTTGTGCCATTGCTCATTGCTGTCCTTATACTTATGTAGCATAATTTAATGATCTGTACTACAGGGAAAAGAAATATGTCAGTTAAGTAATCATCCCAGTTATCAGGTGTTTTAGGCATACCCTCTATTTTATTCACTTTTATCTTTAATAGGTTTAAAAATGAGACCTGCACATGGCATTGAAACATTGCAAAATCTATACTGAAATTAGTTATTTAATGGTAGTTCTAGAGCAGAAAAGAACAACCACCACCATGGACAATCATCACCAGGGTTTCTGTTTGTTTCTTCTAGCAAATACCCATTCACAATGTACCTGTTAGCTACTATGAATAGACTCAAAATAATACTAAATGTACTATTTAAATAGACACTAAAACATCTTTGGTCATTGTTTATCTGATTCAGATTAACAGAGAACCACAGAAATGCTTCCAAACAGTTTTCAAACTACAAGGAGAAAGCACTATAATAAAGCACTATAAAAATGCAATTGGAAAAAAAACCTACTTTTCAACTAATCAAATATAATGTAACACAAATGGCTGCCCCATCATGTCACTTATAATTTGGAGGAGCAGCAAACATATTACTACTCCTACAGTAGCTTTTTATTAAAACAGCATATGAATCTCTGGGGTCCATTAATCCATAGAATGGCCATTTTTCTGCTAGCCTCCAGCTCCTTACCTTACCTCTCCATTTGTCTTTCCTCTCTGCCTGGGAGTCTTTCTGTATTTTCCTCACTAGGGGAAGTCCTGCTCTTATGCTGCTCCCTTTAAAAAGACAGTCTGAAGCAGGAAGAGGGCAAGTCCAATGCTTAGCAGCAGAGGAAAGCACCTGTCCTTCAAGCTCCTAATCCCTGAAAGAACAGCTCCCTGATCCCAGGATAATAGCTGCACACCTTTCTACTCAATGAAGTCCTAATTCTAGCTGATGAGAAGTTTTGCTCCTGTTCAACCAGAAAGATGGCTGCTTTGTCTTGCCAGCACACTGTGAACCTAAGACAGATTTTCCTGGTGTTGCTGCAACCCTCCTATTCCCAAGTTCACTAAGGCCTCCCTCTTGTTAAGCTCCCAAAATATACAGAATGGTATTCTTCTGCTGTATTGTAAATCAGCCAGACACAAGCTGTATCTTTTGACTGCTGGTCTAGGGGTAGAGAAATTGAGAAAATGCTAAAGTGACCCTTTCTAGTGGCTCTTACTCCCCTTAACACTGTGTGTCCCTCTCCTTGGATTCCCTGAACTATCAGATAAGAGTTCTTCTTCCTTTTGACTGCTTTTCCTTCATTTTAGTGTATTGTGCTTTGCTGGGTCCCAACCATTGCTGAATCCTATTTCTTTCTCTTCTAAGGTATACAGTACACTCTGGGGTGTGCCATTGCTTGAGTGGACAAAATTTAATTTCAGTGGAATCAGAATTTAAGGCCTAGTAGAAATGTCTCCCCAAATGTGTGGTCCATCCACTGCTGTTAAAACAAGATTGGGGAAGACTTTAGATTCCCCCCCGAAGAATAACTACCTGCATATACAGAAAGAAGGTGTCAAGCCTGGCTTTGAAAACATGCTATCCACAAGAGTACAAGTGGAGGGAATTGGGCTTCTTTCTTAAAATGTGCTCCACTGTGAAATACGAAGCCAGAGCTGATAGGCAAGCAAACATTATTGCTAGTTGGAGCTCTTTCACTCGGATAAAAAAATGATGCTATCATCTTGAGAGCTAAACACCAAGGCTGATATTGATATTATATTCAAGGTTGCTACTGATGTTCTGTATTTCTCTCTGGAAATTTGCCTACTAATTTGCTTTTTATTTCCTAATTTTATTCTAATATTATTTTTCTTCTGAAGTGTACATCTAGGGCTTAATTTTCAAAGCATTTCAGAAAAAGTTATGGACTAATATTCCATCAACAAGAACAAGGTTAGGGATTCCATTCTCCAGAAACTCTGCTGAAAATTGCTCTTATTGTGCATCTATAAAGATTTTCTAATTATGAAATTGAAAATGGAATGACTTCATTTTACAAGGAGGCACTCAGAATAAGCTAAGTAAAAATACAGGAGTTTATACCACTACATTGATTATTTTCAAGATACCTGACTGATGGAAAATTGCATCTGCCAATGCTGTGACAATGAAAAGAATAAATTCAGAGACAGTAAGATATGCAGGCCAACCATATTGTAAATCTTTCTAAAACTCTGAACAGGTCAGAGAAAAACTGAAGCTCAACAATCAGGCCAGGTTTGGTCTGGTCTTAGAATTTAATTGAAAGAGTACTACCTTGTAACTGTAGAGAAAATAACATAGAACTCGATACAGTATATACTTTTAATAACCCCCACAATGAGCATCTGAAATAACTGCCTGTCTTCAACTTAAGAGGAAAGGGGATTCTGTGGAAGATATTTGTACCGCTTTTCTCCTTTATCCAGATTACATATATCTTTTTCTTCACTTATATCTATCATCATACTGACTGATGCTACTCCTACAGTCAGCAGGAGTTTCAACATTTTAACACCTAGCTACACCCAACTGGGAAATCATCGTTGTGACAGGTACAAGCAACCTGTTCAACTTTAATTTTACTGATATATTTATATTGGCCATTTCAAATTCTCTATTGTATTACAACACCAAAATTGCATTATATAAGTCTAATCTGAGAAAGTTGTTGGAGGTCATTTTAAATCAGCCAAGAGAATGCTCAATGAAAATATTTCAAGGACTTTTGGGTATCAGGAGAAAGATTTCAGTTCTGTACCAAAGTTTGCAGCACTTTTGATTACTTGAACTTTTTCTTGTCCAAATGGGCAAGGACAATGCAGAGACTTGGGAAGCTGAATATATGTTTATCCATACCGGGAAGGAAGAGTTATAATTGTGGTCAGAGATGGGCTATTTTGCATTGTTGGTATCTGAATTTGGACCCAATTTTAACAAAAGTTGGAATTCAGTATTTAAATTGTCAACTGCACACAGGGCCGGCTCTAGGCACCAGCAAAGCAAGCAGATGCTTGGGGCGGCACATTTGCAGGGGGCGGCATTCGGGCCATCTTCTTTTTTTTTGCTTGGGGCCAGCTGTAGAGCCCCATAACACTCACTTCCTCCCCTCTCGCAATGCTTCAGAAGCAGAGAACCCACAGGACCCTGGGAGCTGTAGTTCCTTGGCTAGTTCCTTGCCTATAGAGCCAGCTCTGGAGCAGAGAAAGAACAACATTTCCCAGCAATCCCTTGGCAGCTATCAACAGGAAAGGGAGGGGGAGGGAGTGAGGTAGCTGAGCCATGCTGCAGCTTGCTGTGAGTCAAGAGCTGGCTGCGAGAAGGGGGTGGCACTGTGAATGGGGAACAAGTGTGCCCAAGGATTAGAAGGCTTTGGCCCAGATACCCCTTCAGAAGTCTTCCCCAGACTGGATTAGGAATACTGGTGTGACCTCACCTTGCAGCCTCCAAAGAAGGAATTGGGTGGATTAAATGGACAGTGCACCTCTCTAGCTGAAGCCTAGCAAGGGAGGTACGTGGATCCACTAGAATTTAAAATGAAAAGTAAGGGAGGGGAGGCTCTGCTAGAGGACTTGGGCAGCTTTAGATACAATATCAGGCACGTAGGAGGATTTCCACTTCTGAGCCATGGAAGCAGAAATTGACTTTTCCTTTCCAGATTTAGCTAATATTCAGAAATGGAATCTAACACCTGCCTTCCAGATTTGAACACGTCAAAATTCAGGAGTGCTCAAGCTCAATTTGGGCAGCTGTTACTTCATTTCTCCCAAATCAAATATACTGATCCACTGTAACTTGCTGTAGAAAAAGTAGGATAAAAATTGAGCAAGAAATGCTTCCCAGTGGTTTTTAGGACTGCAGTTGCTATTTTCAACAGCCATTGCCTTTTTTTTTTTTAAGTTTTATTTGTTTAAAAAGAAGACAGTGATATTGCATTGGCAAATTCCCCATAGAAACAAAGAGTGGAACAAAAGAATAATAAAGGCACCCCAACTTTTCCTCATTTATGTAGGACAGTCTTACAATATGCATCCAGATATCCTCCAATCACACAAGCTGAAAATGGTGCCTCTTTACTGCAGTTCTGTAACCATATGGGAACCAAACCTGTCTGTGTTCTGTGCACATCCAAAATTCCTGCTGAATGACCCGCCCTGGAAGCGAGTTACCAGTGACCCAGGGCTGGGACAGCAGGATGGTGCAGGTTGGAGGGGAAAGCCTAGGACTGAGGTGGCAGAGGGTGCGGGTGGGGTGTAGCCCAGGGCTGGGGCAGCAGGGGGCTGCGGGGGGGAACCCAGGGCTGGGGTGGGGGGCAGCCAAATTTTTTTTTGCTTGGGGCAGCAAAAAACCTAGAGCCGGCCCTGACTGCACGTCAACTGGCCTAGATCAACTTTAGGATCCTGCATCTGAATCACATTCCCACATACTTTCTGCATCCATCTGTCACAGAATTTGACTACTGTGACTACTCAGTATGATTGCTGTGAGGTGAATCCAAGCCTCTGTGTCCTTGGATCCCTGGGTGCTTTAAGCCTCCAGAGCCTGAACAAAATCCAGCCATTGCCCCAAACTCAGGGTCCAAAACCACATTCTCAGAGCATAGCCTTTCAGTTAAACACTCCCTCCTGAGAACTGGAACCCTCTGACCAGCTGCCTAGCCCATCTGGGTGCAGTGCTGACCTTTCAGAGTCCCCCAAACTTAAACACACTCTCTTGCAAAACTCCCTCCAAAGATGTGACACTTCTGGTTTAGAGTGTAACTATCTCAGCAAGCACACAGTAGTTGAAGAGAGACATAGGTAGACATATTTTACAGAAGTCTAACACACTTTCTCTTTTACTTAATCACATAAAGCACAAGAGAGCATACAGATCATACAAAACACTATACCCTATGCACAGTTCCTTGCTTCAATTTCCTCACCATTCCAGGGCATTCTTTGGGCTAGAGTCAGAGTCCCATAGACACATAGACATTAAGGCCAGAAGGGACCATCATGATCATCTAGTCTAATTTTAAAATTAATGGAGATATCCTAACTCCTAGAACTGGAAGATACCTTGAAAGGTCACTAAGTCCAGGCTCCGGCCTTCACTAGCAGGACCAAATACTGATTTTGCCCCAGATCCCTAGGTGGCCCACCTCAAAGATTGAGCTCACAACCCTGGCTGTAACAGGCCAATGCTTAAACCACTGAGCTATCCCTCCCCACTGACCTCATGTACATTGCAGGTCACAGAAACTCCTGTATTAGACCCAGAACCCATGTCTGAGTTACTGAAATTCTCGAAATATGATTTAAAGACTTCAAGTTACAGAGGATCCATCATTTACACTAGTTTAAACCTAGGAAGGCTTAAACTAAGGAAGGGAAAAAACTAAAACAAACAAAAAAAAAAAAAAACCAGGGTCTCTGCCAATGTGACCCAGGAAAAAAATCTTCCCAACTCCAGATATGGTGAACAGTTAAACCCTAAGCATGTGGGCAAGACCCACCAGGGACACGCCTGGGAAAGTATTTCCTGTAGTAACTCAGATCCCTCCCGATCTAGTGTCCCATCACTGACCATTGGAGATATTTGCTGCCAGTAGTCGCAGGTCAGCTGCATGCCATTGTAGGCAGTCTTTTCATACCATCCCCTCCAGAAACTTATCAAGCTCAGCCTTTAAGCCAGTTAGGATTTTTGCCCCCACTGCTCCCCTTAGAAGGCTGTTCCAGAACCTCACTCCTCTGATTGTTAGAAACCTTTGTCTAATTTCAAGAGTAAACTTGTTGATCACCAGTTTATATCCATTTGTTTTTGTGTGCACATTGGCGCTTAATTTAAATAACTCCTCTCCATCCCTGGTATTCATCTCTCTGACATATTTATAGAAAGGATCATATCTCCCCTCAGACTTCTTTTGGCTAGGCTAAGCAAGCCAAGCTCTTTGAGTCTCCCCTCATAAGGTACGTTTTCCATTCCTCGGATCATCCTAGTAGTCCTTCTCTGCACCTGTTCCAGTTTGAATTTATCTTTTTTTAAACATGGGAGACCAGAACTGCACACAGTATTCCAGAAGAGGTCTCAGTAATGCATTGAACAATGGTACTAACACTTTCCTATCTCTACGGGAAATTCCTCGCCTGAGGCATCCTTAGATTTTTCACAGCTGCACCACAGATTGGCGGCTCATAGTTATCCTGTGATCAACCAATACACTCAGGTATGTCTCTTACTCTGTCAATTCTAACTGATAAGTCCCTAATTTATAGCAAATATTCTTGTTGTTAATTCCCTGAGTGGCATGATCTTGGTCTTTGAACTATTAAATTTCATCCCATTTCTATTACTCCAGTTTTCCAGGTTATCCAGATCATCTTGTATATTCCGGTCCTCCTCCATATTGGCAATACCTCCCAACTTTGTGTCATCCACAAATTTTATTAACACACTCCTACTTTTTGTGTCAGTCATTAATAAAAATGTTAAATAAGATTGGTCCCAAGACTAATCCCTGAAAAACGGCACTAGTAATTTCCCTCCAGCCTGATAGTTCACCATTGAAAGACCCGTTATAATCTCCCATTTAACCAACTCCTAATCCATCTTTCAATTCTCATATTAATTCCCATCTTCTCCAATTTAACTAATAATTTCCCATATAGAACTGTATCAAATGCCTTACTGAATTCCAGGTAGATTAGATGTTCTGCATTTCCTTTGTCTAAAAAAAATCAGTTATCTTCTCAGAGAAGGGGAACGGGTCTGTCTGGCATGATCTACCTTTTGTAAAACCATATTGTATTTTAATCCTAATTACTGTTTACCTCTCGGTCCTTAACTACTTTCTCTTTCAAAATTTGTTCCAAGACTTTGCATACAATTGAGGTCAACTAACAGGCCTCTAGTTTCCCAGATCACTTTTTGATTTCCTTTCTTAAAAAAATAGGAACTATATTAGCAATCCTCCAGTCATAGAGTATGACCCCCAAGTTTACAGATTCATTAAAAATCCTTACTATGTGACTTGCAATTTCATGCTCCAGTTCCTTTAATATTCTAGGATGGGGATTATCCAAGACTCTGATGTAGTCCCACTAAGATATTTGAGTTTAACTTCCACCTTAGATGTGGTACTTTTTACTTCCATATCCCCATTCCCATTAGCCAGGCTGTTACTACCCCCAAGCTATTCTTTAGCCTTATTAAAAACTGAGGCAAACTATTTGTTTAGGTGTTGGGCCCTACCTTGATTATCTTTTATCTCCACCCCATCCGCAGCGCTTAGCGGTCCCACTTCTTCTTTCCTTGCTTTCTTCTTATTTATCTGGCTATAGAACCTTTAACTATTGGTTTTAATTCTATTTGCAAGGTCCAACTCTGCTTCACTTTTGCTAGTTCTCACTTTATCCCTACACTTCCTGACATCCAAGAGGTAGCTATCCTTGCTGATCCATCCTATATTCCATTCTTTATAGGCTTTCAGCTTTATCTTAATCATCGGTTTGAGATGCTTGATCACCCAGCTTGGTCTGCAATGCTTCCCTACAATTTCCCACCCTTGTTTGGGATGCAGGCTTCAGATAGCTTCTGCAACTTTGACAAAGTAATTCCAAGCATCCTCCACGTTCAGATCCTTGAGTTCTTCAGTCCAGTCCACTTCCAAAACTATTTCCATTATTTTTTAATGTTTGCCCTTTTGAATTCAAGAACCCTCTTTGCAGATCTATTTTTGTTTATCTTTCCATTTAGTTTAAACTGAATTTGCTCATGATCATTCAAACCAAGGTTGTCCTCTGCAACCAGTCCCCTACAACCAGTTCTTCTATGAGGTCCTCACTACTCACCAGTACCAAATCTAAAATGATATCACATCTTGTTGGTTTGGTGACTATCTGGTGAAGAAATCTGTCATCCGTCCTTGTGTTTACCAGAATCCTTCTGATTCAGTCTGTGGATTGTAGATGAGAATATGGAGCCTTCTGTGACAAGATCTCCAGGATACAACCTGGAACTGGCTGTGCCCCCTTAACTCTCCAGCCTGCACTGTCTTTCAGAATGTTTTGCTAGTGATAAGCAGAAAATCCCTCCAGACACTGTTATCACTCAGCACTACAGCATGTGGAGCCCCACAACCAGGTAGAGCCACTCATGAATCACACAGAGAAAGGCACCAGCCAATTCTCCACAATTCCCTAGACTTGCAGCCAAAGCTATATTATCTTGCCCTGGTCAGAAGTCTGGCCAGTGTAAATTCACTACCCAGTCCACCCCTCCCTCATTGTGGAGGAGACATGCACAAGCCTCTGTAAACGGAGCTGAGACTTCCCAAATGCTTCAACCAAAACACTGTTTTAGGTAAAACAGTGTTTCCCAAACTTGGGATGCCGCTTGTATAGGGAAAGCCCCTGGCAGTCCGGGCCGGTTTGTTTACTTGCCCCATCCGCAGGTCCGGCCGATCACGGCTCCTACTGGCCACAGTTCACTGCTCCAGGACAATGGGAGCTGCAGGAAGTGGCGGCCAGTATGTTCCTCGGCCCGTGCCACTTCCAGAAGCTCCCATTGGCCTGGAGTGATGAACCGCGGCCAGTGGGAACTGCGATTGGCTGGACCTGCGGACGGGGCAGGTAAATAAACCAGCCTCCCAGGGGCTTTCCCTACACAAGTGGTGTCCCAAGTTTGGGAAACACTGAGGTAAAATATAAAACAGGTTTCTTAACTATATAAAGATAGATTTTAAATAATTATAAGTGGTAGGCGTAAAAGGTCAGACATACTTACCAAAGAAAATGAAAGATAAGCACACAATCTAAATCTGAAACCTTATTTCACTAGGTATTTAGATCACAGAATTTTCTCACCCCAATGGATGTTACAGTTATTTATACACAACCTTCTCCCTTAAGCCTGGACCAATGTCCTGAGTTGTAGTCTTTGTCTTCTCAGCATTCTTGTTGCTTCCAGTGTAGGTGGGGGAGGAAAAAGGCAAAGGCATGATGCCACTGTCCCTTATTTTGTACCCTCAGTCCACGTGCCTGGAAAATAGTATCCCAGACGTGTGCTAGTATGCTTTTGCTGAGTCACAGGGTTGAGTAATCCCCTTGGTGTGGATTTGTGCAACTGTCATTGAATTGTAAATCCCTTGATTACAACTCCCCTGCTGATTAATGGTCATTGAACACTCTCCTGGGTGGAGATCAACTCCTTTGTATGTCACTAGCAAACTCACAGCATTTTTCAGTAAAAACCATACAGCAAAATCTCATAATTTGATACACACTAATGATATACTTCTTTTGAAAGAAGAATGAGTTTCAGCAGATCATGACCTTTCATAAGATATCTTACATGACATGTTTTGTATGAAATATATCATAATTCTATGACAGAGGTGAATATGGGGGTTCCAGGGTGCTGCTTGGAGGTACAGAGTGCCACACCTTCTTTCCCATAGGTCAGCTTGCTTCATTTGCCCTGGACAAGTCTTATATCTACCTTTTTCTTGCCCGTCTCCCCTGTTCCTGTGCATTCCCTTATTCAAACTCATTCTGGCCACCTGGTTGTATTAATTCTGCTCCTGATAAATTACCACTATTCCTATGACCCTCCTTCCGTCCAGAAGAGTAAAAAAAAAACACATTGGTTTTCCAAGGATGGAGCTGCTTTTTAGCATAATTTTTGCCTACTCAAAGTATAGTCATTAACTTTTAATATCCCCCATTGCCTCTGACTGGTGTTTACCTGATACAGATCCTGTCAGCAATAGTGGATCCGCATACACATAAGTGTTCATAATACATCACTGTTCATAGTAACAATTTATGTTATCATCCAGAATTCATAAATTTGCACAGACAGAGTCCCAGATCCTCACACCATCTCTCTTATTTCCTTCAAGAGTACCATTCAGCACAATTGTTTTCTGGGAGCAGCGCCAAAAGGTTTCCACTCCTTTGCTTCCTGGGATCAATGATGGGCATGCCATCTGGTCAATCTCCTCTGCACTACATTCAACAGGGCTTCCAGGTTAGTCTGCAACACCCCCAGTGAACCCTCGTCAAGTGTTTGTGACTGAAGCAGTGTATAATTTCTATTTGTGAATTCTAGAAGGGAAAACTAATCCTTTTCCAGGACTGAGATCCAAAAGGCTTTGAAGATGGATATAAATATAGTACTTTAGATCTAAATACTGTCACACTTCATGGTATTTGAATCAGTTGTTCTAATGTGGGATCATCTCTAATTTGCAGTATTCCAAACTGCAAAGCTAAATGTATGATAGCATTTTTAATAAACCTAAATAAATCAAGACAACATGTAAACAGAAACATAATGGTAATAAATGATAAAACCTTTTCACATGTTCCCAACTGAAAAGGGAAAATGCTGATTGAAATGAATGTGTATTTATCTGTGATACTGTCAGGGTTCCCTCCCCACTCTGAACTCTGGGGTACAGATGTGGGAACCCACATGAAAACCCCCCTAAATTTATATTCCACCAGTTTAGATTAAAAACTTCCCCAAGGCAAAAATGCCTTTCCTTGGACGGTATTGCTGCCACTACCAAGTGATTTAAACAAACATTCAGGGAGGGACCACTTGGAGCCCTCTCTCCCCCAAAATATCTCCCCAAAACCCTTCACCCCCTTTCCTGGGGAGGCTTGAGAATAATATACCAACCAAATAGGTTAACAAGGTGAGCACAGACCAGACCCTTGGATTTTGAGGACACTATAAACCAATCAGGTTCTTAAAGGAAGAACTTTATTTTATATATATATAAAGTAAAATAAGCACCTCTGCAAAATCAGGATGGAAGCTAATTTTACATGGTAATAAAAAGATTTAAAATACAGAGGATTCCCCTCTAGGCTCAACTTCAAAGTTACAAAACAGGAATAAACCTCCCTCTTGGCATAGGGAAAATTCACAAGCTAAAACAAAAGATATTCTAACACATTTCCTTGCTATTACTTACAATTTCTGTAATTTTAGATGTATCATTTCAGTAGGAGCTGGATTAGCCTGTTTGGTCTCTCTCTTTTTCTCAGGAGGGAACACACACAAAAGAGCACAAACAACCCCCCCCCCCATTTGAAAGTATCTTCCTTCCCCATTGGTCCTTCTGGTCAGGTGCCAGCTAGGTTAATTGAACTGATTAACCCCTTACAGGTAAGTGATTCTGTACCTCTGGCCAAGAGAGATTTTATATTACTGTATACATAAAGGTTGTTACCCTTTCCTTTACATTTATGACAGATATACGTGGAAGAATCTGAAACATTGGATAATTTGTATCTCCTGGTAGGATCAAAGGAACAGAACACTGTGGGTTTACTCAACCCCAGTGGGTATATGGAAGCCTTGGAGGTCATTGTATCCCAGAAAGGATGCCTAGAGAGTGCATTTGGACCACCACCTTTCCTGGAGGTTTTCTGCTGAAAGAGGGTAGCTTCGAGTTGAGGTCAGGGACTCACATGATACCTGCAAACAGACTAAACAGAATATGCACTGAGAACATGTGCTTAACTTTATCATTGCTGAGAAACAAAGAGAAAACTTTAACCATGATCTGTAACCTGGGTTTCTTTTAATTTGTTTCCAGTGTAATTAAAGTCTAGAGCCACTTGAGATAACTTCCCATAGTGCCTACTCTCATGTATTTAATATTGAACTGACTTTTATTTTCTGTTTTTCTCTCTAGTCTCTAAATAAATGCTGGTTTTGTTTAATCTATGATAAAACAGTCAAAACCATCTTTATCTTGAAATATACCTAACTTGGTAGTCAAGAAAGACAGGGGAAATTGAAATGTACAATGTAGACTTCATCTGAAGCAGTGGCACAGAAGGTACTGAGGGTGTAAGTGTAGGCACAGGACAAGACAAACGAACTGAAGATACCATCGTAGCTTTCTGTTAAGCTGAGATCATTGCTGCTTTTTGAATCTGCTTGCAGAGGATGAAGATAATAAACCTGGAACCCCCTCTAGTTCTGTAATAATCCTTCCTGCAGTGAGTCTAGATTTGCTCCTTGCCAACAGCTCCACTGATCTATGATGAAGACATATCTATGTGCAGGATTAATTGTTTAAAAGATCAATCTAATAGGAAAATAACATAATAATAAAATAATAATAATAATAAAAACATGTATGCAACTGTTTTGTATTAGTATGTAGTAGAATTCCATAGTGTGGCTAAAAACAAAGCTAATGAGGTGGAAGAGCCAATGGTTATTGGCAATGCATTAGTCATCTGTATCAAAGTGTCATAATGAAGGTTTTCTCTAGACAGCTATAGAGAAGATTTTGTCTTAAATATAACTACATTTAAAATCACATAATATGTTAATGATATTGAGCCAAATTCATCCCTCCTGTAGGGTGGCTCTAGTCCCCTAGCAATCTCTGGGCAAAATTAAAAGGTGATTTAATGGTGGTTTACCTTACATGTTAAGAGTAAACTGACTAGTGTAAGTGTAATACTGATGAGTGTAAGTGGCAATAGACCACAGAGTAACTTGGATCAATATGCCATTTAGTGGGTGGGAAAAATCACTTAATTTAAATCCTGAGGGGATGGAAGAGGTAGAATAGTAGGAAAAGCAACAAACAAGAAGGTGTGGAAGGGTGTAAAGTAATTCAGGGTACAACAATGTAACAATTTTAGATTGTGCATTTGAGTGGCTTGGAGGTGAAGTGAAGAAGAGAGATGGGGTGATAGCTAGAGAGGTAGGTGAAGTTAAAGGATAACTTTTGGGGATAGGGAAGACTAGAACATTGTGAGGGGAGGGAGCCATTAATAGTCTGAGGGGCTTAAAATAGAAGCAAGGGATGTCAGGAGGCAAGGGATGATAGGGTCAGTGCTTTGAGAAGAACAGGTAGTGTCTGTATTATTAGAGAAGAAGATGTTGAGGAGAGCAGGGAAAACAGTGGGGAGGAGGTTGTCTGTAGTGGATATCACCAAGCTTCTCTATGAAGACATTGACAGTTCCTGTGATATGAAGGAAGAGGATGTGGGAACATCATCCTCCAGGGACTCCGGTTACGCACTTGGATTGCTAGCCTTGCTGAAGCCTGTGCCACTACGCGTACACTATTATTGTTACCCATGTTAGGTAGACTAAAGATAGCATGGGTATGCCTACACATGCTGCAATCACACATTTCACTTGCAGTGTAGACGCACATACCCTACATGTGAAATGGGTCAGGAGTACAAAGAGAGTTAAAGACACAGTCCACCTATGATGCTAAGTTTGTTTGGAGACAATTTCCTGCAAGGCTCAGTTCAGAGGGAAATATTTCATCAGACATGAATCACAGGAAGCCAATGCAAATGTTCTTCTAAGTCTTTTTTTAAAAGTTGTACAGAATCTCTCCCCAGTCCGTCACATACAACACAAGCATACACATACAGGGCATGATACTGATCTTGTTTACACCAGTGTAAGTCCACTGAGTTCTGCAGTTACCTTTGGGAGATAGATTCTCTAATCCGTTTCTGGCCCCTGTATGGAAGCACAAAGGGGCTGGAAAATAGCCATAAGTAGTGGGGACTCCCTTTTGGCACAGATGTGTCTCTGACCCTGAACCTTCCTAGCATCCATGGCATGTTGAGGAATAAAGATGTGGAAAAGGACATAGTTAAGTAGAGAGAATCTAGGCCTTAATTTACACAGACATTAGTGAGATCAAACTCAAGTCCGACTGAGTAACACTAGTGCAAAGCAAGCAGACGTGAGATCCAACTCAGGCCTACACATGTGACTCGTACATATTGGTACACAAATCTTTACAATTTAACTGTGAATATCAGAGGAATTTATATTCCATTTTCTTACCACATTGATTTTGTAAAAATAAGCAGTGTTAAATAGAATACAATATTTTTGTTCTATACAGAAACTGAAAAAAATGATTAATGTCTTTGTGATTTAAGGAATTTTCAACTGGAACTTGTTATGCATCTGCTATATTTCCACTTCAAGGCTTTCATGACAGATTGTGCATTAACAAACTAACCTAATAATAACCCTGGACCAATGTGCCTTTGAAATTAATCATAGCTACACAGCATTTCAATGACTAAAATTGGCATGAAACTACAGTAGGTTTATGGAAGTTTAAAAATGAACAATCAGGAGGGAGATAAACTGCAAAAAATACTCACTCTGGATATCATACTATGCAAGTGCAATACATGTATTTTGTTGAAAATATTCACATGCCATATCAGTTCTTTAATTTGTGATGGTGTTAAATATTTTATGCATTGTCTTTATATTTGGTCTGCTCAGCTGTGCATACATGTGTTTTGTTTATCAGTAATGATAATTTTCCAATGTGTAACACAGTTATTCAAAAACAGCTTTCTTTAATAAATGTGTAATGTCCCACATTACATTCCCAACACATTCTAATTAAATTCCTTTCCATTTCATTCTGTCTGTAGTCTCAAAGGGTTATAGCAGCTGAAGAATATTTGACAAAATTCAACCAAGCAAAGTATCTTGAAGTTGAGACATTCATCTTGGCACTGAATGCTATTTTATTCAGTTCAGGCATTCAAATGCCACCTTTACACAATGACAAAAAATATTGTATTCCACTCTAAGTAGAGAGGCTGTGAATCAATAATTATCATTCCCAACTCATTATATGTAGAAAGTTAATGTATTTAGTATGACCTATGGACAATGGAATGCAAAGAGAAAGAAACAACTGAATCACATTATTTTGTAACCCATAGTGGTGATTAATATTGGTTTTAAATTTATTAGTGCTGCTGATACGGCCAAAAAAGACAAATTACTGCATTTGATAATCAGGCTCAGCATAATGAGAAACGATGTGTAAAATCCAGAGGTTTCGGTTCACATGGGTTTGTTTGAGTCTCATCAACTTCCATTCATGTAAGTTTCTACCGAGTGAAGTTCATTCTAATATTCAGGGTTGAAAAGATACCAAAATACAAAGTAATGCTCAGCTGGAAGTTTTATTAGACGGTTTTGCATCAAACTAATCTCTCAATTTCAAATTATTTCCATCCAAACTCCAAAGTTTAGCCAAAGTTCATAAAATTTGGCAAATAAGATTTGAATTTTGAGTTTGTAATGAAACCCTTATCTGCACAAACTGTCCAGGTTTATTAATGAAATCTTTGTGTATCTTTCCTATTGAATACTTGGTAGCACAGCTAAAATTTAGCCTATGGCCATTTACAATATCAAATAAGCATATACTGTAAGCTACTGAGGTTAATGGGACTATCCACATGACTAATGTAAACAGGATTTGTCTTATTATCATCCTCCATGTGCATCCATTCTTTAGTTGGTTTCTAAACTAAACCAACTAAATAAATTAACTCTTCATAGTATTTGTTGGAGTAATATGGAAAGTTCCTCCCAAATAGGGGAAAACCAAGCTCCTCCTATCAGAAAAAAAATGTACATTAATTTTATATTAATTTTAATTGAATGAGTGAGGGAGTATGAGGCGGTGCCTCAGATCAATGGTGACCCTCTGGCCAAGTGTGGCGCAGCCCTTGGGCTTACATAGCCTACCAGGCTGTTAGCCGCCCCATCCTTCTGCCTCCCAACCCTTTTACCCTTCCAGCTTCTGTCCAACTGCCAATCAGCAGTGGCCGGCAGTGCCAGTATTAACTCTTTGGTTGCTGGGCTAGTGTGAGATATATACACCCATGACAGGGTATTTAGCACTTGATCTGCAACATGCTAACTGCACTCAGTTTACAATGAAATCAATGGGAGTTAAAAGCGCACTAAACATGTTGCAAGTTCATGCTTATATAGTATTTACACAGCATAAAAAGCATACTCTTGAGCCCTATGTGTCCTTTCTTAATAAATTACTAGCTTTGTCTCTGTACCCCTCACAGCTAATTATTTTACCCAAATCTCTAATAAGACTGCAGATCCTTCAAGTCAATTCAGGCTGTTTTTCCCACTGGCATAGAGGAATCCTTGGTAGCCCAGAGTCACCATAGCTGCCTCTATACCATCTTTGCTCATAGCCTCCTGTTTAGGGAGCCCGTTGTGGAGGAAAAGAGGCTCTGCAGTGGGTTGTAAGTCAGAGGAGCCCTAAGCCTCCAAAAGAACTGTGATTTTCCTGTGCAATATTTTACCCAGGTAGATTGTCTGGTGGCCTGATTCATATTTCCTAATGTGTTGAGAAGATCAGCACGTTTATTTGAACAAAGAATTCAAAGCTACAGGAAGTTACAACCATATAGCTTTTCTTGTGATCTGAAAGGCCTCCTGTTAAGTGAGACAGTGTGCTAATACAGCAGGACGGTCATTCTCTCCATTGCTTAAGCTTTGTTTGGATGGTAAACTTTTCGGTTAGTTTTTGATCTTTTTCAAAATGTTGATACCTTTTATGCATTATGTTCTGTTTCTTTTGGACCTGGTCAACAAATTTCTAGTGGATCAGTTTTCCATTGTAAAATGCTGATTCAATGAAATTGAAGCACTTATGGGAATGTATCTATTTAGTCAATTTTTTATGAGAAATTATTGAAATGTTTCATTTTGATAAGGTTGAAAGATTTAGTTTCAATGTTATCATTTTGTTTAGACTATATTCTTTGACCTTGTTATAATTTTATAATATAAGTAAAAATATCAATTGTATATCATCTTATAGTATAGTATAAATGCAAGGTGTCAGCTTTATTAATTGTATTATGTTCTATATTAGAAATGTTAAAGTCAAAACAAAATGTTTTGACCTTATAGAAATGAAACAACTATAGGTTATCTGCAATGTTTGTAGAACTAGGGCTATACATGCATTTTAGTACCCTATCATTTCCAGGACAAATGGAACTAAAGGAATATTATATCTGGAAGCCAGTAAAGTAGACATTTTGCATGGCCACTTGAAAATAACCCTGTCTTGTATATAAAAGATTGTTTCCAATGCATATAATATGTTTTTATGATAATCCATTGGATATATGTCCAGCCAAATCCTTGTATGTATGCAGATTTCTTTCATACTGAATTGTCTTTGTAAATTATGAGTGAAACAAACATACTATCTAACAATTACTCTATATTTATTTACATATGTATGGACTAGTAGAAGCTTTTTCTTTTCATGAAATGGGCCAGTAAAATTTTAATTGAGGCATTGTGCTAAATATTATTTCATAAGACTATAAATCCATTAACAATTATTGCTAAACTTCTTTTTGATATGTTTCCTTTATAAAGCTTTTAGGGACAGGGGTCATCTTTTTGTTCTATGTTTTAACAGTGTCTAGCACGTTGGGTTCTGACCCATGACTAGGTCTCCTAAGTGCTATAGTAATACAAATAGTACATAATCATAATATAAACGTCAAGCTCATGCAATTATCTTGAGGAGAAAGTGAATAAGTCAAATTTAAGCCATTTGAGCTTTTCTGTGGTTAGCTTGAAAGTGGTTCACACATTTTTATGAGATAACTGGTTCATATGATATGCAGGCTCTGAAATTAAATTTAAAAAAAGACCAAGTCAGAGTCAAAGTAAACCTTGTTTTTCCATGGGGAAATTTCATTGTAGACTTTAAAGAAAGGTTTGGTTCAATGGACTCATGATATTTTATTGCTTTGCATCAGTTTGCTAGTTTGCCAGAATTGGAAGCCAGGGCAGCTCCAGGCACCAGCGCACGCACCAAGCGCGTGTCTGGGGCAGCAAGCCGCGGGGGGCAGCCTGCCGGTTGCTGTGGGGGCGGCAGTCAGGGAGCCTTCGGCAGCATGCCTGTGGGAGGTCCACTAGTCCTGCGGCTTCGGCGGCAATTCGGCGGTAGGTACGCCGAATCCGCATTACTAGCTGGACCTCCCACAGGTGCGCCGCTGAAAGCCGCTTGACTGCTGTGCTTGGGGTGGCAAAATACATAGAGCCGCCCCTGTTGGAAGCAGGACTACACCTCATCTGTGATGCAGCAACAGAATTCTGATCTCAAGAAAACAATATTCCTTTTCTAAAACTTAGCTATAACTGTTACGCAAATCAAAGTATATAATAATATCTGCAGGGTAATAAGAAAAGTACTATATATGTACTAAGCCAGTGCCTCCCAGCACAAGGGTGGTTTTAATCTGACTTTTCTCGGTGGATCAGACTGCTAAACTAAAATCTATCCTCATTTACTAGGAAAACAAGTTCACGAATATGAAATAGGTTAACCAGTCACAGACACATAAGAAATACCACATGACTTGTTTTGTGCCATGATACCAACAAAATGGTCTCCAACTTGAAATACACTATCAATAGCAGTTTCTATATCGATATAGGACAAAAAATTCCAAAGCCTTCCTACATTTAGTTCACAGAGAAGAACAAATTTTGAGCAAACCATTGTGGTCTTTTGGATTCAGCTTGAACTCTGTCCAAGGTAATTTTGAATATTTTTGTGGTTTGAGTTATCTTACCTCTAGTGAAATTTCAGAAGGAAATGTTACTACAAGCTCGTACAGTAGAATAATATTAAAGGCCTCACTCTAGCTCTTAAAATCAAATGCCTACTGACTAAATAGTGAAAGTTCAACTTTCATTCTCCATTATGTGTCAATGTATCATCCATGACATATGCTCAATTGTTCAAATACAACTGCTAGCTAGGTGAGCGGTGAACTGAACTCACTGCTTATTTTGCAACAACATGTTTGTTTTATTGCTTCCTCATTCTCCCTCAACCTTCTAACTTGCCTGCTTCATCTTGTCACCAGTATACATTGTAATGTTTCTGGGGAAGTTTTGCTATCAGAATGGGAGATTGCAAACATGTAGTTATTTGTCCTTGCCTCTCAGGGCCTAAGATTTTCCTAGCTATGTGATGTTTTGTTTTCAGCTGGCAGTGTTTGAACATACAAAATTGCTGACTGCAGTACAGTCAAATTCTGGGGTAACAGCCTGTAGTGAAGCAGACTGGCCCCCGACAGCCCCTGAGGGAGAGGAGCCTGAATTGGCGCCCAAGTGGGCGGAGCCACCACCACCTGTTCCCGCCCCCCGGAAGTCAAGGGGCGGGACAGGAAGTATAAGAGCCAGGCCCCAGCTCTCAGTTGGAGCCCAGCAGCCGGAGAGGCCAGACGTGCCGGTGCGAGCTCCGGCTAGACCAAGGCTTCCCAGAGCCAGGTACCCGGACACAGACGGACCGAGCTGCCCCAGAGCCAGATACCCGGACACCGACCGACCGGACCTCCCCAGAGCCAGGTATCCCGACGCGGATTGGCCAAGCCTTCCCCAAGCAAGGTACCCCGAAGTAGCCTGGCCGCACTTGCCCCGAGCACGGTACCCCGAGGAGGGGCCCGACCGCCCCCCTTACCGGAGACCAGAGGAGCAACCCGACCCAGACGACCCTCTGCGAACTGAGGAACCCATGGTGTGGGACCCCGCTGCCGAACCCAGCGGGGAGCAGGTACAAATGGAGGGGGAAATGGAAAGCAGCCCGGGGGTAGCTGACCCCAGTCTAGCTACAACAGAGAGCGAACCAATGTTGGTGTGTTGCGGTCAGGACCCCACCAACACAGCGGCAGACTGACTGCCGCTCTTAGGGCCCCAGGCTGGGACACAGTGGAGTGGGTGGGTCTGTGTCCCCCCTGCCACCCCAATTAACGGGTGGCAGCCTCCCCCTCCAGCCAACGCTCTGGCACCGTAACTGAGCTATTGTTTCGCTGCCCTGAACTATTGCTTGTTGCCCCACCCTGACTGAGGGTCTGGGGAGTCCCGAGTTTGTCCGTGCTCAGCTCCTGATACCCAGACCTGAGCCCTCCCCCTGAACTATTGTTCGTTGCCCGCCCTGACTGAGGGCCTGGGCCTACTAACTCTGTTCGGGCTCAGCCTGCAGGAAGGTCCTGAGCCCCTGAACTATTATTTGTTGCCCTGCCCTGACTGAGGGCCTGGGCCTGCTAACTCTGTTCGGGTTCAGTCTGAAGGAAGGTTCTGAGCCCCCTGAACTATTGTTTGTTTCCCCGCCCTGACTGAGGGCCGGGGCTTACTAACTTGTTAGTCCTCCGCTCCAGTGACCCGGATCTGAACCCCCCTGGACTATTGTGTGCTGCCCCGTCCTGATTGAGGGTCGGGCCTTAATTCCTGACTTTACTGCTCAGCCTGAAGGAAGGTTCTGAGCCCCCTGGATTATTGTGTGCTGCCCCGCCCTGATTGCGGGTCGGGCCTTAACTCCTGACTTTACTGCTCAGCCTGAAGGAAGGTTCTGAGCCCCCTGGGTTATTGTGTGCTGCCCCGCCCTGATTGAGGGCCGGGCCTTAACTCCTGACTTTACTGCTCAGCCTGAAGGAAAGTTCTGAGCGCCCTGGACTATTGTGGGCTGCCCTGCCCCTGACTAAGGGCCTGGGGCGTCTTGAGTTTGTCAGGGCTCAGCTCCCGATCCACGGACCTGAGCGCCCGAACTATTGTTTGTTGCACCGCCCTGAGCCAGCGCGGGGACTTGACTGACTTTGTAATCCCCAGCTCCGGCAGTGAGGACCGGAGCCCGGGCCTGAGTTACTACCGAACCCTGACGGAGAGCGGGAGCTCATTGCAGAGGCCGCGTACCTTTGGCCTAGCCCCTGCCAGAGGGGCGAAACCCTGAGACCGATCCAGGCCGTATAGTGAGGCGGCCTGGCCCCCGACGGCCCCTGAGAGGGCCCGACCCCCGCACCGGACCTTTACACAGCCTCATATCCCCATTTTCCTCTATTGGCTGGACTCTCTGACTGCCCGCCTAGATAGTGGGATGACTTAAAGTTAACGGCTAAAATAACACGAGTAAATGGGTCTTAGTTCCCTGCGTGTCATCAAACTGTTCTTCGGTGGTGGAATGGAAATTGAGTGACGAGAGATTGCAAAAAATGTCAGGTGCTAAGCCAACATGGAAAAGGACAACCTCGCTATGTGTACTTACAATTGTAGAGAGGAAACATTAAATCATCTGATGGAGGAGAAGAAAAGGATAAGATGCAATATCCTCGGTATTTGCGAAACCCGACGAAAGAAGGAGTTGGAAGTCAACTGGAAGGATAGAAGCGCCGTGAGGCTCGGAAAAGGAGATGGCACTAGAAACGTTGGAGGAGTCGGATTTATCGTCAGTAAGGATTGTGTTTCGAAAGTCATATCATGCCAGCTATTATCATCACGTATTGGTGTGCTGCATCTTCAGATAGAGTCAAAAGCTATGTTCAAGGTCATCCAGGCATATGCTACCACAAGTGCAAGTGAGGATGAAGAAGTGGAAGAATTCTACCAAGAGCTCGAAAGAGTTCTCAGTCAAAAGTCAACTTACACTGTCATGATGGGAGATTTCAACGCTAAGGTCAGGTGTGGGAAAGCTGGCAAAAAGTTCATAGGGAGATATGGCAGCGGTGATAGAAATTAAAGAGAGAAAGACTGGTAATGATGTCAGAAACGAAAGAACTGTACGTGGCAAACACCTGGTACAAAAACAAGATTGCAAAAAGGTGGTCGTGGATCATGCCAAATGCAAAGAGTAAGAATGAAATCAACTATATTTTATTCAATAAAAGGCGCATCGTTCAAGACGTCTCTGTGGTGCAGCCCTTCAACACCGACTGTGACCATCGCCTGCTTAGAGCGAAGGTGATTGTCGATGAAGTAGTGGAAAAGAAAGCTTTACAGATGGCAAACAGGAAACAGCGCCCAAAGACATTCAATGAAGCAAAGCTGAAGAAAGCAATCTCTGAGTTTGACTGGAGCCAGACAGAAAAGTATGATGAGGACTATAGTATCTTTGCTGACAAGCTGATACGCTGCATAAAAGCAGCTGAAATTGAAAAGATGAAGGCAAAGGGAAGAATCGTGAACGAAATTAAAAGCTTGTTAGAGAAGGGGAGAAATATGAAAAGGAGCTCGGATAACAACCTTGAGTACTCCATTCTGTGCAAACTTATATGGCAAAAACTGAAGGATGACTTTGAGAACTTCCAGAACGAAAAGCTCCTTAAAACAGCTGAATCACGCAAGAGCCTCAGCACATGCAAGCTGGAATTGGCGCAGTATAGATTGAGTGTAACAGCATTGAAGAACAAGGATGGAGAGACAGTAATTGACAGAGCAGTGATGGAGGAGGTCTGCAAGGACTTCTACACAGAACTGTTCAAATCAAGAATCAACGTCCCTCTCCCAATGCTCCAAGAGTCAGAAGAACGGGTCCCCCCAATAATCGTCAGTGAAGTCCGAAGCGTGCTACTCCAGATGAAGAAGGGAAAAGCTCCAGGCAAAGATGGAATAATGTCAGAAATTATTTCCGCAGGAGGCAACATACTTTGGAATACCCTCACTGTAAGATTCAGTCGATATCTTGAAGACGGAAAAATACCATCAAGCTGGAAGGAGTCGAATACCATCTTGCTATACAAGAAGGGGGATCGAGAAAATCTTAAGAACTATTGCCTTATATACCTGTTCTCTCATATCTATAAACTCTTTACAAAGCTGATAACGAACCGACTCTCACAGAGTCTGGATGAATAGCAGCCGAGAGAGCAGGCAGGGTTTGGAAGAAATTTCAGCACGATCAACCATATTTACCCTTAGCCAGCTCCTAGAAAGAGCGAGGCAATACACACTCCCACTGTGCGTTGCTTTCATCAACTAGGGAAAGGCCTTCAATGGTATCAAGTTCAATGCAATATTAAAGGCGCTCGCAGAGCAGGGCATTATACGCAGTACATCAGTTTGTTGAAGGAAGCGAATAATGGATGTACAGCAGACATTACTATCCTCGAAACTCCCCTCCGCATCCCAATCGAGAAAGGTGTAAAGCAAAGAGATACAATTTCACCGAAACTATTTACTGCCTGCTTTGAAATGGTTATGAACAAGATCAATTGGAGGAGTGGTATTAATATAAATGAAGAACGATTATCTCATCTCCGATTCATGGACGACATCGTACTAATTGCCGAAAGCACCAACCAACTGCAGAGCATGCTACTAAGACTCAACAAGAAAAGCAGTCAGGTCGGTCTGAAAATGAACCATTGCAAAACAAAATACATGCAATCAGACATCTTACAAAAAACCCAAATAATGGTAACAGGAGAAGAAATTGGAGAAGTGGAACAGTATGGGCCAAGAAGTTAATATGTGCCAAGACATGAACGGAGATCTCTCCCGAAGGATTCGGGCAGGATAGTGTGCGTTTAATTCCATCAAGGACGTCCTCAAAGGAAAAATCGACAAGACCACATGTACAAATATCTTCAATTAAACAGTGCTGCCATCCATTCTGTATGGCAGTGAAATGTGGACACTGATGAAGAGAGAAGAACAGCAGCTGTCAGAAGCTTGAAGGGCAATGGAACGAGCTAGTTGGGAATTTCCCTTCTGGACCATATCCCAAACAAAATGATTAGAGAACACAGCGGTGTGAAAGATATTGTCGTGGAAAGCAGATATAATAAGATACGATGGGCGGGCCACATAGCACAGTTCACGGACAATAGGCGGACTGCAATCATTACTGAGTGGTACCCGCGAGAACAGAAAAAAACACCTGGTCGGCCTCCAAGAAGATGGGAAGATGACATTTTTAAACATTTTGGACAAACATAGAGAAGAAAGGCAAGAATGACAGACATGTTGTGATCGGCGCAGTCTTAACGACAGCTGAAGACTGATCAATCCAGGGTGATCCAGGCTGGACTCTCATGCTGGACCACATCTTCCATGGTAAACCCTGGCCAGGAACATGTATGGTGCAACCACCTCCCCTCTCCAGGAGGACAGACTAAAATCTTCGGAGACAATCTGACTAGGGAGCCTACCCCTTATAGGAGATTGGGAATCTGAAGTACCCAAACATCATCTCCAAAGAAGCATCATGGCAGCATTTCCAAACCAAAATATTTCTGTTTTCAGCCCAGATAGATAGATAACACACATACATTTATAGGCTGAAAACATATAAATTGACCAATGCCAAACCCATTTATATCATTTCAATGATATTTTCCACAGAAGAAAACACTGTAGCCAGTAGGAAAACACAGGCCCTCACTTGCCTTTGGGTTCCAGTCCAGGGACCCTGTGAGGAGGGTCCTGCTTCTTCAGACACCTCACTATATCCCTGGACTACTTCTTACCTTGGCCTTCCTTCAGGCCCTTTCCCATAGCTACAAGGGCTTTCTGTACATATGTCTCTCTAGGCCTTTCCACTATCCCAAAAGAAAGCACATTAATGCTTTTTTTAATGTTACTCTGCTTTTCCAGCACCTTCACCAATCTTTTCATACTATATTCTTTCACCTTGAGGCATCAAAATTCTTCATAAAGAATATTTCTTCTGTCTATTTCTCCCTGCATTACCATAGCAGATGCTCAACTGTTTCTTAATTTTGCATATTTTCCACACTTTGTCTTTGTGTGTACTTACTAGATATAAATTGCCATTCAGGCCACAGTGACCTATTAGCACTCTAAATATATTTACTTCGCTACTTCTATCATAACTGTGAAATATAACATTATCCTGAAGTTTAGGACATATTTCATAGAACCTTCATCCTTTTTTTCTCTTCGTTCCATATTTCTTGCCAGTTCTTCTTAAGTGGTCTCCTAACAAAACTTGTGATGTCCTGTATGTTCAGAGGGATCCTTATATCAGCCTCCTCCTTTTTATGACATATTTTGATGCTTTATCTGCCATTTCATTGCCATGTGCCATAATCCATGTTAGTACTACATATATATGTGGTGAAGTGAGACTCACTGGCATGGCACCTCCTGCTGGTGCTCCAGGGAATTAGCTCAACTTCAGCCCGGAGTGCCCTCTGCAGGCCGGTGGCACACCTGCCTCAGGCCCTGTGTCCCTTGCGGACACTGGTGTCCTTTACCTCAGGGTTCTGCCCCAGCAGTACCCCCGCTCTCTGGGTCTCCCCTCCCAAAGAAACCCTCACCTTCTACACCCACTTTGCCTCAGTAGCTACTGCCGGTCATCATCTAGCCCCCGCTCACTGGGACAGACTGCAGTCTGTAAACTACTGATCACTGGCAAAGGGGATTTGGACCAGTTGCCTCTGCCTAACCCCCGTACCTTTCTTTAGGCTTTGTACAAGGCCTGAAGCCTGGGGGTTTACCAGGCTGGAGCTTCCCCGCTCCCTTGCTCTATTCCCTAGCACTGTTCCAGTTCAGGTACCCTTTTCTCTCAGACAGTCGGGTCCTTCTCTCTCTACAGCTAGAGAGAGACAGACTGAGCCCCTGGCTCACAGCCCTTTTATAGGGCCAGCCGTGGCCTGATTGGGGTATGGCCCCAGCTGTGGCTGCTTCCCCAATCAGCCTAGCCTTTTCTCTCAGGAGCCAGGTAACTACCCAACTACAGTATACCTAATTGTACTATCTCCATAGTTAAGAACAATTTTTCATGGATTAAATCATTCTTGTTTCTGAGGCTCCCTTTCTAATTGCCTTTTTACTCGATAACACGTCAGATAGGATAGCAGCAGTAGTTGGACATTATTCAGGTCAGTGACATGAAGTGTGCCCACCAATCCAGACATCATAATGACCACAAAATTGGATAGTCTCATAGACTATCTGTTCATTCCAAATTCAGGGACACAAAAGGCCATTCCCACTGTACTCATGTTGCCATCTTTAGATCCATCAGTTTAGATTTGGCAATGCTGACTCATTTGCCATGTATAAACTCATATATTTTATTTGTCATCTTTGATGGTCCTGCTGTTCCCTTTGTTTTAGCATATAATTGCAAATCCATAACTGGGGAGGCAACCATCCAGCTATCATTTGATTTACAATTACTAAAGATTTTAATCTCTTCCAGTCCTTCCTTTTCACTCAAGACTTTTACCCACCTTTTGTCTCTATTAGCATGTGGAAGTTTCTGCCATCCAGTTACATCTTGCCTATTTAATTCCCAACAGTCCTCGTATATTGTTTACTACTCTTATCTCCACTGTTTCTATTAACCATATCCCAAAAGGTTAAGTCTAAAAATTTCATCCTTAAATTGATAAGCATTTCTCTGGTAGGTACTTATATCACACCCAGTGGTGTCATAATACTCGCACACGTGATTCACAGAGCTTAGCCTCCTCATCAGGGTTTCCTCCCTTTATGCTCATCACCCAACTCCTCTCTCAGTTCACTTTTCTCTTCTGTGGGGCCTGCCCAATCTCCTGGTGCACTAACTGAGCTCGCCAGCTCTAGTTAACCCTTTTAGTGCCAGTGTGTGGTATATACTCCATGTTCCAAAAGCACAGTCTGTATAAGTGTGCTCTTTCCCACTGTGGTCTTTCTAAGGAGAAAATTCAATAAACATTTGCTATTCTAAAACTATAACTGTGCAGTTTATTACTCAATACAAAAGATTTTTTAGGTAATATGACAGCTAAATTCATATAGATTTCTGCTCTAAAACAATGCAAGACTAATACTGTGTGTCATAGAATCAAATTATGCATTGTCTTGTTTTTTAAATGTAACTTTTTATTGTTTTTGATAAAATGCCAGGGAAAATAAATATATTGCACAGTTAGGATAGTATATGAATCCTGAGAAAAATCAATATACATATGTATTACAATTCTATAAATACATAAAACAGGATGGGTAGTGTTACGTTTTCTGCTCTCCACACAATATTAAGAAAAAAAGGAAACCACACAGACACAGGTGAATACCAAATAACTGTTTATAGTAACTATATACAGTAAAAGCTTTTTTAACTGGCATGCTGGGGGAACGGGAGTGCCAGTAAATTAAAAGTGCAGGTTAACTCAGAGGGAGCGGTTTGGAGTGGGAGGCGGATGAGGGGCAGGGGCATGGGAGGGGCTGCGGGGCACACTCTTGGAGGGAGTTTGGGTCCGGAAGGGGGCTTGGGACAGGGGATTTAGGCATGGGAGGAGGCTCAGGGTGCTGGATGGGGGGGGAGCGCTCACCTCAGGCGGCTCCCCGCAAGCGGCTCCCCGTCCCTGCTGCTCCTGGTGGAGGCGCGGCCGGGCGGCTCTGCAAGCAGGCATGCTGGACAGTTGCCAACTTTCACACAGTAAATAAGCCCCCCACTTTCACAATAAGCCAAAAATCAAGCTAATCCCATTTCTAAACAAGGCCAAAACAAGCCAATCCCTAAGAACCCCAACACTCTGTGTGACTAGATCCCCCGGCGTGCAGTCTGAGACTGTGGTGAGCCTGCTATGCACCCCTGACTCTCTCCCCCCTTGCCCCTGCTTGCCACTTGCCCCTGCTTGCCTCCCCTTGCCCCTGCTTGCCAAAAAAAAGAAACAACAAGCTACAACAAGCAACAAGCTACAGGCTAAAAACTAGCCAACAAGGAACTCACAAACCAGTTAAGTCAAAAAAGCCCAATTTCTGTGTTTTTTTGGCTAGTTTGACATGTCTGGCATGCTGCTTCCGTCTGCAGGCACCGCCCCCCGCTGTTCCCATTGGGCGCGGTTCCCAGCCAATGGGCTGGGAGTGGCAAAGTTAGCGCTCGGGGCGGAGGGATGGAGGCAGCGTGCCTGCAGAGCCACCTGGCTATATCTCCACCAGCAACAGAAGGGACAGCTAACTGCTTGTGGGGAGCTGCTGGAGGTGATCGCCTCCCCCATTTGGCAACCCGAGCACCTCCCGTGCCCCAACTTCCTGCTCCAAGACCCTCCCAGATCCTAACTCCCTCCCAGAGAGCACCCGCAGATCCCCATGCCCCTGCTCCCTGCTGGCCCTGCACCAACCGCACCATAAACCACACTTTCAGTACAGATCACAAATGATGGTCTATAGACCTTGCCGATTGGTGAAATGTTGGATAAAAGAGCTTTTACTTTATAAGGATAAGATTTTGCACGGAATTTTTTAGCAAAAAGCATGGACAGGCCACAGGCAATAAACAAAAATTCACTGAAACCTGTGATTTTTCTGTGATTTTTACTAAAAATTTCCCTGACAAAATGAGGAGGGAGGAGGGTCCAGCACCCACAGTGGCTGGGCAGATGCCCAGGGCTGGGCTGGTGTGGAGTGGGTCCCGTCACCCCCCTGGCTGGACTGGACTGCTCTCGGGTCCCTGTGCCCTCCCCCTGCCACCTGCTTCATCTGTTCTGCTGGTTCCTGCTGCCTGCCGCGACTGGGCTGCAGCAGGGAGCCCAGCTGCCCACAGTGAGTGTGAGTTCTGAGAGACCCTCAAGGAGCTCCAGGGTCCCCCTGCTGCCCAGTGGCTAGGAGCTGCTGGGGGCCTCTGCCAGCGCTGGCTGACAGCTGTGGGGCTGCCTGCTGACAGAAGTCCAGCCCTGGGGCAGAAAATGTCACAAATTTCTCTGGAAGTTATGGATTCCATGACTTCCGTGACCTCCATGACATAATCATAGCCCTAACTATATATAAACATAAACTGCTGCTAATATAAGTGGCTTCTGAAATAGAAGACAGGGTTACCCATTAGTGAGTTCCCAAACTATAAAAAGGATACCATAGAATTCCTATACTCTACATGTGGAATTTTCTAAAGCACTGAGTGCTGCCCTCAATTTAGTCTCATTGACGTCAAGGGTAAAATGTCCATGTACTTCAATGGGAGCAAATTTAGGCCAATTCTAAGCATGTTTGAAAATCCCTCTCATATGTAAATCATTTTGCATGCAGTCTTAAATATGAAAACCTTGGATACAAAGGTGCATAACCAATGCACAGCATTTAGGACCTTTATCTGCTGTTCTCCATTGCTCCAAGGGATTTACACAAACCATTCTTCTTTTTTTCCCTCCTTTTTCTCCAAAGTACCTAGGACTGGGTCTTTTGTCTTTTGTAGGCTTGCTGATCCAATGCTCACTCCATATCCACTCTGTCCTTCGGTATACAAACTATCTACCATTTTCTTATGCTTCACCCACAAACTCTAGTCTCAAATGCAACCTTATTCCCTTCATTCATCCTTCATATGTGCCCATACCTTGTCAGTTTCTTGTCTTGCAGCTTCTCTCTGATAACTCAGGCCTTGGACTCACTCCTCATGAGATCATTCTGCATGTGGTACAGCAATGTTACCCTTCTCATTGCCCTCAAACATATCATTTCAATGGCTCAGTCCTTCTCAAGTGTATCTCTGAAGAGCTGGTTTCACCATGTTTTTTTTTTATAGTTGTCCCTTAAGTAATCTGAGTATCTGTTTAAAATAAATCACTCTACTTATCTTGCACCAGAATTCCCATTGCTTAGCAGCCTTGTTTGCAGTTCTCTGTTGATTTCTCCTTTTGCCACTAACCAGGAACTTAAAAGCAGATACCTGATTTAGGCTCTGGCCCTTGATGTTGATATTTATGTGTTGAGTCCATCCCGTGACTTTTTAACTTATTTTGTGGCCTTAATTTGTTAATTTCCTGTTCTAATTATGAGTCATCTGAACCAAATCTTCCTCACCATCAGTCATTAGAACAATATGATCTTCACCGATCCAATTTCGTACCACCTATTTGGATTTGCTTTCTTATGAAATCCATCACAATTATGAATAGTAATTGACCAAACGCTGATCTTTTGTGGAGCCCAACCTTCACCTCCAAACTCTCTGTTACACCAAAATGTGTCCACACCTTTGTCATGGAACTGTTATACAAACCTGGACAAGATCCTCTGGGTACCCCATAGAATCAGAATGGAGTCACTAGCAGTCATCTTGATTCTTTGTCAAATGCTTTTTCCAAATCAAGGGAAAAAACATTCATGCTTGACATTTCCCTCCTGCTTCTTCTCCACTATCTAGAAATGAACATACCGTCTGTCGTTTCTTCCTTTTCTAAAACCAGACTGCTCCTTTCCTAAAATGGGTGCCACTATTCAATTAATATGACTATGTATGATTCTCTCTAACACTTTCATGCAGTGGGACAGCAATTTAATTCTCCAATACTTGGACCTGTCGTGTATGTCATCTTTTTGTTTGTATATGTGTACCAGTATTGACGTTCTCCATTCTCTTGAAATTTTCTTATCTTTCTCTTCTTTACATCAACCATTACCATTCTTTTTTAAACAAAAAGCATTGCTTATAACTCAAACAGTGTGTTTCTCCATAGCCCCTGGCCCTCCCTGGTCATGAGGTCAGATCTCCAAGAGGGGGCATTGTTGAACCAAAATTAGTATTTTCAGGCAAAAAAAGCAGGGACTAGTACAGATTTCAGAAATCTGCAGTCCTTAAGCCAATTTAGTCAGTATAACTGAATTACCTTTGCACGGAACAATTTATGCTCTCATACAGCCACAGGTAGAGCCAGTAGGGAGTTGTTGGGCTATGTGTGGCTTTACATATCTTTCAACAAAATCAGTGATCTATATACAGGGGCTGTAACTCAAGAATAACATACGGATTTATGTCACACCCATGGAGAAGTTTCGTTTCAAATAAATTAAGAGATTACACTGAACTGTAACTTCAGTTTTTACCTGTAACATATAGATTATTGTTAATTTATGTAATTCTGAATATCTTATTTGCATTAATATAGCAAAATGGAAAATATAAGTGGTGACCGCTGAATGTAATGACTCTCAAAATAAAATTATTTTAAATAGTTATGACTTGTTGAGGTCAGTGTATAAGGTGACTGCAATTCGCCATCTTGTTTTCTGTTAGTTGTTGTTCACCCTCCATTTTGTGTCCCCTTCTTTTGCCCTTGTGAATGTAATTCTGCCAAGTAACAGTAGTTTGGTGGGAAATGTTGGTGCCTGTTCTTCATTATCACTTGTCCTTTTATATATTGACTCAAGGTATGTAATTGATTTTAAAAGATTTACATTCAGCTCAGTGGATACTAATGCAAATATTTGTAGCTCCTCCATACCATTACTTAAATGGTCTATCTATGAACATACCTAACAGACACAATATCTTAATCATTTGTAACATTAGACCTTTGATTGTTTAAATAATGTGTTTAATTGTGCCTTATTTCCCCCTAAACACTGTTCTATTTGGCTGAATCTTACATAGGTTGACCAGACAGCAAATGTGAAAAATCGGGATAGGGAATGCGGAGTAATAGGAGCCTATATAAGAAAAAGACCCAAGAATCGGGACTGTCCCTATAAAGTCAGGACATCTGGTCACCCTAATATTATGTGCAAAATCCTTTTGGTTTTGATTTACTTCGTTGCTGTCTCATTCCACAGCAAACTCCCCTCTCCACTGGTCTCTCACAGTTTTAAATCATTTTTTGCTGCTCTTTTCTGAACTCCTTCCAATTTGTTGACATCTTTCTGGTAGTGAGATGCATAAAATTGTATCCTAGGTGCTATCTTTCTCAGTGCTACATACACAGGGACTATCAGCTTCCTTGGTTTGTGAAATGATGCCTTTGCATACTGTAAGCAACCAGCAACATAGACTGGTGTGCCTTTGTGCATCTCTGCTGCCATATCATATTGCAACCTCATGTCTGCTTTGCTGTAGAACTTCCATTTTATTGGTTTACATGTTAACATTCTCTCATATTTCTTCCAATAAACAGTATCTGATATTTAAACAGAATTCTAACTAGGAACTTCTTTGCTCCAGAGACAGTCCAGCTCTAAATTATTTATTCACATAAATATTATTTGTTGTTTGTGTAAGTCTGTTTTCTCTCAATACTGTAAATAAATTAATAGACACAGATATTCTGCATATGTTCAGAAGTGTATTTTTAATGTGTGTATGAAAAAATAATTAAAGAGCATTATAAAACTGTTTTCTATAATAAATTATCTAAATGCTATCACTATTAAATTTAAGGTCTGATTAATTAAGGTATTAAATGCCTAATGAAAGAAATAATATCAATTTGTCACACGCATAAATTATTTTACAAACTATTAATACCAGGCTCTGGTATTTATTTTTGAATGTAAAAATAAGACAAAAAATAAATGTATATCTCTTGAACATCAAAGATATTCAAGATAATTGGCAGCACATTTTTTGCCCAGACCATTAAATTTTAGTCAATTGGAAGTCACATAATAGACTGCATCTTGTGGAAGTTAAGAGAGCAAATTATCTGCTGCATTTTAACATATAACCCCATTAAACATATTTATCACGAAGTTTCATTTAGCTTGCATTGGAAACTATTATATATTCCTTGTTGCTAAAGAGGAAACTGTCTTTATGGACATGATGCAGACCACAATGATTGCATTGCTATCTTCAGTGAGCCAATGTCAAAGCACAATTGTTATTATTTGATGCACCCTATCTGTTAATTTCACCAATAAATACAGAAGTCAACTCCATGCCATAACATACATGTCAATTTGATAGGATGTGACTTTCATAATGTGTATAAAACATATGCCCATTTTGGGTCTGATTGACTAAAGCCTTACTCAATAAAATTACATCCATATAAACCTCAAGTAATAAAATGATAAATTAACCATTATCTTTAAAATGCTCTTTTAATCTGTGTTTCAGAAAGGTACATAAGCACATGACTAACTTTGATGGGTTTACTCAGATGTTTAAATTATGTATGTGCTTGCAGAATTAGGGTACTGTTCTTCATCTGTTTGACTAGTCTATATATAATGATCTTGGTTTTATGCCTTGATTTATATTATTTTCTTTTTTGGGACCAAGCTAAGAACATTTTGTGTTCATTTATATTTCCCAATAATTGAATTGAAGAAAGAAAAGTTAGAATATAATAGCAGCTCCATAATTAAAACTGTAATCACATTTGCAAGACTAAAATTTATTTCTTTAACATGTTCAAATGTCATACACACTCTCTTCATGGGTCACTTGACCTTTCTATCATGCTCTCTTGTTCAAAGGTCTGATAACTTTGACATAGAAAATATTTTAAAATTAGCACTTTTTAAGTTGTTTCCTGACAGTCTAAGGTGTGGAGGATTTTGATATTATTTAATATTACCACTTAATATAAAATTAATGAAACATTTTAAAGGAAGCTTCTATGGTATCAAACAATGGACAAGATCACTTAGGCCAGAATTTAGCAAATTGTTCAGAACCACAGGCACAGCTAGTTGGAAAACAGAAAATCTGGTTCTTATTGAGGTACTTGGCTGGAAGTTGATCTTTCTGGAAAATCTGGCCCCATATCTGAGTGATGAACATTTGAAAATCTGTCCCTAAACTTCAATTCTGATCAGGTAAACTAGTGTGCTTCAACACCCAGTGCTCAATTTTCCTCATGTTTTTAAAGGAACTCGCATTAATTCCCTTGGAAAGATATTGTCCCAAGTGATGGACTTGAGTTACTTGGCTTGGGAATGTGGTTCTCCATGACAGAAAGGGGTGATAAACTACAAAGTAGTAGCAAAGCTAGTCTACAGAGGCAACTCTAATCTAATGAAGGGAGGAGCTTCCACAGTCTAATGGCAACTCTCCACAGGGACAAAAATAATGACTCAATTTTATGTCATCACTGTTGACTTGCTCATCAGTTATATAGTATAGAGTTTTCAAAGGGGTTTGTTCTTGTATAATGTTAAAGATGTTGTATTTAAGTATTTTTTCCCATAATACAATGCATTGAAAAGAAGGAAAGATAAAAAGGAGCAGTGAGCTGGCATGAAAAAAATGGTAGCCCAAGAAGTAAGCATAGTATATAAATGAGCTAGAAATCTTAGACTGCATTCTTTCTTCAATACACATGGGTAATTTCCAATGATACTAACAGGAATTATGTATTCCCATTACAGGGAAAAAGGATCCATTTCCTTAAGATTTCTGTCTCTCATATCTCAGGTTTATTAAGTGAAACTGAACATAAAAGATACTGTTAAAATAAACAGAAAGACTGCATACTTGAAAAAAAGAGAATAGCATATATTTACAAAAATTGAAAATGGATCACAAGACACACCAGAAAATACTTGGAGTAAAAAAGAAGCCTACCAAAGAAATTCCCCCTTTACAGCTCTATAAAAAATTACGTCTTTGAAAGAATGCAAATAGGATAAGCAGAAATCAATCTCCCAGCAACACTGGAGGAAATAAGTAAATAAATTATGTGCATGTTTGTATGGGGAAAACAATAGCTTCACTGCCTTACCAGACAGAGAAGTTGCTGGAAAAACAGAGATTCCTGAAAACCCACCATCTGAACCCTGTAGCCTTGCTGAAAGGAACAAGATGTGACAGGAATCTTTTCCCTTTTCCAGGTTATGTACCTAATATTGCATTTCTGTGTACTCAAACTTGAATGGAAGTGTTTTGGTGCAGAAGGACCAAGATACTGATCAGTTGATGTAGTTCAGGAACCAAAAACTCATCTCTTGAAAAAGGACCTTCAAAATATTATCATAAAAATTAATTTGATAAAGCAGATAATGCTGAAACACTGACAAATGTTGGTATGGGGGAGAAAAAGAACAAGAGAAAACTTGCTCCGAGAGTCATCTCAGAAGTCCTCTACGTTTTCCAAAAAAATATTGTTGATCCAGAATCATTTGTCCATAAGCCTGCCTCTTCCACACAGATTACCAAAGAACCAGAAGAATCCATCCAGGTACTAGGAGAAAATAAAGTAGTTCAAGGTTGTGAAAAGGTATATGTATTGTGACAGGGCAAAGCCAGATGATTATAGGAAAGTAGTGAGAAACAGGTATGTTAGCCCCAGGCTAAATAAATCCCTGTTACTATGGTAACCAAATGGCAGTTGCTCCAGGTTAATCAAGACACCTGGGGACAATTAAGATCCTTCTAGAAAGCAGTGGAGACAGCTAGGTTGATTGGTACAACTGAAGCCAATCAAGGGCTGGGTGGAACTATTTAAAAGCCTCCCAGTTAGTCAGTTGGGGGGGGGGGGTGGGGAGAGAGAGAAAAGTAGATGTTGAGGAAGTGGAGGCTGCTGTGGGGAAGTGGTTGAGGGATAACTCAGTGGTTTGAGCATTGGCCTGCTAAACCCAGGCTTGTGAGTTCAATCCTTGAGGTAGCCACTTAGGAATCTGGGGCAAAATCAGTACTTGGTCCTGCTAGTGAAGGTGGGGGGCTGGACTTGATGACCTTTCAAGGTCCCTTCCAGCTCTAGGAGATAGGATATCTCCATATATTATTATAGGGAATTGTACTCCTCCTGTTTCAAAAAATCAGCTACTAATAGCTGTTACTATTAGGGTCCCTGGGCTGGAGATTGGAGTAGAGGGTGAGTCTGGGCTCTCCTGCCCACCACTCTCTCTGATTAATCAGAGTCTGTGTGAGGGAGCATTGCTACTTCCCTTGCTGGCTTATGATGAAAATGGCTCAGTAGGCTGTTAACCTTGCCTCTAGAGCAGTGCTTCTCAAAATCAGGCTGCTGCTTGTTCAGGGTAAGCACACTGGCAGTCCAGGCCGGTTTGTTTACCTGCTGCGTCCACAGGTTTGGCTGATCGTGGCTCCCACTGGCCGCGGTTCGCTGCTCCAGGTCAATGGGGGCTGCGGGAAGTGGCATGGGCCAAGGAATGTGCTGATTGCCCTTCCTGCATCCCCCATTGACCTGGAGCGGCGAACTGCGGCCAGTGGGAGCCACGATCGGCCGAACCAGTGGATGCGGCAGGTAAACAAACCGGCCCAGACCTCCAGCATGCTTACCTTGAACAAGCAGCAGACCGGCTTTGAGAAGCACTGCTCTAGAGAGAGAATGGCTATGTGGAGGGTCACAGTGAGCCTTGGAAGCTAGTGTAATCTGCCTGGAAGTGTGGGACCCACTGAGACAAGGTTGGAGCTTTGTCACTGTATGTTCCTTTGCTATATTACACAAAGTTTTGTCTAGATAATGCCTAGTTTATAGTATTTTTAATACTTTTTCATGTTCAATTCTTAGGAAAAGCTACTGATTGTGGGGATATTTAAAAGATTAAACCTTACTTCTGAGAGTGCTGTGGTGAGGATTAATGTGTACATGCTAGAAGATTAAAAAGCACTATATAACTATTGAATATTTTTTATTTATTTTTCTCTGTTGCCCTATTCCTGATTTCTAGAATTTCATGACCAGCAAACCTCCACATACATGCAGTCCTAATTACCCATAAGTCAATATTACTATTAAAAAAACAAGACCATGGTAAATATATGCAATTATTTTGGAGTATTGGAGAATTATTTGACAGAATTGTTTCATACAAAAAGCTGTTTCAAACTGTTGAGTGGCAAATCATTTAATCACCCAAATTACTAAAATATATAGTCTATAAAAACAAGGTAAGGTGGGCAAAATCTTAATAAACTGTGGGTCACATCCCTGAATTAACAAAAACTATTCACTCCCATCAGGTTCTATAGCCTATCTTAGAAGATTTCATAATTAAAAACAACTGAAATAACCACAATTATTAACTGACTGTTTTATGATTAAAAAGAAGAAAACAAAATAAGAAACCAAACAATGTGTAATATTAACTTAAGTAACCATGTTTTATGTTTCTTTGTGGAGAATTTTTAACAGATTACACCTTTGAGAGTGGGCCAACTTCAGGTGGGTATTTAAATTCAATTACCTAATAGAAACTATGCAAGGAGCTGTTTTATTAAAGGCAAATTAATGAATGCTAAGACTATTATTTTCAATGTTAATATTTTATCTCTGTTTACCAAGGAATACATTGCCTATATCAGGGATCGGCAACATCTGGCATGCGGCCCATCAGGAAAAGCCGCTGGTGGGTTTGTTTACCTGCAGCATCTGCAGGTTCAGCTGATCGCAGCTCCTACTGGCCGCGGCTCACCATTCCGAGCAATAGGGCTGAGGAAATTGGCAGCCAGCAGATCCCTCAGCCCATGCTGCTTCCCGCAGCCCCCATTGGCATGGAACCGTGAACCGTGGCCAGTGGGAGCTGCGATCAGCCAAACCTGTGGACGCTGTAGGTAAACAAACTGGCCCGGCCCGCCAGCAGATTTCCCTGATGGGCCGCTTGCCAAAGGTTGCTGATCCCTGCTCTATATCATTTTTGCCTTTAGCAGGAGAAGCTGTTACTATCTTAAATTACAATAATATTTGAATATCAGATTCAATACTATAAGAAACAAAATAAATCTAATTCCTTAGCAGTGCTTTGGCAAACTTCCTCTCACTCATGATGTTGAAGTCTCGATGGTGTCATTATGTACAGAAGTAGTGCTATACTGGTGCTTCTTGATGCCATACATTGGCACCTTGGTCTCGTTGCTGTAGTTTACTTGGTTTGGAAGGGTTGAGATGCACAGACTGAGATGAGAATGTGGAGGTAGGAATGCTGTTGAAATTGAGAGATGAGAGAGTGATGCATACGCAATTTGGAGAGATTTACACTCTTCTTTCAGAGATTCATTGAAGGAATAAAACAGACCTCTTTTAGGGCTTGGCTGAATTTAAATATTAGTTGCTGTTACCCTTTCGCTCACTCAACACACACCTAGCATCTATGATAGGTACATACTCAGGGTGTCTAACCCTTCCTGCTGCTCAAACCACTGTAGTTTCATATTATTTTTAATGTGATGCTTCAATCAGAAATAGTTCAGATATGTCTCCTCAAGCTGAGAATCACACCTCCGCTCAAAATGTTAGATCTACCCTTAGTGGGAGAAAGGAGAAATGTTCCAGGAATTTATTTAACTAGCCTGCACATTATTTAATAAAACAGCAACCAAAAATATAAATAAATAAGTTATTATTTTTCAAGCACCATATAAGTCTTTTTTATTTTTACAGTTAGTGAAGGTGCAGGCACGTGTAACAACCTAGCATAAGAATAAATTATCATATTTTTTATTAATAACCATTTTTTGCATCAATATTAAAACTTACCTCCTAAAGAATAATACATCATTCTGTACAAACATACCATTACTTTTTTGTGGTCTGATTCCTTCACCATTGCTCATGTTGAGTAACACCTTAAACTACACCTCTGACCTGTTTTGATGCTGCCCAGCAGGCTGCCAGCTCAAATGGAGGTAGCAGGGGCTAATTTACTGACATGTTAATTGCAATCAAAGAAATGTTAAAAGATCAGTGTGTTCAAGCCAATTCACTTCTTAGAATACAACAAAGGGGCATGTTATCACATTACATGTACATGTCATATGCCCAATAATTACATTTGCCCTAAATGCTTAAAAACTAGTGAAATGCTAATGTTATTTTCTTCACTCATCTGAAATTTGTTGATTTGCACTGTACTGAGTTAGCCCTAGATCAAACAGATGTATTAGCATTTAGATGTGATATGTAAAACTTCCTGAAAACTAATGAAAGACTGTTTTTGGCTATCACATGTTCCTGTAAACTAATGAAAGATTGTCTTGATGGCTCTAACTAAATACATTATCTCTAAATTCCCAATCAATTGGATGGGAACCTCAGAACTATGAATGAAGGAGCATGTTAACTTTGAAGCATGAGTCTTTGTGTTCAACAATGGAAAATCCACAAACTTTGTCTACAATTAGTCGTCAAATCAAGAGCCCATGCTGTGCTCAAAACACTTGCCAGGCTGTTCTCAACTATGAGAAGGAACTCTGGGAGCGATTCTTCATCACTTTTGTGAACAGGGGCTGCTAACAGGGAGTTTCGCAAGGGAGTTCTCCAGGTGAAGGAGGAGCAATACAGCACCCTTGTGGGGTAAGTGACTGTCTGTAGTGTGTGTTTGTTTGTGTTTGGGGGTTACTTGCTGTGTGCTGAGCTTGTGTTTGTCAGTCTGTTTGGTTGGTTGTTTGAAGGACCGTATGCTGTGGCTGGCAGTTGGAAGCTGTAAGCTTCCAAGGAAGGTTTGAAAGCTAGAAGCCTCTGGTAAGTGGCTGAGCCTTAATCAGTGGGTGGGGCATTCATACAGGCCAGGACTTTATAAAGCAGCGCACAAGCGACCAGGGAGCTTTTGCGACCAGGAGCTGCTAACTGGGAGTTTTGCAAGGGAGTTGGGAAGGCGGTGAGGATCCCTTGCCGGTTCTATCTGTTTTCCATTTATTCCCCTTAAAACCTAAACTTCTTGCTTAAACAACCCTTTCAGTGGACGGGGGCTGCTGACGGGAGTTTGACAGAGGGAGGCTTACGATGGTTAGGAAGACCCGCAACATCTGTGCCAGCACTGCTTCTGTCTCTTCCAACTGCGCCTGTAGCCAGACAGAGCGCCTGAGCATGGATGCTTCTACCCAGATCCTGGTGTGGTTTTGCAGAGACTGTAACTTGCAATTTCTACTTACTGATATCCAGGCTGGGGGGACCATCCAATGTGAAAGGTGCCTGCTGGTGGAATCTCTCAGGCAGCAGGTGGGCGAGCTACAGGAGGAGGTGGCTAGGTTGAGGAGCATCCGAATCCACGAGCAATTCCTGGACAGTGTCTATGTGGAGACAGCTGAGGTAGATGTCCCAGTACACAGGACCGCTGATACCACCACTGGTGGAGGAGGAGCTGGCTCGGGGTGGACGCTGGCAGCTGGTTACTTCTGGCAGCAGGCAGTGCTCCACTCCTGCTCCGAACCCTCCCGCCATGGTAATAGGTAACCGTTATGCTCTTCTTGATACAGGAAAGAAGGAATCACCCCCTACAGTAAAGGAGGAGAAGCTTCGTACCCCTAAGGCTGGGAGGTCTGCTGCCACCACTGCGAATAGGAAACGTAGGGTAGTGGTGGTCAGAGACTCTCTGCTGAGGGGGATGGAGTGTCGCCTTGACACTTCATCTCGGGAGGTATGCTGCCTGCCGCGAGCCCGTATCCAAAATGTTACAGAGGCATTGTCGAGGATTATCCAGCCCTCTGACTACTACCCCATGCTATTCATCCATGTGGGCACAAATGACACTGCACAGTGTGACACTGAGCGGATCAAGAGTGACTACAGGGTTCTGGGAGTACGGGTGAAGGAGTTTGGAGTGCAGGTGGTATTCTCTTCAATTCTTCCTGTCAAAGGTAGGGTCCCGGGCAGAGACAGATGCATCATGGAGGTGAATGCCTGGCTGCGAAGATGGTGTCGCCAGGAGGGCTTTGGCTTCATAGACCATGGGATGCTATTCAAGGAAGGACTGCTAGGCAGAGATGGCGTTCACCTTTCAAGGAGGGGAAAGACCCTATTTGGACACAGACTGGCTAACCTAGTGAGGAGGGCTTTAAACTAGGTTCGACGGGGACAGGTGAGCAAAGCCCGCAGGTAAGTGGGGAACATGGAGACCTGGGAGATGGATCGAAAATGAGAGGGAGGGTGGGATATATTGGCAGAGAGAAAGGAGGGTCAGGACAAAACTGGGAGGCAAGATCAAACCAGTATCTTAGATGCCTATATACAAATGCGCGAAGTATGGGTAATAAGCAGGAAGAACTGGAAGTGCTAATAAATAAATACAAATATGACATTGTTGGTATCACTGAAACTTGGTGGATAATACACATGATTGGAATGTTGGTGTGGATGGGTACAGCTTGCTCAGGAAGGATAGACAGGGGAAAAAGGGAGGAGGTGTTGCCTTATATATTAAAAATGTACACACTTGGACTGAGGTAGAGATGGACATAGGAGATGAAAGTGTTGAGTCTCTGGGTTAGGCTAAAACGGGTAAAAAACAAGGGTGATATCATGCTAGGAGTCTACTACAGGCCACCTAACCAGGTGGAAGAGGTGGATGAGGCTTTTTTTTTGAACAACTAACAAAATCATCCAAAGCCCAAGATTTGGTGGTGATGGGGGACTTCAACTATCTGGATATATGTTGGGGAAAATAACACAGCGGGGCACAGACTATCAAACAAATTCTTGGACTGCATTGCAGACAACTTTTTATTTCAGAAGGTTGAAAAAGCTACTGGGGGGAAGCTGTTCTAGACTTGATTTTAACAAATAGGGGGGAACTCGTTGAGAATTTGAAAGTAGAAGGAAGCTTGGGTGAAAATGATCATGAAATCATAGAGTTTGAAATTCTAAGGAAGGGTACAAGGGAGAACCGCAAAATAGAGACAATGGATTTCAGGAAGGCGGATTTTGGTAAGCTCAGAGAGCTGATAGGTAAGGTCTCATGGGAATCAAGACTGAGGGGGGAAAACAACTGAGGAGAGTCGGCAGTTTTTCAAAGGGACACTATTAAGGGCTCAAAAGCAAGCTATTCCGCTGGTTAGGAAAGATAGAAAATGTGGCAAAAGACCACCTTGGCTTAACCACGAGATCTTGCATGATCTAAAAAATAAAAAGGAGTCATATAAAAATGGAAACTAGGACGGATTACAAAGGATGAATATAAGCAAACACAGGAATGCAGGGGCAAGATTAGAAAGGCAAAGGCACAAAATGAGCTCAAACTAGCTACGGGAATAAAGGGAAACAAGAAGACTTTTTATCAATACATTAGAAGCAAGAGGAATACCAAAGACAGGGTAGGCCCACTGCTTAGTGAAGAGGGAGAAACAGAAACAGGAAACTTGGAAATGGCAGAGATGCTTAATGACTTCTTTGTTTCGGTCTTCACTGAGAAGTCTGAAGGAATGCCTAACATAGTGAATGCTAATGGGAAGGGGATAGGTTTAGCAGATAAAATAAAAAAAGAACAAGTTAAAAATCACTTAGAAAAGTTAGATGCCTGCAAGTCACCAGGGCCTGATGAAATGCATCCTAGAATACTCAAGAAGCTAATAGAGGAGGTATCTGAGCCTCTAGCTATTATCTTTGGAAAATCATGGGAGATAGGAGAGATTACAGAAGACTGGAAAAGGGCAAATATAGTGCCCATCTATAAAAAGGGAAATAAAAACAACCCAGGAAACTACAGACCGGTTAGTTTAATTTCTGTGCCAGGGAAGATAATGGAGCAAGTAATTAAGGAAATCATCTGCAAACACTTGGAAGGTGGTAAGGTGATAGGGAACAGCCAGCATGGATTTGTAAAGAACAAATCATGTCAAACCAATCTGATAGCTTTCTTCGATAGGATAACGAGTCTTGTGGATAAGTCTTGTGGATTTAGATGGGGCTACTATAAGGTGGGTGCATAAATGGCTAGATAACCGTACTCAGAGCGCTGTTATTAATGGTTCCCAATCCTGCTGGAAAGGCATAATGAGTGGGGTTCTGCAGGGGTCTGTTTTGGGACCGGCTCTGTTCAGTATCTTCATCAACGACTTAGATATTGGCATAGAAAATACGCTTACTAAGTTTGCGGATGATACCAAACTGGGAGGGATTGCAACTGCTTTGGAGGACAGGGTCATAATTCAAAATGATCTGGACAAATTGGAGAAATGGTCTGAGGTAAACAGGATGAAGTTTGACAAAGACAAATGCAAACTGCTCCACTTAGGAAGAAAAAATCAGTTTCACACATACAGAATGGGAAGAGACTCCGTAGGAAGGAGTACGGCAGAAAGGGATCTAGGGGTTATAGTGGACCACAAGCTAAATATGAGTCAACAGTGTGATGCTGTTGCACAAAAAGCAAACATGATTCTGGGATGTATTAATAGGTGTGTTGTGAGCAAGACATGAGAAGTCATTCTTCCGCTCTACTCTGCTCTGGTTAGGCCTCAGTTGGAGTAGTATTGTGTCCAGTTCTGGGCACCGCATTTCAAGAAAGATGTGGAAAAATTGGAAAGGGTCCAGAGAAGAGCAACAAGAATGATTAAAGGTCTTGAGAACAGGAAGGCTGAAGGAATTGGGTTTGTTTAGTTTGGAAAAGAGAAGACTGAGAGGGGACATGATAGCAGTTTTCAGGTATCTAAAAGGGTGTCATAACGAGGAGGGAGAAAACTTGTTCACCTTAGCCTCTAAGGATAGAACAAGAAGCAATGGGCTTAAACTGCAGCAAGGGAGGTCTAGGTTGGACATTAGGAAAAAGTTCCTAACTGTCAGGGTGTTTAAACACTGGAATAAATTGCCTAGGGAGGTTGTGGAATATCCATCTCTGAAGATATTTAAGAGTAGGTTAGATAAATGTCTATCAGGGATGGTCTAGACAGTATTTGGTCCTGCCATGCAGGCAGGGGACTGGACTTGATGACCTCTCAAGGTCCCTTCCAGTCCTAGAATCTATGAATCGCTGCATTCTGATGGGGAATCCTGAGCAACTGGACAGATCTCCAAAACCATTTTGGGTAAACTTGAGAGTCTTATGGAAATTAATAGAAATTACATTTCTGCCATCATTTGAACTACAAACTTAGACTCACATGTAATGTATTTTACCTACTTTACTCTCATTTCTCATTGAGTCCAGTCCCCTGCCTTCACTAGCAGGACCAAGTACTGATTTTGCCCCAGATCCCCAAGTGGCCCCCCTTAAGGATTGAACTCACAACCCTGGGTTTAGCAGGCCAATGCTCAAACCACTCAAGCTATCCCTCTTCCCCTCCCCAGCTTGTTTCTCACTGCTTGCTGTCTCCTTACTCATGGCTTGTTTTAAAATCCCAATATAGCTTTTAATTTGCAAGTAGTTTCCTTCATTTCAACAGAACTACTTGCAGAGTAAGATACTATTCAATGTGAGTTAAGATGGTGGAATTGGGTCTTTGAGTAGAGTTTTTTATAAAGCTTTTCTATATATAACTTAGAAACAGCTTGTAACAAAACAGTGTTAGACTATGCTTAGGGCTTGGGTGTATCACTAATGTAGAAATTGCTCAGTGTCTGTCAGCAAGGAAAAAAGAATGTGCTAGCTAATTTACCAGACTTGGAGGCAGGTCATAAGACCTACTCCAGCGGTCGGCAACCTTCAGCATGCAGCCCATCAGGGTAATCTGCTGGCGGGCCGTGAGACATTTTGTTTACATTGACCGTCCACAGGCCTGGTCCCCTGCAGCTCCCAATGACGTGGTTCACAGTTCCCGGCCAATGTGAGCTCCAGAAAGCAGCAGCCAGCACGTCCCTCTGGCCCCCGCCACTTCCCGCAGCTCCCATTTGCTGGGAATAGTGAACCACAGCCACTGGAAGCTCTGGGGGGCCGGGCCTGCGGACGGTCAACATAAACAAAATGTCTCATGGCCTGCCAGCAGATTACCCTGATGGGCCACATGCCGAAGGTTGCCGACCCCTGACTTACTCTATAAATAGTGAAGTCCTGATAGATCATTTGCAGAGTAAGTCTACAATCAGATCTTTGTGCAGTTTTTATCCCTGATCTTCTGATGTGCACCAGTCTCCCCTACAACAGGTTTATCAGCTGGAGGAGTGATGTGGCCTAAAATTAATTTCACTGCAGAGACAAGGAAAATGCCTGAAGGAACACAATAAGTAACATAGGGGCTCCATGAGACATTGGGCCTTTCTTTCTTATGGATATGCTTGAGACAACATTAGACTGTTACTTTCCAAAAAAAAATACTGTTGGTTTAAAGAAGAAAAGAGAAATAAAAAATAAGTCATGGGTAGAGATCCCTTAGTTGCTTAACAACTTGACCAGGAACTGGAGAATCATCTTGAAGCTCAGTTGGTTATTACACAGCTGAAAATGGAAACAGGAGGTAAATGTTTCTGTTATTATAGAGATGCTGGGTAAGACTCTATTGTAAGGAAACAATGACAGTTTTATTACAAGCCATATTTAGACATTCCAACCATCTTAAATTTGGCAAGAAGGAGCTATACATAGGAAAAGTCTGCAAGAAATGACACTCATGAGGAAAAAATAGATTTTAGTTTTTAGATGTGTATCCATCTTTTGAATTGGTAAATCCTGAATCAGGATCCCTTATTACCTCTTCTGGAAAATTTTATGTCAAAACTGTTTTTCAATGCAAAATTGGCTTTTTGACAAACATTTTTTGCAGCGTTTCTAAGTTCCACGGAAAATTTCATTTTTCTTTTGTTGGAAAAAATGCCCCTCCCCCAAAAACAGTTTTTGGCTTTCAGCTGATGACCAAAATATCTGACTGCAAACCTAATATTTTGATTTGGATATATTGCCATAGAACTACAACTCCTGTGAGATACTGTTTACTCATACCCCCTGTAATGACCCTTGCTTGGGGTTGGTTGGTAGGGAAGTGCCACATAGTGGTCAGGGCTTAGGCCTGTAACACGCAGGGGGGTTCTTGATAGGGGACCCTGGGCCCTCCCACTCCACTGGGCTCTGACAGCTGGGGATGCTTAAGGCAGCCCTCACCAGAACACTTTCTATCACCTCCCTGCAATTGTCTCAAAGTCCGTGTCTGGGATAAGGCAACATGAGGGTTGTCTACTCCACCCAAGGCACTTCTGGTGGCTGTGTGTTGTAGTCATTCTCCTTTCCTCTTGGGTGTCAACTGCCTCCTGCTGTGGTATGACCCATCCTCCTGGGGCCAGTTCAGTCCAAGGGCCTTCACCTGCTGGGGTAGTCCAAACAAAATAAAAGGGGATCAGTCAAGTCCAGAATGCATATGAGAGGGAATGGTTCCCTCTCAGGCTGCCCTGCAGCAGGCCCTGCCTTCCTTCAGAGAGGGACCTTTGGGGAGAGATTCTACCTTTCCTCAGCTTGTCTCTCCTAGAGCTGCCCATAACAGTTCTGCTCTCTTCTCTAGTCTGCCAACAAATTAACTGCTCCCCTGACTTTTAACTCCTCCTACAGGTGCAGCAGGGTAGGACTGGCTGAGTCCAGAGTATATCCTTAACCCCATTTTGCTCAGTGTAGGGTTTGTATAATCCCTCACACTCCCATTCTTCTGTATGGGCTAGGCTCCCCAATCATGTTTCCTCTCCAATGATAAACCATGTCCATGGGTCTGCCATGGTGTGTACCACCTCCTCTCACAAGGAAGGAGCACAACAATGCATCATAGCAGATATAGTCCAACCAAAGAACCCATCCTATAGGGAATGGGAGCATGAGGCACATGAACTACAAGTCCCATGAGGCCCCATGGCAGCTTTCCAATTCAAATATTTTGGTTTTTGTCATGAAATACTAACTTTTTTTTCATTTTACACCAAAAAGGAAAAGAAAAGGCTCTGAGATAGTACCCTGAAAATAGAAGTGTAACCACAGAAACATGAGCAGCAGGATGAACTAATCACCCTGAATACCGACCTTCTTGGACAGATAGTATTCAGGCTGGCAATCAGGGGTCGACAACCTTTGGCATGTGGCCCATTAGTGTAATCTGCTGGCAGGCTGCAAGACATTTTGCTTATGTTGACCATCCCCAGGCACAGCTCCCAGAAGCCGCGGTTCACAGTTCCTGTCAACGGGAGTTGTGGGGAGTCATGCCTGCCGTCAGAGCATTAGGAGGGACTGACCCCTGAGCTAGTCCCTCCTAATGCTCATACGATGGCTAATTTTTTTTATTTTTAGCACACTAGTTTGATCAGACAAAGCATAGGAATGTCTCCTTGAACTGGAATTTATAATTTTTAAACTTCAGTAAAGACATACCCTAAGTCACTTTTGAAAATGGGGCTTATGTGCCTATGTCTTTCCCCTGGTCCTATAATGAGAGATAGCAAGTGCCAATCATAATCCTATGGTTTGAATCCCATAGCTTTCGTGTAAGGACAATCTAGCATGGACAGTGGTGCTCAAAACTCAGAAAATGGAGTGGAGGGGCTGAGCCTTCATACCAACTAATAATGCTGAGTTGGCATAGCAATGGAGGACACTCTGGATCCCGTTAAAGCATTTAACAGTGGACATTGCTGAGTAGTGTTGCACAAACAATTTTTTTGAGGGGGTTCAGTAGCTGGAAAAAATCAGAAGAAACAATCATTTTGTGTTGACCACATTTTCATTGACCTGAAATTAAATGTTTCATCTCCTTTTTGTTTTTTTAAAACCATTTCCAAAATTAAATAAACAAATTTCACACAAATTTGCAAATAGTTTTGTTCCAACTCAAAACTGCATTTTTGACAAATAAAATATTCATTCTCACCATGCTTAGGTTGGTTATTGAGTGGGCTCCCTATCACTCCCAGATGCATTGAAACTGTCTGATAAACAGTGCAACTAAGGTAATGCATTCTTCTTTAAACATACTTCGAGTAAAAACATGAGATACCTTTTAGTAACAGAGCTGACTTTTCACCCAGCTAAAATTATAAAGTTTCCCAATAGTGCCAGTAAGACTCAGAAGTGTGTGTGTGTGTGTATATATATATATATATATATAAGTCCAAGTGAAGAACAGCAATATTCACTGATTACGAACAGACTGAGTAGGGGTCTAAAGGAACGGATCAGCTATCTCCTTAGCTGGTATGTCAGAGGAGGTGTGCCGCAAACTGCAGTTGTGGCATCATCTCTTGTTGATTTCATATCCACAGGGCACCTGTCTTTGTGGTTGATTTTTAGTATCAAAGAACTGCCAGTAAGGAGATGATGCTTTCTGGACTATCAAAGGTCAATCTGCCCATCTCTTGGCTCTGATTAGTCTATGTAATTGAGGTAAGAGGCCTGTAATCCTCTAATTTGCTCATGGAATCTCTGGAGAGATGCCTTAGGGTGGAGCAAACCAGAACTTGCAACCTTAACACTCCAAGGAAACACTGAGGATGTGGTAATTCTTACACCACCATGACACCAAGAAGACCCCTTCTGTCCTGAAGCTGGACTCCACATGTATTACCAGCCTTTCTAGCTGAGAGCCCAAGTAAACTTGCTGGCTTAAAGACAATCCTTGTTCTTTGAACAGCTGTCCTGCCCTTGAAGCTAAAATCCAAGGAGCCAACATTGTTCTCTGAGTATTTTTTTAAATATTTTTCCTCTTTAGTGGAGGCATTCATGATATTATTGTGGACACTGCACATTTTAAGGTGTGAATGCAAGTGTGAGTATCAAAATAAATAGCATGTGCAAACTTTAGATTTTATATAAATCCTATTCAAATTACCTTGTGTTAATCTGCGTCATAGAAGAGTGTTGCAGGAATGGCTTTGCAAGTTAAGGGGAAGTTAGAAATGGTCAACCACCCTGTAGAAAGTGAACAACCCCTAAACGTGCGGCCTAGTGGTCAGACATGGGGTTGGAAGTTCATCTCCCCATTGAAAACACAGTGCTGTCCTTCAGCACCCCTGCCCCTCAAGGGTTTTCAGTCCTTCCCTTTTATGCATGGGGACTTTGGGTCGTGTGCTTTTGAATGGTCAAAATTTTTTCCAGCTGCGTTCTCACCCAAAGTGAATGCTTTTGTTGTTGTTATGTCCTCCTGTAGTGTGTAGGGAAGCTCAGGCTCCAGGCAGGGGCCCAACAGTGGGAGCTACATTCTGAACCTTGGGATGCTAAGCAGCTGCCACAGACCACATCTTTCCCATGTCTCCTTTAGCATCATAGAATCTTCAGTCTAGTGTCTGACCGGCACACTCAGTCACCTGTGTCTCCTTTGTAGGTTTGCACAGGTCTGCATTGTCAGGTCTCATGCAATGAGCTCCTGAGCAGCACTTTGCCCCTTAGAGCAGCCATCTGCTCCTTTCTGCTGCCTGCCTGCCTCTGAGCTGCTCTGCTTCCCTTTTTAAATCCCACCTCCAGCTTGTGCAGACCCTGCAGGTGGGGCTGCCTGAGCCCAGAGTTTAACAAATGAGAGCTCTGAATATGATTGTAATGATGTGTTAGGTTAAACAGGACATTAGGATTTTTAAAGGAATGGTAGAATAAATTTAATTCCTGCGTCAAAAGTATTAAATATTAAAAAAAAAATCAAGCTAATGAAAAACATCACGAATTTTTGAGGAACTGTAAATTCAGACCATTTTTTCCTTCTCTTACAAAAGAAGAGAAATGAACTCATCAATACCGAAGAGTTACAGTTTTCTTTTTAAATAAATCACTTTAAATGAAGACTTGATTTGTATGAGTGGAGGGGTATATTTCAAAGAGAAGCATAATTTGCCAATTTTCTTTTTGTAGTTAAATATTCTCTTCTAATTTGTGTCCTGAGAGGAAATCTTGTTTTCCTATGGTGAGTCACACTGTTTTTGTTTATCCAACTCCTCCTTGCATTAATATAGTTAGTCATTATAAAGTCAATATTAATCATGATAAAAAGTGATAAATAGTACCTAGAACAGGAAATACCATGTGGTAGCTGAGTAAAAAGTGACATTTTATATGGTGACTACTCTAAATGTCTCACTACTTTGACAAAAATTAACAGCAGATGGTTGGTACCAATGTCAGCGCTTGTAAATCTCATGTTTCTAAAAACATCTGAGGGCAAAAATATAGTACCTTAAAATAAGAGGGCACAAGCATACTGGGATATAATATTTTTTTCCTATTTATATTTTTATGTAATTCAACTAAACAATCCAATTAATAATCAGAAAAATATATTTCATGCTAATATAGCATTGTCTTACTCACTTTGTGCCTGTGCTCTATACCACATAAATACTACAGTTTTATAAAAATCTACTTGATCACTTACCAGGGGCATACTTTTTATATGTTTATTTCTTCAGGTTTTTTATACCTGTCACAATCCAGCTTTTTCCACTGACTGGCTCTACACTTCACACATTTACCAGGACTCTCACCGCAGGGGAAAAATATCTTATCCCTGCCTCATTTTTTGCAAACTCTGGACCAGAAGAGTGACCCAAAGTTACAACAGAAGTTTGTGGCAGAGATGTGACTAGAACCCTAGCCTGATATAGCAAATCCAAATCTCATCAACTAAGTGACATTCTCTCTCTCTCTCTCTCTCTCTCAGAAATGTGCATGATCTAATAAGAAAGAGAGAAAATTAGAACATGTTTTGCAAGGTGGGGCTACTCACCAGAAATTAAAGTGTTATATGCGTGCATAGTAAATGAGGCAAGTTGTACTTTACAAGATATGCATGTAAGTTTGGGCAAGTCTGTGTCTTCAAGTGATTAGTAGTCTGTGATTAGCAAACTCCCTGTCAACTGTACAGTGTGGAGAGGTGCAAAACACCATTGGCAGGTCATGTATAGATGTGACTCCTTAAGGCCTCCTTTTGCCATTTGCAAAAACACCTTGCAGCTGTATTGCTGGCTGAAACAGGAATCCTGTCTAGGGGTGCATGGGAGGAGCTGGATTGACTGGTTCCTTTCACAAGAGTAAAAATTGTGAAAAATTGATATTTGCTTGGAGAAGCATTATCTCTGATCCCCCATTAGAGAGCTTAGTCCTGAACTAAAACAAACTATATCAACGTAGCTGCTAACTTTTCATCCCTGCCACATCTGGGGGAAAAGATCATCCAGATGACTGGTTGAACAGCCCTGAGAATGGGGGCCACTCCAGCCTCCTTAGTTTTTGCTGATTCCAGCTCTCTCCATTTCATACCAGTGGTCATGCCAGTACTTTTGGAGGTGGAGGGAATACTTTGACTCCATATGAATTTGAGAATTTGTGTGTGTTTCCATGGACATTTTTGTGCCATAAAGGAACATATTTTAAGCATGTCATAAAAACTGATTATGGTGCATTACTGGTGAAGGAAATTTTGTTATTTACATTACAGGATTCTACTAATCTTTTCTTTTTGCAAAAAAAAAAAAAAAAAAAACCAACAACAACCCAGAAGTTTATCATTTACACAGGGTGAGTATGGTGTCAACAGTGTAGCTAAATAATCTCTTAAAGCTCTCAAATTTTCTCAGTTTCTTCTTAAACATAATATGGTGATGAGTGATAGATATCTATCACTGTAAATGAGACTATAGGTCTGCATAGAGCAGATGTGCTGTTTAAGTATAATTTAAGGTACATTTAGCATCTTCCCATATCAGCTGTAGTGGCATTAATTAAAAAAATCAATATTTTGGCCTGTACTAGCAAGTATAATTTTGATGTGGACACAGCAGCAAAATGAGGACAGACATATGCATGGAATTAAGGGGTGGGCACAATTGTTATTAAATTTTAGCCCAGGGGAGAGGAGCTAACTACCCATCACCCACACTCTTCTATACCAGGCATTTAAATGATTCCAGTGCAGGGGTTACCAGGCTCCTTACCTATAACCTGTAATTTGGGGTAGGCTCTCCTCAGCCTATGCCCCAGAACTCAGCTCTCTCTGAATCTTAACACCCTCCCCTTCATGAGGGAGACAGAGGGTGCAGAAGGGTAAGGACCTCAGCCCACAAAGCTCAAATGGCCCCACCCATGAGCCAAGGCCCACCACCAAAACCCCAGCTCCTTTACATGTGAGGCTGTACATTTTATCTTTTTAACTCACTGGAAAATGGCCACAAGTGGCCACAAATAAACAACTCAACCTAAGTTCCTCCCTACTTAATCCATTGTGGCTTGAAGTTGTGTGAGGAAGGCAAAAAACTCCCTGGCCTGCCAATTGGCTGATGGGAGAAAATATTCCATCCTAACCCCCCCAAATGGGTGATCAGCTAGACCTGCAGCATCTATCAGGCCTGGCTCCCATTCCTAGTACAGCATGTAGGGGGGGGCTACTAGATCAGAGCCGAAAGAGTCTTCACATAGCCCCCACTCCAAGTTAAATTCTGTGAGCTGGGGAATGTTAGCCAATCAGACCTCTCCCCATCTGGCCAAAGAATGCCAGAGATTCCCAAGGGGAAGAACTACCTGGTGTCCTTTGCGTCTATCCCTCCCTTGCAGCTGGGACTGTCCACCTTCACCACTGGCCCCATCAAGTCCACCCCAACTGTTGAGGCAGATGGGTGGCACTTATCTAATTTTTTTCAAGCTATATATATTTCTGGTAGTGTGACTAGTATGGTGGTTTATTATAACAGAGGTGTGTTGCATGCATTTGAACAAAAATTTGTCCATATCAGAATAAACATTGGAAGGTTTTAGAAATTATGTTTCTAGGGAATTAAAGAGACAGGCTTAGATGTCTTTGAGGCAGAAATAGACTTAAAAATCCCTTAATCAATATTCATTCTTTGCAGAATATATGACTCAGGAGATAGATGAAGAGATATGTAGACTGTAACCTCAAACTTCAATGCAACTCAAAGCGGGGCATAACCAGGAGTTATTACCTGGTCATATTGGGTGTCATGTCTGGGAAGAGAAGAGTTGGTAAAAGTAAAAAAAAAAAAAAAAACCAACAAATAAACATAAAATAAAAGCAGCATTGATGTTCTGATTTTTCTATTTTTTTTAATTGAAAAAGTCCATATTTAATTAAAATTTTTGATAATCAAAAACTCTTGAGCACCTCTATAGCTGGTCAACCCTCCAAAAATTATCCTCAAATATTTTGATTTATATAAAAAATCAAATATCTGAGAAAATCATCAAATTCAAAAAACAAGAATTTTTGACTAATTCTAGAAGTGAATTGGTGGTCTCATTCCAATTTCTAAGGAACAGTTTCTGCAACACAAAAATAACCACCATCATGGTCATCACTAATTTGTAGCCCAATTGGACCTCTCACAAAGTTATCAAGGAAGACAGAACATGAAGTTTGAACTACCTTCTAACTCCTAAATGCAATCTCTCCAGTCCAGTTTTAAGATATGCTGTGATGTGTTAGTTCTGTGGATACATGATTTCAGTTCTAGGCTATCAATACTACTACAAACACTTCTAAAAATGCAATTAAAGAAAAAGTAACCAACATTCATTCTATATATATGTATATATAAGCACAGAAGAACAACTGATTTGTGGTAATAGGATTTTTTTTTATTTAGCTTTTTTTTTTTTTTTTTTTACCATTTTATGTCTCATAGAGGAAGGAATTAGCTCTTATACAGTAACACAGAAAGGTACAGAACCTATATCAGAAAATTTCCAACTTCTTACCCACCAAAGTAAACGGATTTTGCTGACTCATTTTTTATAGCGCCTTTGGGAAACATTTCATTCTGTCAGCAAATCATTTACATTGCATTAAGAGCATCCCTGTGCAGTTTAGTTGCAATCATTTTCAGTGTTATTGAAATAAAATTATCTTTTGTTCATGTTTGCAAAGTGCCTACAATGAATCTGTTCATGAAGTTATCCTGATGGTCTCTTCTGAAGCTCAGATAAACTTGATGACTTTCTAAGTCAATATCTTTTCAAAACTATAAGAAGTTTTCTTAGCAATGCCAAGCCAGTAATATATTTTATATGGTTTTCTGCACATTTCCTGGCTCAATGTGTTGCAGTTAGCTGGTAACAAAATCTTTAGGGGCCTATTTATGAAATCTCTCTCTCTAAGAGTTGTGTGGAATGTCTTAACATGAAACAGGGCATAATTAAGCTGCTATGCTGCCTATTGCTGTGCCAGATGAAATTTAAGTTTCTGTAATTTCATAAAATTGTATTGTCACTTATAACAGGAAAAAAGAAACAAAGAAAATAAAAAACAATAAAGCAAATACTATAGGCAACAGTAACAGCATAAATAGCATAAAAAGCACCATTAAAAAAGAGCACATAGTATGGACTAAACATTCAAAGGGGTAGGCTTCCTTTTGAGGTTGAAACTTGTAGACTTGTTTGCCATTTGTTTGAATTGGGGGTAGAAAGCTGGGTACCTGAAACTCTCACTAATTGATATCAAGTGCAAAGTGTTACAATGTACTCCTGTAAACTAATATCTTTTTGAGACTGATAGAAATTAAATCACTTGAACACTTACCTTTCTTGTCAATTTAAAAAAATGGACAGATTAGGGTGGAAATAAATAGTGTATTGCTATTACTTTATATGTTCAAAGCAGAGATCTCATTGACCTCAGTAGCAGCTGTGATTGCTTCAAATCAGATCCAAAAGTCTCAAGCCAGGTACCCAAAAATGAGGAATACGTAATTAGTTATCACCTATGAAAAGCGTGGCTTAAGTGACTTGACTGACATCCTATAGATACTATGTGGCAGAGACAGAGATAGAAGCCAATTATCCAGAGTGGCATTCAACTGCCTTAATTATGAGATTACCCTTTCTCTTCCTGCAATTCCCATTATTATTCTCTATACACCTTCTAACTCTACTTTGGTTCCATGGTCCACTGGGAATATTAGTTGGTGGTTTCTCCATGGAGCCATGAGCATGGGCGTCAACTTGGCACAATTCACCATCTCCCCAAATACCAGTCCCTTGGTCCCTTTTGAGGTGAGAGGGAGACCCTGGCATACATCTATCTAGAGAGTGTCAGATCACAGCCTCTCTTACAGCTCCTCCAGAACCTCTTACTGAGGTTCTAGCTGCACTTCTCCCAGCACCTCTTAATTCTTGCACAGGCCATGTGCAGACCCATACATTTGTGTGACCCTGTCAACAACCTCTTCTTCCTGGCCCTGCACAAGATGACCATCTGACATACCAGAAGGAGGAAGCTGGACAGGGAGGGGGCATTCTGGGAATGTGGGGCCTATTTCCACTCCTTTATGCAATCATGTCTCTGAAGAAAGTTCCTTTGTGCAGTGTCCACTGACTCCTTAGGTATTGCTGATGGGAGGTGAGCGCTGTCCAGTGTGCTCTGCTTAGTGTCACCCTTTGTTTCCCTGATTTTCAACCTTTGACTTCACTCCCATTCCTGTTTTCTTCTTCCCTGTCCCACATACTCACTCATGGCCTGGGCCTAGTAGGTCCCCATCCCTTTAGTTGAGGGTGCCGGCCTTCAGTTTTGTGTGGGCTCGTTTGTCTCTGAACCCCCAAATAGTACACACCTTCCAATTTCTGCAACAAATAAAACAGGAGTCCTACAGACAACAGTATCCTTCATTACAAAACTTTGATTTATACACATAGAAGGTTCATCCTGTGTACTGAATGAAGCAGAGCTGTGGAAAAAATATTTGATCTTTTACTTAAATACTTTCTTAATGCTTACCCACAAGGGGGGTAAATTAATGTTGCACAGGCAACCTCAATTCTGTTGTTTTCTAATTTTTCAGTGCTTGACTTTGCAACCTTAATAATGTTTTCTTATGATTCTTGTGATTTTTAAGTGTGTTAATGTAAAAAAAAAAACCTGAGAAAATCAGAAATTCCATCATGTGACACCATATTGAAACCCACATAGATCATCAGCAGGGTTGGAAACTTCAGAGACCACACACAAACCTTTGACACTTGAATTAATGGAATAACCATTAGCAATGGTAGGTTTTCATTCTCTGTGTTTACCAGGACTAGAGGGGGATGAGACCCACACTCCCAGGGGGTTTCACAGACATTTGCTGATAGCAGAGGAAAGCAGAGACTTGGTTTCTATTCCAGGCTCTGGAGTGGAGTGTTCTGTAATGTGCACAGATTCCTGTGCCTATTTCTCCAAAACCTGACCCCTACTTGAAACCTGTCCCTGTATCAGTCCTGTCTCTTCCCCACCTATGGCTCCTCATCCCAGTCACACTTTACTCACATGCCCAATTCCAGTCTTCTTGTTCAGCAAGCACTAGTCTTCCCAATCCCTGGTTTCAGTCTTGTCTCAATCTATTCCTCTCACCGCCCGTAGGTCCAGCTCTTGTTCTCCTGATGTTTGCATCAAGCAGCAGTTGAAGGGGTTCAGCAGGGAGGTCAAAACCACAGGAAATACAGTTTCCCTGCTTTTAGTTCCAGTGACTGTTCCCACCCACAGCAAACTAGAGTGACATTCACAGGGAAAGTCTGTTCAAGCCCTGGGTTGGAGCATGCCCAATATGCATGGAATCTCCAGGGATTTTAGCTGCAAAGCTCTAGCAAGTCTCTACTGAGCATATGTGATTATTCAAAAGTTGATAACTTGACCTAATTCGAGTGGATTTTCACAGTGACTGCAAAAGGCATATGTCTGATAAAAAATCCTTCTCCATCCAAATGCCTTCTGCTCATGGAGTCACTAGAGCTTCTCAAAAAGGTCACCAGAATTAAACATGCAAAAATCAATAATTTTCCCTAACTTCCTCAGAAATGGCTGAACCATTTTGGCTGAACATTTCCCAAAATAGTCAGCCTCAAGCAGGCATCTAGCCTGGAAAATTTAAGCCCAAATGGTTAAAGTTTGTCAATAATTGAAAATGGTCTCATAACAGTAAGTGTGGAGCTGTGCAACATAGAAACATCTCTAATAATGAAAGAGTTCAGTTTCAAGATAGATTTCATAATTTCATAAAATAATTAGCATTGTTTTTATTTGAAATTTTATCATCAGGGATGATTATCTTCATTTACACCACTTTATCACTTTTTCTAATCACTAAACTTTTTCTCCCCTCAAACACAGAGTACTTTTTAGCAGTATACAAATTCTGAATCTTATTTTTTCTTTCTGATAACTCGTATCATTGGTGTAATATATGGCTTTTTTCTTGTCCCTTTCCCCATAACTATCTCTTCCTAAGCAGTCTCAGAACTTATTATTTATTGCCATTGGTCTCCTCCATCTTATATTTTTACATAATCATGTCAGGACTCTCCTTTATCATTGTTTGCCCAATAATTTACAGGAAGAGTGGTCATTAAATTATCTTTGCATATTACCCCCTCCTCCTCCACTAAAGTCAACTGTCCATATTCAGATCATAAATGACTCAAAAATAGACACCGGAGAAAATATTTCATTGCACAACTACCCAAGTTATCATATAGTTTCTAATAGTTGCACATACAAACCATTTAATTAAATCTTACAGCAATACTATTCCTGGGATATTATGGTTTACGATGAAAAAATAACAGAATCACATGAAGAATGCTAGCACTCACTTGACAGATATGTCACTGACTAATGGAGGGGACCTTGTTTCTACCAAGTTGAGCTACTTTTTCCAATAATATCACTTTAGGCAAGGGAGATTCTGGTTACCTCTTTATAATTATTAAATATATTATGTAGCATTTGAACATTAGGAGCAGCTCTTAGTACCTGCTTTGCTTCCATGGCAAAAGCAATGAGTTACCTGGGCTTTTTATGAATATGTATAATAATTAGCAAATGGAGGCAATTGAAAAAGGAACAGAATAAGTTATGCCTAAGATCATTTCAATTTCAAAATATCAAAAGTATAGTTCTACTAAATGTCAGTCTTTTATTGTGAGCCCCTGGCAAATCTATTGATAGATTATACTGATATGTTCTAAATTTGTGCCCAAAACACTAGTTCAAACACTTATCAATTTTACCATGATAAATGTTATTAAAATCAGCAAATCTTTCAATCAATTTATATGACGATGCTGACATACTTCTTCTCAGAAAGTAATAGCATACCTCAGGAAAGTGTTTTTCATAACAAATCATCAACAATACGTATATTATTTTCTTTAAGTGTCACATCGGATGTTGTTGATCAACTCTTAGGATCCCAGCCTAAGTTCACAAAGAGAAACCATGTTAAAGACAGAGGCTCAGATTCACTAAGTTACTTAGACACAGATGCAACTTTTGAGTGTGCTTTCAGAGATATTCTACTCACACCTTTTCAAAAGGTGTCCTTTTGCTACTTACCTTTTATGTACATAGCAATAAAGCAACAATCTGCCCTTATCTGAAATACTGTATCATTTTCCAAACATGTTCAAATCAATTACCTTGCTACTGTTAGAATTGGCAGGTCTGCTGAATTCTAAAATTTGATTGTGTAATATCTTACTTGCAAATAAGTTGTGTGTCTCTTTGTTTTTACACACTCACACAAGAGTATTAAGGGTTGACCTTGTGGGATTCTGAGCATCTTCTGTACTGTACTGACTCCTTTCAACTCCAGCATTCAGTAATAGCATCTCACTATATTAGGCCTTTAAAATGTCCATGAAATATGTTCATCCAATAGATAATATTAAACATTGTATTTTCCATTCATGTTTTACATAGTTCATTTTCTGTCTGAAATGCCTTCTTTTGGTACCAGAATTGTTCTGTGCAACTTTTTAGGTGACAAGTAATTATGAATTCAGAGGAAAATATAACTGTCATTTTTTCTATGATTCTGAGATAATGATAGGAAAAGGAGGGAACTAAACACTGATTGCTTTGACTACCAATATGTATACTCCTTTGTTTCCTTCAACTCTCAGGAGTTATTGCAGTTCCACCAGAAGTGTGTAAATTAAAATCCATTTTACTGAATGTTGTCAGCTAACTCCATTTTAAAACATTTACAATGGAGAAATGAAATTTGAAATATATGCTTCCGTACAGCAGGATAGAAGTGGAAAGTGGTTTTCCCCCATCACTTCACCTGCAGAAATGTTACAGATTTGAAATTCTGTACTTCTAAAGCATAATTGTGGTTATACATGGAGATCAGTCATATGGTTAGAATATAAAACAAGAATAACTCTGCTATAAATACATCAAAGACAACAGTGAAATATAATAGTTACTTTTTGCTGGCATACTCAAGAAATGAACAGTATGTCACTACCAATGCTACTGGTTTCAATAATTTTGTAAGGATGGACCTCAAAAATTGGCAAAATATTTATATTTATCCTCTTGATCTCTCTCTGTTGAAACCTGGTAAGAAGAGTTAGCTTACTTTTAGCTTTTAAGCCTGAAATGTACATTAATGAAGCAGTTCTATAGAGAATGTCTCATGTGTTAATATTTATTTGGAATAAAATGACAAAAAATCTTAACAATTTGGAATGTGAAGAAACTCAGTTACTTTGAACAACAAAAGTGATTTTTTATACTCAAAACTCTCTTCAGTAACTACTTCCAAACTGGATGTTGCTACTGCGTATTCACTGTGATAATTTATTTTACTTGATAATAACAGTATAATTAAGTTGAATCCTACACAATGGTAAACTTTGTATATGTTATTGATTTACTTAGACTTGTCTGATTCTGGTTAATAAATGTAAGTTAAATTGGGGAGGGTATTTTGTTTGGTTTGTTTTCTTTTAATTATAAATATGCTATGTGTTTTAAAATATTTAAAAAAATTATTGAAAAAGTAAGTGTGTGAGTAGGTTGGTAAAAAGAGCTTACATAAGCACCATTTTAGCCATACTAAAGTAAGTGTTTGAATTTAATCAGGAGATTGTTATGTAGTCTTTAAACATATAGGATCATATGTTATTTCTGCATTTTCTGCTTACCTATTTTCTCCTAATGAGAAAAGAGTGAGGTTATTAGGTATGCATTAGAAGCTGACAGTTACTGATTAAATAGACGTCGTTGTCACTGGAGTAACATGTCAAAGGGCTAAATTTAACTCCAATGTAATTCTGTTGAATCTCGCTAATGCATCTATTTGCCCTTTTTTCACTCCTTTATCTAGTGGATCTAATATATCACAGCTGAAATAATCTTTCTCTTTCACTTCTCAGGCCATTTCATTTTCTTCCCCAAAATTCCTTCATTGCCTTCCATATGAACTACAAAGTTCTCATTCTCAACACCAAGGTTCTCCACAATTCATTGTCTGGCTATGCCGAAAGAAGGACAGGAGACATGTGACATGCATTTTAATCAGACCACAATTTTATTATTAGATGTTTGGGACTTCCCGTCAGATAACAGTGTACAGTGCAGGTAACCCCATGTTAATTCCATAATTACTTAGGGGGCTTTTACCAGCTCCCCCTCTTTTTCCATCCAGGTCCCTCCAGAAAATCCACTGTGTGGACCTTACCATACCCAGGGTGGGTGGCTTCCACCAGTTCCCCCTCTTTTTCCCCTCTAGGTTCCTCCAACAAATCCATCACCAGGACTTTATCCTCCACCCCCCTTCCCCTCATAAAAGGGTTAAGGTGGGCTATAAGAATGGGGGTTTAGCTCCCTACCGTACCAATCATAGGAGTCCCCAAGCACCCCCATTCATTCCTTTAATGAAAACCTCTTTTTAAATCCTTTACCAAGCCATTTGTCTGGTCACTGTATCCCTTTTCTATGGAGTACCTGCACTGGACATCTGCTACAAGGGCTCACCAGAAATTAGCTTGGCTTCCTCCTCCTCACACCCAGTGGGATTCCCAGACATCTCCTAATGCCGTCTTTTATATCAGTTAAAAACATGACAACACCTAAGTCGGTCAGGTGAACCCCATCCTCCTGAAACAACTCTGCTGCCCCATATATTATGCCAGGATGTGAAATTACTGCCCCTCCTATGGTCCCAAGGTATTTGGCCTCCTCCCTGTTCACATACCTCCTTTCCTTGTCCACCCTGCAGGGAGAGGGGGAAAGGGAGGGGCTCACAGCTCCCCACCAGACCCTGTGCTGAAGCATGTCTGACCAAATAATGTTAACTCCTGGAAAAGGTTCAAGGATCAGCCATAAGTTTAGCCCCATGTTCTGAGCATTAGTTCCACCCCCTTAAACATTCCAAAATTGTTTTCCCCAAGATGCACCACAATTATATTTGGGGACTGCTAACAAGCCCGCACAGCATACAGCAGTGGTATTAATGGATCCCATAACATGCCCCTCCTTCCATGCGAACTGCGTATTGCTTCATCACTGAAGCCCAGCTGCAAACCCTCAGGCAACCTGAATGCGTGCCTATGCACCCAAAAGACAATACTGTGCCCGCAGATAACAGATTCACTCTGGCTGACTTGATCTGTCTTTGACCGTCACAAGTGTAATATCACCCAATGCTCATGCCATTGTATATCATGTAGTTGCACAGCCCTTCCCGTAGCATTGCTAACAGACCCAGGTACTAGCTCACTGATCCTAAAAGCACCACAAAATGCTGTCAGGAATGCTGCCCTGAACAAGGCTGCTTCCTGCCCACTATGTCATACAGCACCAAGGATCTGCCCAAGATGCCTGAATATGTAAACCGTGATAGGACAATGGGAATCCACCCTGGGGCAACTGGTATGTGACCACTCAGCCAAAAACCTTCAAACTAAAAAGCCACTGCAAGGATCAGGGTAACCATTTAGCCTACTGACAATTGTAATGGCAGAACGGTGATTCAAGATTGTGGAGGATGCCAGTTGATGGGTTGCCAATAATAGCATGTATCAGAGAATCTGTTCCTCTGTAATGGGCCATATTGTTGACTGGCCTTCCTGATCTTGAAATTGCATGAAATCATTAAAACTTCTCTTATAGCTCTGCCATGTGTGCAGATAAACTGATCTCCGCACCACACTGACTACCATTAAACGCCAAGGTTGCATAGCACTAGTGCCATCTGCCTGGGTTCCTGGCTGGCTCCTGGTGCAAACTCCAGAAATTTGTGGACCTGAAAATGAGACAAGGTGTGGGCTATGCCATTATCAACCCCAGAGAGGTTATGAAGCAATGAAATTCCCTGGAGACTTTCCAGGGGCCAAGCCTCGGGGGGGGGGGAACCCACAAATTGTCCACAGGCAATTGGTTGGATGGCCCTGCCACTGTACTCAGAATTCATTCTTGTGGAATTATTGTCTTAAAAACATGGCCAACCCCCACCCCAACTTTAATTATTATTATTTTACATAAAGGGATAAGAACCCCCATTAAACCCAGCCCAAAAAATCTGACCCATCAGCTTTGCTGTTGTAGTCCCACAGGAGGCCTTAGCCCATTCTACTTTGACCACACTGCCCCTTTTTGCAGCAGTTTTCATCTCTCTCTCTCTCCCCCTCTCCCCCCGCCAAAAAGCACTGTTCCCTTCATTTGGCCAGCCAGCCCAACACCCCCGACTCCCCACTTAAAGGTGCAGGGAGGTCATTCCACAGCCACTCCTATTTCCTCCTACTCCCATTACTGCTTCCTCCCAGCCTTTCTTCTGTTTATATCTCCATTGTCAATATTGGCATCTTCTATGCTCCTGCCTATGCGTAGAATTCCCTTTCTGTCCTTTTCTTCCTAATGACCGTGATCTTTTCATTTAAATCCTTTCTTAAAACACACTTCTTCCAATACTTCTCAATGACAATCCACACAGAATTAATATTTACTTTAAACCAACATAACAATCAAACATAAAGAACCGCTACTCCTTTGTATATCTGACTTCTATTGTATGCTTGATTTATCATTATCATTTTGTAAAGAAACAAAAGAAACACATACAACAAACTTTTACCTTCCAGTGCTATCTAGGACTCCAAAAGATATTTTAACTCCCAAATATTTCCTGCAACACAAAATAGCCAGCATTACAGATTCTACTCTCTGATAATTTTGTAAATGTTGAACTTTTATTTTAAATAAGAAAGTTTCTTAATATGAGTGCAATAACTAGCCAATTATAAGGAGGAAAATCCCCAAACAGCGATGTGTTTAAACAAATTGTTTCAGCTGTGTTTTTGAATATAACAGTTAGCATACAAATGCCATGGAGTGATGTGGCCCAGGAACAGAAATATGTGATAAAGTCATAAATGTTTTAACAGAAGTACAAAAAGGGATTAAATTTACAGAGAATCTACTTCATCTGCTGCCACATGAGCCTTTTACTTATGAACATGACAAAATGTGTAACTAACAGTCAGTATATTTGAGGCCTGTCATAACTATAAAGGGAAGGGTAATAGCTGTCCTGTGTACAGTACTATAAAACCCCTCCTGGCCAGAGACTCCAAAATCCTTTTCCCTGTAAAGGGTTAAGAAGCTCAGGTAACCTGGCTGGCATCTGACCTAAAGGACCAATAAGGGGACAAGATACTTTCAAATCTTGGGGGGGGGAAGGCTGTTGTTTGTGTTCTTTGTTTGGGAGTTCGTTCATTCTCGGGACTGAGAGGGACCAGACATCAATACAGGTTCTCCACATCTTTCTAAACAAGTCTCTCCTATTTCAAACTTGTAAGTAAATAGCCAGGCAAGGCGTGTTAGTTTTCCTTTGTTTTTCTCAACTTGTAAATGTACCTTTTACTAGAGTGTTTATCTTTGTTTGCTGTACTTTGAACCTGAGACTAGAGGGGAGTCCTCTGAGCTCTTTAAGTTTGATTACCCTGTAAGGTTAATTTCCATACTGATTTTACAGAGATGATTTTTACCTTTTTTCTTTAATTAAAAGCCTTCTTTTTAAGAACCTGATTGGTTTTTTCCTTGTTTTAAGATCCAAGGGTTTTGGATCTTGATTTACCAGGAGTTGGTGGGAGGAAGGAGGGGGGATGGTTAATTTCTCCCTTTTGTAGATCCCAGGGGGGTTGGATTTGTTTTCACCAGGGATTTGGTGAAGGTTTTTCAAGACTTCCCAGGAAGGGAATCCATTGAAATGGTGGCAGCCGAACCAGAGCTAAGCTGGTAGTTAAGCTTAGAAGTTTTCATGCAGGCCCCTACATTTGTACCCTAAAGTTCAAAGTGGGGATCCAGCCTTGACAAGGCCTTTGCTAAACTACTGTCTCTTCTCTACACTTCCTGTTAGTCCTTGATTTTGTAATGGGATCTATGTGCTTGTGTAAAGCCCCATTGAAGTCCAGAGGGTTCACCCATGCTGGTACCGCTGTATGAAGTGTGGTTAGTGATAATATGATAGGCAGGGGCTAAAGAGAATTCCCCTTACCCAGTTCTAACTACTGGTTTCCACACATTCTAGGAATGGTTTTGTGTGCGGCCTTTTTATACCGCATATTGCACTTCTTCTAATGGTCCTGTCCTGCCAGGTCCACAACCTTCCCTGCAACTTATGCTTGCAGGGACTTGATGTTGCCAGCCCTGCAGCAGTGCAGGTAGCCCTCTCCAGCTCTATTGTCACAGCCACACTTACTCACTTATGTAACAGTGGGGCTGCAGAGGACTCCATGGGATGCCACAGGAGCCATTCATCAGCATGGCAGCTTCCTCCTCAGCTGGGGGCTCATCCTCCTTTCCTCACAGTGCTTGCTGGGGGAGGTCTCTGTTATCCAAACCTCCACATTATCTGAATCTCTTCCTTGTCCCCCCCGCATGAGATATGTGAGGGACAAGGAAAGGATTTGGATAATGTGGAGGCTGGGATAATAGGGTTTTGGATAAACATGAGTATATTGTATATGTTTTTGTTGTTGTTGTTGTTTTTAAAAGAAACGTAGGCACAGAGAGGTGAGCCGACTTGCCCAAGGTAACATAACAACTAGGAATAGTATACAGGTTGCCTGTCTCCTCGGTCCAGAGTGCTGTCCAATCCATCTTACTACACCCTCTATGATCAGACGCACACAGGAAAATATGATAGGACCATTAAAATGGTTAGAATACATTGCATCACACATACACGTGGGAGTTATGCTTTCTCCCATGGTGCCCTTCGTGCCTGGGACAACCTCCCTGTAAACATCCACAAAACTCACTCATTTTCCTTAAAACTCTCCTTTGTCATGAGGCCAAAAAACCACATTGAGAATGGGTTGGCTATTTGTGTGCAGAAATCACAACCATCTGTGCTGACCATATTGGATTTTTTTTTGTTTCCTTGTACTCCCCCTTTTCTTATGCTTGGATTGTAAACTCTTTTGGGCAGGCACTCTCTTTTGGTTCCATGTTTGCACAGTGCTTAGCACAAGGGGTCCTGGTCCATGACTTGGACTACTAAGCACTATAATAAATTATGCAAAAAATATTGGATTGTAAGATGCATTATGGAGAGAGAGAAGTTCAATAATAATAATAATAAAAAAACATCTTCTAGATCTCTTCAGGAGGCAGACTGTGGTTGACTTATTCATGTTGTCTGATCATGAATCTAAGCCTGTCTGAACTTTGGAGACATTATATACGCATTTTTAAATAAAGAAAAAATGGTATTTCAGTTAGATTGACTGTACCACAAATATCATAAAAAATTATCAGCCCAGGCACAAAATTTACATGCCCATTGTTTCTCATGATGATTTATGATAACAAAAAAAAAAAAAAAGAAAATCAAACACCTAGTATATTTTATTTGCCTGCCAAAACATTACTTGTCCAGAGTTATTAGAAATTTGCAAAACCAGTTAAAATTAAAATGAATGTGAAATTCTGAATTTTGGATGATGCCAACATCAACATAATTTGATGAAGCTTGTCTTAAAGTAAGATGCTTTTAAACAGTTACAAAAATACTGTTAAAATGGAGATCTCATTATATTCTGCAGAATTGCTTAAAAAAAAAAAATTAGTGAAGGCCCATTCCTGTTTATAGCATGGTTCCATTTTGACAAGTGACAGTGAAGAAATGGTACATTCTTATTTAACAGACCTGCTCGTTGTGTGAATTCAGAGTATTTTAGTAAGTGTAAGGTGTAAAAAACAGTAAGAAAACCTATTTATTACCCCTGCAGAGCCAATGTAGCTAAAACAACTGGATTTTATTTCTCTTTGTGCATCATCAGCAGAATTGTTTACTACATTCCAACCAGTTACATCTGCATTAGTTCCCTAAAAGCAATTGGTTTATGCAGGTGTCACTTTTAGCAGCATATGGTCTGCAGAGCCTTTATTAGTGGGCGGTGATGAGTAAAGAGGAAAATAATAGCGTCTACCTCTCAGACCCTGTGTTAAAAATTAGAGGCTTGAAATTTGGAAAATCACCATAAATAAACCTGGTACCCATCAATGCTACTTATATAGTCACTTGTTCAGGATAAAACTACATTTAGATAAGGATTTTCTAGAGCTGAAATGACTTTCTTGCTGTAGATTTGAATATTTTTAAACTAGGATGCATAGCAACAGATTAAAATCACTAACAAGCTCTATAGCAAACATTTTCAGAGGTAGTGGAAATTCATGTTAAGTATACCCTTGTTGTTTAGCATGGTTAAACAAAACTGAAGTCACTGGTTTCTAACACATGGCTGTCAATGTAGCACATCTTTATTTGCTTCTTTTTGTTGAAAACATCAGTGAGCACAGGCTACTTCTGTCATTTCATGTCTGTATGAATAGTCTGCTAAATCTGCTTTATGAACAGCATGGCCAGCTCTTCTATACAAAAAGCTATAAAACTTTCTAAATGTTCTACAAATTGTTTCAGTTCTTTTTCATGTTGGATGAACACTTTCTTTCAATTGTGTTGTTGTATTACTCCTGTTACAGTGATTCCAGCCCATGCTATGAATTAGGTTTTGTGGTAGCACTTTAACTTACACCACATTCTAGTATGCTGTCAGATCTATTATGCTAGGGGGACAGTCTCACAAAAGAAGTGCAGGAAACCCCATTGAATTGAATGTTTAAAACTAGATTGGGCAAAGCACTTGAAAATGCACTGTGGGGAACAGTCCTTCATTTGCAGAGAGATGGACTGGATGATCTTTTAATAGTTATCGTCTATCTATTACCTTTCTTCATCCAGGATGAATTCATATCATTATGCACTTGATTCTGCTCCTGCTGACATCTTTGGGTATGTGAGTTGGGCCTATATATAGGAATATAGGGTGAACTTCTCCATTAAAGTCAAAATCAAGTTGACTATGGAGATAGGATTTCACACATAATATATACATATGTTTCACATGGAATATGTCATGATTTAAATTAGTGAATTAAATTAGTGAACTCACACGATTAACTACAAAAATAATTGTGATTAAAAAAATTAAATTAAATTAAAACTCAAGTGATGGATCTTATGCCAGATGCACAACAGGACAGTCACTTTTCACCAGTTGCACTGCTTGTTCACTCTTTTCTTTTTGTGATGCTGATAGACCAGTTCAGACCAGAGCCATAGGCCAATTCTCTTGTATGTGAATATCAAATGAGTTAAATATATTAGTATATGTTCAGGCCAATTTACTTGTGTGTTAATAAAAATCAAAGGAGATGTTAATATTATTGTTTTCATCTATCTATAACCTGTTATTTACTATTATAATTTATTAGCATTATGCACGTCCGGTAATTAAATAACCCTAGATCAAATTATGTGTTAATGTAAGAGTGTGTTCAGATGTTAAAACTTCATGAAAACTAATGGAATGTTACTTTTTATTATTTTCACTTCTCTATTCATATTATAATGTAAAGGCATGCATTTATAGTATATCCCTAAATAACTCATCAAATGCAAATGAAAAAAAATGCTAAATTCAAAGCAATTGGCCTTTATGTGTGGATATAATCACTTGATAGATTGTTGTCTGTGAAAAGAAGTTATAAGTACTGATTCAAAGAGAGATCCTTTATCTCTGGACTGTTTGGTTTCTAACAGAGTAGAATAACTGAACAAGAAGACAGGATCCCTGTCTGATTAGCCCTGAAAAGACTTTTTAGAAACTGGCAAATTACTACATCTCCGCTATCATTCTGGATTTAGAAATTTGACTCATCTATTATATTTGACTCATCTATTTTTCCTGTTTTAACCTCTTAATAACTCTCATTCTTTTTTTCTTAGCTAATAAACCAGTAGTTAGTTTACTATATAATTGGATTCCAGCATCATCTTTGGCGTAAGATCTGGAAAGCCAATTGATTTGGGGTAAGTGATTGGTCTCTTGGGACTGAGAGAAATTGGATGTGGTGTAGTTTTTGGTTTTAATAATCTTTTATCACAAAATCCAGTTTTGTGACTGGAGAGGTCTGTGACTCCATGGTAAGACTGATATAGTGATCCAGGAGTTCACATTTGTTACTGGCTTTGTGAAAGCTAACAAAAGAAGATAGCACTAGTTTGGGGTGTTTGCCCTTGTTTTCTGACAGTCTGCCCTGAGACAGGTGCTCACAGCGGCGAGTCACTCCAAACCATGTGACACCCTTCATTTAACTTGAACCTGCTGGAATTGTGTCTTCAATTTTCTTTTTAATATTTGTATATTTTGCATTGATGCCAAAACATTATTTTATAAACATGTCACTCATTCTGCAAGTTACAGAATGTAATAGCCATATTTGAAGGAAGAAAATTAGTGCAGCTGTGTCCCTTCAAGTTTTCAAACCAAATCTGAATTTATTCCAGAAATATTGGTCAACATCTCCCTCCTGGTAGAATCTGGCTTAAGAATGCACTATTGGAACTTCTTATTGGCTTCCTGTAATAATTTAGTGAAACAGGGCTATTTTCATATGAGATAAATTATCAGAGACTGAGATTGACATTATAATGAAAAGGGCTACTAATGATGACATAATATAATTCTAATATATTTCTATAAACATTACCATAGAATTGATTTCCGTAAGATTGTAACATAATTACTACAGGTTTTTAGTGACAAAATAACATAAATGGATATAACTTCAACATTTGAACTCTGGGGCTCATTTCCATTGGGATTTTATCATCTATTGCTGGAAGTTTTGATAATTTGGACAATTTTTATTTTCTGAAGCTAAAATCAAGAAAAGTCCTATGAACAGTGAAGGAGAGAGAGTACAACAAAATTGTTCTAATGTCATTGTTAACCTTTTAATTTTCATGTTTACTACAAGTCTACCTCTATCATGCCATCCCTCTCAATCTTCTTCAATGTGCTAATTTTCTTTTAGGTATCGAGACACAACAGCATACAGTGAACCTCTAAAATCATGCTATTAAAAATCTATATAAATGTAAATGTTGATCATGTATATCTTGGGCTGTATGTTTGATATAAACAGAACTGTCATCGCTGACTTTGTAGTCACCTCTTCTACAGTGCATGCTTGTTAATTTATAAATGGCATCCTTCATCTCAGTACCCGGATGCTTTACATGAATTTAAAAATAAAAAATTCAGAATATACATGGTTAAAACATTCTGTCTGCAAACCTTTGCAAACTCTTTTCCAAAAATGGTCTAGATGCTAAATTTGACCAAACAGATACAGCTTACACCACATACTTCAACTCACCAATCAAAAGCTTTGTTGGACTGCCAGATGGAATATATTCCAAAAATACAGATCCACTACTGAGAATGACTTCCTACCAGTTCTGGAGTCTTGAACTCCCATATGCTAACATTAAAAGTATCCCATATATCCTAATTTCCCCAACATGGCATGAGGAAAGAGGCAATCTTTTCAATAATTTACTCTCAGACCAGGTGCAGTTTTGTAGATCAAACACATTGAATCATAATTGGAAGACAATTAGCCTGTACAGAATATGGAGATCTTGTATTATATGCTTGTAACAACACACCCATTTGATCTAGGTCAGGGATCGGCAACCTTTGGCACGCGGCTCACTAGGGTAAGCCCCCTGGCAGGCTGGGCCGGTTTGTTTACCTGCCACGTCCACAGGTTCGGCTGATCATGGCTCCCACTGGCCGCGGTTCGCTGCTCCAGCAATGGGGGCTGCGGGAAGCGGCAGCCAGCACATCCCACAGCCCACACTGCTTCCCGCAGCCCCCATTGGCCTGGGATGATGAACCTTTGGCTAGTGGGAGCAGTTATCGGCCGAACCTGTGGACGTGGCAGGTAAACAAACCGGCCCGGCCCGCCAGGGGGCTTACCTTGGCGAGCTGCGTGCCAAAGGTTGCCGATCCCTGATCTAGATTTTCTTACTCTTGCCTTGAGTGCAGGGGACTGGACTAGATGACCTACTGAGGTCCCTTCCAGTCCTACACACCTAAGATTCTATGATTTAGTGGAGGCAGGGACTAAGTGTGTTTTTTGTTGCACCTCTGAGTTTTCATTCAGTATGTGCTCTGTAGTAGTTTAAAACCTATTATTAAAATTATATAAAATAATTAACTCAGACCTGGAGAAAACAAGAAGCCTGCCCAACTTAAGCAATCCACAATATCTACTTCTTTTTTAATTCCCTTTCCCATCCCTTTACACATTCTTGAGCTTGATCTTGAAATATCTACATTCAAGAAACTTTGACAGATAGGGCTCATTGATTCTCCTTACACTTTCCTTATACATTTATGCAATTCCATACACACACAAATAGATTTGCTGATAGAATGAACATGCAGCAAATGCTCTAATCAAGAAGCAGAAGAAATAAGCTTTTGTTACCTAACATTAGTATCTGTAAGTCATTCCTCGAAGTGATGTGGTAGTCTAGATTTGGTCAAAAAATAAATTGGATTACTTTCCAAGGGTTTCAGATGAGAAGACTATGTGGAATTTTATAGCTTGACACCTCCAGAGTCCACTCCTGGCTGAGAAGAAAAGATACTTTTATATTCTTAACAGTAGCACTTCTAATTCACTCAGTTCACTCCCAAATCTATATCCTCCTTATGATGGACATACATTGAATATATCTATTAATGCCCATTTCAGTTGTAGACTTCTGACATCAGCTAGAGCTCTCTTATTCTGACAGATAGTCACTATTAAGACAATTAGGCTCAGACATCTCTAAAACAATTAAACAACATAGAAAGTATTTACCAAGAACTTCAGAGACCAGTCAAAAAGAGAAAAGGAGGGAAAGAAAAAAGAAAAAAAAGCAATCATAGTAAAATCAAGTGACCTTATGTTGGCAGGATAAGTCATTTTGACCTGATCTATAACGACTTCTGAATTAGGCATTGTCCATGGAACACCAAGTTTTTGTGGTTTTTGTTTGTTTTTTTTACTTTCTATCAGCAAATGTTGGTTGAGAAGAACATACATAAAAGATTGACTGTCTTCTACAATCATTTGTGAAATTTCAATTCCATTGTAGACTTCCTGGTGAATCATCTAACTGAAAACTTCATTTAATAGAGTATCCTGAGTTGAAACACTGGCTCTGAGGCTGTGTTTCACTGGCTCTCAAGCTTTTGGGGGGGGGAGGGGCAAGGGAAGACCCACCTCCAGGTCTAAATCCTATGGCTCAGGTTCAACTTTCCTTTTGTGAACTTCTGTGATTTCTAGGTACTTATGCAGGATGGTGAGTTCCACAGATATAGATGGGCAAATTTTTTTGGACAAATTGTTTATTTGCCAAAAATGCCATTCCAGTCAACCTGCAACTATTTGCAAATTTGACATGAATTTTCTAAATAGTTTTGAACATTTTTTTTATGACTTAGCAGCCAGATAGCAGCCTTCTGTGTAGTCTTTAGCCCAGTGGTTAGAGCATCCACCCAAGCTGTAGGAAATCCAGGTTCAATCCCCCCCTCTACCTGAAATACACAAGGTATTTGAACTTGGGTCTCCTGTATGATGTGGCCTAGCCACTGGTCTGAGGGATATCCTGGAGCATATTTCCTTTGGTCTCTCCTGGTGAAGCTGTTCCACTTTTTAGAAATAATTAAATAGCAGTTAGCACAGGGACTTGAACTGGGGCCTCACACCTTTGGGAGTAATACCCAAGCCATCAGGCTATAAAGGCATTTTTACACACATTCCAATGACTATTCATCGCCAGTCATAGTGTTAATTCATGGACATTCATGAGACAAAAGTTATAGGGAGGCCACTTCCTCCTCTTCCCCCATCACCTTATGTCATTCCCCCATCACCTTATGTCAAAGACTAACAAATTTATTTGGGTGTAAGCTTTTGTTGGCTAAAACCCACTTTATCAGATACATGGAGTGGAAAATACAGAGCGGTATAAATACACAGCATATGAAAAGATGGTAGTTGCCTTATCAAGTGGGGGAGGTCAGTGCTAACGAGCCAATTAAATTAAACTGGAAGTGGGCTATTCTCACCAGTTGGCAAGAAGGGAGGAAAAATCACTTTTGTAGTGCTAATGAGTTCAATGGCACTGGGGTTTTTTGCAGGGTTTCGTTCCTGGGTTAGTGTTTTTGTTGTGTGGTGTGTAGTGCTGGTGAGTATTTGCTTCAGGTTGGGGGGCTGTCTGTAAGCGAGGACTGGCCAACTCCGTCCGCATATCTATTCAAGGGACAACATCATAGGACATAACCACATCATCCACACCATCAGGGGCTCATTCACCTTCACATCTACCAATGTGATATATGCTACCGTGTGACAGCAATGCCCCTCTGCCATGTACATTGGCCAAACCGGACAGTCTCTACGCAAAAGAATAAATGGACCCAAATCTGACATCAAGAATTATAACATTCAAAAACCAGTAGGAGAACACTTCAATCTCCCTGGACACTCAATAACAGACTTAAAAGTGGCCATTCTTCAACAACAACAAAAGTCAAAAAAGACTCCAATGAGAAACTGCAGAATTGGAATTAATTTACAGACTGGACACCATCAAATTAGGCCTGACTGAAGAGTGGGAGTGGATGAGTCACTACAAAAACTAATTTAAAACTAATTTCCCCCTGCCAATACTCACACCTTCTTGTCAACTCTTTGAAATGGGCCACCTTGATTACATTGAACTCATTATCATCTGATGAAGTGGGATTTAGCCCACGAAAGCTTATGCCCAAATAAATGTGTTAGTCTCTAAGGTGTCACAAGGACTCCTCGTTATTTTTGCTGAAATTTTTGCATTTGTTTTGACCAGAATTACTTTTCTCTCTCTCTTCCCACCCCATTTGCAAGATCCATCTACAAGATAAATATATCAATAAAAATAAAAATTCATTACCAATAAGAACAAGATGTGAGGCATATTCCATTTAAGAAAAAAATCTAAGCCTAATATGTTTACAAGTTTATCTCCAGGAATAACCTAAATCCTACTCCTGGTTCCAGTATTGACTCCCCATGTGTCTCTGAGCAAATCTCTGCCACATCCCTCACACCCTCCAACTGTAAAATGAAGCTCTGATATTTACACTGCACATGGATATTTAATACCCTGAAAAGCTCTGAAAACCATTACATAATTTAAGTATTATTATACATTTTTTCAATCAATTTTCTTCTTTGACAAGTGCTAGCTGGCAGGAGGAAAAATGTTGTCAAGGATTTTTTAAACTAAATCACTGAAAGCTAAATGAATAAAATGCCTTATTACAGAACAACAGTGATATCCTATAAGATAATAATAAAGATGAAATACACTGTGAAAACTGTAGCCTCTTTCTTGAGAATGGGATAGCCAAGTACTATAATATCTCTTTCTCTGGCATTTATTCTAAACATACAAAGCCAGATAGAACAGAACCCCTGTGACTCAGGGGTTCTGTGATACCATCACTAAAGACATTCATTATTAACTCTTCATATTAGTCTTACGTTTTTAATATTGGAATTTCTATGCTTTAAGTTTCAGCAAAAACAAAGTCACATCTTTTTTTGATTGCACTAATATAAAATTAAGATAGCATTAGAAATGCATTTAAGTGGGCTCATCTGAAACTTGCTGAAGAGGACAATCTCACTAAAGAATAGAAGTGAATGCAAGTTCTTCTAATGTTGGATATTATTGAACAGCACCATCCATCACTCTATTTGGTGGATAATGTCTAAAATACTTGGTAGTTTAGAGTAACTTGAAGCAAGTCAGTCATACTTACAGTAACTAGGAAAATTAATGAATTAATGAATTATGAGCCTGATTCATCATTTTGTATTACTGCCGTTTTCTATGGGACATAGAACAGGAATAATGTGGTAGTAGATTGGAGAAAGATCTAATGAATGCTGGTCAAATAATTCATTGTAAATAATTTAGCTGATGAATTTTGGCTGTTTAATTCAAATAGGAACTGATTTTTATCTAAGGCACCTTTATATTGTCCTGGCAATGATAGCACTTTAAATGATACTACTTAAATTTTAGTCAACGTAATTTGCTTCCAATAAAACATCCTACTATATGGTCAGAAAAGTGGAAACGTGCTTCCATCTAAATCAGAATCAGACCCACATTAATTTCTTTCATTATCTGATCAGTTTTAATCCTAATTTGTATTTTCCATACAAGAAAAAGAGTCAATGCTTTGATTAAATATTAGGAAATTTTTAGCTACGATACAACAATTATGTTTAATCACTTTGTCAACACCTGTGTCAATTTTGGTTGAACATCTGATGAAAAATAAATTTGGGTAAAGGATTGTTTGAGAGCCATATGTTAGGGGAATCCTTTTTCCTTGGCACATTGCAATGCATTTTGCATTTACAGGACTCTCTTTGTAGCAGAGACTGTCAAATTTGATAAATTCTCTTGTAGCGTATAAAAACTAGACTTGCAAAAACAGAAGATAAAAAGTGTATTTGGCAATACACTGTTTGAATTATATTTTTGTATTGCACTTTTAGTTTTCTATTAAACTTTACTGTTACATTAAAAATAAAACCATAGCAAAAGGGCAGAATACTTAGTGCCCATAATAGGAGTCATACGCTGAAAAAGAGCTAAGGTTTCTCAGCCAGAAAAAGAAAATGTCACAAAATATTGGAAATAAAGGGTTTAGTGAGAAAAAACAAAAGAAAACTACATGTTTGTGATATCATTAGAGTTGTGCCAAATCAGAAGCCATTTTCTGAACTCATTTTAGGGCTGCTGGGATTTAAACTGAGCTGAGAGATTTTGGGTACTAATCTGAATAGATCCATTGGAGCCTCCCTGTCAAGTCTGATTCTCCACTCTGGCACTTCGAGTGCAGAAGTTGGGGGCCTGCAAGGATTCTAAAAGATAATACTGGCTACTCCAGGCTTGTATTAAACTCCCGAGGTTACAGCTTCACTCTGATCTTGCATCATCCGAAGAAGTGGGCTGTAGTCCACGAAAGCTTATGCTCTAATAAATTTGTTAGTCTCTAAGGTGCCACAAGTACTCCTGTTCTTCTTTTTGCGGATACAGACTAACACGGCTGTTACTCTGAATCTGATCTTGGATGAGTAGATGCTGCCACCACCCAAATTCCAAAAAAAAAAAAGACTTTGAATTCAGGAAGGCGCACTTGGGACTTTTGTGAACTTCTGTGATTTCTAGGTACTTATGCAGGATGGTGGGGTACCCACGTGGGGTACCCTCAAGCACTTTAACCCTCCCACACCCTCCGGGGAAGAGCTGAGAAAGAAAACAAAGAAAATCAGCTGTTGCCACCAGCTAATTATGCAACATATGCACAAACTTCTTAGGACACAAAAACCTATTCCTGTTCTTAAAAAAGGTAAATTTTATTAAAAACAGAAAGAAAATACATCTGGAACTTAGGCTATTGCTAGATTTAAAAAGGCAAATATAATAATTAAGCATCAAGAATGGTTTTCTTGAGATCTAGCTTAATGGTTACAAGCAAAACAAAAGCATTTGTGGGTTAGCACAGAGGAGTCCACAAGCCATAAAGAAATGAAAGAAATAAACCTAATTGTGTCTTCCTAGACATTTCCTGATCTATTACATCCCTGGGGGTTTCAAATAAGTAATTTTTAGGTATGATCTGGTGATTTTCATATCGGGCCCATAGCTTTTACAGCATAGCTCCAGACCTGTCTCTGCTCTGTCACCTCCCTCTGGAGAACAACAACAGACAAAGGGAAAGTTTTTTCCCCAATTTTAAAAAGTTCTAGCCCTCCCATTGGCTCTGATGGTCAGGTGTCCACTCCCTTCTTTTATCTATGGGGCTTGTTAACCCTTTACAGATAAAGCAAGTAGAGAACAGCTACTAAGAGGGATTTTATAGCTAACTGACTGGCTAGGTGTCCATAAAAGGGAGCTATCCCCCGTCCCCCTTCATTTATCACACAATGTCTCATAAGAAAGGAAACTCTGAATTGCAAGTCTGAGTAGATTAGCCAGCCTCATTTAGGCTCTTGGAGAATCAAGGACTTTATGCAGTTAAAGTACTAGCTCATGTGCAAGAGCTTTCATGCCCTGGCCCAGCTATTTGGCCACTCTATGTGCATTGAGGGTGCAAGAAGAGAATAAGTGTAAAGGTAATTAGGACTTCCCTTTCAAGAGATTAAAGGTAAATTAGAAGCCCTGGGGCTGTGGATGGATGTTTAGGGGATATTGAGGGCTGAGTGTGAGGCATCTTGAAGGCCTGTAGATGGATCCCAGTGGTGTGGGATGAAGATTATAAGGGACATGTGTTTAGATAAGGGTAAAGAGTGGATGTGTGTTGCTCACCCACCCAGAAAATTTGTGCCTGGCTAGTTCTGGTATTGATGTCTCAAAGAACTATTAACTACTCTGATTTAATTACTCTGACTTTGATAAGGAGCAGAAAAAGCAGGTATTGTCTTGATGAAACTATGCAGACTGCATTTCCTCACCACTAGAATATCTTCACTTTTCTGTTTAATAGCTTGAGGTGGTGTATGTTTTTTTTTTTTTTTTTTAAGAATCTTTGAAATAATATTGGTGTTCCTGGAACCAGATTTGGTTGACCTGGTGCATGGAGAAGTGAAATACATTTCCTTTGCATAAACTAATTGTCCAGTGCTGTAGAAAAATTCACAAAGGAGGGCAGAAGGCAGTAATAGATTAGATGACACCTCTGAGATACCAGATATTGGGCAGACAAACATGTGGTTTATTTGATAGCCTTCAGACACATCCCTTGTTTATGAGTGGTGGTGTGGATTTCTAAGTCTGTTGTCCCCTTCTTACCTTTTCTATAACTATCTTTTATGAAAATAATAATGAAGTAACAGAATAAAAAAGGAATGATACACTGAATTATGTTTTCAGTAGAAAGGGAACATTATGTACGCTGAGTTTTGAATTAAATGCAATATGCATGCATTGTGATGATGGGGTTACCACTGCAAATAGAATGGTCATTCTTTTCTGAATATATAATATAAATTGTTGTTTGAACAGAGCATGCCACTTTTCCATTTGACTGTGACCTTCTTTTGGCTTGTGCAACTCTTGAGTGTTATATTCAGAGGTTATCACTTATGCATAGGGAGAAGGAAAACAGAGTTTAATGGAGTCAAACTCTTTACTTGGAAAAATGTAGAACTTACCCGAAAACTCTTCTAATGATGCATATGAATGAGGTCAAATTAATTGGTGTAGGGTTAGATAACAATTACTGTTATTCTTTGGATTTACAGTAGTAAAGTAAAAAGTTCAATGTTAATAGCTTTTCATTTTTAGAAGCAGCAGAGCATAAGAACCTATTTATCATTAAGCTATATCTGCAAGTACAATTTACAGCTGGCTGTTTTTGTTTCTGTTAAACTGATGGAACAAATAAAATGTGTGAAAAATTAATTTTAAAGCAGGTAAACAATGAAGACATGTAGCAAGACAAGATAAAAACAAAGGAGGAACACTATTCAGTGGTTAGGTAGGCTGCAAAAGATTTTGTTTAATTTTCAAGTTCTGGAATAATTCTATATTAAAACTTATAAGAAATGAGGACCTGAAATGTAAAATAATCTTAAAAAGTTTAAAAATAGAATAATAATGTGTAAAACATACAGTTCTGACTTCATTTAAAGTACAGTTCTATGCTTGAATGTATTGCCACAAGCAACAAAGGTAACTGAAAATCAAAACATTAAATGTGTTAGTATGTGTTAGTAAATATCAACACTCTTAGTTCTTTCTGTATATTTGGTTCATTTATATATTAACTATTCCTTAGAATCTGTATCTTCAATAACTGTATGTCTGAATTCTATGGCCCAGAACATTCATCCTTGACCGATAAGTAATCCTATTCAAGAATTTTATCCATTATGCCGTATTTAATAATTCTTAGGTACCCTCATGTCTATAAAACTCCAGATAGTCTTGGAAATGCTCTCCTTAACACACACACACACAGCATATATAGACTTGGGAAACTAATAAGTGATAATAGTTACAGTAGATGTTTTCTGTTGGAGAATCAATAGGGAAGAATGTGTGAGGTAAGAAGGACCACTGAGAGATGTTATCTTGAAGAATTGTTAGCCCTCTCAGCTGTAAATAATCATGCCTTTACACATACACCAGTAAAATGAATATATAGAAATGACATCTGAAGATGTGTGTCTGGGAGAATATTCTTCGTAAAGAAGGTTTTTTTTTTTTGTTTCAAAACCCTATATAATGATTCTGGTATATCAACTTTGTTGGGGGAATGAAAACTGCACTTACCACCAGATACACTAAAGGATAGCCAGCTCTTGATCTGACAACAAAGGGTGGCAATGTATCTATTTTTTTCTGTATTGTGTATAGTGCTGTTCTAATCTCTGATAACTTTTGATTAAATAATTCTAATTGGGCCTGTTATTTGACAATCTTGAGTCAATAACTCAGACATGCAACAAATGGTTATATTATCTTTTAAGATGCAAAAGTGGTTCAATATTTATCAGCCCTCATTCACTGAATAGAGCATAAAACAACAGCATAATATACTTTTGTTTTAGCAATTGTAGAACTCACTTAAATATAGGGGTCAGCCAAAAGGGAAAATAAATTAAAGGAAAAAATAAAGAGTAAAAACAAAATCAATATTTTGTGCCTAAAACAGAAGATTTATCCTGGCCCTTTATACTACAAGTTAGCTAAATTTAATTGTGCTGCATAAGATTCTTTCAGTTAATTGACTAAGGGCCTGAACTAGGGTCCATTGAATTCAATGGAGAGACTATCATTAGTTTTATGATTTTGCTCCCTAAATACTCAACAAATTGACTAAAGGTGAATAAGTGGAAATGAAAGAATGCCAAGTCCCACTGATGAATGAGCTGCATCCAGATAATTCTCCTTTAGGTCCCAGTCCTGGAAAGCAAGGAAAGGGCACTGGATACCACAGGCGTTGGCTTCCTCCGGGCCTCAGGGGCACTCAACCCCCCGTTCTGCCTTCAGCCCCCCCCAACAACCACCAATCCCCTCCCCACCTCTTCCCGCCCCTGCTCTGTCTCAGGCCCCACCCCCACCCTACCCCTTCCACAAAGCCCCCATCCCCACCTGCCTCTTTCTGCCCCACTCCAACCCTGCTCCACCTCTTCCTGCCCAGTTCCCTCCTCCGAGCACGCCCCATCTCCTCTCCTCAGCCCCTCCCCCAGAACCTTTTCATGCTGCAAAACAGCTGATCGCGGTGGACAGGAGGCGCTGAGGGGGAGGGGGCGAGCTGCCTGCCAGTGGGGGTAAGCACCCACTATTTTTTTTCTGTGGCTGCTCCAGCCCTGGAGCACCCACAAAGTTGGTGCCTATGCTGGTCACATCAATAGTCTAATTAATATGGTCCCTTGAATCGGGAAGTGACAGAGACATTGAAGTAAATGAGCAGTTCTCTAATACCACTCTGTGAGAGATCTTGGAAAGACAGGATGGGGCCATTGTAGAACAACCTTACTAGCCCACCAGATAATCTAAGTGTGTGTCAGTAACATCTGCTGGTCAGACATATCAAAGACTGCTAACAGAATTAATAAAGTAAATAGGAACAAGTGTTATTAGAGCAAGGATACTAAAGCTGTTTCTATATCATACCCAGACATGAAACAAGATTAATATAGATTCAGGATGTCAGTAGAATCGAGCACGATCTTTACAGGTGCAATATGCATGCATTGTGATGATAGGGTTACCACTGCAAATAGAATAGTCATTCTTTTCTGAATATATAAAACTCCCAAGGTTCAGGACCAGCCTCACCATGGCACAGCGGGAACAAATAGCTCAGCTCATAAAGGATTTCCGCGATGTGCTATCAACCCACCCGTGACGAACCAACCTTATGAGCCATCATATCTCAACGACGGCAGGCCAGAAGGTGAGGGACAACCATCGACCGCTGCCCCGGAAGATGTGGGCCAAGGCACGACAGGAATAGGACTGATACTTGAGATGAACGTGGTCAAGGAGTCGAAGAGTGAACGGCGCAGCCCAATTGTCCTGGTCCAAAACCCCATGGGATCCCTCGATTCTGTATCGATTTCTGGAAGGTTAACACTATCTCTCAGTTCGATGCGTACCCAATGCCATGGGTGGAAGAACTCCTAGAACGGCTCGGGGGAGCAAGGTGTTTGTCAACCCTAGATTTAACCAAAGGGTACAGGCAAATCTCCCTTATACCAAATTCCCGGGGAAAAACTGGCTTCCCAACATCATTCAGCCTCTTCCACTTTGTAACCATGCCATTCGGATTACACGGGGCCACAGCGACTTTTCAGCGGCTGATGAATAAGCTCTTGCTACCTCACGACTGATAGGCAGCGGCGTATATAGACGACATTGGGACTGGCCGGGTATTACCGCCGCTTTGTACCAGACTTCACTTTGTAGCTGCCCCCTTGTCAGACCTGATGAAAAAGTCACAGCCGCGACAGGTACAGTGGTCCAATCCATGTGACAAGGCCTTCGGGATTCTGAAAGAACGGTTCATGCAGGAACCGGTCCTGTGGTACCCCGATTTTACAAAGGAGTTCATACTCCAAACAGATGCTTCAGAGGTAGGCTTAGGAGACGTGTTCTCCCAAGAATGGGAGGGGGAGGAACACCCAGTACTGTATCTAAGTCGCAAATTATTTCCTCGAGGACAGCACTACTCAACGATAGACAAAGGAACAGCGTGCCATGGCAGGTAAATAGTATAATGGCTAATGAGGGTTAGGCTGGAGAATCTTACCTACGTGCTCGGGGTTTTACTGATCGCCATATTTGGGGTCGGGAAGGAATTTTCCTCCAGGGTAGATTGGCAGAGGCCCTGGAGGTTTTTCGCCTTCCTCCGCAGCATGGGGCAGGGATCGCTAGCAGGAGATTCTCTGCTAATTGAAGTCTCTAAGCCACAGGATTTGGGGACTTCAACAGCAGAGTCAAGGGAAAGGGTAGGGATGGCTTTGTGGCCTGCATCATGCAGGAGGTCAGACCAGATGATCATAATGGTCCCTTCTGACCTTAAAGTCTATGAGTCTATGAGTCTATGAGGTCCTGGTGGTGAAATGGGCTATTGATGTACTGCACTATTATTTACTGGGAAACACCTTCAAATTGATCACTGACCATGCCCCCCTCAGGTGCATAAACAGCATGAAGGATGCAAACCCCCAAATCATGTGCTGGTACCTGCCACTCCAACTGTACGACTTTATCGTGTTTCATCATCCGGGTAAGGCTCACACTAACATGGATTTCTTTTCTAGACAGGGAGAGGAGGATGGGGAGATGGACCACCCAGGGGGTCCTTCTTAAGAGGGAGTGTGTGTGATGGGGTTGGCTTACCCCGTACTAGCCCAGACAGGGTTAAACCCCAGGTGTTGACAGCGAAATTCCCGCATCCCTGGCAATTATCGGGGCCTGGTGGAGTCGGATGGGCCCAGGCCCCCCTACCGGGGCAGCCACACTCCAATGCTATAGACTCTGGCCACTAGGCCAAGCTACCCTGTGCTAACGGGTCACTTTATGGACTCCAGCCGTTAGGCCCCACTGTCCTGTAGCAAAGGGTGGCGCTATAGACTCTGACCGCTAGGCCACACTGCCCTGCACTGAAGGGTGGTGCTATAGACTCTGGCCGCTAGGCCACGCTGCCCTGCACTGAAGGGTGGCTCTATAGACTCCGGCTGCTAGGCCACACTACCCTGCGCGGAAGGGCTGCTTTATGGACTGTGAGTGATAGTCCACGCTGCCCTGACCCCAGGAGTGTGGACCATCACACGATCCTTCAATGAGGTTTCCCTGAGCAGAGGGGTCTTTCTATGCAGAGTTTATTGTGGGATTAGGGTTTAAGGTAGTATTTTTGTAATTTTTTTCTTATTTTATGTTTGTGCAATGCTTAGTCATTAGATATGACTATGCTGAATTCATAAAATGGATTGATAATAATGGCTATCCCTTACAGTTTACAAGAAAATATGTAAGTGTGACTGCAACCCCCCCCCCCCCACAGACATTACCAGATTGTTTTGCCCTTGTGACAACTGGTAAATATTTAAGAATTGTATACATTCTAAAAAGTGGGATTCACAGCTTTAAAGCATCACTGAATTAAGCCAGCAGTCTTTTCTGATGTTTCCTCAACTCTATGGTAACTAGCTGGCTGTCAGTCAAGTTAGCCTGCTGAAGTTTTCTAATGTAAAACACACAGAAAGGCAGCTGCAAACTAAAAAGAAGCTCTGAGCAAGTCAGTAGGAGAGCTCTTCTCCTACATTTGGGCCTAAATTTTCAATGATATACATCTACTCTAAATTGCATTACTATGGACTTGATCCTGCAAACATTTATGGAAGCATGTAACTTTACACACATGAGCTGTCCCATTAAACTGGAGCTACTCAAGTTAGCAATAATCTACATCTGAGTGTCTCCAGATAGTGCCTAAACAAGAAGAAATTGCAAACTACATGTCTAGTAACCCCCCTTTTTTACATTCTCAGCTGTGTATTCTAAATATTTTTGAAAAAGTTGGGTCTTGATACCTAAAGCAAAAGGGCCACATTTTCATCTATCTGGACTGGAGTGTTATTTTGCTACTTTCACAGTGAAAAATTCTGGTTTTAAAAAAAAAAATGAAGAAACAAGGACAATTTTAAAAAAATTGAAAAAAGTTCAGTAAATAGGTACTCATAAAATTATAAAATGTATTTAACAATAGAAAATAGGCATGAGTAAAAATTAAACAATATTTTCTCAAAATAAAAAAATCTAAAAAAAAAAAACAAAAAACTTCCATCACATTTTTCATGGGCATTTTTTGAATGGTGGTTGTTTACAGTTTTTGACTTCTAACAATTTTTTTTATTCAGTTGAATAACGGAAAAAAAGACATTTTTCATTAATGTTTGTTTTTAAAGTGGGTATTTTTCATTAAAAAAAGTTGACTTGCTTAAGAAATCCTTCAAAAACCAGATACAGTAAAATCTGTGTTAGCTGACATTTTACCCACCGGAAAGCTCTACAAATGACTATTTCAGGAGTGGGTGCGGGACATGGGCTGTGGGATAGATTTTGGGTGTGGGAAGGGGCTCAGGGCACTGGGATGGAGTGTGGGAGAGGTTTTGAGGTTCTGGATCTGGCTGGCACTCACCTCGGGTGGCGCCACAGAAGTGGAGACATGTCCCTGATGCTCCTAGGCAGAGGAACAGCCACAGGGGCTCCCTACTCTGCCCCTGCCCCGCCCTGAGCGCTGGATCCGCAGCTCCCATTGGCCAGGGACCAATGCCTTACGAGGTTTCTGGCAAATTCCCTGAGCCAAAGAAATTGCTTCATTCTTTACACCATCTGAGAAACTTTGCTTTCAAACATTACATTTCGGGATTGCCAGCACCTATAAAATGTTCCAAAGAAAGATGGTAGAGCTGCTTAAGAAAATAAACAGCGTTCTCCTTTTTAATGACAATATTTTAGTACATGGGTTGTCAGTGGAAGAACACCCTCGGTGAAGTTCTGAGCTTAATCAGCGAGCCCTGACTTAAGCTAAAAAAAAAAAAAGTAGTTCTTTGACAACACCAAATTGAATTTTTGGAACAGATAACACTGGTCTACAATTTTTGAGAAGTCGTCTGCTTCAGAGATAAAATGTGCTATTTATTATGTATTTTGATGTGCTGAATTCAAATATGACAATTAAAACAACTGATTGGCTACTGTTTCTAAGATATTTAAGTTTTTACATTTTATGTCTATGTATATAGTGTAGATAGTAGAGTTTTAATCATAAATTGTAAACCTAGGTCTTTTCATGTGTTTATGGTTGCTTTACATGATAATATTTCACCTGTCCTGTTTATGTAACACTTTAAAAATCAGCAAAAGGGTTATATAAGTAAAATTTATTACGAAACAAAAGGCAAAAAACTATTATGTACATAGTTTAGTCCTATTCAGTGTCTTGGCTTGTCTCTTGTATTCATTAAATGGAGCATCTCTCGTCATTGTCCAGCAATAGTCTGCAAGCATTGATGGGCTCCATTTGCCCTGATAGTGTTTCTCCATTGTTGCAATGTCCTGGTGAAATCGCTCATGGTGCTTGTCGCTCACTGCTCCACAGTTTGGTGGAAAAAAATCTAAATGAGAGTGCAAAAAATGTATCTTTAGTGACATGTTGCAACCAAGGCTTTTGTATGCCTTGAGGAGGTTTTCCACCAACAACCTGTAGTTGTCTGCCTTGTTGTTTTCGAGAAAATTTATTGCCACTAACTGGAAGGCTTTCCATGCTGTCTTTTCTTTGCCACGCAGTGCATGGTCAAATGCATCATCTCAAAGAAGTTCACGAATCTGAGGACCAACAAAAACACCTTCCTTTACCTTAGCTTCACTTAACCTTGGAAATTTTCCACGGAGGTACTTGAAAGCTACTTGTGTTTTGTCAATGGCCTTGACAAAGTTCTTCATCAGACCCAGCTTGAGGTGTAAGGGTGGTAACAATCTTCCTTGATTCAACAAGTGGTGGATGCTGAACACTTTTCCTCCCAGGCTCCAATGCCTGTCGGAGTGGCCAATCTTTCTTGATGTAGTGGGAATCTCTTGCACGACTATCCCATTCGCAGAGAAAACAGCAGTACTTTGTGTATCCAGTCTGCAGACCAAGAAAGAGAGCAACAACCTTCAAATCGCCACAAAGCTGCCACTGATGTTGGTCATAGTTTATGCACCTCAAAAGTTGTTTCATGTTGTCATAGGTTTCCTTCATATGGACTGCATGACCAACTGGAATTGATGGCAAAACATTGCCATTATGCAGTAAAACAGCTTTAAGACTCGTCTTTGATGAATCAATGAACAGTCTCCACTCATCTGGATTGTGAACGATGTTCAGGGCTGCCATCACACCATCAATGTTGTTGTGGGCTGCAAGATCACCTTCCATGAAGAAGAATGGGACAAGATCCTTTTGACAGTCATTGAACATGGAAACCCTAACATCACCTGCCAGGAGATTCCACTGCTGTAGTCTGGAGCCCAACAGCTCTGCCTTACGCTTGGGTAGTTCCAAATCCCTGACAAGGTCATTCAGTTCACCTTGTGTTATGAGGTGTGGCTCGGAGGAGGAGGATGGGAGAAAATGTGGGTCCTGTGACATTGATGGTTCAGGACCAGAAGTTTCATCCTCTTCCTCTTCTGACTCAAGTGAGAATGATTCTGGTGCATCAGGAACCGGCAATTCTTCTCCGTGGGGTACTGGGCATATAGCTGATGGAATGTTTGGATAATGCACAGTCCACTTTTTCTTCTTTGACACACCTTTCCCAACTGGAGGCACCATGCAGAAGTAACAATTGCTGGTATGATCTTTTGGCTCTCTCTCCAAATCATTGGCACTGCAAAAGGCATAGATTTCCTTTTTCTGTTCAACCACTGGCGAAGATTTGTTGCACAAGTGTTGCAGCATAAGTGTGGGGCTCACCTCTTGTCCTGATCTCCAATTTTGCAGCCAAAATAAAGGTGATAGGTTTTCTTAACCATAGTGGTTATACTGCGCTTTTGTGATGCAAAGGTCACGTCACCACAAACATAGCAGAAGTTATCTGCACTCTTCACACAAGTACGAGGCATCTCTGCTCACTTTAGCTAAACAGAAATGTGTCCCTTTGCAAAATCAAACACTAACAAATAAGAGAGCACGACACTGTATGATTTCTAGTGCTGATATAGGGCAATTTGTTCGGCAGAATGATGTAAGCTTCGTTATGATTGCATCATCCACGACTTCTAGGAAGAACATGATGCAATTCATATCATGCTTGACGCAATACCAGCTTCAGATTGGATCATTCATTGTTTTGCCTAAAAAGCAAGTACTGTCCAAACCCAGGCATAGATTTATTCATAGATCCAGTCAAAGATGTATTTTAGTCATTTCTGGTTTAAATTGAGATCCCTTCCCTTTATAACTCACTTATCCTCCGCCATTCCCAAGTCAAGGGTTGTATGTACTGACCCAATTGCATATCTTGAAAACTAGAGCCAATCAACAATTTTAAGCATCATTTTTGTTCTCAGTGACCCAGAATTAATAAAGTTTGACTACATTTATTTCAGAAGCATTTTGGCTGTAGAGCAGTGTAATTAACAAAGGTGGAACTAGGCCTTGCTCTCAGAAAGCAACAGCAATTAGAGAACTGAATGCACCGACAGATGTACCAGAACTGAGATGCACATTAGGAATGTTAAATTATTTTGGTTGATGCTTGCAAGATCTTACTACAGTGACAAAACCACTGAGTGGACTATTAAGGTCCAGTATATTCTGGCTATGGGGGCCAAATCAGAAGATTGCTTTCAAAACAGTAAAATAAATGGTTGCAACTGATCCAGTTTAAAAGCTCTACAATGTAAATAAACTCACAATGGTCAATGCTGATGACAGTAGTTATGGCCTTGGTGCTGCATTGTTCAAGCTACATGGATCTGAGTGGAAGCCAACTGCTTTCATACACTTTATAGAACCAGAAAAGCAATATGTGCACATTGAAAAGGAGTATCTAACAAATGTATGGACATGTGAGAACTTCTACAAATATCTTTGTGGGTTGGGCTCCTTTAAACTGATAACCAACCATAGATCTCTTGTTACCCTTCTCAACGGAAAAGACTTGGTCAATCATTGAATATATTCATTGGAGCTAGCGAACAGAAGCAGCAAACAGGAGTTTTGAAAGGCTTTTTAAGAGGAAGCATGAGAACCAGAATAGCTAACATTCTCTAAACTTGGGCCAACCAATACCCACTGCCAAACTAGGCCCCCCCCCCCAAAAAATAAAAAAATTAAAACCCAAAACCTGCAGGAATAAAAATAATGGAGGCAGAAGTCCAGCAGCAGAATAGGGGGTATCCAGTTTGTTGCACTGAATGCAGCATGTATAATTACTAGCCTCGTGGTCAGGTGGCATATGTGTGCACTCAGTGCAAGCAGCTCATGGTCCTCACAGACTGAGTACAGGCCCTTGATTTAGGGATTTAAGTTTATTAGAAACTGGAGAACCTTTTGAGGAAGAAGGAGCCAATACAAGAAGGGTGGGCTCCACATGAAACAAAATGGAACCAAATTCCTGGCATGTAAAATTAAAAAGGCCATAGAGGAATTTTTAAGTTAAGGGCTTGGGGAAAGCTGACAATGGTGGAAGAGCACAAAGTTTGGATGGAGACATTCCTTAGAGAAAGACTGATGATTGGAGATTCTCTGTAACTTAGTAAATAGGAGAGGCTAGAAGTTGATAAAATCCACACAGCAGCTGAAGAGAAACAGTCAAATGAAAAAGAGTCCTATTAAATTACATCACATGAAGGCAGACAAGTAAATATTGGCAAATTTTATAAGTGCTTGTATACAAACACAAGAAGACTAAATACTAAGATGGGTGAATATCAGTTACTGGTATTAACTGAGGATATTGATATAATAAGCATCATGACAACTCACTTAACAATGGTAATCACTGGGACATGGTAATACCAGGATACAAAATATATAGGAATGACAGAGTAAGTCATGGTGGTGGGGGAGATGCCCTATATTCAGATGAAAGCATTGAATCAAATATAGTAAAAAACGTAAATGAATCAAACTGTACCATAGAATATTTATGGATAGAAAGTCCATGTTTGAATAATAAGAGTATAGCAGTAGGAATATAATACTGACCACTTTACCAAGATGATGTTGATGATTATGAAAAAATTCAGGGAGATTAGAGAAGCTATAAAATAGAATGGGGGGTTTCAAGTATCCTCATATTGACTAGGTACAAGTCACCTCAGGGTGGGATACAGACATAAAATTCCTAGACACAATTATTGACTGCTTCTTAGAACAGCTAGTCCTGGAAATCACAAGAGAGAAGTTTCAGAGTGACAGCCGTGTTAGTCTGTATCCGCAAAAAGAAGAACAGGAGTACTTGTGGCACCTTAGAGACTAACAAATTTATTAGAGCATAAGCTTTCGTGGACTACAGCCCACTTCTTCGGTTGCATATAGAATGCCACAAGAGAGAAGGCAATTCTCAATAGAGTCCTAAGTGACATACCGTATCTGGTTCAAGAGATGTAGATAGCTGAATCACCAGGGATGGTAATAGCAATCATAATGTAATTAAATTTAACATCCTTCTAGGTGAGGGGACTACCAAAGAAGCCCACCCAGTAGAAATTAACTTTAAAAAGGGGAACTACAAAACTAGTTATATAAAAATTTAAGGGAACCATCACAAAAGTGACCACATTGCACCTTTAAGCAGGGGGCATGTTCCAGCTGGACAAGGGAAAGGGAACAGTGTTCTACGCAGGTGGGAGGCAGAGAGGTCAGAAGATGCTACAAAAAGCAGGGAATTGGTCAGTGTGGCAATGGCAACTCATCCCTCAGGACTGAAAGGGTTGAAAAGGGGAAAGCATGGGTGGGAGAAACCTTTTTCCATGGAGCAGGTGAGGCAATTACCACCCTCCCCTTTAGGTGGAAAAATACCAGGTTTGGTAAGGACCTGCTGTAGGCATTGCACTAGCCACCCCTTTTCAGAGGATCTGGGAAGGAATTTTCCCCTCATCATCTGATTAGCCTAGGTGGAGTTATTTTTTTTCACCTTCCCCACAGCGGGTTCAGGGAAGACTTTGTTGATGTGAGTCATCAAGAGAATGAGGCTATACGTCACAACTCATTATGTAAATGTGGGGCGGCTGTCCAGTGCAGGTTCTCTGTGGGGAAGGTATACAATGACTGGATTAATGGCTTGGTAAGGGACTTAAAAAGGAGGTGTTGGTTAAAGGAATGGAATGGGGGGGGGATGAAATTTGGGGCTTCTATGAATGGCATGGTGGGGAGCTAACCCTCCCTTTCTTATAGCTCCACCTTAACCCTCCGACTAGTGTGTGTGTGTCGGGGTGTAGCAAGGCGCTGACTCATTGGCACGGCGCCTCCTGCTGGTCATCTGGTAATTAGCTCTTTTCCAGCCCTCAGAGTGCCTCCTGTTGTCTGGTGGTTTGCCTGCCTCAGGGCCTGTGTCCCTCCCGGACCCCAGTGCCCCTTTACCTCAGGGTTCTGCCCCATCAGTATCCCCACACTCTGGAACTCCGTTCCCCAGGGAACCCCCAACCCTCTATACCCACCTTGCCTCAGTGGCTACTGCCAGTCATCATCTATCCCCCTTTCTCTGGGTCAGACTACAGTCTGTAATGGCCACTCATCATTGGCAAGGGGGGTTGGAGCACCTGCCTCTGCCTAACCCCGGGCTGCACCTCTGCAACCCCAGTACCTGCTTCGGCCTTTAACAAGGCCAGCAGCCGGGGGGTTTACCAAGCCGAAGTTCCCCAGCTCCTCTTGCCTTTCTCCAGCCCTGCTCTGCTCCTGGTACCCTGAACTCCCGGGCAGCCAGCTTCTTCTCCCTCCAAGGCTGGAGAAAGAGAGTGTAGCTCCTGGCCTCCACCCCTCTTATCAGGGCTGGCTGGGCCCTGACTGAGCTGGCCATATCTGTAATCAGCTACTCAGTCAGTTTCCAGCAGCTGTTCTCACTCCTCTTATTTCAGGGGGTGATGGTAAGGAACAAGCAATGTGTTGGGTAGGAGACCAAGATGGAAAAAGAGAAAGGGCTGGTGGAAACCCTCCTGGGTAGTTATGGAATGAAAATGGGGGTATGTGCACTTTATCTGCAGGGTAGTCCCAGACATCTACTAATAATGTTGTGGCCTCATTAAAACCATATCAAGTGCTTCTAGTCCTTCTCTCAGTATTGGCAAACTGTACGGGGAGACTTTGGCAAACCAGTAAAATGTTTGAAACCACTATGGCTTATTGTTAAAGGCAGCCTAGTCAGCAAGCTGTAAATTGGACATTGAGCAATCTCAGCTTGACCAAGGCAGGAGGGGAGGGGGTTTAGGGTGCCACAGAAAGGGCAGCTTGACCCCGTGTCCTTCCTGATAAGAATTGTGTTGAAGTTACTGAAGACTAAGTGGATGTTTTCAGAGAATTAGCCACAATGACCCCTAGGTCTCTTTCTGGAGTAGTAGTAGCTAATTTAGACCCCATCGTTGTATATGTATAGTTGGGATTATAGTTTTCAGTGTGGATTACTTTGCATTTATCAACATTGGATTTAATGTGTCTTTTTCTTGCCCTGTCATCCAGCTTTTTTTCAGATCCCTTTGTAACTCATCATGTTCTGCTTTGGCCTAATCTACAAGTGCCTAAACTCTCTTGGTGCCTAAGTTGCCCTGTTCTATGTATTCCATCTGAAGCACCTGGCATTGGCCACTGTTGGAAGACAGGATATTGGGCTAGATCAGGAGTTCCCAAACTTGGTTTGCAGCTTGTTAAGGGTAAGCTCCTGGCAGGCTGTGAGACACTTTGTTTTTCTGAGCGTCTGCAGATACAGCCTCTCGCAGCTCCTAGTGGCCATGGTTCACCATTCCTGGCCAATGGGAGCTGCTGGAAGCCAGGAATGGCTGATTGTTTATTGCATCGCTTTCCTCCACTATTGTAACTTTTCAGTTTAGACTTTTGGGGCAGGGACCGTATTTCCTACCATATCTGTTTATATGGTGCCTAGCCCAATGTGCTGATACTGACTATGTAGCACCACATATAAATAGATAAACATAATAATTCTAGATCCCTCTATATGGAGGAGAAGAGAAGATGAGGGAAAGTGAAAAAAAGTTCTGGATGAAAGGAGCACATCTTCAACACGGTGGCACTCAGAGCTGCACTCCTATTCTGAGTGGTGGACTAACTTTGCAAGTTGCCACATCAAGTCATATTTTCTCCACACAGGGCACAAAAGGAAGGAAATGGGCAGTATCTTGAAGAAAGCAGGCATGTAAACTCCCACTAGCTAGCTCTTTGCATGTTGGTCCCTGGAACTGGAAGAACCTTTGTGTGCTTAAATTAGCAGAGTCCAACAGGGACACTGGCTGGCAGATATGCTGACCTGGCCTACTTGCTGAGATAGGGATGTGCTTAATGAGCATTTCTGCTGACACTAGTTAGGACACCCAGTGAGGAATGTCCTGCAGCACTGCCTGGGAGGCTCATAAAATATTGATTTGTTTCAGAACATGAGGGGTAAAAGGACTGGAGTAACACAAACACAATCAGAGATTTACACTTTGCACTGGTTGGGTCCAAAATATATAATAAATGTAAAGTCAAGGGTGACAGCTTTACTACACATAGTCAAAAGCAGGCAACTACAAAGAAAATCTTGGTTCCTATCCAATCCCAAGCAGTCAGCCCTAAAACCTTACAACTGGGAAATACTTAGTCTGAAAATCAGGTCTCTCTAAGGTGTCTCAGACTGGGAACCCAAACATGGAGGCACGCAAAAATCTCTAAACACTTTTAAGAGTATTGCGTTAAACACAGTCTATTTAGAGGAAATATTAGTAATTCAAAATTATCAAATTAAATAAGACAGAAATTAGGTGCAACTTCCTCTCTTTAAAGGTTAATATTCAAGATTGGCGAACAGTAAAAAGGAAGCCAAATTATCACTAACCATATCTTGTTTAATTGACCATTTAGTCTGTTAGAGAAGTGTTTGGGTGCTAGGTGTGTTGATGGTCTGTGATCAGGGCTGGCTTCAGGCACCAGCAAAGAAAGCAGGTGCCTGGTGTTGCCAATAGAAAGGAGCGGCACTCCGTCCACTATTGGGGCAACACGTCCGGGTCTGAGGCAGTAATTCGGCGGTGGGTCCCTCAGTCCCTCTCTTCCTCTTCAGCGGCACTTCAGCGGCAGCTCAATTGGGCTTTTCTCTCTCCTTTTTTATTTTTTTTCCCCGCCGCTTGGGGCGGCAAAAAAGCTGGAGCCAGCTCTGTCTGTGATATGCAGGAAGTCAGATTATAGGATCTAATGATCCCTTTGTTTGGCCTTAAACTCTAGGACCATATAAAGAGCTAAGATTATTAGTATACCATACAGAAAACTGTAGCAAATATATCAGTAATTGTTTATGGAGTTCAATAGAAATTAAAACTATTTTTCCTGCATTTGTTTTTGGTCCCTGGTGTATTTATGTATCCTCTACTATACTGAGTAGCAAAAATAGAAGAGTTCCAAAGCTGTAACCTTTTGCAAAAAAGGCTGTTTACGTGGCCAAAACATTATTTTTCCAAGTCAACTTTAAAAAATATATATTATATTTGAACTATTTTGGATCAAGTAGCCTTTCTCTTTTTCTTTTTAAAGGTAAGAATTAATGTATCTATAATCTCAAAGATGGAAGCAAAGTTAATAGAAATTTTAATAAAAGTACAACCTTACAACAGGATTTGAACTTAATCTCTTTGAATTACTAAACAGGCACTTTATCTACTAGTCTCAAAGGTCATTAGCTAATAATAGCCATAGGAATATAGATATTTTATTTTGGCCATTGTAGATCTGTATTTCTCCATTAATGTAATAGAAATAGGATATAAAGATCAATCAAAGTATGCTCCCCAGTTCATACTAAGAGAAACATACATAAAAGCCAGATGTAATTTTCCATATATTTTGCTTCGGATGAAGATAAAAAGGCTTTTCCTACATTTTAAAACTCATAAATAGAGCAAATGTTGAAAACATATCTTCAGTCTTCACCAAGGCAAAATTCCAGTTGAATTCAGTTTTGCCTTGTGAAAGGTCTGCAGGATTAGGCCCATGGAAATTGCATGTTACTTTTGGACAGTATCTCAGATTCCCTAGAAGCATGATCTTGTATTAGTGACAATAGTGATGTAGAGTTCTTTTTCTAGTGATTCTGGAAGAAAACTCAAGGCCCAAGCTTGCAGTCTTTATTGAGACAAGATGTCTTATACAATCAAATGTGAGTTTTGTCTATATGAGGACTGCAGGGTTGGGTCCACACTGAGAATCGCAGGAAGTGTTAATTCAACTTAGTTCCATCTTGTCATTCTCTGTAGTGTGTAGAGTGGCTATTAGGAAAGCTAATGAAGAGATAGATACCTGTTATGGTGCTTCTACTATGCGGATGACACCCAGCACTATGTCTCCATTTTACCTTGCCCAGTACATGTAACTGAATACTTTACACAGAAGAAATAACAAAGGTTATTTATATCTACTCCTTTAGTTGAAGGCATCTGTCAAAGTTTGCAATACCTTAAATGACTTAGGTCCTGAATACACGAGAGACCAACTCCTGCCTGTCTATATTGCCACAGTTGTGATCAGGGTAGTTGCATGAGGTGGAGTTCTTTTGGTTTAAAAGAAAGGAGGCTGCTGTTAGGGAGTTTCCCATGAGAAGACTGGCAATTTGTTACTTGTCCTCCGTCCCTTCTTCGTTTGAAATAACTGGATAGGCTAGCCATAAGAGAATACTGCACAAATCCATTTTCAGGAGATGAATGCAGGCTGATGTTTTTGGAAAGGGGGAAGTTTTTGTTATATGTTGAATATTTTTGCCTTTTGTCCATTATAATTGGGTGATGTTTCTCAGGAAAACGTTTTCCGGGTGACACCAAAACATTTTGCAAATTCATGCTAGTTTTTCCTGAAATGCTCGTAAAAAAACAAAACAAAAACAAAACAGGATTTCATTTCATTTCAACATTTTCAAAAGGAAACTTTTAATTTTTTTGAGTCAAATGACTTTGTACCGGACTTCCCTTCAATTGTATTTAAAAAAAATGGGGAAAAAAAAGTAAAAAAAATAATGTTTTTTTAACTTTGCAGAACTGCCAGCAAACTGAAAGAAAAAAAAATCCATTAGCAGCATAGCACTATTGCTCATAGCTGGAAGGATGAATAATGCTGCTGAGTTTATCCATTTATCAACACATTACAAGATTCAGTAACACAGAGGTTAGCCAATCTCTTTTTGCTACATTTGTGTGCAGTAGATTTGCATGTAAACACATGTGTGATCTTCTACAAATTAAAAGGAAGAGAGGGAAGGCTCTTGTTGCTTCTGAGAAATGCTGATTACAGTCTGTGTTCCAGCCTTTAAAAAAAAAATCAAGTTTTCCTCTTGTTGTGTGAACTTATGATCTATTTATTATTTTCAGACAAGTTTTTCTTCTCATTTATGTAAAAGAGAAGACAGATATAGAGTGGAATCAAGAGGATTCTTTAGAAATAATGCATAATGTAATTGTATGTCAAGGGACAAGCATCCCAACAGGACTAGTAGTTAGTTAATCTATATTTCTCAATTGTTTGCCAGTCCCATTCCTGCTCCAGTTTATCTTTTCTCATTTGACCCATAACAAATCAATATCTTCATTAATTTTGTCCTTCTTTGTTTTCATAATGATGTAAATCAGTTATTTTTGAGTCAGATACAAACAGTAATAAGGGTTTCTTTCTTGGCATGTTCACAAATACATAGGTGTTTTTTGTTTGTTTTTATTTTTCATTTCACAGAGCGTCCTCTGAGGTGCTCAAAGTCCTAACAACACCCACTATTTGTCCTCCTTTATTCCATTCACCCACAACTTCACCTCAGGCTAATCTTCCTTTAAGACAAAAGCTGTGTGTTGGTCTTAGCTTAGTTTCTAGCATAGAAACCACCACTTTAATTACAACCCTTATTGGCAGTCTCAGCAGAGAGGTCAAGGATTCAGTGATATGAAGGCTCAACTACCCCTCACTCTTAGAAATGTCATATAATATGTACTGTGATTGGTTGTGGTGTATTGGTAAGGTAAATAAATAAATAAATAAGGTTAAGTGGAAGCTTTCGCTTCTGCTGACTGTGCTATATCTGGTCTCAGTAGAGGCTGAACAATTGGAAAATGTCAACAAATTTTTTGCAAAATAGCAAAAAAAGTTAAATTCCTGCTGTTTTTTTTTTATCGGACAGCAATAACCTTGTCAACACTGATTTTGTGTAGGTATGCAGTCAGGACCCAAGGGAAGGATATTCTTTCCTGCAGCTCTATATTAGGAGTGAAACATTATTTTTGCATCATTTTAACCTTTTTAGTAATTTCCTGCAGAAAGCTGACCTGTTTAAATGTAAAAGTTAAAAATGTTAACAAAATACTCCACTCTAGTAAAAGTCCCTCTTTTTCTAAAAGGAGGGAGAGATTTATTCTGTGATTCTACAAGCTGTCACTTGCAGGATTAGAGTCTCAATGGCTTCAATTTCTATTTTAGAAACTTGGAGTGGCATGTTAAAAAGCATTCACCATTGGCCTAACTCAGATCCCAGTGAATTCAATGATAATTGGGGCTGAGTTAAGTCAATACAATGTGCTTTCGAAAATCCTACCCATAATGATTTCAAAAAGTCAGGGGGTTGAAAGACACAGATTTTATATTAACAATACAATCACTAATTTCCAACAGAGAATACTAGAAAAGATTAAATAAACCTCATAATTCCTTGACAACCATATATCCAATCCCTAAACAAGAAGTCATTCTGCAAAAATAGAAAATTAAGAGACACAGTCCAAGTGGACAAAGTACAGTCTTTTCCTTTATCAAACATTCTGGCTTAATTGTTTGTTTGTTTGTTTTCTCTGTTGTTTTTGTTTTAAAAATTCATGATCTTCTCCCATTTTCTGAGCTCTTTCATAGGAAATAATTTTCCAATACTGCAAATGAAGTTACTCTTAGACAGAAATATTACATAATGTATGATTCCACTGTTCAATATAACAAGGGTTAAATCTTAGCACAGATATCTAATAAAGATATAATTGGAAGCTTGAATCTCTGCTTGGCAAATATTCTGTATCAATACTTTGCAGTATTTTACAGATTAAAAACAGGATATTTAAAGTAATGACAAATAAAAGCATCCCAAGAATGTTTGATTAATGGCAGAAATGTGTTCTGGCACTTTTGATCATATCAACAAATGAACAGCAAAATTTACTACTATTTCTAATTTTGTGATAGAAAAATTAATCCAGAATAGGCAAATTATAATAGTTCAATCAATACATAATGAAAACATGCACAAACTGATCAATTGATTTTGATTCAAAAAAATTCTAAACTAAATTTAATTTCTTCTCATGATATTAAGTAGATTCATATTGTGAGTAAATATAAACACTAAATGATTATTTTAAAAATACAACTCTTACGGGGGAAAAAGACAGACTTGAAAGTTGAGTCTATTAGGCCTTACTGCAGACCTATCGTCCTGAACTAGTTATGTACAATATGACTGAGGCTAAGACAAATTCTGTAGTAAGGTCTAGCATTGTAAACCTGGAGATTTACAGTGGTTTAATTAAAATCAAAATTTGATTCTTTTTTTAAATTTTTATAAAAGAATTCATGGTCCAATTCTCCTACCCTAATATTTAACCCTTTGAAACCAAGGGTTTCTTTGGACTACTACACAACATGAGCAAGAATGGATACTTAGTAGAGGCAGGCAATCTTTTGGGACAAATATTATATTCACCAAAATATGCAGTTTCGGGTTGACTGAAACTATTCATGAAATCATTTAAAATTTGGCCCATAGCTTTGGCCAAAAAAAGTGTATTTTTAAAAGTCAAAATGTTTCATTTTGCCATTTTCAGAATGAAAAATTTCAAAACAATGTTTCAAAAATTGCCTAAATTTTATTCTTAAAAAGGCTAAAAAATAAAACCAAACCCAAAACCCAGAACCAAAATAAAATGTTTAATTTCTTGTGACTCAAAATATTTTGGTCAACATGAAATAATTTTTCAATATTTTTTTCAGTTTGGCCAGCAAACAAAACACACAACAAAACTTCACATAGCTCTAGTCCTTAATATGGGGGCCAGACCTGAGATTCTCAGATACAATGATCATGAGTACAATATAAGGGTCTATATAGAATAGATGTGGTAAACCAACTTATCTCAGTGAGGTTTATGGATCTACGTCATTTTATATCTGCTAAGAGCCAGGCCCTAAAACTCTTTGCAGAGTGTATAATTTCAAAGTAAAATATAAATACATATAGTTATTTCTAGATAAAGCAACCAATAATGTTAAATGGGGTTGGAGAATATTATTGGAACTTTATCAGCTAAAATAAATGGCTATGAACATTTATCATTGTTGCCATATTCACTACTTAAAACATAAATCAATGCAGGTATTTAGGTGCTTTTGTTGGAGGCAGAATGTTCAGCAACTTGTAGAATCAAGACCTTATACTGACATGAGAGAAATCAGACCTAATATAGTCTACAAATCCATTTCAGATACATTAGGAAGCTCCATGCTTAGTTGCTAAATTGAATATTCATCCAAGGGTTTAGAAGGTTTCAAGCACAGAAATCCACCCTTTTGTTAAGAAAAAAAAAAATCAACTGCTCGGTAGTGGTATTATGTGCCACACATTACTCTGTGAGTAGCAGTGTGTTCATCTGTAACAAAGTGCATTTCTGCAAGTGCAAGGTAGTTGTTATTCTGAACACCTCTCTGGAAGTTTGAAGAAACATACCGTATAAACAGCAATTTATTTATTCCATGTTAAATGAATTGCATTTTCTGTGCATGATATAAGATGCAGTTACTTTCAGGAAGAATGTAAAATATTCAAAATATATAAATAGATATAATCTTTATGTCCTCTCATTTGGAAATTACAGTGCTCCACCATTTACTATGAAAGTAACTGTATATCCTATATCTCCTTCAGATAACTCAGAATATATCTACACTGCAATGTAAGGCCAGACTCAGACTCAGGCTTGGGCCCAAACCCCCCTTTTGCCTACACAGAAATCTCTTGGACTCAGGCTCAAATCCAGGGTTCCAGTGAGTGTGTAAGGTTCAAGCCCTATTGCTTTGTCGTGTTGACGCAGCCTCCAACAGACTTGGGTTATGTGAGTTTGCCAAAAGTATCCCACAATCCTATGGGATGACTATATTTGTCCTCTCTTCCCCAAGATTCACCAATTGACTCTAGGGAAATGTAAGCACACACACATGCACCCTTGTTCTAGTACAGCAGCTCAGCAAGTCATATTTAACCAATCCATTTCATTATGACTACTGAGATGCAAACACCTTCATTGTGTTCACCAATGTCTCACGGAAGTTCGGCCCATTTCCTGAAACTGAAGTGAAAGTGCAAGCAAGAGGAGTTCTACAAATAGTGCTTCCTCCAAGTTGCTAGCTCTGATTGCTGGGAGCATGCAGATCAAAATAATAGCTTGGCAGGATGTGTCGGTGGGCTATTCAAACCTCTTGTAATGCACAGCGTGGACAGTCAATTTTTCCCACACTGCACTACAAACAAAGAGCTAGGGTGACTAATTTTGGGATGCTGCTAGGTTGGTTGGGTTTACATCTGCAGTATGGACACTGAAGCCCCAGATTTAGTCCCTGGGTTAGAAAATTCATAAGCTAGGGTTGACAATCAGTGTAGATGTTCAAGCCTTGGGGCCTCTAACCCATGGCCCATTGACTCAAATTCAAATAACTCTGGGCTTACATTGCAAGGTAGACATATCCACAATCATTTACCAGTCAGTGCTGGTCATTTTCAGAACCAGACTTTTGACTGCCACTGCTGTTTTCAAAACCGCTTTTCAAGGAACAATAATGCTGAACCAATTATAAACATTAGAGCAATATACTGCAAAAAAGTTGCCTCATTTTTAAAAATTACAACAAAACCACGAGCCTAATGATGATTTTAGCCCATTGTCTTATTGCCTGCTAAATTTAGCATATAATACAGAGAGATCAACGCCCCATCCATTTAGAATGTATATTCTAACACAAACTTTACATATACACCGCTACCTCTCTATATCGCGACCCAATAGAACACAAATTTGGATATAATGCGGTAAAGCAGTGCTTCAGGGGGGCGGGGCTGCGCACTCCGGTGGACCAAAGCAAGTTCAATATAACGCGGTTTCACCTATAACACAGTAAGATTTTTTGGCTCCCAAGGACAGCGTTATATCGAAGAAGAGGTGTAGTTCAAAATTCTAAAAACTGGCTTGCATTTATAGCCTGAATAGAAAATATTGTGTGTCCATGGCTAATTTTTTTAAACTTTGGATGTCCAAAGCTTGGTGTATTCAACACATCTGAAAATCAGGCAATTTCTGTTTAGGTACCTAAGGCCCCAGTCCTAGAGACATTTATCCTACCTACATGCTTAACATTACACATGAATTGTCCCATTGTCAAAAGCACATGCATGAATGTTTGCAGGATCAGGGTCTAAATATAGATTTAGGTTCTTAACATTACACACCAACCCTGGCCCCACTGAAGACAGTAGAAAAATTCTCATTGACTTCAATCATCACCCTCAGGTATGACAATTTTGGCCAAAGTTCTTGTAGGTCATTAGGTTTGTACTGTCCCTCTCTTTAAATAAACTAATTGAAAGGGACAAATACTGCTGGATTCTCTATGAGGCTCTAAATTGTTGAGTTAGGATGAGTTCCTCCTGCAGAGTGGGCCTCTGCTCATACAAATGATCAAAGGCTTTCAGGGCAATCCGAGAAATTACTGAGGCATATACACCTGCACAGCTGTTTGTCATCATCCCACAGCATGGAATCAATGTTATCTTATTATTTTGAAGTTGTATGGAGAGACAATGCTGTGAAGAGTGGTCATTAACTTGACCCTAATTCCTTCTAACCCAGAAAGTCTCCACAGGTTGGTTTCTATGACATGGAAGCAAGAAGGTGCCCTGTGCCTACACCTCCATATGCATACTATGGCTCCCCTCTTAATGTGGTAATGGAGGAGACAGTCAGGCCTTTACATTTAAACTAGAACTGATTTTAAAAAGGAGTGTTGGAATCCTAATTTTCCCTCTTTTTTTAAATTTGTGTTTTTTTTTGAATTATGAAATTCAAAATTTCAAAATTGGAAAAATTTCAACCAGCTCTAATTTAAACCTAATATCTTATGAAGTTATTTCCTTACAGTGAGAACCTTTAAAGAGTTTCTTAAAAAAAATTTTATTTACGCTTAAATGAGGTATGAAAAGATTTCCCTCTACTTAAGATGTGAGATTCAGTGCTGTGCCTCTGAGCGGCACAATGCAGAACTTGCCATCAATGGAGATATGGGCTAACTTTATGCTGCCTTCACTCCCTATTGATTCTAGATTGTTCAGATACACCTCTACCACCCCCAGTCATAGTCCTACGCTAGGAAGTGTGAGGGGGGTCCTCTGCCAGTGGCATGGGATTTGCCCCAACCTAGAACCAAGGCTTTTATGGCCCCTTTATGATGCTCTGATCACTTTACCTGGGATAAAGGAGTTAGAACAGAATGAAAGTCTCACCCAGAATAGGCTGGTCAGCCTCACTAGAATAATTAGTTTTACCTAAGTTAGATATGGAAAATTGAACTGTTTACAAAGATTCCAATTGTACCTATATACATCATATCATAAAGCAGCATAAATGAAAAATATTAGAAAACTGTAGAAGAAAAAAAACTACATATTTATCATTTTGTTTAGTGTTTTTCTGTATCAAGAACCTCAGAACAAATCAACTCAAAAAAGTTTGTCAGGCAAGCAGTAAGTGAATGAAGTCTAAACTTTTATCATTGCTTATTAAGAATCTTAGCTTCAACACTAAAGAGAACTGAAAAATTTTGAGCTATTTTTGTTGTTGATGTTAAAAAAATGACCTTAGAAAAGAAGAAAAAATATATTTGGAAGAAATGATTTTTTGAAATTTTCCATTTTTTAATGAAATCAGAACATGAAAAAATTTGCTTTTTTTTCCCCTTGTAGTTTACTTCAATTATTAGGACATGTAGCTGACAAGGAGGAAAAGAGTTGGAGTCAGAAAAACCTAATGCCATATTAGAAACACCACTACTTGTGACAAATATTAGGAGCAAATTCATGACTTGAATTTATCATCAAAACGTCATACTATTTATGGGATGCTTAAAACAGTGATTTGTAGCTAGAGTTATCTGGAAATTGTTAGAAGCCATTAGCATTGGTCCAGAAGGATTTGAAACACTTAAACCAGGTATGCCCAAACAAAGAAGTTAGGTTTTTGGAATGTGAATGGATGTGCAAGAAGTTCACAAGATATTTACAGGATCTTGATATTTTTAAGCTTATTAAAAAACAAGCAAACATCAGTCATGTGTACTGTTAGTAAACAAAGATCTAGGTATCCCTTAGATGCCAGAAGTTGCTTTATTGCACTGCAGAATATGCGCCAGGAAAGACACTACTGGTGTCTCATACCTTGTCAGAATTCCTACATGAGACCATGACTTCAGTGAAATGAGAGGGGAATTCTCCTAAACAGAAAGATTGTTCACCTGCGTCAATTATATTATAGTCCTACAGTGGTTGAAGGATGACACACTGGAAAGGACACATGAGATAATCTAGGGGGTTGCAAATTTCATGAGCAAATCCAGATGTCAGTGAGGTGACCAAGTATAGAACAGGAGATTAACTCCAGGGCGTAGTCTGTAAACCTTGCAGAATAACCACAAGACACATCTCAAAGAATCTCATATGCAGAGCATTATCCAATAGATCTTGGGAAAGAAGAGGTTTTGCCTATATGAAGAAAATGCCATATCTGATAGCAGTTTTCCCCTTTCTCTTGTGTAAATCCTACTTCCCAGTTATTCTTAAGAGAAAAGTTCACAGAAAATTAGAAGACATCTTTTCTCTTTTAGGCATTCTTCAAAAAATGCTCCCAGTTGTAATGACAACAGCTGTAGTTGCTGGCTCTAAATTCCCCAGCCAGTAGCAGTGTATGGGATTCTTCCATTCAAAGTGCAGGACTGTGCACTTGTCCTTGTTGAACCTCATCAGCTTTCTTTTGTCCCAATCCTCCAATTTCTCTAGGTCACTCTGGACCCTATCCCAACCCTGCAGCGTATCGATTTCCCTCCCCCCTCCTGCTTAGAGTCATCTGCAAACTTGCTGAGGGTGCAATCCATCCGATCATCCAGATCATTAATGAAGATTGTGAACAAAACTGGCCCCAGGACAGAGATCTCTGGGGCACTCCAAATGATATCGACTGCCAACTAGACATCGAGCAGTTGATCACAAGCGGTTGATCCCAACGATCTAGCCAGCTTTCTATCCACCTTATAGTCCATTCATCCATACTTTTTAAATTTGCTGACAAGAATACTGTGAGAGACCGTATCAAAAGCTTTGCTAAAGTCAAGCTATATCACATCCACTGCTTTCCCGATATCCACAGAGCAAGTTATCTCATCATAGAAGGCAATCAGGTTGGTCAGGCATGATTTACCCTTGGTGAATCCATGTTGACTGTTCCTGATCACCTTCCTCTCCTCCAAGTGTTTCAAAATGGATTCCTTGAGAACCCGCTCTATGAATTTTCCGGGGACTGAGGAGAGGCTGACTGCTCTGTAGTTCCCCAGATTCTCCTTCTTCTATTTTTTTAAAGATGGGCACCATATTTGCCTTTTTCCAATAGTCTGGGACCTCCCCCGATCACCACGTGTTTTCAAAGATAATGGCCAATGACTCTGCAATCACATCAGCCACTCCCTCAACGCCCTCAGATGCATTAGATCCGGACCTTGGACTTGTACATTTTCAGCTTTTCTAAATAGTCCTTAAGCTGTTCTTTCACTACTGAGGGCTGTTCATCTCCTCCCCACACTGTGCTGCCCGGTGCAGCAGTCTGGGAGCTGACCTTGTCTGTGAAGACAGAGGAAAAAAAGCATTGAGTACTTAAACTTTTTCCACATCATCTGTCACTAGGTTGCCTCCCCCATTTAGTAAGGGGCCCACACTTCTTGTTGCTAACAAACCTGAAGAAATCCTTCTTGTTACTCTTCACATGCCTTGCTAGCTGCAACTCCAATTGTGCTTTGGCCTTCCTGATTACACACATGCATGCTCGAGCAATATTTTGATACTCCTCCCTAGTCATCTGTCCAAGTTTCCACTTCTTATAAGCTTCCCTTTTCTGTTTAAGCTAACTGAGATTTCTCTGTTAAGCCAAGCTAGTCTCCTGTCATATTTCCTATTCTTTCTGCACATCAGTATGCTTTGTTTCTATGCTCTCTATGAGGCTTCTTTAAAATGCAGCCAGAACTTCTGGACTCCTTTCCCCCTTATAATAGCCTCCCAAGGGATCCTGCCCATCAGCTCCGTGAGGGAGTCAAAGTCAGCTTTTCTGATGTCCAGGGTCCACATTCTGCTGCTCTCCTTTCTTCCTTTTGTCAGGATCCTGAACTCGACCATCTCATGGTCACTGCTGCCCAGGTTGCCACCCACTTCTACTTCCCCTACCAGTTCTTCCCTGTTTGTGAGCAGCAGGTCAAGAGGAGCATGGCCCCTAGTTGGTTTCTCCAGCACTTGCAGCAGGAAGTTGACCCCAACACTCTCCAAAAACTTCCTGGATTGTCTGTGCACTGCTGTATTGCTCTCCCAGGAGATGTCAGGGTGATTGAAGTCCCCCATGAGAACCAAGGCCTGTGATCTGGAAACTTCTGTTAGTTGTCTGAAGAAAGCCTCATCTACCTCCCCCTCCTTCTCTGGTTGTCTATAGCAGAAGCCCACCACGACATCACTCTTGCTGCTCTCTCCTCTAAACTTAACCCAAAGACTCTCAACAGGGTTTTCTCCAGTTTCATACTGGAGCTCTGAGTTATCATGCTGCTCTCTTATATACAGTGCAAGTTCTCCACTTTTCTTCCCCGCCTGTCCTTCCTGAACAGTTTATAGCCATCCATGACAGTGCTCCAGTCATGTGAGTTACCCCACCAAGACTCTATTATTTCAGTCACATCATAGCTCCTTGACTGTGCCTGGACTTCCAATTCTTCTTTCGTGTTTCCCAGGCTTCTTGTGTTTGTGTATGGGCACCTAAGATAACTAGCCTATTGCCCTACTTTCTCAGTATGAATCAGGAGGCCTCCCCAGTTGCACCATCCTAATTGTGTTTCCTTCCGGTATCCCACTTCCCCACTTACCTCTGTGCTTAGGTTACCATACCCCGGCAAACCTCGTTTAAAGCCCTCCTCATTAGGTTAGCAAGCCTTCCTGTGAAGATGCTCTTCCCTCTCTTCATTAGGTAGATCCCATCTCTTCCTAGCAGTCTTTTTTCCTGGAACAACATCCCATGGTCAAAGAATGCACTTTCACCTCAAATTCCTAGAGTGGGATATATGAGGATATGTGTACTCTTTTAATCTGTAGTAGTAAGCCCAACAAAAACAGTCCTGGGGATTTGAGGTAGGTACTCCACAGTGAGGCAGAAAGGGAAATAAAGTCATAATGTTCTTTTTTCCATGTCTGGAGAAAATGACTTTCTGTAATTCTTTTACCATGATCACATGGCAAACAGGATTACTTCCAAGTTACTTTCTCTACTGCTGTTTACGTAGCTATCATTCACACCCAAATGCTGGAGAGATTATAGTTCTTTAAACCATGAAATACACACTTAAGTAGCTATGCAGTTCACAGGCATTCCCATAACCATAACCATTCACACATTACAGCTGAGCACTTTTCTGAATAGAGATGGATTTAAGCATGTTCTTCAGTGTTTTATTGAATTGGGACTTCACTACATAGTGAATCACGATCCTAAGGTTCACAGTCTTACATTGTAAGCTATTCAGGGAAGGTTTTTTATGTGTTTGTATATCAGCTAGATCAGTGTTTCTCAAACTTGGGACACCGCTTGTATAGAGAAAGCCTCTGGCGGGCCGGGCGGTTTGGTTACCTGCTCCATCCGCAGGTTCGGCCAATCGCAGCTCCTACTGGCTGCAGTTTGCTGCTCCAGGCCAATGGGAGCTGCTGGAAGCAGTGGCCAGCACATCCCTTGCCCTGCGCCGCTTCTAGCAGCTCCAATTGGCCTGGAGCAGTGAACCGCGGCCAGTGGGAGCTGCGATCAGCCGGACCTGCAGACGGGGCAAGTAAATGAACCGGACCGGCCCAGCCCACCAGGGGCTTTCCCTGCACAAGCAGCGTCCCAAGTTTTGGAAACACTGAGCTAGATAAATGGGCTCTCAAATCAGACTGAGGTCATTTTTCAAAAAACAAACTTCCGGTGAGAGTAAAGCTTCTCAAGTACAGTTGGCCTATTCTTTAAACAATGTTCACCTTTATTTAAACCCATTGCTGCAGTAGAGCTTTATTGCTTGTAGCCCAAAAATAGAAAAATTATTTATACAGGATAATTTTCTTACTGGAATATATATGAATTATCACATTTAAAACAAACTCAAAATGTATTTTCCTTTCATGCTTATACACACAAACACATGTCTAATTTATAATATCAGAAAATCCTATGAGTAATGGTAGAATAATTGATAGCAAAAATATTTTAGAAAAGAAAATGGTGTTTCAGACCAACCATTAATATTGCAAGGATATAGAGTAGCAAGAAAGTTAATAGGTAAACTGAGCACTCTGGGAAATTTTATTGCCCATATACATATATTTTTATACTCAAATACTATTTAGCAGGTCTATGAACCAGTTTTAGCCAGCTAGCACACTATTATATGTTAAATGAATTAAATGCTGTCTCATTTGCATGGACAAATCTCTAATAATGATTAATGGACACTTAATCAGATATGAGTGGTGACTCAAAAATGTGCAACAATGAAGGGTGAATATTGGACCATAATATCAAATGCATTCTCCACCTTTGTGCTGACCATCCTATTGTTTATATATAAAAGGAGACTAATCCTCTTAAAGGCTAAATTAGAGCACTGAAAGCATATAGAACATGAGGAGTTGGTGTTAGTAGGTCTAGTGATGATAATTATAATAAAATGTTAATTTTATGAATTCTTATTAACTTGCTACTATACTATGTAACAGATTTTAGGCAACTATAATTACTATGTAACTAAATTTGTAACACTTGCAATTATTATGTAACTAACTTTAAAACACTTACAAGATAAGGGAAAGGAAACACATTAACAATTGAGGCCTTTTTCAGTCTAACCACAGTATGGGGTAACAAGCAAAGTAACCACAAACAAAGCAATGTTAGGCTTGGTCTACACTACCCCCCCTAATTCGAACTAAGGTACGCAACTTCAGCTACGTGAATAACGTAGCTGAAGTCGAAGTACCTTAGTTCGAACTTACCTTGGTCCACACGCGGCAGGCAGGCTCCCCCGTCGACTCCGCGGTACTCCTCTCGCCGAGCTGGAGTACCGCAGTCGACGGCAAGCACTTCCGGGTTCGACTTATCGCGTCCAGACTAGACGCGATAAGTCGAACCCAGAACTTCGATTTCCAGCCGTCGAACTAGCTGGTAAGTGTAGCCAAGGCCTTAGTTAACTAATTATTTACAACCATGCAGATAACAGCCAGATGGGAGAGCATATACATAATGAATTCGAGCCGGCTATACGACACACGCTCAGGCTGGATTCGGGAGCGGGAGGGTCAAGCCCAAGTTGATCAGACCTGGACTGGCCGTGACGTAGATTCGTTTTCAGGACACCTCTAATTGCTATACAGGGGCGACTAAGTATATAGTTTTTGGAAGTGAATGTAGCACACGTTGATTGGTTTTTTAGTGCCCCACTGTCTTCCCCTTGTTAGGAAGAACAGTACAATACGGAAACTGCAGAAATGTTTTTTTGTGTGGTAACACTAGGGACACGTCCCTCATAAGTTTCCTGTGATAAGCACTATGCCCTAATAAGGTCGTGGAGTCTATTGGGCCTCTTTCCTGGCTTCAGGTCCACTGCGGGGTTGCGAAGTGGCCTGGCCAAAATGAATGGGGTCGTATACGCTGTATCAACAACTCTATTAATGTTCATCTTTACTCAAAAGTTGTATGCAAAATCAGACCCATATGTGACGGTAGAAGGAGAAGTTCTAAATCGAACGTGATTAGAGAGAGATTTTGTTCTGCTGCTAAGGAAGGAAACTTTGAAAAAACATGAAAAGATTTATGTGAAGACATGAGACATTTTTTCCCCTCTGGAAACTCTTAAGATATCTAACCCTTCCAAGGCCTACAACCTAAAGTTATTTTTACTGTTTTGATTTTATTCACATTTTGTCAGTTTTTATTATGTTTATGGAACTTTATTAAAGTTAATGAACTAATTATTAATTTTTATTGCCCAGTGCTTTTCAGTGCTATGATGGGCAGAGATTAAGCAAAGGCCAATTATATTGCTGTGGTTTTGGTGGCTTCTAATAATTTCACTCATTTCTACCTTTTTTTGAGTTAATGCTTGGTAAACTACAATAGTTGTTTTAATCTTTTTTTCCTTCACAGTCTGTAAAAATGGCAAGTCACAGTATTAGCCAACTAATTGTTTTGTAGGGGCTTTGTCTCTATTGTTGAATATTATTGAGAAAATATTTTGTATTTCCTCATTTAGACTGGTATTGTGTACATTCCACATTATCTTTCAGTCTGACTAGAACAGCATTTTGGGATCTGGGCTGCTTTTGTGCTTGTAATGTCTAATATATACTACAGTATCTTCCTAAGAGATGTGTGTGGGTGTGCTATAACTGATCTTTGGTAGAGCTTCCTGTGGGTAAGGTTGCAGAACAGTGTCAGTTATAACCCCTTATTTTCACACACTCAAATCTTTCCATTATGTTCCCCTTTGAATAAAATGTGAATTCCTGTGAACTGCATAGCTACTTAAGTATGTATTTCATGGTTTAAAGAATTATAATCTCTCCAGTATTTGGGTGTGAAAGACAGCTACGTAAATAGCAGTAGAGAAAGTAACTGAGAAGTAATGCTGTTTGCCATGTGATCATGGTAAAAGAATTACAGAAAGTCATTTTCTCCAGACATGGAAAAAAGAACATTATGACTTTATTTCTCTTTCTGGATATGGTTTAATCAGTCCTCAACTTTGTTATTAGATGTTAGGGACTACCCAGCAGATAAAAGTGTACAGTGAAGGTAATTCCAGGAGCATTTCAATAGTTACCTGGGAGCTTCCTCCAGTCCTACTTTTTCATACTGATCCCCAGCCAACCCATTGCTGGGACCTTACCATCTCGCCCCCTCGTATGAGGATTAAGGTGGGTTATAAAGGAAGGGCAGGGTTTGGCTCCCCACTGTGCCAATCATAGGAGCCCCTCCTCCCTAGACCCCCAGTTCCTCTCCTTTAACAAACTCTTCCTTTAAGTCTTTTAGCAAGCCATGTATCTGGTCAGTGTATCCCTTCTTTATGGAGAACCTGCACTAGACATCTGCCCCATGCTTATATTATGAGTTGTGACATCATAGCCTAACTCCCTTCCCTATTTACTATATCAAAGACTTGTGGGGAAGGAAAAAACAACAACACACCAACACCACCTTAGCCAATCTCGTGGTGAGGGAAAAAATTCCCTCCCAGGGCTCCAAGAAAGGAGTGGCTAGCGCAATGCCCACAATGTGTCCCAACCAAACCTGGTATTTTGCCACTTCCAAGGGGTAGGGTGGGTGGCTGCTGCTTCTCCTGGTCTAGGGAAAAGGGGCTTCTCCCATTGGACTTCCCCTTTATCAACTCCTCAGGCCTTCTGGTCCCTGGAGGATGAATCAGAATCAACACGCTAATCCACCCTATGTTTTCAGCAGCTCCTGTGCCTCTCTCTCACCTCCCACCCATAAAGCGCTATACCCCTTCTCCCGGCAAGCCAGACCCCCTGAACTGCTTAAAGGCATGTTAATGTAAGCTAAACAAGAATCGTCATCTAAAATATCTTCCTTTGTGCATATTGTGTCCTTTGTAAAGAGAAAATGAAATTTCCCTTCTTTTTTTTCTGAAGTATTACTGATTTCACAAATGCTGTCAGAAGTAAACATCTCTATCTGGCAGTTGATTCTATCTGGAGCTCTGGAACAGTGTCTTTTTATTAGTACACTCTACCCCGATATAACACTGTCCTCGGGAGCCAAAAAATCTTACCGCATTATATCGAACTTGCTTTGATCTGCCGGAGTGCGCAGTCCCGCCACCCCGGAGCACTGCTTTACCGCATTATAATCAAATTCGTGTTATATCGTGTCGCGTTATATTGGTGTAGAGGTGTATTTATTGTTGTAGAAACAAGATTACATATGGGGTTTCTCTAGAAGTAAAATACCTTTTAGCAAGGAGAGCTGAAAATGTCTCTTTCACATGCCCCACAGTTGTAGGGTAAGAATTAGTCATTTCTTCTCTTCTGTCATCTGTTGCTCTGCTTAGCAGAGGAAGATGAGAGGTGACAGATAGTACAGTACATGGGCTCACTATGTGCCACTGCCTTCTACTAGATTCAGTTTACATTTCTGTTCAACTGTGTATGATCATGGCATATTGTAGTATGTCTCATAGGTAATATAAACCATAATGCTAAATGTCAATTGATATTTCCTTTAGCTCACAGAATACGTTTGCTCCTTTTGGAACAAAGAGTGTACATCTGAAAGGTAACTAATTCATATTTAATTCAGTCCATCCACAAACACTGGCAAGTTCCAAGTGAAATATGGCTATTAGGTCCAGTAGTGAACTTGAAACAAAAAGAGAAAAAAATAAATAGTTGTATATTTGTTTATTAATAGAAATATAAAGGGATGTCCTATTGATGTGGTATTTATCATACTTATCATGCTGGCCTCTGTGCGTGCGCACATGCGTGTGTGTGTGTGTGTGTGTGTGTGTGTGTGTGAGAGAGAGAGAGAGAGAGAGAGAGAGAGAGAGAGAGAGAGATGTATGATGTGGTTAAAAAAAAATGGACCCTAGTCTTGAAATACTGAAGAATTTCTGTAAAAGTTGGAGTGCACTTTTGACAAGCTGCATACTTTATACTGAGTAAGTTACTCATCCATACTATTTAGAAATATTTATGAACAAAACCAAATACATTTGAAGAAAATTACAATCAGTTTGCTAACCAAAAATGGGGTCGCATTTCACAGCAAATATTATTCACAATGAGTAGAGCTAGGTGGGAAAATATTTTCCCATCCTCGGAAAATTTGAGATCTCAAACATTTTTCAAGTTCCAAGTTGGTTTGAAAAGTCAAAATCACCAAATTTTTCATGAACTAAAAATAAGACAAATAAATAAATAAGTAAATAATAATAATAATAATAATAATAATTAATAATAGTTGTGTAAATTTAAATGTTTCATTTTCATAATTTTTAAATGGTTTATTTTGATATTAGCCCATTAATTTATTCATTTACTTAAGGGCACCTGAATTTCTTAAGTAAATGTAATTTTGAATAACAAAGAATTGAACTTTTCCCCCCTCAAAAATGTCAAAACAGAACATTTCAACAATTTAAAAAAAATTCTCATTAAAAAAAAAAAAAAAACAGGAAATTTGTCAAATCTGCCCCTTTACCACAGTTTTTTTCCCCCACAATCATCATTTTTGATCGGAAAAACATCAAAAATTTCCCAAACCATCTCTAATAAAAAATAGTTTAACCAACTCCAATCACATTCTGCTTTGCTGATCTGCTTGAGAGAAAGCAAGATTTATCAAATGTAATCTATGTAAAACACATGAAAAGGTACCTGTAGAGTGCTACTCTTTTTCCACTTACAGAAGAAGGCCTTTGGAAGGGAGTGCTGGCAAAAAAGAGGAAAGGGAAGAAAGTAAAAAGTGTCTAAGAAAAGCAAAAAGGAGATAAGGCATGTGTTCCAAAGTTACCCCAGAAGTCAAGAACTGTCAAATCAGTATCAGCAGTTGAAGTGAAATATACTGAGGCAGTGTTAGTCCCTCCAAGCAATCAGTGATGCCACAAGGCATGTCAGAGGAAAAATCCACATTAATACTGTGGCAGTTAGTTTTTCCACTGACCTTGACCAAACACACTGAGCTTTTCACACTGTCTGTCATATGAGTGTCAGTTAAGGAAAAGATGAAAAATTACTTGAAAAGTCAGTTTTAAAACAGAGACAGGGAAGCCCCACTTGAAGGAACACTATAAAAATGCCTTGTCTCATCATGTTAAGATTTACACATTGACAATAATCAAATTTCAATTTGCTGGCAGCTCTTCAAGGCCTAAACTACCTCTTTGTAATGCAGAATCGAAAACAAATTCCAAATCATTTGTTGCAACAGTGTCTTTGTCTACTGGAAAGACAATCGATTCTGCCCAAAATAGTGAATGTCAAAATCGAATTTAAAACAGAAATCACCCTTGTGGAATCAGATAATTTCAGAGATAATATATGAGTTTGTGCACCAATATTTATTTTGTTCCTTGGTTTACTTTTCAAAAAGTCATGGTCACAGCAATCTTATGTCATTGCATACAATGCCAGATACTTCTTTAAATTAAAATATATATATATCCCTTATTAATTGCATGAGAAAAAATGTGAACAGGCCCATTTTCAAATGTTGGGAAGCAAATATTATTAAAAATGTAGTACACCTAAATATGTTAGTAAGTAAATTAGTGCAAACATATTACCACTGAATGAATTATCTGTATACACAAATCACATTCCAAAGAAATCATGACAAGGCAAACAAAAAGCAGGTAATTAATGACATGTACTTAGGCCCCAATCCTGTATCTCATAGGTAGAATATTGGGCTGGCATGGAGTCCCATTGAGGTCAATAGGGGTCTGCCTGCACAGAATTTGTTGCAGGACTGAACCTTCAGTCACTTGGGAACTTTGCGCTCAGCTATCTTGAATTTTACATGATAACAAGTAACAAAAGTGGTGCCTAGGGACTAAGCTCATGCCATAGTTACGCCAATAGTAATGGGGAAAAAATAGAATGACGTTTCAAAGATTTTCATTTTATTTACACTTCAAAGACAAAAATGGCACTACTTTTCATATTAAAGTAATATAAAATGAGTAACTCAGGTGGGTCGCTAGAGATGAGAGTTGGCCAGAAATCTCATTACTAGTTTCTTAACTCTCCCCTCCCCACAAACAAACAAACAAACAATATAATTCTTATTTAAAAGTTTGATTTATTTGCTCAAAAACAGGACCAATTCGTACTGAAAATAAATCAATTTCCAGTTCATTTCTTATTCTGGTTTTAAGCCATTAATCTAAAATTGGCAAGGGTTATTAGGAGAAAGATCACTTTATAAGAAATTGTAAATGTTGTTTGTTCCAAATTAAACCCCCTCCATTTTGAAAAAAGCAAAATTTTGAATGTGTGTAAATTAAAATTGTGAACATTTGAGTGATTTTTAAAGCCATGACATCTTACAGCTCTACTACAATTTTTCTTATTGTTATTATTTTAAATCATAGAGATTTATATATATTTTATTCTACACATATACACAGTTGGATTGAGTTTTCCAGATTTAGTTTCCCTTCTTTGGTAATGAGAAAATGCTCAAGTTATCCAAATGCCCTGTAGCACTCAAAAGCAGCTGGGTTGTGCTAGCACTGTTAACTCCTGCTATGGAAATATATTGTAGGAGATATGCCAGTTTTGTAATCCATGATTTTTTTCAGGGACAATGCTTCTATGAGGTGTGTCCGGCCTAGAAAGCAGGAAAGGGGGCAAAAAGGAAGATAAAAATTATGTGATTATCACCATTTATTGTATGCAAACATTATTCTATAAGTTTCTGTTTGTATGAATTGGAATAAAATAACATTGCTTTGAGTCCTGCTAGCACCAGGGCAGATGCATGGGTGCTGGGAAATAGTTACATCATTTTCTAGCACAGAGAAGGCCACAGGGTACTGATCTGATTAAGAAAGTGAGAATTACACAATAGTAATAAGACAGAACAAGGTGTTCATTAAAGCCTTGCTTGGACTAGGATTTTGAAGTTGTTGATTCCACACAATCCCAGGACACATAACTTTGCTTTACAGACAGTCTAGCCATTACTTCTGACTGGGTAAGCATTAATTTAGTTGGGTTTCCTGAACATGCTCTGAATTCCAACTCTAAAGGGACTTTCAGAGGCAGCAGTTGTTGTGGGAGTCCCAGGAAGCATAGTTCACCAATGGATTGAACTGCTTTGCTATTTCCATATGAAGACATTGAAACTCACTCCTTGACCCATTGACTTCCTAATGGAAAGTGTGAAGGAAACAATGGGAATTTCAATCCCTTATGTTCATCTTTCATCTTGGCAAATCCTAAAGTGACACAGTCTCCTTGCAGATCAAGCTATGTCCTTAAAGTGGTCTGGTTGGATATTCAGTGTATGTCCATCATTGGCAATCTTATTGTGCCACCAAAACTTTTGCCATTCCTGGGTAAGCATGCTTTGGAATTTTTTGATCTTCCATTCAAATAATATGTCTGTCAGAAGAAAGTTGTTAAACCTGAACCAGTGCTGAAGGAGGCAGTTGCTATTTTGTCTTTGAATATCCTACTTACTGATCTTATGCTGCCTCTTAATATGGAGAAGCAGACAAAGATGACAAGAATCAAAACCATCAGTCTGCCTCTCTTCAGCCTTCCTTATTGCCAACATATCCCTGCTATACAACAGAGGTTTTATAAATATGGTTCTATAGATCCACAGATTCATAGCAAGCTTGATGTCACAGATTCATAGCAAGCTTGATGTCACAACATACACACAGAGTTCCCAAAACATGGCTCTAGCTACTGCTATATGAGTGTCGATATCTTTTGATCATTCTCCAGCACTATGATACTCAAGTATTTGACAGTTGCCACCTGGCACAATGTCCTGTCCAAGCAGGTTAATACTGATCTGGCTGTAATCTAGAGCTGGAGATTGCTCTCTGGTAATGGCTAGGGAATTCATTTTATCCTGATTATTTAACAGACTAAATATGTGCTGCTTCTTTGCTGACCAGATTGGCCAGCTGCTGCAGCAATTCACCAGACTAAGCCAATGCTCATCTATAAACCATATAACTAATACAGTTTTATCAAAATGCTCATGATCCTGAGATTGTTGCCTGTATTCCTATCAGTTTTAACCCTTCATTTATATGATAACATCAGCTCTTATGTAATATTTGAGAGATTCTGCTGAAAAAAACACTTTAAAAATGAAGTCAATTTCATTATCCCAGCTTTTCCCAGGTGGGGAAACTGTGGCCCAGTAGCAGGAAGTGACTTCCACAGTTACATGCAGGCAATTTCATTTAATTTAAACTGAGAATAATATGAAAATTTTATACCGTTATGACAATTATCATGAATCTAAAAGGGAAAAAAAACTATAACAATGATTTTTCCCATTATAAGTTTTAACATTTATATATCTGTATACATATTAAAATAATTTGTGCTATTGCACTGTGCATGCTTTTTCATTAATATTTTGTTTAGGTTTTTTTTAAAGACATTACATCAAAGTGCTATAAACTGTGATTTTTTTATGTCAGAATAAATATACTCACTCACAAATCAAAACTACAATACTTCTTTCCTAGTCTATTCATTCAATATACAAAGAACAGCTCATTTTATAAGGCAATTGACTCCAGATCATTCAGTATTAGTCCAGATATATTATACTTTCAAAATATATGTCTTTGGCCACTTCCTGGTGTTGAACTGTTACAACACTCACCTGAGGTCCTATAAAAAATGCCAACTTTTTATTAATACTCATCATGGAGATTTTGTTAGCGATTGGGTGGAAATTTATAGAATAATCTTCTGATGCTTTCTGAGCTATGTTAAGTTTGTGTTCTGGGCAAATAATTCTGGTTATATTTTAGCATGTATATTTTAGCATGTACACTGTAGATGTTTGGTGAAGAACTATTTTATATTCTGTTACCAAAGGGGAAAACAAAAAAGAGTAAAACAGAACTAGTCATTGCTGTCAGCATATGATTAACTAATGCAACAAGATGGAAAAGTTTGTCTTCAGACTTGTCTCAAACTAATTATCATTACACATCAAGTTTCTCCTTCACCCCTTGAAGGAAATCACAGTGGACTTGCAAAAAAATGAACCTGTTGTAGATCATACACATGACATTCTTATGTTGTCTGGAGATGCTGATCTCATCTTCATGCCTCTAAAATGACCACCCTGCACCTTTAAGCAGGGTTTTTTCGGGCTGGTCTGGCCCAGTGAAGGAAAAAGTGGTTTATGGCTGGGGGGGGTTGGGAAGATGAAAACTGCTGCAAGAGGGGCAGAGTGGTCACTGACTCATCCCCTGGGGATGCAGGGTTTGAAAAGCAGCAGCACGGTGCCACGAGCCTTCCTTTTTACACAAACCAAGGCTGAGGCTGGACCCATCCTCCCTCCATTTTAGGTGGTAAAATACCAGGTTTGGTCAACACCTGCTGTGGACATCATGCTAGCCGCCCCTTTTCTAGGGGGGCTCAGAAGAAATTTTTCCCTTACCACCATATTGGCTTGGGTGCCGTTTTTTTTTTTTTTTTTTTTTTTGCCTTCCCCAGAGCGGGTTTCAGGAAGGGCTTTGTTCATTCATGGCATGATGGGTGGTAGGCCATATGTCACAACTCATTATTTAAGTGTAGGGCAGAAGTCCAGTGCAGGTACTGCATAGTAAAGGTACACAGTGACCAGATAAAAGGCTTGGAAAAGGACTTAAAAAGAGCTGGTCATTAAAGGAATGAACGGGGGGGGGGGGGGGGGAGGGGCGGTTGGTGACTCCTATGATTGGTATGGCAGGGAGACAACACCCCATTCTTATAGCTCACCTTAGCCCTACGAAGCGGGGGTAGATGATAAGGTCCCAGCAATGGATTTGCTGGAGGGACCGAGAGGGAAAAAGAAGGGGAGCTGGTGGAAGCCCCTCACCCCAGGTATGGTAATGTCCCAGCAATGGATTTGCCAGAGGGATATGGATGGAAAAGGAGGGGGAGCTGGTAAAAGCCTTCCAGGTAGTTATGGAATAAACATGGGGTTACGTACACTGTTATCTGCTGGGTAGTCCCAAAGATCTAATAATAAAGTTGCACCCTGATTAAACCCATGTCAAATGTCTCCTGTCCGTCTTTCAGCATAGCCAGATAATGTCCCTTGTAGTGAAGAATAACACCTTTAGACCTAACATTACTTATATTCCCCCCAAATAAGTGTTCTTTCACTGTTATTGTTGAAAATAACCAACATCAGAAATAAAAAAAAAACATATTGTACTGCTTTTATCCATAATGTGTAGCACCTTTCTCCATAAATAGTGCCAATTAACTTCAGTAGAACTACTCTTTGTTTAAGATCCTAATCAGCATATGGGTATCAGAGGCTAGTCCTGAGACGATAGAGTTAATTACACTAAAGGAATCCCACCACATTGGGCGTTTCCTGCACCAATATTTTATATGGTCCCTCATTTTTAGTGTTTGTCTCACACTGCATCTGCATTGGGGTTCTGGCAGACAAACATATGCCCTTTAGAGTGAGTATAAACATTAGAATTCAGCATTGCGTCATGCATGGGTAATATCAAAACTAAAAGAGAGGGGGGAGAGAAAAAGAGAGAGAGAAGCCACTTGACATAGCTGAAAAGACAAGATAATAATCAAAGTTCTCAGAGAGAGATTTTGAATCTCAAGGGAGAGTTGTAAACTTTTTACCAGCAAAAGGAATTTGCTTCAAACTTAAAACAGTTTAGCAAATGTATCCATAAACAAAACCAGCTGTCAACATTTTTATTTCTAAAGTTTGCCAAAAGAATAAATGTAATATTATACAGTTTGGTTTCAAACTATATTAAAAAAAACTCTCTTTAACTGAATTTCACCCAATTCCATTTTAATATATATATTGCTGTGCTAAATATTTGTCACCTTCAAAATAAATATATTGCAAAATATCTTTGTACTGTGTAGTAGATAACATGGGAGATAACTCAGAAAACTGAGGCTACAAGCAGGAATAAACCAGCTAAATCACTGACTTTTATCTAGAAATATAACTGTCATCCTGATCGGGATTTAAAAAAAAAGAATCCACCATCTCTCATGGTATAGAGTCCGTTAGATTTTATCAAACATACATAAACTGTATAGCATTAATGAGGACAAACTGCTGAAACAGCCTGTACTCGGGGATCCATTGAAGTTTTGCCTTCTCCTAGAGGAAACTATTAATATTGTTAACAGCTTCCTTTTTCATTTATATAAGAATTCTGAATTGACCCTGAGGGTGTTAATTGGAAATGACCACCATGGGAAAGAAGGAGGATTGGTAATATTATTTTCCTCCTCCTATTATTTTATGCTGTTTGATTATATCCTCTATATCCATTTTTGCCATGAAATTGGAAAAAAAATAAAAACTAGCAGGTTGATGCATATATGAGGGATTTGTTTATTTTATAGGGCAATTTTTCCTTTATATTAAGTACAACGTGGGCAAAATAGGTCTCCATGAGTCTAACAAAAATAGGGCTTACACAATTTTTTCCGACTTTAGATCTACAATAGTGTTAATTTCATTTAATGTGAATTGTTTAAAGTAACTGTATTGCCCATCATATATGTTTTTTAAAAAATCCTAAATCAAAGCTCTCACCCCTAAAATGAGATTTAAAAATAAACGTGAGGTTCTTTTTATTTGCCTTCTGTTGTTTAAGTCCTTATATATGAAAACTGAAATTCTCACATAAACCCATGGGTCCAGGAGCTAGGAATTTAAGGGGGGAAAAAAATCAAATATCAGGAGACTTTGGAGAAAAATCAGTAGAATTGGCAATACTAAAGTAAAATTAACTAATATAATGAAATGTTCATTAACTAATTCTGCAGCAATGTTAATATTATATAGTGAACTATAGCTAACATATTAATTGGTTAATGCTAGTGTTTTCAAAAGTAGCCACCAATTTTGGTGTCTCAGATATTGGGGTGTCCAACTGGAGATATTAGTTGTGGCTAATATTGAAAATGTTAGCTTAATTAGATGATGTTTGTACAGCATTTTGAAAATGCTATAAAGGCACTAGGTGCCTCATTTTAATATTAGTTCTAGAGAAGTGAACAAGTACTCTGCATTCAGAACCAGTTTCCTGGTCAGACACGCTGCTGCATAATCGGCCGTGGGGCAACTTAGAGCACTAATAGGAGAAAACTGCTGCTCGTGGAAGCAGCCTTTTTATATCACATACAGAAATAGATAAATCAGGGGTTTGGATATCAGTGCTGGCAGCTTGATAACTGAGAAAAGGAAGCCACTGAGATAACAAGGTCTATGACCATTTAATACTTTACAAAGGCTATTCAGTATTTTCAATTGCACTCAGCTACCGGAGATTCTTGAACACAGGTTTTAATATGCTCTTGTTAATCTACTCACTTACAAAGAAAAGCAACCATTATTCTGAACTAGTTGAAGCATTCATGTGATCTTCAATGATAGGTACTGTCATAACTATAAAAGGAAGGGTAACAACCCTCCTGTGTACAATACTATAAAATCCCTCCTGGCCAGAGACACCAAAATCCTTTTACCTGTAAAGGGTTAAGAAGCTCAGGTAACCTGGCTGACACCTGACCCAAGGACCAATAAGGGAACAAAATACTTTCAAATCTTGGGGAGGGGGAAGGCTTTTGTTTGTTCTCTTTGTTTTGGGGGTTGTTCGCTCTTGGGACTAAGAGGGACTGGACATCAATCCATGCTCTCCAAATCTTTCTAAACAAGTCTCTCATATTTCAAACTTGTAAGTAACAGCCAGGTGAGGCGTGTTAGTTTTATCTTTGTTTTCTTAACTTGTAAATGTTCCTTTTGCTAAAGGGTTTACCTCTGTTTGCTGTAACTTTGAATCTAAGGCTAGAGGGGGTTCCTCTGGGCTCTTTAAATCTGATTACCCTGTAAAGTTATTTTCCATCCTGATTTTACAGAAATAATTTTTACCTTTCTTTCTTTAATTAAAAGCCTTCTTTTTAAGAACCTGATTGATTTTTCCTTGTTTTAAGATCCAAGGGGGTTGGATCTGGACTCAACAGGAATTGGTGGGGGAAAGGAGGGGGAATAGTTAATTTCTCCTTGTTTTAAGATCCAAGGGTTTGGATCGGTGTTCATCAGGAAATTGGTGAAGAAGTCTCTAAAGGCTACCCAGGGAAGGGTTATAGTACTTGGGAGGGAAATATTCTGCGGGGGAGGTAAACAGAGTTTCCCAAATAACTCATATAATTTGGGTGGTGGCAACAAAACCAAATCTAAGCTGGTAGTTAAGCTTAGAGGTTCTCATGCAGGTCCCCACATCTGTACCCTAGAGTTCAGAGTGGGGAAGGAACCTTAACAGGTACTAATAGAGTGCATTACAAAGCCTGTCATAGAGGTGGTGAAGATGTGTTACAGTGGAAAGTTCAGTATCTGAGAAGAAAGGATGCAGGCTCTTGGCTAGCCAGTGATAACACATGTCACTTAGCTATCACTGCTATTTGGGTATCCAGGAATCCCTACCCTTCATACATATGCTTGCAAGAGTCAAACTTTTAGATTTAATATTTGAAATCTTTATTATTTTTAATGCAACAAATTTATTTGATAACACATACAGAACTGTAATTGAATTATTACAAAAACACCACCAAATTAGTAATTACATCCATTTTTATTTTACTCTTGATTAATTATTATCCAAGGATATGTTCCACATCTTGCTGTCAAACAAACAAACAAAACAAAAAACCTATTGCATTCTGCTTTGGGCTTTGCAATTGAACACTTGAATTCACTCACTAGCTAATTTGTTGACATCTTTATATTATATATTACACACTTGTAGAACACCTCGACCCAGATATAACGTGACCTGATATAACACAAATTTGGATATAACGCGGTAAAGCAGCGCTCCGGGGGCGGGGCGGCACACTCCGGTGGATCAAAGCAAGTTCGATATAATGCGATTTCACCTATAATGCTGTACAATTTTTTGGCTCCTGAGGACAGTATTATATCAGGGAAGACGTGTATCTTGGATTATACAATTCTATTAAGAGATTTGGGATAAAGTTTAAATGAACACACAATACAAAAAAGTTGCCAGTCCTACACATGCATAAATCTTTGCATGATAAGGGTCTAAAGTTAGACTGTAAATATAAAATTATGAAAATCATGTATATTCTGTTATATTGTATTTCGTGCCAGGATAAAAACAACTCTCCTTTAGAGTAGATATGTCTGTCATAATTAAATTAATTCTACACAGAAATATTATGATGAATAGAAAATATAATAATAGCTGTGATCTAAGTAAGGTCCACCCATCAGGGCTACTTTAGTTTGTCATCAGTTTTTTTAACTGACCTCTTAACCAATTATCCTCCCATGTTGTCTGATATTTAAGATCTTGATCTTGCAAACACTTATACCTGTGAATTAAAGGTATATATGTGTTAGTGGCCTAGCTTTATAACTCACACTCCCAAATACTTAAAAGAAGAGATTAATTGTTTAGCATGTTCAGAAATTTAACAAACATAGGCTCTGGCAAAATTGTGGAGAAGTGAGTTTCAAATTCAAGGATTCCTCATATCTTTTTAAGTTAGGGGACACCTGTTAAAACATGTTTGCTGGTCACACTTGTAATAATTTTATTTGGTAGTTGAATACAGTACCTTAAATTCCACTGGGAATATCAGAGTCAGATAGCACAGACTGAGGAACACCACAGTAATCAACTGTCTGTATAATTCTCCATTGACTAAAGCCCCCATCCTGTAATCACATCTGTGCAGGCAGATTATTATGCCCATGTACCCATTAACTTCAATTAGACACTGCGTGGGCAAACCTTATGCCCACATGGTGTCAGACTGAAGTCAATGGGACAAAAGAGTTCTTCCATGCACATCTGATTGCAGGATCTGAAACTAAATGGATAGTAGCACTGTCCATTAACGTTGGCTTCCAAATAGTCTCAACACATACCATTGATTAGGAGGTCAGATAGCATTATGTAGGGCACATAACAGTAGTCTATTCTCAAAATGATAAAGGCACAGATAATTGTACTAAGTTCAGAACCTCCTCTTGTCAATGAGGGATAGAAAAATGTGTTTGGCTACACCACTATGACCTGAGCATTCAGGGACAGCCAAGGATCAAACAAGATCCCCTAATGTTGCAAGCCTACATTAGAACCAGTAACTGGTATGCAGTCCCTAATTAAAATGAGGGACTTGGTTCCTAATATCACATTAGCATTGCCTTTTACAATTCTAAATCAGGTTTTTTTTAAAGTAGAAAGTAATTATAATGAAGCTTGCTTGACAGATAAAAAGGAACATCTGAAGCAACTGCAGGTGGTTTTAGTTCACACAAAGTTGTTTCCTTCCCAGTGCATTTTAGATTATCAGGGCAAGAAACGGGCTAAGCACTGACACTCTTAGTGTTTAATGTAAGATTAACTACATTATTTTAATCTTAAAATTCTTTGATCTACCATCATTTCCAAACTGTGTCATTCCTTTACTCTGTATTTTGCTACAAGAGCATTTTTGTCCAGATTGTTCAAAAGACAAATGAATGAAAACATTTACACTAGTGTTTCTTCCTCCATGGCTACTACACACAAAGACAAATTGTGAATCCTGAAATACTAGAATATATTGTAAATATATTAATATTAATACTGAAAAAGTCCTACCTCTTATAATAAACTCATATTTGATGTACGTATGTCATAGTTGTGCTGGGGGAGACCTGTTAGTACAACAAAGGACCTCCCCATAATTTGAAATAATTCTATGCAATTTTCAGTTCTCTAATTAAGGATCTTATTGAGCATACAAAATAAATAGTTTTATTCAGTATTTAAATCCTATGAAAGAATAGATCTGGGTGAAAAGAAAGAAATACCATTTATTGAATATGTTATTAGGAAAAATAAAAATGAAAAATATAATACTTGCAAAATCTGGACTCTGAGGTAATGTCTGTTACTATCTGTAAGTTGCACTTTATCAATCAGAATGCAAAATATGTCTGCTTTAAAAAATATTACAGGGGCAGGCTTGCTTTACTATCGTATCTCAGATAAGCCCTTGCTTAAACCTAGGGCTCTCCAGACTGCCTATGCTGTCCTTTGTCCTGTTACTCATTTAGGCCCAAGTGGTTAAGCAAATTTTCAGGGTCTTGCGGGTTGTTTCCATTCAAAGGAGAAACTAATTAATGATGAAGTCAAATATTTCTTTGATGCAATCCTCTTTATTTACAAAGAATGTACAAAGTCCTGTTTCCCTGATCACAGAGGGATCAAATAACAGAAGTCTGTTTCTTTGATCACAGTTCCAAGCCTCTTTCCACCTAGCACTCTACCCCAAAATAGAAAGAAATTACAATGAAGCTTGCCTGAGAGATAAAACACCTGGAGCTACTGGCAATGGTTGTAGTTCACAAACTTATAAATGTTTCCATTAGATTTTTGTCAGGATTCTGCTACAAAGTTTTTCTCTGACAGTCTCGGGGACTTCCTTGCTGTCTTTTCCTTGTGCTTCAGTGGTGTTTCTGACACTGCTGCTTCTGCTTCCCCAATCATTCAGCTCCAACCAATACCCAGCCCTCTGCATTCAGACCCCTGGAAAAACCCACATGGCTCAAATCCTATTCCATTTTGCAGGTGGCCTGTGTTTTGGATGGAGGATCATATTGTTTTAGCTATCTATTTCATAAAGGAGCTCGATTGTTTTTTTTTACATTTATCCTGAATGAAGGGCAGCTGTTGTGCCCACCAGGTGCATCCAAACTCCAGCACAAAAGTACTGTTACTTTTCCTTTCCAGAATATCTAAGTCTTGCCACTGACCACAGTTGTACAATGACAGGTTTCAGAGTGGCAGCTGTATTAGTCTGTATCAGCAAAAAGAACGGGGGGTACTTGTGGCATCTTAGAGACTAACAAATTTATTTGGGCATAAGCTTTCGTGAGCTAAAACCCACTTTCTCAGATGCATGCAGTGGAAAATACAGTAGGAATATATATATATATACAGAGAACATGAAAAAATGGGGGTTGCCCTACCAACTCTAATGAGACTAATCAATTAAGGTGGGCTATCAGTAGGAGAAAAAACCTTTCGTAGTGATAATCAGGATGGCCCATTTCAAACAGTTGACAAGAAGGTGTGAGTAACAGTAGGGGAAATAGTTTTTAGTCCGTGTAATGACCCATCAACTCCCAGTCTTTATTCAAGCCTAATTTAATGGTGTCCAATATGCAAATTAATTCCAGTTCTGCAGTTTCTCATTGGAGTCTGTTTTTGAAGTTTTTTTGTTGGAGAATTGCGACTTTTAGGTCTATAATTGAGTGTACAGGGAGATTGAAGTGTTCTCCAACTGGTTTTTGAATGTTATGATTCCTGATGTCAGATTTGTTTCCATTTATTCTTTTCCGTAGAGACTGTCCGGTTTGGCCAATGTACATGGCAGAGGGGTATTGCAGGCACATGATGGCATATATCACATTGGTAGATGTGCAGGTGAACGAGCCCCTGATGGTGTGGCTGATGTGATTAGGTCCTAAGGTGGTGTCCCTTGAATAGATATGTGGACAGAATTGGCAATGGGCTTTGTTGCAAGGATAGGTTCAGGAACAAAGCCCGTTGCCAACTCTGTCCACATATGTATTCAAGGGACACCATCATAGGACCTACTGTTTTTTTTTCTCCTGCTGATAGCCCACATTGATTAGTCTCATTAGAGTTGGTAGGGCAACCCCCATTTTTTCATGTTCTCTGTATACATATATATCTTCCTACTGTATTTTCCACTGCATGCATCTGATGAAGTGTGTTTTAGCCCACAAAAGCTTATGCCCAAAATACATTTGTTAGTCTTTAAGGTGCCACAAGTACTCCTCGGTCTTTTAGTTGTACAATGAGTTACTGCAAGGAGAGAGACTTTTAGAAACTGTTACTGAACAACACAGCTATCAACAAAACTAATTTACTTATGTGGCACAACTTTTAAGTACTAGGTTTTATATCCCATTCCAACTCCACCTACTGATGGGCCTAGAGGCAGATTAAGATTCTTTGGGGCCCCCAACACTCCATGCCATGGGGCCCTGCTCCCTGCTCCTCCTCTTCCCATTCCCCTTCTCTCTCCCCACTCCCTCTACCCACTGCGTCTTCCCCCACCCCACCCCCTTCCCATTCTCATTCTTTTACTCCCACCTCCCTTCTCCCATTCCCCTTCTCTTCCCCCAACTGCCTTTCTCCATTCTCCAACCCCCACATCCCCATTCTCCTTTCTTCCCCTCTCCCCTCACAGGCTGAGCAGAGCTGCTCAGCGCTGGCAGAAATGTGGGGGGTAGTGGCATGTAACCCCATGTGCATCTGCCAAGTCTTGACCTTGTATGGGGAGGCCAACGCTCTTCCCAAAATACATCCATCCCCTCCCCATTCTGACACTGAACTCTCCCCCTCCCTGAGCCAGAATGGGACTCGCCTGCGAGCGAGGGCTGGGAGCTGCAGCCACACACAAAGCCTGCCAGTCCCAGCTGAGCAGGGGCTGGCGCTGATGTGCCACTCCAAGCTGTCACCTGTCCCTAAGGAAGATTTCTTTTGTTAAAAGGATTATGCCCTCCCCCATCTGATCCTCCTCCCCCAGTTAAAGCGCCACTGGGCCCCTGGACTCACCACCTGTCCCAGGGAGCAGGAGCACAGGCTGAGAGCTGCTCTTGGGCACCCCAGCCCCTTTTCATTAAAAGTTTTTTTTCTGCACTCAGACTCTGCTTGTGAGTTAGGAAGTATTGCCTCTCAGAGGTGCACAGGTGTGGGGTATACTTCCAAGGTTACTGGGTGGAGGCTTAAACCAGTTCTGTGTTGTATTGTTGAAAAGTAACCCCTAGATATTGAACCCAGCCCTGGTTGCTGCCAGCCCCACTTGGCAGAAGGGTTACACCTTTTAGCTAGTCCACCAGCCTTGGGGGATAGAAAACTGTCTAAGCAAAAGGAAAATACTTCCCCAACTTCCTCCCTTGTGCAAGGAAAAGACAAGTAGTCTCTCAGACCCTGAAGACAGTCTCAGTTCCCCTACTCAGTGCAAATAAAGATTGGGGCTTAGTCATGGGGGTATTGAAATACAAAAATAAAAGCCCACCCTGTCTTCTTCCTCAGAGGACTTAGGCATGAGGCATTTGTAAGCCATAGGTCTGTTAGTGCCATAGGGTCCCCAGTCTGGGAACTCTGATACCTGGCTCTGCTTGCTTTTGAGTGTCATCAAGGCTGCACTGAATTCTTCCCTTTTAAGGGCTTGCATCCAGGCCTGACAAGCCTGAGTAGTATGGCAGTTTGTCTGTCCCATACAGATCCTGTGATGCAGAGGACTTAGCTCAACAATTGTAATGTACAGTTAGTCATTTGCTTAGCTCTCTGTTCTGTATGGGGCAAATTTAGCTTCCAAGACTGAATCACTAGCAGCCAGCAGGGATTTACCAAGAACAAATCACGCCAAACCAGCTTGATTTCCTTCTTTCACGAGATAACCAGTTTGGGTGGATAGGGGAAATATGGTGGACATAATATACCGGGACTTCAGCAAGTTAGACCACGTGAGGCCCATTCCCAGAAACCTCCCAAAGCTTCAGTAAGCTCTTCATTACCTACCTCCCCCCAACACACACTCCAGAGGGAGGTATCACTGTATGGGGAGCTGCTCCCCCATGCATCTGGACCCCCCATATCCAGACTTCCCCCCCCCCCCCCCGCTGAGCCTCACCCCTTGCCGAGGCCCCTGCACTCAAACCCCAACCCTGCTGAGCCTCATACTCTGCATCTGGAGTCCCCCTGCACCCTGACACATCCCCTGATCACACACCCTGACCCAGAACCCACCACTGAGCCCTTTCCCCTGCATCTAGACCCCCACCTCTGCACCCCAACCACTCCCTGCTGAGCCCTCCACACTTGAACCCCCACAAGCCCCACCTGCCCTGCACCTGGACCACTCTAATAAGGCCCCAGTACACAGAACACCACTTCACTGAGACCCATCCAGCTGCACCTGGATCCCCACCCCACCAAGCCCCACTCCACTAGCACCTATACCCCTGTCTACATCAACCACACCCAGACCCTCCCGGCTGAGCCATAACTACCTTCATTTGGACCCCCATGCGAGTCCTATTCCCCCTGCACCTGGAACCTCCAATAAGCCCCTGTGCCTCCAGCTTCCCCCTGCACCAAGCCCCCCCACCATCAAGTAATCCACACCTCAATTACTCCACACAGAACCCTGTCACCCCACACGTGGATCCCCCCACGCCAAGCCCCTCCACACTTGGACCCTGCCTGGTTGAGCCTGACTGCCCCACACCTGGAATGGTGGACAGGGCTTGGTGTGCATGTGAAACCCTGTCCCCCTCACTTGCTACCTTGGTGTACCTGGTGTGGAGAAGCAGGGTTGTGTCAGGGTCAGCTGCACCCTCTCTGCTGAGTCCATGTCCTGAGGTGGGGGAAAGAGGGGATACCACTGCCATGCTGGGGCCTCCACATTTATTTATTGACAAATAAAATATGCAGAATTTTGCAGAATTTTAAAATATTGTGCACACCATTTTTATTTTTTTGGCGCAGAATTCCCTCAAGAATACATTGTCTCTGGATAAACCTAGCATTAGGAAGGCACAATGGGGGCTTAAATCCAGCTTAGCTACCCTTCTGCTCCCTGGGCTGTTCTGTCCCTCTAAGTGTATGTCTACAGTTTACTGTAGCCACAAGTATAATTTTATGCTCAGCTAGATATTCGCATGCTAGATCTGATTGAGCTAGCACGGTAAAGACATCAGTGTAGCAGCAGCTCTATAGATGGTCACTCAGGCTAGCTGCCCGAGAACATACCCAGGTGGTCGGGCAGGATTATACTCAGCTACAGTTATGTAGGAGCTGGCATGAGCTAACCACCTGAGTACAATCCTGCCCAACATCCAGGGTATGTGATCTGGTGGCTAGCCCATGCTGACACTCATATAGCAGCAGCTACTATTTTTAGAAGCTATTTACTATTTACTATTTTTATGCTATGTTGATCCAAGCCAACAGAGGTAAGTCTACAAAAGCCAGAAGTTATACTCCAAGCTGCTGTGTGGATGTACCCTTAAAGGGTCAGCCAATCTCATCCAACATTCTTTCAAAAATCTTACCTGAGCATCATTGCATAATTTATATATATACTTATTTTGGATAGGTTGGCAATTGTTCCTGATAAATATACAGTATATCTTACTATATGATTATGCTGTTCAACACATACCATAGCGAACAGAGCATGCATAATCTGGCCACGTTAAAGGTTGAGGTAATAACCTTTACTTTTGATCTGATGCTCACAAATTTAAAGACACCAGGTCAGATTCCAATCTGGCATTATTTGACCTAGCTCCATTTTAGTCAATAGAGTTGTATTGATTTAGAGCAGCTGAAGATCTTGCCTGCTGTTCCTATTCAGTTCCCATTAACTCAGGGCTAGAATGTTGTGAGCCAATACATATGTGTTAGACATAGTGCACACCTCATTATACCCAGCATGTGGGCAGCTATGTTAACTGAAGTATATTATGTCTTTCCCAAAATGCTGTTTGCTTCTGTCAAGATATATATCTCAGAATGCCCTACAAATTTGAAGTCAGCTTTTTCACTGGAAAATACAAAACCTGCCAAAGACAAGACATAGTTATGCTCTGTCCTGGTATGGGTTGGGATGTACCTTCATGGACAACTGATTTGGAATTCAGTATCCAAAACAGAGATAAGGAGATACTATGGTCCCAGAAAAAGGTACAAAGCTAGCTGATCAGTGAATTTTAGGCATGGGTGGATCATAGAGTGTTTTTAACTCATAAACAACCATGCTATAAATATGGCTAGTTTTGAATGCATATTTCAGAGAACATTTTCTGTGTAAAGTGAACTATGCTATGATAACTGTCTCCTAGAAGAACTGGTAACACATTAACTCTTTCCTTTCTGTGTTCTACTGCTTTGTCTGTAGACATTACATTTGGCTACACTTGGATAGTTGGTCTCTTAAACATTCTTAATAACAAACCACACATTCAGTGAAGCAATTGGTGATATATTTAGCAATATTGTGCAACACTTATTTAAACAGGGGAGCTCTTAATCAAACAAGTAACAAGATGCTTGTGAGCGTCAGTGCTCACCAACATGGGTAAGGATTTGACAATTTAGACCTCAGTGACATACTTTTACCACAGTATTGCTACTTACTGCCTTACTCTATTAAAAACATATCTGAGGGTGATTTATCCAGCAATACACTATACCTGGAGAGAAGAGGTTTTAGATTAACTATTTATATTTAAAAAAGGATGTACCCTGCATTCATGTAAAGATACTTCTTTATGTAATGCTCATGAGCAGCATTATTTGATCAATTACTTATCTCAATAAAAATAGTCATTTTACAGAGAAAACAAATCTTTTAAGGCACCAGATAGGCTCATGGGTACTTACAGATCATGAGAACTACAAACAAGAACTGCTACTATTAATTTTGAAACTGGAGCTGAGGGACCACTAGACATTTAAAAGGACAACACTTTAAATGTCAAATGTCAAGGCAAAAAAGATCCCCAGTTTCTCTTACATTTGAAGTCAGCTATATGTCACATCTGATATAATCAGAAAACCCTCTTCTTATCATCTCTAGTGAAATATAGCTCTACAGTGATTTGCAGCTATTAAATGGAGACTATTTTCTCAACTTGCTAGCAGTAGGTTTTTATCTGTCTTCTGAAGAGTGCATGTAAACAAACCTATGATAATGACTTTTTTTTTTAACTTGACCATTGTCTATATTTTTCAAAGTTTTGTTCACAGATAATGTTAAGATTGGGTTAGCTGTTTACGTCAGGTAGGGTGAGAGTGAGTGATGAAGGTTTACATTCAATTGGCTGGATTTTCTTAATTGGGTTAAGAGGCATAGATTTTTTTTTTTTTTTTGACAGGTTAGCTGGACTTCATGGCCATTGTTCAATATTAAGGCCAAGATTTGCAAAAATGGGTTCCTAAACTTAGGCTCCAATCTCCATATTTCAGCATCTAAGTAAAGATTTTGATTATCAGTAAATGAGAGCATCTCCGTGTTTCACAATTTGAAAAGTTATTGATTTTCAATTTTCAAAAATGGGGGGCCAAATATAGGTTCCTATATAAACATTTAGGCCTGTACATAAGAAGCATGATTTTAAAAGATGTAGGTCGCTCAGCAACTCCCATTAATTGTAACCAGTTTTGAAAATATGGCCAAGTGCCTAAATAAGTAATCTTTTGGCAACCATTTTGAAAAAAAAAAAATTTAAATGAATTTTTTTTTGGTTATGAATTTCCTGATGTAGATAGATTTGGATATTGCCACCTTTTTCGTCTTTTCTAGCTTTTCTAGCTTGGTTTCTGGTTCACACAATATATTCTTAGTTATTCCTGGTTGTTAGAATTAGAGGGTCACTGAAATTTTTATATGACACTCCTGCTGATTAACATAATCCTGTAAATATTTTATATATATATATATATATATATATAAAGAGAATACAAAGCTGTCAATGGATATGTGTTTCAGAGTTGGGATAACTGTCATTTAGGATTAGATTTTGCAACCCTTCCTTATTTTGATTAGCGCTTACTTGCTGAAGTAATTTCATTGAAGTACATGAGCAAGTTAAGTGCTAACCTTCAAGAAAAAGCCCTTAAGATTGATTTAAATTATGATTCCAGAGTTCTTTTTGATTACTGTGCTCATTGGTATTGATTACTATGTTCGATAAAATCCCTCAAATGTGCTATCATATGTAATTTTATATCAACTAAAAGAGTCAGGTGCACAAATCAATTGACTATTGTATGATATACTATTATGTGGTAATCAAGTGAAAAAATTAGCACTACATGGCAAAACACAAATAATTAAGAAAATAAAGTGATGCTGATAGCTACTCATGATGCTAGTCAGACAACACTGGCAATGATTTAAGGTTCACCTAGTATGGCCTGGAGTACACTGTAAATGAAGAATGATAAACTATAGGCACATGGACCCAGAAGTGGTATGCTTAGCAATATGAAAACAAATTAAAGTTCTTCTGAAGACACATTTGGAGTTGTATTGCATTAAAACAGTTTTGAATGTGTTTGCACACTCTGAAGTTTTAAATAGCTTATGTTCAAATAAACTTTTTTCTCAAAGGTCATATATTCTCGCAACCTATAGGAAAGGCTCAGTTTTAATAGATTCATGTCCATTCTCACAGGTTCACAGACTCACTAAGAAACAGAAGTGGAATTATGCCTCAATTTTAATTCAACAAAAACCTCCAATCTCAAGAAAACAGATCTGCCTATATAAAATAGGGATACAATTATTATGCAGTAGTGCCACCTCCAAGTTTTCGGAATTTATGAGTCAGGGCCCAAAAATTATGAGTTGGGTTTAAAAATCATGTTTTTTTTAAAAATTATAATAAATGATGGGTTCTTTTTATTTTGTTGTCTGGTTTCTAAGCCTTTAGGGAGCACGCCCTTCATACTCTCAATCTTTTCCCGGCTATTAGAAGGACTAGAAACTTAACTTAAAAAAAAAGAATCTATTTATTCCAGCAGCTGGAGCTTTTAAAGAAGGAACAAATATTACAAGACTTGCAATAAAATCACATGATTTAGTAACATTGATTATGAGAGTCAAAACATAATAAATAATAACTTAACATACTAAGCCACTGTCTGTCACACACAAATCCAGAGGCTAAACACATTTATTTATTTTTACTGGTTTTGTTTCTCCCCTCCCCCACACTTGATCAGAGAACTCATCAAACATACACCGTCTCTGTAGAAAACCAATCACAGGAAAATGATTTCCATAAACCATCTTGATCACATGGCATAGGAAGAAAATAGAAACACCATATGGCTTCCAACATATGATTTTCCCCATATGATCCTCTTCTGACAAAAAAAGGCACAAAATTGAAATTCATTGTGACAACCATACTAAACTAACTAATACCTAGTTAGAGCAAAACAGGTACATAGTTAAACAGCAATAGAAATGGTCATTACTAGTGGTTTGCCAACATATGTCTAAGTTAAACCTATGTTGATTTTCAGTATACTATAGTTTGAGTGAAACACTTTGAACAGCCTTTTTTCTCCCCAAAGTCTCTTTTGAGCAACCCAATTTCAGAAGAGGCAGGGTTAGTGGTTAAGTTTCCAATATGGCCCAGCATGTGACCTGTTGTAAAGGGAAGGAACAGTCACTTTATCATCATTTATAGTCCTAGGCAGTATCACAAGACACTTAAAGACTCACTCACAGAAAGCCTCTTCAGGGTTACTTACAAAGATGCTATTTTACTCTTCTAGATTGCATAGTTCACACAGTCTATTTTTAGTTCTTCTACTTCCTTATTCAACCTATCACATTCACTTTATAATCCCATAGACTCAAGACACATCCTCTATGTTTTGAAAGGCCATATTCTTCCCCATCTGTCCCCGCATGAATTGCTGTAGCACACTCCCACAGTCTGTATCCAGCTATGCATTGTTCTGTTACTTCCAAAATCCCCAAAATGGGTCAGGGTAAGCTAGTAAAATCAGCTACACATACTCACATTTAAAGTGCCCCATAGATAAGTACCTGCCATAATTATAATGACATACACTCATTTTATTACCAGGTTTGGAGGATTTGGGAACAACAAAGAAGGTGGCCCTCATACAAAAAAAGGTCATTTCTATTTATCGTTTGCAATAAAGTTGGTCAAAAGCAGTAAACATATTTCACATAAAATTTTGAATTTTTCCAATAAAAAGACCAAATCAAAAACACTTGTTTTTCCCAGTTATTCCCATCTACCCACCCACCTCTCTCTTTTTTCCACTTTTCAGTTTTGCCACTGAAACAGTAGGAGGAAGAGTAAAGGGGGGGAGAGAAGGGGCCAAAATAACTGATAAATGCAACAAAACAAACACACACACAAACTGTGATCATTTTTGGTTTTGAAAACTAAAAATAATGGTGGCTGTGTGTGTTATTCACAGAAAGATTTACTTTTTATTTTTAAACAAAAGCTTTTTTCCAGAAAAAGGCCATTTTTTTCAAGGAAAAGATTTCCAAACAAGCATTTCAAGTGCTCCATTGTGCAAATTAATTAGCATTGGGGTCAATTATAGAGTATAGAAAGCTTCAACCAAGATTGAGGACAGCATGAGGATCTGGGGAAGTTTGGGACATGAGAACATGATCTTATTCAAAGGATCTGAAGTAAGTGGAAAAGACCCAGGAAAAGAAAGATGAGTAAACAGAAGAAGGAAATGGAAGGAGGACAGCCTAGCACTCAAAGAAAGACCTAATCAGATTTTGCTTTGTTTTGGCACTCTAGATCAGGGGTTCCCAAACTTGGTTCGCTGCTTGTTCAAGCCCCCCGGTGGGCCACTTTATTTACCTGAGCATTCACAGGTACGGCTGCTGTCAGCTCCCAGCGGCTGCGGTTCGCCGTTCCCAGCCAATGGGAGCTCTGGGAAGCGGTGCGGGCCAGCCCACCGCTTCTTGCAGCTCCCATTGGTTGGGAATGGCGAACCATGGCCATTGGAAGCTGCGAGCAGCCGTACCTGCGAACACTCAGGTAAACAAAGTGTCTTGCGGCCCGTCAGGGGCTTACCCTGAACAAGCCGCGAACCAAGTTTGGGAAGCCTGCTCTAGAGTGTAAAAGTCCAGAGTCATTTAACTAAATACTCAGCATGAGTTAAAGGATTATGGTACAGTATCAGAGAAGGACATGGCAGAAAGTGTAAACTTAGCATAAGCAAGAGGAGATACTTAAAAATGAACTTTGTGTAACAGAGAAGAAAACAGACATAATATTGAAAAAAGAGATCCATCAATACTCTGGTGAACTAGAACAGATAAACTTGAAAATAACTTCTGACACTAGTAATGAAGAAAAAAATATTCTGGTTGGATATAACTCATTTAAAATTGGCTCTGTAAAGACTTTTACAAGGATCTATTGACTGACAAATCTCAGTATGAGATGTTTAGTATGAAGGGTTGACCTCACAATTGCCAATAACCATTTGATTGTTTGCTACATCTCCAAGGAGTAGGAGAAAATTCTGGTTTGTGGTTTATTGTTAAAAGCCTCACAAAGGCTTTGGCAAATTAAAGGCTTTAAAATCAGATAGAATAAGACATGGATTAGATATACAGCTAGGAAATAATTTACTTTTCAGTCTGCTAGCAGTTTAAAAAATCAAAACCTTTTTGGGTGAAACATAAAATGATATTTTTCATTTCCCCTCCTCAAATCGAAGAGTCAAGTTTTGAGTGGAAATGGTAACAGTAATTACTGACCTTGTAATCTTTTGAATGTGTTCCACTTCTTATAAATATGTAAGCGTGGTCTGAATGAGCTCTCTCCTCACATCTAATGATAAACATGGGAGAAAAGACTTCAGGAGCAGACTGTGTTTGCATAGACACATCTACTCTACCTAAGTGTGTAGCAGATGGAACCGCGTTGCAAAAATTATCAGTTTTTGCTGGTATCGGGTTACAAATCACTCTAGTGTTTGAATACAGTGGAAATGCTCTTATCCCTCTTGTACAGGTAAAGGGCAACAGAATGTACTTAGCAGGTCCTGATTGAGCAGGTCACCCTAAACTGAACTTCACTTGATAAGCAGGGAGTAGGGCTGCCAAATCCTAGTGAAGATCAATAGTAGTGTGAACTCTGTTTAAAGGGTCCTAGACACTATTTGATCTTACCCTTCCCCAGTGTTTAAAGAGAGAGCTGCTTACACTCAACTGAAAGTCCTAGTTTTTGTTCAGTGATTACCAGAGCTAAATCACTGATAGGCAGGTCGAGTGTCTGTGACTGGTTTAGGGACAGTGGAGAAATGAAAGACAGCGCAGAGGCTGTACTAGCAGTGAGTGACTTCACTGGGTAGTAGGGAATCAAAGAATTGAAATCACTGAAGACATGGGTCAAGAGGTAAAACCCCAGACCATGGCATTGCAGAAATGGCAGCGAGTGTCCAGGGGCAGTAGAGGCAGCAGAAAACAACCAGTTGCAGACACACCCAGTGACCAAAGAGATATTGCTCAATGCCTGCCCCCATTTCTGGAGTGGGAGGTGAACACCTGTGACCACATCTCTGAACTCTGGGTCTTCACTAACCAAGGACTGCTAGTTGTGAATGGGGTGCAATAGAGTGAGAGGGGAGTAACGTGTTAAAGGGACATTTGTTTATCAGACTCTCCCACCACAGGCAAAGAGGCAAACTGAAGCAAAGAACACTACCCAACACACTGTGAGGTCTGGTTTGCTTATGGTTGTATGTTTTTGAATGTGGTTGTAGTGTTTTCCCAAATTAATGCTGGGTTCACTTTTCCTTTTAATAAAAGTTCTCTTTTATTGTACACAGACTCAGTGCCTGTGAGTGGGGAAGTATTACCTTTCAGAGGCACTTGGGTTGGAGTTACGTTTTCCCAGATTCTGGGTCAGAGCTTGAGCTGGTTGTTTTGTCTTGTTAAGAGGAACTCCTAGATATTGATCCCAGCCATTGTTGCAGCTGACTTCACATGGCAGAAGTGTTACAAATAACTAAAAACATCTGGGTTGGAGCTGGGACTTGAACTTGGATCTAATATAAGCTTGGCAAGCACTCTGACTACCAATCTGTAGAATCATTACAGTGCTTTTTCCTTGGCCCAATGATTAGCCATTTTCATTCATACTGGCAATTCTTAGTCATTCATGTTGTCAGTGAATAGTCCTGGGGCTCAGGAAAGAATAATTCTACAGCCTGATAGTTAGAGAACTAGGATCTGGGAGACCAAATTCAAGTCCCCACTCCACAAACTATTTAATTATTTATAAAAATTGGAACAGTTTCAAGAGGAGAGATTGAGAAACCCCTATACCACGCTATCCCATTGTCATCCCATACAGGCATGGGAACCTGACTGTATTGTAGGAGGCCCAATTTCAAATTCTTCTTCCATATCAGGCAGAGGGAAGAACTGTATCCAGCTCTCCCCCATCCCAGGTGATTGGGCCAAAGCTTTTAAGGGCTTCAGCTGCACCTCCTCTGTCTCTTTTGTGTCTCCTCTGCTTTGCTTTTTGACAAAATGCCTGAAAGTCAAAACACAATTTTTGGGGTCATGGAGTCAGAGTTAAAGGCCAGCAGGTACCACCAGATCATCTAGTCTGCCCTCCTTCACATCACAGGCCACTAACACCACCCACACATTAAATAACCAAAATGAGAACAAAATATTACAACCCACAGGAGACTCAACTATTTTGTGCCACAGGCAGAGAATAGCACAGACTAAAGTGTACCAGCGCATGAGACCCTGGCAATGGCAGGGAAAAGATAACGTGAGATATACCCAGCTAATCCTGGCATGTGACTTGAACCCACACATCAGCCATGAAGACGAAACCCTCCCAAGGTCACTGCCAATCCAAACTGGGGGGAAATTCCTTCCTGACCCCACATATGGCAATCAGTTAGACCAGTGTTTCTCAAACTGGGGTCGCCACTTGTGTAGGGAAAGCCCCTGGCGGGCCGGGTCAGTTTGTTTACCTGCCCTGTCCACAGATCCGGCCGATTGTGGCTCCCACTGGCTGTGGTTCGCTGCTCCAGGCCAATGGTCTATGCAGATGATGCTTTTATATTTATATATAAGCATGAGGTGATCTCTCCTCACCTTCTAACCATTATTAAGAAGTTTGGTCTCCTTTCAGGAGGTAAAGTTAATTGGGATAAATCAGAAATCCTAAACATTAACAAATATGCTCTTAAAGTCCTTTTCTCAAATTGGGACTTTCAGTGGAGATCCTCATATATGAAATAATTAGGAATACTGATTCCCAATAATCTTAAGGGCTTCCCTAAGATAAATATAGAACCAATTATTGCCAAAGTGGCTAATGATTTGTGGAGATGGAGTTTGTTTACCCCACAACTGAGGTTTAAACTAATATACTGAAAATCATTTTTTCCCCAGAATTTTGTCTGACCTAAGAGGTCTCCCTATTTCTACTCATCAAACTTATTTTAAGAAATTCAATAATATTTTCAGAACATTCCTTTGGGGGCACAGGTAAGAAACTTGGTTCTGAACAAATTAGAGCTCCGCTTATCTGTTGGGGGATTTAGTTTTCCCAACTTGGAAATTTATCATACACTTTTTTGTGAAGCCAGGCATCTTTGTGGCTGCCAGATATGATTGAACAGACTCCACTTTGGGTTCAGATTGAATGAGAATTGGCATACACTCTCCTCCTTACAGGCATGGTAGGATCAAATTATTATAGATTTGATGGCTCCAGAACTCCCACAAAAATTGGACACATTTATTTCTGCTTCCATCCATTTAGTTCTGCTTTCATCCAATTTAGTTCTGCTTCCATCCATTCTTCCATGTAGAGGCAGTCATATAGAGCAATCCTAGTCTTAAAATAGGTGGCAAAACCTGATGTCAATGGAGAGAGGAATTATGACCGTGACACAGCTAATTGATAATGATAAATGTACACCATTTGTTAATCTTCAGTACAAATTGGCTTGCTGTGCTCTGGATCATGGAACTATCCCCAGGTAAAGCATTTACTTATACATGTATTTGGACTGGATGAATTGGGAGATCCATAACCCCCAGAACTTTTATTGTTTTGGAGGAAATTTACAGGATTTACTCAGCTAGCAGTATCCTTTTACGATTTTCTGGCTCAAGAAACTCTGCCAATAATTATAATAATGATAATTTGAGAGTTGCTTCAAATCGAAATTTGGATATACAGCTATCTCTAACCCAATGGAACACAATTGTGTCTAATGTTGAAAAAGCAACTTTAGACCTGAGACAATGGCATTCTCCAAAAGACACTTTTTCTAATATAATGGTCCCCACATTGGCTAATGGTAATGAGCCTCATAAATGCTGACATGCATTGCAAATGTAACTCCCTGGAGCTACATTAGCTCATATGTTTTGGGAGTGCCCTTGTATTAGGTGGATCAAAGGGCCTTTCCTATTTAAAACCAATCACCTTAATCTGATATAAAGATATATTTTAAAGAAAATGTGTGTATCTTTATCTCTTTGATGGGGTCACATATTTAGAAGGGGAAACCAGAAAGGAAAAAATAGTAAGAATGCTTACAAAGGGACAGAAAAAAACTTGGCTTCTGTTCACTGCTGAAGGCTGCATATCAGTTGACCAACACTCTTGGCATCTGCACACAAATTGCTAGCATTTTTGTGACTGAATATTCATGAAAGGCACTTGCTGGAATGCTGTTTTGAGGATGTATATGCAATCTATGTGTTCTTCTGTGAAACTGTGAGATGTTTACAGTGATCCTAAATTATTTGTTTCTGAAGCTTGATATAAAAATGTAGGTTATGGAAAATCAGACTACTCCACTACAGACTGCAATAGCTTGCTGGAGTTAGAACTATGCCAATATATGACCTTGGACCAGTTGGTGAAAGTGGAAAGCTGTGTTAATGAGGGAAGACTAGTAAAGGAAACTGATCATGTGATTTTTATGAACCACAGTCACTCTGAATGAAGAAGTGTCATATAAGATTGTTAAATCCCATCGGTAGGCAGCTTATTTAAATTCACCGCTACCCACGCTTCGTGACCTTTATATCATATTAACACACAGTGATGTAGAAACTTTACTGTATTTTTTTTTTTTTTTTTTTTGCTATTCCTAGAGTGGAATCCAATAGAGAATAATGGCTTGATCCTGAAATGAGTTCTGCAAGAAAGGTGGGTCTCTTCTTGACTGACCTCAGATATGTGGTAAGGAAGTGCAGCCTCCAAACCTGACAGACTCAAATCTCTTTTTATCAGAGGGACTGATGCTGAGATAACTCATTAAAATAAGCCTCACTGATTTTTTTTTCCTCAGGCCCCTGGACTAAAATCTTGTCACTGATTTTTCCGAAGTATCATAAGTTATTCATAGCCTTCTCATAGCACCTAGGGGTTGGACTTTGAGGCTTTGAAAATCTACCTATAGGTCTCTTGATTATTTGGGGAAATCTACATATTAAAATCATAGATGTAGAGGCTACCAGTGGAGGAAGTTCCCTGCTAGCTGGTTGCCTGAGGCTGACCCAGCTCCTCTGCTGGGCAGCTAGCACAACCTCTTGTACCAAGGAGGTGCCATACTCAATAGCACGAAGGCCTATATGGCTCATGTACCAAGAAAGAGCCTGAGAGCAACAGACTAATCCTAATTCTGACACTAACTCACCCTGTGGACTTGATCATAAGAACATAAAAACTGCCATACTGTGTCAGACCATGTTTGCCTAGTATTGTGACAGATTTTAGTTACCAATCTGCCTGAGGCATCAGGTGATCAGGCTGAGGCCACAGGATTGTTTGGGAAGCAGATGACGAAACACACCAAGGGTTTAAATGTAAAGCTTTATTAATAAAATAATAAAATAACAGTGGAGAGTGATGGGTGCTTTCCACGTTACTTAGAAGGAGGAAGAAAGCATTAGTGCCTGAACCCTAACCCTCTTTTATATTTATACATGCTTTACCCATGTCTGGCCAAGCATGGGTGTAACATAAGAAGAAGAGGGGGAAGGGTGGACGGGAGTTTTGTTTTGGGCCCAGGTCGTTTTGGGTTCGCTGTAATCTTCACCTTGCTTGGGCTTTTGGGAGGGTTTAAAGTTTTTTTTTTTTTTTTTTTTTTTGGAGGTGGTGTTGTTTAGGGCCCTTTGTGCCTGGTGCTTTTTGTACCAGTTTCAATTGGCTTGCTGTGGCCTTCTTGGCTGCCCAAAACACACTGGCTCTGGAGACTTTTTTCCATTTTACATTTACACCTTTGGCCCTCCCCCGAAATGCCTTGCGATGCCTTCAACCGCGTTAGCAACATACAATGCTGATTTGCCTTCCCATGGGACCCCCTGAGGGAGGGAGTTTTTGGGCCTGTGACAGTTCCTCCCTTGACTTCGAATCAACATTTTGTTGTGAGGGGTCACCACCTTGGTTTTTACCCTTTTTTTGACATGATGTCTGGAGTTACTACTGGCTTTTTACATACACAGCAATATAGCACGCACATGCTACACATTTGTTGGATTAAATATTGTTGCAGCTGGGAGCACACCAAATTTTATATTAGTTGGTTTTTGGCCATATTTATGGTTTTAATTAGTTTTTGCAAGGTATTTCACCTGTGGAGGGCCAATTTGGCAGTATGGTTGAGGGCAGCAGTGGTCACTGTCAGGTGGGTGAGATTTGCACTTGTGATTAGTTTTATGGCCTTTAAAATTGTTTTAACTGCTTGTTTTTTATGGACCCCTGCTGAATATTTTAAATATTGACTGCTGAATTAGCCCCATTTTACAAGGATCCCACTATAGTTTGCTTTTGGGGGGGGGGGGGAGACAAGGACACCGTATGCCTGAGGAGGGCGAGGTGGAGGGTGGCCCCCCGGCACAATTAAGAAGGAAGGCTGGGACCTGAAAGCATGTCCGGGCGGGTAAATGTTTAAAGCTTTTAAGGTGGCATTTAGAAGGATTTAGCATTGAGTGGCTGCCTCTCATTTGGTGGTGGGTAACATTTACCACCACTGCTGGTGGGGCGATGGGATGTACCGTTGTTCCATTTGGGGCTGCCGGACGGGGTATGGAGCTTTTTTGGATTAATTTAGTTTGGGACCCAATATGCAGAGCCAGGGGACCTGGGGCTTTTGGCTGGGAGCTGCCCCTGGAGAATACCCAGAAAAACATTGCATTACAATGAAGGATTTTGCAGGCCTGAAGCAGCAAGAGCGGTTTTACCACTTTTGTTTAGGGTGTTTTGGGGCTTTTGCTATTACTGCCTTGTTTTGTTAACAAAGCAAAAGGGGGGGGGGGGAGGAAGAACAACGTAAATGCACCTATTGGGGAAACTGAGGCACATACAACAACTTTTTAAGTTATTAGTTATTTTGTTACAGCCCTTTTTGGCTTTTGTTATAGATGTTGTTTGCTTGGTTTAAGAGGTTGCAACAGTTATATTGCATTTAGGGATTAGGGATTGCTATTACTTGCCAAAGGGTTTTTTATTTTGCTTTTGCTTTAGGCCACCACAGGAGGAATAGGGTTTGTCCCCATGGGATCCAGGGAAGGTTTAGGGCCACCCATGAGGTATTTTGCTGTGGCCCTTTAGTGTTTATTTGGACTATGCACCATTTTAAGGCATTTTTTTTTAGCCTTGCGCCACACTGTGGCTTGGGCCCCATTAGCAGCTTGAGCCAGGGAGAGCCTTTGGAGGTTTTTTTTTTAATTATTATTATAATTATTTAGATAATTTTATGGATAGCTGGAAACCCAGATCGTCCAGGCAGGTGGCTGGTCCACAACCGAGGCCCATGATGCCATGACCAGAAACCTAAGAAGAAACATATGTTTTGAATTAACTAGCATGTGCTTATTTTAATTTACCTGGTAGCTGAAGCTGGTACACTACTGGAGAGAGGTAATTTACAATGGGATACGGGCCCATTTACTTAACATTTAAGGTGTGGGCCTCTTTTCTTAGTTTTTGCAATATTATTTTGTTTTTAATTTGCCATTTTTGGATGTTTTTAACGATGATTTTTATACACTTTTTTCTATTTAAAACGGCCTTTACAGCTTTACAAGTTTTACATAGTTTTTTTTTAACTGGGCAAAGCTGGGACTTTTTTGGTTGTGGCAAACAGTAAATGTGATTATGGGTAAATACAGTACTTATATTACATTTACATGTGTTTACTAGCAGATTGGTAACACGACCATTTTTTTTAAATACTTTTTTTTGGGAATTAACACATGCACATTGCCCATTATACAGTACTTTGGTTTTATTATTTAATTTATTTTACATGCGGGATTTTAGTGAAATGTTTTTACTACAGGGCTTTGGAGCAACAGGCCAGGACGAGCACGCCCACTTTTGAGGTGTTTACTTAGTACAACCTTTGGTGTTTAATAGATTTTTTTCCCTTCCCAGCCCACTGGCTTGAGGTTTAGGGTAGCCAGAAGGATTTAATGTGCCATGTGAGGAGTGGGCTAACTTTTTATACTTGTGCTTTAAAACCAAGTTCTTGGGCCTGTAACAGTATTGTCTTGGTCATGACCAGGGACTGAAGCAGGGGTCTCTTGAGATAAAGCGGGAGCATTTGTCACTTGAGCTGGAGAACTAATCTTGGAGCTGTGGGCTGTAACTAACTCATATGCCCCGTAGATAGGAGACACGTAATAGACGCTGAACGGAACTAAATTTTTAGTGAATTGTGACCTTATTGTTTATAAATATAAAATAATTATGGGTATAGCTAAAACTGAGCAGAACATGGGCAGGTAATGTGCAAATTTCCCAGCTCTGCCAATTCACTTCAGAATTCACTAGTTTAAAATATCCCTGTCATTCCAAATTGCGGCCTCTGCTGAGCCAGTTGTGCTGTTTTACGCTTATGAAGTTTTCATATTGATCCCATACAGTATAGTAGATGTTATACTTTGGGATGTATTAAAATCATTTCCCAAAGATACCAATCTACTCAAATATTTATTCTGGAGGCATAAACTGCAGAGTCAGCATCATGATGATGCTTAGTGTGGCTAAGATATTTTGTAATCTGATTGGAATAAATCCCTATTATAAGAACTGCTAGCAGCTCACATCACAAACACAATGTTTTTGCTTTCCAACATATCCTGAATAAAATAGATTGGGATTTCTCTAGACTATTTGACTACAAATGATTGGACATATAGTAGATTATGTCATGTAAAAATGAAACAACATTTGTTAGGGTGCCATTGTATTTAAAACTGTGTTCTGAAATCATTTGTGTTTTCAATTCAAATGTGTCACACCAAAGATTGCAGCATATAATCTGTGCTCCAATAAAAAATAAACCATTTGCTGTGCTCCCAAGAGCTGCAAGAGGCATTATCCTTGCCTAAAGCACAGTGAGTCCTGAAGCTTCTGCTGGGGCAATGTGGCCCTGCAAAGCCCCCGGTGCAGAGCATGGCTTAAAGCTACAACTGAGCTCAATTTACATGAGGCTTTCACATCCTCCTTCCCCCTTTTAAGATTGTGGAATTATAATATGTATCAAATGAATAATGTGTAGAAAATAAATTCCAGGTTTGTGGCTGAAAGAGTCAGATCCAAAGTGTATTTGCTTTCAATCAGTCAGAATCTTTCTATTGACTTCAATTAACTTTGGATCAGGTCCATACAGCCAGGGCCGGCTCCAGCATTTCTGCCACCACAAGCAAACAAAAAACAAAACAAAACAAAAAAAGCCGCGATTGCGATCAGTGGTGGCAATTGGGGGGAAAAAAAAGCCGTGATTGGCGGTGGCAGTTCAGTGGCAGGTCCCTCTCTCCTAGAGGGAGCGAGGGACCTGCCGCCCCCGAATTGCCGCGGGTGCCGCCCCTCTCCTTTGGCCACCCCAAGCACCTGCTTGTTAAGCTGGTGCCTGGAGCTGGCCCTGCATACAGCATTCATTCAAATTACAGAATCATTGTGCTACATGGAATATAGGACAAGTCAGAGTTTGATTCACTGTAACTGAATTGTGATCAACATATATTCTGCACTGTGTATCCACCTTTAAGCAAAGGCCTTAAAATTATACAGTAAAATACAAAGAGCTTCAGTAAAATTTTACAATGTGTGATGACTTTGTAGGACAAGGCAGAGTACATAAACGACTCCCTGAAGTTCTCAGTGATGTTGCCTGGAAGAAATTTTAGCATTCTCTGTTGCAGAATGAGCAGTGATTTATAGAATTATTTGGTATTTGTATAGCTCACAAATAAAATACATTTCTTAGTGGAGATTTAGTTGGAATTCAGTATTAGTCTACAGTGAGATGTAAGCAATATATTTTTCTCTTTATTATTTAATTAAGACATTCACCAAATCCAGTTGATAAGAGGTCATTGTGTATAAGGAATCCTGGCTGACCCTGGTATGCACATATTTTACTGTCCTCACTGCCTCCAGCCAACTTTTTCAAAGAGTGTTTATAACTTTTAATTTGTGCTTAAACAGATGTAAACATTATTTTAATGTTGCACAAAGTTTGTAATGCACTGTGTCTTGTCACTCCAAACAACACAATGATGTGACCCATTATTTGCTTTCCATTTTCAAAGGCAGGGTAATTGTCTTCATTCTTCATGAGTAATAAATATTTAAGACATGCTTTATAAATTCACACTTTGGACAATAAATGTTGACCAGTTTGACCCATGATCCAAAGCTAATTAAAGTCAATGGAAAGATTCTGACTCATCGAAAGCAAAGACACTTTGGATCAGACTCTTTCAAGCACAAACCTTGAATTTATTTTATATATATGAGAGTTATATATTGTAGCAATAGAGCATATGCTTTTATTTTGATAACCACCAGAGCAGTAATTGTCTGGAGAATTATATAATAGACCATGGTGCCTCATCAGAAGTCCCCACTTCAATAATGTAAGCAAAGAGAATGATTCAGAAAACAGCTGTAAAGTCTCCTTAATAAACTAGTTCCTTTTAATAAAATTTGCATTGTTGAATTATTAGAAATCTAGTTGCTTGACTGGACTCTGGATGAGGCATTAAGGGCTAGATTCACAAGGAGGATATATGCACATAACTGCTACTTTAGTTGTCTAAGTCCAAAATTTAGATTCTAAAACTCCCTATTCAGCTGTCACCTATACTCCTTGTAAGAACCTACATTTCTTTGGCATCTAAATTTCTGCTAGAGGATTTATGCACAGTCTTGCACCAAGCAGCTCGGTGCCTAACTCAAGCCTAAACCCCATTGGGATTTACAAAGTAGGGTCTCTCCCACCTATTTTGCCCACAGGTGTGATGGTGAGCATCTCTACCAGGTTGGGACCTGCAGAAAATGGGGCCTTGTCCCCCATTTACCCAATGATCAACTGGTTAGCACACTCATGCAAGATGCAGAAGACTGGATTCAAATCCATGCGCTGCCTGATATGGAGCAAGGTCTTGAACTAAGGTTTTCTACATTCCAGGTGAGTGTCCTAACCAGCAGGCTATAAATTCTCCCTTGCCTCTTTCTCTCCCAATGAATAATCAAGTATTTTATAAGTGGAACAGCTTCAACGGGAAAGAGTCTCTCCCTCAAATACCTCACAGTCCAGTGAGGCTGGGGATCTGGCTTCTAGTTCTTGCTCCACATGAGACAGAAGGGATATTTGAACCTGGTCTCAGACACTCTGGGTGAGAGCTCTAACTGGAGGGCTATTGGTCAAAAGGGAACACCACCACTGTTATTCTTGTGAAAGACTGACTTAGTTTAAGCACCAGTAGTGGTTTCATTGCTGTGAATCCTGAGTGGAGGGAGATGCTTCCCAGCAGGCTGGACTAAGGCTCCTAACTCCTTTGGCAGGATGGGACTTAGCCAACACCCTTCACGTTGACATCTATTACTGGCTAGCTGTGACAGCTCCCTGCTCAACTTGCTGCTTTCTGCAAATAATTTTTTAGGCACCTATCTCTCCCCATGATTTTTTCCTTTTGATTAATAAATTCCCAGGTCAGAAGGGACCACTGTGATCACCTAGTGTGACCTTTTTAATCAGGCCATAGACCTGCCCCAATATAATTCCAATAATAATTGTATAGGGAGCCTGAGCTCCTAACATGGGGTTGTTGATTTCATTTGGTGGCAGGAAGCCTAAAAGTTATGTTCAGCATTGTAGTACCTAAGTCCATCTTGTAAATCTGGCCCTAAAAGATTTGTCCAAGAAAGGTAAGGGATGGGCTGGGACTCGAGCTCAGCAGTCCTTGCTCCCAGTCACATGCAGAATCAATGCAACATCATCAGATGCAGGCATCACATGTTCATTTAATTACATAAGATAAAACATTATGGAGTGACTGCCTTACAAGCTTCTAGTTCTGTTTTAGATAATGCTTTCTTAGTATTCTTCCTGTATTTTTTTTCAATACCGAGCACACGCAAACATAGTTGAATCAAATCACATGGTGGATTTAGAGAACATATCCATGCATATATTTTCTTACTATTTTCCAATCCTAACTGCACTCCTACTTTATCAAGAACCTCTTCTATATTATAACACATTGAATTTGTGTCACTCTAGTGTTTGCGTTATTGTGAGGAAATACAGTAAAGAGTGAGGAAAATCCTCACCCAAAATATGAATCTTCAAGGTTAGCCCATCTTTCAACCACACTAGTTAAGTGTGAAGACTGAAATAATACGTTTTCTATTCAGCTACACAGCACATACCTTATACACATTGGACATAATAGATAGGTTGAATCACTACAGATCTCATTGGAACAATACGTATGGAGCCACCATTGACAATTCCACCAAATACGTATCACAGAACAAAATTAATCACAAATATCCCAATATAACGCCTTTTGGCAGAAATTTGGCTAAAATTCAAGCAAATATTAATCTCTTTCCCAAGTCAAAACATGTACACATGTATTCAGCCATTTCTCCATAATTAATAGGTATACTTATTGGGTGTAAGCCTTTTATGAATATTAGTCTGAAAGAACAGTGCAAGTTTAGTTAAAAAAAAACAGAAGACAGATTTGTTATTATGCATAATTTATTGGTAAAGTAACAAGTACTAAAATTTAGATAAGGAATTCATGATGTGCTGGGTACGCAAATGCTTTGAAAACAGAACATTTTTATTGTGAGTTATAATGATAAGTTTGAGTAATTCCACTATTAGACCAGTTAGTAAATCCCCTTTTAACAAATTGATAATTTCAATGGCAATAAGTTACTAAGACATGAAGGTATTCTTCCAAGAGCTCAGAAGGAGCTTACAAATGAGGTGGCTGAGTTGCTAGCAAAAATATGCAATCTCTCATTAAAATCAACTACTCTACAAGAAGACTGGAAAATAGACAATATTATACCTATTTCTAAATATGCGCTAAGGATATCCCAGAGAATTATACACCAGTAATTATGCATCCGAAGAAGTGGGCTGTAGTCCACGAAAGCTTACGCTCTAATAAATTTGTTAGTCTCTAAGGTGCCACAAGTACTCCTGTTCTTTTTGCGGATACAGACTAACACGGCTGCTACTCTGAAATACACCAATAAGTCACACTTTGGGACCAGGTAAAAAATTAAAGATAAAGTTATGAAACACATAAATAAGAACGATCTGATGGAAATAAAGCACCACACCTTCTGTAAATTCAGTCTTTAGATTTTAGACTTTTTAGAAGCATATTTCCAAAGCATGTGCCAAAATGAAAGAAAAGCAGCAGACAAGATAGCCTGTCTTATCTTAACAAAATAAGATTTCCTCTCTATTCTCTCCATTCTACCTATGCATCTGAAGAAGTGGGCTGTAGTCCATGAAAGCTTATGCTCTAATAAATTTGTTAGTCTCTAAGGTGCCACAAGTACTCCTGTTCTTCATTCTACCTATAGAATTTTGACTTGATATTCCATAGGGAGCTAGTGCAGTGAGTCCAGGTATAATATGCACTCAGTAACTTCCATTACTGAGACAGTGAGATGCTAAAGCCTGCAACTTGCATTATGGAAGGCTGATGCTTTTAAATCAATACTTTGTAATAATCCAGTCAGAAGATACATAATGAAGACACATAATGTAATGAAGACACATATGATGAAGGCTAGTTCTTCATCCTCATCCTCATCATCATTAGACATGAAAATTATGTCTATTTAGTCTTTTAAGACTTTTTGAGGAAGTCAAGACAATAATTGATAAAAGAAAACCTAATTTCTGATAAAGCTAAAAACTGGTAAACCTAATTTAATTTTTAAACTTTTATCACAAGACACTTTTTAGGATCCCATTTTTCAGACTTGGACATATAAAATTAGGCAGCTAATGGGAAGATTTTCAAAGTGCATGGCACTTAGGTGCCTATGTCTTTGAAAAATCTATTGCTAAATTCCCATTCTAAGCAGGTAAATGTAGATTTAAGTACCTAAATCCATATTTAGCTGAAGACCACGTGTGATAAATGAAGGGAGGAGAGGGGTAGCTGCCTTTTATGGTCACCCAGCAATAGCTATAAAATCCCTCTTAGAACTCTTCTCTAATTGCTCTACCTGTAAAGGGTTAAAAAGTCTCACTGCTATGCATACGTAAAAGGAAGTGAGTGTGCACCTGGCCAAAAGAGCAAATGGGAAGGCTAAAACTTTTAAAAATTGAAATAAGACTACCCTTTTGTCTGTCTGTGGGTGTTCTCCCGGGGAGACGTGGATAGGACGGAGCTATGCTGTAAGAATCTTGGACCAGGTATGAAAAAATCATCAGAATCATACCTAGAAATTACTCATTTAACACCCTAGATATGTAAATAGATCAGGAAATGTCTAGGAAGATGTGATTAGGTTTATTCCTTTTATTTCAATATGGCTTGTGGACTCCTCTGTGCTAACCCCAGATGCTTTTGTTTTGCTTGTAACCTTTAAGCTGGACCACAAAAAAGCTATTCTTGGTGCTTAATACTTGTAATTGCTCTTTTAAAATCTAGCAACAGCCTGAGTTCCCAGACTTATTTTCTTTTTTTTTTATTAATAAAATTTACCTTTTTTAAGAACAGAATTGGATTTTTGTGTCTTAAGAAGTTTGTGCACATATTGGTTAATTAGCTGGTGGCAAGAGCTGATTTTCTTTTTTTTTTCTTTCTCAGATCTTCCCCAGAGAGGTGTGTGTGATGGAGTCTGGGGGTACCCCACAGGAAGGAATTCCCAAGTGTGCCTTCCTAAGCTCTCAAAGGGGTTCTGCATTTGGGTGGTGGCAGCATCTACCAATACAAGGTCAGAGAAAAGCTGTAACCTTGGAAGTTTAATACAAGCCTAAAGTGGCCAATATTATTTTTTAGATCCTTGCGGGCCCCCACCTTCTGCACTCGAAGTGCCAGAGTGGGTAATTAGCCTTAACACTACAGATCAGTCATATCCCAGTTGCAGAGGCGTTAAAGAATAGTCCTTCAAACAGATATGAAAAAAAATGAGTATAAACATTTCTTCTTATTCCATTATAGATGAACACAAAGGGCAGGTCTACACTTGAAACGCTCCAGTAGTACTGTAAAATGCTGTAGCACTTCAGTAAACATGCCACTATGCATCCAGGAGAAGCCTTTCTTGAGGTGGTAGCTATGTCTATGGGAGAAGCCCTTCTATCAACATAGCACTGTCTAAACTGGGAGCTAGGTCAGTATAACTGCATTACACAGGTATGTGGAATTTCACTCCCCCTGCGTGATCTAGTTATACTGATGTAAGTTTGTAGTGTAGACTCAGGCTAAGAGAAACTTCCCTGCTATGGGTCTGGTGGGAGATGCAAAGCAAAAAGAGTGTATGCACTTATTTTTTCCTTTTTCAAATATCCAAATGTTGGCCCAAGAAATGTAATAAAAAAACTTCATAGTTGATGTCAAAGGGGATATTATTTGGCTCTGTGTACATAAATAAAACTACAGACTTCCCCCCCCCCCCCAAAAAATCATAAATCCAGGGTCCATATAAAGCTCTTTGTCCCTAGGTCATAGAACAAGTGTTGGCTAATATTTTTTCTCAAATAGCAATGATAGCAAAAGATGTTCTTTGTCAGTTTGTCAGCTCTCCATGTGTCAATATATAATGCCTACATCTGTAACTATCACTCTATGCACCTCATAAAGTGAGGTTTTTACCCACGAAAGCTTATGCCCATATAAATCTGTTAGTCTTTAAGGTGCCACCAGACTCCTTCTTGTTTTTGTAGATACAGACTAACACGGCTATCCCCTGATATTTGTCAGTTTTGGTATCTATTAGGTCATTGCTCATCAGACTAGTTAGCAGAATGTACACTTAAATAGTTCTATTTTTGTTAATTCCAGAGGCTAGCATCAGTTTATTGTCCTTTAGATTAACAATGGGCCACATTCTTCCCTTGGGATGTAATTGTAACCAAGGGCAGAATTTAGCCCAGTATCTGAAGATACTAAGTATAGTATCTTCTGCTGTCTCTTTGAAGGTATAAAAGTGGGGAAAGGAGGAAAATATTTGAAAGCACCACTGTCTTCACTTACATTAAAACTTGCTTTTAATTCACAGCTGCCTGTACAGTGTCAGAGATACTGTGATGTCTGAGAATCAACATCCTTCTATGAGACCTTCCTTGGAGTATCAATATGAAGCACAAGAATAGTGCGGTAAGAAATTTAATCTGAAACTCACATTGAAAGAGAATTCTGCATGGCATTTTACTTGAGGTTTCTCCATTTTCATCCTACCTACATGAGAAACACAACTTAGGGTATGATTTACTTTGAGTATTATGTAGAGATTATTTTCAAACCATTTTTTATCCTTGTTTTGTTCCCAAGATGAGTCTGTTTGATTGGTCATATATTCTAGATATGTTCAGATAGAATGTGTCTTCCTTTTCTTGCTGTCCATAACATACATGTTTTAACATTCTATCAAATAGGAGACCCGTGTAAAACATTTGAAATATCAAATAAGACAAATGCATGGTTTTAGGTTTCATTTCAAATATGAAATCAGATCTAATTTACTGAAAGGTTTGCTAAGGTTTACAAAACAGAGTTTGCAAATCCACACAGATCAAAATCAAAGGAAGTGTGTTGAAAAGAGATTGTGTTTCACCCAATTTTATTAAATATATGGGTTCAAGTTGTGTAGTTGCAGAGGAGAATAAGCAGTGAGGGAGTTAAGAAATTTAAGGAACAGTTAAATAGATGAATCCTGTAGAATACTTGAGTGCTTGCAGTATTTGCTATACATATTTTTCCCAAGTTGATTTTATGTTTATTTTTCTTTTTTCCTAATGGAGATGTTCATAATTTGATGATTTTCCTTAAAAACATTTAAGATTTCTCATAATAAACAATTTATTAATATTATTTCAGGTCCTCTAAATAAGGCTTAGTATTTAGAGGTTAGACTTTCCAGCCCTCAGCATAGGTTGAATACTGTTGGACAAGTGGTAAGAGTACATTGTTCTATCCCTAAACAACTCCACTGGCTCCCCATTCATTCTAGATGAAAATTGGCTTGTTAGCCTAATCTGAGGGTGTGGCTGAAACGCAAATGGTGCATGTGATGGATTCAGTCACAGAGACCCCCTTGGAACTGTAACCTGATGTGCTGGAATTACCTCTGAGCCCATTTTCCCTGCCAGCTTGGGACTTCAGAACCTGCCTTTTTGAGACAGACATGCTAGCCTGCTGAAACACAGACCCACATCTGGTCCATGCCCCCAAAGCTGCAGACTTTAACCAAAAACTGCTCAGCAGGTCACCTATCTCCAGCATCCAGACACCCAGTTGTCAGTGGGATCCAAACCCCAAATAAATCCGTTTTACTCTGTATAAAGCTTATACAGGGTAAACTCATAAAATTGTTCACCCTCTATTACACTGATAGAGAGATATGCACAGCTGTTTGCTCCACCAGGTATTAATCACTTACTCTGGGATAATTAATAAACAAAAGTGATTTTATTACATATAAAAAGTAGGATTTAAGTGGTTTCAAGTAATAACAGACAGAACAAAGTAAGTCACCAAGCAAAATAAACCATAAACACGCAAGTCTAAGACTAATACATTGAGAAACTGATTACAGGTAAAATCTCACCCTCAGAGATGTTCCCATAAACTTCTTTCACAGACTAGACTCCTTCCTAGTCTGGGCCCAATCCTTTCCCCTGGTACAGTCCTTGTTAGTCCAGCAGACATCTTAGGTGGAAATTAGGGGTCTTCTCATAACTGGCAGCCCCCTTTGTTCTCTTCCACCCTCTTTTATAGCTTTGGCACAAGGTGGGAATCTTTTATCTCTCTGGGTCCCCACCCCTCTTTCTCAATAGAAAAACACCAAGTTTAAGATAGATTACAGTATCAGGTGATACAATTACAATAGGACTTCAGAGTTATACTTCATATTTCTAGTTTCAGATACAAGAATGATACATACATACAAATAGGATGAATACACTCAGTAGATTATAAGCTTTGTAATGATACCTTATAAGGGGCCTTTTGCATAAAGCATATTCTAGTTACATCATATTCACACTCATAAGTATATTTCCATAAAACATTATGGAGTGCAACGTCACACTCTCCTCCTGAACTTAGTGCCGGAGACTTGGACACTGTCCATGGCGGAGGCAGTACATTTAAAATTCCGGTTCAGCTCTGGTCACTCCCCCATCCAGCATCATTAAACACTATAGTGCTATTCATAGAGGATCTTGCAAAGTTTTGGGTTTCTAGTCCCCAAGTGTCTGGAAACATGTTGGGGTGTAGTATTGCTAACAGAATGCCGATAGCAATATCTGTTAAAGTGTAGATGTCTTGGCATTCAGCCACCAATGCCATGAGGTGGTGTGCCTCGGTTTCCCCTTCCACACAGCAGTGTAGGCCTGTTATGCTGTTGCTGCTGTGCCAAGCTTCCAGCCTGTTTACATGTATAAGCTGAAAATCAACATGCTTGTGGGATTCTCTTGTCACCATTCCTAGCATGTACAAAAGCTTTTCCCACAAATCAAATATGTCACATATCTTCAAAGGTTTGTTATTAGCATCAACTCCTTTGTCTTGGCCCATAGATGAAGTAGCAGAAGACATAAGATTAACAGACAATTTATGACGGACAGACTTTGTTCATACCACCCAGCATGCCCAGTGTCCACTGCATTTCCCAATCCTTTTGTGTACCATGGTAGGTGCTCAGACACAGATTCTCCTGCCTCTTTGGAGAAGGCTCTCAATTCAGGCATGTGTTTGAGGTTTTGGCAAGGAAAGGATGCACTGCAACCTTGCCTGCCCTCGGCCCCACCTACTTGTGAAGTTTCCCAAATGCAAAGTTTTTCTTCATCCTGTCTTGAATAGACAGTTTTATCTCTTACAAATGTACCATGAACAACATATTTCAATGGAGTACTTTGGATTGGTAAGATCCCCTCTGTCACCCCATTCCCTGTTCCCAACAGGTCAGCTGGGTGAACTCTCCCCTCCAGGAGATCTGACCTCCAGTCTTTCCTTAAAACCTGATCTACAGGTGAGGTTTCTTGCATTTCAGATGTAGATCCTTCACCCTCCTGCTGGGGAAAAGCCTTCCTACAAATGGTGGCCAAACCTGTCTGTCCCCCTTCACTTTCCACCTGGACTTCCCTCTCTGGGTTCCCTCCCCGTGTCCTCCAAAAGGGAAGGTGACCCTGATTCAGCTGTGGGCTCACCAACTATGACAGACCCTTCACTCACCAGCTGAATCCACCCCCTCTTCACTCAGGTTGGGCTTGCTTCCAGCTACAGAGCCCTTGGGGTCTGTTCCCACCACAGCAGTCGTCAGGACCCCAACATCCATCTCTGGGATACATGTCCCTGTGCACCCTAGGGCAGGGCCTGTCCCCTTACAAGGAGGAACATCCCCCTCTCCCAGGCAGATGATCACAGGACAGGAGCTGGCTCTATCCAGCCCTTCCCGCAAGGACCTGCCTTGAGCCCCGGGGCTAGAGGAACTGGTTTTGACCATCCCTGCCCCCAATGGCCCACTTTCCACTGCTACCGAAGAATTACAGAGACACTCTCCTATTTCCCCAGCAGCACATCTGACTTCACCCTCCCCTCTGGGGCTTTCAGCACAAGATCCTTCTTGCTGCTAACAAACCCTGGGACAGATTCTGACATAGAAAAAAAATCATTCCCCAATAGAAATGGTGCAAAATTGTGTGCCACCGCTGCAACAGATAGTTCAGCCTGCAAATCAGCAGTTTCCATGTGCACCTTAGCTAAAGGTGCAAGGACTTTGTAATCACCCACAAATTCTAATTCTGCCATTTTTCCCAGTAACAAATCCTTCTCATGGATCAGGTCCCTCCTGACCACAGAAATCTCTGCACCAGTATCCCTCCAACCTTGGAGAACTTTTTCATTAAGTTTAACAGCATGCATATGCTCACTGCTTGGTTGTGTAGAAGCAACCTTTACAAATCCTGTGTGGTAAGAGGCAGTAGCCTGGGATACACCTGTGTTACCCCAGCAGCTTCATGTGTTACCTGGTGCCTGCTCCCACTCAGCCAAGGACATTTAGACCTCAAATACTCAGTGGACTTACAATGATAGCACCTTTGGGGCTCCTCTGCTTGTACGAGTAACAGGGGAATGGAGAGGTGAACACCCAGCCTCCTTTTTCCCAGGGGTAAAACGGTGATTCTGCTTTCCACCAACCTTGTACCCCTCTGCCAGTGGTTTATGTTTAATTGCAGCTTATGATTGCTCGTAAGAGTTTGCAAACCCAGCCAATTCACCCACTGCATCCACCTTTTTTGTCCCACAAATACTGTTTTACATTATCACTGCACATATTTAGGAACTGTTCCTGAGTAACCAAATCACACATTTCTTCAAAGCTTGTAATGCCTTTTCCCCTCACCCACTTCTCACAAATCTTATTTAATTTACATAGGCCACATTACTTAATCCAGATTGCCTCTTAAGACTCCTGATTTTTACCCTGTAGGTTTCAGGTGTAATCTGGAACTGTTTTAAAACCAGTTCCTTAAATGTACCATAGTTTAAAGCATCAGCAACAGACATCTTATTGAACATGTGCAGAGCTCTCCCAGTCAATTTTGCAACCAAAGTAGTCATTTTTTAATCCTCAGGAATCACATGGAGAGTGAACAGTTTCTCAAAGATGATGAAATATTCGGCAATATCACTGGATTCATATTGCGGGCATAACTGTTCCCATTTGTGGATTTTTGGGGAAGTGAAGCCAGCTGCTGAAGGGTTTTGTCTCTTCCATTCCATTACAGCCAGTTCATGCTTCTGGGTCTCAATTTGGACTTGTCTCTGGACCTCAATTTCTTTGTCTTTTAAGTCCAGGGTTTGCTGGTGCGAAGCCTTTTCTTTGTCAGCCTCCAGCTGCCTAAATTCCAGGGCAGCTTTTTGTGCAATCTCTTTGTCTTTTAAGTCCAGTGCTTGCTGGTAGGCAGCTTTTTGTGCTTCAATTTGAGCCTGTTTCTGGGCCTCAATTTCTTTGTCTTTTTAACTTCAGGGCTAGTCGCCTCTCTCTTTCCTTCTCCTCTTGAGCAGCTTGCTGTGCTAACCTAAGGGCTTCCATAGCCCTTCTGTGTGCAGCCTCCTTTCTGGCTGACTCTTTTTCTTTTTCTTTTATATCTAGTTCTTTCAGTTGCAATAATCTCTGGTGCGCCCTCTCCTTTTCTGTAACTTGCAGCCTAAAAAGCTCCAATTTCACAATCACTTCACTTCTTTCACTCATTTTCCTACTTTCCTTTCCTGAAAGAAGCAAACAGAAAATAACAAACCAGTAACCACTTTGTCTGTTCTCTGGCCACCAAACTTAAAACTCACTTAAAATCACTACCGATGTCTCAAAGCAATCAGCTGTGCACAGATCCTGCCGACTATGCCACTGTGACGGTTTCAGTCACAGAGACCCCTGGGGACTGGAATGACCTCTGAGTCCATTTTCCGTGCCAGCTGAGGGTTTTTAACAGGAGTGCTGGATTAAGCCCCAAGTTATCTGCATTGTATGTTCAATGAACACTTCGAAATTTAGTTTCAGTGCAACTGTCCATTTCTTTCTGCCACACCTACACTCCAGGCCTAAGGTTAATTGTTCTGCTCCCTGAACCAATTTTATAGCCCAATCCTTTACTCTTAATTTCTTCCACTGTAAAAATCTAGCTTGTTAAATATGTGTGGTCCTGATAGGTGTTGACACTACATTGCCTGAGGGATCTGCCCCACCCAGTGCTGGCTTAGACTTACTGGGGCCAAGGGCCAAAGCCCAAGCCCGAAGGCTTCAGCCCTGGGTGGCGAGGCTAAGGTTACAGGCTCCCTGAAGCCCTTGAGTTTTAGCTTTGCCCCCACGCCACCCTAGCCTGGGGCAATGGGTCTTTGACTTTGCCCCCAACCAATGTGGTGGGGTTTGAGCAGGCTCAGGCTTCAGTTCCCTCTCCTGGGGTCCTGTAGTAATTCTTGTTGTCAGAAAGGGGTCATGATGCAATGAAGTCTGAGAATCCCAATGTACTCTATACTGTTAACAGCAAATTTTAGACACTGGCACATAGAAAATTGTATGCACTTTTGTGCAAACTCAACTCAGGGTTTATCTGGACAGGGACACTCAAGAAAATTAATCCTCATTAACTAAAGATGTTTATTTCAATTGGAGTAATTAAATTGCATTAAACCCCTGTATCAATCAATCAAAGAGGCTCAACAAATGTATCCTATTTACGGCCCCAACAGATGTATTCTATATACCCCTAAAAGGGAATTTAAAAATTCCATAGGTCAGCAGAATGTATGCACGTTAAGTCATTTGTTACTGGGTATAAAAAAAGCCTGCTCTGCGCTTGTAAGGTGTGCTCCTCCCTCTGGCATGAGTCGAGGGGGACACCCGCTCAGCTGACTGATCAATAAAGAACTTGAAGCCGTCTTCTAGACTCCCGTGCCTCCTTGGGGTAATTGGGCAGCTCCAGGGGGAAACGAGCCCATTTGGCTAACAGAACTAAAGTGGCCTTTATTCCGTTTGAAAGTGTCCATACAGGGAGTGTATACTGTTTAACTAATTCACTTGAAATGCTCACCTTTAGTTAATGAGGATTATTTTTCCTAACAATTCCTGTGTTCCACAAGTTCACAAATATACCAGTGCGCAATGCACATGCACAAAATCAGATTTTGCATGTACCCATAGCCTAGCTACATGTGCACATATGTAGACCTCCACTTGTGCTCTCATATCTGGGTATTTGCATATCTAAGCAGGGCATGTGCAAAAAAATAGATGCACGTAATTATCAACTGACTCATAAGTATTTATACTGAGAAAAATATTGTCTGCATACACCTTTGAACTTGCAGAAGAGTGATAAGTTTCCTGCAGAGATAGTTGTCAGTGTCTGTGAGATTCTGCAGGGATATAAGTGGCATTCCTGAACTTGAAGTATACTACATGCTGTGTTGATTTGGCAGCTTACTATCCAACTCCTGCATTGCAAGGGAGCTTCCATCTGCATTAAGTGCAATAGGCTATGCATAGTGTTAGGGTATCAACCTGAATGTCTTTTTTGTATTTTCAGAGAGAATCATTAAAGGAGAGGATTCAATCCAAACTGGCTTTGAGCAAGAAACTCCCCACTTTTTTGAGGATTCGTCTAGCTAAGAAACAAGTTATTCCTGTTTATTCCAATGAAAAAGGGCATCCTTTCCCATTACAGCACTGGGGAGAAACATACTGAAAAACTTGACAGGATATGTTGCATTTGGTGGAGACCTGCTGGACAAAATAGCTATGGGCCATTTGATAGTGTTGAAACTTGATTAGTTTGAGATTCATATAAGGATATGACACTGTTCAAATAACTAGTGGTTTTAAAACATTTTTTCCAGACACTAATTACACACACTTGTCACCAGTGATTAAAGTAAAAGAAGATAGATGGGTGGAGAGGGGGGCCCAAAGACAGAACTGACCAATTTTGATTGTTGTTTTCACAGGTCTTGATGTTATTTGATCATGCCGCTTTGCATTAACATGTGGTGAGAAGATGGAGCAAGAAGAAAAGAATGGGGAGAAGAGAAAAATGCAAACAAAAAAGGTCCCCAGGCATGTCCATAGCAGACAAACGAGAGAGAGAGAGCATTTGTGTGTGCATGTGCATGCTCTCTCTCTCTCCACCCCAAAATTACAGACCTATATAACTGCTGAAAACAATGGCATCACTTTCCTTCACCTTGTTGGATCAGGAGCAGTTTAGCATAGCAACTTCTGAACAGTTTAATTTATTCTTTAGTCTCTTCCCCACCTCTGCACAATCAAGTTCCTCATATTTCCTTCTTCATTAACTCAACTTATGCAATGTTGCCCTTATGTCTTTGTGATTCTCCACAGTTGGGAGTAGGCACTTTCGTTTATTATTGTTTTATAACATACCTTTGATTTAGGGTTCCTACTATTTCTATGTTAAGGAAGCTATGTAATAATAAAGGGCAACATCTTTTGGAAGGAAGAGGAAATAGAGAGTTTTTCTCCCCACAAAACACCATGAAGAAGCAAGGCAGGATTACAAGATACTGACCTGAAATAATTAAGAAAAAACACAATAGAAAAAAATTAGATGTATTCTTTCAATTATGAATAAGTAAATATGTAAGAATCATCTTTGGTTCTACAATTTCACCAGGAAGTAACTTCTTCATTAATTTAATACTTGCCTAGGGACTTCCATGTAAACAAAATATTAGGATCCTAAGAAAAGCTTGGTAAAACAGCTGCTGCTGCTGATAGTAGAAAACTGGAGATAATGATGGAAAACAAGGAGCTGAAGTTAACAAATGTTATCACCCATGAAACAAACAATGTTCCTGTAAGTTTGGGGAAATCTCATTATGTGTTTAAATTTCTGCATAGCAAGCAATCCAACATCATGAAAAGCAATTGCATTTGTCACATTATTCACAATGCAGTGAAGCATGCATGTAAACATCTGTCCTATGATGTGAATACTCTAGATATTAAGGTTTTTAATGAATTTTCATCTTCAGCAACAAATCCAGAAGGCATATACCATAATTTGAGTGGGTTTGTGTGATAATAGAATATGCAACTCTTTTGTATTTTGTTTCTAGAAGATGGCATTTTCCCCCAGTTCACCATACTATTATTTGCTTTTAAAATATGCTTCCTTCCCATCTCAAGCAAAGTCTGTTGTACTTGAAACATTATCCTACTCTTTAATGCAAACTGCAGATGATATATTACTTTCTTTTTAAGCACAGACCCCACTTCATCACTGCCATCGCCAGACCTAGCAAGTTATTAATTATTTATTATTTGTGTTGCAGGCTCACACAGAGATTGCAGTCATGGATTCAGGTATTCTTGCACTGCATGCTATGAAAACACATCAGAAAGAGATTGTAAGCTCTGTGGGACAATGACAATCTAAATAAACTAGTACTGTTTCAAGTGTAAAACAGGAGGGCTTTGAGCTCTACCAGACAGGGCCGGCTCCAGGCACCAGCTTGCCAAGCAGGTGCTTGGGGCAGCCTCTCTGGAGAGGGGCGGCACGTCCAGCTATTCGTCAACAATTCGGCGGACGGTCCCTCACTCCCGCTCAGAGCGAAGGACCTCCCGCCGAATTGCCGCCGCAGATCGTGGCCTTTTTTTTTTTTTGCACCGCTTGGGGCGGCAAAAACCCTGGAGCCAGCCCTGCTACCAGAGGAATAATCTGACTCAATTACTGTGACAAACCTGGTTTAAGCAAGCCTGGGTTTAATTTTTAGTGGCAGTACAGGACAGATCAGACATGAAACTACAAGGTTTTTGCCCTAAAGCACTGAGGGTGAAATTATCTCCTGTGCAGAGGGTCAATACAGGGAGTATACATCATTTAAGTTTTACTTTAGCCTTGTGCTATAGTATGCCGGGATGATTTCACACACACCCCCCCACACAATTTAATTAGACCATATACTGACAAAAGATGTAGGATAGGATGCAACAAACAGTGAATGAGCTGAGAAGTTTAGCTCTCATCATTAAAGTGACATTTTGTGGTTTGGATCCAGCCTCATATGCTCACTCAGATAAATAACATAAACTTAACACGAACAGGCATTTGCATGCATATATAGCTAACTACCTGATTTGCGCAGACCTGCTGACCTTTCCAACCTTTAAATTCACTACTGTTCTCTCAGTTCTATTGAAATCAAAAGGGTTGCCCTGATACAACACAGCAGAATATGGCCCATAGGCTATTGCCTCCTTCTGGTTTCACTTTATTATCATTTTGTAATAAACTTCTCTCTTCTGTGTGTTTTTCTACTACAGCAGACCAAAAGGTAAATCTCCAGTTAGATGGTAAAGTGTACCTTAGTTGTTGGAATAGGTCATATTAATTTTTGGACTGAAGGTCAATATGGTATATTAAAATAGCATAAAAGGATTGACAATTAGTTTGTTGGTGATTGATATTTAATTCCTAGAAGCCATTCAGTATATTGTCAAATAATATGAAACCATAAGACCCACATTGAACTGAATTATTAATTGCCTTCAGGATGTTGGTCCCAGTTCCTCAGACTGTGGAGTTGTTTCCTAATTATAGCAATTCCAGCTAATATTTGAGCTTACTACAAAATGAGAAAAGCCAGAAATAAACCCATCATTAATTTGGGTTTCCTGAATCCAACTAATACAAAATGAGATTTCTCTTATTGAACTCTATATATGTGCATACATTATGTGAATTTTGAATGATTGCCCATAGTGATAACAATGTGGTTATAAAGATAATGCATATCCTTAAACAATGTACCATTGACAACTTTATCAAGAGCACTGACGTGATTTAAATAACTTATATATTTTATAAAGTATCTATGAAAGTGTAACATTACTCGTATTAAAATCCATAATCAGATACTCTTTGTATAATAGTGGACTGCAGATCCATTGCAGTATATATTTGCAACTATACACATTTAAATCCACTGAGAAATCAACAGCGAAATCTACAGTTAGTTCTTAATTTTCATTTTTTCCTGCCTAGGATTCATCTAATATTAATTTTTTCATACTCCCACCCCCCAAAGTGATGAAACATCGCTGTCACTTTATTCACGGTCTTTCAACCCTTATTCAAACCTCTCCTTTTCGCAGTAGTCACATCTAGCTTATGTACCATGTTTGCATTCCTGGCTGTGCTGAGTCCAATGCTATATCACCTCACCTCATGTCTTTACTTCTCACATTGCTGAATTCCTAACATCGGTCTTCATTCCTTATATCCTGATTCAGCGTTATCACTAAGTTGATCAGTCCCATCTATAGTTTTCCTTTTGATGCATTTACACTAAACTTGCAATACTTTTCCTTCAAATTTTGTAATGTATTGAATTTTTTATTGGATGTTTTTTATGGCATTCTATTCTCTTTAGATGCTTATGCTACCCTCCTCAAAGAATCTGAGCACCTTTCAGGAGCGCATTAAGCAATGTGACTAGCATCTGGCATGTGTGGTTCTGTGTTTCTCCCTAAGGGGAAATATGTGAATTTTAATAAATATGTATTAATATTTGTCTGCTGTGATAAGCAATTTTATTGTTGAAATGGAAAATATTAAGATCTGAGGTGTTTTTTGGATACTGTAGGAGTGCATTCTAGAGTCACTTGGTAGCTTGCCTGATCTGTTTTATCCTTATTAGAATTTTAGAGTAGCACTCAGAGGTTCCAATTTGGATCCTCTCTTGCTAATATTTCTTTCAAGAGTTATCTGTATAAGAAGGCTTAGATTTATTCTGTTCAAATATGTTAAAGCAGAAGACAAGACAAAATCATAAAAAGTCCTGCCTTGAAGAGCTCAGTATGTTGGACATCAATCTTTAAAACATTTATTCATGTGAGTAGTCCTATTGACTAGAGCTGGGTGAATAACTGATTTTTTTTTTGCTTCACTGGCAATTCCAAAAAGATACAGATATACCAGTTTGAGTCAAATCAAAACAGATTTTTTTGGGGAGTATTGTCAGCAATTTCCAGAAGTCAACAAAACATCAGTTTTGGGTTTGTTTCATTTCTGGGCATCTTTTTATGAAAGCAAATAAGTGAAGGGCTAGATTCACAAAGGTAGAGGAAGAGGAGCAACCCTTCCCTTGATGTCCCAGTCATTGGGCACCAGCCTGGATACCCAACTTCAAATTCCTATTCTGGGGCAAATCTTCCCCCTATTATGTAGGGCTTAACCACAAGGCTATAGGGTATGCTAGGCGTGGAGCTTTTACTCTCTCTCTTGTTGAAGTTGTTCCACTTTGTATGAAATACTTGAATATTCATTTGGCCAGAGGATACTCACATGCAAAAGACTCTATAGCTCTGTGGTTAAGGCACTCAGAAGAAGAAAGACCTAAGTTCAAGTCATTGCTCTGGCATGGGGATTCCAATATATGTCATCCACATTGGGTATAAGGATCATCAGCACCACCTGCCATTTTCTGAATGGAACCTATGACTCTTTTTAAATCAAGCCTGGACTACCCCCCTCCCCATCATCCAACACTATTCATGAATGGTGGGAATTTGCTGAATAATTTCAGTTGACACAAAGCAGCATTTGTCAGCAAATATACTATTTCTTCTATTGAGTTATGTGTAATTACAGATATAGGCCTGAGAGGGATGGAGGGACCCATCTATCAGCCTGGCATGGTATCCCTGGCGGTATGCTGCCTGCCAGGGGCCCATATCCAAGATGTTATGGAGGGATTGTCAAGGATCATCCAGCCCTCTGACTACTGCCCCATGCTACTCAGCCATGTGGACACTAACGATACAGTAAGGTATGATCCTGAGCATATCATAAATTACTGCAGGGCTTTGAGACTGAAGGAGTTGGGGGTGCAGGTGGTGTTCTCTTTTATCCTTCCAGGCAAGGGTAGGGTCCCAGGCAGAGACAGATGTTTCCTGGAGATGAATGCCTAGCTACAAGGATGATGTCACCAGGAAGGCTTTGGCTTCCTTGACAATGGGATGCTGTTCTGGGAAGAAGGACTGCTAAGCAGAGATGGGATCCACCTATTGAAGAAGGGGAAGAGCATATTTGGATAAAACTGGCTAACATCATGAGAGGGCTTTAAACTAGGTTTAATGGGGGCAGGTAACAAAATCCCACAGGTAAGTCCAAAACATGGAGAACTAGGAGAAAGGTTGGAGTCTGGGGGGGAGCATGGGCTGTTATAGGAGGGATAAGGAAGATACGAGAGAGAACATGGGGGAAAATCAAATTAGTATCTTAGGTAACTATATATTAATGTGAGAAGTATGGGAATAAGCAGAAAGAACTTGAAATGCTAGTGGGATAATATGCATGACTGGAATATTGGTATAAAAGGGTAAAGCTTGCTCAGGAAGGACAGGCAGGGGGAAAGGGAGATGGTATTGCCTTATATATTAAAAATGTATACACTTGGCCCGAGATTAATATGGAAATAGAAGACAGACATGTTGAAAGTCTCTGGGTATAGTTAAAAGGGGTAAAAATAAAGCTGATCTCATCATAGGGATCTACTACAGACCATCTAACCAGGAAGAAGAGGTGGATGAACCTTGTTTTAAACAACTAACAAAATCATCTGAAGCACAGGGCTTGATGGTGATAGGGGACTTTAACTACTCAGGCATCTGTTGGAAAAACAACAGAGCAGAGTACAGATTATCCAACAAGTTCTTGTAATGTATTGGATACATTTTTTTTTTCAGAAGGTGGAGAAAACTACTGGGGAAGAGGCTGTCTAGATTTGATTTTGACAATTAGGGAGGAACTGGCTGAGAATTTGAAACCACAGAATTTGAAAAGTGGAAAGCAGCTTGGGTGAAAGTAATCATGAAATGGAAGAGTTCATAATTCTAAGGAATGGTAGGAAGGAAAACAGCACAATAAAGATAATAGATTTCAAGAAGGCAGACTTTGGAAAACTCAGGGAGCTGGTAAATAAGATCCCATGGGAAACAAGAGGAAAAACAGGTCAAGCGAATTAGCAGTTTTTCAAAGAGACATTATTAAGGGTACAAGAGCAAACTAGCCTACTGCATAAAAAAGCTAGGAAGTATTGCAAGGGACCATCTGGCTTAACCAGGAGATCTTTAATCATCTGAAACGCAAAAAAGAGTCTTACAAAAAGTGTCAAATTACAACGAATGAATATAAACAAATAACATAAGTATGTAGGGACAAAATTAGAAAGGCCAAGGTGCAAAATGAGATTAAACTAGCTAGAGGCATAAAGGGTATAAAGGAAACATTCTACAAATGCATTATAAGCTAGAAGAACAAGGATAGGGCAGGCCCATTACTCAAAGAGGTGGAAGAACAATAGCAGATGTGGAAATGGCAGAAGTGCTAAATGACTTTGTTTCAGTTTTCACCAAAAAGGTTAGTAGTGATTGGAAATCTAACATAGCAGTGAAAAGGAGGTAAGCTAAAATAGGGAAAGAACAAGTTACAAATTACTTAGAAAAGTTAGGTACCTTCCAGGCACTGGGGCCTGATGAAATGCATCCTAGAATACTCAAGGAGCTGACTGAGGAGGTATCTGAGCCATTAGCGATTATTTTTGAAAAGTCATGGAAGATGGGAGAGATTCCCGAGGCCTGAAATTGGCAAATATCTATTAAAAAATCTATAAAAAGGGAAATAAGGTCAACCTGGGGAATTACAGACCAGTCAGCTTAACTTCAGTACCTGGAAAGAAAATTGAGCAAATAATTAAACAACCAATTTGCAAACACCTAGAACATAAGATGATAAGTTCAGTCAGCATGGATTCGTCAAGAAGAAATCTGTCAAACCAACCTAATAGCTTTATTTGACAGGTAACAAGCTCTGTGGATAGGTGGGAAGCAGTAGATGTAGTATATCTTGACATTAGTAAGGATTTTGATACTGTCTAGTATGAACTTCTCATAAACTAACTAGGGAAATACAACCTAAGATGGGTGTATAACTGGTTAGAAAACCATTCCTAGAGAGTACTTATCAGTGGTTCAGAGTGAAGCTCGAAGGGCATATCGAGTGGGGTCCCATAGGGATCAGTTCCAGATCTGGTTCTGTTCAATATCCTCAACAGTGATTTAGATAATGGCATAGTGTACACTTATACATTTTGCATACAATGCCAAGCTGGGAGGGGTTGCAAGTGCTTTGGAGGATATGATTATAATTCAAAATGATCTGGACAAACTGGAGAAATGGTCTGAAGTAAATAGGGTGAAATTCAATATGGACAAATGCAAAATATTCCACTTAGGGCTTGTCTTTACTACTCTCCCATCAACATAATTACTCCATCTCAACGAGAGGTGGAAGCTATGTCTCCAGCTGACATAGTGTGGTGTAAGCACTGCTTCAAGTCAATCTAAATCATGTCACTCTGAGGGATGGGGTTTTTCACAACCCTGAGCGCCCTAAGTTACATCAACTTACACAGAAGTGTAGACAAGCCCTTAGGAAGGAACAATCAGTTGCACACATACAAAATGGGAAATGTCTGCCTAGGAAGGAGGACTGCAGAAAGGGATCGGGAGTCATAATGGATCACAAGCTAAATATGAGTCAACAGTGTAACACCATTGCAAAAAAAAAATCAAATATTATTCTGGGATGTATTAGCAGTGGTATTGTAAGCAAGACATGAGAAGTAATTCTTTCTCTCTACTCCACACTAATTAGGCCTCAACTGGAGTATTGTGTCCAGTTCTAGGTGCCACATTTCAGGAAAGATGTGGACAAATTGGAGGAAGCCAGAGAAGAGCAATAAAAATGATTAAGGGCCTAAAAAACATGACCCGTGAGGGAAGATCGAAAAATTGGATTTATTTGGTATGAAGAAGAGACAACTGAGAGGGGACATGATAACAGTTTTCAAGTACATAAAAAGTTGTTAGACGGAGGAGGAGAAAAAATATTCTCCTTAACCACTGAGGATTGGACAAGAAGCCAGTGGGTTAAATTGCAGCAAGGGCGGTTTAGAGTGGACAATAGAAAACTTCCTTACTGTCAGGGTGGTTAAGCACTAGAATAAATTTCCCAGGAAGATTGTGGAATATCTATCACTGGAAATTGTTAAGAGCAGGTTAGACCATCACCTGTCAGAGATGGTCTAGATAAACTTAATCCTGCCATGAGTGCAGGGGACTGGACTAAACGACATCTCGAAGTCCCTTCCAGTCCTACAATTCTATGTGGATGTAGAGTTACTCATATACACATACATGCAGGATGTGTGCCAGGTCATGTTCCCAAATATGTCTCCCTCACATCTCAAAGCTGACTGAATTGGCTTCCTGAAGATTCCCCTGAAAATTCCTGAAGTATAGGCTAATGTTCAGGTGCTACAAAATCTATGTCTCTATGCAACCCCATCACAACATTTCTACTCCCTCTCTATCATGCGGATTAGGTTTGATGTACACTCCAGTAATCCCCTGCTGGTGCAACAGCCCCTACGACAACGGTATCAGCTGATACAACTCAGAGAGCAGCATATACAATTCTGTAGCATGGATATAATTCACCATTACATTATATAGGATAGTCCAGGAAAAAAAATATGTAGAAAAAGGTTGAAGTTTTATATTTTATTCTATTGAACTTTTCAATAAGAGATTTGCAACTGTAGGGCTTTCCTCTTGAATCCTCTTTGTGCCTCCTGAGCAGAATTTTCTACAAACAAGAAGTTCCTAAATGTCACTTGGCTCCTACCAATGTAAATATAACATAATTCTTTGCACAAGGAAAATCGTAGCAGTAATGGTTTTATTGTAGGAACAGAAGTACCCAGAGTACATTTAGCTCACTAAGTTAAGAAGTCTCACATTAACTGCAAGAGAAAGTATTCCCTTCATCCCCCAAAACTCTCTAGTGTGATATTCTACTTGACGAGGAAGTGAATGAAATAAAGGAATTACTCTAGCTCTGCTTACTGAAGCATGATATTTTGAAAGATTCATGTGGAAGTTAAACTGTACATGAACAATTAAGGAAGAAAGCGTGCAAATGTGCCAGAGCTTTAGATTTTTCTCTCTCATAGCTTTTCAAATCAGTCAGAAAATTGTCTCTGTTTCTTGCAGTGAGTAAGTTATCCTGTAACAGCAATTGCTTACTGAAGGTTTTGGTGGTTGACATTGTTTAACCAAGCTCAGAACCATTGTTATAGGATGTATGCCAGTCCAATAGTGTGGAAAACTGTGCTACTAACAGAAGGGACCAGATATTAAATAAAGACTCAGAGGGCTCTGAACTGTGAAGACTGAGTGAGAATGGAGTCTTTGATCTCCTGAGAAAGGATGGAGGGAACATTGCTTTTAATGTGTATCCTCCACTACTGAACCACACCAGATGTTTCTAGTAGCAGTTGCAGAGAAGTAACTGCAAAAAGTAGTTCCAAAAGTAGTATCTCTCAGTGAGGGAATTGCTTGGTGGTGGCATAGAAACAAAACATTTGAGTAGTAATTTACAATTAATTGCTTCTATTGTAACTTTTTAAAGCAAATTTTGACCTTTTTCTATATTTCAAAGTTATACCTTTCACTTCTATGTATTTCATAATTTCTAGCCACTGTAGTATCTAAATGCCAATTGCCAACATTTATATGACAATACTTATTGTCTGTAATGGACAATACAGCTGGGTTTCTTACACTCCTTTCAGTGTATTACATCATGAGGAAGAAAAAAATACATGAAATAAGAGAAAAAAATCCAGCTGGAGCTGATGTTGGTATACATTTCTTTGCATGGTAGAATACTCTGATATATCATCATATGATTTTTCAATGCAGCCATCAATGTGTCATAAGTGCCATTATAGAAATCAAAAAGTACCTCAACAATATAAAAGTATCTCAGTGGTAAGAGAAAGGGAAGAGGAATTACAGCTACTGAATTGCATTGGTAGATAATAAAAGTGTAAGATTAAAAGACATCTGAGAACTCAGACTCATTTTTAAAGAACCAGGACTGAGATTTGTTCACTCTCATGCCTACAATTGCACCTGTAATTACCATAATTTCTCAAACACCACTTCAAAATGCAGCCCATTTAGACAATTAATACATACATTTGTGTATACAATTGTAGGAACTGCATGAAAAGATATAGGTGCAAACTGCACATATTTTGTATTAAGACATCAGGTCTTGTTTCAAAATGTGACCCTTACTTAGTTTTGTGAGCAAATAGTTTCTGTTTGTGCCTATGACTAATACTCAGAATCTCAAGTTAACTTCCATCAAGAGCTAGGGAAGAGTTTAGGAAAACCATTTGCAAAACATAGAAAAAATACTTCAGTTTTAACTGCAAATTCTGCAGTACAAGGCTGTTCCTAACTTATTCGAATGTTAAATTATTTTAAATTTTATATATTTATCTAGAAAGATTTTATATATTTATCTGCAAAAATAATGTCATGGCAATGTTGACATCAGCAGGATTGGTTGGCACTTGTTTTCAATTAGTTTTCACACCAGCTCTGTCAGTGGGCAGAAAAAATTGGTAAAACTTCACAACATCATACCCTATTTTTCAACCACTTCTAGTTATAACAGAATAATGTCAGGAAATGCAAAAGCTGAAGTTCCCATAGTAACGCTAACTCACCCACAAGCAGCAATAAAACCTTTATAGCACCTCATAGCACTATGTATTTTATTTATGCCATGCACTATGTTCTTCAGTTTTAATCTGTTTCTATTCTCCTTCCACTACTTCCGCTTTGAGTTACACTAGTTGCTATGAAACAACAAGCACCCACAAGGGCAGTATAAAATCCATTTATATAACATTTTGAAGTGTATGCTCTGGTGCATAAAATTTCAAGAGAAAAAATAATCAGTGATTAATACTGCAACCTCAGCAATAAAACATTTTAAAAAGGAATAGACATTTTAGGAGTATCCATGTGTAATGTTCTGCTTGAGGTGCACTATGCATCCCAAGCCAATGACTGGCCTTTAGAGATGGGAGTCTGATACAAGTAGTTGGCAGGAGTTATTCTTTTAGCCTAAGTGGTAGAGGCTCATGCTATTAACACTAGATGGCCTTGCTTCAATCCCTGGTGGTGACCCAGGGTGACAGTGTCACAGTTCTTAGCAAGTGCCTCCATCCAGGTACTCACTAGGACTGCAATCCAAGCCTCTGCTGCTCTGGATTTGCTGTGTTTTAAGTCCTTGCAGCCTAAGCAAAGTCCAACCATTGCCCCACTATTAGGGTCCCTAAGCATATTCTTAAGGGGCAGACCTTCTGAGAGCTGAAATCCTCTGGCCAATTGCCTAACCCCTCTGGGTGCAAGAGGGGCCGCTGAGACTCCATTCTATTGAATTATACCCCCCTCCCAGAACTCCACCCCAAAGGTATGAACCTGCTGATTTCCAGTTTAACTATCTCAGTGGCATGAAACAGTTAAAACACTCACGCACTTTGCACAGAGTCTAACACATTTATGCTCTTTTATTTAAATAATGTAAAGTGTAGGGAAAGTAGGGAGCATATAGAATAAACATTACACACGTATTCCTGCCTAAAAATTCGTAACAACCCCAGGACATTGTTTGGACTGGGGTCAGAGTCCCTTGGGTTGTTTGGTCCTTCTGTTTCAGTGCATGGTTCATAGGCTTTCATATTGTGGGATGCTTCTTCCTCAGATTGGAGAAAAATGGCCACTGCACAGAACAAATGCCTGACAGGTAACTGTTGCCAAGGCGACTTCCCACCCGCTAAACCATTCCTTATGGAGGGGGGGGCAGTCTTTTGTCTAGATTTCTAACAATTGAGGGCTGTTGACTTAGGTATTCTATTGTCAGCCTTGTATCTTTGTGTGAAGAGACGTAAGCTAACATGGCAATAGAAACAAGCAATAGAAAGGGCAAAATGCTGTCTATTCAAAATGGAATTTGCAGCCTGACACAGACACATACAGTTCCTAAATTGTTCCTAAATTGTGATTCCCAAATCATCATAGGAAGTCATTACACATGCACTCCATAATATGAAATGTAATATGATGCAGATAGCTGAGGGACACTTGCATTTGACTTCAGAGGAACTTGCAGGTTGTCAACACACCTTGGGACTTGGCCCATGATATGTTGCCTCTTATGAGGCTGAGAGAGAGAAGGAGAAATCTCTCTGTGTAGAATGGCAGTAGATGGAGACATGCATTTGTAATGTTGGAGGTGTCACAGGAAGAATGGTGAGAGGCTCACCTTGCTGTATCTCCCTTCAGCACAGATTGAATGCAGCCCCTTCTGAAGCTTCTAGGCTGCCACCAAATAGGTAATTTTTGCATGTGTATCATGAAGGTGTGATGGTACCTCCCATAAGGCTTTATGGAAATATGCTTAGAAATGTGTTTTATGCTACATATGCCACGTAACATATCTCAAAGGTTATGATCTACTGAATCTATTAATCCGTTCTCTATGCATGTATCATTTTTGTAATCAAAGTTATGAATATTGGCTGTGTACTGACTTGATTTCTAAATAACCTTAGTAGAGCATTTGGTCAGTTCCTGGAGAAAGGAAAGTTGAAGTTAAGTACCTAATCAAGAGATACTTAAAGGACAATGAATCTTGGAACACTCCAATCCACATAAGAAGTCTACTTGAGGATGTTCAAGGTAGCATGTGATCCATGGCTGCTACCTGGGAAGAAACTGTGAGTCATGCATAGACATGTGGCTTGCCCAGGTGACTCCTAAACTCCATCTTGGAGCAAAACAGTGAGGAGGGGGTCTCCACCCACAAAAGAAAGTCTATTTAAACCCCTAGAAGACCCCTCCATTTTGTCTTCAGCTGGCTAAAGAGAGAGCTTCTCCACCCCCCAGGATACTAGAAAGAAACTGGAACAAAGGACAGTGTGCAAGGGGTGTGAGTGATTGCTGGACCCAGGCTAAAAGGAGATTAGTCTGTAAAAGGGAGCATTCTGAAACTGGTGAGGATCTTATCTATATTCAGTTTGATTAGACATAGATTTGTACATTTTATTTTATTTTGCTTGGTGACTTACATTTTCTGTCTGTTACTACTTGGAACCACTTAAGTCCTACATTCTGTATTTAATAAAATCACTTTTTACTTATTAATTAACTCAGAGTATGTATTAATACCTGGGGGAGCAAATAACTGCATATCTCTCTATCAGTGTTATAGAGGGAGAAAAATTTATGAGTTTACCCTATATAATCTTTATACAGGGTAAAATGGATTTATTTGGGTTTAGACCCCATTGCGAGTTGGGAATCTGGGTGTTAAAGACAGGAACATTTCTGTTAGCTGCTTTCAGGTAAATCTTCAGCTTTGGGGCAAGTAATTCAGACCCTGGGTCTTTGTTGGAGTGGACGGGAGTGTCTGGCTCAGCAAGACAGGGTGCTGGAGTCCTGAGCTGGCAGGGAAAGCATGGGTAGAAGTAGTCTGGGCACATCAGGTGGCAGCTCCCAGGGGGTGTCAGTGTTTTGAGTGTCACTCTTATGATGGAAATACTTTTGTGAAGAGGACTGTTTTGCCACATTTCCTAAGGATGATCAGACTGTGGATTGTCCTGATCTCCTCTGGAAGTCCATACCATAGTCACATTCCCTGGAATGAGAATGTATATCACAAAGTCCAGGATTAATCACATGAGAACTGGGGACAAAGCATTGTCTCAGAGGAGCACAGCTACCACAGTAGTTCATAGATCCAAATAAGTCTCTAATGTAGTCAATGCTTGGTCCATTACTTGCTTTGAAAATTAAGACTCAAACTTTCTGGCCTCAGAATCTGCTTGTGAATTAGTGGAGAGACTTGAGCACATCAGGTCTATGCTCACGGGGACTTGAGCCATGTAGAAAACAGGGAGCTGCCCTTTGTACCAACTAGAGCCTGTGCAATATCTTCTCACTCAGTTTAAGATACTGTAATTCTCTGTAATCCATCCTGGATATGACAAATGCATTGACCACTGTGGCCAGGACCTCATCCCAGAGAAAACAATGAAGTGCCCTAGCAAGCTGTAGGTGAAGACAGGCATTTTTAGATATCAATCTTACCAGGTTGGGTGAGGGGTCAAATTGGACCCCTGGCTCTTTGAGCCACTTTGACGAATGGGGCTGGATGCCTTCCATGGAAGGTGGATACTATATCTCTTCTAGTTCTTCAGAGCATTTACTCTTTCTGACCTACTTTATTCTCATCCTGTCTGGGTTCATCTTGAGCCAACTGCTTTCCATCGAAGACCTGATTTCCTGTAGGTGTTCTGACATTTTAGTATTGGTGGTTTTATCAGTTGGGAATGAAATATGTATGGTGGAATATCGGCCTATAGAGCTCGCAGTATGTCATTCTCTCTCCGAGGGGTTCCATGCAGATATTGAAGTGAAGAAGGGATATTTCGGAGCCCTGTGTGAGTTCTTTTGGAGAAGAAGAGCAGTTACTTAGCACCACTATAAAAATTGGAGCCACCTACTCCTGCTATTAAATGTGCTTGTGTTGGCAGTACCCTGTGGGGAATTGTATCAAAGGCAAGAATTCCAGCAATATGAGCATGGAAATCTTGCCTGTGTCTATGGTCACCCTTTAATGCCACTACAACGATTTGTGCTGTGCCTTCATCTGAGCTTTGACTGTTAGGCACCCAGAATGTGAGCTGATGTCACCTGTTGTTGCAACTTGGTGGTTACTGCTTTCACAAGGATTTGGATTGCAGTAGCAGCTACAGCCCCCAGCTGGATCAGGGATCAGTCATGAAAAGTGCTGTATATACATATAGCCAAAGACAAGCCCTATCACAAAAACTTATAACCTAACTATATAAAGGGTAGGAGAAAGTCAGCATTAGCCCTTTTTACAGATGAGGAGCTGACAAACAAAGATTACATGACTTGCCCAAGATAACACAGGATGTCTGCGGCAAAGCTGCAATTTAAATCCAGATTTCCAGAGTCCAGGTCCACTGCCAGAAACACAAGAACATCCTTTCTCTGCTATTCATATTTCTTCATCACACAATTTTAATAAATGAGTAATATTATTACTCATTTGATACAATTCTATTACTACTATGTTTTACAAGTTATAATAATCTTAACATATATTATATGTTACTTATAAGTAGAAAATAAATTTTCTTATAGGGTGAATTATTTGCCTTGCTCACATAAATAGTCCTTTTAATTACAAGACTACCCTTGCAAATACAGAATTTGAACTGTAGTGTAAGATTTTTAAACATTTGCAATGTATTTTTCAGCCTCTGATTGCCTGTAAAATAACCCCAAACCCCTACACATTTCTTGCTTTTTCCTTCCTCGTACCTGCTACTAGATATTGAAGCTGTGCATCATCATGCTCAGAAGCAGTTACTGTAAATCTGTCATATCCTTGCTTGCTACAGACAGAATAAGATTATCTACCTTTCTACCCAACTCTTATGCCCGATACAATCAGCTGTATTTTTACATACAGTGTAGGAACACCATGTGCATGCTTCGTCTTGATACCTTGCTCTTGACCAGATAGTAAAGATGTGCCTTTGCTGTTTTCCCACTTCTTGGGTAACAAGCATTACTTTGTGTTTTGTTTCCTTTTTGCTTATTTGCTCTTGAATGTGATCCGTTGTGCTACTATTCTGCCATGAAATTCCCTTTACTCAAAGCAACATCAAACTGTGTACTCATGTTGCATACATTCTAATACTCCATGAGGTCTCAGTGGGTTTTCGCAGGTACCTGCTTTAATATTTCTACTTTATGTTTTCCTTGCGGGACCTGGTGCAACTTCACCATTTGCACCATTGTAGCATCCTCCTATTCCTTTTGGTGGGAGACATTCCTGAAAACTAACCTCTAGGGGTTACCAAGTAGCTCCTGTGTCCCATTTTGTCACTTATGTATGGTCCTCTACCTATTCCTTCCAGATTCTGGCTTGCAGACTGCTATCTATATAAAAGAAGAGGAGAAGGAAAGAAATTCCCACTGTTGTTTCCCACAGTAAGGGGCATCAAAGCCAGCATGCCAGGCCAGCACAAAGTGCCGCTGTTTCAGCTGCGAAAGTAGAAGGATGGTTATGCAGGTTGGAATGGGGGCAAGTTGAAGAGAGAGGAGAAAGAGACCTCTGGTGTTGCGGAAGAGGCATGGTACAATGTCTGAAGAGGAAATGTGCTAAAATAGTATTCTCATATATTTCTTTGTTCTGAATCTGGATTTGGAATATTGATCTTCCTATTGTTTTGGATCTGAATTGGTCTAGATCCAGTCCCCAAAACATTCTTTCAGGGACCATCTTTTGGGACCATCTCTTTTTAGGGTGAAGTTCAATCGCAAGATAATAGTTATATATAATCTGCTATACAAGATAAAATACATCAAGAGTTCAACAATTTTATATTAACTGTTCTGGTCAACTATTTTTAGGAATAGATTCGTCCGTGGCATGAAACTAGTGATTGAAATATGCAAATTATTCTTACTATACTAATCTGAGGGATTATAAAAATACTATTCAAAATGCCCTAGTTAAGTGTTCATAGGATAGTTTGAATGTAAATACCTATTTTGACTGGATCAATATTCCAGTGTAACAAACTTTTTCATTTTGCATATTTTTAGTTTAAAAATAGTTTAGTTTAGCTCTTCCAAGTAATATAAATTATGGGTTAAAATATACAATTTAGATATCTAAATACTTGATTGCACCCTCAAATCAGGTAGATAGACATCTGCTGGTATACAGTTCTGCAATTAATGTGGTGCACAAATTTGTGGATGCAGTTACTTAAGTACAAAATGGTGCTTTCAAAAATGGAGGCAGTGCTACAATGGTGCAAATGGTGAAGTTGCACCAGGTCCCGCAAGGTTAGGGGGGCCCAACAAGCAGAGGAGCAGGAAGCAACCCCCAGCCAGACTGCTGGAGAAGCACACCCTATCCCTACCCACACCCCTGGTGCATGCAATAATGCCTAGGATGTGCTGAAAGGAAGGAAGAATGCCAGGATATTTGAGACTAGGTTGGAGCTTGTTTCCTGACTGCTTTATAACTAACTGTTATATCACAGATTGCAGGAGATAGCCCCTCAAGCAATTTAGGGATTTGTTTACAAACAGTTCCATGTATATATTGGCACTATTGGAGATAGTTTCCTGCCTTTTCCTATATGTAATTTTGTTGTATATATGTTGGGAATGATTTACTGAATTGTTCTAAATAAATCTGAGCAAGTGTCTACTCCTATTTTTTGTGTGTGTGTGTGTAATGCCAAAAGACAACTGACTGCATGATTCTGTCTGTATTCTGAGAGTGCTGGGGGCTAGGAAACTGTATAGTCCTATGTGTGTTTTGACAATACTATGGGCTGATTTATTATACACTCCTGTACAAATCTACATAGTGTAACATTTAGCACTGGTCTTTCATTTCTTTATATTATTTCCCTCCTAGTGCGGGAAGCAGGGAAATTTAAAAAGGGAAAAGAAGAGTTATGCTTTAGCTTGGTAATGTCACAAGTGGGCGAAGAAAATTTGGAAAACATAAAATACTTCAGAGTCTTACAGTTCATTAATCCAACATCAGATAGAGCTTTGCTTTTACCACTGCAAGGGCAAGACACAGATACAGAGATTTTGCCTAAACCAAGACATGTCTTTTCAATATAATCTCTCATTCAAAAGAAATGCTGGAAAAAAAATCTTAGGGCCAGATTCTGATTGCCTTACTCCTGTTGGGTATTGGGACTACTCATTGAATAAGGCTATACACTATTGATTGAGTCAGGCTATGCCTACATTGCACTGTAGATGCTGCTGACACAAGAAGCTTTTCTGCTGGTGTAGGAACAGCACCTCCCCAAATGACATAAGCTACATGAACAGAATTGCTTTCTGTCGGCATAGCCGAATCTGCACTGGGATTTTCATCAACAGAGTTACGATAGCTAGGGGATCTGTTTTTTTCACACTCATGACTAATGCAACTATGCTTGTGTAAATTTTAAGAGTAGATCAAGTCAGAGATGCTACGAGTAAGGCCAGGCTGGCTCTAACTTTTTTGCCGCGCCAAGCAAAAAACAACAACAACAACAACAAAAAAAACGAGTGCTGCCCCGCCAAAACACCCCCTAGCGCCGCCCTGCTGAAACAAAAACAAAATCCCCTGAATGCTGCCCCACTATACCAAAAAAACCCCAAAAACCCGAGCGCCGTCCCGCCGAAACAAAACAAAACAAAACAAAAATGGAGCACTGTCCCACCACCCCAAGTACATGCTTTGTCGGCTGGTGCCTGGAGCCAGCCCTGAGTAAGGCCATCAGATTCTGGCCAAAAGAGTAGAACACACACACTTGCACTTTTGAAATTGAGGCTTAGGTAGAGATTGGGAATGAGGCAATGGTTAATTTTGACAGCAATCTTTTTGACTACCAGTTGTATTTTTTGGATATTTTAACTGAGTGTCAGATGCACTGTACATATTTGTACATTTTAGAGGATAGTGGCTACCATTTAGAATAAATTACTTAGGAAAGCATTTTCCATGTCTTATTGACATGTAATCAAGGGAATTCTTGATAGGCTAAAAATGCCTCTCAAATGCCTATTTACGATTCATAAGATCTGTGAAGTATTTCTTAAGTATTCCATTTGCTGCAGATTGCTCTATGTTCTGAATTTGGGTATTCAGGTGAGGTGGATTAATTTGTTAAATGGTGTGAAAAATTAGGCTCTCTTGCTAGGTTAGGACTATGAAGCAAAGCTAACATTTCAAATAACAATTTCTTCAAAAAATCCAGAAAAAAAATAAGACAGCTCTTAAAAAAAAGCAAGTTACTGTCATTTTTTTCAAAATGTACATATGTTTTATTCTGACTGTTGATTAACATTTGTTAAAGTACATCTTATTTTCCTGAACAAATAACCATAGAAGAACACGCAGAGACATGAATGAATTGCAAAGAGATAGCTCATTGGTAAGAGTTGGCCCATGATGGTCAGCATTTCTGTCTGAGCAAATCTGATGTATGCATGAGGTAGAAGGTTACTAATAAGATAACCCCTGAAATAAGTGGCAGGAAACGTAACAGCACTTTTACAAATTGCAATCCAAAATTTGTTCCACAAACTGGATTATCTTTAATCCATTTTGTTAAACTGGGAGCATTAAGCACAATGTTTAACATATTTGGCAGCTGCTTGATGTGTGCTGTGATGTCTGTAGCTCTGCAAGAATAAACTCTATATTATATGTTACTTATGCAATATATACAGAATGTATGGTTAAGTCCTTATGAGTTTGGGGAAAAAAGAGAAATCCAGAGTTATTTAATTTGTGCAGTCTGCATGTTCTTCCTAGAGGAGCAATTCAATTCATATATATGAATCTATGCTCAACTACAGGGTCCTTAGACGTTGACAGTGGAGGTTTTAAAAATCCTTGAATTACAGACAGTTAAAGACTGATTTTTAGAATCCTACTGATCCTCACCTCTTGGTTTTCTAAAGTAAAATATACAAGCTTTGGCTAAAGCTCATGTCTGGAGAAACTCTTAAGATTTATAAAGGCAGAGTTGTAGAAGACTCCTGTGCTGTGGAACTTGTTATATCCTTATTTCATAGATAATCATTTGGCACAGTTTATAAACTGCACTGGTTCCTTGGATAACTAACACTTGTTGCTTTCAGTAGGTTGCTCACCTAAGAGCTTCTGTCAGTTTCCCAGTGGACCTTATCAGCTTTATCATTCAGAGCTAATAGACCAAATTTTCAAATTGTAACAATATGAAAATCTATTTATAGGAGAAGAGTGTTTGAGGGAAACACTAGGAGATTATAGGGCGGACTAGAAGAGCTGGCTGCTGGTACTGAACAGCTCTAGATCATTGTGCTGAAGAACAACTGAAGTTTGGTCATCCTTGTGTCATCTACTTTTTAGCACAAAGGGACTAATCCAAAGCCCATTGAAATCAAAGGAAAGTCTCTCCCTCTCCCTGACTTCAGTAGGTTTTGGATCAGGACTAGGATATATGGAAGAGACAGAACCAGATTTGTACCTTGCATTTGTATATGCTGTCTTCTGTGTACTCTAAACAGAAAGGCAGCCCCTCTACCTGCTGTAGAGGCAAGGTGCAACTTGCTGCAGTCAACTTGCTCTCTCATGGAGACTATCATGTGTTCTTGCTTATTGTGGTAGTTTCCATTATAAAGATAAGTGTTATCCTGGTTTAAAGTATCTATAGTTGCTCTTTATGTCTGGAAGACCTCAACGATCCTGTACACCAGCTCCATGCACTTTCTGTATCACCTCTTGGTACCACTCTTTGGCTGACACAGCTAGTAAGTTCTGCCACTTTTGCCAGCAGAGCATGTAAAGTCCTTGTTCTGGAACTAGAGCACACTTGTAGCTTCACAATCCCTAACTTCTTTATTCCAGAACTAATCAGTTCACTGAATTTACAAGCTCCAGCCCTTTTGCTCAAAAACCTGTCCATTTTATAATCCCTTCCTGCTTTGACCTTTTACATCCCTGTAGTTAAATAGCTCTACAGTTGTCTACCTGTTTTTGTATATACACCATCCCCCAGCTCTAAAGGCCAATTCCTGCTCTCAGTGAAGTCAATGGAAAAAGCTGCTGACTGCAGTGGAACTAGGATTTGACCTTAAATGCAAAATCTAACATTTTAACCTCAGTTCTGACACATACATGCATTTGAACACAGACAAACTTAGGAAAGCACATGTTCCAAACTTAGGAAAGCACATGTTCCTTGGAACAAGAATTTAAAATGCTAAGTTTGAAGTTCCATAATTCAGTGGAAGTTTGTTGGTGTCTGGGTTTTGTTTATAGTTATCCCTGCAGAACCACAACAAATAATTGCAATGGTAAATATCATGATATGTAAAATTCTCATTTTTAAAATCCTATTAGACTGAAAACAAAACTGGAAAATTTTAGCCCAAATGTTTTGGATAACAGAGAATGGAAAATATTTTCCAAACTTAACTTGTGATTGTGATAAGCATATTATAGTGTTCCAGCCTATTTTCCAATAACAGAGATATATATTGTATATTTTCCAGCCTTATTCCCTATTGCATTTCAGAGGCAGATCATTTTACCTTCCCGTGTCAATTATACAGCATTATCTGTCAACTCTTGCTCTTTCTAACCAGCGTGTGAAAGAAAATTGAAAACATGATTCAAAAAAGGTAGGCCAATTTCCAAAACAGAGATTCCCAAGAGGAATCAGTTCTAGAGTCTTGTTGAAATATTGATTTACATATTCACAGAGAAGCTTGCTCAAAGAAGAAACTTCAGAGAGATTGGGTCAGTGAAGATATGTTTCTTAGCCTTTGTGCAGATTTTGTATCAAGCATGATCTTGATCTCTTTATCAAACCAAAGCTTTTTCACGCTCAAATCCAAGTAACAGTTGTGGTTTAACTTTGTTTCATAATATTTTTTCCTCTTAAAAAGCATGAATTTTGGAAGTTATACTGTAAGTGCCATAGGCCTTGTCTACATTACAAAGTTAGGTCAACTTAAGTTGACTTGTTTTGACCTCATTTTGCACGTCTACACCTAAATTTGTCTCCCACCAATGTAAGCTCCCTTTACAATGATGCAGTATCACCATCTCCTCAGATGACAGAGGCATGAGGACCTACTTCTGTTGAAGCTGTGATAGTGTAGACACTGTGTTACCTGGCTCAACCTTCATAGTACTCCAGCAGCCGTCACACAATGGTCCTGTCTCCATGACAGTGGCCCTCCAGCCCAATTAAAATTCCCAGGTACTAGAATTAAGACACCAGAAGCCCAACCTTGCTTTACAAATCCTGGCATGTTTTTGAAATGCTTCCCCCCCACCAAGTTGCCCACCTTCATGAGCACAACTACTAGCCCCCAGTTATGAGCGATCTTTCCTCTAATTTTTTACACCCATGTGGGGAATGTGCACCCTCACTCCAAATCCCGTACCCCCAGCCAGAGCCCTCACACTCCCTGGACCCTCAACCCTCTGCCCCAGCCCTGAGCCCCTTCCCACACTATGAGCCCCTCGGCCCCACCCCCATCACACATCACCTCCAGATTGGTGCACATAACAAAACACCTCGGGGCTGAGGGGCTCATAGTGTGGGAAGGGGCTCAGGGCTGGGGCAGAGGGTTGAGGGTCCAGGGAGGGTGAGGGCTCTGGCTGGGGGTACGGGATTTGGAGTGAGGCCATGGATGAGGGGTTTGGAGTGCAGGTGGCCCCCAGAGCTGGGGGAGAGGCACCTCTCCCTGGCGGTGGCAACTCTGAGCCTGGGGCCAGAGAAGGGGCACCTCTCCCCATCTATACAGTCCTTGATAGCATGCTGCACGGCTGCACAGTTTACAGGTAACTTAGGTTGTGAGGATCTGACCATACCTGCTCCATGCACACACAGAGAGATTCTAGACCAGGGATTACCAAACTTGATTCGTGGCTTTTTCAGGGTAAGCCCCTGGCAGGCCATGAAATGCTTTGTTTACCTGAGCGTCCACATGTATGGCAGCTCGCAGCTCCCAGTGGCCGTGCTTTGCCGTTCCCGGCCAAGGGGAGCTGCGGGAAGTGGTGGCCCGGCCTGCGCCGCTTCCTGCAGCTCCCATTGGCCAGGATTGGTGAACCACCGCCACTGGGAGCTGCGAGTGGCTGTACCTGTGGACGCTCAGGGAAACAAAGTGTCTCGCGGCCCACCAGGGGCTTACCCTGAACAAGCTGCAAACCAAGTTTGGGAACCCCAGTTCTAGACACACTTCTACCTGGAGCAGAAACTAAGTTTTGGATCTCCTCAGACTGTGGGGATAAGAGACTGCAAGCACAACTACTCCAGGAACATTGACATCTACATGCAGATTGCTGAAAGTGGGGCATGATAGCAATTCCACATGAATTCAAAGAAACTATGGTAGGCATATTGGAAGGCAAGGAAGGTGAACAACAAAACTCTGAAACAAAACTTGGGCCACTCCACAGATCTGCTACTTCTTCAAGGAACTGCATGCCATACTTGCAGCCCATAAATGTGGACACTCAAGGGAGCCTGATGCTGAGCCCATACAGTGCACAATTAGGAGGAGAAGATGCAAGCCATGCAGCATCCAGGAGCTGTTTGAAACTCCCCTGTGTTGGGATCCCTACAAGGGCAGTCAGGACCAAGGAAACCTGAGGCTGGGAATAGCACAGAAGTTCATAGTCAGGTTCCAAGCCAGGGTAAATACCAAGGGTCAGAGTCAGTTTTCAGGCCAAGGTCCAAAACAGCAGTTCTGAAGCAGAGAACAGTAATGGTTATGGTAGCAATGAATGTCCCTGGGGTTTATATGGGGCAGGAACCCAAGCAGGAGCCATGCTGTCTGTCAGACCCCTTGAGGTGGGACTTCTCATGGTCTGTGTCTACAGCAGGTTGTGGAGCACATATTAGTTATGCTGCTCCTGGGTGACAGCATGAAGATGCCAGCTGCCTGGCAGCTCTCTGCTCTAGATCTGAGGGGCTTTACACACCCATGTCTAAGGTGTGTAACACCAGACCAGCCAGGTGTTTTAACCTGTGTGTCTCGAACCTGGGTCTGCAGGATTTAAGAGGAGCAGTCACGCTCCAACCCTCCATCTGACAGCCTGCAGTTGCTTGTGTACTTGGGACCCAGGAACCCTAGCCCCAATCCTATTGGCAAAGTCCTAGGAAAGCTGATTGGCCAGCAGCAGGACCAGGAAGCTGTCTGAACACCTGGACTCTGGCTCTATTTCCTGGCATCCAGATCTTGTGTGACTCCTAGCATCTGATTTGTGATTCTGACCTTCGGTTTGCCTCCTGACTCTGACCTCCTGGTATCCTGACTCCTTCCTTGTGAGTGTGAACTTTGGTTCTGACTACTGAGTCTGTCTACCCATGACCTGTCTGTGACACCAGCTGAGTGCAGATGAGCCTGGGGATGAAAGGGAAAGGAGTTTGGGTAAGTGTGTAAATGCATAATTCCTTATGTTGCCTGTCTGAGTTAATGATAACTCAAGATAGTTGAATAACAGGCTCAATTAGAATTATGTAATCAAAGATTATCAATCAGAGATTAGTACAGCATGTACAGAACACAGAAATAATAGATATGCTGCCACCTTATGATGGGATAAAGAGCTGGATCTGTGTCTCTTCTTCTCTGTAACCAGAGGGGTGTGAAGTTTGATTCCCCATCTAAGTTCCATCACCAGTGCCATTATATAGGGCTTTCAAACACAAAGACCCTCTTTGCCAAAAGAAATATATATTCTGATGTCATTTCTATACATTCTCAGTTTACCGGATTTATGTGTGAAGGCATACTTATTTACAGGTGAGAGGATTAACAATTCTTCAAGACAACCCCTATAATCATTCTTCCCTCTCTGCTGAAACAATTATCCCTTATCAGTTTCCCAAGTTTATATATGCTTATGTAAGAATTCTGTGTGTGTGAGAGAGAGAGAAAGTGAGTGAGAGAGAAGGGGATGGTTCCCAATAATATCTAGAGTTTTACAGACATAGAGACCCCATGGATTATTAGATACAGTCTTACACAGATAATTCCTCACTAGGATTACTTACAGGTTAAGGACCAGTGTTTTGGACCTTAAAATTCAACATACTCTTTGTTAATATCAAAAAAAGAGTCTAAAAAAATAGTTAAGATATAAATCAATCAAATATACAGAAAGAAAAAGTGTTAGTATACAGGCCTGTTTGTTAGCATGCGATAGAATTTTGGGTTTGATTTTTGATACTTTTATATCCTTATTAATATGTGTTAACAATGAACAAAGACACTGTGTGTTGCTTCTGCCCAGCCAGATGGGTTTGTTAGTGTAATGAAAAGACAAGGAATAGAGTTAAAAGTGTTACAGAGTATGTATGGTGGGAGTGTAATATATGAGCATACACTGGAAGGCTCTTCTCTCAAGCCAAGGTCAAGCAAACAGTTAGGAGGGGTGAGAGGGATGGGGGGAAGGCATAAGAAACACTAAAAGCCAAAAAAAAAGCCGTGGCTAGTACACAACCTCACTCCCAATTTCTCCCACGGGATACAAAAGAGGTGGTACCAAGACTCCAGACTCATGACCCCCCAAAACAGAACATGAACATAAATTGTAAGGGGTGGAACCAAAGGCGTGCACTACAGGTATATTTGGGTATGCTAAGAAGGAGGAGGTGGAAACAGGTACACGTGTAATGGCTCTGTGGCATGAGAGCTGGGAACAGAACCCTGGGAAACAGACTCTGCCAGCGTGTAGACCTACGGATATGCTTGCTTGAAATTAACCCCAAATAAACACCTCCCTTAGAGCTCCACAGTTGGCTTTTCTAGTAGCCTCTGGGTTGGGAGCAGGAGGGGGTGAGGGCTCTGGCTGGGGGAGTAGGATCCAGGGTAGGGCCAGAAATTAGGAGCTCATGGTATGGGAGGGGGCTCCAGGATGGGGCAGGGGATTGGGATGCAGGAGGGGATGAGGGCTCCAGCTGGGGGTATGGGTTCCGGGGTAGGGCCAGGGATGAGGGATTTTGGTGCAGGAGGGGGCTCCAGGCTGGGGGGGTGGAGCTGAGGAATTCAGAGTATGGGAGGGGGCTCCAGGCTGAGGTGGGGGTTGTGGTGTGGGATGGAGTACAGGTTCTGGGGTGGGGCCATAAATGAGGGGTTCAGTGTGCAGGAGGGGGCTATGGGATGGGGCAGGGGGTTGGGGTGCAGGGGGTGAGGGCTCCGTCTGCGGGTGCAGGCTCTGGGATGGGGCTTTGGATGAGGGGTTTCGGTGCAGGAGGATGCTCCAGGCTGGGACCGAAGGGTTTGGAGGGCAAAAGGGGAATCAGGGCTGGGGCAGGGGATTCGGAGGGCACGGGAGAAGGTCAGTGGTGCAGCCGCCGGGTGGCACTTACTTCAAGCAGCTCCCAGAAACAGTGGCATGTCCCCACTCTGGCTCCTATACAAACGTGTGGTCAGGTGGCTCTGCACATTTTCCCTTCCGCAGGCGCTGCTCCCACAGCTTCCATTGGCTGCAGTTCCTGGCCAATGGGAGCAGCAGAGCTGTCGCTTGGGGCAGGGGCAGCGTGCAAAGCCCCCTGGCTGCCCATACACGTAGGCGCCAGAGAGGGTTCATGCCTTTGCTTCTGGGAGCTGCGTGGAGCCACGGCAGGTAGGGATTCTGCCTTACCCCCGCTGTGCCACTGACCAGACTTTTAACAGCCCGGACAGTGGTGCTGACCGGAGCTGCCAGGGTCCCTTTTGAGACTGGGCATTCTGGTCGAAAACTGGACACCTGGCAACCATAGGTAAGATATTTTATCTTGTGTATTTGTACTTTAATTTGTACTGTTCCTTTGCACAAAAAGTTCTCTTTTTTTTTGAAACTCAGAATATTTATTAGCTTACATCAACTATAATTGGCACATCACAAAATTCATAATGGCAGTTATTAATGCACCCCGCTTATTTAAGTTCTGTACACATGAAGGCACTCTAATAAAAGCATCACACAAACTGCTATGACTGACTGTTAAAATGCTCTTTTAAGGCCTGCCTTAGAGCTCCACAGTTGGCTTTTCTAGTAGCCCCTCTTCAAATTCAGCAGACAGCCTGTCTAATTTGCACCTCCCCTGCTAGTAGTCTTTCCCCCTTTGTCTCTTGGATATTATGCAGCACACAACACACAGGTGTAACAATTCCTATGTTTGCCTGGCTGAGATCCAGTCTGCCCAAAACACATTTAACAGTCATCCTTCAGCTGCTGAGCCAGTAACTGAATCTTTTTTTTTTTTTTTTTTTTCTTGGTGTTGTCAAAATGGCCAGTTTATGGCTTCATGAGCTAGGAAATTAAGGGGTACATGGAGTCTCCCAGAATCACTATTGGCTTTCAACACTGCCAATAGGAAAGTGCCAGTCAGGAAAGACTGTCCCTGCTTACAATTTTGGAAAGTGTCCTGTGTTCTTAAAGATGCAAGTGTCATGCACCGTCCTGGACCAGCTCACAGTGATATCAGTGAAGTGACCCAGGTGATCCACTAGTGCTTGCATCATCTTGGAATAGTATCACTTTCTGTTTATGTACTTTTGGCAAGTTGGACTGATGCCAGGGTACAGACATGCATCCCATTGAATACCCCACTGCAGTTCTGGAATCCCATTGCTGCAAATCTATGCACAATTTCCTGCACATTGCTGAGAGTCACAGTTCCGTGTAGCAGGATACGCTTACTGGCCCTACACAATTAGATGACAGATCCAATTCCAAAGGATTTCCCACTGACAGCTAGCAATTCAGCATTGCAAGCTTCCAGAGCATGGATACCACTTGCTTCTCTGCTGTTACTGCAGCTCTCATTCTAGGCAAGCTTGGCACAGAGATCAAGGAATGTGGCCTTTTGCATCCAAAAGTTATGCAGTCACTGCTCATCATCCCAAAGCAAACCTGCCTTATGATGCAATCCCAGCAGTCAGTGCTTTTTTCTCAGTCCCAGCAATGATGCGGTACTGTGTGAAGCAGATCTGTGAATGCCGACAGCAACCTAGAATTGTTTCCATTGTGTCCATCAGCCTCCAGTCATTGCTGTCAAACATCTTTTCTTCCTCCTCACATACCTGGTTGAAATTCCATATATACAGGATAATTGTGCATCCTGTATTAGCAATTATTAGAATTGTGCTGAACTCTGCAAGGTCCACACTTCTCTCAGAGAAATGACAGAGACTGAAAAGTAGCATGCACAACTGTAGGAGTTTTAAAAACGGCATGAACATTATGGTATGGAACAAGCATTGAGGAATGGAGAAAATGGCACTGTGGGCAATTGAATATTAGTTCACTGAAATCCCTAGGCAAATTGCTGGTCTCCTGCAAAGCACTGTACAAATGTCCCACAAGGCACTGTGATAGTGTGGGTCATATTGGGATGCCTTTTCTTGGTACCCTGGATTTTCCATGGATGCCCATCATTGATGCAAGGAGTCAACTGCGTACTCATCTTCGTAATACACAAAAGATGGCAACCTTAGGTCAACGTAATTTACATCAGCTGAACTTTATAGTGTAGACATGGCCTCAGTGTGTACAGTATCTGTGGATGGGGAAACCTATGATAATCTGTCAAAAGCAAAACTTCCGTGTACTTTAGGTTTGGGATACAGGAGAACTCTAGCATTATATCTAAGCAACTGCAGTTTTTGGAAATTATTTTCCCCTCCTACATTCTCTTAGCATTGAGGGAGAGAACTGCCCCCAATCCTGATCACATGTTTAACATCACTTATTTGCGTACTCACAGTAGTTATTCATGGTAGCAAAGTTAAGCATGTACTTATGTATTTGCAGAATTGGAGCCTTAGTAAATTATGAGGAGTCGGGAATTAATCTCACTAAGCAAATAAGGAAGTGGAGAAGTACATTAATTTTAAAGAAAAAAATATATAGTATAGCATCTACAGTAATCAAGTGTATCAGCTATTAAGATGCTAGGATGAGACTTTTGAGAGATTAGAAAAAAGGGAGGAAAGCAACATAAGGGTCTATATACAATGGTAAATCTTAAAATATTTTTTCACTAGCTTGAATGTTCATCTGTTCAATCTGTTCATGACAGGACTAATTATCTAGACCACTCCTGACAGGTGTTTGCCTAACCTGCTCTTAAAAATTCTCCAGTGATGAAAATTTCAAAACCTCCCTAGGCAATTTATTTCCAGTGCTTAACCACCCTGACATTTAGGAATTTTTTCCTAATGTCCAACCTAAACCTCCCTTACTGCAATTTAAGCCCATTGCTTTTTGTCCTATCTCAGAGGTTAAGAAAAACAATTTTTCTTCCTCCTCCTTGTAACAACCTTTTACATAATTGAAAATTATTATCATGTCCCTTCTCAGTCTTCTCTTTTCCAGACTAAACAAACACAATTTTTTCAATCTTTCCTTATAGGTCATATTTTCTATACCTTTAATCATTTTTGTTTCTCTTCTCTGGACTCTCTCCAATTTGTCCACATCCTTCCTGAAATGAGGCACCCAGAACTGGACACAGTTCTCCACCTGATGCCTAATCAGGGCAGAGTAGAGTGGAAGAATTACTTCTTGTGTCTTGCTTACAACATATGTCCTAATACAAGTAGCCTCAATGTGTTTATCCACATGCAGTAGAAGAATCTTTAATTAATTTCATATTATATCCTCAAACTGTAGGGCACAGTGAAATTTCAGTACAGTTTAGAAACTAAAAATCTCTTTAAAATTCTATTGTAAGACAGGCTCCTCCCCAAACTGCATTTTAGTTTATCAATAAATTCACATGTAATACAAAATATACCTTTGATCCCATTTTACTCATAGCGCATTACAGAGTTATCTTTCTAAATTTTATTCATAATTGATCTTTTCAGTCAAATAGCTTTGCCTCATAGTTTTCAATTTTATACATTTTAACAACAAGGAGAACATTTGTGACTTCTATTGTGTAATTGATCCAAGAATATAGGAAAACAACTTTATAAACATGAATTAAGACTAAAATATTCACATGAGGTGAGGACTATATAAGGATAATTTTACATGCAAATCTAAATACAACCACATTTGTGATTAAATGAATCAGATCTTCAACAATGCTCAGCATTACTAGACAATGGATTAGGACAGGAAGTAAATAATCAACTAAAACTACACGAGAAATTGTTAGGAAAAATGTACTTACACTGCAATTTGATCAAGATACTGGGATAAAAACAGGTGTGTGTACTGCTTTTTTTTTAAATCCATTATAGCATCAGAGTGACAGAATCTGTCATATAACTAATTTCATTACATACATGCTTTTTCCCACACTTACTTTTAATGTTTCATTATTATCACTTTCTGCATCTCTGACTTTCCATAGTTAAGATTTACAATTGTTTCCATACTTAAAACTTTGTGATGGTTCCTATTTTAATCCCTTATTTTACAATTCTTCACATATTTCCAAGACTGTAATATTTCAAGGTAGAAAATTTACAGAGTTGATCTCTGTCTATTTAAAAAAAAAAAAATCAAAAATGGTTCACCAATGCATGATGAAAATGGAATTAAAGTTTCCCATTATATTAATATATAGAATAACTCTTTAAAAATAGAACTAGTGCTGAAGGCTGGAATTTTTGAGAGACTCTAAAGGAGATATGAGTCCAAATCCCCATGACATTCAAAGAGTCGGGACTCTAGATTCTTTGGGTTCTTTAGAAAATCCCAAATAAAGGGACAGTGAACTAAGAAAAATGCTGTTCAGGGACTGGTTTCAATTTGACAATTAAGCCTTTGAAAATTGCACTCCACACATGCACAGTTAATTCTCCATGTGACTTGTTTCTAGGTTTATAAAGGGCACATTTAAAGTCAGCTGTCTTTCATGTCCATAGATACCTAAATTAGATACACACTCAGTTTCTTAATGCTTCAAATTACTGCAAATTGTCTTGGATCCACTTCTAAATATTTCAGATAATTCAAACTCAGGTAAAAGGAATCCAAATCCCTTCCATATCATTCCCTCCCTACATATCACCTTGGTCTAAGAATGACCATGGGAAGCTCTGATTTGTGTTCCTACTTCTTCCACTGGATCACTTTAATAATTCTATGGATTTTTCAACCTTTACTTAGAGCAGGGATTGGCAACTTTTGGCACGTGGCCTGCCAGGGTAAGCACCCTGGCGGGCCGGGCCTATTTGTTTACCTGCCGCGTCTGCAGCTTTGACCAATCGCGGCTCCCACTGGCCACGGCTTGCCGCTCCAGGCCAATGGGGGTGGCGGGAAGCAGCGGCCAGCACATCCCTCAGCCCGCGCTGCTTCCCGCAGGCCCCATTGGCCTGGAGCGGCGAACCGCAGTCAGTGGGAGCTGAACCTGCGGATGCAGCAGGTAAACAAACCAGCCCGGCCCACCAGGGTGCTTACCCTGGCAGGCCGTGGGACAAAGGCTGCCGATCCCTGACTTAAAAGTAACTTCTTACCACCCCCATGGAAAAAGGGATATTATTACTCCACCCATTTTATAGGTGGAAGAAATGAAGGTCAAAATTTACATAAGAAATGTGTGGGTAAACTGGCACAAAATGAGAGATCCCTGATGTAATATTTTCATCTCTTCTCCGTGTTGCGTCTTATAAAAATTGCTCCATATCTAGTTATGTTATCAGGATAAAAGCACCAAGTTGCACTGTTCTGAATGGAGAAGTGTCAGTGATACAAAGGTCTTCCAATCTAAGTTTAGACAACTTGCAAAAAGTAACAAACAAGGATAATGGGGCAGGAAAGACAAGTCTAACCATAGTGAGAGCGCTATGTACACAACTACATGGTTTTGAGTAAGACATTTAAAGTAAAAGGTATCAACATGCAAATAAATAAAATATACCGAGATTATTGACACCTATCCTACCTACCCATAATTATGGAATTATGACACCATTCAGGTGAATGAAGGGCATTTCACATCTCTCTTGGATTCAAAAGCTGAATGTTCTGCACAAAATTCATTTAAGGATTTAAGAAGGACCGAGGAAAAGGGAATTCTTCCTGCTAATCCCATGGTTTGACAATCCATTCTGTGGCTTGAAAGCTTGTTTTACTCCGCAACAGAAGTTGGTCCAATAAAAGATATTACATCACCCACCTTCTCTCTCTAATATCATAGGACTGACATGGCTACATCTACACTCCATAATTCCATGGCTTGACATTTAGTGGTTCCCATACCACTATGACGGACAATCTAATTACATAATTGAAGACTGTATAATACTATGAGCACAGAAATGGAAGACTCAAGGTTGTGTATGCAGTATTGCCAACCGAAGCATCCAAAAATTGAGACAGACCTCAGAAGTGAAATTACGTTTAAATTTATGAGATTTAAGTATATATGTATGGGGTTCTTTTTCTTTGCCTTCTGTTTTTTAAGTCTTTATATTGCACTCAGAAAATGTTTCCCAGTGCTTCTTAAGAACTATAAGGACTAGAAAGTTACTTATAAAAACCCTAGATTTTCATGACTCCCAAAGCTGGAGCTTTAAGGAATATAGCAAGTGTGACATCCTGGCCCCACTGAAGTCAATAGGAGTTTTGCAAATGATGTCAATTGAGTCAGAATTTCACCCAAAATATCAGACTCCTGAAAAAATTGAGAGTTGGCAACACTTTGAACGGTTTCAGAGTAGCAGCCGTGTTAGTCTGTATCCGCAAAAAGAAGAACAGGAGTACTTGTGGCACCTTAGAGACTAACAAATTTATTAGAGCATAAGCTTTCGAAGTGGGCTGTAGTCCACGAAAGCTTATGCTCTAATAAATTTGTTAGTCTCTAAGGTGCCACAAGTACTCCTGTTCTTCTTTTTGCAGATACAGACTAACACGGCTGCTACTCTGAAACCTGTCATTATGCAAGGCACTGCATTTAGCCGTATGGAATGGAAATCCATCAACCTCATGATATGCATCCGAAGAAGTGGGCTGTAGTCCACGAAAGCTTATGCTCTAATAAATTTGTTAGTCTCTAAGGTGCCACAAGTACTCCTGTTCTTCTTTTAACACTTTGAAGACCCTTTACTTTAGCATTTCCTCGCAGTTTAATGCTTAAGCATGAAACCATGCTTTGTTAACATACAGGTTATATAGAATAGTCAACTGGGGTATAATCCAGTTACATTCCCAACATATCCACTTGAAATACCCTGCTGTAGCAGGGGAAACCAAAGCTGCTATCAGAATGCTAAATCTCTCAGATGCTGGCCTGCTTGGACTTTTGTGTGACCTCAATGATCCTAACTATGATCAGGAAAGCTTGGACATTAACCCATCCCTGAATTTTTTTCAGGTAGGTGTTGAAGGTCTCTAAGCATCTAAACACTCTGCTCTCAAGTCCTTAGTTTCCAAAGCTAACATGGATCTAATTGCCTTCGGGAGATATGATAACTCCCTTTCTGCCACCACCTTAACGTAAAAGGTATGTGAGATATTTTCTGCAGAGGACTCTCTAGATATAGACAAGCCAGGCAGCTGACTAAGGCTCCTGATTTCTGACCATCTGTGCCTCCATCATGATGGAGGCGTGGCTGCCAAACCTGAGTGGCACTCTGAACCTATGCACCAGGTTGCAACTCCAATCACTCCATTTTGGCCCAGCCCCTCCCCCTCCCTATCATCACAGAGGGGCTGCTGGGCCAAAACAGAGTGGTATAAAGAGCAGTACACTGAAATGTTCCCCAGGGTAGCAGATTTTCTTGAGCAGTTTCTGAGTGAATAGCAAATATGGCCATGCTACTTATGGTAACATAGCTCTTACTGACATGGACTTATTCCCATCTAATTCAGACCTCTGATATCACTGGTTTACAATTTTTGAGAAGTCGTTTGCTTCAGAGATAAAATGTGCTATGTATTATGTATTTTGATGTGCTGAATTCAAATATGACAATTAAAACAACTGATTGGCTACTGTTTCTAAGATATTTAAGTTTTTAAATTTTATGTCTATGTATATTGTGTAGATAGTAGAGTTTTAATCCTAAATTGTAAACCTAGGTCTTTTCATGTGTTTATGGTTGCTTTACATGATAATATTTCACCTGTCCTGTTTATGTAACACTTTAAAAATCAGCAAAAGGTTTATATAAATAAAATTTATTATGAAACAAAAGGCAAAAAACTATTCTGTACATAGTTTAGTCCTATTCAGTGTCTACTCGGCGCTTCTTGGCTCGTCTCTTGTATTCATTAAATGGAGCATCTCTTGTCACTGTCCAGCAATGGTCTGCAAGCATTGATGGGCTCCATTTGCCCTGATAGCGTTTCTCCATTGTTGCAATGTCCTGGTGAAATTGCTCACCGTGCTCGTCGCTCACTGCTCCGCAGTTCGGTGGAAAAAAATCTAGATGAGACTGCAAAAAATGTATCTTTAGTCACATGTTGCAACCAAGGCTTTTGTATGCCTCGAGGAGGTTTTCCACCAACAACCTGTAGTTGTCTGCCTTGTTGTTTCCGAGAAAATTTATTGCCACTAACTGGAAGGCTTTCCATGCCGTCTTTTCCTTGCCACGCAGTGCATGGTCAAATGCATCATCTCGAAGAAGTTCACGAATCTGAGGACCAACAAAGACACCTTCCTTTATCTTATGTTCACTTAACCTTGGAAATTTTCCACGGAGGTACTTGAAAGCTGCTTGTGTTTTGTCAATGGCCTTGACAAAGTTCTTCATCAGACCCAGCTTGATGTGTAAGGATGGTAACAAAATCTTACTTGATTCAACAAATGGTGGATACTGAACACTTTTCCTCCCAGGCGCCAATGACTGTCGGAGTGGCCAATCTTTCTTGATGTAGTGGGAATCTCTTGCACGACTATCCCATTCGCAGAGAAAACAGCAGTACTTTGTGTATCCAGTCTGCAGACCAAGCAAGAGAGCAACAACCTTCAAATCGCCACAAAGCTGCCACTGATGTTGGTCATAGTTTGTGCATCTCAAAAGTTGTTTCATGTTGTCATAGGTTTCCTTCATATGGACTGCATGATCAACTGGAATTGATGGCAAAACATTGCCATTATGCAGTAAAACAGCTTTAAGACTCACCTTCAATGAATCAATGAACAGTCTCCACTCACCTGGATCGTGAACGATGTTGAGGGCTGCCATCACACCATCGATGTTGTTGCAGGCTACAAGATCACCCTCCATGAAGAAGAATGGGACAAGATCCTTTTGACGGTCATGGAACATGGAAACCCTAACATCACCTGCCAGGAGATTCCATTGCTGTAGTCTGGAGCCCAACAGCTCTGCCTTACTCTTGGGTAGTTCCAAATCCCTGACAAGGTCATTCAGTTCACCTTGTGTTATGAGGTGTGGTTCAGAGGAGGAGGATGGGAGAAAATGTGGGTCCTGTGACATTGATGGTTCAGGACCAGAAGTTTCATCCTCTTCCTCTTCCTCGTCTGACTCAAGTGAGAACGATTCTGGTGCATCAGGAACCGGCAGTCCTTCTCCGTGGGGTACTGGGCGTATAGCTGATGGAATGTTTGGATAATCCACAGTCCACTTTTTCTTCTTTGACACACCTTTCCCAACTGGAGCACCATGCAGAGGTAGCAATTGCTGGTATGATCTGTTGGCTCTCTCCAAATCTTTGGCACTGCAAAAGGCATATATTTCCTTTTCCTGTTCAACCACTGGCAAAGATTTGTTGCACAAGTGTTGCAGCATATGTGTGGGGCCCACCTCTTGTCCTGATCTTCAATTTTGCAGCCAAAATAAAGGTGATAGGCTTTCTTAACCATAGTGGTTATACTGCGCTTTTGTGATGCAAAAGTCACTTCACCACAAACATAGCAGAAGTTATCTGCACTGTTCACACAAGTACGAGGCATCTCTGCTCACTTTGGCTAAACAGAAATGTGTCCCTTTGCAAAAGCAAACACTGACAAATAAGAGAGCATGACACTGTATGATTTCTAGAGCTGATATAGGGAAATTTGTTCAGCAGAGTGATGTAAGCTTCGTTATAATTGCATGACTTCTAGGAATAACATGATGCAATTCATATCATGTATGACGCAATACCAGCTTCAGATTGCATCATTCATTGTTTTGCCTAAAAAGCAAGTACTGTCCAAACCCAGTCATAGGTTTATTCATAGATCCAGTCAAAGATGTATTTTAGTCATTTCTGGTTTAAATTGAGATCCCTTCCCTTTATAACTCACTTATCCTCCGCCATTCCCAAGTCAAGGGTCGTATATACTGACCCAATAGCATATCTTGAAAACTAGAGCCAATCAACAATTTTAAGCATCATTTTCGTTCTCAGTGACCCAGAATTAGTAAAGTTTGACTACATTTATTTCAGAAGCATTTGGGCTGTAGAGCAGTGTATTGTGACTCGGTCATTTCAGAGTAGCAAATGTGCACAATCTCCATAATTGATCAACCTACTCCAAATATTCTTCCCAAGGTCCCACACCTTGAAATCTATGTTGGCGATATTAAGAGCCACCACATCACCTAATAATACAGAAAGTAAGATCAAAATGGAGTTGATCTTTGTGGCTGGGACCTAGTCCTTCATCTCATTCATGATCCTAAACTCTGGGTTACTTTTCATTCTGCCAGATGGAAGCAAGATTACTCTTCCCTGACCTCACCTGGACCACCAGTACAGTTAGTCAATTCATGTCAAGCTATAAACAGTGTACTATAAAACTTCCTACATAATCAACATTGTTTGATCTTTAGCAAAGTCAGGGGGATTTTACCTATTGTGAGCACCATCAAGAACCCTTGCTGGAACTGTGAGGAAGCAAACTGGCCCAGCTTTACACAGTAAACAAGCCACTACAGTCCTTGTATCCCATTCCGCATCCCTAGTGAAGAAGCTTGCATGTGGTCCACAAAAGCGACATAGAACTTGTTGAACAGCAAGATGGGAGAAGGCTACTGTGGATTCAAATATGTCAAGATTCAGTTGCAAGGCCTGGGCACTAATCACAAAATGTAGTACTGCACCACACTATTATCCAGTTTCTCCAAACAGTATTGCTACCTATCTGATAAATACCAGGAAAGTGGATAAGGACAGAAAATTTGAGGAACTGGTGAAGAAGAATGGTGACAATACAATTACTACCTGTAACTGACCTGTCTGCCAGTCCTATCCAGCATTACCCCTCCTGGTATCAGAGAACAAGTTGCCTTGCAGAATTTGCTTCTTAAGTTTTAAGACATGCCACATCTAGCTCATTGAGACAGTCTTTGCTCAAGCGTTCCAATCTGGACAATTACCTTAAGGAACTTCAATATCACCTCCAAGTGGCATACTAGGTGGCAAGAACAAGCTTCAAACAAAGTCAATGATTATCTGATGACAAATCCAACAGTCCAGCCCCTTGGTTTTGACCTTTCATGCCATCTTAGGTAAAGCTCAATCACTTCAGGTGTGGAGTGATGAGCTATGTTGCTAATAACTATAAGTTGAGCCTTTGTGACTTCTCCCTTTTCCACTATAACCAGCTAGAGGATGTGGACAATATACTTGCATCCTGCCTCCAATGGCAAGAGTTGCCTGGTTTCCTCATGGCTTTGTACAATGTTCTTCCCTAAGTGATCAAATAGTTAAGACACTTAGACTAATACGCTTGACAATCTATGTAGCTCCAATCCCAATATAGGTATAAATATCCACTGTAACTTTTCTTGTGATCCTCTTGTTGGCTTTTGGGTCAGATCGAGGCACTGGCAGGTTCAGAGAGATGTTCAGAATTGCCATGTCTCTAAATTGCAAAGAGCAGCACAAGCACCCACTAGTGAGTCTGTCTGAGTTTCTCTCACTGTTGCTAAGTAACAGGGCAAGTATAGCTGCAGTTCCACTGTCTTAAAATTAGAGCACCTAATAAGTGATTAAAACCCAATATATGTTCTGTTCTGGTGTTCAGGAAGCACATGTTTTGAAGTTACTAGCATCGGGTGCTCTGATGCATAATGGAGCATGTAATAAAGTCAGACTAAGTTCCTCCTGTTCTCTGGATATACACATATATAAATGCTAAATTATTACTGCAAATGTAAGTAAATTTTTGCTTTCACCATTTTGTTTCTTACAAGTTCTCACCCTCCATATTGAGCTCCTTCCTTGTTGAAAGATTTGGCACCCTTTTCTTGTGTGGCAGGAAAGTGGAGATCAGGTGACTTGGTAATCTGCCCAGTAACAGCAGGGTATATAAAGCTTGCTCAGCTAGTACCAGTCACTGTCCACCATAGCAACAGCCCAGTGTCCGTGCTTGCTCCCAGCCAAGATATCGTGTCTAGAATAGAGATGTTGTGTCAAGAGAAAAGATAGAAAAATAGTTTATCTGTGTCTGATTCTGGTGTGTCTTGATGTCTTTGTGGTATCCTGGGTTCCTGCATCCTTGCTGGAGTCCTATGATCCTGAGTGTCTTCCCTGGTGTCTGTGTGTCCGTGTCCTCTTGTGAAGAATGCTGATATGTTAATCCTCTTATCCTCTTCTTTTTCCCACCCATTATGTGTATTTGTTTTTGGGGTTCTAGGCTTAAAGCCTATTGTTCAGTTAACAACTGAGTGGTTTTATATACTTGTTATAGTTATTTTTGAGGTCCTTGTTTAATAAATTGTTTGTTGCACCTATCCTTGCCTGTTTGGTTCCTTGATCAATAAATCATAATATCCGATGACAGAGGTGGGAGGGGGTGTAAACTGTATGTCTTGAGTGACCTTTTTAAAGGTTAACACAACCATTATGATAAAATATTGAATACAAAACTCTTAAAATATTGTCAGTCACACAAATTTCAGGCCTTTTTGTCAAGGCATTACAAAGAACTTATAGCATCATATCTAAGTCCCATTACTCTAAGAAATAAAACCTTTGTTGCCCACACTTGTAATTACTTTAATACATTAAGTTTTGTCATTTATCATTACCATTGTTTATATTTCATTAGTACCAAAAGCCCTAGGCAGGGTTCCCATTACATTAAGCCTTGCATAAAGGAGTAAAACAAAAACTGTTCCTACCCCTTACAACTCACTCTAGGAATATGAAAACATGGAACAGATGGTTACACTGATAAATGGGTATATGGTGAGGGTGGGTGGGTATGGTGGGGAAGAGAACAGCAAAGCAGATCTATTTACATAATTAAGTAGTCTCAGGTTGTAGTAGTCACAAGTAGGCACCAGGTAAGCTAACGATACTCAGTTATGATTTCTAGATATTATGGTGAGAGGTTTGAAGGAGGGATTTAAAGCAGGGTATGAAGATCGCTTTAGAATCATGATGGGGAAGATCATCCCATGCACAGAGAACAGCATTATCCTTGAGAACTTCCATGCATAAAAATTAGGACATTGGAAATGATGGTTTCTCACATCATTCCTAACTCAGTCCTCCTGACCATATACAGGCTATTGTATAATGCTATATGGTATTGACTTTCATATTGCAATTATAGTTTATATAATCTATAGAAAGTTGGAGCTAAATTGTACTGAGTGGTTGCTGCATATGGGAGTACTCTTGAGTGGCAGATTGGAAATTATGCAGGAGCAGCTTCATTTACATTTAGTAAATGGAGAGTTTTAATGAATGATTCAACCACTACAGCAATCCTAAAATTACTTATTCTGATATTAATTGGAGTCATTCTCTGTTCAAATTTTCCATATCTCAGATTTCTATATGGAGAATGCATAGCTACTTCACAAAAGATTTTGAGGGGAGTTGGAGGCTTTGGGGCTGTGGGGGTGGGGTAGAAGATCGGGTTTTGTGATCTGAGGAGGAATGGGAGGCAGTTTGAAATTGTGAGATCACTCCTCTGGCACAATAGAACTCTCTACCATAAGGGTAAAACTGATCTGTGCAGGAAATGGAACTTTCTAGGGAGACATCCAAAACTGTGGATAATCTGACTTGGGAACTAAGTCACAAAAATCACCACCTTCAAATGCAAGACACATTTCTTCGACCTTGCTTTCACTAACATAAAACATGTATATAGAAAACCCTATCAAAAGACACTTCACTGCATGCAGTTCTCCCCCTGGCGAGAGGCTGAGTAGAAACACCACATGGCAGATGTTAGTCACATTGCATAATGCACTATTGGAAAGTGCTCAGATATGAAGATGAGGAGCATATAGGAATCTATGTAGAATATAATGCTAATGTTGACTTTTACATGTTACAGTTTGATGTCAAAGTTCACATTGAGATGTAGGAGGTTCACCACTCCGAAGGCGATGTTTTTCAAGCTTTCTGCAGATCCAGGACAATAGTGCACTGATTTGCTCTCAGTTAGTATTCACAGGCATAAGTGTTAGAAGGATACTTCTCAATTATCTTTTGCCCGGCAAATTGTGTAGTCCTTTACACCAGTGAATGCAAATGGAGTGTAAAATGCTGCCATTCCCACATGATAGTTATTTACACTAGTGCAGGGGTTCTCAAACTTAATTGCACTGTGACCCCCTTTTGACAACAAAAATTACTACAGGACCCCAGGAGGGGGACTGAAGCCTGAGCCCGCCCAAGCCCAAGCCCCAGCCCCGCCCCCGGGGTGGGAGGAAGCCAAAGCCACACCTCCCCAGGCTGGGGGGCCAAAGCCAAAGTCCAAGCACTTCAGCCCCAGGCAGAGGGCTTGTAACCTGAGCCCGGCCGCCAAGGGCTGAAGCCCTTGGGCTTCAGCTTGGCCTTCGGCCTTGTGCCCCAGCAAGTGTAAGTAGCCCTGGCGACCCCATTATAATGGGGTTGCGACCCTCTTTGGGGTCCCAGCCCACAGGTTGAGAACTGCTCCACTAGTGCAAAAAGCTTCACCAGGTGTAGGGCAACAGAATCAGACTCGTTTTTTTAAATGAAAAACTGCCACAGAATCTGCCATTGCCAATTGATGGATCACAGACTATATATTTGCAGTGGATATGAATTAGTTGATCAGAGCTTTGAAATTCCCGGTTTGGGATCATGACAGGTGTTGCCATTCTAGTCAAGAGTTCAGCCTCTGCAATCTGTAGATCTTAAGAAATCTGCCTGACATTTGAGCCATCTGGACAGCAGCCTATGGGTTCTATATTGCCAGTTGGTCCCTTCTCCTAAAAGGCTGGATGGTCCTTGCAGCCACCTTTCCAGTGGGCAAGCCCAGTTCAGCAGTTTGCAATCATTCATCTTCCATTCCACATAGCAAACTGGAGTGATCATTGTAGATCTAAATGAAACTGTTCCACAACGCAAAGAGGGGCTTGGCAGTCTGTACCTCAGTGACTTTTTGATGTTTTTTTGGTGGATCCTTAAAAACATTTTTTTTTAACCAGTTAGTGTGAATGGCAGTAAAAACAAACCTGCTCCTTCTAAGAACTGGTGTGTGTGTGGGGGGGTTATTTGGAGCTATCATGAAGCACTTTTAAAACATCACTAATAACTACAAATACACCGTCTCTCTAAGAGAAACAGCTACCTGATCAAAAGACAATTCTGTGGGGGTTTTTAGTTGAATCTAGGGTGCAATTTTGAAAGTCAATTAGAACTGGGCACCCAGATCAAGTAGTAGCTTTGGAAAATCTTACCCGTATTAGATAGTTCTTCTTGTACGATTGTAACAACAGTTCTTGGTTAACTAAATATTTTTCTGTGTCACTTAATGCAATGAATAAGTAAATCAGAGGTGCACCCAAACCAAAAGCACAAATCTGAACACACGCACAAGCTGTGGAGTGTTTGGAATCTGAATTAAAAACTAGACCTTGATGGCACAGCTAGCCTTTATAACTCTAAAGATAGAAACCAAAAACTTGGCTTCAATCACTCCTATTTTGGCAATAGATTTTTTTGGCACTCCAGACTCAACTCTAAATGGAATATTGCAGTATATGCACCTTTAAGGGAACTCAAAAAGAGGGAAGAACACTTAAATGGTATTTTTGCATGGTACACCTACAAAATATTAGGAAATAAGTTAGGAAATAAAATATTTTAAAATATAATTTATTACTTAAGCTTTTATAAATGTACAATGTAAAAATACAATTTTAAAGTCCCTGTCTCATGAAGTCTTGTCTTCCTAGTGGACAAGAGTTCACGCTACAAAAAACTATTGTTTCATATCAAAAGTGGCACACTTATTGGCAGAGTCTGAGAAATGAGATTTAAATAAACAAGGAAAAGGAACAATCTTCTAATCTATACAGACAGTTCCACCATGTCAGAATGGTGATTTATGGATTGCTATTTATGGGGAATCTAGTATTGTTAACAGTACTTTTTTTTCTCTCTTAAGCACTATAGTTGACAGGGATGTGGGAAGTTGAGGGTGAAGTGCAGTGGTGGAGAGAGTACTATTTTCTTGATTTCAGCTGTGTGAAAAGGATAGCTCACAATATGTGGCATTTGCACTAGAAATGGCTTATATGAGCTAATACATCTGCTGCTGATCTAACCTTTAATGTATATTGGCATAACTCCATTGAAGTTCTATCGAAGGTAAATCCAGATGCACATGTACAGAGTTCAATACTCTGCTAGTACAAACTAATGCAATACTGTACTGAAGTCAGTTGAGCTATGCTATTTTACACTAGCTTAAGATCTGGACTTTAGTATTTTCCATATATATTTCTAGGATTCTGTATGCTTCTGACTGCAATCTGTTTCTATAAGTCCCTCAAACTGTCCTATTTTACACAAGATTCCAGCAGTTTGAAGTTGACTTTTTATAATGAGGGTGACGGGAAGATTATTTTCTTGGGTTTCTCCAATTTTTTTTAAAAATCGCAAAATCTAATTTACTTTTTTTTTACAAAATATCTCAATTGCATGTTCAATAAAAATTTCCATCTTAATCACTGACACCTAGAAGAGTGATGCTGGAATGACACATCATCTACCAAAAGGGAATGGTTCAGTAAATGAAACATTCTTTTACAATCTATATACAATTTCAAACATGAATTGTGCGCTAATGAATGCATTTGTAACCTGAACACCAGTTTCTATTCGTTCTACATTTTGTTTTGTTTTGAATGTCAAAGGCCCCTTCCCCAATTGCATAATAGAATGCTGTATCCCTTTAAAGCCACCGTATTGTTATACATTGAAAGGTCAGCACTGTTAGTACTCCGTATGGTTGAGAATCTGAGAATCACAATCTCTTCAGTGCAGCAACTCTGCCATTATAGAAGAATATATTAAACCTGTACAGTTATGTGCATGCAGGGGTTAACTCTCTGTCACTACACTATATGCAAACATACAGATGACTATGCAAAGGCTTAGATATAATGTGGGCAGATATAATGGGTCATAGGGAAGGATGCTATGCAGTCACGTGCCACAACAGACATTGGTTCTCCTCCTGTATTCAGAAGGGCATTTCTCTCCCGCCTATGCAACTCATGAGCAAACAAACAAACACCTGGTAATTCAGTGTGTTATGGATTCTGGGTGCAAGCAAATGGTGTTATATAGGCAGGTATGTGCAAAAACTCAGGGATCAAGTCTATCTGATCATAGATCAAGAAAGAGTGCTTAGAAAATTTGTGTGTGCTCCAAGCATTAGTATCACTCTAACAAAGTGTTTCATTGACCTCGAAGTTAGAAAACACAGAACCTCAGAGAAGGAATCGACTAGCATAGAGTCAGACTGTAGCTGGTTCAATCATAGGTTTGCAGGGGGCACACAAGGAACTTTTAGTATTGTACCACCTCTGCAGGGGCTGGTGACAATTACAGCTCTTGAACTTCCAGAAGGTACTGACTGCTCAAGGTTAGTATCACTGATGAGGTTAACTACCCTAAAAGGGGATAGGAGGAGACAGACTCACCCTGTCTATTGCTCCCCTGCAGCCAGAAGAGCTGGCTTGCTTCAGAGGCAGTGTTAAAGAATTCAGTAGCAGATGAACTTCCCCTGCACACCGGGAAGTCTAAGAAGCATTTTGAATCCTAGACCTCAAGATGGGTCATTGAAACTCTCCATCATCCTCACTGCAGGCACATTTAAGCCATTAGCAGAGTTTGTCAGTGTTTCACCACCCTGAAGATCTGCCCAGACTTGAAATCAAACACAAGCATATCAGGCTTTTTAAGTAAATGTCTGCCAGTACCATACATTTCTCTAAATATAGTATGCTGATGCTCGCATAGCACTTCTGGTCCTTGAATGACAGGATCCTGGTTAACAGATAAATGGTATATAGGAAAATTAAACAGATTAGCTCTAATATTAATAATCTCACCTGTGTAGGCAGATCTGTCACAGCTTTGTCAGATATTTGAAGCTTTGCAGAGGGGTTCAGAATCACTGACACTCTTTGCAGCTTGTCTCTTAACTAGGTTCCTATTACTAAATGCAGTGCTGCTGAAATCGAAGTAAATGGCAGTTAACACTAAGCACTCTGCAGGAAAAGGCCTTTAATTAATTTCTGCTACATATTTTCACTTCACTATTGTGCTACAGACTGTCTTCATATTTGTAAAGTCAGTTCCCTACTTCTGGCCCAGTTTGTATCAAAGAAAATCTGGTGGCCTAATACTTCAGGGTCACTGTTTCAGGATTTTCCTTGAAGATTGCTCTTTAGTAATCCATCAGCCATCAAGCTCAACAAGCTTGCAAATTTCACCATGTAGTGTCATGTCATCCTCCCCGTTCTCCTAGCTTGTAGATTTTGATTAAACTGACACAGTTGTTCAAGTGCATCTTTCAGAAAGAGGTGCATTGCTTTGACTTTCTGATTGGGTAGCTGAGAAGTTCCATCTCAGCAGTGTGAGAATCAATAGACAAGACATGCAGCTGCAGGTTATCTCATGTGCCTGTCATCTACTTTATTACCTTTCTTTTGTAGAAAAGTTACAGTCTGGAGGTTCCACAGCTAACATGGTAAGCTTCTTAAGTATGGTAGTTGCTTCTGTGACTTGGAAGTGGTGCAACTATATTAAAAAAAAAATTAAGTGGGGACTAGGACTGTTAATTCATTATGCCTAAAGCTACATTGAAAGAGATACTCAACTGACATTGTCCCCCTCATCTCTCTAGTGGCTTGTTCCTATATGACTTGGAAGCATAAGAGTGGATTAGCAGTAGATAGAAAAAACAGTTTGGACTGGTAAAGAGCCTCAGTTAACTGATTTGCTACAGACATCAGCCAAAAGACAGCTGTACCAACTGTTGATGCTGTCTGAGTTTGTTCTCTCCAGTCTGGAAAACCATTGCCCCTCAATACCTATTCAGTTTCTGATTACTATGCTATATTAAAAAAAATCCAGTATTGCCAATTGATTTCTAAATTCATACTGAAGTATTCAAACATCCACATTGTAGCAAGCATTTGTAAGCAGGGTCTGAATGAACTCTCCCCCTGACAGCTAGCTGGGTGCTTGCAAGTGGAGAAGTATTGCCACTAAGAGGCACCCAGGGGTGGTGTGTCATTTTCCCAGGTTACTAGTGGGGGCTCAAGATGAATAATCTACTCCAAGAACAATAGGTAGGCCCATCAATAAATAAATAAAACATATGATGCGTCTGTCAGATATTTGAAGGATATCCTATGAAAATCTACACTGAAGGCTCAGAAATAGGGAAACTTCCAGTTGGGTGGAGGTAACCTGCTTCTGGGGGTTACACAGATATGGTTTTAGGGAGAAAGATGAGGACACATAATATAATAATGAACTCTAATACATTTTTAAAAAGTCAGGTATGGGAGTGATCTGAGGGATTTTTCTCTAGACATAGCCTAGTGATGGAACTGTCGGGGGATCAGAACTAGGACTACCTCTTTGGTCATGCAAGATTTTCTTTTTCTGTCCTTAAACTGACACTGCCTTGACTAGGTTGACATGCATCTGATGAAGAGAGTATTCACCCACGAAACCTTATGCTCCAATACGTCTGTTAGTCTATAAGGTGCCACAGGACTCTTTTTTGCTTTTTACAGATCCAGACTAATATGGCTACCCCTCTGATACTTGACTAGGTTGGTTTATGAAAAGAGTAAGTCTAGATATGCTAAGTAAACTCGTAAATCCATTTTCTCAGTTCTTAATGCTTATCAAAGGAATTCTGCTGTTGTGTTACAACCAACCAGTTCCTCCCTAAGGAGAATTGAACACTACAACATCACAGAAGAGATGCTAGAGGGTCACAGGGATGTGCTGAAGGGGTGTGGGCAGAGTTGTCTTCTCAGTGAGGTCTGTTGCCATCAGGCTGCAGCAGGCAAACAACTGGGGAGATAACAACAGAACCAAGAGAAGATTTGACCCAAGCACTCTTCAACTGACGGGTAGGTCCCTAAACATGTTACAAGCCTACTGATCTCAGATTGTTTCACAACATATCTTCCTTAAGCTAAGACCTTTTATTTTTCAGTCATTAGGAGGGAAACATAGCTGTTTTGGTCAGTCATAGAGGGAGATTTGGTCACTGAGGTAGCCGGGTCAATAGCCATTGATGCTATCGAAGATCAAGACCAAGGCCTTGCATTATAAAATCCAGTGGAGTATGTGAAGCACAGGAGTGATGTTCTCATATCAGCTCTTCATGCTGATGACTGGTTTTGTGCATAGTAAATAAAGCATAATTATGTCTGGATCAGAGAGACCCAGTTTGCAATATACAGTAATTTTAGCTTCAGTCTCACTTATTTTCAATGTAAAGTCATTAGTATTAACATCCATCACCATAATAGTAAACAGTCCATTCCAACAATTAGTCTTTTTTGAGGGGAGTGGGTCCAGGCTTCAGCTTTGTGATTAGAAAATATACCAGATCTCCTTGCTCATTTTTTGTGAACACTCAGATTATTCCTTCTCTAGCAACAAGAAAGGCATCAGCAATTTGTATAATATAAAGATGCAGGAGAAAAAATACATTTTAAATATAAGTAATTGTGGCATTAGATAACAGCTTAAGCATAAGAAAACTTCAACTTCAAGTGAAAAAGACTGTTATATAATCTATATGTCCAAGAGAAAGAAGAAGAAAAAAGATTAGGAAAAAAATTTCAAAAGTCATAAATCTTGAAGAGAAACTTGGAAAAATGTTCCATATTTTCTTATCTGCAGTGACACCAAAAACTTTTCATGGACACCCATGCTTCGTCTTAATCAGATTGTTTAGCATTAAACAGCCTCTTAAGATTAAAATGCAGGCACCTTCAGTTTCCAATGTCCTTGTTGTTTTTCCATTACTTTTCACTTCTTTCCATTTATCTTGCTATTAATTTACTTCCCCTTTCCTTTCCCCTAGGAAAGTGGACTGCTTCAATCTAAGAGATCCCCATGCATTTTCTGAAATTTTCATTAATGTCATTTGCTTCACTTTACAATATGTCTGAATATATCTGTCCACATCAGTGATATTGATCCACTTGCCATGTTTGCCAGAGTATCAATAGAGGGAGATGGTTTTGTATGGCTAGTGGTTCCCAGCAGCCAATACTTTTCCTTTTTTCAGGTAAGATGTGAATACTAACTTTACACCATTTTTCTAAACCTTTATAGTGGAAACTTTGTATGATCAACCACAGATGTCAGAAATACCCTGGATATCACAATCTGATCTTGCTGATCACTGGTGACATGAGGAAATGAAAATGTACTATGTCACAGAATACAAACAACATTAAGAAGAGAGAGAAATGGAAGTTGCCTAGTAGAGTGGATTTAGAGTCCCGGATTATCAGTTCAGCGTGTCCTTGCCTTCAGGATGAAGTCACACCTGGGCTGGCCTCTTCCCTGGTAACCCCTAGGTCTGCTCTTCTTCGGGCCAGGAATCGTAGCTCTTTTATGGTTAGGGGGACCTGGGCCCCCCCGTAGGTGCCAGCCCGGGGCTCTGAAAGTGCAGCAGCATGAGACAGCCTAGGTTTGGCCACTTTCCCCTGGACAACTTCCTACCATACCCTGCATCCCAGTGTGGTATGGGTCATGATTAACTTAAACTTTACTTCAGAACCTCCACACTCTAGGGTCAGTGCTTACAGGCCTCTTGTGCTCCTTTCTCGTGGTTCTCCCTCCTTCTTTGGTAGAGCTGGGGGAGGGAATAAAGGGGATGATGCCTCAAGATCCCCTCAGTAGAAGCTTTAACTCCTGTTGCTGCACAGTTCCTCCAAGAAATGACCTTTCTGTCTCTCTTCCCCCAAAAGTTGTAATTGCAACTTTTGTATTTTGTAAATTTTTTGATTCATGAGATCTTCTGTCAGTTTTTACTGAATATCCAACGGTATTATGCTGGAGTACTGTGAGAAATCAGGTAATTCATCATGTGTACTTGGTGGAGCAAAAGTATAGAGCCCTCTAAGGTTTACTTCTTTCCCCTTCACCACTATTTTTCAGTCAGAACAAGTGGAAACCTCAACTTATATTTACCACTTGGATTGAATGAGAAGGCACAAATGTTGGGAAAGAGTGAGAAGACAAAGAACATGTGCACCAGGTCCCCTTGCCATTCAGCCATGCTTCCAAGGTCTCATTCTCCAAACCTCCATTGTTTATATATTAACTGCTTGGAAGTTCAAGACTGAAATCTGTATCTTTTAATACTTATTTGAAAACTGACAATCCCTATTATTTACAGTGAATTCAGTTTTTAACAGCCTCTAGTGAAGTAAAAAGAAGAACAGGAGTACTTGTGGCACCTTAGAGACTAACAAATTTATTAGAGCATAAGCTTTCGTGGACTACAGCCCACTTCTTCGGATGCATGTAGAATGGAACCATTCTATATGCATCCGAAGAAGTGGGCTGTAGTCCACGAAAGCTTATGCTCTAATAAATTTGTTAGTCTCTAAGGTGCCACAAGTACTCCTGTTCTTCTTTTTGCGGATACAGACTAACACGGCTGTTACTCTGAAACTGATCTAGTGAAGTAAGTGATTTCTGCTGAAAATTTAAATTGTTCCCTGGAAAACCAATACATTAAGTTTTGTCTCATTAGCTGTCCATTAATGTCGATTTCCCAGTTCTACCCAATACTTTACAGAAGCATAATTGTTACTTCAAAATCATGACATAGTATACATCCATAAGGCCATATGGAATGGCATTTTTCTGGCCATATGGTAAGCAAACATATTGTAGACATAGGATATGAGACATTGCTAGAAGCCACTGCTAAGAATATATATTTCACAGCCAAAATAAGTGGAGTCATAGTTTTCAAATATTTTGCTGTGACACTGTAACCTTGACTCCTCTGAAGTAAATGCAGAAAGACTAACTGTTAAGTCTGTCAGTTCAGCAATGGCATGGGGGCATATACTGATGTAACTAAATTAACACTATAGAATAACCATATATGTATAGAAACAGATATTTTTAAACTGGTATACCACATAGAAGAGACAGCTTCACAATGGTGTAAGTTGACATTGAATGTTGAATGATAGGCCATTCCCTGCTATCTTTACAGGTGCATAACAGCCTTTAAAGTTTAACCTAGCTGTTTCTGCTTATGAAATGGACAGATATCAGGCTCCTATGAAGCAGTCACATGGACTCAAGAGTTACAGTACCATGAGTCAATGTTGTGCTTTACTCTGCAGTACAGCCTATAAATACATCAGCACAGAAGTAAAGAACATGCCACTGAGTGGATTAAAAAAAATAGCTATTAAAAACCATCAGAGAAGATGAAAAGGAGTAAGTATAGATTTCATTCTGTCTGATTAGTGGTCTAGGATGAAGGGAGGCCTGGCTCCCAAGATGTGTTTTGCTCTCCTCAGCCATTGCTCGGATATTTGGGTTCAATAATTATTTAGGGAGAAAACCAATCCGACATGATACATTAAATTGAGAAGGAGCAAATGATAAAATATGCCAACTACCACAGTGAAGTGCAGAAGCGGTATCTAAGCTGGAGCTCTCTTGGTATATTAGAGGCCGGAGTATACCAAGATATTAAAATGTACTCTTCTGATCTGAAATAGGCCAAGTTTGTTGATGGTCCAGTCACAATGGAAGGCCCATCTGCTGCATTTAGGAAGATTTAAGAAAGGTGTGGGGAGCGGAATGAAACAGCTGGAGAGATGTTGAATAGTATACGGGGATACGTTTTCTATAGTATCTAGGGGTGTAAGATATGTTGTGGGGGTTGAATGTATGGCTGATTTAGTTTTGTAATGATTTTTGTATTATATTTTTTGGGGCCAGGCAATTTCGAGCCCAGCAAAGACAATTTTTCCAAGATATTTTTATGTATAGTCAAATAAAAATACCCTTGTCTGCAATTTACTTTTCATGCAGTTAGAAAATTAGTTTAAACTTCTACCTCATTTTAATTTAGTTCATTTCCAGGAATTCCTCTCAACTATCTTGACAACTTGTCAGATGATTGTTCTGTAAATACACCAACTCAATAGAAGTATTTCTTTCATCTACTGATGCCAACCCCCTAACATGGTTAAAATAAGATTTCTCCACCTACAGATCATGCTTTTTTTCTCATATGTATTATTGCTAATGGAAATCACTTCGTGTTTGAATGCAATAGTTTTTTTTTTAATTTCAACTAACATTTCTTACTACGTGTTTGAAAATTACATAGTAATTTTATTCTTCAAACCACCAAATCCCTGTTAGTTCAAGGAGTAGTGAAATTACTTGCATTATACCATTTATATTTTTCCAAATGATAAGATTCCAATCAATGAGTACTTTATTTTTGCTTTGAAATGGATTGTTAGTTAAAGAAAGGGAATAATGATGGATAAAGAGTGACTAAGATGAAGTGAAACTGCTCCAGTTCTAGTCTCAGAGTCTATCACAAAACTCCCATTGATATAAGTGGGAACAGGTTTTAGCCAAAAGTTAGTAGGTTTTATATGACTTTTCCCTTATAGATCTACTAATGACAATTAATCTATCTTACTCTTCAGCACCCCGTTACACTTGGCTAGGGACTTTCCTCAAAAGCTTAATCAAAGTTTATTGAAATCAGCAACTGGATATTCATTGACTACAGTGCACATCCGATGAGCCCATAGATGGCCAGAATCTGATCTAAATTTACATTGATTTTTATAATGGAGTTAATCTTGTATATCAGTACAGCTCAAGGCCAATATACCACTAGAGTAGCAAACATGTCTTGTGGGATAAATGTAAGAGAAGTGACTTACCTAAGGTTATAAATGATTGGTGTAGTAGAAACAGGAATTGAACCCAGATCTTCTTCAGCCCAGATTAACCCAGAATCATAGCCTTTAAGGTCAGAAGGGACCATTATGATCATCTAGTCTGATCTCCTGCACAATGCAGGCCACAGAATCTCACCCTCCCACTCCTGTGTCAACCCCCTAACCTATGTCTGGGTGATTGAAGTCCTCAAATCGTGGTTTAAAGACTTCAAGGTACAGAGAATCCTCCAGCAAGTGACCTGTGCCCCAGGCTGCAGAGGAAGGCGAAAACCCCCCAGGGCCTCTGCCAATCTGCCCTGAACATCTTAGCCAGAAGACCAATCTTTCTACAGGGCTGAATTTCAACCATCAGTTAAAGATGATTAGATGTAAGGATCAAACAATAAAGATGAAAGGGGGAAGGTTTTTCTCAACCTCTCACTGAAAAAAAAAGTCCATCAAGGATTTCTATGCAAATAGAACACTGAGAAACCTGGAAGACACAGAGTACTCTCACATATCTAGTGAGTCATAAAAAAACAGGATATCTGGTCTATTAACTATGCTGGAGACACAGTCAGCATATCAACAGCAGGAATACAGAAGGATATCACAAACCCTCAAATACTTCTGTCAAAAATAATGATCTCAAAGGCATTGCTTCCCTCAGGAATAATAAGTCTGATGGTATGGACAAGAAAATAAAATATGCAGAACAGCGAACACTTCATGCTGAAAACAGGGAAGAGAAAGTGAAAATATAAAAAAAGATGTTAACTATCTCCTAAACATAGCAGTAAATATGGAAGAGCCCTGCCGCCATTCAAATATTAGAATAACTAGGGTAAGAGGACAATGCTATTAACATTATTCAAACCACCTGAAAACTGTCTTTAACCTTGAAAACATGAATAGAGAATTAGGGACTGCATGAATATAGAATAGGAAATCAGGGTGCTGCATGCTAAACTGAAGTGTGTACAATCGTAGTGAAGTGTGTACTTTTTAGACCAGGGATTTATTTAGCATGAAAAGAGAGAGAAACAATCCAGAATTTCAGGAAAGTTTTCTTTAACTCTAATCTGATGATGTATCCATCCTCAAGATAATTGAAAATTGAATAAATTAATTGAGCAATTTTTAGTGATATAGCTACTCAGCAGTATAGTAACCAGCTACATTTACCTTCATTTTTAATTATAGGAGAAGAGTTTAACAATTTTCTCAATCTTAAGATGAACTAGAGGTCATATATCCCCTCTGCACTTAGTGAAATGCCTTCAACTGTTATGCCAAAAATTAGACAGTGGGATACTTAATAGTGCTGCTCAATAAAAGTTACGTATGTTTTTAATCATCTTCCTTAGAATTCCTTAGAAGAAATTATTTGTTTTTCAAAGCATTAAATTAACAAACCGTTACTTTTAATCTTAAATGCCTATCATTTCAGAAGTGATGAGTGGTCACAAAAGAGAACCAGCATATCAAGATTCAGCAATATTTTATATGATACAAAATGAACTGTATAAATGTTAAATGTGTTTCATGGTATTAAAGAAATTGTGAAGAAAATAAACTGGATTTAGAAGAAACGTGATTTATGATTTTCTGACAATTATGGTATCATATTAATCCTGGAAAAGTTTTCATTTTATTTTCCATTACATTAATGACATTTCAGTCCTTGGATCTTCATCCTAATTATTTTTCTTCATTTCTTGTCTTTCCTTTGTCCCAAATTCTTTTTTTTTTTTTTTTTTTGGTGCCACTAAAGAGGAAAAGACCACCTGTTTATCAGTTCTTTAAATATTTATGCCCCTGAAGTTCAATTCTTGATCTTAAGTGTTATTTAGGAGAGTTTAGTGCCATTTTCTCTGATAAAATACATGCATGATTAAATTTATATCAACTTTACCTACATCATTCAGCAATTTTATGATAAGTGATAACTGCCCTATGGTTGTTAGTAGGCCTGTAGCTGTCCAAGGGAATATATTAAGGACAAAGTTCCTGTCTGTGCTAAAGATATTTTGCTGAATCATAGAATCATAGAAGATTAGGGTTGGAAGAGACCTCAGGCGGTCATCTAGTCCAACCCCCTGCTCAAAGCAGGACCAACCCCAGCTAAATCAGAATAGAATATATATATATATATGAAGAATATATGTGAGGCTGTCCTTTTACCATAGAGAATGCAGCATCTACTTTTTATGGCATCTTATCATAACTCTATGTTCAACCTTTCAACTCTGTTCTAAGCATACACAGATTCACCGGATATGATTTTCTTTTTTAAAAGGGCATATGTTATCCTGGCATTCATATCCAGTGCCATCCTACATGGGGGTTTCATTTCATGTAAACTTGTGTGCACTTTGTGCTTGATATATAACACTATTACAAAGCATGTCCTGTTACCATTGCATTTGGAATGTATTGGTGTGGACAATTTGCCCTTTGAAGATTTTTAAGCTATCATCCTTCTTGTAATAAATGTTATGCAGTGTCACAGATCTCTAACCTTTCCATTATCAGGAAATGCCAATATGCACTTCAGATTCCCCATCTTAGTGTTTGGTAATTCAACCATCCCCGAAACTTAAAAGCCCACTCCTTCCAGTAACAAATCCAAACGAACAAACACCAACAGTTCTGTTCCTTCCTTAAGCCAGAGGCCTCTTCTCAGGCATCTTTCCCATTGATGCAGAAGAGCACAGGGTAAGGCTTGTTCCCACCGGTCTCTGGAAGTTACAGCCTAGGCCCATAAGCAAAAACATGTGCATACACCAAGCCCACACTACTTCTCTCATCCCAGCCAAATAGCCCCTCCCTTGTTCTCTACCCCCTTCACCTCATGGCTCAAGAGCAGGCTTTTCTTCTATTGACTTACTTCTCCACAGGGGTCCTTCCTCTCCAAGCCTCTTTTTCCATGGTCCTTTACAGGCCACAACCTCCTTCTAGGCCTTTCTAACCAAGAAAGCCATTCTAGTGCTCGCTTTCTCCAGAACAAACCAAGCCTCTTCTTGGCACTTCTCTATTTTCAGTGATGGTTGTTCTTTATAATCCTTGGCATAGTTTGTTGCAGCCTACAGTTTCCAGGGTCCTTCTGGGAACTATACATCCCAGAATTCCCTTGTTCAATCTGGAACTGGGACTATAGCTATACTTGGCCTATAGGCTCTCAGAGATCTGGTGCCTATTACATGTAGTAAACTGTTGCTATTAAATCTGCCCTTTTTGGGGGAGCACAGAGTTCAAGTATGCACTATATTAACTAAAGGGGAGTAATTACTTACTCTGGTCAAGGTTCTGTCACCTTCATAAAGATGATAGAATACTTGATTCCACGAAGTATCAGAGGGGTAGCCGTGTTAGTCTGAATCTGTAAAAAGCAATAGAGTGTCTTGCGGCACCTTTAAGACTAACACAAGTATTGCAGCGTAAGCTTTTGTGGGTGAATGCCCACTTCATCAGACGCAAGTAATGGAAATTTCCAGAGGCAGGTATAAATCAGTATGGAGATAACGAGGTTAGTTCAATCAGGGAGGGTGAGGTGCTCTGCTAGCAGTTGAGGTGTGAACACCAAGGGAGGAGAAACTGCTTCATAGTCGGATAGCCATTCACAGTCTTTGTTTAATCCTGATCTGATGGTGTCAAATTTGTAAATGAACTGGAGCTCAGCAGTTTCTCTTTGGAGTCTGGTCCTGAAGTTTTTTTGCTGAAAGATGGCTACCTTTACATCTGCTATTGTGTGGCCAGGGAGGTTGAAGTGTTCTCCTACAGGTTTTTGTGTATTGCCATTCCTGATATCTGACTTGTGTCCATTTACCCTCTTGCATAGTGTGGCCAATGTACATAGCAGAGGGGCATTGCTGGCACATGATGGCATATATAACATTGGTGGACGTGCAGGTGAATGAGCCGGTGATGCTGTAGCTGATCTGGTTAGGTCCTGTGATGGTGTTGCTGGTGTAGATATGTGGGCAGAGTTGGCATCAAGGTTTGTTGCATGGGTTGGTTCCTGAGTTAGAGATGTTATGGTGCGGTGCGTGGTTGCTGGTGAGAATATGCTTAAGGTTGGCGGGTTGTCTGTGGGCGAGGACTGGCCTACCTCCCAAAGTCTGTGAAAGTGAGGGATCATTGTCCAGGATGGGTTGTAGATCGCTGATGATGCGTTGGAGAGTTTTAAGCTGAGGACTGTAGGTGATGGCCAGTGGAGTTCTGTTGGTTTCTTTTTTGGGCCTGTCTTGTAGCAGAAGGCTTCTGGGTACATGTCTGGCTCTGTTGATTTGTTTCTTTATTTCCTTGTGTGGGTATCGTAGTTTTGAGAATGCTTGGTGAAGATCTCGTAGGTGTTGGTCTCTGTCTGAGAGGTTGGAGGAGGTGCAGTTGTACCTCAGCGCTTGGCTGTAGATGATGGATCATGTGGTGTGTCAGGGGTGGAAGCTGGAGACATGAAGGTAGGTGTAGCGGTCGGTGGGTTTTCGGTATAGGGTGGTGTTAACGTGGCCATTGCTTATTTGTACTGTGGTGTCTAGGAAGTGGACCTCCCATGTAGACTGGTCACAAGCCAGATTGTGAACCCCTTATTCACACTGTTACACTATTGGTGTGAATAACTCCTCATCAGTGTGTGTAAGGGATACACAGTCTGGCTCCAAAATTGTTAACTTGATACCTCTATGATCATTTGTGTGGATAACATGAACTCTTCATTTGTTTTAGCTCTAAATCTGGGCCCGAAGAGAATAACTAGATACTGGTAAAACCCTTGTTTGTTTGTTTGTTTTTAATGCAGCAATTAATTTGTAACAACTAAGTCCCCTTTAAATATTCTTCAGTAAACTCGCATTTGAGTATAATATTAAAACAAAGTAAACACTATGCTTGATGTCCCTAGTAATCCACAAATGGGATACCTTATTTTCATATTGTGGCAAAAATATACATTCCTCATCCAAAAGATGAGCACTCGCTTACTATTTGGCCCTCGTCTGTGTAAAAACAATATATTGGATACATATGAATAGACAAATAAATTATTCATTTTTATCTCTTCAGAAGAAATGAATACTGTACCATGAAGTAGGCAATTGTTTCCCCCTTGGTAAATTTCAGAGTTTATTTTTATTTCTTTATTCATAAATGAATATTATGAACATTTACTCCCTAGATACAGATATGAAAATGATGGCATAAGGAATTAAAATATGCATCCTTACTTATGTAACCAATAAAATGTATGAAAAAGACTCTATTCATTTATTGATGCCTCACTGGCATCAGTGGAGGTCCTTTAGATTTATACTGGTTAACGAGCTGAATTTGGCCTTTAATGTTTAACATTGTTTTATTTAGCAAGAGTACTAATCAACAACATTAAAAAAACAGTGCTGTATTTGAATTCCTACTTCCAAACACTTTTCTTTTCTTTTCTTTGTTTCCATCATGACAAAGGAAAGCTTATGTATACGAAGTATTTTTATGTTCAAAGAAATTGTCAGTTTAGAATTTGTAAAGGTCTTCAGAGTCAGGTTTCTTAGAATTAGAGCTGAATGACAGCTTTATTTCTTCCCCTCCATCTTGAATTAGAACAAACAGTTGAAATCTCAAATATTTGCAAGCCAAAACACTGATTTTTTCATGTCCCCCCCCAACAATATTTAATCATCACTTCCACTTAGATTGTTATATACAGTAGCTGACACGGGTTCTTATTTTCACCATGATCACCTTGATCGATCAATCTTTCAGCCTTCATATAGATTGTGCTGATCACAACACGTTTTCCATTCTTCTCTTATCCTGGCCTTCCTTTTCCATGTGCAGCCATGCCTTTTCACGATAAAATCTTCCCATCTCTTTGGAGGTCAGTCAAATGGTCATTTCAGTTCCCATGGGTACCACTCGGCAACAGCTGTAGTTCGTCAATTGTCAGTGAGCCTAGCTATAGGCCCGGCCCATCACATTGTACTGTACCTGCTTTCAACAACAATGTCCTGCACTTCATTCTGCTGTCTGCTGTCTGATCACTTCATGATCACCTTTCTTGAACAGGAAAACAGTGTTGGACTCCTTCCAGATGGGTAATATCTTCAGCATTTCCAAGTAACTGCTAAATCTCTGAGCAAGGGTTTTCCAAAGGTCACTGTCTCCAGCTCCTATCATTTTGGTTGTCAGTCCATCTTTTCCTGAAGCTTTTCCTTCCTTCATTTGGTAAATTGTATGTCAAACTTTGCTGATGAGGATCAGGAGTACGCGTTCATTGGTCTGTTGAAGTGTTGGTAGTGGGACATTTATTTGAGACATGAACAATTCAGTGTAGAAATCTTTGCAGACCACTTCCATCCCTGTTCTGTCAATTACTGCTTTTCCATCCTTCTTCAGTGCTGTTGTCAACTTTATAGTGTCAATTCTTATTTGCATTTTTTGAGGATTCTGCAATCTTCAGCCACCTTTATGAGCCTTTCGTTTTGGTACTTCTCAAAATCCTCCATTAGTCTTCTTATCAGCTTGCAGAGGAAATCATTTTGCTTCATATTCCTCCACTTCTCTAGCAAATTCCTCATTTCCTCCAATACTCTTCCCTTCGCTCTTTTTGGTCTTTCTTTCTCTGCTAATTTCATGCATTGCCTCAACGTATCAGTGAAGTTTTTATAGTCCTTGTCACAGTTATCTATGTGACTACAGTCTTCCTTGGAAATGTTTGCTTTCAGGATTGCCTCATTGAATATTTTTGGCCACTGTCTCTGATTTGCCATCTATAGCACTTTCTTCTTCACCTTTACATTGAAGTTGAGCCCTGCTCTGAGCAAGTGATGGTCACTACTGGTGTTGAATGATGGCATTACTGAGATGTCTTGTAAAACACTCTGCTTATCAATCAGAATATAGTTGATCTCGTTCTTGTTCTTCACATTGGGTGTGATTCTGATCCACCTTCTCTTGGCCTTTTTTCTTAAATCAGGTGTTACCAATGAACATTTCTTTTGTCTCTGACAGAGTTGCCAGTTGCTCTCTTCATGAATTCTGTTAACCGATGCCATACCTTCCAATGAACTTTTCACCTTCTTTCCCTCTACCGACCTTGACATTGAAGTATCCTATTGCAATCATATACGTGGGTTTTTGAGTGAGTATTTCCTCAAGCTCCTAATAGAATTCTCCCACATCATCATCTTCACTTGTGCTTGTGGGAGTACAGATATGGATAATCTTGCGGGTGCTATTCTTGGTCAGTTGGAGGTACAGCACTCTGATGTGTGATGATTTGAATTTGCAGGAGATGATTTTGAAGACCATTTCTTGTTGATGATAAAACAGATTCCTCCAACAGTTCTCATGCCTTCTCCTTTTCCCAACATGATGTGCTTCCATTTCTCCACTTCACTTCCATCTCCTTTCTTTCTCACGTTTTGCAGATAGCAGTGGCAGAGAAACAGAGGCAATGGCAGCTGTGAGCCAGTGGTAGAGGCAGCAGCAAAGGCATTCCTGTGAACCCCTCATAATGCCTCTCTGAACTCTGGGTCTTCACTAATCAAGGGCATTAACATCTGAGTGGGGTGCAGTGGGAAAGAGAAGAAAAGAGGAGTGATGTGTTAAAAGGACATTTATTCATCAGACTTTCTTATTGCATAGTGGGAAGCTGAGGCAAAGGACATTGCCCAATGCACTGTGGGGTTTGGTTTTTGCTTATGGTTGGAAGTTTTAGAATGTGATGGTGGTGTTTTCCCAAATTAATGCTTGGTTCCTTTTCCCTTTTAATAAAAGTTGTGGGTTTTTTTATATATATATACAGATTCAGTGCTTGAGAATGGGGAGGTATTGCCTCTTAGAGGAGTCCAACGGTGGTGGGGTTAATGAAAGCCTGTGGGCACAATCTGTCTTGCCCCACTCCATCTGCAGTAAGTGTCAAACCAGGAGGGAGGAGTTAAAATGGCTGAATTTGGCTCAGTTAGGGCCTGAGCAGGAAGGAAAGTACATGTCTGGCTCTCTGTGAGAGAAGGCTGGCTGGAGTTGGAGAGCTAAACTGTACTACTGGCAGATAAAGTCTCCCTGAAGGAAGGTACATCTGCAACTGGGAATCCAACAAAGCTGGGAAACAAAGCTGCAAGAAGTGAATCTGCCTTGGATTCTGTGCCCTGGTGGAGGGGCCTGCAGGGAGCAGGAAATCTTCCACTGAGTCAGAGATGGCCCTGTGAGGGGGCCTTCAGCAGATCTAGCTAGTTGGCAGAAGGGATTAAGGAAGTCTACAATGAGGCAGGGGAAGACTCCCCCCAAATGACAAAAGTTTTGCCAATGAAAGTGTGAATAGTGCTTTGTTGTCAGGAGAGCTCTCCTGCCAACAAAAATACTGCCGCTCATTGGCGGTGGAAGTTTTTTGTCAGTGGGAAAGCTCTCTCCTACCGACAAACAGCGGCTACACTGAGCACCTTTTAGCGGTATGGCTGTAGCGGCACAGCTGTGTCGCTAAACGGTGCATAGTGTAGACATAGCTTGAGCCTGGGAAAAGGGTGAGACAAAGGCACCAGACAGGGCAAGGTAGGAAGTGGTCCAGAAAGTCAGACAGGTGTTTGTGTAGGCAGGCCTTGACTTTGTCTGTTTTCAATCTGGCACTTCCAACATCTTTCAGAGTTTAATAACTTTGTATAATACATTCAAATATACTTTTTTGCCTCATTGACTCACCATCTATTTTCAAATCTTATTTGAAAAGTGTCTTTTCTCTGTTGCTCCTACCTCTTAATTTTGCTCTCTTTGTAAAAATCTTCTATTATTATTTTTTTACCTCTATCATTTAATTACCCAAAGTCCATTGGGTTACAGTTGACTATGCAAAGTAAGCAGGCTATGCAAAGTAAAGTTGTGTTGTATTGTATCACATCTATATCACTGTAAATATTCTAAAAAAGTTGTGCCATGGTGGGTCATAAGTCCACTGGAGTTTTATTAATTTTGAAGATAAGACATCTTTTATTGTGTAAATTTACCCAATTCTATTTTCTGTGGGATTTTTTTAAGTTATCTTGTACTTTTGTTGTTAGAGTATTTAAAATAGGCCACATCCTCCAAATTACTCATCCTTACTCATGTTGAATAATACCTTACTGAGTGAATAGCTTTATTAATTGCAAAAAAGGTTACTGTCAGTAACCATGGCAGAATCTATCCCATAGTTCTTCATCAGACAATATTCCCATTGATTGTAATGGGAATTTTTACTATATAAGTACTATTTTGATTGCATAATACATATGTTTTGCCATGCAATACAAGTATTTTTGTGTGGACCGCTTGATATTTTGAAATTCAGAATCAATTCTTTCTCACCTACCATAATTATACTAATATGTTCTGTAATTATTATCCCAACATTATTGAGACTATCAATCATTCCCAATATAAGTATTATGAGTGCAAAAAATCCCACAACCTTTGATGCCTACTGATCATTCATAAACCATGAATTTTCTCAACTATTCAGATACCATAGTACTATTAGTTTCCCTCCACGTCAGATGTGTAGCTACCTCATTAATTTTGGTAAATTGATGTTCATTCAAACCCACATTTATATGCAAGAACTGCAAGAACATAACAAGCAGAAATAATGGCCCCTTCCTTCCAGATAGAAGTATTGTCGCTGTTTCATGTATTCATCTTGCTGGTAACATGAATCCACCTTTTTGAGGAGTTGCATGAAAGTGGTAAGAAGATTATAGTGTAAAGTGAATGATAAAGGCTACATCTACACTACAGGGGGGAGTCGATTTAAGATACGCAAATTCAGCTATGTGAATAGCGTAGCTGAATTCGACGTATCGCAGCCGACTTACCCCGTTGTGAGGACGGCGGCAAAATCGACCTCTGTGGCTTCCTGTCAACGGCGCTTACTCCCACCTCCACTGGTGGAGTAAGAGCGTCAATTCGGGGATCGATTGTCGGGTCCCAACGGGACGCGATAAATCGATCCCCGAGAGGTCGATTTCTACCCGCCAATTCAGGCGGGTAGTGTAGACCTAGCCAAAGACACAAGGAGAGTTAATAATCCACTAGGATACCACTTCTTTCCTATTCTAAGACACAGAAATATCTAGATATGTAAGTGAAGTACTGGCATGAAACATATAAGCTTTACTGAGTCTTGTTTGGTGCTATCTTGACTACTTGACAGTAATGTGTTATCAATTGTTTTAAATGAAGAAAAGTCCCAATTCCTGGCATTATAACTAGGGGTTAATGGTATATTTTCATTGTCTATGAGTGGACTCATGATAATGCCTTTATTTAGAGCTCTTTTCAGTATCCTACTTACTGTCGTTGTAGAAAAGTGTTTATCATGAACATTTTCACCATTAAAAAGAAGAACAGGAGTACTTGTGGCACATTTTCACCATTGTGGTCCAGGTTGTTGTGGTCTCCTGAATTTTCACCTTGTCACAAAGGTTCACCTATATGAATGTTTATGCAATAAAGCTTGTGGAATCCAATTTCATGGGAAATTTCAGGCTTGCAAACTTTCAGACCAAAAAAAAAAAAAAAAAGATTGCTGCCATGTATGAATTTCTCACATGTATGATTAGTAAAAATAGGATAATATAGAAAGGAAGCACATGCATATGTTTATTCACAGACAAACACTTTAAGATGGAAGAAGGGAGGAAAAGTAGTGAGGTGTAGGAGACAGGAAGATGTGGGTAACAGGAAGAAGATGGAGGGGAGTACACGACACTTCAACAGAAGTCCAGGACAGATAACATTTTTAATACCCACAGAAGGAAAACATGTAATGCAACAAATATAGGGAGAAGGTGAGCTGTGGTACCAGCATGAAAAGGGGTTATGGTGATGTATTTACAAGTCAAGAGCATCTAAGGTGGTACACCTGTGCATGAACCAAAGCATGCACCTAATGCTTTCCTGTACAGGAGGGTTGAGATCAGGGCCGCCCAGAGGATTCAGGGGTCCTGGGGCAAAGCAATTTCGGGGGCCTCTTCCATAAAAAAGAGTTGCAATACTCTAGTAACATGTATTTGGAAATGTAAAAAATAACCAGTGAAATACATTCAAAAATTATTTTTTAATAATTTGAAAATACCCTAAATACATTATTTAAAAAAATTAAATGCTTTAATGGTAGGTATACATTTGCAATTACATAATGGGCTGTCGCTGCCTGGGGGTGGCGCTACTGTTGCCCAGTTCTGGGTGGGGAGCTGGGCTCTGGGTTGGGGGGTGCCCAGCTCAGAGGGACTGGGCTCAGAGCTGGGGGTCAAGGCTGGGGGGAGATGGGGTCGGGGGTATCCGGCTCAGAGAGCTTGGGCTCGGAGCTAGGGGTCAGGGCTGTGGGGGGATGGGTTCGGGGGCTGTCTGGCTCAGAGGGGCTGGGCTCGGAGCTGGGAGTCAGGGCTGCAGGGGGATGGGATCAGGGGGGTGCCCGGCTCAGAGGGGATGGGCTCGGAGCTGGGGGGGGGGAGATGGGGTCAGGGGAGTGTCCCGCCCAGAGGGGCCAGAGTTCCTGAGACTGCTTGTTGCTCTGCCCCACCCAGAGGGTCAGAGCTCCTGAGACTGCAAACTCCCCTGTGAGCCTTGTCTTTATAGATACGTGGTAGTGAGGGGGCATAGCCTCCCTCCGAGACTGACAGGGAGGGATGGCCACCAACCCCTACATACAGTAAATGGTGCAGTACACAAACCAAGATGTTTATAAAATGATTTAGCCATATTAATAGCTTGAACTCTAAGGAGAGGAATTAAAAAGGGGCTAGTTCTTGTGCATCTAGGACATTGAATATTCATCTATCTGGTCTCTATCCTGAATCCAACGTGTGTATCTACACTAACTGAAAAACACACAAACGACCTCTGAACCAGACAATCTTAATTTGAATACCCCTTTCCCCCCCAACTTCATCCATACATCATACATTTCAAACGTTATGAAGGTGAAAGTTGTGGGCATGGAGTTAATGTGAATGCTATAAGATAGCCAAGTAAAACAGAGAGAACAATTCCAACTACATGCCACTGTTTTCATTTCTTGATCAAATGTCTTAGAATGCCAGAAAGCCAGAGGCATTCAGTAAGCTGGTTCTGGTAGGAAGGATTAATTTGAACGTTCTTGGGGGATGTGGAAGGAGGAAATTAATGGTGAATCTTACGTCAAATATAGAAGAGGATATTGAAATAAAATGGAAAATTAAATACAAATCACTGTGTTAATGAAAAGTTCAGGTTACACGGTTAAAAGCAATATTTTATGGCACGCATTTCAGTATGTAGTAATATCTAATGAAGAGTAATATATAAATGCACACATTTGTCAAGAAAGTAAGATATAGCAAATGTTATCTACGTGCAATGCAAATAAGTTCATGTTCTCTTCATACTTCTAGAGTTGTTTGTGTGTTTAAATTGCAACCTTATCATTTTCAATCACAAAATTTATTAACTTAGTTTCCAATTATTTTTAAAAGAGAGGAGGAAAACAGAAAATTGACACTCAGTTTACAGACTATGAACCACCAACATTTTATATATTGAGGCACAGTAGCCTACATTCAGAAAGACATTTAGATGTAGTGACACTATGCATCACCATGCCTAACTTTTAGGCACCTAGAATCACTGGGATTCACAAAGTTTCACAGTGCCTTGCCTAAGATAGCTGGTGGGAGATGCCAAGCCAAAGGATGTGTGCTAACCCCACCTGTGATGTCCTATCCCTATAAATGTTTGAGCACTCCCCGCTTTCCAGTGCAAAGCCTCACTTTTCTGCTGGTTTCTGTTTTGCTGTGAGAACAGTAAAGTCTCCAGAGCAGACAGCTGTATTTCTAACAGCTTCCTTTGTGTCTGGCTATCTCCTTCTCTACTGGGCTAAATATAACTGGATTTTCAGCAGCAAGCCCTCTCTTGGAATTAGGTGCCTATGACTCTTTAGCAAGAAACCAAAAAGTAAGTTGTGCCGGTACCCACCTTATAACTTTTTGCCCAGTAGCTAGAGCACTCATGTGGAAGGTGGGAGACCCAGGTTCAATTCCCCCTTCCAACTGAGGTGGAGAAAAGATTTCAACAGGGCTATACTAAGTCTAACACTGAGCAACAGGATAGTCTCATTTGAGGCTCCTTCAATCTCCGCTGTTGCAGCTGTTTCCCTGTGTATAAATAATGAAAGACTAATTGCAGAGTGAGAGCAAGTGTGAGAATGATTATGTAACCTGCTGTTTAGAGCATTCACAAGAGGTAGGAGACCTAGGATCCAGTCTTCTTGTTCCAATGATGATAAATAAGTAACAAAACTCATTGGAGCGGGGGACTGGATCCTTTATCTCCAAGCTGAGTGCTCTAAACAGCACGCTACAGTCACTGTTATACTTTCTCTGTCACTGCCTGCACCACTGATTTTTTCTTTATTAAATCCACAGTGGAACCACTCTACCAGGAGAGAGAGAAAGTGATTCTCACATTGCACTGTGTGATGGGCCAATGGTTAGCGCACACACCTAAGAAGTAGTAGCACCCTCTGCAAATCCCTTCTCAGGTGGAGGAGGGACTGGAACTGGGGGTCTCCCCGATTGCAGGTAAGTACCCTAACCACTGGCCCTAAAATGGGCTCCTTCCCCAGCTGTTTCATGTAAGCATGTCTATAAGAGCTTGATCCAATAGGCTAGGGAACTCTTACAGCAAAAATTTAGGTGCTAATTTGTTTATGTCTGTGCTTGCTGTGGATCAGCTCCCTGAAACCAAAAAACTCTGTTAACACAAGCACTACTTTCCAGGCCTCTACAGGTTTCGCTCCCTTTGTTCAGGTTAGCAAGTGGCACACAACAATCTCCAAGTCCTCTCCAAGTGTTCCCTGTAGCATCCATCCCTTTATCCACTGAATAGAGATGTGCCGGGCCTGTTGTTCCCAAAGGAACAATTCATGCACCAGCTGGTAAGATTCAGCCAAAGACCAGCAATATGCTTAACACCACAGCATTGAGATATATTTATAGTGAAAACAAGAACAAATTTATCAAAACTAGCGTTTTAGGAGATAGTAATTAAGGCTATCTGAAACAGATGGTTATATATAATACAAATAACAGCACACTTTCTAGAGACTAAACCAGGGATTGACAACCTTTGGCACGCTGCACACCAGGGTAACACCCCGACGGGATGGGCTGGTTTGTTTACCTGCCGCGTCTGCAGGTTTGGCCGATCGCAGCTGCCACTGGCCACGGTGTGCCAATCCAGGCCAATGGGGGCAGTGGGAAGTGGTGGCCAGCACATCTCTCTGCCCGCGCCGCTTCCCGCAACTCCCATTGGCCTGGTGCGGCGAACCACAGTCAGTGGGAGCTGCAATCGGCCGAACCCTCTGGATGCGGCAGGTAAACAAACTGGCCCAGCCCACCATGGTGCTTACCCTGGCGAGCTGCGTGATAGAGGTTGCCGACCCCTGATTTAGATATTGGCATAGAGAGTACACTTATCAAATTTGCAGATGATACCAAGCTGGGAGGGGTTGCAAGTGCTTTGGAGAATAGGATTAAAATTCAAAATAATCTGGACAAACTGGATAAGTGGTCTGGAGAAAATAGGATGAATTTCAATAAGGACAAATGCAAAGTACTCCATTTAGGAAGAAACAATCAGTTGCACATATACAACATGGGAAATGACTGCCTAGGAAGAAGTTCTGCGGAAAGGGATGTGGGGGTCACAGTGGATCACAAGTTAAATGAGTCAACAGTGTAACACTGTTGCAAAAAAAAACAAAACAAAAAAAACCCCATGATTCTGGGATTTATTTACAGGAGTGTTGTAAGCAAGACATGAGAACTAATTATTTTGCTCTCCTCCACGCTGATATTGCCTCAGCTGGAGTATTCTGTCCAATTCTGGGTGTAACATTTCAGGAAATATGTGGACAAATTGGAGAAAGTCCAGAGGAGAGCAACAAAAATGAATAAAGGTCTAGAAAACATGACCTATGAGGAAAGATAGAAAAAATGTGTTTGTTTAGTCTGGAGAAGAGAAGACTGAGGAGGAACATGATAACAGTTTTCAAGTACATAAAGGGTTGTTGCAAGGAGGAGGGATACCAATTGATTTTGTTAACTTCTAAGAATAGGACAAGAAACAATGGCATTAAATTTCAAAAAGGGAAATTTAGGTTGGACATTGGGAAAAATTCCTAATTGTCAAGGTATTTAAGCACTGGAATAAATTGCCTAGGGAGGTTGTGTCATTGGACGTTTTTAAAGAGCAGGTTTGAGAGTCACCTGTCAGGAATGGTCTGTTTATTACTTAGTCCTGCCTTGAGTGCAAGGGACTGGACTAGAAGACCTCTTGAGGTCCCTTCCAGTCCCAAGAGTCTATGTTATGTAATAATAAAATGGCATGACATGAGATAATAGATAAAATGTTGTAACATATTGCATTATGACATGTATTATGTCAAAACATTTCTGTTATGTTGTATTACATCATAAAGGTTGGAATGATGAGATGAAATATTTGGATTTGATTGAAACAAAATGTATCAATATTTTTGTCAAATTTTTTTGACAAAACCAATGCATTCTCATGGAACATTTTAATTTTGTGATTTCAGCATTTTCTGATTAAAAACATTTAATCCGAAAAAATTCGACCAACCCTAATTCAGAGCATTAACACAATGCAAGGTCTGAAGATATATGTGATTGTATCATCCTTTTTAAGGTTATGGTAACAGCAATACTTAGGAAGGAAGCCTTATAAGAAGCTGTTTTGAATAATTTCACTAATATATCAGACACCCTCCTGTGCAACTTAGAAAATAGAGCAAGGCAAAACAGCATGTACAGTAGTAGCACTAATTAATTTTGAAATATAGAGCATCTCATGAAAAGAAACCCATTACAGTAGCATGTAATATAAAAGGTCTGTGCTTGTTTATAATGTTTTAAAGGAAGTCAAGCTAAGTTGTCTGATCTCAAAAGAAATTAACTGTAGACTTCAAATACATTTATTTTTAATAAAAATTGGTCTAGACCCTCTCATGAGAGGGTTAGCTTAGTGGTTGGAGCATTGGCCTGCTAAACCTAGGGTTGTGAGCTCAATCCTTGAGGGGGCCATTTAAGGATCTGGGGCAAAAACTGGGTACTTTTTAAGGGGGAAGGGATAGCTCAGTGGTTTGAACACTGGCCTGCTAAATCTAAGGTTCAATCCTTGAGGGGGCCACTTAGGAATCTGGGGCATAATCAGTACTTGTCTTGCGAGTAAAGGCAGGGGGCTGGACTCAATGACCTTTCAGGATCCCTTCCAGTTCTATGAGATAGGTATATCTCCATATATATATATATATATATACCACATCTCTAGATCCAAACACCCCAACCTACTAAGCCATTAAGATCAAGACATAGATCTGTATCCAGGTTGTACAAATCTCCTTAACTTTTTAATGGATTGAAGCAAAAACTCTGATCTAAAGACCTCCAAGCTCTAGAGAATTCAAAATCTTGATCCAGATCTAAATGTGTGGGTTGAAACCGTTTTAACAGTCCATTTTGCAGGTAAATCATGGCTTTTCCAAGAGATTTATAGGTCTTATTGGTCAATATTCAGTTCTTAGACTCACATTTATTAAAGTCAAATAATCTTTAGGCAGTTATGTCTATTGTCAAATGTGCTTCCCAGTCATGTGCATTAGAATTAAATATATCAAGTTATTAAGTAACTGCTCATTGAAAACAAAAGAGAAATTTCTCTTGGTATTGCAAAAGAAACTACCACCAATTATTTAATGAAAATGAGATAAAATATTTGCAAATAACCACTGTTTAAACCGTTAGCTGTTCTTAGTAGACTTAGCATGGGTTCATTTCATCACTGTCACCCTGGTATATAAGAAATATTGCAATGTGTTCATAGAATCATAGAATATCAGGGTTGGAAGGGATCTCAGGAGGTCATTTAGTCCAACCCCCTGCTCAAAGCAGGACCAATTCTCAACTAAATCAACCAATTCCCAACTAAATCAACCAATTCCCAACTAAATCAGTGCTACTGATAACAGAAAAAGATTTCCCTGAACAGTACAGTAGTGAATGAGTTAAACAAAAAGCAAAAGAAAAGAATGCGTTAAAAGTGTGCTTTGCAGTGAAAAGTCCTAGGGAAAATAATCTGAAGCAATAAATAAACACTGACAGTCCTGCATTTATGAAGCTTGTGGAGAGACAGAAAAGTAGGGAGAAACACCTGTGGTGAATATAAACAGCTTTAAAAGCTTGCAAAGAAAACTGGTGCCCAATGTTATTTAGGAGACTGGAGAACCTTTGGGACAATCAAATGGGACCATTTTACTCAAGGAAAAAGATATGATACCAAAGTACCACAGCTATGACAGTGTCTTGGTTTGTACTGTTGGGTCTGTAACAATGTATCTTAGGAATTAGAAGCAGTATTAAGGAAGAAATTTAAAGTTCTTCACTTTAAAAAAGTGAGCAAAGAAACCAAAACAATTGCCTTGAGGGAGTGAAATTGTGACAAGCTGCTTAATAACATTACAGTGAGCGATTTTTAGAAAGAGAAACTAATTTTATTTACTCAAGGGAGTAATATAAATAACAAATATTATTCATAGAGATGGGTCCAAGTTACAGTATTTGGCCCTCAATCTGGAACTGCTTCAGAGTTTGTGCTGGTTCAAATCTGGGGGTTTGATTTGGGCCTGCCTCAAATTATTTGTTGTGGATGAAAATGATGGAGAAGGCTTGGGATAAGCAGGACATGTTGTACAGGATATTGTGCTCTTCAGCCGAATATTAGAATGAGCTTTAAATCATAAATATTTCAGTTGTCAAATTCATGCAAACTTTAGTGTGAAAACCTTTCCAAAGCCCACCATACAGAAAGGTGTATTAGCACTAGTCCTATCCAGTCTGTACCTGTGACCTGGAGGTCCCAGGGAAGCGCTTTTGGATATTAAATTAGAGACTTCATAGATTTTCATAAATTGAATTTCCAAAGTTCAATAACAACCATATTACATCATAATGAGCCTTCCTCCACACTTTGATTTGAAAACAAAATCCACATTTATTTATTTTTATGTAATAGAAATAAAGACACATCACCTTTCCCTTGTGCATAATTACTTAGCCTTTTATACATGCACTGGGTGGGAAAATCTAATATTTTGTACCCAAAGTCTTTCTGTCTCTAAAAAAAAGAGCTTCACCTTCCCTTCTTCTATTTGGTGATTTTAAGTCAGATGCCCCAGATATAGATTAGATGCCTTGAATAAAGGAAATTATTTATTATCTTATCTCCCAAACCCTGGCTGTCAACAAACCCTATTGATATAAACTTTTCTCGTCAGACAGTATGTCTAACTCTTACTCTCCTCTGCTAAAATGAACATTCATGCCTTAATGAGCTCTCATCTTGCCTAATGCAAATTCCTCTAGTCTGAGTGACTCTCACCTCATTCTCCCCTATCCTGCCAACTTGCAGCCATGGAAAACATTCTTTTCCCCTCCAATTATTATCACTTCCCACACATTTCTCCATGGCTTTCCTGCCTCTTCTGTCCAAATCTTCTAGACACAATTCTTCCACTGCCTGCATCACTACTTTAATCTGTACCTACACTTTATCCTCCTTTTGCTCCTTTCGTCTCCTTCCATCAATTGCAAATCCACATGTACTTCCTTGCAATCTCCTATTCCTGAAAGATCCTGCTTCTTCTGTAGAAATGGATAGTAAACTCATTCTCTTCCTTCAAAATCTTCATGAAAAGCAAAAACATGAACTCTTGTATGGCTTTCACTCTACCAGACTGTAACTTTAGGGCTATGCTGCAGGGCAGGCTGCATGACTTCACAGTGGAGAGACCACTTCTCCTCCCCCGCCCCAAGTAGGAGAGCAGAGAATAATGAATCGGACAGCAGTATATTACTAGTTTTTGATACAAAAGTGGATATATTAATTTATTCCTCCCTTGTTGGGATTCCCTCCAAGACCTTTTCCACTTGGCTTATCAAGAACACCTTGTCCAATTCTGGAAGAACACTTCATCCAGTTCTCTGGCATCCCAATAAACTCAGCTGGAGTCCAGATTTCATCACTTAGATTCCTTTATTAGGCATACAGAAAAACTACACTGAGTTGATCAGACTCAAATTTAGGGGGTAGATATAGGGCAGGGATCGGCAACCTTTGGCATGCGGCCCATCAGGGAAATCTGCTGGTGGGCCGTGATGGTTGGTTTACCTGCAGCGTCCGCAGGTTCAGCCGATCGCAGTTCCCACTGGCCATGGTTCACTGTTCCAGGACAACGGGGGCTGCGGAAAGCAGCGCAGGCCAACGGATGTGCTGGCCGCCGCTTCCTGCAGCCCCCATTGGCCTGGAGCAATGAACCACGGCCAGTGGGAACTGCGATTGGCTGAACCTGCGGACGCTGCAAGTAAACAAACTGTCCCAGCCCACCAGCGGATTTCCCTGACGGACCGCGTGCCAAATGGTGCCGATTCCTGATATAGGGCATACCACACATTCAGAGTTACACAAAAATCTCTTCCTTCATATGCATTTACACATTGCATTGCATCTACTGTACATTGCATCATATATTTTTGGATTGGTTTGGTTACTTTGCTAGAACCAATCCCTGTGCAGCATGCTTTGTCCATGCTCAACTTACTGTTAAACTTTTCTCTACATTAATAACTTATCTTGTCCATTGTTAGCAAATGGTTCCCTGGAGTTCTCCCTCTTATCTTAGCTGGTTCAAACATTATCCTTTTAGCCTACAGACCTATTTACTTATCTTATTTAGCAGAAACATTCTGTTTACTGCCTAATGATCTGTTAACCTAATTCTATCCTCCGAGAAATTAGGCCTCCTTCTAGATGTTAATTACTCATGTCAGGCTAAGCCCTAGCTACATCACCAAGCTACAGTTCCTTCTCTCCACAGCTAGAGTGACACAATAATGCCCTGCTGCTTACTAAGGGTGATACCATAGCGACACAATCTATCCCTAAATGTTCAAACAGCAACATCAATGATATAAAAAATATATGTTTTTGAGAGGGAGGAAAAGCAAAATAGAATGGATCTTCTATCAATCCAGAAGGATATCTCTGTTTTAAAAACAGCACCTGGGCATGAAGCCGTCACCTCTGAGGAAACTCCAGCAAGTACAGAGTACAGTATAAGTAATCTGCTCAGCAACATAGGCTTCCATGATCACTTCATATCTGTCCTCCAGTCTCTTCACTAGCTTCCCACAGAACATTAAATAAAGTGCAAGGTTTCAGTTCTCCTTTCAGGGTGCTCATTGGCCTGAGCTCAGAATATCTAAAAGACCATCCAAGCCTCTGAGATGAGAACTATGGCTGACAACCTCTGGTACAATGGAAGTTTCTGCAATAAGGGTAAATATCATCTGTGCAGGAGACAGTTTCCTCAGGGGCCAGTCTGAGACTCTGGAACAAATTCCCCCAGGAAGTAAGGACCATCACAAACCTCATCACCGTCTGCTCCAAGTGCACAGCACACTTGTCTTCTTTTATCTAATATAAACTCATAACAGCATGTACATTAGAATAACAAAATACAAAAACAATACCTATCAAACCAAAATACTATACTTGCACACCCAATTCTCTGACTGGGGATAGGATGAGAAAGAATGAACCAAACCTAATAGATGTTAGTCACATCACTAAGACATTACTGAAAGGTTCCCAAACACTCTGGTGATGAGGGAGTTATAAGAATCTCCAAGGAAAAAATAGAACATGTTCATAATCTTCGTCTGAATAAGTTATTAAATAAGGATAGAATAGGTTGCAGGAGTGTTGGAATTCAAGTATACACAATGTGAATGGTAAAACAGTATAAACATTTAAATATCTTAGTATGCAAACATTTCCCCAAGCATGTGAATTAGAGATGTAAAACCTTTAATTCTAAAAAGTCAGTGGATGAAGAAACCTCAGAGGAGAAAAATCAGAAGTTCAAGACAAATATGAAGTATTTCTCTCTTTTCTTAATTTTGTATGAAGTATTGGGTTCTTCTGAGTCGTTCCTTTTTTTCTTCCTGTAACAGAAAGAAAAATGGTGGATGTTACTGGTATTCAAAATAACTTAATTTTGATAGCAAACAATGTATTGTTATTCCTTTCATTATCTGTCGTGCTTTCAAAATGTGCTTTGAAAAATTAGGATCTAGTGCCAAGAGACTCTCAGTCTTAGATCTGATCTTGTAAGATTCCAAACACTAGGGTTTGCCAGAAAACAAGAATTCCATTTCACTACATTTTTTGAGGTTTCACAATTTGTTTTGATTTTGCATTGGAATGAAAATTAGAACTTTCTAAAATGTTTGCCAAAAACAAACAAAGCACCTTATTGAGACTAGCCATGCTTTGAGCCCCTGCTATGCCAAATGTGAACTCAGTTCTTTTCTGTTCCACAGGAAGGCTCTAACCACCAGATTATAGGGTCCATTCCTTTCTTTCTGCCCAAAGAATATTTAGTTATTTATACAAAGGAGACTAGTTCCAATAAATAGAGGGAGAGCCTGATTCAGAGCAGAAATGTGAATCTGGGTCTCCCATATCTCAGGTGAATGCCCTGGGCCATTCTGGAGAAGAGAAATCTTCCCAATTAAGTTTCAATGACCTGGCATTTTCCTAACAAAAAAAAATCATCCAAAAGTTTTTGATCAGCTCTACCAAACATACTGAGCACGTCAGTTCCCAGTGAAATTCAGTTAGAAAAAGGACAGAAAGGATTATGGCATATGGCCCAAAAGGCTTAATAGTGATACAATAGGGCTTTTCAGCTTTAATTTCCATGATTGCTTCCATATTGGTTATGGAACAGGATTACTTCTTAATTATTAATAGAGCTAGAGCAGTGGTTCTGAATCATTTTTCATTTGTGAACCCCTAAAAAATGTCAAATGGATGCGTGGACCCCTTTATAAATCTTAGACATAGTCTGCGGATCCCCAGGAATTACCAAGTTAAAAAACACTGTTCAATGGTAATGACAGCCTTTTGTGGACCTCTTAGACATAGGCCTGGTCCCCACTAAGTCCCTACTTCGGACTAAGGTACGCAAATTCAGCTACGTTAATAACGTAGCTGAATTCGAAGTACCTTAGTCCGAACTTACCGCGGTCCAGACGCGGCAGGAAGGCTCCCGCCGTCGATGCCGCGTACTCCTCTCGGCGAGCTGGAGTACCGGCGCCGACTGCGAGCACTTCCGGGATCGATCCGGGATCGATTTATCGCGTCTTAACCAGACGCGATAAATCGATCCCAGAACATCAATTGCGTGCCGCCGGACCTGCCGGTAAGTGAAGACAAGGCCATAGTCTGGGGACCCCCATGGGTCTGCAGACGACAGGTTGAGAATCAGTGGACTAGATGACACATATGTCTCCCTAAAGAAATCCAACCAGTTTCCATTCTCAGAATCAAATATTGAAAGGGATATCTGTGCCACTGATGGAGTGTGAACATATATTAATTATAGACATTTTTAATTACTAGTTTTCCTAGTAAACTCACTTCTTATATTTCAGAAAGGGAGGAAAAGGCTGTAATTTATTAAGCTTTAATAAACCTGTTGATATGCTGTTAGAAAGACATCACAGACATTGAAATTTGGGGGGGGGAGGGCGCAGAATGTTGGGGCCAGAAGGCACAAGAAGAGGAAGCTGTGTCAGAAATAGCTGACAAGAAGTCGATTAGCTATACAGAGACAGCAGGAGCAGGTAGAGGTGAAAGTGAGTACAAACTGTGTAGGGACAATCAGCCAATTCCCTGAAGGCTTAGTAAGGCCAGTGGAGGGTAGAGAGCATTACATATTTACTACTGGTGTTAACTGCTACAACCATCAGGCTAGTCCCTGCTGTTGATCCATCTGCATAACATTTCACATGCCAGTTTCTTTAATTAGGGTGGGCAGGAAGAGGTACCCTATGGAGATAAACCACACAGAACAGAAAGAAACAGGGTGTATTTTTCCTCTCATTGCACATATTCTGGCTCTTCTTTTCATTCAGACTATGTTTCTGCTGCTATTACTTCTGATACAGCTTCCAACACAAACTTTTGCTGGAACAAAATTCATTTATTCTCCAACTAGTGCAAGAATTACCAACTGATTTGTTTTTCTCCATTATTTAGGAATCATAAATGGCAATTATGGCTGGACTAGGGCCATGAGGGAATACAGCGAGTTGTTAGAATAAACACTGTTGGAGGCAATATTTTCGGAAACTCTGCCAGCTATAGCAACCAGCAAGTAATCAAGAACTATATGCTCTATCCCTGTAGATTTTCTATTAGCTAGTGGATGGTTAAGTATCCTTTCCTGATCCCCCAGAGAGATACAGTGTAGTTCTTCCATTACTCCCAATTCTGTTTTGTATCAATAATAATGGTTATCAAGATCTTCTGCATCTACAGAACTGCTTTCATTTGTTATCCTTGTTTCTCAATTCCTTTGTTTCCTCTTTTTACCAATTTTCTGAGGCCCATGAACTAGCTGCAAGTTTTAATTCAAAGTCATTCTAATTGTATTGAATATATTTCCATTTATGAGAATTTGACATATTTCTGATATGTTGGAAGCACTATGATATTTTGCTTTTATGGGGCCTGATCCAAATCCCACCAAAGAAAATGGAAAGACTCCCACTGACTTCAATGGGCTTTGGGTCCACAACATGTTAAAATTCAACCACCCTTACTAATTTTGAGTAGTACAGTAATCTGCTAGTAGTCATATTGATTTCAATGTCTGTATGCCTCTCTCTCTCTCTCTCTCTCTCTCTCTCTCGTTCTCTGTGTTGCATTTCTTCAAACTAATGAATAATGAGTCATCCCTAAATTCTACATACTCTGATCTTTGCATTTCCCCTCATATTTCACCATGGAAACTAGGCTACCCACTCTTTGATTAATGGAGTTACTCACAGAATCAGCTACAACTCAACATAAGTAATGAATCAGTCTCTGTCACTATATATAAACTAAAATACTATATACAAGCAAGGGATTAGTAGCAAAGACCTATAAAGGAGTGATGTTGCTAGATACAGTATTGCATGATGGGAGTTGAAGTCTTTGAGTGTAGTAAAACTAACAGGAAGCAGGAAGTGCGTGTGTCATACTGGGGTCAGAGGTTGCTGCTGCATGACTGTTTCTGGAGCTCTGTGACTGTTGTCTTAACAAACACTCTTGGATTTCATCCTTTTCTTTGGTCTCAGCCTCCACTACTCAATACAAGGTTATCTGTATTGTGAAAGAAGGAAAGGTTACTTACTTTACAGGTGTTTTGTCCCTATGGGTGCTCCAATATAGGAATATGATTTTGAGGATTAGAGGTAGAGGTGGGTAGGCATAGAGCAGAGTATGGGGCCATGGTGTCATCAAGACATGTCACAGTGATTTGCAGCCATGACTCTCCTTGGAGCAGAAAAGGTGACATTTTGCATTGTCCAGAGTGGCAAAAAGGTCTACTGCCCTGGGATACCCCAAGTCTAGCAGATGCTGTGGAAGACTGTCATGAGTTTTCATTCGTTGTCCTGCCAGAAGTGTCTGCTCAAGGAGTCTGTGATTCTATTCTGGAGGCCTGACAGATAGACTGCTGAGATTTCTATCTGGTACGAGATGCACCAGTTCCTTAATGACTCGAATCTTGCTTTGCCCAGTCAATTCATGTAATACATTACTGCCCTGTTGTCCTGCATTGCACTGATGGAATGGCCCTGTATAGTGTATAGAAAGTGTTGGCAATCATGCCATACAGAATGGTGATATGGCATGTGACCTCCTCTGCAGACAACTTGCCCTGGGCACTATTCACTTGTAGGTGAGCTCCCATCCCAACAGAGAAGTGTCTTTTGTCAGAATCTTTGTTGGTGGAGGTTGAAAGAAGGGGGTTCCCAAGCAAACCTTTTGAGGGTCCTTCCACCATGTAAGGGAGGCACTTCTGAGGTACTGTGGCACATTTGGAGAGTCTGTTTCTGGAGTATACTCTGATCTAAACTGCTCAAGATAGTTACGACCAAAGCAGACTGTGAAGAACTTCAAAAAAGATCTCACAAAACTAAGTCATTGGGCAACAAAATGGCAAATGAAATTTAATGTGGATAAATGTAAAGTAATGCACATTGAAAAAAATAACCCCAACTATACATACAATATGATGGGGGCTAATTTAGCTACAACTAATCAGGAAAGAGATCTTGGAGTCATCGTGGTTAGTTCTCTAAAGACATCCACGCAGTGTGCAGAGGCAGTCAAAAAAGCAAACAGGTTGTTTGGAATCATTAAAAAGGGGATAGAGAATAAGACGGACAATATATTATTGCCCTTATATAAATCGATGGTACACCCACATCTTGAATACTGTGTACAGATGTGGTCTCCACATCTCAAAAAAGATATACTGGCACTAGAAAAGGTTCAGAGAAGGGCATCTAAAATGATTAGGGGTTTGGATCAGGTCACATATGAGGAGAGATTAAAAAGGCTAGGACTTTTCAGCTTGGAAAAGAGGAGACTAAGGGGTGATATGATAGAGGCATATAAAATCATGAGTGATGTGGAGAAAGTAGATAAGGAAAAGTTATTTACTTATTCCCATAATACAAGAACTAGGGGTCACCAAATGAAATTAATGGGCAGCAGGTTTAAAACAAATAAAAGGAAGTTCTTCTTCACACAGCGCACAGTTAACTTGTGGAACTCCTTGCCTGAGGAGGTTGTGAAGTGGAGGGCAGGAGAGAGATCAGTTGATCATTACCTGTTAGGTTCACTCCCTCTGGGGCACCTGGCATTGGCCACTGTCGGTAGACAGGATACTGGGCTAGATGGACCTTTGGACTGACTCAGTACGGCCGTTCTTATGTTCTTATGTTCTTATCTTAGGCATATTTGAAAACACCTGAGATGCACTCAGGAGGTGGTGGTGGTGGGGAAATTGCATGGGCATAGCCCTGGCAATCAAATCCAGCTCCACAGAGGGCCAAGATTCCCTCACATTCTTACCTCACCAAAACCCCAAAGACATACATAAACGGAGAACCCTTACTGAAGGGGACACTGGAAAAAAAACACTAAAGGGGAAGAAAGACCAGTAACTGAACACATGCATGGTTCAGGGAGGAGTTGAAAAACACAATGAGTATTGAACAAACCTAACTGTCTAAACAGAAGGAGTGGTATGATAAAGATATTTGGAAATGCCTCCCTGTCGTGGATTTGCTGGTACTGTTAAGTCTCATAATATACAATTTAAGGGTTATGACAAAGAATTTGGTGCTGATGGTAAATCCTATGAAAAGGTGTAACATGCATGATTTGTGGAAAAAGCTTTTAAGCATGCTAGGGGTGGCATCAAGGAAACCCTATATGATACTGCTTCTCAGCTAATATCTGTAAACAGGCTTAGAGCCTGGCACAGCCGGGGAACCATAACAAACCTAGTCTGCTGTGTGGAAGGGGAAACTGAAGCACCTCACCTCATGGCATAGGTGGCTAAATGCCAAGACATCAACACTATAAAAGATATTGATACCTGCATTACATTATCAATGCTACACAAAAGAATGTTTTCAGGCAACCTGGAAAAAAACAACACAACTTTGCAAAAATACCTGTGGGAGACACTAAAATGTTTGGTAACATTTGGACTTGTAGAGAAAAAACCTAAAGAGAGCATTAGGCATACTGCCTCCACATTAATCAGTGGCTAACCCTCCCGCAGTAATCTAAGAGGCAAGGTGTGATATTACACCTGATATTCTTCGTAGTGATATTATTATATGATTATGGCATAATTATGATGCATATTATTAAAGACAGGTCATGTAAGATGTCATTGGAAAAGTTATGATTTTCTGAATACGATTATCCTCTTTGTATGCATGTATCATTTTTTTTATTCTGAAGTTATGAATATTGACTAGGGATCTGTATTTCAAATGGGCTTGCTCTGGAAAACATGCATAGCCAGCCTTTCAGGTACAACAATGAAGAAGCCAGACAGGGCTGATGGCCTATCAGTAAAGGCAATGGACTGTGGAATAGTCTAACTTTCCTGTGGGCATTTTAGCCAGCTTGTAAGTAATGGCTGCTATAACACTGCAAGGGCATGTGACCAGACCACATGTCTGTGAACTCCATTTTGGGATGTCAGTATTTTTTCACAAACCTTTGTGAACCAATCTGGGAACCAAGATTTGAAACAAAGGGTTTCCACCATATGCTAACTTTATATAAGGGGGGGAGTGGCATCATCGGTTGTTCTTCACTCCCTACACAAGAAGAATCCTGAAAACACCTGAGGAACAAAGACGACGCAAGTGCAGCTTCTCCCTTAAGAATCTGCAACCTGCTTGTATAATCAGTCAGGTGAGAATTTTCTAATTCGTATCCTATCTTTCTAGTTTCTTAGACCAAGTTTGCATTTTTGTTTATTTACTAGGTAAACCACTTAAAAACTATCTTTTGTAGTTAATAAACTTGTTTTTGCTTTATCTAAATCAGAGTGAAGTGCATGGGAAACTGTAGCTCAAGGGGCAAAGGCTGTTGCGTATTCCTCTCCACATTGAGGGGGAGGCGAACTGGACAATAATTTCATAGTGGTTGGGGTTTGGACCATGGCATGACAGTACAGCTCTGGGGTCCTAGGCTGGGAAAGTGGTGGTTATTTTGGCTGTATCCTCTCTATTGTTGGTTCACATCCAGTGGCTGGTCAGAGAGCCTTCATGTATCTGCAGCTGGGTGTGTCCCTACCTGTGTGTATGCTTCCGGAAGTATAAGACTGGGAGCATGTCTGCAGCTTGTCACAGCAGCACAGTCTGAGAGGGAGCCCAGGCTGGTGAGTCAGAAGGCTCACCCAAGTGATACCCAAGTTCCAGGTGGTTTCCTGGGGGAAATCCATCACAGGGAGGTGCAGACTTCTTGGATTTAAAGGAGGGTGCACCTCTCTTTTGGGGTTTAGGTCTCCTCCTGAAGGGCTCCAAGGGCTTGGGGAAGATGGGATGTTATTGAAATGGCTTAGATCACTGCTAAAATCCCTTTTTGGTGTAGAGACATACATTCCCAAAGACTGTAGCATTTCCCAGGAGAGTGTGGAGGAGGGAGAGAGGATTCCGTGTGCTCACTGAAGATCTTGGACCCTGAGCCATTCTTTGATGAGACATTCATTCTCCCTCTCTAGGGAGGCTGGAAGACTGAAGCCAAGATGTTTTTCTCATAACTAGAGCCATGGTCATAGATTTACAGGTCATCTCAGCAGCATCCAGAGTGGCCTGCAGTGAGGTTTTAGTGACTAAATGGCTTTCTAAGGTAAGGAACTGAAATTGATCTTTCTGGTCCTGTGGCTGGTGTTCAATAAAATATGTGAATTTTTAAAAAGTTGTTGAAATCATATTTCCACATCAAGGCCTGATGGTTGGCAATTTGAAACTGAAGAGCAGATGATGAGTAGACCTCTCTGCCGAGTAAGTTCAGTTGTTTGCAAAAAGAACAGGAGTACTTGTGGCACCTTAGAGACTAACAAATTTATTAGAGCATAAGCTTTCATGGGCTACAGCCCACTTCTTCAGTTGTTTGGACTCCTTATCCAAAGAAGGTCTAGAGTGAGCCAGAAAGTTCCTTTTGTTGGCTGTGTCTACCACTCTGGAATTAGGGATGGGATGGGAGAAGGAGTGCTCCATTCACACTGGTGGGATATAATATTTGTTTTTCTTTCCACTTACAGATGGGCAGAACTGCAGCAGGTGTTTGCCACAGAGTGTGAGTGGGTGATAGCAGCCCCTCATTAATTGGAAGGAAAATCTTTACCAGGAGGATGATGTTCAAAATATCCACCCAGAGTACTGTGTCTCCTGGACCTCTTCTAGCAGAATTTATATGGAAGCTGCTTGGTGCTTCATGAGGTCCTGGAAGGCCCTAAAGTCATTGGCATAGGATGATGTCTCATATGAAGACGAAGAGCACCTGGATGAAGAAGGCAAGACCTCTTTGGTCTGTGGTTCTTCCTTCTCTGGTGTATCATGTGGTACTAAGGAAGTGTGCCATACTGGGGGCTGGTCCATTGGTCCAGGAGGGTGATATGGTACCGTTGTATGTTGATGTTTCTTTTTGGACAACATCCTGTAGAAATGTTCTCCTAAGGGACCCCATGAGGGGAAGGAAATAAGAGAGGGGTTCCCAAGCACACTCACAATCACAAGGTCTGTGACTTCTGTTCGATTCTGAGAGACTCTCTTCATTAAATGGACACATAGGTGTGTGGTGGTATGATACAGAGGTGGAGTCCTGTACCAAAAGCTTAGAGTCTGATGTATCATCCTGAAGTAACATTGGGACCTCAGATATTATTGTTAGCACTGAAGGGTGGAGCTCAATCAATAATTGGCTTGTGGATGCCAGGGTTGAACTTGGGATGGATTATGGTACACTTCCTCAAAGGCGGGGACTCTAGTTTGTCCAGAAATAGGACATCCTCTATGAACAGGAAACTGGAGGGCAGTGGAGGGCTATAATAACCAACGGCCAAAGTCACTGTTAGTACCAGCGCTGAGAATACTGATCGTCAAGAAGATGGTGAATGCAGTACCTATGAGGTTGCTGGATTTTCTCTGATCTCAGAGCTGTAGTAGCATGACAGTTTCAAAGCATGTGGGATAGGTCTGAGTGCATCATTGTGTTGGAAGGTTTCAGACAGTATCAGTGAAGCTGGTGTCGTTAGAGTAAAGGGCTTGTCCACATGGGAGTTTTTATGTGGTGCTAGCACCGCAATACCAGCAGGCATCCTTTGAGAGATGTGAGGTCCCCTGAGAGTGTGTCTTATGGAGTGTCCTACCCCTCTTCTTCATTTCCCTGTTTCTGGAAATATGCTTCTTTTTCCTGAAGGTCTTGGTCTCCGGGGCCACTGATGAGATTCCAGCAGACATTGGAGTAGCCTGAACACCAAAACGCTGAAAACAATGGACACCCAAAATGCTGCATCTCGAGCTGCAGGCCATTTAGAAGGAACTGTTGGCTGCAGTCCTGTGCCTCCTTATATACCCTTCTACAGAGGAAGAAGCACAGCTTTGCCCAGGTGTGGGCCTGCCAACACTATTTTGCATTTTGTGGTCCAGAATGTGCGGGGAGACTTCGGCAAACCAGTAAAGTGGCTAAAACCACTATGGATTATTGTTAAAAAGCAACCCAGTCAGCAAGCTGTAAAATGATCATTCAGCAATCTTGGATTGACCAAGGCAGGAGGGGAGGGGTTTTTGGGTGCTATGGAAAGGGCAGCTTGACCCTGCATCCTTCCTGATAAGAATTGTGTTGAAGTTGGTGATACTTGCATTTTAAAAAGAGCAGGAATGTTTATTGGGGTCTCAGAGCTGCAGACTCTGGAAAACCCACACCTGGTTAATCAATAGTCAGAAAGAACCTCTTGCTTGAAACTGCTTAATTAACAAGGTTTCTTTAAGGGACATGTCATTCTATTACTAATGTATAAATAAGGGGAAAAAGCTTGAGATAGTTGGACTCTTTTGGGCTCTCCCTCTGGATACATCTTGCAGTCCCCACTGGAAGACAGAAGATTTGGCCACCGGAAGCCTGCCACTGTGTCACTCGAGAGCCACACTCAGCTTTGGTAATTATCAAGGGTTGGGGGTGTTTTACTAACTTGTTGTGGACGTGTGTAAGTGCTTGAGACTAGTAAAGTTTAGCTTTAAGTGAAAGCACTCTTGTGTTGTCCTGTTTGTGCCAGCCATCTATCGGTCGGACGGCCGTGTCTCCTCTGATTTATTTCCTGACACCTCCTCGCACAGAGTAAAGTTACCAAGAGCTTTGGGTTGAAAGAACCTCGGGTAACACAGAACATACAGGTGCATACACATCTTCTGGTGAAGCACTCTTATGGACGTATACACAAAGAAGAAAGAGCTGTTTAAAGAGTGAGCACCATAGTTTCCATAAATAACTGTGAAAAAAAAATACCTAAGCCACAGCTTATGCAGAAGTTAAGGATGACTCATCATTCATCAGTTTGGATAAATGAAATACTCCTAGCCAAAGAAAGAAAAAAGAAACTACATATACATCACAATGACAGTAAATATAAAAGCTTTGGGATTCCCAACAACCATTTCTATTGTAAAAATGTCAGAAAGAAAGGAGAAAAGTAAGTGCTACAGAATTTTTAGTAGGCAGACTCAAAACTGTGTGCCTTGTTTTAGGACTCCATGTTCAATTGCTAAAAATAACTTAATTGTATAGCTATAGTTGTGGAATTGAGGCTGATCACATGTAAGAATCATCTTTAATTTTCCCTTTTAAAAGTGTTTATTTTTTGTTAATTCAGGTGCTACACAATCTTGAAACAAATGTAGTAATAATTTGGTGTCGATAGTCTGCTTAAAATTTTACAATGTTATTGGTGTTTGTGATTATTAGCCCCTGACTCTGCTATCTATTTTTTGTTAGCAAGCATTGTGTGGATGTAAATGCACAAATACAAAAGATACACTACATGTTTATTAATTATACCATCTTCATTTTTATGGATGACAAGGTTCCCCTCTCTTCCCTCCATTTTAGACTAGCTAAACCTGAAGTATGTAAAATAAAACAGAAAATATTTGCCATTTTTTCTTTGAAAATATTCGAAAAAGAACCCAGGTTTTGACAACTCTTACCTTGCTTGGTGTTTTAAACAGCCAGTTCACTAAATATATGCATACAAGGGCAGAATTTGGCCTTATGAGTTTGCTTCTCTAACATTCTGTTTTTTGCTCATGGTTTTGCTGATAAAATACCTGTGGGTTCAGTTTTACATCCACAATAACTTATGAGTATGGGTAATTTAGATGTCTAAGTGCTTGACTGTGTCAAACTATCAGGACAGTACATGAATGAGCAGAGGATCTAAATTACACCATTAAACAATTGCACAATTATGGGCACAAAATGTATTGTGTTAAAAAAACCTTAAAATATTAAGGCCACATTTTCTAATATGGTTATCTATTTTACACCTTCCAAATATGTTCAGGCTGCTGTTAAGTGCACATTATAATATTCCCCTATGAAGATCTGGTGTTGGCAGGCAGAAATCGGCACTAAATTGGTACTCCACATATGCAAAGTTTTGCTGAACAATTCTTGGACCCTGCACTTTCTGCAGGCACAACTTGGGTCTGAAACTAGGATCATAATAAAATTGCAGTTTACTGAATCAGACAATGGCTCCACATCTCCTGCTACTTCCTGATTCTTCTCATATCCATTATCACTGTTGATAAGTAGACTTTAACACACATTTTCTTTTTTCTAAACCCTAACTCAACAAAGCAAAGAAAGGGGACAAAAGAGAAAAAAATGTCCAAGTTTATTTCATACTAGAAACACTTGCATGGATCTGCCTTGTATTTTTGTTGGTCAGGTTTTTGGTTTGTTGGGAACCTTGGAAAACAATTTAGACATAATCAAATCTGCTCCCCAGGGAAACAGCTGGACAATAAAGAACCCACTATGACAGAAGGAGGACAGGAGACATTGGATGTGGTTTAATTAGGTCACAATTTTATTCCCACAAGTCTGGGAGTATCTTGCAGATGAAACTGTACAGTGAAGATAGTTCCATATGAATTTGCATAGCGTCCAGGGGATACTGGCAGCACTTCCCCTGCTGAGACCTTGCTCCCCCTAGTCCTCTTCAAATGAGGATTAAGGGGGGGGGGACTATAAAGAAGGTGATCCGTTGACTTCTTGCTGCACCAGTCATAGGATCCCCAACCCCAAACCCTGTTTCTGCTCCTTTGAAGAATACCTCCTTTAAATCCTTTCCCAATCCAGAGCTGCTGCTCCTGCTGCTACTACTCAGCCTAGTCCTGGTGAAAAAGAGGGCTTTTACTGCACAGAGATGGGCATAAAATCTCCCCCGCCCATTCTTCCAGTCACCTGGGGATGAGGCAGTGTCCCCATGCTGACCTGGTATGGAGCTGCCGGCCACATAGCAGGTAACTCTCTGGCTCTAGCTCCCTAAAAGAGGCAACATGCCTTCTCCAACAAGCCAGAAAAGGGGCCATACTGCTTTATGTATGGTAAAGTCATTTCATTTACACTAAGACTGCTTAACATGGTTGCTCTGGAAGTATAAATGGGTTGTAAATTTCTGCCCACTTTAAGGGCTCTTTCCTGCTAGAGTGGGGTAAACAGATCTGAGTATAAATGAGAATGAGTCATAAGGAGCCTAACCATTGCATCAATGAAAGTCAGCTAGGTATTGTGTGCTGATTGGTTTTCTGCTTCATGTCATTAGGTCTCTTAGTGTATGTCTTTGATTTTTGCAAGATGCTAAAATTCGTAAATAAAATGTTTTAAAACTTTGTTGTCTTCTTGAAGGTCCTGAATAGACAGAAGAGAGGCACATTAGAGGATGCAATTGCTTCTGTTCCTAAGTTTCTAACATCTAGGAAGCTGACAGAGAAAATATGTTTGCTGTAGAACAGAGGAGAAATCAGTCAGTTGGTAATGGTAGTGGATACAAGAAAAGGCTTTGCTTAGTACTGAAAATAAGTTAAGGTTGATTCATTGCCTTGCTCATCAAATGAAATTAGTTGGAATGAATTAGTGGTGAAAGACATTGCTGGGCTTTGATCAATCAATTCAACATTTTTATGGGAAATTGTGTTGGGTATCTTTAGTCAATCAGTAGCAAAATGAAAGAGAGCTGACTAAACGTGCATGTGAGGTGTGAGAGATACGTTAGCATCAGCACAACTTTCACTGTTTGATGAGCAGCCAGCATCAGTTAGAGGACTGAAAAATCATTGTTGACGACACACAATACAGTACAGTTTATGGCCTTATAGATAAAGTAGCTCTGATGTGATTGCAAATGGAAAGAGTTTGTGTACATTTTAAAAAGATTATTCTTGATTTATGCCCAGTCTATCTTTATCACACATGCCTTGTGAGGATTTCTAGTTTTTTTCCACTACAAGACACCTTGCAAAATTAATTTTGCCCTTTTCAGGAAAAGATGAAGGAAATACTTTCTCAGTTTAGGAGTGAAGCTCATTATATCAACTTCCTTCCCTACTTACTCTACACCCTTCTAGATGCAAATGGCTATTGCATGATACTTCTTCCATTCTTTCCTATAAAGCCATTTACTACCAGGGAATATGGCCTCAGGAAGTTGCCAACAACATTATATATGATCCCAGGGATTTGATTGGCTCTTGAATGGGATCGCTTCTACCCTGATGGCTTTAGAATACTGGGGAGATGATGTTACCTCTTGGTAACATCAATTCAAATATGAGAGAGCTGTCATTATTGGCAAATCATGCCAGATTGAAGAAGAGTATTTAAAACTTATGCTTGTCCAAAGCATGGAATAATTTAGATCAGTCTCGGGGCTTCTCTAAATTATGCTTAGCCCACAGCCACAAGAGAATGATCTAGCTTCTGGCAGATACTGGGGAATAGAGACACCTCAGCTTCAATTCCTTTGTCTCAAAAATGAGGGTGGAGGTGACAGAGCTCTACGTGAACCTTTTAATAAGTGGTTAGAGTTAAAGAATCCGATTGTCTACTGCAGGGATTGGCAACCTTTGGCACGTGGTCTGCCAGGGCAGGCCAGGCCGGTTTGTTTACCTGCCGCGTCCGCAGGTTTGGCCGATCACGGCTCCTACTGGCTGTGGCTCGCCACTCCAGGCCAATGGGGGCTGCAGGAAGCAGCACGGGCTGAGTGATGTGCTGATCGTGGCTTCCTGCAGCCCCCATTGGCCTATAGCGGCGAACCGCGGCCAGTGGGAGCCATAATCGGCTGAACCTGTGGACGCGGCACGTAAACAAACCAGCCTGGACCGCCAGGGGGCTTACCCTGGTGGGCTGCATGCCGAAGGTTGCCGATCCTTGGTCTACTGTCTTGCACCTTACATGGTGATTTACATTATTGCAAAGTGGGAGTAAAGCATATCCATTCTGATAATGTTTTACTCTACTTCGTGCTTAGTTTGCGCAGGTGTAAATGACTACACATAGTGCAGATCTAGGAATCTACTGAAGAAGGTTTGAAGATTAAATAATAAGACTAAAATAAGCACAGCTGGAACACGAGATCAGGACCACATTTCAATTTAAAGAGTTTATAAAATGTAAGAGACAGTTACACAGAGAAACAGAATGACCTGTGAAGGCTCCAAATAATATTAATACTCGTACATTGCCATGTCTGATTCAGTTAGCCACTTGCTCATTATAGGATTTAAATGAAAGTAATGGTTTTCCTGGTAAGCCAGACCCTATTTACTCTGGGCTTATCTCTCCTCTCATGCATGTTTTACATTGGTGTAAGTCTTCTGACTTCAGTAGAATTATTCCTAATTTTTACCAGTGTTAGAGGAAAACCATTACCCAAAATATTGTTTTTGGTTGCTATTGGGGCATGCTGTCACAGGATTAAAGGAGAAATGTGTCTTCTCTTTATAAAATAATTTTCCATCAAAGGTTAAAAAAGGGTATTGCTTTAGTGTTTGTGTGTGCACGTGTATTCACCCATCTTGATTTTTGAATTTCACCCTGTATCATTTGTATCAATGTACATCACAATCATGTCATAGGAGACTATTGCTGTCCCTTTTGAAGTATCTAGATATGATAAGCAGAAGTTTACATGGAGTATAAATGGCTAAATGTCAAAGAAAATATTGCTCAGCACCTAGGATAAATAGAAGCCAAAAATGTTACCAAAAGGAAACATTCTTTACTAGTTAAACACAGAACTGCAATGGGTTATTTCCTTGCCCTGCCACACACTGCTTGTGTGACCTCAGATAAATTACTTATCTTATCTTACTTAATGGATCAATTTACAGATACAGAATAATATTTACCTCAGGGAGATGCTGTAAAGCTTAATTCATTACTGATTGTAAAGTGCTTTGATGCTTGGGATCTGAAAGTCCTCAGTGTTTTGTAGAAGGTGCTCACCACATTGCAAAATTGGGCCCAGAAGCCCCAGTTTAGCAAAGTGCTTCAGAATATGGTATTTTATATGTAAGCTACATCTGGTCAAAATTTTCCAGATTTCAATTAATGAAGATTTTTCACCAAACTTTTGAATTTCAAGGGGAAAAAAAGATTAAACTTTGCAAAAAGTTTCACAGATAGTTCATCTCATTCCTTGGTTTGCTATAGAGCTGTTTTTTTTTTTTTTTTTTTTTCAAATTTCCAAATCACAATGAACAATGTTATCACATTTTGAATTTAATAAAAAGAAATGAATTTTTCATAAAAATTGTCATAATTTTTCAATCAGTCCTACAATATATGTGTGATTCAAGTCTCTCCACATTCAGCAAAGCACATAAGTACAAATTTAGAGCTAAATATGCCATTTAAGCTTAGCACGTACTTAGGGGGACTGCTGAATTAGCACCTTAGTAGACTGTAAATAGAACTGTGAAGAATAGCAGTTTGAGAAGTTACTGCTTGTGAAGTGTGCTGATTTTGTTAAGTATCACTCCTGCGAAATTTTTTCTTTGTTATTAATCTACACTATTTTTTCTTTGTTTGATAAATGTTTCTTGTTATTGAAATCCAAGTGGATGACCTTTCAATATACAACACTCAACAGTGGAAGAACATAGACAGATACAGAATTTTGTTGGGGGTCCCAGCTGCAATAGAATGTAAAAATGACTATAAAGGAGGAATCCTTGCAAAGGCTATTAGACTGTCATAATTAAATACTAAAGGGGAAAAAAAACAATATTTACATACACAAAAATTCAGAAAGGTTTCAGAATTCCTTTTATGATTCTATAGGGTTTTTAGAACTAGAAAACTCTTTAAATTAGCTTTCTGGGTGCCAAGGTTTATTGGAAAGAAAATTAATAAGGATAGTACATGTGGCAGGCTCGTTCATACTACATCTTTGTGGCTTGGCGCTAAAAAACTCTCAGAGGAATACAGACTTTCATTATTTGTCTTGTCCATGGGATAATTCAATTTCATACCTCCTCATACCTTATCTTTATTCTCTGCCTCCTAAGCAAAGCTGGATCACACTTTTTGATTAGTCTTGCTAATGGTCAAGTGGCACTGAAGGCTAAAAGCAATATCATATTTGCATTCGATTGCTACCAACCAGACAGCCCGAAGTAATTCAATACCGTGTGTTTTCTATTTGGGGGATAAAAAACAATCCGTTTCTTTTTTTTTTTCCAAGCAATATTCACAGTCTTCAGTCCTTTCCCACATTAGAGCATAATGGATTCTTTCTTATACTATTTGAATTATATAATTTTTAAGGGACTGGCAACAATATGGGCTGAGTTATATATATGTGGTATTATGCTGTATCCCCTTTTAAGCAAAAGAACAAGAGGGCATTGGAAGTGTTTTGGAAGTGTGGGTATATATATACCTCAGAATCATCTCTATTCTTTTCTGTTGTTGTGATTATTCAAAGGAGAAGGAAGGGTGGGGCCACAGCTTAAAGATGGCAATCAGGTCAACACAGTTCAGAAAAAAAATGGAGATTTGAATCCAGTGGTGCTGGAACTAGGGGTGCTGAGAGTGCTGCCACACCCCCTGGCTTCAAGTTGAAATAACAAATAAATACATGGTTTCCATGATTTCCATCATCATGGTTCTGCTAGTGAAGGCAGGGGGCTGGACTCGATGACCCTTCAGGGTCCCTTCCAGTTCTAGGAGGTATATTTCCATATCTCCATATCAGCACACATATTAAAATTGTTTCAGCACACCTGTTCGTATCCCTTGATTATGCTTAGAAATATTGCCCTCTCCATATTCCGGACAGCATAGTGATACAGATCCTTCTGGTCCGGCCCTTCCCCAAGAGTTCAAATCATGATGGGACAAGGGTTTGTGCAAGTCCTCTCTTCGTCGGTCTGGTGGGAGCAACCAACAAAGTCTTCTGTCCGCTCATGTTCCACAATGGTTTGTCTGGTGTCTATGTGCCTTCTTTTATTGGGCAGGAGATCACACCTCTTGTGGTAAACTAGTACCACACACTTGGTAATGCTTCCCAATATGCGTGTATCTAGCTAACATGCTTATCTATTGTTGTTGGATACAATGATATATAAGGGAGGTAAGTTGAACAAGTGAGGTTGTTAACTCCTTCCTTTATATTTTGTAAAGTGTGCTCCTATAAATTAGTGTTGTCCATTTATCTCCTTGACTTTCAGTGTATGGAACCATCTTCCAACTGTATTCCCTGATCCCTGTCTGTGAAAAAGAAAGAAATAAGTGGGGTAGTAATGAAAGAAATGGTTCACAGCTGGGCTAAACCTAAAAGACTACAAATGTGAAAAGAAAACATCAGGGTCTCAGCAGACCTGTTAATAGCTGAGAGTATGCACACATTCCATGAAATATAGTGAGCATTCCATGACATAGGAAGGATACATAAAACCCTTATTTTTTTTTCATCTAAGAAGGCCAAGTTCTTTTGTAACTGGGGAAGGAAAAATTGCAGTCTTGAACTGGAAATGGAATTACACATACCATAAATGAGTTCTCACAGAATTCCAAATATATTTAATTCTCAATCCTTTTGGTTAGATGCTTACATGATTCTTGATTGCAATCAGAATGCACCCAGCATGGACTTATAGAGCGTTCATGATTTTTAACCTTGATTGGTACATATCAGCTTGCAGATTGAACATTCTTAGAATACAACGTAAGCAGTGTTGAAAGACCTACCTTTGATTCACTTTCACTCACAGCCAAGTGTAAAAATTTTGGCTTACTGGAGACAGCACATTTAAATAACATTAAAATTTGTGATAAATAAAAAAGAAGCTAATATCCCTGAATCATTGTTCATTACTGAATAGCCTGACTACCAATTTCTGTCATTTGTATACCATATCTCTGTAATACTGCAGAGTAAAGTAAATATTTGAAATATATTTTTAATATATTTATATTTCAAATATATATTTGAAATATTTGAAAATATAAATCAAGCATGTTTTCTGTGCCAGCTCCGTGCAAGCTGATGTAATATAAAATACCACAAACTATTATGTTTATATTATTCAAGCTCATCACAACATTCTGTCTGAACATTTTCTAAGGGTAATGCTTCTGTGCATTGTTTCCCAATTACAGTATAATGAATTAAACATATGCTCGCCATCTTAGCTGTCACATTTCTGTATTAGAAAGAAAATGGTTACTTCAGAATAATCAGAACACAATCTTACTTTAATTGTTATCCATTCATTAGGGATAAATAGGGATATAGAGACATCTACCACCAGGTCATCCATTTGAATCTAGTTTGTGTGTGTAGTATGTAAAAGTTATTGCTCTCTGATCACTCTGAAGTATCCTCTGTGAAATGGGCTGAGATTCCTAGCACAGTTCCTAGTGGGCAAACATTCGCTACACTATGACCACCATTATGTATCTCACTAATAAATGTCTTTCTTGGCCAGAAAGCTTTGGGCAGTTAACTAATATGTAAATGGGATAGGAAGGCGGGAAGTGGTGACTTGGGGTAATGAAAATAAAAGAAAATAATGTAATTAAAATACATACATTTGACATGTTGCTTATATGTTGTGTGTCCATTACAGTTTCTCTGTGTTGTCTATTTAGATTTTAAGTTCCATTGAGCAGGGGCTGTATCTTATGTGTTTGTATAGCACCCAGCAGAATGGTGCTCCAATAATGATACAGGGCACTCTAGGAGAATAAGTATTAAATAATAATAAGAATTATTGTGGTCTACAAATAGAGATTTTTTTCAAAAGACAGTAAGTCTAACAAACAACAATTCAAATTTCTACCTGCTGGGCCAGTTTTGGATTCAATTTAAGGATTTAAAAAAAAAATTCAGTGTCATAAATCAAATCTTTAAAGCTGTGTCTAGCAGCAATGTTTCAAGATTATCATGTCAAGAAGGATTTCAGGTTTAAGAAGCAAGATGAAGCAATTCTAGTAGAAACCAGAGTATTCATGTCCAAATAGGGTTGATCATACTGGTTTATATAAAATTAACATTCACCAGAGCGTGAAGCACAAACTTCTAATCATTCTTTTATGATGTTCGATAAAATTCAGATATCTTTTAAAAAAACCTGTTCTTCCTTTCTTCTTTGGGGACTAAAAGTAGAAGTGCCACAGGCTGAAAAATTCATGAGAATTCCCTAACTTAGAAGTTCAATATTATCCAATGAGGCTTAGTTTCGTATCCAAATTTGGGGATATGTACGGAAATCAATTTCCCAATCTTTTGAGTTTCTCCGTTCACTAGTTCCAAGTGAAGCAACTGGAAACTGCCAGGTGAGTGGATAGAGATCACTGACAAAAAACAAAGTGGCATCATTTTATCAGGCTCTGATTCAGCAATTTGACAAAAAAAAATAATCTGTTACAAAATAATTGAATCAATCTCTGTACAATGTATGTTATGGGGCCTTCAATGGAACTGAACTGATCTCTGCATAGGAAGCATCATGGAACTATGGGAGGTCATGATGACATTGTTCAGCCAGAGGTACAAAGATATAGGACAGGATTTTTACTGAAGAGAGAAAGTGGTTCAGTATATTATTACTGAAAAATATAGCCTGAACCCAGTTCAGGAAACACACCAGGAAAAACACAAAAAGATATAGAGAAATGCCAACTGTCAGATTCTTTCCTTCAAAAGAGTTTAATTTTGTCTATATATATCTGTGGATTCTTGTTATGTGAATCAGTAACTATATGAATTAACCCATGTAATTCTGTGTGTTCTTCTTAGAGGTTAGTACTTACAGTGCCAGAGTAGAATAGTGTAATGTGTGTACCATGTGCAGGTCAAGAAGCCAGCTGGCATAAAATGGATGAATAACAAAGCATGAATGAATTAGTACATTAATGCACATACCTAATCAATAACACTTATTTATTCTTCTAATTTCCATTGTAGAATAAAAATGTTAATTTAGAATTATTGAATCATTCAAAAGGAAACACAAGGAGATAATTAGATGATTGAAAAGCTTCTCTTGAGGAATAATATTTTAAATAACATTAAGTGCATGATGGTGTAATTTTGCTTATTAAAAAACTATGTAATTATAAACTCTGGATCCAAACCTGGATACCACATTTGGTTAGGAATTCTGCAGACTCAATGGTCTCCATGGCCATTGAGACATCTTTATATCCTGAAAGGCAATGTACTCACTTGAAGCAGTTGCATACAGATTAAGCCGCAAGCTTGTTCCTCCCTTTTCCAGGTTCCTTCTACCTGACAATCAGGAGCTTGATCCTTTCTCACATAAATAGTCCTCACTCATTTGAGTGATCCCTTTGAAGTCAGTGGCACTACTCATGTAAGTAAAGACTGTGCCTGTGAGTAAGGGTTTTCAGTATCAAGAGTAATACTTTATGGTTGACATCAGTTGAGGAACAGGACATGTGAGAATCAGATTCTTCAACCAGGAAACAATGTAGGGGAAGATCCTCAGATGGTGGCAATTAAGCTATATATCCTTAAGATTTCTGTCAGTCTGAAAGCTCCTAAATGACTACATATTCAGTGCTGGGGATGGAACATATTACAATGAAGTGGGACCAGTTTCCATTTATATATAAATGACCAGGAACCAAATCTGGCCCTTTCCTTTTCTTTTTATTGAAATTCCGGAGACCCCTGGCACAGTAATTCCTGCTGCTCTGTAGCCCAGTTGAGAGGGAGTGAGATGATGGAGGAGTTCTGCAAAGCATATGATGGCATGATATTTTCTCCTTAATAAATTAGTTAATAAAAATGCATTAAACTTCAGTCCCTTCTAAAAAAAATCTAAAGCATTTTCAATATCTAAATATTTTGCATTTCATAACTGCAATATCCTTATGTTTGTAACTGAGTATTGACTTGTGGCCATATGGTCTCTCTAAACATTAACTTTCTTTTGAATAACTCATTAATGCAATAAGCAATTAAGGGCTTATAATATAATTTTATGATTATTTTTAAATTAAATTATTAATGAGCCATACATATATATATATATATATACACACACACACACACACAGAGAGAGAGAGCAAGTGTTCAACAATAAAGCATACATTTGTTTAATAAAAAAAGAAATACTCACCACACACATAAACAACTTTGAGCAAGGTTCTGCATTCATGTACACTGGCTTTATGTAAGTGTAGTTTATTTGGGCCTGATTCTACAATTATGTGAGTGTAAAAAGGTATTCAATCTTTCTGCAGCTTTCGAGAGAGTTGACCTTCTATGTTGATATAGCTGGAGTAGATGGAAAAGTATTACAATTACTCCTCTGCAATATGTTCTAGAAAAGGGTGGTAGGCAACTTTTCCTTCTCCCCAAAAGTTTTAATCTGCGGAGTTCCTCAAGGATGTATGTCATCTCTTCAGTATTTACATAAGACTACTTGGAGAGGTGGTAAGGCACAACAAGCATTGCGGACAACAAAATGATGACACCCAGCTGTATGTCTCATATCTTAAAGGCATTACCAATGACATCACAATATCTAGAAGAGATCAGCATCTGGAAGTATAGGAACCAGAGGAAATTCAGTCTGCTTTTGTTGCCAGTGCAAGAGCTCAATCTTGATTTTTAAAGCTATGAACACCCAGCCCAGCCATGTCAGCAACTATATCTCCATCCACAACCCAACAAGACTCTGGAATGCTAAGGGACAGAGTAGTTCAGAATCCAGAATGAAGTACACATGAGCTAGAGATGAAGCATTTTCTATCAATGGAGTTGTTCTTGGAACAAACTTCCAGAGGAGATTAGAATAATCCAAAATCTGATTGTGTTTAGGGTATACCACAAAACTTTCCTTTTGGATGAAGCATTCCTACCCGAATACCGTCCCTCTGTCCCCCCTCGCACAAATGGAAATAACATTATCAATTAGTATATATTAAGGTTGAAATGCATCTTCCATTAACAGCATTTTTAACTTGTTCTTACCTTTGCCACATTTTACATTCTTCAACTCAACCCAAACATTTGTAAGGTTTCAGTAAAATCCATAGTCATATATTTTTACTTCTGCACATTCAAAAAAAATCCACTTTTTCCATATATTCCAATCAGATATTTGGGCATGTGTAACTCAAAAGATTTTATTCAAACTAGGCTTGTTCTGCAGATCAGCATGAAAGACTGATTGGTTTTAAAGGGGTGTTTTAGAAGGTCATTTCAATTACTGAGAGAGGCCAGGAAACAAATTTGAAAATAAGAATGTGATAAAATGGGAAGATTAAACAGAAGATGAATCCACATTTTGGAACCATGTACTCAGGATTAGAGGGTGAAAACAACAGAAAGGAGAATCATGAACAAGAAGAAAACTAAGTAAAGACATAAACTAGAAATTAAAATATAATGAGCAAATGTGTGAAAGTGGAAATAAATATATTATATAGAATAACTGACAGTGGCAGGAACTGCTAAATGTATTCTATAGAGATAAACACAGAAAAATAGCCAATAATTGTATAAGATGACTCTAACCTAAAATAAAACATTTAACTTTTCTAGTGCCAATGACTGAATATGTTGTCGTGTCTTTTGCATGTAAAATGAGCACTCCATTTTCAAAAGATTTCTAGTGTAATTATAAAGCTAGAAACGATTGCTGATGTTACTGCTATGTGATGGGACTCCTTGCTGCTGAAATTGCAAAGAGTTTCTTTTAAAAAGTTAATTGAAAACGCAGCTGGATACCATTCCCAGTTTAAGCAGAGAACCTCAGTGCATAAAAATATGTTCAAATATTCAAACTGTGTTACAAATCACTAAAGGAAGCACATGTGGATTACGGCTTCACCCTGTTGTTCATAGGTATTGTGGCACACCTGGCGTAGAATAATCATATACTATGCCTTCATACACCACTGAAACATTTATAGTCATGATCGGTTCACTTTTGAAATACACAATAGTGAGACCCTTCAGGAATTACTCTTATTTTGAGAAACAATTTTTTGTAATTTCTAACTTCTGAATGTTCAACATTATAAACTTATATTTATATTCTCATACATTTTTATACTAAATGTTCCTGTATTCAAGAATAAAAATAAGAGGGAAAAGAGAGAGGAAAAGACTAATGAGGTATATTTTCTGAAAGAGATCCAATCTCCCTTTTTGAAGTATAAAAATCAGACTACATTTGCCCCTAGAAAACGAATTGTACAAACCTGAGAATTTGTGCCTCTAACTACATGATTTTCAAGATTGCACCTGAAAAGCGTGCTTGCTTGAAGAGTTGACATTCAAAAAGAAACACTGATGATCTTTTGGTAAATTCTTGATGGAAAAGTCCAACTCAGATTTAAAAAAAAAAAATCAGCTACAGAAATCTGGAGAGAATAAGCATAGAAAATTTAAAAATGCTAGCCGAAAAGATAGCTGGTACAATTGAAATCTCTTAAGCAAGATTGATGCCTTCCTCTCCATGAAGTATTTGTATAGTGCCAAACAATGTAGGACATATTATTCAGGTAGTCTGATGCAAAGATCAAAGGTCATTTTTTTCTATATTCACATGCTCATTAATGAGTTTAACACATTTAATGCTTCTAACTCAATATTAATAATGGAAAATTATTGTTTCAGGTGAATGATTCTAACAGCTAATCTGCACCACTAGCAAATATATAATGCTCTTCAATCTCCATTGGCCTTACTAAGCCTCCAGAGGATTGTAGCTTGTCCCTGCACAATGTCTGATCACTTTCACCACTAGGTGCTCCTGCTATCCTTGTGCAACTGGTCTGCTTCTTATTAGCTGTAGTTATTTCACTAAGGAATGAGGAAAGGGATGAAATTAATGGTATCTCAAATGTTACTGGCACCCAACTCCTTTTTAAAAACGTATGCTCAACAGAAAAAGAGAGAAAGAAAGTGAATATCATTTGAAAGTAATGATGTCTTTTTTAGAATAGCTATTGATAATGAGTAAATAAAGAACTACTTTGAAAATTAGAATTCATACCATATTTTCTTTGATGACCAAGATTCACAGAAACATTTATCTAAGTCAATGTAGGGAGTATTAGAGGGAAGAGAAAGATAATTGAAGATGTTATATTTCATCATGGCAGACAGAGTAAGATTTTTAAAAACCACACAAATATACTTGCTGCAAATTTTCAATTTAAGATTACATTATTTCTGAAAATCCAGAACAACCAAAAACTGAAAATAGAGAAACACAAAACAAACACACAAAACCTCAGGCTGCTCACATGTAGAGGCACAACCTACCCCACCTTGTTTTAAACGGTCTCCAAATTAACTCTGCTCACATGCTTTGCTACAGAGTCCTGTAACCTGCATAGAGGATCCAGAACTTCCCACCTCACTATTAAACCAAAGGCCTACAATTCTAATAGTCCTCAATACACCACACTTCTACCCAGTAACTTCCTTAATTAATAAATAACAATAAACACAAAATTACAAGGTTAACCTTAAGGGAGGTCTTGCTGCAGCCAGGGAAGAAAAGCACACCTGGACTTTTTCTTGTTCCTTACCTATACTATTTGGAGCATGCCCAGCAAGACCACTCTCCCTCTCACAACCACCATCTTTCAGCACTATCTCCTCTTCTGGAGCAACATTCTGTAACATACTGAGCTATTATGTCATAACAATTGATCAATGTGCCTTTTCATTCTCTTCCCTTTTACCTCTACCAAATATGTCACCCCATATTTGCTTTGCTACCATTTCCCCCCCCACTTCATCCTTCCCTCTGCAATTTCATATCAACATTGTTTGCCTGAGGCAGAAAAACCTGGGAGGTTTATGGTTTCTAACTTTTGTCAAGTGCTCTCAGTCTAAGGGCTTGTCTTCACTAGCTGCCCGGATCAGCAGGTAGAAATCGATCTCTCGGGGATCAATTTATCGCGTCTCGTCAGGACGCGATAATCGATCCCCAAATCAATGCGTGTATTCCACCAGCCCAGGTAGGAGTAAGCACTGTTGACGGGGGAGCCACGGCGGTCAATTTGCCGCCGTCCTCACAGCAGGGTAAGTTGGATCATATACGTCGAATTCAGCTACGCTATTCTCGTAGCTGAATTTGCGTATCTGAAATCGATCCCCCCCACCATAGTGTAGACGTAGCCTTACTAAACCAACACTAGTATATAACTGATGTCTTAAAACACAACTTCGCTGGAGTCTCCCGAATTCTAGATTGTTAGGTAGACTGAGCTTTGCATTTTTCTTTCAATTCCCCTACTCTGTCTGGTATGTGTTGTATTAAATTGGATAGGAGTGTAAGCTTATATTGCCAGTTTCTACCCTTTAATGGCGGGGCCATTTCCTTCAATTACAATTAGCTCTAATGATGAACAGATGCCTTTAGAAGTTACACTGATAGCAAGATTGCTTAATACACCAGTCTGTCCTTTAGTATAATTCTGTAAGGGCACATTAGTTTCTCTTCATCTTACCTCAAGAAACATATTTGTATAGCCCTTCAGAAATCATGGACATTGTCACGCCCAAATTTATTTCATTTTCAATATCATCATTTATATTTATATAAAAATAATCTGGGGAATGTATGTCTGTTCATTCTCCAAATTGTACAGTTCATGTCACACAACCTTTCATCCAGGGAAAATTCTGCTTCTGAGCCCAACATAACTAGTTTGGTGGCTCCTACCTGAAGACACCGATGGCTTCCTCTCAGTATATGTTTCAGTGTGCTGCGGTGCACTGTGGCAAGCCCAGGCAGCATATTCCCTTTTATTGCACTTATTGCACTGCACCGTCTTAAAAAAACCCTTCTCCTGACGATATGATCAGGGGTACTGGAACAATTTTTATAGTGGGGGGTGCTGCTGATGGAAACCATATATTTGGTGTTTATTATTACTATTTCAAGCCAGGGGGTGCTACAGCACCCCTAGTTTCAGTGTCACTGAGTGTGATGCCCTTAAACAGTGGCAACATCACTTCCTCCAATTTGTTTAGATTTTTTGATCATTGCTGACTTATGTTGTTATCATCTTCAACCCTTGCTGACAACTTTTTTTTGGATTTGGCACGCTGGGGCCTGTTTCATTTCAAATTTTGGCACATTTTTCTTTGTGTATTAAGAGTAATCTCCACAGCTCCGTGTAGTGACACTTCTTTGTTTTACACAATATTTATCACACTCTCTTTTAATTCATGTTTTAAGCCAAACACAAATTAATACAAAAGCCTCTTTCAGAAAGTTAACAAAACTATGAGTAATAGTTTTTTTCAGGCTTGTCAAAAAATCAGAGATATTTTTTTCCTTTTATTTGATTTCTTAGATGAAACTTATATTATTCTGTTTAAAAAAAATAAAAAAAAAACTCCGGTAGGTACATCATGTTTCTTTAGAATCTTTATTATGACCTTACACTTCAGCTTACCACATTCTTGTGGAAAACAAATTTTAAAACATGATAAATGTGGTTTTACCCACAAATGTTAGGAAAACATCCCTCTGTTTCTCAGTATGCTCTATAGCATTTTACATAAAAATACTGCTCAAGTCCCTGAGTATATGTTGCAAATTCTTCCTTTTTTTCATTATATTGGAAATATCCATATTATCATATGCAGCCATTTTATCTTTACTCTCTTTTGTAAAAATGTATATAATTATTTATTTAGTTTACATTTTATAATAATTTTATAACTATTTAAATTTATTTTATAATCCCACTTTCGTCAACTATTTTTCTCTGCTATGATTCATGGACTAGAAATAAAGAAGGTAGATAAAAATGACATCTCTTGCATCGTAACACTACTTCATTTCTGAGAATTCAGAACAATAACATAAGATCCGAAAAACAGAGCAAGAGGAAAAATCAGGCTGCTCCCTAAAACAGAGAGGCACATGTTGTTTAAGATGTTTGAAACTGATTCTGTTCACACTTTGCCTCACGGACTCTTAGCTTGCATATACCTCCCAGACCCCCACCTCCACCCCACTTTTAAAGTGATATCCTGCAATTCCAACACAGTTCTCAGTACACCACAGTGGAGAACACAGAATTATGAGCCAATACTCAGAACTGTTTCTAGTAGTCCCCATTTTTCCTCACTGTTATTCTTAGTTGTTTTGTTTTCTTTGTCACATAAACCATCATTTACTTTTCCAGATAGTGTTTCAACACTTACATCCCCAGGTATCCGTTGAGTGACAACTGTGCTAGCTGGTGGAAAGATCAAATTAGTTTGTCCCAACTTTATTGATTGAACTGTGTATAAAATAGATTTTAGTAGCACTTGATGCGGAATTGGAACCACTTATATTGAAGTTCCATGTGGAATAATTAGGAAATGTTTGCTGTAAAATAAAACATTAGAGAGAGATAAATTCATTCACTACTTTACTAGTCTCAAAATTAAAACAATACATTGTCTTTGTGAACAGCAAAGATGCAATATATGCACACAGGCTCTGATCCAGCAGACTACTTATGAATGTGCTTCACTTTAAGCAGTTCCATTGGCTTAGAGTCAGGCACATGCTGAAGTGTTTTGTTGGATCAGAGCTACCATTAAAAATTCCACCAATTAGAAAGATGCTACCTGTTTGAAGGCAATTTCCTACTTAAAAGTAGGGAAAAGCTCTGGAAATAGAGAAGTTTTAAGTGTATCCACAGTCATATGTACAGTAAATGGTGCATTTTAATTAAAATGAATAGAATAGAGAGTATTTGCACCAAACTGACAAATCACAACTGATGGAACTATTTTCAACAGTAAAATGCCTGACCCGCTCAATCTACTCACTCTTGGTCTAAAACACTTCTTAATGTAGAAAATTATAATTCTGCTTTGCTGAAAACAGAATCAGTAAAAGTCATGTTAGAACGAAAGAAACAGAACCCAGCAACAAAAAGCCAGCCAACACATCTAACTAGACCAATGGTTCCCAAACTTGGTTCGCAACTTGATCAGGTTAAGCCCAGGCAGGCCGCAAGATGCTTTGTTTACCTAAGCATCTGCAGGTACGGCCACTCACAGCTCCCAGTGGCCGCGGTTCACCATTCCTGTCCAATGGGAGCTGTGGGAAGAATATTTCTACATTTTGAAGAATATTTCTGCATAACATCTCTAAAATATGGCTTTTCCAATCCATAACAGCTAAAACTCTCATGCAGGCTGTCATCATCTTGCCCATTTAGTGCTCTCTGGCCTTGACAGATGCAATGCTGCTGTCAAAGCTGATTCCCCATTATGGCACTTAGAGTGCACGAGGTGGGGGCCCACAAAAATTCTAAAAAAATAATACTGGCCACTCCATGCTGGTATTAAGCTCCCAAGGTTACAGCTTTTCTCTAACCATGGATGGGTAGATGCTGCCACTAGCCAAGTGCAAACCCTCCCCACCATTTTGAGAACCCAGAAAGGAGCACTTGGGAACTCTTTCCTGTGGGGTACCCTCAAGCCCTTTCACCCTCCCTCCAGGGAATAGCTGAGAAGAAAACAAAGGGAATCCGTTGCCACCAGCTAATTAAACAACATATGCACAAATCTCTTAGGAGACAAAAACCCAATCCTGTTCTTAAAAGAGGTAAATTTTATTAAAAACAAAAAGAAAGAAAATATATCTAGAACTTAGGTTATTGCTAGATTTAAAAAAAGAGCAAATATAATAATTAAGCATCAAGAATGGTTTTCTAGAGGTCCAGCTTAAAGGTTACAAGCAAAACAAAAGCACCTGGGGTTAGCACAGAGGAGTCCACAAGCCTTACAGAAATAAAAGAAATAAACCTAATCACGTCTTCCTAGACATTCCCTGATCTACTTACATATCTGGGGTTCCAGATAAGAAGGTTAGAGGTATGATTTGATGATTTTTCATACCTGTTTTTTTAAGCTTCTTACAACATTGCTGCTCTGTGTCTCTGCATGCAGTCAGACTTTTTAACCCTTTACAGGTAAAGCAAGTAGAGAACAGCTACCAAGAGGGATTTTATAGCAAACTGACTGGCTGGGTGTCCATAAAAGGAAGCTATCCTCCATTCATTTATCTCAGCTGCCCAGCTCATATCCATTCAGAATGCTTCTGTAAAGATCATTTTTCTAGCCCATTGTTTTGATCATGTAACCCCACTGCCTCTATCATATCACATGTAAACTCTTTGTCTTCATCTCCAGGTCCTTTCCTGGCCTGTCCCCTCTCTACTTGTCTCATATAGTATCTGAAGGTCAATCTGATTAGTCAATAATGCAAGTCTATCACCCCCTTGCTAAATTTTCAAACAAGGATCTTTGTGCTTTCTCCCATGTTATCCCAAACACTTGGGAGGAGCCCACCCAGTAAACATGTACAAAGCTGTATCATTTTCTACCTTCAAACTCTCCTTTTGTTGTAATGCCTACCAAAACCTTGAAAGTGGTTAGACCACTGTTGTGCTGAGTCAAATCCCTTTCATGCTAACACATATTGTCTCATTGTTTCCTTGTGCTCTTTAATATATCTGTCTATTCCTATCTGTGGCTGATGGTCTTATATTTAGATTATAAAACTGTATAGGGCAAGGACTTTATTTTTATTCTGTGTTTGTACAATGCCTAGCATAATGGGATCCATGAATGGGGAGCTTGGGTGATACAATAATACACATAATACATAATAATGATGCAGTAGTCTGGTCCATGATGGGGAAAACATACAAACATAATGAACTCATTACACTTCAGTTCATGACTTTTCCAATTATCTCCTCCTCCTTCTCTCTCCCCATATTTATAACACTAATATATCTCAGCATCATGTACTATACATAGCATTATATACACCTATAATACAGGATGCTGAGGTCAGTGATTTTGTTGTTGTTTTATTTCCTCCCACATGAATGGCAGATGAAGAACCTGAAAATATTAAGTTTGTTTCTTTTTAAACCGACTAGATTGCATGGTGACAGCATTCCCATAAATCTGCTTTTCCAGCCCTTAATGTGTTAGTGCAAATATTTAACTATATTTTAACACAATTTTTGTGACAGTTATTCTTAAATTTCAGAAATCTTTAAGGATTGTAAACAGAATATACTAACCTCAGAATACACCTTCTAGAAGTCTTGTATGCTAACTCTTGTTTATGCTTTACCCACAAAAATATCCTTCCTTAAGGAAGCAATGACCTCATTGAGGGTTACCCTGGAACAAGAAAGTCAAACTCACTAATAATTCAGAAATATAAGGAATCCAAATATTCTTTTCATGATTGTTTCAGATTTCAGTAATATAAGATTTTTAACCATTTCCTGTCTGTGGATAATGGGGTGTGCAAAATAGCTGCTTTATAGCCAGACTAAATACTGCTTGGTACCTCAGACTCTTCTATGTGTTCTATCCACCAGCCATGCCCCCCCTTTCCCCCCCCACACAACTTGAATAGTAAGTAGCATAGTGAAAACTAACTGATATCAGTTAAAGAACAAGTCCTATTTTTTTCTGCTTGCAACACTGTACAACGTTGAAATCTTTGCTAACTTTTTGTTAATAGTTATATTTCATAAAACCAGAAAAAAAATAATGAAACTTGCAACGAGGTTTGACTCAACTCAGAGAAAGAAAACTCAAATCTGAATGAGAATACTTAATGAGATATGAGATACTTAACTCACCCAATGGGTCCCTAATATCACAATACAAAGGGTCTGGTCCAGCAGCTCCTATTCAGCCAATGGGAGGTTTGCCAGAGTCAGAACTCTGGGATCAGTCCCATGACAGGTACAATTATATATTTTTGGACATATTGTAAAAGCCAGGCCCAATGATCTGTTATAACATCCTTTGAGGGGGTGGGATTAGTCAGACACCAACTCTTCTGCTGTCACATACACTCGATGCATCTCTGCTTTCAGAATAATTGAAATGGAGGAGGAGGAGGAATATGCATATCTAACAAAAGGGAAAGAATGTGCACATCTAACACAGGAAGTGGGTGTTCTTTGACAAAACACACAAGTTACTTATGTTCTCTACAGAAATTTAGCAAAAATATGTGGGTCAGTTACATCTGTCCCTTTGCAGTTCTAACTTCTATTATAAATGTAGGACACCATTCATTCCTTTCAGCCTCAGTCATAATACTTGTCAAATAGGCACCAGTGTGGATTATAATGCATATCAGACACTTATTTTTGGATGCATATAATGGACATTTATCAGAAACCTAAAACCTACTTTACGCAGGTCATCTGTGACATTCGCTAAGTGAGGTGACTTACATTTGACAAAGTCAATGATCATCTACCTGGTAAGTTTTAGATAGGAAAAATAGTGAGGGTGAAATCTTTGCTCCGTTCACTGCAGTTTAGAGTTATCTTTAACTCATTATTTTAGATGTCACATAAAGTTACTTATAATCTAGTGCACACAGATACTTTAACTGGGTCCCTCACCCACTGACTCAAATCATTCCATGCTACCATGGATCAGGATTCCAGGATTCCATTAATCCCGAAATATGTACACTATGGGCCAGGGAATATAGAAAAATCCCAAATCTGCAATTTCACCTTTCTGTCAGAGGTCACAGAAGGTTAACAGACGTTTTTATTGGATTATATCCATTCAATTGCTTTTTCATGGCTTTAAAGGGTGACAATATCCAATATATATATTAGTTTTTCTTTTCAGCTCTTGGGGGCAGGGAATATATTTTTGTTATGTGTATTTACAGGACTTGGCAAGTGGAGTCAATGATTATTAATTACATTAAATTACATTAAAGGTAGTCCTAGCCCCAACGAGGCTATCTGGGAGGCCTTCACTTTGGAAAAATGAGGGTCACCAGCTCTGTGTATAAGATTTTCTCAAAAAAAAAAAAAATCCATAAATATATTTATCATGTGGATGATCACAAAAATTACATTAATTTCACTGGCACATCTTGTCAGCTAAGAGACAGCATAGCATTTGTCTGAACATTTGAATGTAAGTGACAAAACAATTCTATAAGGAAAGTGACCTCCTCCCACACACTGCCAGGAAAGCATTTCTACATTGCTTTTAAACATGCAACAGCAATTCTATGTCCTTATAATATTAATATAACTTGTCTATTGGCTTTACAGTGTTTAATGTAGGGTAAAATTACTTCATCTTATTTTTTACTGTAACTTCAAAAATCATAAACAGTGTTAACAGGAGGCTGAAAATCTGCATATTTTTGACTAAGGAATTGATTATTAAGATAAAAGCATCATTTTATTGATCACAGACCACACTCTTCCATTAAAATAATAAAACAAAATAATGCTGTAACGTTAAAATATCAAAGCTCACCGAATGAGAATAAGTGCACTGATGCTGATAACCCTTCAGTGTGAGGAGTGACTGCTGTCAACTGTTATATCATGCTGATGATGGACACAATTCAAAAGGGTTAGAAGAGCCCCCAAAATGTCAGTGCTTATCCACGTTAGGGAAGAGTGAATTGGTTTGAATGAACTAACAGCTCATCCAAAGCCTCAATCACATTTTGAAATAAGCATTTATGAAGTGTCTGTGCCTTTTTTTGTGATCTGCCAATTTTCTAACAAGGCCAACTAGTGCACGTATACACACAGAAAAGGGAACTTTCAACAAAAATGTTAAAATGTACAAGAAACTCTTGGCCTCCTTGTCAAAGTTCTACACACCTACATATCTGCTCACACCTACATCTCTGTTATCATTTCTTACCACTAATGCAGCTTACCTCACCACTGCTTCTTTTATCCCTCTTAATATTTTCCACACTTCCCACTCTGCTTGTAACTCCTTGCCTAACTCAGCATCCCACCATCCACCCTCTTTCTTTTCAAATTAATTCCCTTCTTCCAGGAAGCCCATAAATGCAAACTCCCACCCACCCATCAGCAAAATTTCTCTAAGATGACATTTTCTTTTGATTTTGCTGCATGTTTTAGGTTGACTGTTTAAATTGTGAGTCCTCTCAAATAGAGACGAGAAGTAAGTCTACATTTAAAAAGCTGCAGGGGCGCAGCTCCAACAGTGCAGAGCTGTAGTCAAGACACTACTACGCTGAGGGGAGAGCTTCTCCTATTGGTGTAGTTAATCCACTTCTACGAAAGGCGGTAGCTATGTCGACAGGAGAAGCTCTCCTGTCCATGTAACACTCTACACTGGGGGTTGGGTCAGTATAACTGCATCTCTCAGGGGTGTGGATTTTTCACACCCCTGAGCACCATAGTTATACCAATGAAAGTTTATAGTGTAGATCTGGCCTCAGTCTTCTTCTAAGGGTTGTCTTCTGCGTCTTGCTATCAGTACTTAATAAATTAATCAATGAATAAGCAAATAAATAATATTTCCCATGGCCAATGTAAGTGATAAGATGGTGAAGGAATCACAAAAAGGCAGCATTTGGGGGATCAAGTTGGTCTGTAATTAGGTACAGTAGAGACAGAAGTAGCCACAAAAACTGGTAGCAAAATACAAAAGAATTCCAGAGATTCTGATCTAAACATAATTCACTGAAATGCTCAATGAACAAGAAGGTTATTTTCCAACTCTTTGTTGTACCGTTCAAGAACTTTTCCTTCTATCACTTCATATGCTCTGTGAATTCATTCTTTATTATCTGATCCAAGATTTCATCTACTGGCCTAACTATCTATATATCCCATTAGAGTTCTGAACAATGTTAAGTGGCTGCCAGACTTCTTTTCTCAGACTGACTATACACATCATAGACTCTCTATCTTCCTGCTTCTAACCACTTCCAGGCATTACTGCTTCCCAAAAAGGCAAAGCCCCTCTATAACTTCTCAAAGACATAAAATGATATATAAAGGTTTTCTGGTATTGTAGTGCTAACAATAATAATCCCTTAGCATTATACACATGAAACTAAGTTACTCACCAGAAACTAAAATTCTGATATTCGCTACCATATGTTCACACTTTCAGGCTCTGACTCTGATCTTTCTTCCACAGGCATAAATCAGAAGTAACTTAATTGAAGGCAGTGGTGTTACTGGTGTAAAACTGGTATAGCTGACATGAGATTCAATCCCTGGACTGTGAATGGGAGCCAAACAAGCAATTTTCTTTAGGAAAGCCCCTCATCATATGGAATACAATCTGATTGTGCTTCTAAAAATGATCTCCAAATCATTTCAGAGGTAAGTTTTATTGTTTTGCTAAATGTGATTTGTATGCACTGAGAAAAGTGTTTAGGGTATTAAAAATTGACAACCATATCTTCATTTGGTGTAAATCGGTATAGCTCTCTTGACTTCAGTGGAGTTAAACCAGCCAGTTTATACCAGCTGAGAACATGGGCTCCCAAACATAGAATATGTCACCATGTAATGTAGATTTTTACAAAAAGTCAAATGTTTTGAAAGCAATGCACCAAACTCATTCTTGGTTTAAGGAGGCAGAAATGCTCATGGAGTTCTGAATGAAACATTGAAAATGTGACCCAAGGGGTGTTATATACCAGAACCTTCAGGCAGCCTGAGATGGGCGAACTGCTCTGTTCGTCATAATGGAGTTTAATTCCAAGACCCACTGCTCTGTAGGGCCCTCCCTACATCAGCCCAGCAGAGGAATCAACATGTAGTAAGAGGAAAAACATGCAATGCGCTAAGTAAACCCCTGCTGCCACCCTTGTTCCCCACCTCCCCTTGTAGGTGACCCTTTTTGCATCTCCTGTTGTTTCTGAAAGTTGACATCTGCTGCCTTTCTTGAGTGTGGAAAAGGGGGCTCACGTTGATCCCCTCTGCTGCTGTGGATTCCATTTCCTTATACCTGATTGTGGTAGGCAGAGCCTCTCTTGGGGGTCACACTCAGGAAATTTCAGATTCTTTCCCCCCTTTCCAAGGTCTTTGTGAACTTTGGTAGATCTTTGTGGGCAGTGGAGGTTTGCCAACTGTTGCCCTCTCAGATCCTCTGTAGCAGGAATCAGGTCCTTCCAAGGCACAGCAACTTTCTTCCTGCTTGCCCTCTCTTCTCTCCCCTCCCCCCCACCAGCCCTTTCTGAATCCAACTCTGCTTTTTAAGCTTGCTTCGTCCAGCTGGAGCAGGCTCTCCTGGTGTGTCTATTTGGTAGGCATTGCGCTCACAGGAGCTTGTTAGCCTTCTCCTAATTGTGATTGGGGGGCAGAAGTAGGGTGCCCCACCATGCTAATGTATTCTTGGACTCTGAAGGAAGCAGAATAAGATTATTTTTACTTTTCTCATCAAACACTAGACAGTTTCATGCTCCAGAGCTATACTGAGCATTTCCTCTGAAATTCCTAAATATTGCCTTTTGGGGCTCGTTCTGTTTTGTAGGGTTTTATTCTCTTTTAATAAGCTACATTCCTTATCATGTAGTATACTGCCTGGTCAGACTAAAATGTAAATTAAAGTAGCTCTGGGAGATTTCAAGTACTTTCCTGAGTAATGGCTTTGAAGCATCCTCCACGTTTAATTAAATAAAATCCTTTATCATGTTTTAACCACATTGTTCCCAATGAAAATCCCTTAAGGTAGAGAGCTATTTTCTGGTTACATCTAATAATGATGAAGTGGAATAGCATCTAGCATTATGGTGTAACCCTAGCAAAAGTAAATATCTTTGAATTCAAATCATGTTGTCTTTCATTCTTTTGTTAGATAAGTAACTCTCTAATGCACCTGATTTTCATGATTAAATCTCAGATCACAAACAGGGAATGTGCTAAGGGAATACATTCTGCAACTGACCATGAATCTGGAGTAAAGATACTGGGTGAAATCCTGACCCTTTTGAAGTCAGTAACAGCATTGGCATTGACTTCAATAGGGTCAGGATTTCACCCAGTGTTTCAAATCACACACCTAAAAAGAGTTTTTAATAATAATAAAAATCTATATTTTGAAAGGCAGTACACATGAAAATTCCTGACTAAGTACACAAATGATATACATGAGTGTTGTCTAAATACCTCGATATGAAAGGAAGAAACAACAGATGTAGAGGTAACTTATTAATGATATCCTGGATTGTATCTCTTTTTTTAATGTTTGCAGCCATAAAAGTATTTTTGTTGTGTTTCCAATTCGATCTTCTTGGACTATTTCGAATGGATGGATAGCTAGGTACCCACTATAGACCCTTGCATTATGCCTTAGTGACTCGACCACATTACATGTGTTCCCAGTCTTACAGTTTGCTTAGCTCACCCGTACCTAAAATGTTCTCTGTGTTTTACTGTTTAGGGTGTCCCCACAAAGCTGGGCCTGCACGAGATCTGGTTCTTTTCCTGTGAAGAAGAGTTGTAACACTTTCACTCCAAAAGTCTATCTGTCTTTAGGGAAACTGAGGAAGAAATTCTCTATGAAAGTGCAAATTGGTGAGAGAAAAACCTGCACTTTTATGCGATTATGATATATTGTGTGACTAGTATGCCTTGTGAGATATCATTTGAAAACTCATAACCTACTGCACATTATTACCCTGGTAAAAGATGTTCGGTAACTTTATATGTAAAGTTATGACACGCTACTGGATAAAAATTATTTACTGTAACATGTTACAAACTTAGAAAAGCTGCCTCAAACTATTTTTTTTCAGAAACAAAAGAACACCAGCATAACAGTTAGGTGCTAAGAGGCCATTACTTGTTTAATCAGAAATTCACCCGCAGGGGAGTGGTAAACATGAAATTTGCAGTTCACCTGAAGGACAGTCTCCAGATTGTATGAGCCATGGAACTGCCTGACCCCATGACCCAACAAAGACTTTTCCAGTACAAAGGGCCAGAGTATAAAAAGGAGAGACAATGACCCCCTCATCACCTATCCTTCCCTATCTCTACTCATTAAACTGGAGGGAGTGGTCCTAGTTTGGAGGCTTTCCAGTTAATATGGACTACTTAAGGTTTTTTGGATGAGAGAAACTTTTTTGCTTTCAAATCTTATTTAGCTTGGTAAATTGAGGAATTAGATTGCAGTTTTATCTATTTATTTCTTTTGTAACCAATTCTGACTTGTATGTCTTACCATTTATAATCACTTAAAAAAAATCATTAACGAGAGACAGAGATTTTATCATTTTATCTAAACTAGTGTGTTTGAGTTGAAGTTTTGGGGGAATTTCTACTCAGGTTAACAAAGCCTGGTTCATAATCATTTCCTTTGATGAAATGATGGATTATTAATGAACTTTCATTGTTCAGTACCGTACTGGACAATACAAGGCACATATTTCTCTGGGTGCAAGGCTGCGGCTAAGAATTTGCGTGTGTTACCATGTGGGTAATTCATGAGTGGGTGGAAAAGCATTCATGTAACTTTTCTGGGAATGACTTTATATGGTAATAAAACAGAGCCTGGGGAGGCTGCTTTTCACAAGCAAAGCAGTGTAAAAGGCAGCTTGGGCTGGAGAGTTAAAGTCAACTCAGAAGTTCAACAGTCCAGAATGTACCCCAGAGAATGTCAAACACTTCAACTCCAAAGTCCAGCTGCATCTAGGGAGACTGAAGTAGAAATTCTCTGTGAAAGTGCAAATTGGTGAGAGAACCCTCATGTGTAATGTTTGTGCAGAAATCCACCTCTTCATCTAGCCATTCCTAGATACTCTGGATTTTATGGGACTGTGGAAGAGGTGTCCATGTTTCAACTGCTGAGGCCGTGGTCACTACTACCTAAGGCCTGGTCTACACTAGGCGTTTATGTCGAAGTTAGCGCCATTACATCGAATTAACCCTGCACCCGTCCACACCGCGAAGGTATTTAGTTCGATATAGAGGTCTCTTTAATTCGACTTCTGTACTCCTCCCCGACGAGGGGAGTAGCGCTAAATTCGACATGGCCATGTCGAATTAGGCTAGGTGTGGATGGAAATCGACGCTAATAGCTCCGGGAGCTATCCCACAGTGCACCACTCTGTTGACGCTCTGGACAGCAGTACGAGCTCGGATGCTCTGAACAGCCACACAGGAAAAGCCCCGGGAAAATTTGAATTTGAATTCCTTTTCCTGTCTGGCCAGTTTGAATCTCATTTCCTGTCTGGACATTGTGGCGAGCTCAGCAGCACTGGCAATGATGCAGAGCTCTCCAGCAGTGATGGCCGTGCAATCTCAGAATAGAAAGAGGGCCCCAGCATGGACTGATTGGGAAGTCTTGGATCTCATCGCTGTGTGGGGTGATGAGTCCGTGCTTTCCGAGCTGCGCTCCAAGAAACGGAATGCAAAGATCTACGAGAAGATCTCTAAAGACATGTCAGAGAGAGGATACAGCCGGGATGCAACGCAGTGCTGCGTGAAAATCAAGGAGCTGAGACAAGGCTACCAGAAGACCAAAGAGGCAAACGGACGCTTCAGATCCCATCCCCAGACATCCCGTTTCTACGAGGCACTGCATTCCATCCTAGGTGCGGCCGCCACCACTACCCCACCAGTGACCGTGGACTCTGAGGATGGGATATTGTCCACGGCCGGATCCTCGGACATGTTAGCGGACGGGGAAGATGAGGAAGGAGAAGAGGTGGACGAGGCAGTCGACAGCACTCACAACGCTGGTTTCCCCGACAGCCAGGATCTCTTCATCACCCTTACAGAGATCCCCTACCAACCGTCCCCAGCCGTTACCCCGGACACAGAATCTGGGGAAGGATCAGCCAGTAAGTGTTGTAAACATCTAAACATTTATTTTTAACAGAACAGGAATATTAACAATTAAAAAAATGGGTTTCTCATGATTAGTTTGCCCTAGGCGCTTAACGGTTCAGTCATGGGCAGTGCAACTATTGAAAAAAAAATCTAGCAATGTCCAGTTTTGCATGATTGTCCTGCCCAAGCCGCTCTACTGTTTAGTCACTGCTACAGCAGCTAGAGTAAAATGCGGTCTATATGTCCGGGGATGGAGCAGAAATCCTCCTGTGACATCTCGAGGAAGCTCTCCTGGAGGTAATTGGAAATCCGTTGCATTAGGTTCCTGGGGAGAGCGGCCTTATTGGGTCCTCCGTAGTACGACACGTTGCCGCGCCACGAGACAAGCAAGTACTCGGGAATCATTGCTCTGCACAGCAGGGCGGCATACGGCCCTGGTCTTTGGAGGCTTTCCCGGAGCATTCTCTCTTTCTCGCTGTCAGAGATCCTCATGAGGGTGATGTCGCTCATGGTGACCTGCTTTGAATGAGGTAGGGGAATGTTAGTGTTGGGACTGCTTTACCGTTCCTTTACAGAACTGTAACCGCTGGTTTGCAGCCACGCGGTGGAGGCGGGAGAGGGGCAGCCGAAAGGGATCGTTCCCGGGGACAGCCGCGAGGGTGTGGGACAGGAGCAGAGTTCCTGCTTGCCGGATTGCTGGCAGCAGGGACCGACATTGATTTCAATGTGAAATGAGGCCATTGCTAATATTAAAGTTTTAAGCTGCCACGAGTCTACGGCTTACCATGTCTGCCTGCAACAGAAATTCCGTTGTCCTGACACGCTTCTCAAATGTGCTGTGCAAGACCCCAGGCACTGAATGCGAAGGCCGAGAATTCGACCTTGTGCTGAGTGCGCATGTGATAGGTGCTGTGCATGGTCTTGTTCACAGAGAAAGACTATGTTCTTTGTTCACAACTACATTTATCTTTCTGAGGAATTCACTCCCTTTTTCCCATTCCCACAGCCCCATCTGCGACTGTCTCACAACCTAGCCTGGCATCACACTCCCAGAGGCTAGCGAGGATTAGGCATAGGAAGAAGAGGACACGGGAGGACATGTTCTCAGAGCTTATGGCCTGCTCCCGAGCCCAGGCAGCACAGCAGACCCAGTGGCGGGAGAACTTGTCCCAAATGCAGCAAGCAAACATGGATCGGGAGGAGAGGTGGCGGCAGGAAGACCAGCAGGCGACTCAAACCCTGCTTGGACTACTGAGGGATCAAACGGACACGCTCCGGCGCCTTGTGGATGTTCTGCAGGAACAGAGGCAGGAGGACAGAGCCCCACTGCAGTCCATCTCTAACCGCCCTCCCCCGCCACCAAGTCCCATACCCCCCTCACCCAAAGTGCACAGAAGGAGAGGCGGCAGAGTCCACGCAAACTCTCACTCCACCCCTGCAGAGAGCTCTAGTAGCAGAAGGCTCTCATTCCCCAAAATTTGACAAGTTCTTTCCTTCCCGCCTGACACAAGCCCCCGTCCAAGTTTCACCTCCCAGTTCCATGTGTAGTTGATAATAAAAAATATGTTTCTGTTAACTAATGTTTCCATCATGTTCTTTTGGAGGAGGGGGGGAAAGGGGGATGGTAATTGGACAGGACAGTCACCTTTGGCAGGGTACATAGGCGGGGGCAGGTACAGCAGCAGGGCACATACACAGTGCAGTGACTAGTTGCCCTGGTCAGTCTGGGAGGTGGTTTTCATGTTCTGTAGTGGGGGGTGGGTTGCTCTGTGACTTTGTGGCGGGGGAGGGCAGTTACAGATCTTAAGCGGCGGTCCTTATGCAGGATCACAGAGCCACACAGCAGGAGATCTGTAACCGTCCTCCCCCTGCCACAAAGTCACATAGCCCCCCCATACACACAGTCCCGATCAGGAGGGGTGACAGGCTCCGTTGAAAGAACCAGCCCACCACAGCGGAGCCTGTCAATCCTTGAGTTTAGAAGCTTTCTTTGCGTCACTACACTACACCCGCTCCGCACCACAATCCGCGTCCCAGTTTTAAAAAATTCCCGCGAAAACAGTAGTAAAGAAAACGGTGTTCATTAACAAAGTAGAACTGATTTTATTTCGAAACGTGTGTTGGAAGGGGGGGAGAAGGGGGTATGTAACTGGAGAGGATAGTCAACATTAACTGGGTAAAGAAACGGGGGCAGGTTCGGCTTCTCTGTACACAAACTTTACAGTCACAGGTTACCCTGCTCACTCAGGAACCTAGCTTTCAAAGCCTCCCGGATGCACAGCGCGTCCCGCTGGTCTCTTCTAATCGCCCGGCTGTCTGGCTGTGCGTAATCAGAAGCCAGGCTATTTTCCTCAACCTCCCACCCCGCCATAAAGGGCTCCCCCTTGCTCTCACAGAGATTGTGGAGCACACAGCAAGCTGCTATAACAATGGGGATATTGGTTTCGCTGAGATCACAGCGAGTCAGCAAGCTTCTCCATCTCCCCTTGAGACGGCCAAAAGCACACTCCACCACCATTCTGCACTTGCTCAGCCGGTAGTTGAAGAGTTCCTTTTCACTGTCCAGGGCGCCAGTATAGGGCTTCATGAGCCAGGGCATTAGCAGGTAGGCTGGGTCCCCGAGGATGACTATAGGCATCTCCACATCCCCAACAGTTATTTTGTGGTCCGGGAAGTAAATACCTTGCTGCAGCCGTCTAAACAGACCAGAGTTCCTGAAAACACGAGCGTCATGAACCTTGCCCGGCCATCCGACGTAGATGTTGGTAAAACGTCCCCTGTGGTCCACCAGTGCTTGCAGCACCATGGAAAAGTAGCCCTTTCTGTTAATGTACTGGCTGGCCTGGTGGTCCGGTGCCAGGATAGGGATGTGAGTTCCATCTATGGCCCCACCGCAGTTTGGGAATCCCATCACTGCGAAGCCATCTATGATCGCCTCCACGATTCCCAGGGTCACTACCTTTGGCAGCAGTACATCAACGATTGCCTTGGCTACTTGCATCACAACAACCCCCACAGTAGATTTGCCCACCCCAAACTGGTTCGCGACTGACCGGTAGCTGTCTGGCGTTGCAAGCTTCCAGAGGGCTATGGCCACTCGCTTCTGGACAGTCAGGGCTACTCGCATCCGGGTGTCATTGCGCTTCAGGGCAGGGGACAGCAACTCACAAAGTTCCAGGAAAGTTCCCTTCCGCATGCGAAAGTTTCGCAGCCACTGGGATTCATCCCAGACCTGCAGCACTATGCGGTCCCACCACTCAGTGCTTGTTTCCCGTGCCCAGAATCGCCGTTCCACGGCATCAACATGACCCATTGCGACCGTGATGTCCTCGGCGCTGGGTCCCCTGCTTTCTGAGAGGTCTGTGCTACTCTCAGACTTCAGGCCATCACCGCGGTGACGTAGCCTCCTCGCCTGACTTATCTGCATCTGCCTCAGGGAAAGGTGTATGATAAGCTGCGAGGCGTTGAGAGCGGCTACAACTGCAGCGATGGTCGCAGTGTGCTCCATGCTCGCAGTGCTGTGGCGTCCGCGCTGTCACTGACTAGAAAAGTGCGCGAACTGATTTCCCGCCGGCGCTTTCAGGGAGGGAGGGCGGGAGTGATGGACGGATGACGACAGTTACCCAAAAGCACCCTGGACACATTTTTTTTACCCAGAAGGCATTTGCGGCTCCACCCAGAATTCCAATGGGCAGCGGGGACTCCGGGAACTGTGGGATAGCTGCCCACAGTGCACAGCTTCCAATGTCGACGCTTTCCCCGTTAGAGTGGACTCACAAAGTCGAATTACTGTCCTTAGTGTGGACACACACGTTCGACTTTGCAATATCGATTCCAAAAATTCGATTTAAGTAAAATCGAACTACTCTCGTAGTGTAGACAAGGCCTAAGAGATTCCTTTCCTTGTGGGAGGGTTGCCACAGCTCTTCTTGGAACAAAGAACAGTGGGAGGTGAGTAAGGTGAATCACTCAAGATGTGAACCACCTTCAGAGAGGTGGGGTGGTTTGCATATACTGGTTCAAATTGGATTTCCCAGAGACCAACAGACAAAGTGAGGGCTTTTGATTTAAAAAGGCCTCATTTAAACTTACTCAAGTCCTTCTGTCCGATTCACAAATGGCCATGAACTTTTGTCCAAAGGGTCCCCAATCCTGCTCAAGGGTTGGACAGACTTTGACCTGCTTATACCCCATAGGAATAATAGGTGACCTCTGGTAAGTTTTAGCATGCATATAGGAAGTATTTTTATGTTTTTTTCTATAATGTTTTTTACCTTAAGAATAAATGTGCTTGCTTGGAAGAGTGTGTGGTAATTTGTAACTTCTGGCAGTATGCTGGACATACCCATCAGAGAGAGTAAACTGACCTTTAGGTAAACTGGATTTCTGGGGACATCACAGTGCAAGTTAGGGAGCTGTGCAGCATTAAATGCCTCAGCTCAGAAGAGAGTGAGGCCAGGGTCCCTACCCAGAGACAGGTAATGGTTTCAGACCTAAGACCTGACTGGGAACTCCTGAAGAGGACCATAGAAGATGTGTGTGATGGGGCTTAACCCTCACCACTTGCAAGGCAAGGAAATGACCTGATTAGGCATGCTCTGCACCTGAGGGTGGGATTGGGAGAGAAGACCTAATTGCCTCCTGGATAGAGGAGGCAGAACTAAATCATATAAGCAGACTGAGGGAATTTGGCTGTGGGATACTGTGGATGATACACATCTGTCTGATTCAGAGGTGTCCTGCACTAGGGTCTATAAGGGTAAGGGAACTGAAGTCAAGCCAAGAGAGACAGGTGACCATTTATTTAAAGTTGTACCTCTCAAGGGGACCAAATTCTTAAGTGATTTGGCCAGAGGGCTGAGCCACAGAAGACCCAGTGATGCATTCCAGAGAAGGTAGCAGCCACCAGAGGGAGTACAAGAGGCAAAGTCCCCTGCAATGCAATATTTGGACTTGAGGCAGTTCCCTATAGGTAAAGATGTACACTTTCAGGGAGGCACAAGTGCAGTTATCCTGAAATTGTGATAATCCTGACATACAGCAATGTCTTACATTATTGGTGGCAAACACGTTTTTTTTTCTGCTTTGGGTAAGGGGTCTGAGAATAGGACATATCTGGAGGAGACATCATGAGTGCAATTAGCCTGTGACCATAACTCACCTACTTTCCCTAAGAGCTTGTCCCTGAGCAGTAGAAATCGAGTGTATGTGGGGACTCCGATGTTCAAAAATGGAATACACGTCCAGTGGTTTGTGGTTCTAAAAATATGCTCCTGTCACTGAGTACTTCCATTTATTATCTTTTTTTATGCATAGGTACAAAACAGTTCAGAATTTGGTCCTACATATGTCTTTGATAAACAAAAGCTAATATACTCACTTTCCAGGAAACAACAAAACAAAAAAAAAACCTTCACTAAATATTTTGTGGGAATTGATTTGCCTTACATTACTTCTAAAAATCTACAAATAACTCCCCAAATATGTCTCAGTGCCAGACTTCTTCTTTGAATGCTTCTTGTTTGTTGGTACTCAAGCATGCCAAAACTGAACATAGCAGGAAGGTTTGTTTCAGTGGCTCTTTTGACAAACTGACATGTGTGTTTATTTTTTAAAAAGTCAGCAATTTCAGAGATCCTCTTGTTTATTTACTGACAGAACGAAGAACTTCATTGCCACTAAAAATGCCAATCACTGATTAGGAGCTAATTTTAAATACCTGCTAAGATCTATATCTAGATAATCTTCATTTTGCTGTTGTGGCTAGCACAAATTTTCTGTCAGATCTAGCCTCTCTACTCATAAATGGAAAAAAAAAAACCACAAGAGTTCAGTTGTGCCATTTGAGAATAGCTGGTAGCAAATGGCAATGTGAAGCTGTATCGCAACAGGGGGAACTTTGGGAACGCTCTCTTAGGGAGCCAAAATGTCAGTTGTGTTGTTTAAATTGTCCAAAGTGGGTGAAAGACAACAAAAGAATAATCTGACCTGTTCTATAAAATTGTTTGTTTATAGAAATAAAAGAGATGGAGATAAATGGGGACAAAATGTATATTTTTAAATTAAATGATTAAACCTCTTCAGGACACCTGGTAAAGTCATGAGTTAGCATAACAACAAGCTCAGGGTTTCCATAAACAGAAGGAAGTACCTATATTTGGAATCATTAGATATATACTTTGATTAGATAATGTTAATAGGGTGAGATGACTATGCTTTCCTGAAGTCATTTCATACATTTCTTAAATTAAGCTAAGCTGGAGGCCTGAGCAGAAAAGCTTGCAGGAAAAGGAGTGAACTCCACTGTTGTGGCTTCCACTACATTCTGAGGCCCTGAGATCTACCATCTCACTGTTGGGCCTTTATTGTCTTGATCTCAAAAGCAGTCCTGACCAGACTGGGCCAGAAGGAAGAAACCAGATGACATGAGTATCTCCACTGAGTTCAGCAAAATCAAGAGAAATAGCTGCAAAGTGAACCTCAACTTCTTGCTATCTCCCCACTCGAAAGTGTCATTTTTCCTTTCCCACCTTATTTTACCCATTCCTGTCTTCATCTTCAAATCTTCTGTCCCTTATGCCTGGATTAACTAATCAAGAAAAAAGCACCAGAGGAAGTCATTGAAGTCAAGCTCAAATGACCCAAACACAGATACAAGTTTGTTGTGCTGGCTTTGGTAATAAAACGGGAAGCTGTGCTTTGAATTTCCCAGCAGTTAGGTTGCAAGCAAGAAAGACATTGCAACAGAGGCTGTATCTTATCTTTGCAATTCTCTTTTCTTCCTCATTTTTGTGAGTGTTCCTTTTCTTTTTTTTTAATCTTAAAAGGAACAGGATCAAACTTCAATAGCAACTCAACACCATCTAGCTGACTTCCTCTTTTTCCCAGGAAGAACTTTTAACATTGTCTCTAATATCATCTAAAATACTGTCAAGCTGGGAAGTTTTCCCTGCAAGGACTCTACACCAGGGGTTGTCAAACTGTGGGTTGGGACCCCAAAGTGGGTTGTGACCCCATTTTAATGGGGTCACCAGGGCTGGTGTTAGACTTGCTGGGGCCCGGAATCAAAGCCTGAGCCCCACCTCCCAGGGCCAAAGCCCAATGGCTTCAGCTCTGGGTGGTGGGGCTGAGGTTACAGGCCCCCGTCTTGGGGCTGAAGCCCTTGGGCTTTGGCTTTGTGCCCTCCCTGGGCAGCAGGGCTCAGATTTTGTCCCCCTTTACCCCCATCCCAGGTTGGTGGGGCTCAGGTGGGCTCAGACTTTGGTCCCCACTCTTGGGGTCATGTAGTAATTTTTGTTGTCAAAAGGGGGTGCGGTGGAATGAAGGTTGAGAACCCCTGCTCTACACAACTATAACGAAAAATAATTGGGAAGATACTAAAATGTAGTTTTACTTAACCAAATCACTACAGCATGCCCACAACTCTCAGGCTAGGTCTACACTATGGGGGGGGAGGGGTCGACCGAAGATACGCAATTTCAGCTACGTGAATAGCGTAGCTGAAGTTGCGTATTTTAGGTCGACTTACCTGGCTGTGAGGACGGCGGTGAGTCGACCGCTGCTGTTCCACCGTCAACTCTGCTTCCACCTCTTGCTGCGGTGGATTTCCGGAGTCGACGGCAGAGTGATCAGGGATCGATTTTATCGCATCTTCACTAGACGCGATAAGTCAATCCCCAATAGATCGATTGCTACCCGCCAATCCGGCAGGTAGTGAAGATGTGCCCTCAGTTGTACAGAGGCTTCATGCTTATTACTACACCAGTTTGTGAATCATAGATTACTCCCCCTTGTACGATTTGTGCATAAAAAGGGAGTGGAAATGGCCCTACCTCCTTTGTTAGTGTCTGTCTGTTATGGAGTACCAGACAGGGCCAGGGGATTAGGGAGTTTTAATTCTGCCTTGGCCTTAATTAGGCTGTGCAAGAAAGGAATGTTCCTGATGTCATTTCCTCAGACTGAATAATTATTAGGCCTAGACTTTCTGCACCCCATATTTCTTTTCTTCTACACTAATTTATTGGAAAATTAATATTGTATGCTGGGCACATAAGCAGAGTCAATATGAATCCCAACAGCTATATGACCACTTTTCTCAGTGATCAGAGGTGTTGGAAAGGCATCATAGACAGGATGTGTGTCCTCCTACCTGGGTCCTGTACTGGCAACAGCCACTAGACAATAGCTATTAGCTGCTGCTCAGTTACTCACTCTTGTGCCTGGGGACTGTGAAAATTAGATCTCAATCCCAAAGGTCCTTCCAGAACTATTTTCTATGTCTGTAAACAAAATAAGAATTATTTGATGGTAGTAAAACATACTGCATGTTCTCTGTGATTAATTTTTGTTAGAATTGTATATATTTGACAAAGTTCCTCCTCTATCTTGGTGGGTCCTGCACTAATTGGTGGATTTTCATGTCTCAGAGATTCACCATGTGGGTTGGGGAACAGCCCAGAGACCTTCCCCTCTGGAAGAACCCACAGTCCAGGTCAATTGGGAGGTTTGGGGGGAACCCAGGCCCACCCTCTACTCCAGGTTCCAGCCCAGGGCCCTGTGCACTGCAGCTGTCTATAGTGCCTCTTGTAACAGCTACATGACAGCTACAACTCCCTGGACTACTACCCCCTGACCTCCTCCAAACACCTTCCTTATTCTCATCACAGGGCCTTCCTCCTGGTGTCTGTTAACACTTGTGCTCCTCAATCCTCCAGCAGCACACCCTCTCAGTTTCTTGCACCTCTTGCTCCCAGCTCCTCACACTCACACCACAAACTGAAGTGAGCTCCTTTTAAAACCTGGGTGCCCTGATTAGCCTGCCTTAATTGATTCTAGCAGCTTCTTCTTAATTGGCTCCAGGTGTCCTAATTAGCCTGCCTGCCTTAACTGGTTCTAGCAGGTTCCTGATTACTCTAGTGCAGCCCCTTCTCTGGTCACTCAGGGAACAGAAACCCTGTCTGACCTGGGACTAATAGATCACTTTCCTGTAGCCTTCTGGCCTAGAGGAAGGAAGGTAGGGGGCTGCTCCTCCTCTTTATCTGCTACCTGCTTGCTGGCTGGCTGCTAGACCCACCCACACCCTTGGGTGCTGCTACTCCAGCTACAGCCTCTTGGGGGGGGGACTGCTGGCCCACTCCCCAGAGGAGGGGAGGGAGAGACCCCAACCATTGCTCGGGCTGCTGGAGATGCCACCACCACCTCCACCTGAGAAGGGTCCTTCCTGCTGGCCACCAGACTGCTGCCTGGAACTGCTGTGTTTGCTGCTGGGGAGCTGCTGGAGCCCTGAGAAGAAGAAGAGGACCATCTGCCACTGGGGGAGCGCGTAGGCATTCTACAGACCACCGTGGAGGGGGCCCTCCCGGGCTGAGTAACTTCTGAACTGTGCTCTTGTGGTGGGGATCTAGACTGTGTTTGTGGAGACACAGGGGGTGTGGTGTGGAGCCTGCCCCCTGGTCCATCTGTGTCCCCTGCTGATCCCCACCACCACCATCATTGTTGCCCCCTCCACCACCCCCACCGGCTACTCACCATCTGCCTCGAGCTCCTGCCTCTGGGACTCAGCTGCTCACCTAGGCTTGCCACGCCCTGTTGCTACCATTGGGCCTGATACAGCAGCCAGCCTAAACTGCCTTTCCTTTTGTTACAAGCGCACGTGGGTGCACGTGCCCCCGCTCCATTGGACTGACCCTCTCCCCCTGTAGCAAGCCCCCAGATTTACCCTTGCTACCTACCCATTTGCCCCTTGCAGCCTTTTCCCCCTCTCCCTTGTCCCAACCCCTTGCTAGCTCCAGTTTGTTTGCCTGCCCCGCCCTTTCCCCATGCAACCTTTCTTTGTTTGACCCGCCCCAGCCTCTGAACCTAGCCCCCGTGGTTCCCCTGCCCCATTTCCAGCCTGGTTGTTCCCTTCTCCCTGCGTCCCCTTGCCCTGATTAGCCCCTCCTCTCGTGTGCCCCTGTCCCCTCCCATGCGCTTGTGCCCCTCCCCATTTTAGTTTGACCCTGTTTCACTGCACCCCCCCTATGCTGTTATATCCCCCCTTCCTGGGTGCGACTAGAGGAGCCGGAAACCCTCTCCGAATCAGTGACTGACCCCTAGCCCTTGATAGCCCCCCCTATCCAGCCCATCCCCTTTTTTTGGCGCCCTCCTCCCCTGCCTGCAGCCTAGCGGGGAGGAGTGGTTGACCTGCTTCCCCCTTCCCTCCCCCCCCTCCAGTGTTTGTTCTCCCCCGTCCTCATTATGGCAGAGGACGAGGCGAGTGGGACCCCTTGGGCAGACTCTGCTGCCCTTCCTCCACCCGCCCCACCATCGTCCCCCCTAGCCTCTACCTCAACCGCTGCTGCCGAGCCACCTGCTACCACCCCTGCTGGAACACTGGCAGTGGCGGGTAACAAGGTGACCTCCGCTGCTGCCACGTCCCTCGCCCCCTCTGACTCTCGGGGAGTCCCCCCAGCCGGCAGGAAGGGCCAGGGCACAAAGAAGGGTAAAGGCCCTGCTAAAAAAAACAGGCCCTCCATGGCAGAGGGTGCCCCCACGGCCCTGCAACCAGCCGCGGTGTCCCTCCCTGTTGTTCCCTCCACCAGCTCTGTGAGTGTCCCTCCCCCGGCCGCCAGGGCATACGCCCAGATGGCGGCAGCCCCCCATCTGCCGCTACGTCATCTCCCCCATCCACTGCCTCTGCTACCATCTATAGCAGCCGGGGCCCCTTCCCCACCTTGACTAGGAAGCACGGCATCCGTTGCCTCCTGGTACCAGCCTCGCCCCACGTGGAGACCTACATGCGGGCGTTGGCGAGGGTGGTGGGGCCCACGGCCATTGTGGTGGCCTCCAAGATGTATGGAAAGGTCATCTTCTTCCTACCAGCAGAGGCCGCCGCCCAAGGGGCAGTGGAGAAGGGCCTGGTGGTGGGGGGCGTGTACGTCCCCCTGGAGCCACTAGAAGACCTGGGTGCCCGACTGGTCCTGACTTCTGTCCATCCCTTCCTTCCAAATGCTGCCCTGTTACCCGCCCTCTCTACCCTGGGAAGGCCAATCTCTGTGGTCAGCCCTCTCCCATTGGGCTGCAAAGACCCTGCCCTCCGTCACGTCCTCTCATTCCGCTGGCAGGTACAGTTACAACTGCTGCCGGCGGCATGTGACGGTGAGGCGCTCGAGGGGTCCTTCTTGGTCCCCTACCAGGGGGCCCGCTACCGGGTGCATTATTCAACGGGGGAGGCCCGGTGTTACCTCTGCCGGGCGATGAGACACGTCCGGAGGGACTGCCCATTGGCCCAACACAGAGGGACATCCGGGAGCCCCGGCAGGGCGCCGGCCCCGTCATAGCCGGTGCCCCTAGCTGCCCAGCGCCCGAAGCCACCCCTCCTCCTTTCCGGCCCACCAATGCTCCCACTCGGGCCCAAGGGGTATCTCCCCCAGTACGCCTAGACGAACGGGAGGGCTCTGCCTCCTGCGATCTGGCGGGGCCTGTGGAGGAGGGTGAGGTAGGGCTACCACCGGGCATAGAAGAGGGCATGCCCCAGGGAGAATCCTCCTCCTACATGCTGCCCCACCATTACCTCCCCGAGTCCCTAAGCCTTCGCTCTTGCTCCCTGACCCAACTCCTGTTAGCCAGCCCCCGGATGATGCCATGGGGGGCTGGTCCTTAGTACAGGGGAAGCGGGGAAGCGGAAGGCTCGAGCTCCGCTCCTCCCATCTGATGCGGTAGCCCCCCGGAAGACCAGGAAGGGGGCACCGATGCTGAGCCTTCCGCTTTGCCCCCGGGTGGATTTTATCCACCATTGCCGGCTGGAGAAGACGTGGCAAAATCAGAGGATAGCACTGCACCTCCTCCGGAGTACTTTCCTATGAAAGCCCCTGATGGAGCCCCTCTTGCCCCCTTACAATCTGAAGCCCCTGCAAGCACCAAGGCGAGCGTCGCTTCGGGTGCTGGGGGGGAGAGCCCTGGGGTGGTGGACGGCGATCTCCCCTCCATTTATGAGGAGATCGAGGCCCTGGGTCTGACCCCGGTTACACAGGGGGAGGACGACCCTCTGCCAGCGGGCCTTGATCTGAGTGACCTCGCCTCGGCCCCCCTTTCCCTGTGTTCCATCCCCTTACCCACTTCTTCTGCTCCCGCCTCCGAGGAGCCCCTGGACTCTTCCACCAACCCGACTGCAGATGGCACCCCACTAGTGGCCGCCGAGCCTCTTGAGGCGACGGCCAGTGCCATGCAACCAGGACCTGAGTCGCCAGGGGACTCCCTCGTGGCTGAGGGGCAGCCGACCTCCTGTCCGGGTGGGGGCCCCATCGTTGATTCTCCACCTACGGATGCCGTGGCCTTACCATCTGCCTTGGAGCACAAGTCCGGCATCGCCGAGGGCCCATCTCCCTCCCCGCAAATCCCTGAGCCCATTTGCGGGATGCCACCCCCCACACCCAGTGGCCTGGCTGCTGGGACCCCATATCCCAATATCGCCACTTCCCCGTCCCTATTCCTGATTCTAGCCCTACCCCTGACACCGACCCCATCCCTGTCCCCTCCAATTCCCATGATGCTTTTGCCGCCCCTGGGGCTGTCTCCTTCTCTATCCTAGAGGATGACCCCCAAGGAGCGGCCTTTGTTTTTCCCTGTCCCGACCCACCAGGGGCTGCTATTTTCCCTCCGCTGCCCCCCATTGAGCCAGGGTCTGAGGCGGACCACGTGGCGCCAGCCCATTGGACGCCACGTTGAGGGTCTGCCCCCTGCTTGCCCGTTGCGGTAGGCCACGGGGCTGTGACAGGGGCCCCACTGGGGGAAAGCCATAGATCAGTGACCCCACCCCCCCATATGCTGAGAGAGGAGCTACGGGAGTTCCTTGAGGACGTCCGTGGCTCCCGCAACAAGGTACAGCTTGCACTCCAGAGATGGGGGGGATTTTCATCAGATCCTCCGGGCCGCGAGGGCCCTCATGGGGGAGGGTAAGAGGACTGGGAGGCAGGCCGCTGCGGCCTACCAACGGGTCCGCCTCTTCCATGACTACTTAATTGCCCACGGAGTAGGTCACGGATTGTTGTGCGGCCCGACGGAGGCCGTGAGCGTCTCTGCCGGCGAGGATCCCCCCCCAGCCCTCCTTATGGCACCAATCATCTTTGCAACATTAAACACCTGGGGCTGTAGGATAGGTCTCCACAGGAGCCAGGTGCTCTCCTTCCTTCGGGGGAGGGGGGGCGGGTACTCTGTGATTTTCCTGCAGGAGACCCATACGGATCCGGCCGCTGAAGCTAGCTGGCGGCTGGAGTCGGGGGACAGGGTCTATTTTAGCCACCTCACAGTTTGTATGGCTGGAGTGGCGATCCTGTTCTCCCCCGACCTATGGCCTGAGGTGCTGGGGGTCACCGAGGCTTTGCCAGGCCGCCTGTTGCACCTCCGGGTCCGCATGGAGGGGCTTGTGGTTAATCTCGTCAATGTTTACACCCCGACATTGGGCCCAGAGAGGTTGTGTTTTTATCAGCAGGCATCTGCCTTCCTCGGCACCTTGGATCCTCGCGAGTGCCTGGTCCTGGGAGGGGACTTCAACGCCACCCTTGAGGAACGGGACCTCTCGGGGACCGAACAGCACCCGGCCGCCGCGGATGTCCTCCGGGAGATCATCGAACATCACTCCCTGGTGGATGTCTGGCGCGACCACCACCCGGATGACGTTTCTACATTCACTTTTGTCCGGGTGGAGGTTCATCGGTCGTACCACTCCCGTTTGGACCACATCTGTATGTCACGCTTCCATCTTTCCCGGGCCCACTCCTCCAGCGTCCGGCCGGCCCCTTTTTCAGATCACCATCTAGCCACCGTGACAGCCTTTCTCTGCGCGGCGAGGCTGGGGCCGGCCTATTGGCACTTTAATAATAGCTTGTTGGAGGATGTGGGCTTTGTGGCATCCTTCCGGGAGTTCTGGCTGGCCTGGCGAGGGCAGCGGCATGCCTTTCCCTCAGCGCGGCGGTGGTGGAACCTGGGGAAGGTGCGCGCCCGGCTCTTCTGCCGTGACTACACCCGGGGCGCCAGCCGACGGAGGGATGCGGCGATAGGGCAGTTGGAATGGGAGGTCTTAGAGCTGGAGAGGCGTCTGGTCACCAGCCCCGGTGATCCATCCCTCTGCGGAGTGTGCCGGGAGAAGCGGGAAGAGCTCCGGACCCTCGAGGACCATCGGGCCCAAGGTGCTTTTGTTCGATCCCGCATCCGCCTCCTTCGGGAGATGGATCGTGTCTCCCGCTTCTTCTACGTCCTGGAGAACAAGAGGGGGGCCAAGAAGCACGTCACCTGCCTTCTAGCAGAGGACGGCACCCCCCTCACGGATCCAGCGGAAATGTTCGGGAAGGCCAGGGCCTTCTACGCAGGCCTTTTCTCCCCAGATCCGACCGATCCTAACGCTTGCAGAATGCTCTGGGATGAACTCCCGATGGTCAGCACGGGCGACTGAGACCAGCTGGAGCTGCCTCTCACTCTGGCCGAGTTCTCGGAAGCCCTCCGCCGCATGCCCACCAATAAATCTCCGGGCATGGATGGGCTGACTGTGGAGTTCTACCGCGTGTTTTGGGACGTCCTCGGCCCGGACCTTGTCACCGTCTGGGCCGAGTCCTTGCAGGGTGGGGTCCTCCCTCTTTCGTGCAGGCGAGCCGTGCTCACCTTATTGCCGAAGGGGGACCTCCGCGATTTACGGAATTGGTGTCCCATCTCGCTCCTCAGCACGGACTATAAAATCATAGCGAAGGCCATCTCGCTGCGGCTGGGGTCCGTGCTGGTGGACGTGATCCACCCAGACCAGACCTACAACGTCCCCGGGCCACACCATCTTCAACAACTTGTATCTGGTCCGGGACCTCTTGGAACTCGGGTGTAGGGATGGTCTGTCGTTCGCCCTCCTGTCCCTGGATCAGGAGAAGGCGTTCGACAAGGTGGACCACGGGTATCTCCTGGGCACTCTGAGAGCGTTTGGCTTCGGGCCCCAGTTTGTGGGTTTTCTCCAGGTGCTGTACGCCTCCACAGAGTGTTTGGTCAGGCTCAACTGGACCCTGACCGAACCGGTCAGCTTCGGGCGAGGAGTACGTCAAGGGTGCCCCCTCTTGGGCCAGCTGTATGCTCTGGCGATCGAGCCCTTCCTCTGTCTCCTCCGTAGGAGGTTGGCAGGGTTGGTGCTGCGGGAGCCGGAGCTACGGCTGGTCCTGTCGGCGTATGCCGACGACGTGCTCCTCGTGGTCCAGGATCCGGGCGACTTGGTGCGGGTGGAGGCTTGCCAGACCATCTATTCGGCGGCCTCCTCTGCCCGGGTCAACTGGGTCAAGAGCTCTGGCCTGGTGGTAGGGGACGGGTGGCAGGCGAGCTCCCTCCCACCCGCGCTTCAGGCCATCCGGTGGAGCGCGGGTCCGCTGCTCTATCTCGGCATTTACCTTTCTGCCACACATCTGTCTCCGCCGGAGAACTGGCTAGGTTTAGAGGGCAGAGTGTTGGAGCGGCTCCGGAAATGGACAGGACTGTTCCGGTGTCTCTCCCTTCGAGGGAGAGCACTGGTGCTCAATCAACTAGTCCTGTCCATGCTCTGGTACCGGCTCAACACCCTGGTCCCGGCCCCGGGCTTCCTGACCACCCTCCGGACATTGATTCTGGAGTTCTTTTGGTCAGGACTGCACTGGGTCTCTGCGGGGGTTCTCCATCTACCCCTGAAGGAAGGCGGGCAGGGCCTGAAGTGTCTGCACGCTCAGGTCCACGTCTTCTGCCTCCAGGCCCTGCAGAGGCTCCTTTATGGTGCAGGTAGTCCGGCATGGAGCGTATTGGCGCACGCCTTCCTGCGCCTCTTCCGAGGGCTCCGATATGACCGGCAGCTCCTTTGTCTCCATCCGAGAGGTCTTCCGCGAGGCCTCTCCGAGCTGCCGGTCTTCTACCAGGACCTCCTCCGGACCTGGAAACTGTTTTCAGTGACCAGGTCCGTGGCGGCCACCGTGGGGGCAGATCTCCTCGCGGAGCCCCTGCTACACAACCCCCAGCTTCGTGTGCAGGTGGCGGAGTTCCCCATGGTGCACCAGAGGTTGGTCCTAGCAGAAGTCACCAAAGTTGGAGACCTCCTGGACTACGACCGGGGAGACTGGCTGGATCCCCTGACGCTCACTCAGCGCATGGGGCTCTCCAGACCTCGTACTCCCCTGCGCGTACTTTAGGAGGTGAGGGCTGCTTTGCCGCCCGCTGCTCGGGACTATCTCGACCGGGTCCTGCGAGAGGGCACGCCCCGCCCACCCTCCACTCTGAGCCCTCCAGACTTTTTTATCGGACCCCTGCCCCGTGGACCCAACCATCCCCCTCCCCGTCCATTCGCCATGAGCCGGCTGCACCATCTGCAGCCGGTTCTGTTCCAGACCGCGCCAAGGAAACATCTATACACGCTCGTGCTCCATGTTCTTCATGTCCTCACCCTCGCATCCCGCCCCAATACGAAGTGGCGGGACCTTCTGCCACCTCTGGAGGGTGAGGAGCCCTGGTGGGCCAGCCTTTATTCTGCTCTGATCCCAAAGCCCACCGGGGACATCAGTTGGCGACTCCTTCACGGAGCCATGAGCACTGGCGTGTACTTGGCGCGGTTTACCTCTATCCCAGACACCTGCCCCTTTTGCGGCGTGAGGGAGACCCTGGCGCATGTTTACCTGGAGTGTGCCAGGCTGCAGCCCCTATTCCGGCTCCTCACGGATATTTTAAGATTTTGGTTGCACTTTTCTCACCTTTTTATTTATGCACTCCCTATCCGTCGTCCCACAAAGTCGCGGGACCTCCTGGTCATCCTCCTTTTGGCCCTAGCGAAACTGGCCATCTATAAAACCAGAGTAAGGAGGTTGGCCGATGGAGTTTCCTGTGACTGTGGGGCATATTTCAGGTCCTCCGTTCTTTCACATATCCGGGCAGAGTTCCTCTGGGCGGCGTCCACTGGCTCCCTTGATGCCTTCGAGGAGCAGTGGGCGCTGTCCGGGGTTCTCTGCTCGGTATCCCCATCTGGTTCACTTCGTTTAATCCTTTGACCTCACTCCTGTCCCTGTTCTTTTATTAGTTGTCCCCCGTAATTTTTTGGTCTCCAGGTCCTGTGGACCCCCCCCTTAGGCTGGGGGGGATCCTTTAGCAGTGGGCGGGCTTTGCCCGCCTACTTCCTGGATCCCAATAGGTCTGATCACTGAGGGAACAGAAAACTACTCATCCAGTGACCAGTATATTTGCTCTCTACCAGACTCCTACCAACTGGTCTGGGTCTGTCATAATATATATATACAATTATATACTGCAGGAAGCAGCTGGGACACTATTTTTTGTTTTTTAATGAAGCTTTTCTGTTTGTATTCTTTTCCTCATGCTTTTTATCCTTCTCCACAATTGCTCTCACTTTCAGCCATTTCCTAGGGTCATAGTAAACTGTTTTGGAGATCTGAATATTTATTTCAACGCTAATGCTTCATAATGTAAAGATTGCTTTAAAAATGAATGTTCTTGAAGAAAACACCATTGATAGTTCCCTGAATGAAGAACTATTTGCACAGTCCTTGAAGGTGAGTCAGTGAGTTTTCAGAAAACTCTGTCTCCTGGGTCTTTTTACTATATCATCTTCTATGACTGTTGCAGCATTCCTACTATTCCCATCCATGAGATTATATCCAGCATTGTTCTGCTGCCCTTTTCACCATATTTCAGCCTTTCATAACTTCAGCATAAAGCTTTTGGTTATTAGCTGCTGCTGACTAAATGCAGTGTTTCTAGAAGTGATCATCTGTACCTGTTGACTCCAATTAGCAAGTGTCTATTCAGAATCATACATCCAAACATCTTGAAACTCTGGTATGTTTTCAACGTTGCATGACAAGACTAAAATTCCAGACCTACAATGAAAACCTCAGCAAAGGGCTCAATTATGTCTAAAAAGGCTGTGTATGTTTGTGTGTAGAACCACACTGACTGAGAGGGTGCTCCCATGCGAGGGGAGTTCACCCACTGCTACACTCCTTTGTAGATTTCAGTATATTGCCTCTTCCATCTTGGTCCCAGTCTCAGTGGGGATATTGCAACTGTACCTGGTCTCTATGCGTGCATCTTCAGACTCGTTGTGCCCTTACCAAAGCACACTGAACATGCACACCCACATAACATTCAAGAAGATGCTCATATATTTTTAACAAAGACATTCTAATCCTTCATCTTGGATTTAATCACATTTTATTCGGAAAATTTGTAAGTAGGAATTTAAAACCTTTTTTTTAATGACAATGCTTAGTATTCAGAAAAAGGACTCGAGTCAGGGGATCTGGATCCTATCGCCAGCTCTGCCAATGACCTGGACAAGTCACTACACCTCTCTATGCCTTTGTTTCTCCTTTCATCCTTTTGCTATAGTGTAAGCACTTTGGGACAGGACCTGTCTTGTCTTATATGTTTATATACAGCACCCAACGCAACAGGGCCCTGAACTTATCTGGGCCCTGTAGGTGTGACTGTATAAAAATTGCTATTTAAAAAAAATAATAATGGCTTGAGTGCATGTGTACAAGATAATATCCATAGCTTCTATTTTTATTTCTGAGTAACCCTATGGCATGCCCCAGTGTTATATCTGTGAATCAAAGAAACAATAATGAATTCAGCAACCCTAAAAAGTACTAACTCTATTTTACAGATAGTGAAATTGAGGCAGAGACAGGTGACATAACTTGCCCAAGAGAGACAAGGTGGGTGACGTAATATATTTTATTGGACCAACTTCTGTTGGCGATAGAGACCAGCTTTTGAGACACACAGACTGCTCTTTGGGTTTGGGAAAGGTACTCCCAGCATCACAGCACAATACAAGGTAGAACAGATTGTTTAGCATTAGAAGTTAGCTCATATTGTAACGGGCCATTCAAGATAGAGTGGTCCATTAACACTTCTGCAATCATAGGACAAAAAGAGGGCATTAGTGGATTACAGATTGTTATAATAAGCCTTAAATCTAGTGTCTCTGTTTAGTCCATGATTTTTAGTGTCTAGCAGAGTAATGAATTAAGGCTCCCAGGCTCCTCTTTTGAAATTGTGGGGGTTTTTTTGTTCTATGACTTCAGAGGTGTTAATTGGCAACTCTACCTTGAATCTGTTTCACCTTGCATTTTTCTGTGATGCTAGAAGTACCATTCCCAGACCTGCAGAAGAGCTCTGTGGGGCTTGAAAGCTTGTCTCTCTCACCACCAGAACTTGTTCCAATAAAAAATATTACCTCACCCACCTTGTTTCTCTAATACAGGGGTCGGCAACCTCTGGCACGCGGCTTGCCAGGGTAAGCACCCTGGCAGGCTGGACCAGTTTGTTTACCTGCCGCGTAAGTCCACAAGTTTAGCTGATCGCGGATCCCACCTGCCTCAGTTCGCCGCTCCAGGCCAACGGGGGCTGCAGGAAGTGGCGCGGGCTGAGGGATGTGCTGGCCGCAGCTTCCTGCCTCCCCCATTGGCCTGAAGCGGCAAACCGCAGCCAGTGGGAGCGTCGATCAACCGAACCTGCAGACGCAGCAGGTAAACAAACTGGCCCAGCCCGCCAGGGTGCTTACTCTGGCAAGCCTCATGCCAGAGGTTGCCGACCCCTGGTCTAATACCTGTGTTCAACACGGCTACAACTACACTGAATATAACTTGCTCAAGCTGATTCCGGGGACAGTATCAGAGCCAGGCATGGAACCAAGAACTCTAGGCTCTACTCCTGTATTCACTACAAACCTTGCTCATTTACCTGTGTTGAATAAATGCTAAGGCTGATTATTGAATCTATGCCCTCCAGGGATAAATTATTGAATCAGGGGACATCATCACAATCCATACTTGCCAAGGCACATCTAGTCTGTCTCCTTCTATTTTTTCTTCTACAGAAAACCAGCTGGTTCCCTCTGAAGTGATATTATACAAATTTTCCCCGGATAAGAATTTACAGAAAAAAAATCACTACTGAAATAAGCTCATTTGCTTGTCACAAACTTAATTGGTTTTTATTTTAAACTGTCATATAGGGCCTAATGCTAGTTTCATTGTAATCTATTTCTCCATTGATTTCAGCTGGAGCAGGACCCAATTTACTGTTTGTTTGGAGCTGTGACATTCTATTTTTGACTGGCACTTCACCATGTTGCTAACTCATTAGCCAACTGGACTAAAACACATTCTCGCTCATTTCCAGATGTAAGATAACTACCATTCACCATTTTTATATTAGTAGACATCAGCATATTTTCATGGCATAAAATCACTTTTGATGCAGCATTTACCGCTTATTTCATCTATAATTTTTAATGTAGCAAAAAAGCAAGAAGTTAATCTGTTACTGATATAATGACACAAAATTCCCTGCCTTCCATCCCCTTTTCCATGCCTACAATCAACCCACTACAAAATATTTACTTTATGTGAAAAATCCTTTTGGCAGAACATACCATGTGATATCACATTGGTGGGGTGCCAAGATTGTGATCTGCCAAATTCCTTAAAATATTCCCCCTAACAAGAATACAGCTACTTAGCATCCTAGCTGAGATTAAACTATTTGCAGAGATTTGCAGACAAAACTCTTTGTGAAGCAGTGAAAATGTGTTTATCCCTTAGAGTGTAATCTAAACATTTGGATTAAAATGTTTTAAGGTGAAAATATAACATCTATGGTGGGATTTCTCACAGCTGCACTCCTAATGGTTCTTAGATACTGATGAATGATTTCATCTCAGGTACTGAAAAAAGTGTGTAAAGAGCTTTGAGGATATAAAGTGCTAGATTGGTGTGGCAGTATCGTATCATTACTGAAATATACATTAGCATCATAAACTGTAATGTAAACATTGTGTATGTAAAATTTTTCTATGATGTTACTGCTTTGTATCATATTTTGCAGAATAAAATATATTTACTATATCTTCTAAAGAAACCAGAGCAGAGAAAAAAGTGGGAGAGTATTCAAAAGACAGTATCTTACAATTAAGCTAATAGCAGAAGGGAAAGCTGACTTCCTTTCAGAATATTTCTAGCTATTTTAAACAATTCTCGATACTAGAGTGATAGGTTATTTGGAAATGGATAGATAGGAAATATTCTGACTGAAGTCCATAAAATTGAGACTTATCCTGGCCCTATTTAAGTCAATTTGTTGTTGCCTTTGACGGGGACAGAATTTCACCCATTTTATTATCTGAATGAATGACACCTATGATCTAGGACCAGTTCCTCTGAAAAGCTGATTATCTTTCACGAGAGGGAGAGCACCCTCAATTCTCACTAAATTCAATAGGTATTTAGGGAACTCAGCATCTTGCAGAAATGCTTATTATTTGGCAGGGGAATTGATCCTATAATCATTGAAGTTAGTGGCAAATCTTCCATTTACTAAATTCTGCAGGATGAGTGCAAGTGCCGAAATTCAAAAAAAATGTGTTTCAGTATGGCCACATCTTCCAAAGTTAGATGTCCATTTAATTTTAGATTACAATACCTCTGGTCCCAGGCCAGGTCAAAACCAGGAAATACAGATCCTCAGCTAATGTAAGTAGCTATAACCTCACTGAAACTAACTGAGTTATGCTGATTTATATGAGCTGCACATCCAGCCCAGTTGGAAGATTGGAAATGCATATATGTTAAATAATAAAAAACAAATCTTGAAACTGTGAGGTTGTTTCCATATCAGATGGCTTGCAACAACCCATTCATTTTTGGTGATTTTTTGTCAATTTATTTTAAATCAGCATTGAAAACATTGTCAAAACATTATTCAAATAGTTATCACAAGTTTTCAATGTGAGTTGACTATAGATTTTCATTGATTCTTATTTTATTTGAGCAGATCATTCCATCTCATTCAATGAGTGCATAAGTTTTCTTCTAACATGCTAATGCTGCTGCATTAATGATGAAAATCATTTAGGTCACCACTGCTCCTAGTCGCATGATTAAAGATCCATTAAAATGAAAGCTGTTTTAGAAGGTACTTTTCACCCAGTACATGAATGTTCTTGCACTGACAGAAAAGAAGGAGAAACCCTTCTTTTTGCCTCTTCCCCATTATCCCCCAGGGAAAACCATGGTTTAGCTATAACAGGACAAAAATATTTCTCTATTCGGCTTCACCGGTCATTTTTTTAAAGTGGTCAGACTCTGACCACAAATGGTAAATTCTTTATTCAAATACTCCACTGTATACACAGCTATTTGGACATTCCCAAATTAAAATCTTACTCTTTACAAACGTATTTGATACACATACAGGGTGTTTTGGCTGCCTACGTTCCATTTTATCTCTTTGGGTGGCATTGTGCCCGCTCACAAATTAATGAATCCTTTGTCCAAGGGCAAAGCTGCCAAATAAGCATTGGATCAAAGTGCTAACCAATAGAACAAAACATAATGAATCAGTGGTGCAGATTTATACTGGTGAAATGGGAACAGAATTTGTCTCCAAGTTTTCAATATTTGGATGAAATCCTGGCCCCGCTGAAGTCAATAGAAAAACTCCCATTGACTTCAACAGAGCCAGAATTTCAGTCCTGGTTTTCAAAAGACAATACCATTGACCTCTCTGAATTTGTATTAGAGGTGTTAGGCTAATTATTTTGTTAAAATTATCACAGTCTCATTTCACATGAGGACAAGACTGGCATTACATACAGTTGGTGCCTGCATGGAGCCTTTTTTTCAGTGTGTGAGGTAATCTTACATCTGCTATAATATGTGCCAGCACTAGTACTGGCCTGTAACCAGAGTATTTAATTGTCATACTTGCTTCAGTGATTTTCTTTGTGAAAGAATTTGCAAGTTTGTTTTGTAAGCAAATTTGCAACTTACATTTGTATTTCTAAATTAACAACCAGGACAAAAAAAAAACACTTTTCTATACCATACTACTGTACAATTAAAATCCAAACATTTTTATATTTAAACTGTATCTACTACCATTGTGTAAAATAAATAGATTGTCTTGCAACAGCAGATTAGTTCCAGAGGACAAAACTGAGGTTATTAACATGGCTTTCTGTTCAAAATTTTGTGTATCTAAGCAACATCATAGGCAAACCTATTAACCCTAACAACACAGATAACACAATGGCCACAAGATTTCATATTGCACAACTCTAATGCAACAGAAGAACACTGGATTTAAATCCATAGGGTTGAATGACTTTCCTGTGCCAAATGTCCATAGGCACCAAAATTATTAAAAAATAGTATATGGTAGTTTTATATACATAACCATGGGCCAAATTCAGACACTTGTAATTCATTCCTGGCCTAAAGTGGCAGCTAATTATGACACTCCCACCACCATCTCCGATAGGCTGGATGGCACACTGAGTGTTTGTAGTCAAAGCTCCACCCACTTCCTGCTACTCCCCACCCATTATATCATTTATTATAAATCAAGTTTTGATAAATATTACAGGGTCTGATTCCGCAAATCTATTGTGTCCCAAATTGAAATTACCACTAAAATACTGAGTGCACAACAACTGCAGGATGTGGCTCAGATCTCTAAAGCACACATTTATTATGTTTTTTCTTTGGTTCTTCTAATCACTACTCTAAGAAATATTCATATATCACCACACAGTTCCCGCTCTTTCCCTTCTGCTCCTACTGATGTATAGTGTGCCATTTCCTCTTCAAAATGTTATTGTATGTGACATTAAAATGTGTCAAAAACAAAATGTACCATACTGCAGTTAGAGCTGTGGAATTTTAAGACTACCAATGCTTGCTTCAGGCTTATAAGCAGGAAAAAAAAACCTTTGAGATCACAAAAACCTTAAAGTTTCCAGCCTGCTGAAAAGAAACAAATCTAGAAGGTTTTTTCTTAATTGGTTCAGAAGCCACTGGGGGATTCATAAAACCCTTTTCACTTCCAAGCTATGTAAAACATAGAACACAATGGAATTAACATACCAAAGAATGTAGGTAAGGGAAATGAATACACACTTGGGAGCTCAGGGTTCAATCATGTAACTCTTACTCATGTGAGTACACCTTACTCAATCCCAATTATCACTCTCTACTTAAAGAAAAACAGCTCATTAAAATGTTCAAATAATTCTATTTAGAAACAGTGCTTGTGTGTACTATATATTATAATTCTGGGTTCCTTCTTTTTACTTATTTGAGGCCAAATTCTGCCACTTTTACCTTACTGTGAGCCAGACTAATACCCTTCCTCATCTTACCTGGTGTATTTTAGTAGTCTGACTGAAGTCAACACTAAAGGCTAGACTGGCAGTTGGCCTATTCCAACAGATATAAGAACCCTCATATGGATTTGAGCACACAAAGTAACTGGACTCTGCACACACCACTTCTCCTATGTAGTAGGTGAGCAGGGAGAGATGAGAGATGGGATTAGTCTTGGGTTCAGTCCCCAATATGGAATCCTGAAATTGCTGGGATAGGCCAATAACTAATTCCTACCCCCTATGGAGTAAAGGGGAAGAAGGGATGGTATTGTGTCACTGAGGCAGTAAACTTCCTGGGGCTACTTGTGAGCTGATTCGACTTATGAAGCACTTCATGGCTGTGCTTAATTGAATCCCAAATATTTTTCCCCTGGTACATCGATGCTGATATGAGAACTGGGGCAGTGGTAAGAGGATAACTCCAGTAAAACAGGTAGCCTATCATAGATAATGATTAGGGATGGGAGGGAAATGAAATGGGGGTCATTCAGCTGGCAAAATAGCTTCAGCTGGAGAGGAAAGTGGTTTGATTGGCTTGAGAACCATTTGTGGAGTGTTTGGAGGGGATGGATTGTTTCATAAGTAGGGAGATCCTATCATTATGACCAGCAATTCCACTGGTCACTGCTGATTTTCAATTCAAACTTTGTATTCCCAGAGGCTACAAGTCCAACACTTCATCACCAAACCAGAAGGCATGATATTCAAATTCAGTAGCATTTGAGGAATGGTAGAGAGATTCCAGTGCTCATCAGCTAAGACATTTTTCTCTTCAAAGGTGGAGCAGCCTTAGAATTGGGTCTGTTTAAAGATCAAGGTTCAGGAGGGAGACAGGGACATATTAGTTATTTTCAGGAAAGAAAGGGACAAAGGAGCTGTTGGAGAATGAGAATCTCATTGGGACTCTTGAAGTTGGAGAGGATTCTTTAATTAAACATCACTGAACTGGGGAAAATGTTCAGCTTCAGTGTATGAAACTGGTGAAGGCTTGGGCCAGTTTTTATTTTTACTACACCATTTCATCCAGCCCTAGTTAGAAATGCTCATAATGTGCACATGCAATTTGTATAATAAAAACATCAACAATTGTGTTTAATTTGCATTAGTGATTGACTGTCACTTTCCATTTTTAAAATGTGCTGTCCTCATTTTGACTTCTGTTTGTTCCACTGCATGCAGCATCCATTTGCCAAGTATGGTTCTCTAGTCCTGTTCATGCATAATGATCGTGTATACCTTGTGGTAAGGAGGCATGTTTTGTTTTTCTTCCATCAAGTTACATACACATTCCAGTGTCAGTTGCTTCTATTTTCAGGAATAGAATTCTGCACAATAACAATCACTTTAATGGAAAATCCATAAAGTGAGGCTATGGCACTTTCCACAAAACCAGGAAATTAGGAATAATAATAATAATTAATAAGAAAAGCAGTAAAAAATAAAGTGTATTTTATATCAATTTAAATGAACAGCAAATGCATCTTTGTCCCTGAGTCTGCACAGGCTTTCAGGGGCAGGGAGGAAGTAAAATTCCTCTTATGCCTATCCACAGCTATCTGTACATAGGGTCCAGGTGAACAGAGGTGAGTAAATCCATTACTCTTCCTTGGAGTGGAAGGGTCAGAAGGAGGCAGGAAAGAACAGAGAATGAGTAGAGTTTTGGCTCAGCCACCCAATCCACAGGCTGGTAGAGCTGAACTGGTGCATGGAAGGATAATAATCTGGTGTTGGTGTATGCCAGCAGCTTTCTAATACTGTGGAGAGATCAGGGAGAGAACTGTGCAGCAATTCAACAATGATGTCAATTAAAGTTAGCATGATGGTATCTTGGTTATTTGGACATGTAGCGGGGTCGTCACTCCACTCCTGCCCTGAAGGGCATAAAACAGCCCTGGGAGAGGGCTGCAGCGGGGAAAAGCGAGGCTGATTGTGGGAAGCAGCCACAGCTGGGGCCATGCTCCAATAAGGCCACAGCTGGCTCTGTAAGAGGGCTGAGGGCCAGAGGCTAATACAGACAGTCTCTCTCTAGCTGTCTGAGAGAGAAGGACCTGGCTGCATGGGAGCTGAGAAGGGTACCTGAGGTGGAGCAATCCTGGAGCAGGGCAGAGGGAGCTGGGGAGCTCCAGCTTAGTAAACCCCCAGGCTGCAGGCCTTGCTACAATAGCCAAAAAGGTACTAGGGCTGCAGGGAGGCAGCCCAGAGACAGGCAAAGGCAGCAGGTCCTAACCCCCCTTGCGGATGATGAGTGATTTACAGACTGCACTCGGCCCCAGTGAGCGGGGGCTAGATGGTGACTGGCAGTAGCCACTGAGGCAAGGTGGGATAGAGGGTTGGGGGTTCCCCGGGATGGGGAGACCCAGATCATCGGTTGCTGCTGGGGGCTGAACCCTGATGTAGAGGGGCACCGGGGTCCAGGAGAGACATGGGGGCCAGTGGCAGGCAAGACACTGGCCTACAGAGGGCGCTCCGCACTGAAAGAGATGATTCCCAGGCCGGTGAGTCATCGCCTTGCCATAGGATATTTATCCACCTGGAACAGGAATGGTACTACCCACTTAGTTTGCACGCGTCACTTAAAGCCATCATATTGAACAACTTCCAGGGACTTAACACCAAGCATTGCAGTATTTGATCTGATGTCCTAGAGGTGAAAGGTTTGGTAAACAAAATCACCCAACCCACCAAGACTAGAAATTGTAAGGACAACTTTAACCAAGGTTATAATAAGATAAGCAAACATTAGGGTGTCTCAAATCTATTTCACTAAACAAACAGACTAGTAACACAATGTTATAGACAATGTACATAGCATCAAAACAAATTGTCTAATCAATAGTAGAGCATGGAAAAGCCTGCCAAGCATTCTCAAAACTACGATACCCACACAAGGAAATAAAGAAACAAATCAACAGAGCCAGATGTGTACCCAGAAGCCTCCTGCTACAAGACAGGCCCAGAAGAGAAACCAACAGAACTCCACTGGCCATCACCTACAGTCCTCAGCTTAAAACTCTCCAATGCATCATAGTGATCTACAACCCATCCTGGACAATGATCCCTCACTTTCACAGACCTTGGGAGGCAGGCCAGTCCTCGCCCACAGACAACCTGCCAACCTTAAGCATATTCTCACCAGCAACCACGCACCACACCATAACAACTCTAACTCAGGAACCAACCCATGCAACAAACCTCGATGCCAACTCTGCCCACATATCTACACCAGCAACACCATCAGAGGACCTAACCAGATCAGCTACAACATCACCGGCTCATTTACCTGCACGTCCACCAATGTTATATATGCCATCATATGCCAGCAATGCCCCTCTGCTACGTACATTGGCCAAACTGGACAGTCACTACGCAAGAGGATAAATGGACACAAGTCAGATATCAGGAATGGCAATATACAAAAACCTGTAGGAGAACACTTCAACCTCCCTGGCCACACAATAGCAGATGCAAAGGTAGCAATCTTACAGCAAAAAAACTTCAGGACCAGACTCCAAAGAGAAACTGCTGAGCTCCAGTTCATTTGCAAATTTGACACCATCAGATCAGGATTAAACAAAGACTGTGAATGGCTATCCAACTACAGAAGCAGTTTCTCCTCCCTTGGTGTTCACACCTCAACTGCTAGCAGAGCACCTCACCCTCCCTGATTGAACTAACCTCGTTATCTCCACACTGATTTATACCTGCCTCTGGAGATTTCCATTACTTGCATCTGAAGAAGTGAGGTTCTTACCCATGAAAGCTTATGCTCCCAATATTTCTGTTAGTCTCAAAGGTGCCACAGGACCCTCTGTTAAGTTTTGAAAAGACTCCCTCAGATTATTTTATTTTGGGAGACAACAAAATGCAGCAATAAGTAGCAGTGTGATATCTAACTGCAATAAAGATTAAAGAAGAGACAGATAAGTAAGCCAGGATAATTAATTTAGTGTAAGACAGTGGCTCGTATGCTGTAATACAAATAAAGGAATGTATAATTAAATAGAACTAAATTGTACCTGAGAAGCACTTGCCTAATTTCTGGGCAGTGCCGAGCTACGGAAAAAATGCTACCTCAAGGGCCTGAAACCCCTTGCAAATAGAAGGAAGGTGCCTATTGATTTATATTCTTAAGGGGTGCAGCATACATATCACAGCCCCTGTTACAACCTGGGCCATTGTATTTTGTATGGTCACCAGCTTGTTGCTAGTGGACACATTTATTGGTCTCACATGTTTCTAAGTCAGCTGGGTCTGGGTAGAAACTAGTCACTGTTTCTAGCTCTGGGTTTATAGGGTATGCTCCCAGACTCAGATTTCTTGTCTGACACCGTTTCTTGGGATGTGGGAGGCTGCCACCCAATCAGCTTAGAACCCAAAAGCAATGTCTAAGATGGTATTTCCCAGGCTCCCCCAGTTACTTCCACAGGTCTCTACCTAGGCTATAGACTCCTGGGATATCTAGCTTAATCCCCTCAAGAAAAATATGGCAGGGAAGCAACAACAACAACAAAGAATGCCACAGGCTTTGCAAAGGACTTTCTTAACAACAGTGACTGTATTTTTAAAAGCATTTGAGAGTTACAAATCTTTGAAAAACAACAAAAGTCTTGATATGCACCTCCCCTAGTCTGATCTCACCACTTCTGTGAGTCCAAGGTTTGTCAGTGGTCAGGCTGGCCCTTTCTGTCCTGCATATCATGATTGCATGTGATATTGGTCAGTCCCTCTGCACTGAGTAGAACCTTGCTCTTAAGAAGGGTCTCTGAGCCATGGGTTCCACTGGGGTGCAGAGGGGATGTGTGTTTATTTTCTGCACCCTCTCTCTCCTCTTGTGCACTCACAGAGCAGATGGGCATATTCTAGCCCTTGTTTCAAAGTTTCCATTAATTATAGCTCAAGAAATAACACACACAGTACTTTCATCACTATCTTTCAAGTGCTATAAGTACAATACAAAGGAATCTAATGGAACAGATAATTGATATGCAGCTACACATTAATTCATATGGAAGTAATGACTGTAGTGTGAAACATTAAAATGATACAAAATGAAAGGCTAATTTATGCTCTCAGATGCCTGTTAATAAATTCCGGTTTAAACAAAGTATATGTTTTGGAAGTACTATAAAGAATTACAATGCAACTATTTAATAACATATTTGGAAGGTGAAAATTATGTCATAATTGAAACATAGGAGGTAAAGTTTGTGGCAGTGTTCCTTAATCTTGTAACACACAGTACACATCAGCCCTTTTCCATTTATTCACACAGTGCAACACTGCTATGAAAAAACCCTGAAGTAATCAAGTATTTTATTGGCAAACACATGTAGCTAAATCTCCTAGACATCTCTGAAAATTTCATCTGTGATTTTAAGAGTACTATGAGAGCTAAAAAGTCTTTCTGGCTTTCTGGCTCAGGGTGCAAACATTATTTTTTTTTCTGGCTCAGGGTGCAAATAATGTTTTAGATTAAACTCAGCCTGGTGGAAAGCATAAGTAACTTTATACAGTGTTGTAATGCATTTAACCAACTATGAGATTCACTATTTCCTGTTCCTGAGTCATTTGTTGAAAAGGACTTTGATATCCCGGAAGGGGGCAACTCGTATGATGAACCAACCAAAGGGCTGAAACATGATGAGGAGGCTGTGGTTCCTGGAGTTAGATGGGTCCACAGGGTGAGACGATGATGGGAAAGGCACCATCAGGGGAGGGCACAAAGCCTGGCCAAAGCTAATCCCCACAACGTCCAGCAGGAGATACCACCAATGTTGAGTGAACTCTGTGACACAAGCTCAGGACAGACAGTTACAAATCAGGGCACAAATCCCAAACTTGTGTGTTTTATAATTGGATTTCATCAACCATCAAGTGTGAACCTCTCAAGCACTATAGCAGCCTTAACATGGAGTTATAGACAGTCCCCTTGGGTATTTCGGTCTGTCTTGTCACTTATGCGAGTTTGTCTTTGTGATTAGATGGTCTCTTACACCAAAAACCACAACAATATTTAGGTTTTCTCTCAGTCCCAAATCACTGGATACTTACACCAAGTCAGTTGTACCTCAGATCTCAAACTAAAGACTGTGCTTGTAACCAATCCTATAATAAACTAACTAAAGATTTATTAACTAAGAAAAGAAATCAGAGTTATTTACAAGGTTAAATCAGGTAAACATACACACACAAATGAGTTACAGTCTCTTATTACAAAAGGGTAATAGAAGCTGCTGTAATATGCAAGCTCTATACGTCCTTTAGGGCTAACTCAGGCCAAGACCTGGGGAACTCTTGCTTATGCTTAGAAATCTTTGTCCCTCAGCATTCAAGCAGCATAGAGATATGGTTAATTCTTGTTGGGGATTTTTATTTCCTTCTTCCAGAGCTCAAACTGATGGCATGAGTCCAACTACATATTTCCTCTACATAGGTGTTTGGGGGAGCAATAAACAGTGTCTTTGTTCTTTGATGTTTCACAATGGCTCATTTGGTTCAATGGGCTTTCCTGGTAGGCAGGACCTAACACCATCAGCCATCATTCTTACATTAATTAAAGCTCCTTTCCTGTCTGATGATTTACACAATTACAGAGGATTACAATGCAAACACATACTATAACGTTATAACATGAGGTACAGATGTTATAAGTAAGATTAATACATGTAGCATCCTACAAGCATCTCATAAAGTCTAAACACTAAACATATTCTTATAAACTTAACATCTATTTTAAACATAGTAACTCACACGTAAGACAATCTGGTTTGCAGCTATGCATTTGTCAGTGTTGAGTGAGACCTAGAGGCCTTGACATGAGCTGGCACCTGGTCTCATAGCATCACATCCTCCTCAGAGAATGTGTCAGAAGAAACATTAGACAGCTCATTGAGAAGAAACTACAGGTCTATGGTCAGCCTTAACCTACATGCAACTTATTTTTTTTCTAATATTACCCATCCTTGCTCATCAGGAATTATTTTCTTTTCTAATCTAAAATTATTGTATAAAGTGAATTGGTTTGTCTCCAACTTATGTGTGACATGCAATTTAAATTTGTTTTTATTTTTCACTGGAAGGTGAGGGCTGCTTTTCCTCTTTAGGGAATGGGTGATTCTGGAGAAACTCAGGTAGGTTTTGCTTAGTTTCTAAATCATTTTAAGGGACAGAGAAGAGTTTTGGATTACAGTTAGCATTTTTATGCATAACTTCATGTTAGCATATTTAAAAATTAGGTTCCTAAGGCAAGATCCAAAGCCCACTGATGCTAACTTGAGTCTTCTTTGATATCAGTGCAATTTGGAAAAGATCCACAGTCATCAAGATCTAGATTGGAACTGTAGGTGCAGTCCTGAGTAAGGACTGGTTCATAAATTCCATCATTCTAGCCCTGGGAGGCATTGTGACTCAGACTCCTTTATGAAACACATTTCCCCCAGAACAAGGAGGAAGCAGGAATAATCTTGTCCTGACCTACACTAGCTTCAAGTTATGAAATCCTCTGCAGATCCCATCATCAGCTCCTTTGCTCTTATCAGGGAGTATAGCCATAGTTGCATCAAGTCCCCCCTCCTACTCACCCACCGTTCTAGTCGAGGGAGCAGCACATGCTTACTTCTACATATCTGAATCTAAGTTTCAGGTATTCTGTGCAGGTGAAAAGAAAGGAGCACACATGATTCTGGTTGCATCACTTAATGCTATTCTGGAAGACACTCAGAAACTACAGTGATTGCAACAGTATAAAGACTTTAATAGGATAGAATAAGGAGAGTTTTTACTTCCTCTTAGTTCAGGGGCGGGCAAAATTTTTGGCCTGAGGGCTGCATCGTGTTTCATAAATTGTATGGAGGGTTAGGGGAGGGGATCGTGGCCTCCTATCTGCCCCCCCACCCCCCGGGACTGCTGCCCTATCCAACCCCCCCGTTCCCTGACAGCCCCTCTGGGATCCCTGCCCCATCCAACGCCCCCCCCCCCCCCACGCTCCCTGTCCCCTGACTGCCCCCGGACTCCTGCCGCCCCATCCAACCCTTCCTCTCATTCCTGATGGGCTCCCCGGGACCCCTGCCCCATCCAACCACCCCTTCTCCCTGTCCCCTGACTGCTCCCAGAACCCCTTGCTGCCCCATCCAACCACCCCTCCTTCCTGACTGCCCCCCAGGACCCCTGCTCCCATTCAACCCCCTGTTTCAACCTCAACCACCATTCATACCCACGCCCCCTGACCACCACCCTGAACTCCCCTGCCCTCTATCCAACCCCCCCCCCGCTCCCCTTACCACGATGCCTGGATCACTGGTGGCTGGCGGTGCTACGGCTGCACCACCCAGCTGGGGCTGGGCCCCGCCACCGCTGCTGCCGCCACGACGCAGCACAGAGACTGGGTTAGGCCAGGCTCTGCAGCTGCGCTGCCCCAGGAGCTCACAGGCCCGCCACCCAGAGCATGTGCTGGTGGCGGACCAAGAGAGCTGAGGCTGCGGGGGAGGAGGGACAGCAGGGGAGGGGCCGGGGACTAGTCTCCCGGGCCAGGAGCTTGGGTGATGGGCAGGATGGTCCCTCAGGTCGGATGTGGCCCGCGGACCATAGTTTGCCCACTCCTGCCTTACTTCCTTGCACAGGCATGTAGCCCATGAGACAATCTAGCTACAGTACATTTTCATACTCTTGCTGTATTAGATATATCTTTAGTCTGAAACAAATCAAGCTCTAAGTATATTTGGTCAAAATATCCCTGTCAAAGCTTGGGTCACTTCAGCTGTTATATACAATTAAGAAAGCTTTTAACAGTTATGTTTACAGTATAGCCATAAACGTTATTTATGCTGAAACAGTCAACATAGAATTTTAACTGTGTGCTCCAGCTGCTTTTAATGTAATGGTCAATTTATGTGTTGTTTTGTATTTACACTGACAAAAGTTTGAATTACTTTATTATTTTATTGATTTTCTTTCTTTCCTTTAATTTTAATGTGTATGTCATGTTTGTGAAAGGTACCAGATTGGCAGTACAGAAGAGTATAGTCCTCTATTACGAACACATAATGGGCAGCAGAAACAGAAGTCTCTACCTAGTTTCCTGACAATTTGCTTCAGGTCTGATTTGGGGAAATCACCTTTAGGGTTAGACAGTTGTTTAGTTTTCTCATTTATTCAGCCTTCATATCCTGTACAGGAACACTCCCAATAAAGTGCTAAATAACACCAATCATGATGATAAAATCTTGTAATATCTTTGGGAATTAGATTACAGTCACCAAATCATTCCTATAGGCCAGGAATCGGCTACCTTTGGCACGCGGCCCACCAGAGTAAGCCCTTTGGCGGGTCGGGACGGTTTGTTTATCACCAGCATCCTCAGGTTCGGCCGATTGTGACTCCCACTGGCCGCAGTTAGCCGTCCCAGGCCAATGGGGACTGCGGGAAGTGGCACGGGCCAAGTGATGTGCTGGCCACTGCTTCCCGCAGCCCCCATTGGCCTGGAGCGGTGAACCGCGGCCAGTGGGAGCCACGATCAGTCAAAGCTGCGGCTGCGGCAGGTAAACAAACCGGCCCGGCCTGCCAGGGTGCTTACCCTGGTGGGCCAAGTGCCAAAAGTTGTCGATGCCTGGGCTAACAGACAATAATTCAATAATTGAGCCTAGTAGCACTAACACTTCACAGTTACTGGGTCCCCAAGGACAAGGTAGGGTACCAAAAGTGACACAGTGACACTCAATTTTAAAAAATGATACTCAATAAAATGAGAAGGCGAGTCAAAAGGACTAAAACATTAAAAGTAAAAAATGAAATATTTAGAGGTAGCATGGATGCTACTTAATAAAAGAGTCTCAGAAGACTACTAACCAATAAAGGAACCAGGAAGACAAGGAGGATACCATCATGGCTAAATGACAAGCTTTGAGAGACTGGTCAAACCAAATATAAATCCTTCAAAATTTAATACCTAGTGATACCATTAAACAGAAACATTAATCACAGCTGTCAATAAGTAATAGGGAAATTAGAAGGACCAAAACAGAATTTGAAGAACACCTAGTTACTGTAAACACAAACAAGAGATTAAGTATTTCAGAATCAGGAAGCCTATGAAAGAACTGGTGGATCCATTGGATCATTAGGGGTTACAGGGAGTAATTGAGGACGGTAAGGTCATTGACAAGAAGCAAAATTATTTCTTAGTATCAGTCTTTATTGCAGCAGAGGATATTGAGGAGATATGAGAATAAAATATATCTAGGATAAGTTAAAAAGGTGAGGTATCACCAGAGACTGAGATGTAAGAAGGAGAGGTTCTGGAGCAAATGGATAATTTAAAAAGCAGAAAGTCACCAAGCCCAGATGGTACATCCAGGAGTTCTGAAGGGGCTTAAGTATGAAGTGGCTGAGCTGCTAATAAAAATATGAACTCTCTAATTAAAAACAGAAATGGTAGTAAATGTCGTACCTATATATTATAAGGGCTCTTAAGGTCATCTGGGGAATTGATTGAAATGACAGTAGAATAACAAAATATTTGGAAGCCTGTGATAGTCTAACCATCATGACAACTGAAAACAAAAAAATGTATTTCACTAATCTCTTAGAATGTTTCAAATGTATCAATAACATAAAGGATAAAGAAGAACCTGTGGATAATTTATTTATATTTCCAAAAGACCTTTGACAAGTCCTTCATAAGAAGCTACTGAGGAAGCAAAGTAGCCATGGAGTGAGAGACATATTCTCCTTGTTCAAAAACTGGCTAAGATAGAGAAATAAAAGAACAGGATTAAATGGATATTTTCCATCATGGTAAAAGTTTAACAGTAAGGTGACTTGAGATGCTGTACTAGGTCCTGTGTTGTTTAATCATAGAATAAAAGTTTCGTAGGACTGGAAAGGACCTTGAGAGGTCATCTAGTCCAGTCCCATGCACTTGAGGCAGGACTAAATAGACTCATAGACTCATAGACTTTAAGGTCAGAAGGGACCATTATGATCATCTGGTCTGACCCCCTGCATGTTGCAGGCCACAAAGCCGTCCCTACCCTTTCCCTTGACTCTGCTGTTGAAGTCCCCAAATCCTGTGGCTTAGTGACTTCAATTGGCAGAGAACCCTCCTGCTAGTGATCCCTGCCCCATGCTGCGGAGGAAGGCGAAAAACCTCCAGGGCCTCAGCCAATCTACCCTGGAGGAAAATTCCTCCCGACCCCAAATATGGTGATCAGTAAAACCCCGAGCATGTAGGCAAGAGTCTCCAGCCTGACCCTCGTTAGCCATTATACTATTTACCTGCCATGGCACGGTATTCCTTTGGCTAAAATCATGTTTTTCCATTAAACCATTCCCTCCATAAACTTATCTAACTTAATCTTGAAACCAGACAGGTCCTTCGCCCCCACCGTTTCCCTCGGAAGGTTGTTCCAATATTTCACCCCTCTGACGGTCAGAAACCTTCGTCTTATTTCAAGCCTAAACTTCCCCACAGCCAGTTTATATCCATTCGTTCTTGTGTCCACATTAGTACTGAGCTGGAACAGTTCCTCTCCCTCCCTGGTATTTATCCCTCTGATATATTTAAAGAATGCAATCATATCCCCCCTCAGCCTTCGTTTGGACAGACTAAACAACCCGAGCTCCTCCAGTCTCCTTTCATACAATAGGTTTTCCATTCCTCTGATCATTCTAGTGGCCCTTCTCTGTACCCATTCCAGTTTGAGTTCATCTTTTTTAAACATGGGAGACCAGAACTGCACACAGTACTCCAAATGTGGTCTCACTAGCGCCTTATACAATGGAAGCAGCACCTCCTTATTCCTACTAGATATACCTCGCCTAATGCATCCCAAGACCGCATTGGCTTTTTTCACCGCCACGTCACATTGTCGACTCATAGTCATCCTGCGGTCTACCAAGACCCCGAGGTCTTTCTCCTCTGTTATTCCTAACTGATGCGTCCCCAGCTTGTAACTAAAATTGTTGTTAGTCATCCCTAAATGCATCACCTTACACTTTTCACTATTAAATTTCATCCTATTTCTGATACTCCAATTCACAAGCTCATTCAAATCTCCCTGCAGAATATCCCTATCCTCCTCCGAATTGGCAATGCCTCCCAGCTTTGTGTCATCTGCAAATTTTATCAGCCCACTCCTACAATCGGTTCCAAGGTCAGTAATAAATAGATTAAATAAAATGGGTCCCAAAACTGAACCTTGAAGAACTCCACTGGTGACCTCCCTCCAACCTGACAGTTCACCCTTCAACACGACCCGCTGCATTCTCCCCATTAACCAATTCCTTATCCACCTCTGGATTTTCATATCGATCCCCATCTTTTCCAGTTTAACCAATAATTCCTCATGCGGTACAGTATCAAACGCTTTACTGAAATCAAGGTATATTAGGTCCACCGCATTTCCCTTATCTAATAAGTCCGTTACTTTCTCGAAGAAGGAGATCAGATTGGTTTGGCACGATCTGCCCTTTGTAAAACCATGTTGTAATTTGTCGCATTTGCCATTAACCTCAAGGTCCTCAACTACTTTCTCTTTCAGAATTTTTTCCAGCACCTTGCACACTACAGATGTTAAACTAACAGGCCTGTAGTTACCCGGGTCACTTTTTTTCCCTTTCTTGAAAATAGGAACCACATTAGCTATTCTCCAGTCTAATGGAACCACCCCCAAGTTTACAGATTCATTAAAAATTATTGCTAAGGGGCCTGCTATTTCCCGCCCCAATTCCTTCAATATTCTCGGATGAAGATCGTCCGGTCCGCCCGACTTAGCCCCATTAAGGTGTTCAAGTTTGGTTTCTACCTCGGATACAGTAATCCCCCCTCCTGTATCCCCCTCTGTCACTCTGCTAGTATTCCTAATCCCTTCATTGGCCTCATTAAACACTGACGCAAAATATTCATTGAGATATTGTGCCATGCCTAGATTATCCTTGATCTCCTCTCTGGATATAGTCTTCAGCGGTCCCACTTCTTCTTTCTTTGCTTTCTTCCTATCTATATGGCTGTAGTATCTCTTACTATTGCTTTTAATTCCCCTTGCAAGGTCCAACTCTACATGGCTTTTGGCATTTCTCACTCCATCTCTACATTCTCTGACCTCACTAAGGTAAGTTTCCTTACTGATCCCTCCCCTCTTCCACTCTTTGTACGCTTTCTGTTTTTTCCTAATCGCCCCTTTGAGACGGTCGCTCATCCTGCTCGGTCTAAATCTCTTGCTTACTAACCTTTTTCCCTTTTTTGGGATACAGGCCTCCAACAGCTCATGCAGCTTTAACTTAAAGTAATCCCAGGTCTCATCTGCCTTTAGATCCATTAATACGTTTGCCCAATCCACTTCCCTTACCGGTCCTCTTAGTTTGTTAAAATTAGCCTTTTTAAAATTATAAACCCTAGTCTTTGATTTAATTCTGTTACTCCTTCCATTTAGTTTAAACCGAATTAGCTCATGATCACTGGAGCCCAGGTTGTCCCCTACAACCACTTCCTCAACTAGGTCCTCACTACTCACCAAAACCAAATCCAAAATGGCCTCCCCCCTCGTCGGTTCAGCTACCACTTGATGAAGGAATTGATCAGCAAGCACATCTAGGAACATCTGAGCCCTATTATTGCTACTAGCGTCTGTTCCCCAATCTATATCAGGGAAGTTAAAGTCCCCCATAATTACACAGTTCCTATTAGTAGTTACTTCCATAAACGCATTAAATATAAATATTATCTAGACCTGGGGTCGGCAACCTCTGGCACATGGCTCGCTAGGGTAAGCACCCTGGCAGGCCGGGCCAGTGTGTTTACCTGCCGCGTCTGCAGGTTCGGCCGATCGCAGCGCCCACTGGCCACGGTTCGCCGCTCCTGGCCAATGGGGGCTGCGGGAAGCGGCGCAGGCCGAGGGATGTGCTGGCCATCTCTGACTGGTGATTGCTGAACCTGCTCTTAACAATCTCCAATGATGGAGATTCCACAGCCACCCCAGGCAATTGTTTAACTACCCTGACAGTTAGTCAATCAAACTGCCTTTGCTGAAATTTAAGCCCATTGCTTCTTGTCCTATCCTCAGAGAACAATTCCCGCCCCTGCCCCTTGTAATAACTTTTCAATTTCAATGTCAATAAATGATGGAAAGTAATGCACTTTTGAGAGAAAACATGGAACTACCTATGCAAGGCTCTGTAACTGTACCAACTGAGGAAAAAAAGACTGGGGTATCGCTGCTCAATGTACAGTTGATGTCAAAAAAGCTAACACGATGTTAGGGCAAATAAGAAAAATAAAGCCATTATATATATTATATCAGTGGTGTGGCCTCTCCTGGAATATTCTGTGCCAAACTCATCAATCCACCTTAAAAAAGAATATTGCGGAGGGGTTTCAGAGAAGGGTAGCAACAATAAGTAGAGGGATGGAAAAAACTCTTGCATGAAGAGATTGAAAAGACTGGGATTGTTTACCTTGAATGCAGATAAAAGGCAATCTGATAACTCTAATGAATGCACTAGAGAAGGCAGATCAAGAACTTCTATTCTCCTTTTCTCATGACACGAGAACAGGGCAGCCCAGAGGGGGGGGGCAAGTGGGACAATTTGCCCCAGGCCCCGGGCCCCGCAGGGGCCACCACGGGAATGTCAGAGGCAGAGCCACCCAGAGGATTCAGGGGGCCTAGGGCAAAGCAATTTCGGGGGCCCCTTCCATAAAAAAAAGTTGCAATATTCTAGTAACATGTATTTGGAAATGTAAAAAATAACCAGTGAAATACATTCAAAAATTATTTTTTAATAATTTGAAAATACACAAAATACATTATTTAAAAACATTAAATGATTTAATGGTATGTATACATTTGCAATTACATAATGGGCTGTCGCTGGGTGATGGTGACGGTTGGTGCCAATGGGATGTCGCTGCCTGGGGGTGGCGCTACTGTTGCCCAGGGCTGAGTGGGGAGCTAGGTTCTGGGTCGGGGGGTGCCCGGCTCAGAGGGGCTGGGCTTGGAGCTGGGTATCAGGGTTGGAGGGGGGTCAGGAGAGTGTCCAGTTCAGAGGGCCTGGGCTCAGAGCTAGGGGCCAGGGCTGGGGGGGGATGGGTTTGGGGGGTGTCCAGTTCAGAGCGGCTGGGCTCGGAGCTGGGGGTCAGGGCTGGGGGGAGGTCGGGGGAGTGTCCAGTTCAGAGGGGCTGGGCTCGGAGCTAGGAGTCAGGGCTGGGGAGAGATGGGTTCGGGGGGTGTCCAGTTCAGAGGGGCTGGGCTTGGAGTTAGGGGTCAGGGCTGCGGGGGGGATGGGGTCGGGGGAGTGTCCAGTTCAGAGGGGCTGGGCTCGGAGCTGAGGGTCAGGGCTGGGGGTGTGCCCGTCTCAGAGGGGCTTACAATGCCATTTACCCCCTCTCCCAGAGCCTCAGCAAGCCGTGTCCAGGAGCTCCTGCCACTCAGCCCGCCGGTGCTCGCAGTCCCACCCCCTTACCATGCGGCTCCGAGCGGAAGGACCTCAGGCCCCGCCTGAGCCACGCCGCTGCAGTGCTGTCCAGGGACACTCCTGATGCGGCGCGCTGAGGCGCCGGAGGATGGGGGTAGGTGAAGACCGAGGCCGGGAGGAGCCTCCGACATTCCCGTGGGGGCCCAGGGCCTGGAACAAATTGCCCCACTTGCCCACTCCCCCCCACCCCCAGGCAACCCTGGTTGGAGGCTCCCCCTGCCTTCGCCTTCCCCCATCCCCCAACGCCTCAGCCCTTTGAGCCGGGCACCCTCATGACCCCATACCCCCACAGCCCTGACCCCCATCTCCCTGAATCCTCTGGTCGGCCCTACACAAGAACAAAGAAACAGTCAATTAAATTAAAAGGTGAACAATTCAAAACCAATAACAGGGCATATTTCTTCAAACAACCCATAATTAAACTGTGGAACTCATTGCCTCAGGGAATCATTGAGGCCAAGAACTTGACAAGATTCAAAAAGGGATTGTACTTTTATATAGATATTAATAATATAAAGTTATAGATAATTATAAAAATATTAGAAGGAATATTAAACCTTGTGCTTCTGGGTTTAAACTGAACTTTACCTATTAAAAATCAGGATGAGACTTAATATAGAAGGCAGATTGTCCCATATCTAATTACTGTGGTGTTCTTACACCTTGCTGTGAAACATCTAATGCTGGGTACTGAAGGAAACAGGACACTCAACTAAATAGAGCTATGGTATGAACCAGCATAGCAATTCCTATCTTTCTCTGAATGTAAAAAAACAAAAACAAAAAAAAACCCCTTAACCCTGAGGATTATTAGTGTTCTAAAATAAGCTAGGAAGGGAAAGGAATGGAAAGGAATTAAATAATAACGGTAAAAAGACAGGTCTCTTACAAATTGAAAATAGCCACAAAAGTTTAGAATAGCATTACATCCAGACAGCATTGTTACTGATTTTATATCATTGTATTTATACTATATGGACAATTTTACCAGATTGCTTCAGAGGTTTTGTGCTGCTTCAGTACCACAAAGCACCTGAAACCCCAGCTTTTCTGACCAGTGAGTTGTGAAGAGCAAGCCAAGGTCAATGAACTTCCCGTCCGCCTGCTACAGTGGTAGGGGGAAGAAACTGCTGAGTTTTCCTACATGCCCACCAAGTTAAATGCATTGTATTGTTGTTTTGTATTGCTACCGTGGCGTAGACTAGCAAGTGTGCATCCATGAATCTGGCGCTTATGTCTATATTTGAGCTGGGAGATGTGATTGCCAGCTTGTGTAGATCAGTGTTTCTCAAACTGGGGTCACCGCTTGTGTAGGGAAAACCTACAGGCTGGGCCGGTTTGTTTACCTGCCCCGTCCATAGGTCCGGCCGATCACGGCTACCACTGGCTGCGGTTAGCTGCTCCAGGCCAATGGGACCTGCTGGAAGTGGTGCGGGCCGAGGGACTTACTGGCCGCCACTTCCAGCAGCCCCCATTGGCCTGCAGCGGAGAACTGCGGCTAGTGGGAGCTGCAATCGGCTGGATCTGCGGACGGGGCAGGTAAACAAACCAGCCTAGCCCACCACGGGCTTTCCCTAAACAAACAGTGACCCCAGTTTGAGAAACACTGGTGTAGATGGACCCATGCTTGTTCTGCTTGAGTTAGTGCCTAAAAATAGCAGTGTGGCTGGGGTAGCATATACAAACCAGTCTAGATCCCCGAGTATGTACTTGGGTGTCTAGCGCAAGCTGCCACTGCTACACTGGTCACACTGCTACTAGAGAGCTAGAGTGGGTATGCCCATGCAAGCTGGAAATCACATCTCCCAGCTCAAATGTAGAGGTAGCCTACAGGTCACCCTTAAACTTAAATTTCATTTGATTCCCCAGGTAAAAGTTTCTAAGGGACTTCATTTTGTAGACACATTGAACTTTCATTTGCATGTGAATATATAGTCATATGAATGCGCAAATCGGGTAGTTAGACAAACAGTTAGTTGTCCTAGTTATTTATGCAAATATAGGTTTTGCATTTGCATGAATTTTGCACAGTCATAAAATAGAGATCCTTTCGGTGAAATATTTGCTGTGAATAAAATTTGCTGGGAATTTAGGTCTGTTTTTCTGTTTCTGAATTGCTTGCACACTGGTACTGATTTCTCCTAAAGTATTTGTTTTTCATAAATATTCAACTATCTACAATATGCAAACAACATGTGTGCTATGAGTTTGTTCTTGAATTTTTCATTTTGATTCTTTGTCTCTATGGTATGTTATTAGTCACCAAAATCATGCAGTGTTGTTCTGCTCTGACTGGATAACTGGAATTTTTAAAAAGAAAGAAGTAACAAATGATAAGTAGCAAACAATGAATAATCCATTACACTGGTCTACAATTTTTGAGAAGTCGTCTGCTTCAGAGATAAAATGTGCTATTTATTATGTATTTTGATGTGCTGAATTCAAATATGACAATTAAAACAACTGATTGGCTACTGTTTCTAAGATATTTATATTTTTACATTTTACGTCTATGTATATTGTGTAGATAGAGTTTTAATCATAAATTGTAAACCTAGGTCTTTTCATGTGCTTATGGTTGCTTTACATGATAATATTTCACCTGTCCTGTTTATGTAACATTTTAAAAATCAGCAAAAGGGTTATATAAATAAAATTTAGTATGAAACACAAGGCAAAAAACTATTATGTACACAGTTTAGTCCTATTCAGTGTCTACTCGGTGCTTCTTGGCTTGTCTCTTGTATTCATTAAATGGAGCATCTCTTGTCACTGTCCAGCAATAGTCTGCAAGCATTGATGGGCTCCATTTGCCCTGATAGCATTTCTCCATTGTTGCAATGTCCTGGTGAAATCGCTCGCCGTGCTCGTCGCTCATTGCTCCGCAGTTCGGTGGAAAAAAATCTAGATGAGAGTGCAAAAAATGTATCTTTAGTGACATGTTGCAACCAAGGCTTTTGTATGCCTTGAGGAGGTTTTCCACCAACAACCTGTAGTTGTCTGCCTTGTTGTTTCTGAGAAAATTTATTGCCACTAACTGGAAGGCTTTCCATGCCGTCTTTTCCTTGCCATGCAGTGCATGGTCAAATGCATCATCTTGAAGAAGTTCACGAATCTGAGGACCAACAAAGACATGTTCCTTTATCTTAACTTCACTTAACCTTGGAAATTTTCCAAGGAGGTACTTGAAAGCTGCTTGTGTTTTGTCAATGGCCTTGACAAAGTTCTTCATCAAACCCAGCTTGATGTGTAAGGATGGTAACAAAATCTTCCTTGATTCAACAAGTGGTGGATACTGAACACTTTTCCTCCCAGGCTCCAATGACTGTCGTAGTGGCCAATCTTTCTTGATGTAGTGGGAATCTCTTGCACGACTATCCAATTCGCAGAGAAAACAGCAGTACTTTGTGTATCCGGTCTGCAGACCAAGCAAGAGAGCAACAACCTTCAAATCGCCACAAAGCTGCCACTGATGTTGGTCATAGTTTATGCATCTAAAAAGTTGTTTCATGTTGTCATAGGTTTCCTTCATATGGACTGCATTACCAACTGGAATTGATGGCAAAACATTGCCATTATGCAGTAAAACAGCTTTAAGACTCACCTCCGATGAATCAATGAACAGTCTCCACTCATCTGGATCGTGAACGATGTTGAGGGCTGCTATCACACCATCGATGTTGTTGTGGGATACAAGATCACCTTCCATGAAGAAGAATGGGACAAGATCCTTTTGACGGTCACGGAACATGGAAACCCTAACATCACCTGCCAGGAGATTCCACTGCTGTAGTCTGGAGCCCAACAGCTCTGCCTTACTCTTGGGTAGTTCCAAATCCCTGACAAGGTCATTCAGTTCACCTTGTGTTATGAGGTGTGGTTCAGAGGAGGAGGATGGGAGAAAATGTGGGTCCTGTGACATTGATGGTTCAGGACCAGAAGTTTCATCCTCTTCCTCTTCCTCGTCTGACTCAAGTGAGAATGATTCTGGTGCATCAGGAACCGGCAGTCCTTCTCCGTGGGGTACTGGGCGTATAGCTGATGGAATGTTTGGATAATGCACAGTCCACTTTTTCTTCTTTGACACACCTTTCCCAACTGGAGGCACCATGCAGAAGTAACAATTGCTGGTATGATCTGTTGGCTCTCTCCAAATCATTGGCACTGCAAAAGGCATAGATTTCCTTTTCCTGTTCAACCACTGGTGAAGATTTGTTACACAAGTGTTGCAGCATATGTGTGGGGCCCACCTCTTGTTCTGATCTCCAATTTTACAGCCAAAATAAAGGTGATAGGCTTTCTTAACCATAGTGGTTATACAGCGCTTTTTTGATGCAAAAGTCACTTCATCACAAACATAACAGAAGTTATCTGCACTATTCACACAAGTACGAGGCATCTCTGCTCACTTTGGCTAAACAGAAATGTGTCCCTTTGCAAAATCAAACACTGACAAATAAGAGAGCATGACACTGTATGATTTCTAGAGCTGATATAGGGCAATTTGTTCAGCAGAGTGATGTAAGCTTCGTTATGATTGCATCATCCATGACTTCTAGGAATAACATGATGCAATTCATATCATGTATGACGCAATACCAGCTTCAGATTGCATCATTCGTTGTTTTGCCTAAAAAGCAAGTACTGTCCAAACCCAGACATAGATTTATTCATAGATCCAGTCAAAGATGTATTTTAGTCATTTCTGGTTTAAATTGAGATCCCTTCCCTTTATAACTCACTTATCCTCCGCCATTCCCAAGTCAAGGGTCGTATATACTGACCCAATAGCATATCTTGAAAAATAGAGACAATCAAGAATTTTAAGCATCATTTTCGTTCTCAGTGACCCAGAATTAGTAAAGTTTGACTACATTTATTTCAGAAGCATTTTGGCTGTAGAGCAGTGTTATTAATACGCACTTTGGTACAAAATGTCAGATGAATAACCATTTATGAAACTTTCCAGTTTAATGAATATATCCATGAATAAACAGGTGATCATCCAAATAATAATGGACAAGAACTAAGAGGACTCTGCAAACTTGCTCCCTTTATTCATGAACATAATTGAAAAATACTTTTCATATTATTCAAGCAGCTCCACTCCTGGCAAAGCTAGGGGAATTGCAACATGTGGGTATGGGAGAAAATTGAGTACAGAATGCCAAAATAGCTAAACTCTGGGGTTTCTATAGGCTGCTTCCACACATGATGTAAGTTACTGCAGCCTCAGAGCTCCTTTATCTTGCTTCAGCCATTGCTGTTCCATAGGCCAGGAATCATCAGCGAGCAACAGTACTCCAGCTACACTCCTTTCCCTCTGGGCACACCCCAATGCTAGGACTGTCTGTAAATTAGCTACATAGTGAGGGTAGCTTTATTGCTCCTTTGGGATCTTCCACCACAGGATTTGCCCACTAAACTTTAAACATTTGTATTTAATAGAAAATAATGCAAGTTACATTCATTCTTTAGTCACTGCTAATTCTTAGTCCTATATTTGGTCCTCTGCTTCTTTCTATCTGTAATCACCCCCCCCACCCCTCTTTATGGTGGGAGTATGTGGGGAGGAAGGTCTCAAACTTCATTAATCAGTAATTTTCAGCACTGAACTGCATGAGATACTCTTCTGCCCCAAAACTAAATCTATCAAAAATCATTCTAGCTATTGTCTTCTGTTGTATTTCTTTCTTTCCCAGTTTTTGTGTTATTGACTCTTAAGGCACTCTCTTTCTCTTCCTTAAATCATCATATTTCACCAGAATCCTGCTCTATCCCTAAACTAGTATTATTTTTTAACCCATTCAGACACTCTGATTTTCCCTCATACTACGCTCACCGCCCTTGTAAATCTCTCTTTTGTATGATAGGATAACTTCCAGGCAATTAGGTTTATTTTCTGCAGAACTAGTTAATTATTTTTTTTTTCTTTTTTGTAGCTGTAACTTGGAGAGAAGGTATTATTTATGTGTAAATATGATGTAATTTTAACAGCTTGTGTTATTTATTTATTTTTGCAAATGGACTCTCTTATCCTCTCCCACCAAAAATCTCATGGAAAAGGCAAATTTACAGGGAGAACTTCCACAATGCCCATCATGTAGAACTTTTCATGTATCGCTTCTTCAGAGGTTGGACTTTAGGACCATGAGGTCCCCTAAGAGTACAAGCTTGTGTCTGGGACTCTAAGCACACTAGTATTCTGAGAATCACAGGGAAAATCAGTCTTTCAGCACAGCCTGGAACCCTTATGATAGTCTAACTCATTCAGGAGACATGTTGTGATCCTGGCTACAGCTGTAGAATACCCTATATTGTATGAAACCATGTAATGGGAGCTAATCCATTTATGCTTGATGGATATTTGATTATCTGATTACAATATGACCATATAGAGCATTGTTGCAACCACTGTTATATATTTGAAGCAAATATTGTACAAAGGTTGTCGAGTGAGGTGTCTATAAAAAGGTTATGATTTGCTGGTTATGATTATACTATAGAACTTTGCCATTACTGTATGTAATTGATTCCTTTAATCAATTTTAACTCTCACCTTTCTTTCTTTTTATAAATAAACCTTTAGATTTTAGATAAGAAGAATTGGCTGTAGCGTGTATTTGGATAAGATCTGAAACATTCATTAACTTGAGAGGTAATGTGTCCAATCCTTTGGGATTGGTAGAACGTTTTCTTTTATATGACGAAATAAGATTTATAGAAATTTTCATCATATTTGACGTGCGTATCTGAATGGAGGCCTGAGGCTGGATCACTTTAAGGGAACTGTGTTGTTTGGACTTCTGAGTAACCAGTAAGGTAATAAAGAAGCTGTTTTATGCTGGCTTGGTAAACCTAGGTATTGGAATATCCACCAGCTTTATGGAGATTGTCTGTCCCATTCTTTGTAGTTCACCCTAATTGAGTGATCATAGCTATCCCCCCTGGGATACCGGTCACAGTCAGATATGCCATGTAAGATATCTGCAAAAATGTTATAATTTGCCAGATATGATGATCTTGTTTATATGTTTGTATGACCTTTGTATTATACGTTATAGATATGTATGTATGTCTGTATTTCAAGCTTGTGATATGCTTCTGAGTGACACCCCCAGACAGTTTGGCATCAGCACCTCCTAACCGTCTTGATGGCCCATTAAGGACCATCAGCTATACAATTGACCCATTGAGAGAAGGCAGATACACCTTATGACTCAACAAGGAGAGAACCTTAAGGCTTCCAAGCAATGTGCTGGGCAGCTTGTGTTTGAAACAAAGAAGCACAGGACACATGGTAAAAGACTATAAAAGGCAGCTGCATCTTCTCCATTTGTCTTCAATACTGCTTCTTACCTCGGGAGGACCATTGCTACAAACTGAAGTTTTGACAATGGACTGAATGACCCATCCAAGCTATGGATGTATTCCAGAGACTTAACTTAAGACAGCAGTTTATATCATCACTGCTACAAGCCTGAACCAAGAACTTCGCCATTACTGTATGTAATTGATTCCTTTAACCAATTTTAACTCTCATCTTTCTTTCTTTCTTTCTTTCTTTCTTTCTTTCTTTCTTTCTTTCTTTCTTTCTTTCTTTCTTTCTTTCTTTCTTTCTTTCTATAAGTAAACCTTTAGATTTTAGATACTAAGGGATTGGCATCAGCGTGATTTTTGGGTAAGATCTAACTTATATATTGACCTGGGTGTTTGGTTGGTCCTTTGGGATCAGAAAAACATATTATTTGATGAGACTGGTTGTAAAGAACCACTTATCTCTGAATCCAGTGGTTTTGGTGGTGATATAAGAATGTCTGCGGAAACTGCCTTTATGTTTTCTTGTTAGCCAGTGTGATGAAACAGGAGTTTATTTTTGTTGCTGGCTTGGTATATTTTATAAAAAAATAACCACCAATTTGGGTTGTGGTGGCCCTATTTCTCAGCAGTTCATCCTGAATTTGGCATCCTCAGTTGTGACCCACTAAGGCATGGTTAGAGATATTCCAAAGAAAAATCATTTAGTTTCACAGGGGATATTATTCCATAGAATAGTTGCCTCGTTAGCTTCTCCCACATTTAATCAGACATGTCCTTTGCAGTTGGGCAATGTTTAAGCAGAAATATTTCTATTGTCTTAGGGAGAGAAATGAATGATTCCTCATATTATCTATTTTGCTCCTTTGTAGACTCATATCTCAATAAGAAGCCACATATTGAAATGACTACAGGGGGCGGGGAAAGGGGGAGTGCAACACACCAAGTATACAGAATGGAATTATAATTAAGGCTCTAAATGGGTCAGGTCTACCATTCTATTAAAACAACCCTTTTCATTGTAAACTGACTCTTTATGGTCATTTGGATCTAGACTGTTCTCAGGGGTACCAGATGACAGAACAAGGAGTAATGGTCTCACGTTGCAGTGGGGGAGGTTTACATTAGATATTAGGAAAAATGTTTTCAGTAGGAGGGTGGTGAAGCACTGGAATGGGTTACCTAGGGAGGTTGTGGAATCTCCTTCCTTAGAGGTTTTTAAGGTCAGGCTTGACAAAGCCTTGGCTGGGATGATTTAGCTGGGGATTGGTCCTGCTTTAAGGAGGAGGTTGGACTAGATGACCTCCTGAGGTCCCTTCCAACCCTGATATTCTATGATTTACATAATTTTATATCTCTTTATATACTATATATATATATATATATATATATATATATGCTGGAACTCCATAACCAGCCAAACTTCTGACTGTGAAGGATTAACATTAAGAGAACCTTTGTTTCCATCAGTGGAAATGTTTTAGCATAGGAGTATGTTTAATTTTCTCTTTACATTTGGACACGTCAAGGCAGTTATTTCAGTTCTTAAAAAGAAGACAGAGGGCATATAATAATATACATTTGAAAATTATCATTCATATTGAATCCTTAAATTTCAAATATAGCACATTGCATTCAGGATCAGAACTGCTTCATTGCTAAAATGCTTGAGTAACAGAAGGGTAATCTTTAGGTCTATCAAGTGATTAAAAAATTAATCGCGATTAATCGCAGTTTTAATAGCACTGTTAAACAATATTAAAAAAACATTTACTTATATAATTTTGGCGTTTTCTCTATTTTCAAATATAGGGTCAGGACTGGGGATCTGGGCTTCAGCCCATCCCTTGGGGCATGAGACTGGGGACTTCAGCCCTGCTTGGGGTTTCAGCCTCCCTCGGGGCACGGGGCTCCGGGCTTCAGCCCAATGCAGGGTGTCAGCCCCCCCTCAGGGCTTCAGGCTTCGTGATCCAGCCCCCCGGCCTCCTGGGAAGACGCAGGCTGGGGCACTCACAGCTGCAGGCTAAGGCTTCTGGCCCCCAGTGCCGATGCCTCCCACCTCATCTCCAGGTATATGATTAATGCATTAAAAACAATAATGTGTTAATTTTGCTTTCAGTTAGTCACAGGTGTTAACTGTGATTAATTGACAGCCCTAGTAATCTTTCAAATTCTCTGTACCTTATAACTAAGGTTCTATTTCATTTGCAATACTGTGAAAATTGCAGATTATGCAATATTAGGCTTACACCCCAATTTTGTTTTAAATTAGATTACTTTGCACAGTTCACAATTTTGCATAATTTTGAGGTTTGGACAGCTCTGATCTTGGACAGCTCTGGGCAGGGCCATAACCAGACAGGGGCAAGCAAAGCAGCCACCCAGGGTACAAAGACAGGGAGGGGTAGAAATGGGGTAGAAAAATGATGGCAAAAAGGTAGGGGATAGAATCCTGCAGCAGAGATGGTATTGCCACCCTTACTTCTCAGCTACTGCTGGTGGCAGCACTGTCTTCAGAGCTGGGTGGCTGGAGCATGGTGGTGAGAATAGAGAAATTCCTCAGACTCCATTTTACATTCCTGATCTCCATTTTGCATAAGCAAGAGTCACTCCACCATTGGAAGCTACAGGTCACATGATATTTCAAAAGGAGGGGATAGGTCAGCAGATCATAACAACTCTGAGGTAAACAATGGCTTCAAGCTAAAAATAGAACTGACAGTGAGCATGTGTCTGAATGTTTGGAATGTTGGTACTGAGCATTTGCAGTAAAGATCAGAACGATATTAGCAAAAGCATCTAGAAAGTTCTGACAGGACAGTATAAAGGTCAGTGTGCCAGTGGGCAGCAGACAGTGCTGACAGGGTACGTGAAGAAGAGGGTTAAGAGCAGACAGAGTGCTGACAGCAGAAGAAGCAGAAGAGTGGAGTAGAGTTGACAGCTGTGGAGGTGGAGAAAGATGAAGTAATTGAGAAAGCAGACACAGCAGAAGAAGGAGTCCTATGTCAGCAGAGTAAGCTTACCAGTTATAATAATAGTATAGTGTTAGTGTGTGTGTATGTGGGATAATAAAGATGTATGTATGTTAATTGTGAAAAGGAGTTGACTATGTAAGACTTAAGGCACATTTTAAAACTGCTTTCAGCACCCTGACTGATCACGGTTTGCAAGGCACAGCCACTTAGGATCATCACAAACTGTAAGGCAATATAGTTTGGGGTGCTCTTTAGCTTATAAAGGATTTGTGCTTTATAATATCAGTAAGGGGATTCTTATTATTTGATTGATACTTTGTTATTGTATTAGGGATTCTTATGAACTGCACCAATAAAGAGGAAAGAATGTTGTTTTTGTGTCAATCATTTATCAGAAGGCTGTATCCATGTCCTCCGGGTATTTCTTTAGCCACCTCTGGAGACCAATACCTCCGGAAAACAGATTGGTTTGTAAAAGTGCTGTTTTGAGGGAAACCCTTGGTAAACCTGGGAGAGGACAATAGAACAGTAATTTTATGGGGCTACCCTAATTCTGTTTTCAGGGTAATGGCAGCTCTGCCTTCAGAACTGGGCTCCTGGTCAGCAGTTGCTCCTCTCCAGCTGCCCAGCTCTGAAGGTAGCACCATGGCCAGGAGCAACAGAGCAGTAAGGGTGGCAATACTATGCCTGCTGCAGGGCTCTATCCCCTACTATTTTTTCTCATAATTTTTCAGATTCATTTTTCCACATCCTTACCCCCAGCTTTGTATCTAGAGCAGCTTCCCCTCTTGCCCCACCTTGGTTATGGCCCTGTAGTTGCACCAAATTGTCTGGTTATCAAAAAAAATTGCAGGCATAACATAATAGTTGAGTGTTTATATCATTCCAGCAATTGTTTTCTTAAACAAATAGGTCTACTGTGGCTTTTCCAAGTTACTGCTATTAATAAAGTTCCATTATTACTTTTCCAGGATGTTCCATGTCTTGTCTGGAACTCAGACACAATTATTTGAAGATCATTCTGTGATTCAGGTAGTGTCTTACTTATTACTTAAATTGATTATATGTAGGAGTACATTTTTTAACTTTTGTTTTAGTCTGATTTTTCAGTGCAATTCTGTTATGAATAATGTAAACACAGCACATGTCATTATTACTGATCTTTCTCTGATGTTGCTCCTTTTTTTCCTTCTTTCTTCCTTCCCTCCCTCCCTTATCAACCTACACCTGTCAGAAATAATGGAACTGTTATGTTGTTAGTGTTTAGTATAATACAAAAAGAAGAACAGGAGTACTTGTGGCACCTTAGAGACTAACAAATTTATTAGAGCATAAGCTTTTGTGGACTACAGCCCACTTCTTCGGATGCATATAGAATGGAACATATATGGAGGAGATATATATACACACATACAGAGAGCATAAACAGGTGGGAGTTGTCTTACGTTTTGCGGATACAGACTAACACAGCTGCTACTCTGAAACCTGTCATTATGCAAGGCACTGCATTTAGCCGTATGGAATGGAAATCCATCAACCTCATGAAAAAAATTTGTTAGTCTCTAAGGTGCCACAAGTACTCCTGTTCTTCTTTTTGCGGATACAGACTAACACAGCTGCTACTCTGAAACCTGTCAGTATAATACAAGAGGCCTTGGACAGCATCTACTACATTTATCTAGGATTAATGTGAACAGCTTTCATTTAATTTACACTTTGAGATGCTAAATTAGGCTTTCAGTGTTTGGAAAGATATTAGGCTCTGTTCAGTTGCATCATACAATTCTGTACATTTTATTTATCAAAGTGTTGTGATCTAACTGCCTGTGTGGACACTGGCTGGCTCAAAGTAAAAGGTACCTAGTTTGCATTAACGTAATACTGGTTGAAAGAGGACTACATTAATGCAGCTGGGTACCTTTTAGTTTGGGATAAGAGCATCCACATGGGGCTGTTAGATCCCTATACTTTGGTGTGCTCTGCAGTTCATACTCTTGTAGTCTGCACTGTGGTGCAGTATAGACAAGCACTCAGGAAAATTATAAACATTAACTAAGGGTGTGAATTTAAAGTGGATTAGTTAAACTGATTTAAGACTACTTAACTGAATATCCACACAGGGAGTTAAAGTGGTTCATCTAATCCACTTTAAATTCACACCCTTATTTAATTTAGATTAATTTTTCTGAGTGTCTCCATGTAGACAATTCCTAAATTATTGAAGATTAGGTACACTGGGGAGGAAGGAATGGTGAAATGAGCCACTTTCCCTGCTTCACAATATGACACTCCCACAAGGACATAGCAGCCCATGAGCCCTGAACTCAGTGCAGAAGGGGTTTCTAGCACTGCTAGTAGAATCAGTGCCTCAGGAGGAGGAATATGGTCACACCCACTGATGTAGATATTTTCTAGGGGAATTCAGACTACATTTGCTGTTGACAATGTAGAAGTGGATTATCTAGACATCTGAGGAACGGGGAAAAGAAAGTCCTGGTCAGCTTCAAACACCCACAGAGGTCAGGGCAAATTATTACCGAAAAAGGACATTAGCTGGGGTATTAAGGCTTATTCTGTCAGTCTCTTCGCTGGGAAGAGGTGCTGACGATAAACTGTAGCTGATCTGAAGAATCTGGCTGTGGCATAAACTAATTTAAAGAGGAGCTGTGGGGAGCTCTCTAAGAACTCCCTATTTCGTGGGCAGGTCATTCTCCATTTTTCTTTATCTTCTACTTTGTTTGTCTTACTCACCTCTCCTTCTCTCACTCAGCTTGTTTCAGAGAAGGGGAGGAACAGCAGACAGGTAGAACAAGTTGTTACACATTCAGTAACCTTTCTGGGAAGGGAGTCTCATTGTCTCAGTGCCTTTATCTCTTCTTTAATCTCTGATCAGAGCTCCTCCTCAGAGGAAATGGGTGCCCCTCTCTACTTATATTTACATGTAATATTTTGTAATTTCCAAATAACATGCAAAGAATCAAGTTTGATTCTTTCTCACGTTATCACTGCATCAGAATGATATCAGGAGCACAATAGAGAAAAGTGTTCCAGGATTCATAAAAGGGGCATGTATCAACAGATTGAACAGCTGTCAAAAGTTTGACCTAAGTTATCCTGATTACTAGTGATGGTGATGAAAAGCAGGGAATCCAGCTTGATTTTCTGATGAGTTTGCAGAGCTGGAAAGTAGGGTAAAAAATCACCGTTACTCACAAATTAAGCAAATTTTATCCAGACACAACTAACATGAAACTTCCAGGAATCCATAGTTTAGAGTCACTTTTCAGAATAGATAGGCAACTTCAAAATGTGTATCTGGACAGAAACATTTTGAGAGTGATGGTGGTGGGCAAGGGCAGTGTTCAGGGGGCAAATGCCACCTTCCCTTAATCATGCAGTGTTCTCTTCTGGAGTGCAGCCGCCCCCATTTTCCTTGGGAGATTTACACACACACACACACACACACACACACGCTGAGCCCTTGATCTCTGCATTTATCTATCTATTAATATTCAACCTGCATGTATAGGAAAAAATCACATGAAAGGGGAGATTTTTAAAGGCACAAAAACAGACTTCCAACTCCCCACTGAAGTTCCCTGCGAGTTGGGCACCTCATTATTCTTGGTACCATTGAAAATCTGTCTACAATGTTAGAATATAGAAAGTTAAATGAAACTGAGGCGAGCACTGCTTTCTTTCACTCAAGCACACATTTTAAAATATATTCATACATACAATACATGCCATGAATTCATTTGTGCATTACATTTAAGGCAGCACCTCCAGATGCAGTGCTTCTGGCATGCAAAGGTGACTTACACGGAAAAGGAGTTACTGTGTATTACTGAAATTTATTGCAATGCCAGTTGACAAGCAATGACACCAACAAGATTTTTGGAAGAAACATGCCCAAGACCATCGTCAACACATTGCCTTTTTAAAAAAAGTTATTTGTATGCCACGCATCAAACCATACTACGTTTAGTTTTATTCCAGCCTTATCTAATCAATCAGTGCTTGAGACTGAATGCCAAGTACTGTTGTTAGCACAAATTAATGCATCACAGCTGTTCCAACAGCTTTCAGCTTAGAGATGTTAAAATGCATTATACAGTCAAACACATTTTTTGGGGGGAGGGTGTAATTTTAGAAATATATCTTACATGAATATATTTTTTTCCAGAATTGATGTTGGAGATCAGTGTTGTTGTTGTTGTTTTTTCCCTTTTGGTTTGAAATAAAGGAAACCTGAATATTATATTGTTTCTACCAAATGGAAACAAACAAACGAACAAACAAACAGGAAAAAAGCATTTGTTACATTTCTCTATTACACACTGGATCTCACAAAACATGGCTAATTCAAAAGTGACACATTGGAAAGTGTATTTGAATTATGTAATAATTGGTAGCTGGCAGATAATAATGCTTTCAGATTATTTAGGAAAAAATGTATATATGCATGAGCTGTTTCTACTATAAGGTGCTTTGTACATACTGGGTAAAATCCTGGTCCCATTGAAGTCAATGGATTTTACCACTGACTTAAATTAGGCCAGTATTTCACCTGTGCCTCCTGGTATGAAGTAAGGATGTAATGAATCTTCTTAATTTTTGATATATGGGATGCCAAATATCTGATATACCATATATTTCATCACATAGCAACTACACATTTGTAAAGTAGGACATGGGCCTTCCCGTGCGCCCCCCCCCCCCCCCCGCCCTCATTCTCACTCTCACTCTCACAGGCGTCTTATTTATTCCAACAGGGCCTTAAAATTAAAATAAATAAATAAAAAATAAAACTACGATACCCAGCATATTTGTTTCAAAGGACTGATCCTGCAAAAATTGCACACATGCTTAACTGTAGGCACATGAATAATCTTTCTAGTGGAAAATCTCATATGCTTATTGTTAAGACCATGTGTAAGTCTTTTTTAGAATTAGGGCCATAATTAGCAATGTTAAAAAATAAACAAATTAGGACACTAAAATTATACACTACACAGAGTTTTGTATGACAAAGTTTATAACTTGGCTGCATAATTCAATAGTGATATTTAGTTTTAAATAACTATAAAATCATATATATATATATATATTTATCCCATACAAACAGATAAATAGTTTATTTGTTTGATTGATTGATCTATGCTTAAATAACAATAAAGCTCATCTATATACATAATCCCCTTTGAAAACATTACATGAAGTGAGACATAATCCCAATCCCAGATGACCCACCCTAGGCTCTAACTCCTAATTTGCTATATTACAGTGAATCATTACTCTTTCTTTCAGTCTGTCAATTTCTCATGGCTGTGACGCTTCACATCCAACTCAAGTTAACTTTATGTTCTATCACATACTGAAAGTCTCTTCCAGGCACAGTTCCTTAACCTTGTCCAATACCATGTAGGCATATATATATTTCCACTGCAATAATCTTATTGCTGTCACTCCTCTCTCATTCCCTCTCTACTGTTTTGGTCTTTTAGCCTTCATTTTACCACCTAATATATGGATGGATCTCTACTGACATAGACCCCCTATGATTTAAACGGGCACCACATGGGACCAATAATCCACCTGTATAGACTTCACTAAAAATTTGGGGCATTAAAATATAAGATTTTCAAGCAGGGAACTTATTTGTTTTGGTTCTGATCAAAAGCCCACTGTAATCAATAAGAGTCTTTCAAGTGACTTCATGGGCATTGGATCAATCCTTTTACACGTACTAAAAGATGTATAGGTCATTTGCAGATACTGCAACTTGGCAAAAGCGTATTTGAAGTACCTTACCATCCTTCTGCTGAGAGTGATAAAGTTTGTCACAAAGGGAGTTTTTATAACTCTAATATTACAGTGAAGAGTATAGTATAAAATGGTAGCGATAGAGAGAGTATCTAATATTGCAGCTGTCCATACTACAGTAGCTGCAAGCTTTCATTATGTTATTTTAATTGACTTGGACAACCACATTCACAATATTCTTTGGCAACTGGCAATTTATCAAAGAAGGACAGGAATATTTATGAAATAGTTTGTGACAGACCCAGACCAGTGGGGTACAGGAGTCTGGTAGAGGGCAAATATACTGGTCACTGGATGAGTAGTTGTCTGTTCCCTGAGTGACCAGAGCAGAGGCTGCTCTAGAGTAATCAGGAACCGGCTAGAACCAGTTAAGGCAGGCAGGCTAATTAGGACACCTGGAGCCAATTAAGAAGAAGCTGCTAGAATCAATTAAGGCAGGCTAATCAGGGCACCTGGGTTTTAAAAAGGAGCTCACTTCAGTTAGTGGTGTGAGTGGGAGGAGCTGGAAGCAAGAAGCTGAGAGTGTATACTGCTGGAGGACTGAGGAGCACAAGTGTTATCAGACACCAGGAGGAAGGTCCTGTGGTGAGAATAAGGAAGGTGTTTGGAGGAGGCCATGGGGAAGTAGCCCAGGGAGTTATAGCTGTCATGCAGCTGTTACAGGAGGCACTATAGACAGCTGCAGTCCACAGGGCCCTGGGCTGGAACCTGGAATAGAGGGTGGGCCTGGGTTTCCCCCAAACCTCCCAATTGACCTGGACTGTGGGTTTTTCCAGAGGGGAAGGCCTCTGGGCTGTTCCGCAACCCACATGGTGAATCTCTGAGGCAAGAAAATCTGCCAATAAGCGCAGGACCCACCAAGATAGAGGAGGAACTTTGTCACAAGTTGTTCTAATGTGTGGTTGCAGTCAAAAGTCTCATAGTTCTTGTGAGTGCCTTGATTACCATGTGTACTGTTGACACCAGGAAATATTGTGTGGTGTTTTGTGTCCCTGTATCATCAGTAAATGAAGGGTATTTCATGGTTTTATTGGTAATATTACTTGCAGTGGTACTTCTTCAGACATATAGTATCAGGAATAACAGGATGGCAAAAAAACCCTCACCTTATTTAATTAATTTATGATGAAACTTCATGAACCCAGGGAACTCACATAACATAGGATCCAAAGACATTAACTAGTAAAGCCGAGTCTGCCAGATAAGCCATGATTCCAGAACATTAGAAGGGCCATAGTAGGTCGGACCTAGCCCAGTATTCTGCCTTCTGACAGTGGCCAGTGCCAGATAATTCAGAGAGAAGAGTGATCCCCTGTGGTCCAGTCCCAGCTTCCGGCAGTTGGAGGATTAGGGAAACACAGAGCATAGGGTTGCATCCCTGACCATCTTGGCTACTATCCATAACTTATCTAATACTTTTTTGAACCCAGTTATACTTTTGGTTCTGACAACATCCCATGGTAATGAATTTCATAGGTTGACTGTGCATTGTGTGAAAAAGTGCTTCCCTTTGTTTTGTTTTAAATATGCCACCTATTCATTTCCTTGGGTGATCCCAGTCTTGTTATCTGAAGGGGTAAATAACACTTCCTTGTTCACTTTCTCCATGCCTTTCATGATTCTTTGTCATCTCTTTTTCTAAGATGAACAGTTCCAGTCTTTTTAGTCTCTCCTCATATGTAAGCTGTTCCATCCTTCTTGTTTTGTTGCCCTTTTCTGCACTTTTTCTAATTCTAATATATTGTTTTTTGAGATGAGATGACCAGAACTGCACACAGTGTTCAAGGTATGGGCATATCATGAATATACAGAGTGGCATTATGATATTTTCTGTTTTGTTATCTATGCCTTTTCTAATGATTCCTAGCATTCTGTTAGGGTTTTGTTTTATTTTTGTTGATGTTGCACATTGTGTGGATGTTCTCAGAGTACAATCCACAATGACTCCATGGTAACATCTAATTTACCCATCATTTTGTATGTATAATTGGTAATATTTTTTTTCCAACATGCATGACTTTGCATTTATCAGCATTCAATTTCATCTACCAATTTGTCACCCAGTCACACATTTTAGTGACTACTCTTTGTAACTCTTCACAATCAGCTTTGTACTTAACAATTTTGAGTAATTGTATATCATCTTCAAATTTTGCCACCTCACTGTTTACATGTTTTCCATATCATTTATGAATATGATGAACTGCACAGGTCCAAGAACAGATCCTTGGGGGACCCCACTATTTACCTCTCTCCATTGTGAAAAACGACCTTTTATTCTTATCCTTTAACCAGTTACTGATCCAGGAGAGGGTCTTCCTTCTTATCACCTGACTTTACATTGCTTAAGAGTCTTTAGTGAGGGACTTATCAAAGGCTTTCTGAAAGTCCAAGTACATCATAATGACTGGATCAACCTTGTCCACATTCTTGTTGCCATCCTCAGTGAATTCTAGTAGATTCATGAGGCATGGTTTCCCATTACAAACAATGTGTTGACTCTTCCCCAACATATCTTATCTATGTGACTGATAATTCAGTTCTGTACTACCATTTCAACCAATTTTCCTAGTACTGAAATTGAGCTTACCAGCCTGTAATTGCATGATCACCTCTGGAGCCTTTTTTAAAAAAATTGAGTTACATTAGCTTCCCTCCAGTCATCTGGAACAGAGGCTGATTTAAGTGAGAGATTACATACTACAGTTTGTAGCTCTGCAATTTCATATATTTAAATTCATTCAAAACTCTTGGGGGAATATCATCTGATCCTGGTGACCTATTACTGTCAAATTTATCAATCTGTTACAAAACTTCCTCTATTTCCACCTTAGTCTGGGACAAGCCTTTAGATTAGTCACCGAAGAAGAATGGCTCACATGTGGCGGTCTCCCCATATCCTCTGAAGTGACAACTCATGCAAATAATTCATTTAGCTTCTTCCCAAAGGCCTTGTCTTCCTTGAGTGCTCTGTTAGCACCTTGCTCATCCCGAGACCCCCACTGACTATTTGGCAGGCTCTCTGTTCCTGATGTATTTTTTAAAAATAATAATTTTTTGTGTCTTTTGCTAGTTGCTCTTCAAATTCTTTTTTTTTTTTTTTTTGGCCTGCCTAATTATAATTTTACACTTGACTTGCCAGAGTTTGTGCTCCTTTCTATTTTCCTCACTCATATTTTTAAAGAATGTCTTTTTGCCACTAATCACCTCTTTTCCTCTGCAATAGAAGATTCTGTAATATATAAGCAGTGACAGAAAAAAAACCTGATTGGGAATCAAGAAGTGGAAGGGAAGTAATTTTCCTGAACCTTAAGAAAGTTTTGAGCTCAGTTAGGTGTTTGAACTGAGATTAGAATCTAATAGGCAGGAACAGGGAAATGGATGGACTTTGAAGCCTTAAGGAAGGAATACTTAGAGTAGGGTTATTTTAGAGATGGTTAATGCTTGCTTTGATTCACATCTTGTGGGAATCAGGAGTGAGTCTGTAGAATGAAGAAAAGGGAGAGAATGTAGAGAAGGTAGCAAACCAGGAAGGATATAATGTGCATAAAATTTCAGAGGCAAGTTTTTGGTTATTGGATAGTATTCAGCTGAAAAAAAATTCAAAATATATGGCTATGAACAGGACTACTTGAATTCAGAGGACATTAAGGGGGAAGGGAAATTGTTGTCATACCATCCCCTGCACGGAATACTTATTTTGTCACTTTGAGGCTTAAAAATTGATTGACTATTCCGTACTTGAGATTGCACAAGGGCTTAGTTTAGCATAGCCAGAACAATCTTTTCCAATCTCCCTCCAAAATGGACCAGGTGCAGAAGGGAGAAATAAACTATCATCAATAGCACTGCCTTGATCAGTGTGTAAAAAGATAGAGCACTGGGCTTGCCAGTCCTCCAGGGTTGTCCTGGAGTCTCCAGGAATTAAAGATTAATCTTTAATTAAAGATTGTCTTGTGATAAAACCTCCAGGAACAAGTCCAACCAAAACTGGCAACTTTACAAAGCACATAAATGTAAAACAAGCTCCTCTGCTCCACTATTGCTATGGTCACCATGTAACTGTTTCTGTTTATTTCATCTTTAAATCACTAAGGACACTGCTGTCTGAGATTGACAGTCCTTCACGTTAGTTTTACAGCAGATTGTTGTAGAGCAGATGCACAGAGTGGCTCTGATTGAAAGCTCATTGAAGTCAAGTGGAGTCATTTCATTGACTACAGTGGCATTTGGATCAGGCCCCTTGCAGCTCAATAAGTGGCCTGATATTTTTGAAATTTGTAGAATGCACGATTTCAGTGAAATGTACATATACGTATGTCCTTTGCTGCATCAGAGCTTGGAGAAAGGAATTTCTCTTAAAACATGCATGATAGACACGGTCATTGAAGAAAAATAGCAAAGAGAAAATACTTGTTTGATTCTTATTGAGGAAAAGTGTGGTTGTGCCTCATAAACTGGATATAATGTACAAAAATAATTCAGCCATGGTGAAAATATGACCCATATAACACTGTCAAGGTCAGTGATCCCTAGAGGGATCTGCTGACTAAGTGCTGATCACACTAGTTAACATTGCCTATGGGAAGCTTTAACGTATGCACCTAATTTTTTTCAAGTGAAAAAATGAAACACAACTTGCTAACAGTAGTTGGACTTATTCCTTTCTTTTAAATTTTCTGTTTCCTTTTGTCTTTTACCTTTCAGTTACTTCTCAGTGTGAGAGAAAAGATCCTTTGAAGTTATGTCAGTTCATCTCACAGCTCAGCACAAAACCCAGAAGCAACCAACCACAGACAGATATTATTTTGTTTATTATGAATGATTGTTTGCATAAGGATGGGAGGAAATTCAGTGTAACTTTTCTTCCCACCCATCCCATATTTTTAAAATCTTTGATCATTTTAACATTTTTAAATTAACCCCCCCAAAAAACTTCGATCAGTGCAATTTCACATCCTCCGCCCCATATGCAACTATAATCTCATACATGCACTTTTTGATGTATTAGCCTTGAACACAGAAATTCACTTAAGGTCCATACAGATTAGTTTATAAAGACACACTTTGTCATACTGAGTATCTAGATGCTGGGTGGAATGGTGTGTTATGGAGATATTTTTATGTATGTCAAGTTATAAATGAAAACCAGGGTTTGACAGAGCTCTCTCCTGTCCTCTGATTAAAGCAGGAAAATACCTCAGGAGCAGACCATATTCTCATATAGGCACACCTGCAGAGCTGAAGACCTGGGCATCCTTCAATGGCAATGCCATGCACACCATTCACCAGAAACTAGTAACAATAATGGATTAATTTACAGTGTATATGTTGTCTTAATACTTGGAAAGAAAGGCAATATTAAAGTTTATTTCCATCAGTCATGTAATTAGGCCAAGATTCTTGCAGCAGTTTGGCTTAATTATGTCATTTTGCCTTTTCACATGACTATACCAAACTATAAAAAGGTAAAGATGGGAATAATTTGGCATTTTGCCAAAACCAGAACTCTGTAACTCACTAAGGCCTTTATTTAGCAAGGTAGTAAAGCAGGTGGATAACTGACTTTAATGGGGCTAAGCTGGTGGGTATAGTTAAGTATGTACTTAAATACATTGCTTAATCAGGGCCCAAGGACCTTTTTTCCAGAAAGGTGCCGAGTACCTTCTGTCCCATGAGAATGCTATTTGGAGTTCAGGGTGTTCAGTACTTGGCTGGTTCCCAAAAGCTGCAAGAAAATTAAATCAGCTCCCACACACACATTCAAACTGTTTAGATATTATTCAGAAAAATGGTAAAAAATAATAAAATCTTAAATTTATCTCAAGCTTTGAATTTGGACACACAAAATGGGAAAAATCTAGTGTATGTATAAATAAAGAGAATTTTTTAAAGAGTTAACCAAACATTTGCCTTAAAAGAAATGCATTATGAACAGATAATTTAGGATTTACCTGACCAGTCAGTGAATGTTTGCATCACAAAAATATTTTAATTAAGATGTAACATTATATTGCATTAGGATATCCTGGGAGGGGAAAAAAGTGCAGAAAAGGTAATCTGATCTAAGAGCTATCAAATGTGAGTTCCTTATCCTAAACTTCAAAGCCCTTAATAATTTTGCATCTGCTGTCTTGATTGTCCTTGTCTCTTTTCACATTGTCCACTTCAATTTTCTTCACTTTGTCAGTGATGCCACAATCCATACTTTCTCCCATGCTTCTATTACATATAGAGAGTCCATCAGATCTGTAAGGCCACTGTCCTTTTCTTCTTCAAATCTCTCCTCAAGACCACTTCTGCTCTGTTGTCCATAAGAAAATCTGCCAATTAAACTGATAAGAACAGATATAATTTAGAGAATTTTTCACTTGACCACAGCTCAAAGAGCTGATAAGTAAGTAGAGGTAGATGGGGACAACTGACATTTTTATTTGTAATAATAATGAGAACATGTGTAAGTGTCTATACTTATACCTCACATATATATGCATTTTTCATCCATCTCCTTATATCCTTTGTATGTTATTCCTTTTAAGGTAAGGTCCAGCACCCATGAAAAACAATAGGTTCTTCCCATTGACTTCTATGGACACTGTATAAGGGGCTATGATTTTAAGTTATTTGGTCAGGAACCATGTCTTCATAATATAGCTGCTTTAAAATAAAAGTGAGGAATTTCACACATTTTTCCCCCTTTGTTAAATTTTGAATTCTGAAAACCTTCCATAAGTAGGGTGGTAAGTCCCAAGCACCGACATGACTGTATCACACTAATGTTTTTCACCTTGATAAGTGCCTATCCAACAATGCCTGCTCTGGGAAACAAACACCAGGTTTCAACTCTTATTAAGCAGTTGACTTTAATCTGTGAAAAAGGGGAGGGAAGCTTTGTTGCTCATTCTCAGGGGAACTGATAAACTTCTGATTTTGTAGTGAATGGCAGACACTACACAGATGAAAAGTGATGAATTACATATCATCATCATGTTACTATTATGCCTCTGGCATTTAGGGCAGTGACGAAGCTCCTCCACTCCTGTCTGTTTCTGGCAAGTGTTTCAATGGTTCCCCAGCTGTGCCCCAGGTTTTTCAGCTCGCCTTCCACAGCTCTTCATCATGTTGTTCTCAGGTGGCCTCATTTTCACTTGCCTTCAGGTGTCCATCTTATTGCTACTCTGGTGATGGAATCAGTTTCCATCTGAAGCATATGACCAACCATCTCCTGGCAATGATGGTGCTCAGATTCACTTGGCTGTACTGTATCAATAGATCTTGGTTTGAGATTTTTCTAGGCCAAAAGATATGGAGGATTTTTCTGAGGCAGATTGTATGGAATGAAGACAGTTTGGACATGTCATACTTTCTCATTCCCCAGCATTCTGCAGTATAAAGTAGTGTTGAAAGTACACTAAATCTTGAGTTTAGTTTTGGTGTTGTATTGAATTACATATATTTTATTATTCATATAATAATTACTAATAAAATTGCTGTCCTTGAGATACCATGTAACCATCACAAGTATGTGCAAATACATGCTGCAAAACAGATCAGAAACTTTTGATGACATCTAGATGATTTTTAGGCTCTCTCTGTACGGACATTCTGGTGGGGAATTGAATTAACTGCAATCATAAACATACAGTGTGCTCACTTCACTAAACATCTTTTTTTATATAAAACCAACCACAACTAAATTAGCAAAAAAGGTTGACAGTAACATGCATCATGGTTTTTTAGTTTAAAAGATGTATACTTCCTAATTTTGAATTTATATTTTACAGATATCATACATTGTAATTGTATGTTAAATATTGTAATTGTTTAGTTATATAAAATGCTGAATAAAGATTCAAAATAAGAAAATCAGTTGTTTCTGGAGCAAATTTATTGCATTTAATCCATTTCACACTCTTAATGGAATAATTAGTCTCCACAGATGCATAGTCATTAGAGGTGCCTGAATACAAGTGATTTTACACATCTGTCAGCTCAGTCACACATCTAAGGCTTAATATAACATTTGGAAATGTATTAATTACACTTTAAGGTAGGCATTGGGTCTGTAAACCAATGAAAATTAATCAGTATAATTCATTATACTATTTCATTCAAAATGTGTGGTTCATTATTTTTGCCTCTGTATATTACAATTTTGAAAGACAAGTCCTATTCCAGAATGAGTTTTTTTTTTTTTAAAGGAGGATGAAAATTGTTACTTTTTTAGTATGCTTTATTTAGTGAGGTAATGTGATCTAGTGGTTAAAGCACAAGCTTAGAAACAGAAACAATATCAAACCAGCCTATCGCCTGGCTTGGATACTGGATCACAAATAGCAGACACTAGGGGAAAAAATAGTTCAAGGGATTCTTTGGCTGAAATTTGTTCACAAATATTTGTGAAACAATTTTGACTGGTGAACAAATATGTAAAGACTGCCATTGTGACTGGGTGCCTGGGATGGTCCACACTGAGAAGTCCACATTCAGGGAAGACTGTAAGAATACGGGCACACAATCCCCCAAAATTGGTGGTTTATTCTACAGTTAGATTCACCAAGCCAGTAACAAAAAAGCTTCTGCAGTACCACACTGGTTAACCAGAAGCTGAGCACACTCCCTGTTAGGCATTCTAGCACTTGGCTTCTATCCAGACAAACAAGTCTTATATAGTGAAAAGTTACTGAAATCCCAATTCACCTAAAAAGCAACAGAAGGTCCTGTGGCACCTTTAAGACTAACAGAAGTATTAGTCTTAAAGGTTCCACAGGACCCTCTGTTGCTTTTTACAGATTCAAACTAACACGGCTACCCCTCTGATACTTGACACCAATTCACCTAGGTTGTGCTAATCCCAAACAGGAGCGGCACCAGGGTTTTTAGCGCTCTAGGTGGGGTCCTTCTGCGCTCCCAGTCGTTGACGGCAATTCTGCGGCGGGAGGGTCCTTCCGCGCTCTCGGTCTTCGGGGCACTGCAGCGGCAGGTCCTGGAGTGAGTGAAGTACCCGCCGCAGAATTGCCGCTGACAACCCGGAGCACGGAAGGACCCCTCGCTACCAAATTGCTGCCGAGGGTGGCAAAATGACACCCTCCCCCCAAATCCTGGTGCCCTAGGTGACCGCCAAAGGATCAGACAGTTAGCCCCAGGTCAATATGTATTTTAGACCTTAACCAAATATCTCATTATCAGCCAATCCTTAGTAAACAAACTAAAGATTTCTTAATAAAAGAAAAGAGTTATAAATGCATAATAGATCATATACATAAAATGATTGTGATGTCCTTATGTCATGTTTGTAGCAATGATGGAATAGACTACTGGCTTGCAAAAGACTCTCTGGTAATTTCCAAAAGATTGGAAGGTCTTAAGTCAATAGTTCAAAATACTACTTTTAGTTGTAAATCTACAGTTCAGATAATTGGATCAGGAAAGAGGCAAAGCAATGATGTCACAGCTTGCAATTTATAGCCCAGCACATGTGCATGGAAACAACAAGGAGTCTGGTGGCATGGAAAGTTACTAGCCCAATATGGAGTCCAACGTCACATGAACATGGAAAGTTACTGGTAAAAGATGTACTTTAGAGACTAACAAATTTATTTGAGCATAAGCTTTCATGGGCTACAGCCCACTTCATCGGATGCATAGAATGGAACACACAGAAGATGTTTATACATACAGAGAACATGAAAGGGTGGAAGTAGCCATGCCAACCATAAGAGCCAATCAATTGAGATGAACTATCATCAGCAGGAAAAAAAAAAACTTTTGAAGTGATAATCAAGATGACCCATAGGTGCGAGGATAATTTAACATGGGGAAATAGATTCAATTAGTGTAATGACCCAACCATTCCCAGTCTGTTTAAACCTGTTAATTGTATCTAAATTGCATATTAATTCAAGTTCAGCAGTCTCTCTTTGGAGTCTGTTTTTGAAGTTTTTTTGTTGCAAAATTGCCACCTTCAAGTCTGTCACTGAGTGGTTAGAAAGGTTGAAGTGTTCTCCCACTGGTTTTTGAATGTTATGATTCCTGATGTCAGATTTGTGTCCATTTATTCTTTTGCGTAGAGATTGTCTGGTTTGGCCAACGTATATGGCAGAGGGCCTCACTCTCACAGATCTTGGGAAACAGGCCAGTCCTCGCTTACAGACAGTCTCCTAACCTGAAGCAAATGCTCTCCAGCAACCACACACCACACCTATCCTTGCAACAAACCCCGATGCCAACTCTGTCCACATATCTATTCAAGTGACACCACAAAAGCTTATGCTCAAATAAATTTGTAAGTCTCTAAGGTGCCACAAGTACTCCTGTTCTTTTTTGCGGATACAGACTAACACAGCTGCTATTCTGAAACCTGGTAAAAGATGGAGTCTTCAGTCACATATCCTCATCCTTGAATGGTTTGCTGAATCTCAGGTGCAGCCATGGGGCCCACACTGTCTGAAGCATTGACAGGACAGGCTTAGTATTTTCAATGACCCATTGTGAGCTGGGTGTCCTTAATGGGCCATCAACACATAGCTGTCAGTCCCTGTTGTAAATATACCTGGGGAGTGTCATCCAGAAACACAACAAATGTTTGAAATACAAATCCATAGACAATATTCATAACTTCAGATACAAAGATGATACATGTATATAAACAAGATAATCATTCTTTGTAATTCACAACTTTTCTATTGATACCATATGACATACTTTGTACAAGATTTATTGAAATTGTGTAACAGTGGTAACAACAGTGATCTAAATGACCACCTTTCTTACACACAGCATCACAACCATCTCTTTTCATGCAGTTTGACCCCCATTGAAGTTAGTTAATAGCTTGGCTTTGCCTCATTATCTAATCTTGACTTTTTTCCTAGTGCAGGTGCAGGGTAACACCTTGTAGTTCAATTTAGCTTGTCAAGTTGCATCCTAATTTTCTGCTTGACCAGTGCTAGGTGTCTACCTGTATGGATCTGATTGCAGGACTGAGGCCTCAATTTGTATTTTCCATATATAAGCACATAATAAATATGCAATGTGCAGAGCAATTGCTTTAAGCATATCTTTGCAGGACACATTTCATTCAGTGCACATAGACTCTTGTTACTATGTATCTTGAAAATTATTCTGCCGTCTGAAAATGTCATCCATATACAATTGTTTGCACTGTTGTTATAGCCATGTTGATCCCAGGATATGACAGAGAAAGAAGGTGATTGAGAATATATTTTACTGGACCAACTTCTATCCTTCTAGATGTATACAGAGTTCTTCTTCAGGTCTGGGAAATGCTCTCAGAGTGTCACAGTTGGGTCATGGAAGACTTTTCTTCAATGTTTCTGGATAAGCATAGAAATAATCATGTTTATCTATATTTGAAGTGATGTACATGAAGGGCCAGACTAGTGCTGGTGCTCAGATACTCTGGTAATAGAAGCCTTATAGGAACCTTAGAGAGATTTACTTTGCCTGGTTTAAAGAGGTGGAAATTGTGCCTCTGTTCCAGAGAGAGCACACTGTTATTTTACCAACATTTTGAAAAAAAAAAAATAATGTACTGTTGGATGATAAAATTTAAAGAGTTCATCCTTCCAGATATAAAATTTATCAGGCCTGATTAATCCGCCTTAGAAGCAGGAGATGAGCAGTTTGCTCCCTTTGTGACTACAGGCACAACCTTGATTTAAGGAGGGATTTGCCTTATTCACAGAGGTAGTATCATTGATTTAAATGGGATTAGTCTCATGAGCAAGGCAAGTAGGATTTGGCTCTTAGTATTTCTAGCCTGGCCAAATAATGATAACTATCTGCAAGTAATTGAAGATTTTGAACATTAAGAGATCTACTATTTCACTTTCAGTTATGTTTGTGCAGGCCCTTTGAAGTCACTGATGAAACACAGGACAGAATTTAGACCTGATTGCCAAAGTTTTCCTTTGAATATTTGTTTTCAATGGGATTTGAATTCTCCACAATTCAAAGGGCAGAATTTGAATGTGAGGAAGGAGAAGAATTATTTAAGGTAAATTCAAGGGAGCATAGTCCCCAATGTAAACATGTTTTTAAGCATGTGAATAACTAAGTTTGACTTCAGTTGGACATAGTGCACAATGCTTAAAAACTTTGTTGAACTGGGGCCATAACTAGTAGCAATGTGTGAAACTGAGGGGAAAAGGCTATGGCTAAATATGAGGAAATTTCTAATGAAGTTGATATCTATGATTTTATGATAGCAAAGCATTAATTCCATTATATAAGTCATTTCAAAATGGATTGGAGGAAGCAGTGAAGAATACTGACATACAGTAATCAGCAATCCTGCGCAGGCAGCGGAATGGACTGGGAGACCCAATACAGTAGGTCTTTTTCATCTCTAAATTCTCTGACATAGTAACATAATTACAATTATGAATAATTACATAATGTATAATTAAAATTATGTATAATTGCAAGTGCGTATGTGTAATTACAATTATGTGTAATTACATAATTATAATAACATTCATATTTCTGAAGATCTAGCTTCAGTTCAACTGCACTAAATTCTGTTCCTTTACTGAGCAGAAGAAAGGGGGAAAAGAGTGCAGTTATCATGCTGGTGTCTATGAAACAAGCTCCAAGATATAAATCCAAACTGCCTCCATTTTCAAAACTATAAAAAGAAAATAAACATTGAATATCACAGGATTGATTTTTATACATTAGTAAATAGGTAGAAGATAACTCTGACTAGTGCAGTGGGAAAATGAAGGGGAAATGTTTTTGAAATGTAATCGAGTATTTCCATTAATTTGCTTAAGGCTATTTCATACATGTGGAATTTTGGCTTTCCACAGATTTTCAATGCCATGACTAACTTAGGCCTGGTCCACACTAACCCCCCACGTCAGACTAAGGTACGCAAATTCAGCTACGTTAATAACGTAGCTGAATTCAAAGTACCTTAGTCCGAACTTACCATGGGTCCAGACGCAGCAGGGAGGCTCCCCCATTGATGCCGCGTACTCCTCTCGCCGAGCTGGAGTACCGGCATCGACGGCAAGCACTTCTGGGATCGATCTGGGATCGATTTATCGCGTCTAGACCAGACGCGATAAATCGATCCCAGAACATCGATTGCCTGCCGCCGTAATAAAGTTACAGAGATGATGGTTTTCGACAAAAAGGGTCTCAAAAAGCCAGAAAGATCTCAGTATTTATCACCCATATTTAACAGCGAAAGGAAAGAAAGGAAGAAAGGAAGAAAGAAAGAAATTCATGTGATAAGGACAACAGACAATTACTAGATAAATCACATAGGAGGTTGGTTTAGAACCCCTTCAACCGCTAAATCATAAAGCACTACCACTTCAGCTAAAGATGTTCTTCCCTAGCCAGCAGTATTTGGGGACATGGGCATATATAGAGCCATTCTATTACAGTGAATGTCTGTAATGCACCCCACTTAATTAGCAAACAAACAAAACACATTTAGTTTCAATTTTGGCTGCATCAGGAAACACAGTAAAATGTTAAAAGAATTAAAATAAGAATTTATTGGGAAAGAAGTTTATATTTTCCCTACCTTCTTGTTGCCTACCACATCATTTAGTTCATACTTCCCACTTCTTTCCTTTCCATTTCTCTTAATCTCAAAAATTCAAACCTCAGTTTACCTCCATATTACAGCTGAGTGCTATAAGTATTTGCAATATTCAGTCTTTTATGTATGTCTAAGGAATATATAAAACAATGACAGGTTTATTTGCCAGAGCAAAGAAATTTCTTGCCAAAAATTTATACACATATATTACTGCAACTCCAGTGCCTGATCAAGAAGTGTGGCCTTTTTTATCTATTCTATCTATTTTAAATATGGTTGCCAGCTCATTTCCAACAAATTAATGGGCCTTTGAATCAAAAATATATTTGAAAGTTCCAGAGCTGAGCACAATATGTTTTAGTCCAGGCAGTTTAATTTTTGCAACCACTTACCCTGAGAAAATGTTTAAATTTTCCCTTAGCTGTGTCATTTTTAATAGAAATATTATATAGTTTCAGAAGAGGAGAAACTGAATAAAACCTATAGTACAATAAAATGAAGTATATGCAATAGAAGAGGAAAAACTGAGGAATGAACAGAACAGAAATAAATAGGGAGCTAATCAGTTAAATTAGCCTGGATGAAATAAATAAAATGGCATATAATAACTACAAACACAACTCCCATGGAACTCCACAGGAAGGTCTCTGCTCAGCAGTGGAGCTCCACGGAAGTCAATGGAGCTCCACATGAGTTTGCTGCTGCAGTTTCTGTGGGATCAAGGAAAAGGGATTAGAAACAAATGGTAGAAAAAATTATGCCTGACAACTGATCTACATTTGCAGTCTTTTATCAAGTATGCTTTCTATGAGATTAGAGGATACAGGGCAACCAGGGGTTTCAGCTGCTTCTAAAAATGTTCCTCTTCTGTTGCCAGATTGCTGTCCTGAAGCTGGCAATTCTCTTTCTTCTACTGCCTCTGATTATAATTCTGGTAAACAGGAGTATGACAAATTCCACAGCCCACTCTCGTCTCTTCCTGGATCTTTAGGCTTCTCCTGGGAGCAAGATGACAACCTTCATGCGGTGAGCCTGTTACATGTTATTGATTAACATAGCAAATGTTGTCAAAAGGCTACTGAACATCAATTTGTTAATCTCCTGGTATGATTATCATTGTGAAATTTAAGAGCCCTTCTCTTAGATAGCACCAAAAGACCAAATACCTTCACGTGTACCAACTAAATATGGAAAGTTTGTTGCATGCTAAGTATGACAAACATTCAAGAGTTCTCAATGAGGATAACATTGATATTGACTGCTCTACAAGAAACTCATGCTGAAGACTCTGAAAAAGCTGCCAGATACAAAACAAAACAAAAGAAGAAAATTATTTTAGCTGTAACATTACATAGTTTATTTGCCAATACCTTTATATTAATAGCATTCAGTATTACAACTCCTAATTGCAGTCCAAAGCAGTTTCCAAATCACACATTGGGTTTTCTCTTTTTTATGGATTTTTTGACATACAATTTTTTGACAACCAATTACACACTGGAACTTGTGTCTTTCTTCCTGCCCAACTTTTTTTACATTTTATTTTTTATGCCCACTTTGTAACTTTTTTGTAACCTTAGCTGATTGTGCAGATGGTCAGCACAAATTTGCTGGTAAGGGCTTATCTTATTTATTTTATCATTTGTTGTGTCTCTTTGTATCCTCCCTAAAACTTCCAATCACCTGGATGTTTCTACTTTAGAACTTTAGAGGTTATAACTCTTGTTAGGGACATTCCTGGGGGGGGGGGGGGAGTCCTTGAAATAATGAGCTTAATCTGCAGCAAAGGAGATTTAGGTTAGATTTGGGCGGGGTGGGAGGGGGGAACTAAAAGGGAGGTTAAGCTCTGGAATAGGCTTCCAAGGGAGGTTGCAGAATCTCGATCATTGGAGGTTTTTAAAAACAGTTTGAACAAACACCTGCTGTCAGGTATGGTCTAGGACGGTTTACTTTGTCCTGCCATAGTGCAGGGGGCTGAATTTGATAAATTCTGGAGGTCCCTTTCAGCCCTACAGCTCTATTCATTCTGTGTTTCAATTATCTTTTATATAGCATTTGTCATGTATAAATCTAAAAGTGCTTTACAATGAAAGGTATGTATCATTGTCCCCATATCCTTGAAGAAACCAAGATACAGAAGGATTAAGCAACTTAAGTCACACAGCAAGTCAGAGGTAGAGCTGTGAATAGAACCCAAGTCTATAGATCCTGTCCTGTACACTCCTATCATAGGTATTGACTTTCGATTTTGCCGGTGGGTGCCCTGCTCCCACTCTGCCCTTGAGGTTCCATCCCCACTCCACCCTCTCTCCCTAGTCCCCGTCCCCGGAGTGCTGCCACATGCCACTTGTTCCTTTCTGCCCCCTCCTGCCTTAAGGGTCAGGTGTGTGTGATTGGGGAGGCTCTGCCAGTTTTGAGGGGCTGACTACCCACCCAGGCTATCTCCCTCCTGCCTCAGTCCCCTGTGGCCAGCCAAGAAGCTGACTGTGTCCCTGCTTGTCCCCCACCCCCAGCCTGGCTCCCTCTGCCTGGAAAAGGACTTACCTGCATTCTGTCTGCAGTCGGAGCCTGGCTAGGAGTTGCAGCCCCATTTGCTGGATGGGGAACAGTTGATTGGCTACAGCGCAGCAAACAGCTGATGCAGTCTGCGCATGTGAAATAGCTGATTGGCGTCTGCCAACAGCTGATCTCCCTGGTGGATGCTGAGGACCCTGGAGCACACATAGAGGCCGCATCTATGACTGCTATCATGATTCAGGGCTAGCTGTTCTTATGATGCCCCTCTCTATTTCTTTTGGATTGCACCTTCTTTGAAGCCTCATGCTCATGCATTTGCATCCCTGGAATAGAATCCCACCATTATCACACTCTGAGATCAGGATAGTAAACTGCATTCCCATCCCCCCAACAAACCAACCATGTTCATCCAGCAGAGCCAACTAGATTCCATCCCTGAGAGTCTTTCAGGAGTTAAGAGCAGCAGTGAACATAGTGATCCAAATAGCCTTCTTAAAATAAAATATTAAGGCTTGTCTGCATTGTGGGGTAATGCTCACTATGGGGATGTAACTTCTAAAGCATACTAATATATTGCATATTAATTGGTCCATGTAGACCCTGCTCGTGCACTTTACTACACTGCTATTTGAAAGAGTACTACCTTAAAGCTCACTAGTGAACCTTTAGTGTGCAACAGCAGGGCCTACACAGACTGATAAATGAGCAATAGGTTTTTTCAGTTTAGAAAACATGCCTCTGTAGAGCACATTACCTCACTGTGGAGAGAAGCCCTTATTTAATCTCAATTATAGGAACATAGCATAACCAGAGGAAAGGGTTAGAACAGAAGGCCTACATACGTATCTGACTTACCAAGACTCGGTCCATCTTCCATATGGAGATCCTGGTAGGTCTTTAACTTCTTAGGCTGTCACTAACATGCCACATTTGAGTCACACAGGGCCAATCCCAGGAACAAAGTTGCTTCTGATCTCTGGATTAAAATATTTTTTTCTCACAAAGTCACTGGCTAAATATCAAAAACAGTGGTGGGCAACCTGCGGCCTGTGGGCCACACACACGGCCTGTCAGGGTAATCCACTGGTGAGCAGCCAGACAGTCTGTTTACATTTGCACGGCTGCCCACCGCTCGCACCGTTCCAGGCCAATGGGAGCTACGGTAAGCAGCGCAGGCTGTAGGGACATGCTGGCCGCTGCTTCCTGCAGCTCCCATTGGCTGGGAATGGTGAACTGCTGCCACTGGGAGCTGCAGGCAGCTGTGCAAATGTAAACAAACTGTCTGGTGACCCGCCAGCAGATTACCCTGATGGGCCATGTGCAGCCCGTGGGCCACAGGTTGCCCATCACTGATCTAGAACCAGTGTTTGCTGAAGTGTTAAACCAACTTTTGATACTAGTAGCCTCTTCTACAGGTACAAGGAGAATATTTTCTTCATTTCAATTTATTCAGCTAGTTCAGTTCAAAGACTAGTTCATTCAAAGTTAGGAACCCAACTGGTCATTGAAAAAGCAGAAATGCCTGTTTTCCTCTTCCATATATAACAGTGAAGTATGATAGGATGACATCTACTAGTTCTAAAATTTTGAAGGACAGAGTGACCAGCTGCAATCAGTTCAATTCACTAACTGCAGATAATACAACTTGGGTTTAATAAATCCGTTTTAAATGAAAAAACAACAACAACAACATGTTTTGATTAACATTTTTATGTATCTAGCATAGTTAAGGTAGCTTTATTTAATTAAATAAAAATAACTAAAAATAAGATAAGTTTCAGAGTAACAGCCGTGTTAGTCTGTATCCGCAAAAAGAAGAACAGGAGTACTTGTGGCACCTTAGAGACTAACAAATTTATTAGAGCATAAGCTTTCGTGGACTACAGCCCACTTCTTCGGATGCATATAGAATGGAACATATAATGAGGAGATATATATACACACATACAGAGAGCATAAACAGGTGGGAGTTGTCTTACCAACTCTGAGAGGCCAATTAATTAAGAGAAAAAAAACTTTTGAAGTGATAATCAAGCTAGCCGAGTACAGACAGTGTGATAAGAAGTGTGAGAGTACTTACAAGGGGAGATAGAGTCAACGTTTGTAATGGCTCAGCCATTCCCAGTCCTTATTCAAACCGGAGTTGATTGTGTCTAGTTTGCATATCAATTCTAGCTCTGCAGTCTCTCTTTGGAGTCTGTTTTTGAAGATTTTCTGTTGTAATATAGCCACCCGCAGGTCTGTCACTGAATGACCAGACAGGTTAAAGTGTTCTCCCACTGGTTTTTGAGTATTTTGATTCCTGATGTCAGATTTGTGTCCATTAATTCTTTTGCGTAGAGACTGTCCGGTTTGGCCAATGTACATGGCAGAGGGGCATTGCTGGCACATGATGGCATATATCACATTGGTAGATGTGCAGGTGAACGAGCCCCTGATGGTATGGCTGATGTGATTAGGTCCTATGATGATGTCACTTGAATAGATATGTGGACAGAGTTGGCATCGGGGTTTGTAACGCCCCTACTCTACTTGCGCTACATTGATGACATCTTCATCATCTGGACCCATGGAAAAGAAGCCCTTGAGGAATTTCACCATGATTTCAATAATTTCCATCCCACCATCAACCTCAGCCTAGATCAATCCACACAAGCGGTCCATTTCCTGGACACTACTGTGCTAATAAGCGATGGTCACATCAATACCACCCTATACCGGAAACCTACTGACCGCTACACTTACCTACATGCCTCCAGCTTCCATCCAGGACACACCACACGATCCATTGTCTACAGCCAAGCTCTAAGATATAACCGCATTTGCTCCAATCCCTCGGATAGAGACAAGCACCTACAAGATCTCTATCAAGCATTCTTAAAACTACAATACCCACCTGCTGAAGTGAAAAAACAGATTGACAGAGCCAGACGAGTACCCAGAAGTCACCTCCTACAAGACAGGCCCAACAAAGAAAATAACAGAACACCACTAGCTGTCACCTTCAGCCCCCAACTAAAACCTCTCCAGCGCATCATCAGAGATCTACAACCTATCCTGAAAGATGATCCTTTACTCTCACAGATCTTGGGAGACAGACCTGTCCTCGCTTACAGACAACCCCCCAACCTAAAGCAAATACTCACCAGCAACCACACATCACTGAACAAAACCACTAACCCAGGAACCTATCCTTGTAACAAACCCCGATGCCAACTCTGTCCACATATCTATTCAAGTGACATCATCATAGGACCTAATCACATCAGCCATACCATCCTGACAACTCCCACCTGTTTATGCTCTCTGTATGTGTGTATATATATCTCCTCATTATATGTTCCATTCTATATGCATCCGAAGAAGTGGGCTGTAGTCCACGAAAGCTTATGCTCTAATAAATTTGTTAGTCTCTAAGGTGCCACAAGTACTCCTGTTCTTTTTTAAAAATAAGATGCTGTTTTTGTGTATTTTAATAGAAATCCAGTTTTCATCCAACTAGAGCCAGTCACGAATCATGAGTAAAAAAACAAAGTTGGTTGACAAAATAAGAAATTCCTCATTTACCATTTTCTAACAATAAAAATTGTAAAATATAGGAATCTGAATAAATTAATTTTAAGCTATATAATTCTTTAAGTGTAGCCTCCTGGTTAGAGGTATCAAATTTAGTCTAAAGGCCATACTTAGTTGCAAATCAACAAGTTTTCATGATTACCAACCAATGATAATAAGCCCTTCTTTAGTAAAATAACTAACAAATATAAATGCAAAATAAGATTGCATATGTTTTTAAATCAAGGTTTCCTGTTTGCTGATTTAAATCATGATGAAAATTGGCAATTTAAATCAATCCACCCTGATACAGCACAAAAAACCAACAACTATATATGTAGTTGAAAGCATGGTTTACCTCCTGGTGATGGAGGATGTCGGGATCTGTCCGTAATTCTTATATTTAGCAAAGCAAAAAATGATAAAGAAACAGGCTTTAAACCAGAAGCTAAACTGGGTTCCAACCAGATGCAATAATTTATGGAATGTTGTCTTTGAGCTAGTTGAATAAGCATATGAAAGATGACTATTAATCATTGCTTAGGGTTTTAGAGACATCAGAGAGCTCAAATCTTATTGCATACAGGTGGCCAGAGAAAACTGATTTGAAAAGTGGGGGTAATGGTCCTTCATCTTGAGGAAGGAGGATTTGATAAAACAGATTGCTGGGCACATTACCTCTGCTGGTCTTTAGACATCAAGCAAAGACAGGAAGGGTGGTTCATTGGTTAGTGTAGAGTCCGCGTCCTTCACAGAACTGTACATTCCTGTTTTGTGTTGATATTTGATTCCTGTTATACATTGCTCTTTAATGGAAAGCTTGTATAAAGATTTTACCACAATCCATTCTCTCTTCAGAAAGGGGTATGTGGTATTATTTGGGAATGTTTAGCACCATTATTTAGTGTTGCCACTAGGGGTCATATAGTAAGGAGGTAAGAGTGTGTAAACAGGAAATAGAGACTGTGTTGCATTCACCCTAATCATGATGTCCTGGATCGCCGTAATCTCTGCAGTTAGGATGCTAGTTTAAGACCTAGGTTTAATTTTCTGCTTTACCATAGACTTCCTGCATAACTTTGGACAAGTTAGTTAGGGCTGTTTTTTTCTGCTTTAACTACACCAGCAAAATTAAAGTGGCAGACTCCTCCTCCCCCCACTACCATATGTGGATTGAGTTACACCAGTATAAAAGTCCTTTTACAAGTCTGGCTTATTCTAAGGTTTTAGTAATATAACTATGAACAACAACAAATCATACCTCTAACTACACAGTTATGCAAATAAAACTTTTGAAGTGTAACGGCTGTTAGTCTCTCTCTGCCTCAGTTTTTCATCTGTAACATTGGTGTATGATGACTTTAATGCCTCGCAGGTGTGTTATAAGGATAAATAGTATCTGAGCTTCTCACTTCTGTGGCAATGGGACCATGTAATTACCTAAAGCCAAAGAGTGGTCAGAGAGACAAGATTATTTTTAAGACACCTTTCTTTTTTCCCCCTTTCTGTAACTAAGCTGAAAAAAGCCTTATATAGTTTAGCTACCGAGAAATGTAAATGTGGCTATGATAAACAATCAGTTTGTTTTGTTTAGTTCCATTTTCTCTGTTTTATTAAAACTTGTTTATGTTAAGATTGCTGCTATAGGGGTAATTCACACAGATAGCCTTGGAGAAAAGAGAACCCCATAACTTCAAATGAGAAGGGTGAAAAGTAATGGTTTTCTGGAACTGATACCCCCCTTCTCAGTCCTTCAGTGTTTCCACACAGCAAAGGAAGATTGTGGTAATAACTTGCATACAAATACTTGAGCTAGCTTTATTAAGCTAGCTGGAGTACTAGCCAATGAGGCCATGGCAGCACAGACTTCAGCATGGGATGTACAAGTCCACGTGGAACCTTGAAGAGTTAGTCAGAAAGCTAGCCCATGCTGAAGCCCACGCTGCCACAATTTCACTGCTACCAGTACTTGAACAAATGAGAGTAAAGCTAGCTGGGGTGTGTGACGTTGTGAAGTCTATGGGGTTTTATAAAAAATATGATAATAAGTTAATATAATCTCAGGGGGGTTTCTGTGGTCCAACCTGTCACAGGGTAACACCCCATGATTGATGGAGAAACACATCCTAGATTAAAGGATCTGGACAGAGGTGTTTACCCACTGAGTTGTGTTGGCATCGGGCTATGGCAGGCTAACACAGGAGAAACATTGTCTTTTGTAGAACAAGAGAAGTGATTAGTACCGTTCCAATAACCAAGTCAAAATTAGTAGCTCAAAAGTTTTTTGGTGTTAGTCTGAGTTGTCATCAGTAACCAACGGAAGTGGGCACTGATTTACAGTGGTTCCGAGTTTTCATGTTCTCTATGATGCACTGTTGTTCACACTGTGCATTGTATCTAATCTTCCCAAGATGTAAAAGATGATAGCATCTGTGCTGTTCTGAAAAGGTTCAATGCAAACCATTGTTTTCAGGGTAGGGTAAAGGCTGAAAGTTGTTTTATGGATCAGCAATGAGGTGTTTATTTGGGGCATTACATTCATTCCAGAATTCTTTCCAGTATGCCTCATGATTGAATGAGGACACTTTCAGAGCTTTAGTCCTAACCCAAAAAGGCTTGCAAGATTTCAAGCATGTCTACAAAAAATTCTGAAGATCCTCACAAATTGGTAACTTCAAATTGGCCAGTGTACAATTTTACTCATGAGCTGTGAGTGTGTCTCTCTGAATTGTGGGTATGGGTAGGTGTGCCAGAGTGAGCAACCATTGAACGGGTATTTATTTTAATGTTCAAGTTCTGACTGTCATTGTGATATTAAGCTGCATGTTCAGAGATTTTATTTGTGATTTCCTACCCAGATTTATGTGCAATATTCAGCAGTCGAGTCTACAAGTTTTAGAGTTGCTGTTCAAAGTGTGTGCACATCTACATCACATGTAGTCCTTGCATGTTTTTGGATTGGACTAATCTTTGTTTTTATCTTTTCACATGTGTGTTACAGCTGAGCTTTGAAAAGCAAGCTTTTGTCTAAGGTTACATCCAATCCAAGTACTTCAGATACAGGGCTCATTCCTGATCTAGAAGGTGATTATGAGTGATTCCTTCCCAGATTTACAGTTTAAATGAAAGGCAATTACCAAGGTTTTGGAGGCATTAGCACAGAGCTTCCAGTCTTAAAAGTATTCTGCCATTAGCTAGAGATGAGTGAAGAGGATGTCACTAATTGTGGTGAGGTCCTTACCTTGTGCCGCAAGAGTGTTGTGGTTAGCATAAATGAACTTACACAAAATTGTATCAGGTAAGTCACTGATGTCGATAAAAAATAATGAAGGAGCCAGCACATATACCTGAGGAAAACCATCACTGAGGGAGTGTGCTTTGCTGATCTGCCCATTCAAAAGGTTGCATTGTTTCCAGGAGTCACTTAGTATGATGGCATTTGATGACCCTTGATCAGTAGCTCATATCTCTATCTCACGTCATAAGCAGTATTTTTAAATTCCTGTTTTTAAATTTCACTAAAAACTGGCACCAGAGTCATGAATAATGGTGAGAAACTGGTAGCAGCAACTTTGTTCTAGTCTGAAACTGGCCTGTTCTTTTAACAAGATGCCCTCAAAGATAGGGGAGAGATGGGCCAGGTAGACTTTCTCCATTAACTTTCTAGTTGTGGAGAAGAAAGATGTGGGGTGATAGCTGGTGGCATCATTTGGTGGTTTCCGATGTTTAAGGAGGGATGAAAACTCTCACCCTATGCCAACTTTTTTGGAATCTTCTCCAGCAATGTACAGTAATGAATAGGTCTGCAAATCATGCTCATCCCATTGGCCCCAAATTCTTAAGGAATTCAGGATAAAAGCTATCTTTGCCAGCAGCTTTCCTTCTTTTAGTCACTATGAAGCCTTTTTTATGTCTTCTACAGAATATGGGGATGATAGTGGTGAAGTGGCAGGAATTTCTTGGACATGTAGAAAGAGCTCTTTCTGAACCTTCTGCCTAGTCAGCTTGTCAGTTTTGGTCTTCAATTTACAGAAAAGATGTGAGGTGACAGCATTAGCTGACGTTTTTGGTTGGTGGTGTTCTACCAGGTCAGCAACTCCAAACCTATGGTGGAGAGCCCAGGTTTTATGACTGGAATTAATGAAATCATGACTCTCCATGACTCATTTCATCTATTTTGGTGATCAGAATTCAATTACTCTATTAATGTTTTTGCTGCATCTTGATCAACTGTTCTTCTCATACTGTTTGAAGAGTGCTTCTGTCTCTTGTTGACAGTGAGGCGTATAGACCTTGAGATGCTCACAGGGAACATGTTTCATGGCAGCTTTGAGAAGAAGGTGAAAAAAGTGATCATAATTTTCTGGGATCGACTTGACATGGTGGACTCCGTCTTTAACTTCTGCATCAGATGCAACCCAGTTTACTTTGTGAAAATTTCAGTGTGGTTTCGGTGTTGATACAATCAGAAGTACTCCAAAGCTGACATTTAGTAAAGTGCAGTACTCATAGACTCATAGACTTTAAGGTCAGAAGGGACCATTGTGATCATCTAGTCTGACCTCCCGCATGATGCAGGCCACAAAGCCGTCCCAACCCTTTCCCTTGACTCTGCTGTTGAAGTCCCCAAATCCTGTGGTTTAGAGATTTCAATTAGCAGAGAATCCTCCAGCTAGCGATCCCTGCCCTATGCTGCGGAGGAAGGCGAAAAACCTCCAGGGCCTTTGCCAATCTACCCTGGAAAATTCTCCAGCCAGACTCTCATTGGCCATTATACTATTTACCAGCGATGGCACGCTGTTCCTTTGACGAAACTCACGTTATCCCATTAAACCATTCCCTCCATAAATTTATCTAGCTTAATCTTAAAACCAGACAGGTCCCTCGCCCCCACCGTTTCCCTCGGAAGGCCGTTCCAATATTTCACCCCTCTGACGGTCAGAAACCTTCGTCTAATTTCAAGCCTAAACTTCCCCATGGCCAGTTTATATCCATTCGTTCTCGTGTCCACATTAGTACTGACTGGAATAATTCCTCCCCCTCCCTAGTATTTATTCCTCTGATATATTTAAAGAGAGCAATCATATCCCCCCTCAGCCTTCGTTTGGTCAGGCTAAACAACCCGAGCTCCTCGAGTCTCCTTTCATACGACAGGTTTTCCATTCCTCTGATCATCCTAGTGGCCCTTCTCTGTACCCGTTCCAGTTTGAGTTCATCTTTTTTAAACATGGGAGACCAGAACTGCACACAATACTCCAAATGTGGTCTCACCAGTGCCTTGTACAACGGAAGCAGCACCTCCTTATCCCTACTAGATATACCTCGCCTAATGCATCCCAAGACCGCATTGGCTTTTTTCACCGCCACGTCACATTGTCGACTCATAGTCATCCTGCGGTCTACCAAGACCCCGAGGTCTTTCTCCTCCTCCGTTACTTCTAACCGATGCGTCCCCAGCTGGTAACTTAAATTGTTGTTAGTCATCCCTAAATGCATCACCTTACACTTTTCACTATTAAATTTCATCCTATTACTATTACTCCAATTTACAAGGTCATCCAAGTCTCCCTGCAGAATATCCTGATCCTCCTCCGAATTGGCAATACCTCCCAGCTTTGTGTTATCCGCAAACTTTATCAGCTCACTCCTACAATTGGTTCCGAGGTCAGTAATAAATAGATTAAATAAAATGGGTCCCAAAACCGAACCTTGAGGAACTCCACTGGTGACCTCCCTCCAACCTGACAGTTCACCCTTCAATACGACCCGCTGCAGTCTCCCCATTAACCAATTCCTTATCCACCTCTGGATTTTCATATCGATCCCCATCTTTTCCAATTTAACCAATAATTGCTCGTGCGGTACCGTATCAAACGCTTTACTGAAATCGAGGTATATTAGGTCCACCGCATTTCCCTTATCTAATAAGTCTGTTACTTTCTCGAAGAAGGAGATCAGATTGGTTTGGCACGATCTGCCTTTGGTAAAACCATGTTGTAATTTGTCGCAATTGCCATTGACCTCAAGGTCCTTAACTACTTTCTCCTTCAGAATTTTCTCCAGGACCTTGCACACTACAGATGTTAAACTGACAGGCCTGTAGTTACCCGGGTCACTTTTTTTCCCTTTCTTGAAAATAGGAACCACATTAGCTATTCTCCAGTCCAACAGTACCACTCCCGAGTTTAAAGATTCATTAAAAATTATCGCTAAGGGGCCTGCTATTTCTTGCGCCAGTTCCTTCAATATTCTTGGATGAAGATCATCCGGTCCGCCCGATTTAGTCCCGTTAAGGTGTTCAAGTTTGGTTTCTACCTCGGATACGGTAATCCCCCCCTCCAGTATCCCCCTGTGTCACGCTGCTAATATTCCTAATCCCTTCATTGGCCTCATTGAACACCGATGCAAAATATTCGTTTAGATATTGTGCCATACCTAGATTATCCTTAATCTCCACTCCAGCTATAGTCTTCAGCGGTCCCACTTCTTCTTTCTTTGCTTTCTTCCTATTTATATGGCTGTAAAACCTCTTACTATTGCTTTTAATTCCCCTCGCAAGGTCCAACTCTACATGGCTTTTGGCCTTTCTCACTCCATCTCTACATGCTCTGACCTCAATAAGGTAAGTTTCCTTACTGATCCCTCCCCTCTTCCACTCTTTGTACGCTTTCCGTTTTTTCCTAATCGTCCCTTTGAGACGGTTGCTCATCCAGTTCGGTCTAAATCTCTTGCTTACTAACCGTTTTCCCTTTTTCGGGATACAGGCCTCCGACAGCTCCTGCAGCTTTAACTTAAAATAATCCCAGGCATCTTCTGCCTTTAGATCCATTAATATGTTTGCCCAATCCACTTCCCTTACCAGTCCTCTTAATTTATTAAAATTAACCTTTTTAAAATTTTAAACCCTAGTCTTTGATTTCATTCTGTTAATCCTTCCATTTAGTTTAAACCGAATTAGCTCATGATCACTGGAGCCCAGGTTGTCCCCTACAACCACTTCCTCAACGAGGTCCTCACTACTCACCAAAACCAAATCCAAAATGGCCTCCCCCTCGTCGGTTCAGCTACTACTTGATGAAGGAATTGATCAGCAAGCACATCTAGGAACATCTGAGCTCTATTATTGCTACTAGCATTTGTTCCCCAATCTATATCTGGGAAGTTAAAGTCCCCCATAATTACACAGTTCCTATTAGTATTTACTTCCCTAAACACATTAAATAGTTCTTTATCCATATCCTGGGTTGATCCCGGCGGTCTATAGCACACCCCAAGCACTATCCCAGGGGAGGCTCTAGTAGTTTTTACCCAGTGTGAGTATTGCCCAGACGGACTCCGTCTTATCTATTCCATCAATTATTATTTCTTTACAGCTTATCTCATTATTCACATACAATGCCACCTCCCCACCTTTACCTTTGTTCCGGTCGTTCCTAAACAGCACATACCCTTCCATACCTGTACTCCAGTCATGACTGCCGTTCCACCACGTTTCAGTTATTCCTACGATATCCGGTTTCGTTTCTCGGACCAGGAGCTCCAATTCCTCCATTTTGTTACCTAGGCTTCTCGCATTGGTGTATAAACATCCTAATGTATGCCGTTTAGCCTGTCTCCCATTAGTAATGCAATTTGTTACAGACCCCTTACTGTTCATCGCCCCTCTCCTTCTTATGTCCAATCCCATCCCCCCGGCTGTATCTATTCTTATCTCATCACCCTCCTTTTCAATGTTGGAATCTGGTGTGGAGATTAACTGTTGGCTGTGAGGAAAGTTTCCAAGCTTGCAGAGGAACACTGCTATTATCTTTCATCAGAAAACAAAGGTTTGGGTTGTGGTCAGTGTTCCATTTGGTTGAGCAAAAAGACCCTGTTTGGGGTTGAAAATAAGGTAGATTTCTGCAAATGAGGCCCAGTCTGTGAGTTGTTCACCAGCTGCATCATTTCTGCTATAGAGAGTGGTGGATGTGAAAGTCACCAATGTACATGAGTGGATGGAGAGAAAAGGTAAAGCAGGCTTCGGCCATTCAGGTTTTGCAGTTTTGTGTTTGTTATTTGTGGTCAGTTGTTTAATTCTTATTACAGCAGTTGAGATTCCCATGGTCTTGGATTTCTCCAGGAATCTTTAAGACAATTCACATCACTCACTGTGACAACAATTTAATAGCCATGAATTTTTGTATATAAATGTAAATATACGTGCAACTCTATACAGTCACATTGGGTAAAACTCTCCCAGAATAAATCAAAGGAACCCAGGGCAGTAAATGTATTAAGAATCAGCCTAAAGTTCACTTATAATATCAGTGTCTAATCATCTTTCATATTGTTCATATCAAGAAGGTCAATAAACATTGCAAAGAATTTGGGTACAGTTAATCTTTAAAGTACTTGCAACAGAATCTAATATACAACCCCCCCCCAAAAAAACAAACAAACAAAAACAAAAAAGAAGAAGACACCCTCTGAATGGATCACATGTGGCAAAGTTAAATCATCAGAAGAAAATTATTGTAACACCAACACAATCTCTAGAACAAATTAACCTCGACCTCACTGGGTTAAATGTATCCAATATCGTACCTCCATCTCCCCCATATATACAAACTCTATAAAGAGTAAGGATGCCTAAATTAACCAGGTCACATCTTGAGTTCTTTGTAGGACATAGGCAGGTTGCCCTAAATTGTGCAGGTAACACCTCAGTCTTCTTTTCACAAGACTAAACATACCAAGGTTTTTTTTAACCTTTCCTCATAGGTCGGGGGAGGGAGGGGTTGTTTGTTTTAAACCTTGTATCATTTTTGTTGTTCTCCTCTGGACTCTCTCCATTTTTTCTACCTGTTTCCTAAAGTGTGGCACCCAGAATTGGACACAGTACTCCAGCAGAGGCCTCACCAGGGCTGAGTGGAGCAGGGCAGTTACCTCCTGTGTCTTACATGACACTCCTATTAATACAGACCAGAATGTTATTAGTCTTTTTCACAGCTGAATCACATTGTTGACTCATATTCAGTTTGTGATTCATGGTAACTCTCAGATCCTTTTCAGCAGTACCATAACCAGTTATTCCCCATTTTGTAGTTATGATTTTATTTCTCCTTCCTAAGTGAAGTACATTGCACTTGTCTTTGTTGAATTTCATCTTGCTGAATACAGACCAATTCTCTAATTTGTCAAGGTCATTTTGAATTCTAATCCTGGCCTCCAAAGTGTGTTCAACCCCTCCCAACTTGGTGTCATCTGAAAATTTTATCGGCATACTCTCTATTCTGTTATTATTTAACCTTGCCTTGGAGATCTCCTGAGAATGAGGGTATATTTCCTTCTCCAAGATTATCTCTGCTGAGATTAACAAAAATGTTCCCAGTTACAGCCAAGTGTGGTGGTTTTTGAAATGTGGAAAATTTTTGTAACTGTATAATGCGCCCATTACATAGTTTCTGAGTATATCTGACAAGTTACTTTAAACATAAACTATTATTCTATTATTTGAGCCATGTCACCACAAATATATGGTCTAATTCTCTTTTGCAGATTGAAAATCAAATTATTTTATCTTCAATATTCTACATAGCATACTCAATGTATCTTCATAATAAAAACATACAATGTAAGAATGATAACTCCATGCTGAGTTAATGTAGAAAGAATGCCATTATTTTCTTTATATTCTGTACTGAGATTCAAGAGTTACAGAAGCAAATACCTCACAATTACTGGTTATTGTCAAGAAACAAAATGAAACAGAAACCCTTGGAACATCAACTCTAAAATGAATAACTGAATTTTAAAGATATTTTCTGTAAATATGTATCTATAGGAAGTAAATCAATTTAAAAAAAAACAGAGACATTGCTATGACAATATTAGACTGGTCAATGCAATGACTATTATTCCATAATTATTTTAACATTTGACAAAATGGAATGTAAAGAATATAGAATTTAAAAATGTCTCTCTTTTTAGTATTCGTAGCTTAAAAACAAAAACTTTCCAAGGGATTTGGAGAACTCTAGTGAATCAAAATCATAGCATATTAACCTTTTGGTAAGTAACAGTTTCAGTCAATGGGAAACCATCAAGCATTTATATTACAATCTAGCCTTTTTCACAAAGCATGACAAAGCATTTTTGAAGTTTACCCATTTTACTAATGGGTAAACCTCAAAAATGTGATGGCTCAGTTAACTCAAGAATCCAGATGCAGACCTAAATGAGGAAATATTCATTTTCCAAATCTGTTTGAGGTCATTAATCAATAGGATGACACTTCTGAGAGGCCACCAAAACTCCACGGGTATTTGAAGTTGTATTCAAACCTCTTCCATTTGAAGACTTGGATTAAGTACATGGGTACACACTTTCTCATGTGATTTCCCGTATTTTTGTTTTTAATCTTAGCTAGACTTACCATAAGAATAGCTACCTTGTGATATTTCAGCACTCCCTGGTTCTAATACACGCTGAAAAAAAAGGAAGAGCTATAAACTTCCAAACATTTTAGAAATCCAAAAGAAATTTGGTACTAAAAGTGAGCAAAGCCCTCTTTCCTCCCACTTTGACCCAGCTATAAATTTGAGACTAAATATCTCAGATTAAAAGAATCAATTTAATCATTATTAGATACAATAGGGATCAGACCACTAATTACATGTTCATTACTTTTCACTGGGTATTTCCCACCTCCTCCCCCTACATTATAATGCTGCCAATATCTATCAGAAAGCGATACTGTATGTGTGCTGTACCAACAGTCACTTCACTGTGAATTTGCTCCAAAACTGCATGAAAACAATTGCCAAGTGACTTTGTGTCCTGATGAGACATATGGGATTTGTGCCCCTAATGATGAGCAATATACATCCATACCATATTTTGTAACTAAAAATCAGAAATTAACATAAGAATTTACATACAGTTGGAAAGGTGGATGTGTTATGAACAGGAATACCACTTATCCATGTGAAATTGCCTCATTTTTTCCTCTTCTATTGCTCTTTCTCAAAATTGACGCCTCAACATATTCCTTAATATACCTCACATAGCTTTTTTTTCACATATTCTGCCCCCTTTCTTTTGTCCTTAAATCTAATCTATTTCTCATATAATTTTAGCCTTCATTTTTCTTGAGTTCTGCCTCCCCTCGTCCCTTCTTACATCCTTCGAATTCTAGAACACTTTGAGATAAATTTGATTATTTCAGCACTGCTTCAGTAGGGAAAAGCCTGACAAGCCTTTAATTACACCTGTCTCTCCTGTATCTCTTACATATGTTTCTTAATTTCTAAAGCATTTTAATACCACCTAGTTATTCTCATTATTTATCCTTATTTTATTTGAGGTATGATTGAGAAATGCCAGGAAAATTAAATGAGATAGTCCAGTGATTAAAGTGAGCTGATCTTTTTGTTTGTGAGAGGGGGAAGAAGCACAGGACAAAGGGACAAAACACACACCTTTCCTTCTTAAAAATGTATACAAGGAAAAGTATTTCATATTTATCACTGAGAGGCAGTGTGGCCTAATGGCTAGCACATTGGACTGGCACTCAGAACATCTGGAAGCTATTCCAAGTTCTGCTATGGGCCTGATGGGTGCCCTTGGGCAAATTGCTTTAACCTCTTGTGCCTCATTTTCCCAATTTGTAAAATGTAAATTGCTTTGAAAACTACTGACAGTAACTAAGTTTTATTATGCTTTCAGGGTGAAATACATACCTATGCATAGGGCCAACTTAAGAGCTATGGACCACTCCAGTCACCCATAAGCCTTAATTTGATGGGGTATGTGGGAATTAAGAGGTACAAAATCTTTCCATTGTCTCTGCCTGGAATGAATTTCAACTTTAGCGAATATGACCTCAAATTGGGCCTTATTCTTAGATTTCAACAAAGACTCCATTTCCCTCTACACTGAAAAATGTTTGACAAAATTCCTCACTCATTCCCAATGGTTCTGAATAGTGATGTAAAAAAATCCAATGAAATCCTAGCAACCTTTATAAATGTGCATAGAATTTACAAAATGTGATCAAAAGTTGATGCAATTAAATTCTTTTAGTCTCATCCCTAAAACAAAATAATAGTTTCTTGGACTATACCCTGACATACTATCAAAGTAAAACCAAGAAAATTTGCTCTGAACTAAAATTCAAGTTTATCACTTAAATTAGTCCTTCTGCAATTTTTAAATATCTAGATTAGGCAAAAAGAAAGTAGCAGGACTTTTAGGCTGTTATGAAAACCAAATGTAAACTACATAGGTTCTGTTTCAGAGATCAGTTTCTCCAAACCACAAAATATGTTTAATAGGAGTAAAGATTGTTGTTGAAAACATCATGCCTATCTAACAGAAAGAAAGCCAGAGCACCTGCGTAACTGGATGCCACCAAAGTCAACAACTAAAGTCAAGAGTTGTATATGCTTACACCAGGAGCGAATCCAATGTAGTATTATTAACACCAAAGTCACCTCTGGCTCTGTAGCATCAGTTAACCAGCAAGGACTGGTTATAGGAGAGATCTACCAAACTTCCTCACCCAAACTAGATGAAACTTTCTTGGCTCCTCTGTGTTCAGACCAAATTCTCACTTGAGTTTCAGCAAATGGAGGACATGTTTCAAATGAACCTAAGGCCAATGTATTACTTTGGGTGGAAAATATGAACATAGAAGCTTGGGCCTATTTCTGCTGTTTTGTCATGAACTCATGCAAAACATGTATGAAAGAAAGATGTGCACAAAACCTCATAGAAACAAACCTTGGAGTTTCACTCTAGTTTAATCATTAATTTCCTATAGTTATGATGTTAGTCATGATACTGTAAAATGAGAATATTAAAAATACCTGCGCGCCCCCCCCCCCCAATCCTTACATTAAAAGAAAATTACAGTTGCAAATTGAAGCACTCAAAAGTTAGGACATGCCAGAACTAAAGCTGTCTGTACAACCTTAAATGTGACCCCTTTGTATGCATACATTATGATACAGTCTTTAATTACATAACATTCCTCCCCCCACCAAAGCTCTAGCCTCATTCAGTGCACAGGATGGATAGTGCTCACTTAATGAGCAGCTATTAAATATTTTCTTTTTCCTTCTTGTTAAATTTATGGCCTCAGGCCTTATTTACTGCATACTACTCAAACCCTGCTCTGAAGACAGAAATTTCCTCATGGACTTTTCTATGGAGCTCATCCCTATAGTATCTTAGTTCTTCGCAAATAATAATGCATTCATTTTCACTACACCACTGTGAGATTAGGGGTGGTATTATCCCAATTTTACAGAGTTACAGCTGGGGAGCTGAGGCACAGGGAGGCTAAGGTCAAAAGTATTCACTAATTTTGAATATCAAATTTGGGGCATCTAGGACCTGATTTTTAAGAGTATTTAGCATTATATAGCTGCAGTTTATATATCCAAAGCACAGCTCCCATTGACTTCAGTAGCAGCTTTGAGTGGTCAGTGCTTCTGCAAATCAGAACCAGCAAACCAGCATCCCAAGTCAGGCACCCAGAAAACGAGGACCACAAAAGTAGTGACCATCAAAAAGTGTTGTTTAACAACTTGACTAGCATCACACAGGAACTCTGTGACAGAAACAGGAATATAATCTAATTCTCCAGGAAGCATTCAATTGCCTTAATCATGTGACTGTCCATTCTCTTCCTGCAGTCTTCTGCCTCCTTCTCTACATCCCTTCCAAATTCTGCAACAACTGAGGCAGAGGTCTTACAGACAACAGTCTCCCTCACTACAGAACCCTGATTCACCCCCCACAGCAGATCCATGCTGAATGAGGTAAGGGTCCTCTGGGGGGAAAAAAGCTTTTGAACACGTCATTAAAGACTGTATCATAATGCATATGAACAAGGGGGGGCAAATTAAAGTTGCACAGAAAACCTTAATTCTGGCATTTTCTAACTTTTACATGTTTGACTTTGCAACCTTAATAATGTTCTTTTAACACAGGTTTCATTTGGGTGTTGGATTTTGTTTTTTTGTGGGGTGGTATATACATATGTGTGTATAATTTCCTTGGCTTCTAAAGAGTTAACTGATCCAACATGCAGCATCATATTAACACCCATGTGCTTCATCAGCAGGGTTGGAACATTTAGATCCACCATACAGATCTTGCTACTTGAGCTAACAAAGTAACTGATAATAGTGTGGTCCTCTGTATGGACCAGTATTAGAGAAAAATGGAACATTCTGCCCAGCAGGTCCTAATCTCACCATTCTAAACTCCCAGTCCTAGTCTCCCACACACTCCCAGTCTCAGTCTCTTTCACTGCGATTACCAGTTCCCCAATCCACACCCCAGATTTTTTATCCCCAGCATCTTTGCCCAGACAGTCTTAGCCTCTAGTTCCTCATCCAATCTCTTGCTCCTCTTCCCTGGTCTCCAGTTACCTTTGCATACTTATTTTCCCTATACCCACTGATTGCCAGCCCCAGTGTCTTTCCCTTGACTCCTCATCCAATGTCAGTGCTGTCCCCGCAGCAACTTGTCTCGGTCTCCTTGCCCAGCCAGACCCAGTCTTCCCCCAGCAACTCATCCAATCTCAGTCTTCCCTCCCATCCTCCATTTACTGGCTCCCAGACACCTCATTTCCCTCTCCAGCTCCCAGTCCTGGTCTTCTTCCCCAGGTTATCCCAGTCTCACCTTTCTCCCAGTCTCAGTCTCTACCCATAATTCAACTTCCAGTCCCAATTTGTGTCTCCTTCCTCCTGCCAGCCTCCATTCCTAGTTTCCACCTCCCCATACAGGATCCTCATCCCAATATATTCCTCTCAGCACTTCAAGTAATCAAGAATTCATCACCTCTGAAATCAGGCAGATTTCTTCTCCAGGCTGTCTGGAGAGGGGGTGTTATTGAGAACACTGGATAGACAGGCTCCCTGCTCTCAGTTCCAGTGCCTAAACCTGCATCCAGACCCAGCACAACCCTGTTTATAATACTGGGCATATTATAGATACATCAGATAGGGAAAGATGTAGACTTTAAGTATGGGAAGACAGAATTTCAGCTTGAATGACAAAAAAACTTCACACCATGTAATTCAGTCGCAGAGGGCATGCTGAGATGTCACATTATTAAGACTTTATTATTTACAAAAATTCAGCAAATTTATTACAATGAAGCATTATATATATTTAAAAAAAATGACAATTACCAAATAAACAAATGAACAAAATACATTGTGTGGTATATTATGCTTATTTTCTACTATTGGCCACATTGAAAGTGACATGCCATTCCAGTGGAAGTTCCCTGAGCAAAAGTCAGTCACACTAGCTCTGGAACAGCAGGGTGGGTAACGCTGTTATTTCCATTAGAGGTTCCAGCATGTACTTGTCTACATGGGAAGTTACACTGGTATGATTATATCAATATAGTTAAGCTGCTATAGTTATGCTATAACTCCCTCTTGTTCTGGAATAGGTGTGGCTTTTTCTGGTTATAACTATACTACCTAACTCTTCCATACTGTTTTCATCAGTAGATGTCAAAGCACTTTACTGCAGAGGTAAATATAAGTATCCCTATTTTATAAATAGAGGAACTGAGGCACATAGATACAGTGACTTGCTCAAAGTCACCCCACAAGCAATGGCAGAGCCAAGAATGGAAACCAAGCTTTCCTGAATCTCATTCCAGTGCTCTAGCCACTTCCCAAAAGCACTGTTATTCTGGAATAAAAGTGCCCACAAAAAGAGTTATACCAGTATAAATTTAGCAGTTTAAATTCTTACCTTACTTACCATCAGTATAATTTCCCTAACCCCTGTACAAGGAGAGTTCTAGTGGCTGGTCCAGAGGGCTGGGTGTAGCCATGGACCCATCTTCGCCTTGCCATCCACTTTAGAGAGTCTATCACCAGCACCACACCAGGTCTTGCATAATGCTTAAGTGACCTGTGTTTGAACACTGGTATTGTGCCTGGATCTTATGAAAGGGCACTGTAGCAAGGGGCATGGTCTTCCTCCCAGACAGTGAGAGAAGGGCGACCGCCCCCTGGTGCGCAGACCCAGGACACCTGTGGACACCCTACTGGAAGCTGAGGTGTGACTCGCTTGCCAGAGAGCTAATCCCCCTTAGACTGCTGTGTTGTTCTACCTGACTGCTGGTCAGAGCCATTACCTCATTGCTGGCCCACCCTGAGTGAGGGTCCCGGGCAGATAGACTCACTACTGCCCTGCCTCACTGCAGGCCAGTAACTGTGTGCTGCCCCATCCTGGCTGATGGCTGGGGTGCACAGACCAAATTGTTGGCGGGCCTGGACTGCAGACTTGGACCTATTAACTGTTGGCTAATTCCCCCCAGAACGGAGTGGCTCTAGGAGCATTGCAGTGAGAGGGTGTGATCTCCCTCCTTGATAGACGAGGAGAGAACTGCGACCACCTTACACGCACAATTGTGTTTGGGAAGTCTTTGTACTTTCCTCTGCCTTGTGCACTATGCAAAGCTGGGAACAGTTTGGTTTTCGATGACTAATTTACAATGGCTCTCCTAATCATTAACAGAATTTAATGAGCTATTTCTCAATACTGATAGAATGACACAAGTTTCTCTCTTTTATATTGCTCATATCAACAAGCAATAGAAAGATTTAAATAGTTTGAAAAAAAATTACTGACCATATCACACATTTCCCGTATAATCATATTTATAGCACAGAGTGGAGTCTAAAGACATAAGAACATAAGAAAGGCCGTACCGAGTCAGACCAAAGGTCCATCTAGCCCAGTATCCTGTCTACCGACAGTGACCAATGCCAGGTGCCCCAGAGGGAGTGAACCTAACAGGCAATGATCAAGTGATCTCTCTCCTGCCATCCATCTCCACACTCTGACAGACAGAGGCTAGGGACACCATTCCTTACCCGTCCTGGCTAATAGCCATTAATGGACTTAACCTCCAGGAATTTATCCAGTTCTCTTTTAAACTCTGTTATAGTCCTAGCCTTCACAACCTCCTGAGGTAAGGAGTTCCACAAGTTGACTGCGCGCTGCGTGAAGAAGAACTTCCTTTTATTTGTTTTAAACCTGCTGCCTATTAATTTCATTTGATGACCCCTACTTCTTGTATTATGGGAATAAGTAAATAACTTTTCTTTCTCCACTTTCTCCACATCACTCATGATTTTATATACCTCTATCATATCCCCTCTTAGTCTCCTCTTTTCAAAGCTGAAGAGTCCTAGCCTCTTTACTCTCTCCTCATATGGGACCCGTTCCAAACCCTTAATCATTTTAGTTGCCCTTTTCTGAACCTTTTCTAGTGCCAGTATATCTATTTTGAGATGAGGAGACCACATCTGTATGCAGTATTCGAGATGAGGGCGTACCATCGATTTATATAAGGGCAATAATATATTCTCAGTCTTATTCTCTATCCCCTTTTTAATGATTCCTAACATCCTGTTTGCTTTTTTGACCGCCTCTGCACACTGTGTGGACATTTTCAGAGAACTATCCACGATGACTCCAAGATCTCTTTCCTGACTTGTTGTAGCTAAATTAGCCCCCATCATATTGTATGTATAGTTGGGGTTATTTTTTTCCAGTGTACATTACTTTACATTTATCCACATTAAATTTCATTTGCCATTTTGTTGCCCAATCACTTAGTTTTGTGAGATCTTTTTGAAGTTATTCGCAGTCTGCTTTGGACTTAACTATCTTTAGCAGTTGAGTATCATCTGCAAACTTTGCCACCTCACTGTTTACCCCTTTCTCCAGATCATTTATGAATAAGTTGATTAGGATCGGTCCGAGGACTGACCCTTGGGGAACACCACTAGTTACCCCTCTCCATTCTGAGAATTTACCATTAATTCCTACCCTTTGTTCCCGGTCTTTTAACCAGTTCTCAATCCATGAAAGGACCTTCCCTTTTATCCCACGGCAGCTTAATTTACATAAGAGCCTTTGGTAAGGGACCTTGTCAAAGGCTTTCTGGAAAGCTAAGTACACTATGTCCACTGGATCCCCCTTGTCCACATGTTTGTTGACCCCTTCAAAGAATTCTAATAGATTAGTAAGACACGATTTCCCTTTACAGAAACCATGTTGACTATTGCTTAACAGTTTATGTTTTTCTATGTGTCGGACAATTTTATTCTTAACTATTGTTTCGACTAATTTGCCCGGTTCAGATGTTAGACTTACCGGTCTGTAATTGCCGGGATCACCTCTAGAGCCCTTTTTAAATCTTGGTATTACATTAGCTAACTTCCAGTCATTGGGTACAGAAGCTGATTTAAAGGACAGGTTACAAACCTTAGTTAACAGTTCCGCAACTTCACATTTGAGTTCTTTCAGAACTCTTGGGTGAATGCCATCTGGTCCCGGAGACTTGTTAATGTTAAGTTTATCAATTAATTCCAAAACCTCCTCTCGTGACACTTCAATCCATGACAGTTCCTCGGATTTGTCACCTACAAAAGCCAGCTCAGGTTTGAGAATCTCCCTAACATCCTCAGCCATGAAGACTGAAGCAAAGAATCCATTTAGATTTTCTGCAATGACTTTATCGTCTTTAAGCGCTCCTTTTGTATCTCGATCATCAAGGGGCCCCACTGGTTGTTTAGCAGGCTTCCTGCTTCTGCTGTACTTAAAAAACATTATTATTACCTTTGGAGTTTTTGGCTAGCCGTTCTTCAAACTCCTCTTTGGCTTTTCTTATTACATTCTTGCACTTAATTTGGCAGCATTTATGCTCCTTTCTATTTGCCTCACTAGGATTTGACTTCCACTTTTTAAAAGATGCCTTTTTATCTCTCACTGCTTCTTTTACATGGTTGTTAAGTCACGGTGGCTCTTTTTTAGTTATTTTACTGTTTTTTTTTTTAATTTGGGGTATACATTTAAGGTGGGCCTCTATTATGGTATCTTTGAAAAGTGTCCACGCAGCTTGCAGGGATTTCACTCTAGTCACTGTACCTTTTAATTTCTGTTTAACTAACCCCCTCATTTTTGCATAGTTCCCCCTTTTGAAATTAAATGCCACAGTGTTGGGCTGTTGAGATGTTCTTCCCACCACAGGGATGTTGAATGCTATTGTATTATGGTCACTATTTCCAAGCAGTCCTGCTATAGTTACCTCTTGGACCAGCTCCTGCGCTCCACTCAGGACTAAATCTAGAGTTGCCTCTCCCCTTGTGGGTTCCCGTACCAGCTGCTCCATGAAGCAGTCATTTAAAGTATCAAGAAATTTTATCTCTGCATTTCGTCCTGAAGTGAAATGTTCCCAGTCAATATGGGGATAATTGAAATCCCCTACTATTATTGAGTTCTTAATTTTGATAGCCTCTCTAATTTCCCTTAGCATTTCAACATCACTATCACCGTCCTGGTCAGGTGGTCGAGAATAGATCCCTAATGTTATATTCTTATTAGAGCATGAAATTTCTATCCATAGAGATTCTATGGAACATGCAGATTTGCTTAAGATTTTTACTTTATTTGATTGTACATTTTCTTTCACATATAGTGCCACTCCCCACCCCGCATGAACTGTTCTGTCATTCCGATATATTTTGTACCCCGGAATGATTGTATCCCATTGATTGTCCTCAGTCCACCAGGTTTCTGTGATGCCTATTATATCAATATCCTCCTTTATCACAAGACACTATAGTTCACCCATCTTATTATTTAGACTTCTAGCATTTCTGTACAAGCACTTTAAAAACTTGTCACTGTTTATTTGTCTGCCCTTTGTCTTCTCAATCATTTGGCACTACAGTCCTTCATAACATTTAGAGATCATACACTTATACAGAACAGAAAAAAACTAATGGGTCCCTAGTGGGCAGCTCTTACTGTTAGTACTGACTGTTTCCTTTGTTGAAACCAAAGCCCTGATCCTGCGAAGATTTATCTAAAGGGGCTGAAAACTGTGATGAATGTGGGGGGTGCTCGGTGTCCAATGCTGATCTATGATATGTGGTTTCACTATGGGATACCTGAGATGGTGTATTGGGATGTGAGGGGAGGAGTACAGTTTCAGCACACTTCGGCAGCAGAGAAGGAGGAAGCCCTATCCAAGTGACTTGCTTCTATCTCCTACCTAGCACAAAAGGAAGGGGGAAAGAAAATGAAAAGGCATTCAAAGACCTGAGGGGTGGCCCAGACAAAAGCACTTCCCTCTGCATCTTGGAAGTTACCAAATTCTATCCCCACCTGTCAAGGCTGTATCCCCACTTTGAACTTTAGGGTACAAATGTAGGGGCCTGCATGAAAACTTCTAAGCTTAACTACCAGCTTAGCTCTGGTCCGCTGCCACCATCCCAAGGCTAATTTCCTTTCCTGGGTAGCCTTGAGAGACCTTCACCAATTTCCTGGTGAATACAGATCCAAACCCCTTGGATCTTAAACCAAGGAGAAATTAACCATTCCCCTCCTTCCTCCCACGAACTCCTGGTGAATACAGATCCAACCCCCTTGGATCTAAAACAAGGAGAAATTAACCATTCCCCCTCCTTCCTCCCACCAACTCCTGGTGAATACAGATCCAACCCCTTGGATCCTAAAACAAGGAAAAAATCAATCAGGTTCTTAAAAAGAAGGCTTTTAATTAAAGAAAAAGGTAAAAATAATCTCTGTAAAATCAGTATGGAAATTAACCTTACAGGGTAATTAAACTTAAAGAGCTCAGAGGACTCCCCTCTAGTCTCAGGTTTAAAGTACAGCAAACAAAGATAAACACTTTAGTAAAAAGTACATTTACAAGTTGAGAAAACAAAGGTAAACTAACACGCCTTGCCTGGCTAATTACTTACAAGTTGGAAATAGGAGAGACTTGTTTAGAAAGATGTGGAGAACCTGGATTGATGTCTGGTCCCTCTCGGTCCCGAGAGCGAACACACTCCCAAACAAAGAACACAAAACAAAAACCTTCCCCCCCCCAAGATTTGAAAGTATCTTGTCCCCTTATTGGTCCTTTAGGTCAGATGCCAGCCAGGTTACCTGAGCTTCTTAACCCTTTACAGGGAAAAGGATTTTGGAATCTCTGGCCAGGAGGGATTTTATAGTACTGTACACAGGACAGCTGTTACCCTTCCCTTTATAGTTGTGACACCACCGGACGATGGATAACTGGAATTTAGAAATTACAGCAGTGGCTTTCAATCTTTGCAGACTACCCTACTCTTTTTAGAAGTCTGATTTGTCTTGTGTACCCCCAAGTTACACCTCACTAAAAAGCTACTTTCTTACAAAAATCAGATGTAAAAATGCAAGTTTCACAGCACACTATTACTGAAAAATTGCTTACTTTTTCATTTTTACCATATAATTACAAAATAAATTAATTGGAATATAAATATTGTACTTATATTTCAGAGTATAGTATATAAAACAGTATAAACAAGTAATTGTATGAAATTTTAGTTTGTACCAACTTCGTTGGTGCTTTTTATGTAGCCAGTTGTAAAAGTAGGCACATATCTAGATGAGTTGTTGTACCCTCTAGAAGACCTGTGTATACCCCTAGAGATATATACCCTTGGTTGAGAACCACTGATTTGCAGCTTAGTTAAGACACACTTTGGAGGGTGTCAGGCCTGTCGCAGTGCCCCAAAACATTCAGAGGGAATATGAGGGAAACCTCAGTGTACAGCCCGGGGGGCGAACACTTTAAGAAATAAGGGTTCACCACCCTCCATGATTCCTAGAAGTCAAAGGGGAGAAGGAAGAAGACAGGGCCAGATCCCAACTTCACCCCCAGAAGGACTGAAGTATGCAAGGTTGAGCCCTTTCTGACTGCAGAAAACTGAACACCCTTGCCTCACCCCAGCCCTGCCTCTGCTCCCAGGCCCCACCCTCTGCCCCACCCCTTCTCTGAGGCCCCAACTCCTGCTCACTCCATCCCCCTGGCCTTTGTCACTCAGTCTCCCCCACACTCACTTACTCGTTCATTTTCATCAGGCTGGGGCAGAGGGTTGGATTGTGGGAGGGTGTCAGGGCTCCAGCTGGGGGTACGAGCTCCGGATTGGGGCCAGGGATGAAAGGTTTGGGATTTAGGAGGGGACTTTGGGCTGGGAGGGGTGAGGCCAAGGGGTTTGGAGTGTGGGGTGGTGCTATGGGCTGGGACAGGAGGTTGGGGGTGCAGGAGGGGGTGAGGGCTCTGGTTGTGGGTCAGGGCTCTGGGGTTGGGCTGGGGATGAGGGTTTGGCATCTAGGAGGAGGCTCTGAGCTGGGGGTTGGGGTTGAGGGATTCGGAGTGCGGGAGGGGACTCAGGGCTGGGGTAGAGGGTTGGGATGCAGGAGGGGAGTCGGGGTGTGGGCTCCAGGCAGAACTTACCTCAGGCAGCTCATGGGAAGCAGCGACAAGTTCCTCTGCAACCTAAGTGTGGGAGTGGCCAGGGGATCTCCGCACACTGCCCCCATTTGCAGACATCGCCCCTACAGCTCCCATTGGCTTTGGTTCCCAGCCAATGGGAGCTATGGAGCCCCCACAGGCGTCTGTGCCACAGGCAGGGGTAGCATATGGAGCCCCCCTGGCCGCCACTGCACCTAGGAGCCAGAGGGACATGCCAGCGGCTGCAGCCAACTGGACTTTTAGCAGCCCGGTCAGCTGTGCTGACTGGAGCTGCCAGGGACCCTTTCTGACTGGGTATTCTGATCAAAAACTGGATGCCTGGCAACACTAGGTCTATGTCTGCGTGCATATTCATCCAGTGTGATATGAATGGGGAACATATGATGAAGGTGGTTGTGCTCAGTGTTGATTGTCGATCTGTACCCTGAAATAGGTTTAGATACTGGATTTCTAAAAGCTGGAGACACCGGGAAATTTACCATCTTTACTATAATGGCATAATGATATCAACATAATTATACTGGCATGACTCCAGAATAACCACTCTTTTACGTAAGAAGAGTAATAGTAATAGGATGAAATTTAATAGTGAAAAGTGAAAGGTCATGCATTTAGGGATTAACAACAGGAATTTTGGTTATAAATTGGGGACACATCAGTTGGAAGTACCAGATGAGGAGAAGGACCTCAGAGTATTGGTTGATCACAGGATGACTACGAGCAGCCAATGTGATATGGCCATTAAAAAAGCTAATGCGGTCTTAGGATGCATCAGGCGAGGTATTTCCAGTAGAGATAAGGAGGTGTTAGTACCGTTATACAAGGCACTGGTGAGACCTCATCTGGAATATTGTGTGCAGTTCTGGTCTCCCATCTTTAAGAAGGATGAATTCAAACTGGAACAGGTACAGAGAAGGGCTACTAGGATGATCTGAGGAATGGAAAACCTATCTTATGAAAGGAGGCTCAAAGAGCTTGGCTTGCTTAGCCTAACCAAAAGAAGGCTGAGGGGACATATGATTGCTCTTTATAAATATATCAGAGGGATAAATATCAGGGAGGGAAAGGAATTATTTAAGTTTAGTACCAATGTGGACACAAGAACAAATGGATATAAACTGGACATTAGGAAGTTTAGACTTGAAATTAGATGAAGGTTTCTAACCATTAGAGGAGTGAAGTTCTGGAACAGCCTTCCAAGGGGAGTAGTGGGGGCAAAAGACATATCTGGCTTCAAGACTAAGCTTGATAAGTTTATGGAGGGGATCGCATAGCCTAATTTTGGCAATTAATTGATCTTTGATTATTAGCAGGTAAATATGCCCAATGGTCTGTGATGGGATGTTAGATGGGGTGGGATCTGAGTTACTACAGATAATTCTTTCCTGGTGCTAGCTGGTGAGTCTTGCCCACATGCTCAGGGTTTAACTGATCACCATATTTGGGGTCAGGAAGGAATTTTCCTCCAGGGCAGATTGGCAGAGGCCCTGGAGGTTTTTCACCTTCTTCTGCAGCGTGGGGCATGGGTCACTTGCTGAAGGATTCTCTGTACCTTGAGGTCTTTAAACCACGATTTGAGGACTTCAGTAACTCAGGCATAGATTAGAGGTTTGTTACAGGAGTGGGTGGGTGAGATTCTGTGGCCTGCATTGTGCAGGACATCAGACTAGAGGATCATAATGGTCCCTTCTGACCTTTAAGTCTATGAAAGTTATCCTTTTGTAATGACAAGCATACAGAGGGATATCACAAAGTCTATGCACTATTTAAGTCCCACTTGAGCCCCCCGAGATATAGCTTCAGTGGGATGTAAATGGTATATAGGCCTTGTCTGATCTCTCCGCAGAGTTGACTCACTCAGAGTGCATTAATTCTCAAGGAGCAGCACGGGGCACAGAGGTACAGACGTAAACAACTCTTTTCCCTTCTACCATAGGTGCAGAAGGTCCTCTGGCAGTGATTCTTCTGGGCAAGAAGTGAAGGTGGGGTATGGCAGCACCTGTGCCACTCAGAATACAGCCCAAAGGGGATTTCTGCGTGTGATAGTGGAAGAAGAGTTTTGAGGGGGGAAAGAGATGGGCTAAAGGCAAGACAAGTAGTCAGTGTGACTATTCACATAATTAAGGATTAAAGTAACTGTCTCTAAAATCTTGTCTGTATAAAGTTGTATGGTACTATCTGGAAATATGAAACACAGTGCTTATGTAACCCACATACCTCCTGGGTGTGGTGTTCTGTCTCATCTAATGGCACCAAGACCACTTAGAGTGATAAAATTAGTCTGCTTAACAGCCAGTTGGGTTTTAGTTCATGGGGTAGAGGCTCATGCACTAAGCTCCAGAGGTCCCTGATTCAATGCCACCTGCTGACAACAACTGGGGTCTGTCACCATTACACTTTCATCCATAGGTCTGTAATCTTTTTAAGCAGATTGGTGTAATAAATTTATATTTCTGATTAATTTTCTCAAAGTCACTGACAAAGCAGGGAATAGCAGGCAGATCTCCAGATTCAGTACAAACAATTGTGTCAGAGCGAAAGAATGGTCTGAGGGTTAAGGTACCACCCTAGTAGGGCCTCAAGAAATTGGGTTCAGTTTGCAACTTTAATACAGATTTCCTATATGACACTGAGCAAGTTACTGCCATTTTGTTGTGCGCCCACCTGTATCATGCCAGTTTGTCATTTGGAACATGGGGGATAATACTTCCCTTGTATACAATGATGTTGGGAGAATGAACTAACTAATTGTTGTCAAACACTCAGAGGTCACAGCTTCCCTGCAGAGATCCTGGGACAAATTCTTGAAATTCAGTATAGTTGGGAATTTCAGGACTTGATTTGACCCATAAAACTGAGCGAACATGTAAAGAAAGTCACAGAAGTGGAAGTACATGTGTGACACAGAGGTAGTATAGTTACTGATTTTTTTCCTGCTCTCTGGATATTTTAAGAGTATTGTCTATACTATAAACACATCTAAACATTTAGATTAGGTAGAAAAAATAAAAATTAATGGAACTCTGTTCTAAGATTCCTTTTCTCACTAATCCATCAGCAAAAGAATTGTTGAATATAATACCTTATTTTAAAGTTATGGTATTACTAATATTAGCATACAGACAAAATGAAGGGTTATTAACCATATACAGAGTTTGCATATATTCTTGTAGCATCTTCTTCCTGTTTTTGGTTAACAGTGATGTGTAATTTGAAATGATGAAACAGGATTTTAGGCACCTAGAGTACATTTCATAAAGCGCTGATAAGTAGTTGGGTAATTTTTATTCTGGTGAATACATAAATTGATTAACAGAACAACTCTTCAAGCACTATTCTGGGAGGATCCCCCAAACTGATAATACAATAGGTTAGGTAGAAAACAAAATGTACACTGTGTATATCCATAGAAAGATAATTTAAATTCTATCCCTAGAGGAATGAATAGATATGACTTATATATCATATGATTAGTTTCCCAATTCACAGAATACCAAGTATCCATATTCTTTTGTAAGAAAACTAAAAGCTATGCTGTTCATTAATATTTACAAGAAAATATTAGGCTGTCTCTGAAAAGGTAGTGTTTTTCCTATTGCCCTACATAATACATTACTGAATATGGGAAACAACTCAGAAGAAGCTTGCATGCCTGGAGAAACAGCATTAAAAAAAAAAAATCACTGTTTTGTGCAATGCAATAAGTAAAGAGAACAAAATTAAACCAATAGAGGCATATGAGTATAGTCCCAGACTGAGAGGCCAAAGGTCCATACTCCCCACATCAGCAAGGGTTTAAGGAGGAAAAAAATTGGGACATCACGTGGAAGTAAAGATGGGAACATAATTTACCTATTTGTTAATTTTACATATTGTTGAGAAGTGCACAAAGCTTCACTTTTTTTTTTTTGACACATTATCTGGCACTTAATAGGGGTCCAAACTGGTGAAGCCCCTCCACAGCCAGTTCAGCAGCATCCATCCAGTCATCCGTTGTTTCCCAGCATGCACAGAGCTCCAGCTACAAGCCAGAAGAATTGACCATAAGCTTTCCAGTAGAGGAGCTGTCACTCCCAAGTCCTGAGTCTTTTGAAGAAGCTGGAGGGTGAGCTGGAAAAAAACACCAACGGGCTTCTGGTTCCCACATGATACAGGAAGCAGCTGATACGAGGAAAACTAGAGCACTTTCTCGCTCCTGCCCTCTAGGCTTGGTTAGCTCTAGTAATAAAAGAGTAAGACTGATTTAAAAATCCAAATATTGGAGATACTACATGCAAATCTTCATATGGAGAGCCTATGTCAGCAGCAGCTCCAGGCACCAGCGCTCCAAGCATGTGCCTGGGGTGGCAAGCTGCGGGGGGGAGGGGGAAGGAGATGCCCTGCTTGTCCCTGTGAGGCCGGCAGTCAGGCAGCCTTCGGCGGCATGCCTGCCGGAGGTCCGCCAGTCCCGCGGATTCAGCAGCAATTCGGCGGCGAGTACGCTAAAGCCGCAGGATTGGCGGACCTCCCGCAGGCATGCCGCCAAATCCATGGGACTGGGGACCTCCTGCAGGCATGCCGCCGAAGGCAGCCTGCCTGCCATGCTTGGGGCAGCAAAAAAGCTAGAGCCGCCCCTGGCCTAAGTATAGCACTTCTCTTTATAGGACCTTGAGTCCCCCCCTCCCCCCCCCGCCGTTCATCCTGACATTTCAAAGTCAAATACACACGGATTTCACTATGGCACACGTTTCACAAGGGGATAAGCACTTCACTCTATGATGTGTGTGTTTTACAAGACACCACCCATGAGTTCCACTAGGAAATGTGGACTTCTGAAAAGAAGTATTTGAATGTATTATCAGAAAAGAAAGCTTTGAATTATCTTTCCAGTGGTACCTCATATTAATGTGACTGCTTAATGCTGTCTCCTATTTTAGATTGAGTGTCCTGCATTACATTATTTTTATATGGCACTAAAGCATGCTTGAGTAACTGTGTATGACTGCTGTCCCCCTTTCACAAAAATGAGACATGCATCTTAAGAGACAATCCCAAAAGGTCCAAATTTTTGAATATAAATTTCCTCTCTTTTCCTCTGAGTTAATGAGACAAGATAATGGATAAGTAAAATGTTGTCTCCGCTCTATAAAATCTCACTTTTACTTGCTGCTTTTAAAAGTCTTTCCTCTATGTTTGCCTTATCAGTTAGGATTCCAGCATCCTCACTCTTTCCAAATAATTTTCAATAGAATTGTTTATAAGCATCCTGAAAAAGGGAAACATCAGGTGCAGTTGTCTGGGGCCTGACCTTGAGTTTGTCTGTGCCTGTGTTGCTTTGCCCATGTGCATAGCAGAAGGGCTAATCTCTGTGTAGCAATGGTGGAAGCAGCCAATAACTTTTGCTGCTGATGTGGTGGGGACACTACAAGGTTGAGTACATGGTTCCAAAATCCTAAACCACATGCTTGAGAGCACTCCACTTGTCTCTGACCAGGCCCAAACCCTCTTGGTTCCCTTTCACAACCCTTGGGGAGGTAAGTAATGTTTCCATTCTTGTCTAATGCCAGAAGGAAATGCTGTACTCATCAATAAGAAACATGTCTCTGAGAAGAGACACCCTCTATTAGCATCAAATATTATCCATGGGGAAAAGAGTCCAAGCAGCCTCCAGCATCACTCTTAATCCTGAACAGGGTATGGTACCTTCCAAACCTTATGGCAGCCTCTGGTGCTTGATCACAGCCTGAGCTCAGAGTGTGGAATCCTGGGCAGTGCTACACCAACTGGCATCCATCTCCACAATCCCTGGGCTGCTCAAGATGCCAATGCTGGGGCTGCCTGACTGCAGTTATGTGGGGTGTGGGTGCAGGCAGTGTTGTCTTGCTTGCAGCAGTAAACAAAATGATCAGACCTCAGCCATGTATATGCTTTCCCTAACCCCAACTCTGCACCACTTGTTTGGTCCAGAGATAATCAACTGGCCTGCAGTCAAGCCCTGGTTGCCATTTAGCTAGGGCTCAGCTCCCATTCTAGAATAGCATTCCATGTGTCAATGAGATGCAGTATGTGAATGGTGGGATTTCCTCCTTTATGTAACTGGAGATCTGGGTCCAGCTCCACTCTCTGCCGGCCCCTTAATTAATCAGAACTCCTGTGGGTTGGGCTTTCCTTTTCACACTACTGTTGTTCTATGGAGTGACAACTGTAGAACCTCCCCTCAAATTCATGAGCTGCCTTGAGAAACCCCTTGGACATCCTGTTAAATGGGAAAGGGACAGACTGGGGAGAGGGTAGCAGCAAAAAGTGTGAAAAGAAGGAATTAGGAAAAGGAGGTACAAGTAAAGCCAGGAGCAAGTGGCTTTACACACACACCCACCCACACACCCCTACTTCTTAATTGATGGCAGTTTGCCTTGTCAAGGAAGCCCAGCAGCCTGGCTGCTACCTTGTTCCAGCACTGGGGTGCTCCTTCAGGAATTGACAAGACAGCTGCTGACTTCTTTCAAGGTGTTGGGCATCAGATAGAAGCCCAGTGACACCATCTGCTTGCAGATCCAGTCCACCTAAATCCTCCAAGGAGTATTGTTCTGGGATGTTAGGCAGATTGTCTGCTCCCTACTATTCTGAAATGGTGCCTGGAAAACTCAGCCATATCCTACTGGCTCATTGATTTGATGAGATGTCTTAGTGTGCAATGGACCAGTCTGAAATGCACTCTCCCAATAAGTGTAGCTTTCTTTGCAAGAAAAGCAGAGAAAATTACCCATGAAAGGAAAACTTTAGTTGGTGTGTTTTAAAAGGTAGTTTGTCTGGTACACTTGCAAACATAAAACTTCAGTAAAAACAGGTTAAGGTCGAAAGTGTGTTTCAGGGGATTTCATCCTACAACCATAAATTTAAAAACAATCCAATGATTTTTTCCCCCGCGCTTCCCAGAAAAGTTCTACCTGTGGGTAGATGTGGAAAGTGTAATTTGAAGGGAATTGGTGTTATTTTGTGTAAGCTTGTGTGGGTGAATTAAAAATAAATCAGAAGCTAGCCTCAACCATACTGTTAAGCAGCTACTGTTGCTTCATAATGTCCTTATACCATATAAGTACAATACATACTCAAAGTACTTGTGTACAGACCGATGCAAGAAGGAAAGCTTTGTGATTTTTAGAGTTGAATCATATAAGTGACCTAATCCATTGATATGAGACATTAATATTTTAACAGCATACAGAAGTTCACAGCAAATGTGAAAGAATAAACTATTAGAGACTTCTAATTGAAGAATGATTGTGGCAGATTAAAAACACAAATTGTTTGTTTACACCCTAATTATCTACAACTTAAAGTACTGAAGTCTCCTGTCCAGTCTTCAGGAACACCAAATACTCACCTCCAGCCTGCTCACAATGCTGCCACTATGATCATCTTCCTTGTCAGTCAGAATATATCTTGCACACCTGATCCTTTTGAATCTCTGCAGACTCCCCTTGTAAAGTGTGCCAATGTCAAACTTTTGGGGCCTGATTCTCCATATTTGCACATGTGGAGAGTGTAAAATGGGTGTAATAAGCCACCATTCCAAGTTGGTAACATTTTACACTCTGCACAGGTGTAAACGATAAGGTATTTTAGTAGTAGTGAACCAGACTGCTTTTCTGGTATTGCAGTGCCTACAAATCACCCTATATCATAGGCTTGTATACAGTTGTATACTGCTCTATTAGAGCAGGTCCACAATTCAGTGAGGTTGGCAATAACAAGGCTGGAATAATTTCCTTTCATGGTCTCCCCTCCATGGCTTTTATATGCTGCCTTTTGCCATTCATTGGCATCTTCCTCCATTCCCCATTCCATCATGCTCGTATCAATCAAATTCCATTAATATATATTAGAAATGTCTTAAATTACAAATTATATAGCCATGTGACTCACCATAATCGTTACCTTTTCTCAACACATCCTCCTTTGTTATTTATTAGTTTTACTTGTTCTGTCATGTCTAAATTATACTGTAAATTCCTAGGGTTTGGAAGCATATTTTATTCTCTTTTAAAGCACTTAACACATTATGAGAGAATAACATAGCTGATTGGAAATAGTTCCCTCCCAACATATCCCCCTGCCTTGCAAGATTTCAATTAATTAAAACTTTAATATTAAATTTTAACCTTTTGGCCAAAAAAAATATATTTTGACTGAAAATCAAAATATTTGGTGCAAACCCAAATTATTTTCTTTGGAAATTCTACCATGATTCCTCGTGGGAGTTCTAGTTTGAGTGCCTCATGTTTTCATTCTTGTCTAATGCCTGGGTTCCTGGTCCAGAATACCTCTCCCATAATACACCACACCATTTGTCCTCTTGCTTAGCTGCTCATAGGAGTCTCACTGTTGCAGCACATCATGGAAGATAAAGTCCATCTGGGAAGGTCACCATCACCTCTATCCTGAATCAAAATATTTCAGGTTTTGGTCAAAATATATTTGTTTTTCAACAAAAAGTAAAAATCTAATTAGCAGGTAATTTTCCAAGGGAAAAATAATTTTGTCCAAATCCCAATTTTCCACTGAAAAGTAGTTAATGGAAGTTTTTCCAACCAACCCTACATCTCAAAAATATTTTGATAGCAAATTTATTATGAACAACAATCCTTTTATTCCTTCTATAAAAGATATCCTATAAGTGTCCTTCCTCATAGGTCAAAGTGTTCTGATTATGTACAAGTTGCTTGCTTGCTTTCCCTTAGGAAAGACTTGCAGAGAGGATTATATAAGTCTGTATGAAGCTTGTCACTTGTTTTAAGAAGTTCTGATAAAAGTAGAAACCATTTGTACTGAGATATACATAATACGATTCCTTTCATCATGCAAATGATTGGGTAGCAAAAGAAAATAATTTTGACCATTTAAAAAAAAGTGACCTAAATCATTTTGACAGCACTACATGTGCTGAAAATATTTAAGGGAAATATCAACATAGGCTATTTCATCATTCTGCAACTGTTTGCCAACAAGCACACTAAATGTAAAGAAGCCTTTCAATATTATATGAAGAAAGTGTTTTGAATATTTCCTGATGTGATTTATGCTAAAAAATAATTTTTACTTTGAGGTTAACATAACCGAACATATTGACAACAATATAAATACATTGTTATGTCTGGTAAGCAGGTAATTTACTATTTTCCCTAAGAATAGGACACCAAAAAAAAGTTCTGATTTCAATACACCATATGCTATTTTTATTTTGTCTATGGGAGAGCTAACTAACTAGTATAATCTAAAAATATTGAATTCCTTGTTTTGTAGGAATTCAATAATAAATCATTTACTTAACAATAAATGCTATTTGTTACATGTCAGCATCATGTATTCATACACAACCAATGTTCTGCCAGTCAAGAAGCAAATATATTTCTACACTGCTTTCAGGGATCTGTTTAGGTCAGCAAGATTACAGTTAGTGAAATGTACTTGAGTGTTTCATTAGTTTCTTATTTACTACAAAAGGTAAAATATAACTTTCCTCATTTTATAGGATTGATTTTTTGTTGCTTCTGAATGCTGCCAGTCTATTTTATCAATGAAAAGTAGACGTATTTTCATGTTATATTCAGAGCCGTAAACTCTAATGATACTGCAGGTAAATTCAAATAAAGTCATCCATTGCAAAAACAGATACGATAATTCTCTTAGGGGGACTATAACGCAAGTGCTGGACAAGATTAACATATGGAGCAGCACCATTGTGAAGGAAGGAATGGGCAAGACTAATTCCAATGGCATCCTTCTCAGCAAATGTGCAGAGCATGACCTTGTGATCACAAACACAATCTTCAGACAAAGCAACAAATACAAATCAAGTTGGCAATACCCCCATTCAAAACAGGCACCTCCTACACTATGTCATTTTAAGACCACAGAATCTAAGAGATGTCCAAATCACTCATGTCATGAGAGGAGCTGATGGTTGCTGGACTGACCACTGCCTGGTGAGGTCAATCATGTCCATCAGGGTTGCACAGAAACATAGAAAGCAATTCAAATCATACAGACAGCAACAGAACAGCCAAATACTTCAATCCTCAGTACACCAAGAGAACTTCCAAACATGCCTAAGTGTACCCTTTTATACCAATAGTCCAGCCATGAGAATTATCCCAAGTTTCTGTGATGTCAATTAGGTTGTAATTCTTCATTAGTATTTTTTGTTCTCCCTGTTTACTCACTATACTTATTACATTAGTATACAGATATCTAAGATGTTCATTAGATTTCCCTTCTATATTCCCTCATCTCTCTTTTGTAGGTGTTGTAACTGCCCATGTTCTCTCTCACCAACAGAAGTTGGTCCATACAAGATATTACCTCACCCACCGTGTCTTTTTAAGATTCCTCTTTGGTCTACTTTGTACCATCTTCAGAAAATTGTGGTCAGGTATTTTACCCAGCTGAAAGAGACTAACCTTTAGAAGCCAGATATATTTACATGTGGCATATGCTGGATTTTTGCAATAGCTCATGAGAGTTTTTAGCTACAATATGAAAACAATTTTCTGCCTTCTCAAAGCAAGAATAATCACTTTATGAAGAATAAACTATTGTGTAGAATGCACAGTTACTGACTTTCACATGGTAAATAAGCACCCTGATATTCACAATAAGCCAAAAATCAAGCTAATCCCACTTCAAAATAAGGCCCAAACAAGCCACTCCCTAAGAATCCCAACACTATGTGACTAGATCCCCCCGGCGTGCAGTCTGGGACTGTGGTGAGCCTGCTGTGCACCCCTGTCTCTCCCTGCCTGGCCCCTGCTTACCCACCCTAGCCACTGCTTGCTGGGAGCCGATCAAAAAAGAAGCAAAAAGCTACAAGCAGCAACAAGCGACAAACCAAAAGCTACCCAACAAGCAACTCACAAGCTAATTAAGCCAAAAACAAGCCCAATTTCAAGCGTGGGGGGATGGTTTGTTTGTTTTTTGCAGGTGGCATGTCTGGTAGAATGTTTAACTCCATATTCTCCCCTTTTCCCACTCCCACTTCCCCATAACAAATTCATACAGAATCCTCCTTTAAAATAAAAATAAAAGGAAAAACCTCCTGGTGCTTGGGAGGAAAACATGTTTATGATGACAAAGCAGACAGGAAGCTTAAGTGCTACTATTGAAAGGTAAGAGGATTAGTGCTGTTTCTGGGGAAATTTATTTTGCAGTTGTCATGATTTGCAAAATAACTTTTGCAAAACTATTTTGCATTTGAGAAAAAGAGCTGCTACTAAGAAATCTCTCACTGAGCAAAGGGAAAGTATTTTTTACTTTTAAGAACAGCAGGTATCTACCCTGCCTGCTTTCTGGGTATAATAGATCATATGAACTCGTACACATTAATATTTTCCCCCTTTTGACCAGAAAGTACATTGCACAGAACTAGTTGATTTTTTTTTTAATTAAAACTTTTTTTTTTTTTGGCAAAGTAGCCTATATAGATAGTGACAATATTTTTAATTAAGGTCTTACAATATAATAGTCACTTTTCTGTAAATACACCCTCAACTCATGAACAGTGGGTGAAAGCCTGGCCACAGTTGGAGTTCTACCACTGACTTCAATTTGGGCCAGGAATACATGTAACAAGTAAAAAAGGCATCCTGGCTTATACTTTATATAAACGTCATGGCTCCTCTTTCCCTGGGGTGAAGAGTGTGCTTTTTAAAGCAGGTGATATCACCATAGTGTTATACAATTGTGTGAACAGTCTAGTGTTTGGTTGTATACATCTGATTATGTGGGAGAGAAAACAAGATTCTTTCCCCCAGAAGAGATCTGGAGTGTATGACTGTCCTAATAATTCTGAAGAAGGGTAGGTAGGCAAGCAGACGAAGTTTGTGTGTGTGTGCGGGGGATTTGAATCCATTGAAAAGATATGTATATGTAAGCGGGGGAATGGTCCCGCTATTGTGGGGAAATTTCCTGACTTCTGCACTACCCCGGTGAGGTGGGCTAGCAAAAGGATCTGAGTCCCCGCTCCCACTTCCTTTACCCAGAGGCCTCCCTGCCCTTGAGGGCTCCCCTTCCACTCTCCTGTCTGGCTGAGTCCTCGTAACCCCAACAAGGCTGGGCCCAGGATTCCTGGGGGGCTCAACCCCCAACCCTGCTGTGGTCACCTAGGACAGGGGCTAGGGTGTCCCCACTCCGGGGTACTCTCTCTGCACTGGGCACCTCCCTGACCCACTGATTATTCCATACAATTTAAAGCAAATACAAGTTGTTTAATTAACAATTAATCTAAAGAACAGAACAAGGAAAAATGGGAAAGGTTAAAGGAAAACACATCACCCCGCTCTGTGGCAGGGAACATCACAACCAGTGTCTCTGGAATGTCAGGGCAGGTCACAGTCTGCTTCTTGTAGGTCCCAGGCCTCCTTCTCAGGCCCAGGCCGTGCTGCAGGGATGCTGCGGGTTGGACACTTGCAATGGTGGTGGCCACACACCTCCGGGCTTTGAGTGGTGGGACCCTTCTTCCCAGCGTCAGCCCCCCGTAGGGTTAAGGTCCCCCTCCCGGTCTGGCCTGCAAGGGCCCTTGTCTGGGGGTGTCTTTCTGTGCTGGGCCCTTTGCCCAGGTTCCCCCTTGGCTGGCCCCACTTGCTCACCACACCTGGCTCTGTGGCTGCAGCTCTGCTCCCAGAACAGGATCTGCTTTCCCTGGGCTGCGTCTCTGGCTCTGCGGCTGCAGCTCTGCTCCTAGCAGCTCAGCTTGGGCCCCTGCTCTCTCCTTAGCTCGGCCCCACTCTGTCTGACTCAGGCCATTCCAGTTCACACGGAGGACAGGGCCCACCCTGGCCTCCTGACTCTCTGATTAGCCTGCCCGCCCTATCAATCAGGCTGATCTGGAGCATTGGCCTCTCCCCATTGCCCCTGGGGACTGTCAGTCTCAGGCTCCTGATTTGCCATCGACCCTTCCCCTTTTAGTGCTGGGAGCTAGCAACCAAAAACACCCCACTGAATGTTAGTAAGGGGGCAACAGTCCCCTTACATATAGAAGACATTGTGTAGGATGTACATCATTGTGATAAGAGGATTCCTAAACAAAGAAATGCTATTCAAAGTACTGTGAAGTTATGTTTTGCATTCAGATTTGAAATAAATATTGCATCAGAAAATGATTCAGTCCTGTTACATGATACTATTCACAAGATTTAACTTCTGTCAGAGAAATGACAATTCTAATTAGTATTTGCACATTTAAAAGAAAATGCGATTCTACTGAGTTTTCCAGGTTTTTAATTCACCACATATGTATTCAATTTATTTTGGCCATATCTGCTGAGATGGACTAGATGGACTAAACCAGTGAGATACACCCATTGCATAGGTCATTTCGTAAGTGTTAATACATATATTAGCAACTGAAGACCTTTTTAAAAGCAACCAATAGAGATTAACAATCTGTCCCTAATACTATTCTCCTGAATGCTCTGGCTCGTTTGTTAGTTTTTGCTACCATCATTTAATCTAAACAACAACAAATAGACTGTTTGAATCTCTTTTTTCCACAGATTAGTAATCTAATGGAAAAGGTTTAGGAAGTTATATCCCACAGACCTAGAAACCTCTCATTTTTTATTTCATTTTTTAGGGAGCTGTAAAAGAGAATGCATATTGACATCACTTACTTGTGAATATCAAATCTAATTTTCATCTTAGAGATAACATTCTTAGTCTGCTATTGATTTAAGTACACTAAGCATTGGCAGCACATGCTAGGCCTATATCACATTAAACACTACAGGGACTGTAAATCTTTGGGCTAAACTGTATAAGCAAACAGCAAATTTAAATTTAAATCCATCTCCAAACAGTTTCTCATTTTGCTTTTTTCCTAATGCAGTTCACACTATATGTAATATTCAAAATATAAGTGATCAGGTTTAAGTGTGCTATATGGAAGTTGAGTATTACTTTTTTTCTGAAATATGTGCAATAAAAGTACCTGTTAATTGTGGTTTGTGAGCATTTGCCTGCTAAATCCAGGGTTGTGAGTTCAATCCTTGAGGGGGCCATTTAGGGATGGGGAGGAAAAAAAACAAACACCTGTCAGGGACAGTACTTGGTCCTGCTAGTGAAGGCAGGGGACTGGACTCCATGACCTTTCAAGGTCCCTTCTAGTTCTATGAGATAGGTATAGCTCCAACAGAAGTTGGTCCAATACAAGATATTATGTCACACACCTTGTCTTCCTAATATCCTGGGAACAACATGGCTACAACAACATTGCATACAATAGTGGAATGTGTCACTTATGTTCCTGTTAGGTGGGACAAACTATTTGTCCAATTCAGAATAGTTTAACTCAAATGTGCCAGGTACCTTCCAGTTCAAGTAAAGACAGGCTTTTGGTCCTGAAGACTTGTTGTGTACATGACACAACAAGAGAGGGTTATAAACAGAAAATAGGTGCACAAAGGATAGAAGAAGAAGGATAACAACAATAACACTGATACTCAGTGAGGCACATACCCATTGTGATGGTTCATTTCACCTTGTCTAAAGACACAGGGGTTTTAACTTCCATACAGTCTGCCTTCACTAAAACCCCTGGAGCTTCCTTGTTGCACAGGGGATGAACAGTCTGCAACATCCCTTTAAGAGCTGCAGCACAATCCCCTCTCCTGCCCCAAATAGTGTTGAATAGGAAAACTGAATAATGCTAATAAGTTGGCTTGTCTGCCTACCTGATCTTTTGGTTTTTCTTGTCATGGATGCAGTGATTGTGCCCCCTTACTGAGCAGCTGCTCTGGGGAGGCTAAGGAGATCTTGCTATGTACATCTACATCACCAGTGCAGCCCTTAGGTAATTCAGTGACAGGAGCTGTAGAAAGCTCTGAGAGGCCAGATGTTGTTTGTATGTTTGTTAAAAATATAAGCTATAAGAAGAAACATGGAAAGCTGGAGGGGGTTGATAGGCTGAAGCCAAATAGAGTGGAGCCAGGGGCACAAAGCTGGTCCCTAGAGCCTAGACAAAGCAGTTAAGACCAGGAATCAGTAGTCACATTCTTTGTGAAACTGCACTCCCATAGAAGCAGGTGTTTATTCCTTTTAAATGAAGGCCTGAACACATTGTACATGGACAGGCAAGCATGCCTGTTGGCGACTATAATATTTGTCATACTATAAAGCCACTTGGAATAATCACTTGAGAGGGGGCCAGCATAGATGTAGTACAGCTAAACAAAATGGAGCCAGCCACAGCTCTTGAATTCACTGTATAGCAAAGGTTCAGTACTATCAGACACAAAAATGGTATCCTGCAGGTATCCACTGACCATCTGTGCAGCTGTAGTTTCAATGAAGCTGAATCCTACTACTGCCTGGAGAAAATGCTGGTGAGCCAAAATTCCTTGCTTTGTCTCACAAGGACATTCCCCATTCCACAGGTTTGAACTGCTGCTCTGATATGATAATGTCTTTCACTTGGATCACAGCCCTTTGCAATGCACCCAGCCACACTGTCAGTTAGGCCTAGATCCACAAAGCGATTTAAGTGCCTAAGTCTCAGTTTTAGATACTGCCTGGCTGCTGCCTAATCTGCAAGTGTCTAAATTCACTTGGTGCCTAAATTGTCTCTGTAAAACTTCCCTAGGTATGTGAGTTTCTACCTCTGATTATAATCTGCTGCCTCACTAAGCATCTGGACCCCTACTACCTAAGCTCAATGTGATCCACAACCTGGGGGATGATAGGGTTTTTCTCCACCATCTTGCCTGCAAGGCCTGATCTGATAGGTATGCTTAGAGCATGCCTAACTCCACACAAAATGGCTGCGGGTGGGGAGAGAAAGGAGGAGGCCTCCCTTATAATCTTTAGATTAGGGTACTCTATCAGGATGTGGGGATTCTCATTCAATTCCCACCTATCACCACCTTAGGAGGAGAAAGAATCTGAACTGAGGTTCCCCACCTCTCAAATGAGTGATCCTTTGTGGATTGGGGCCTGTCTTCTACTTCCAGTGGTTTATGTGTTTCTCTCTGTTAGAATTTAAATTATTTGTAACTCTGGAGTCCTGTATGGTGCCAGAACATTATACACCTGTGCATATATTTCACTGAAGTGGCAGTTCCCAGTCAGTAACAGGCAAATATTCTCAGATTCCTTTTTGTACTGATTAGACCTTATTGGTAGTTGTTTGGGACCCCTCTCCTCCAAAAGGCAAAGTGATATCACAAGCAATGTCAACACAGCTGCTGATCTGGGCTGGGCCTCTCCTCCCTCCTAACAAGAATAGACATACAGAGTTTGGGAGGATACTATAAGATGTTCTCTTATCTGTGTCAGTTTTTAACTCCAGCTGCTGCTCCTTGAAATCTTAGCTAGCTCTATGGATGTTACACTGGCTGAAAACAGTTGGGGCTAGATTTGTAAGGATTTGTAAATATTTTGGTCTCAGTTTAGCTGTTGCTCTGCTCAGCATTGCAAGGCTTAAGTGACTTAGCTGGCTAAATCCCATTTTCAAAAGTGACATAGGACTTAAGCATGTAAGTCTAATTGAAAGTCAATAAGACTTTGCATCCTAAGTCATTTCTGAAAATGGGACTGAGCCATCTAAGTCACTTAGACCTAGCAATGCTGAGCGGAGCAATGACTAAGTACCTTTAAAGAATCCATCCTTAGCTCTCTGATCTCCAGTTACTGCTGTTTGACTTTTTGCTGCTATATTTTAACACTTTCATGTGAGCAGAATATAAGTGGCATATTTAGGATTTGATTTATTTGGTCTTAAATAGCAATTTATTGAGCATTTATCAGTTATATGTTCCTTGCTTTTAAATTCAATTAACACCTGTATTGAAAGGGGATATTTTTTAAAATCTGTATTTACATTTGTTCTGCTTTCCTCCACTGAAATACTGTCAATGGGATATTTGTAAAATCCATATAATAAAAGTTCCTTATAGAACCGCCCTAGTAATTAGTTCAACCTGTCAACTATGTGTATGTTTACAATAAGTTATTTTATATACAAAGAAGTTCTTAGGACCAACAGAGTAAAATATCACCAGTAAAGCTAACATAGGATCTTTTGTAGAAGCCTATGACTTAAATGGTATTTCCAGTCAATGCTTCGTAATAGAAATTCAGGAATCAAATGTTCAGATACAGAATAATGAAGACTCAAATGTTATTGTACTTGATCCCATTGCCTTAAAACAGTGGTGGGCAACCTGCAGCCCATGGGCCGCAGGCAGCCCGTCAGGGTAATCTGCTAGCGGGCCGTGATACAGATTGTTTAAATTGACTATCCTCAGGCCTGGCCACTTGCAGCTCCCAGTGGCTGCGGTTTGCGATTCCTGGCCAATGGGAGCTGCGGGATGCTACAGCCAGAACGTCCCTGCAGCCCACACCGCTTCCTGCAGCTCCCATTGGCCAGGAACAGTGAACCCTGGCCACTGGAGCTGCAGGCAGCCATGCCTGCAGACGGTCAATGTAAACACTGTCTCGTGGTCCACCACATGCAGCCTGGGAGCCACAGGTTGCCCACCACTGTTTTAGTCACTGATCTTGCAAACGTTTCATGCACATAGTTAAAGACACATGTGCACAAGTGTTTGAAAAATTATATACAGAACAACCTCAGAGTTACGAACACCTCAGGAATGCAAGTTATTCGTAACTGAAGAAAACTTTGTTTTTTCTTTCAAAAGTTTACAACTGAACTGACATACAGCTTTGAAAGTTTACTATGCAGAAGAAAAATGCTGCTTTTAATCATCTTAATTTCAATTAAACAATTTCCTTACCTTATCAAATCTTTTTTAAAGATCTTTATATTTTAGTAGCTTACATTTAACACTATTGTATTATATTTGCTTTTTTTTTTTAAATTTTATTAATCTCTTCTGCTCCCTCGTTGCATTCTTCCGATTACAAATGAGTGTGAGGTTGGCTGGTGAGTACGTAACTCTGGTGTTTGGAACTCTGAGGTTCTACTGTATCTACTAATCTAAGATTTATAGATTTCTCCTTGAATACATGGAATGACTGAAATATGGTAGCTACAAAAGGCTGGGCACTGCTGATAAACTAAAAAAAAGCACAAACAGGATAGAAAAAAAAGTTCTCTTTACTTGTTTCTGGAAACATATCTGTTTTTTTCCAAACTGTTACAAGAACTATTTTAGGGGATACTGATGTTTTACATTCTACTCCAAAAAAATGAATTCTATTCCAAAAATGGAAAAATACTTTGTAACATTTGAGTTCTTATTTAAAAAAGGCTGGATTCAAAATTTTCCAGACAGCAAACTCATACATTATTTCTTAATTATAAAATATTTGCGTTTGTAGAGCTAAAAATTAGTCACAATTAATAGGTACTTTTATTGCACATATTCCAGGAAAAAAGTAATACTCAACTTCCATATAGCACTTTTAAACCTGATCACTTATATTTTGAATATTACAGATAGTGTGAACTGCATTAGGAAAAAAAGCAAAATGAGAGACTGTTTGGAGATGGGGAGTTAACAGTACAATTGACAGCTGAGGCAAGAACATAAAAGTGCTAGGAACATTATAAAAAGAATTATGTTTGCTGCTTATGCATTTTTCAACTGAATTCTGATCAATCATCTCTCTCTCATACACAAAGTAAATGCAAGTAATTTCCCTTTCTAATTATTTAAAACCAGATGGAATCATTTTCATTTCAAATCACAGCCATTCCAATCTATTGTGTAAATACACAATAAAAGTGTGTACTGTGCAGATTAAGAACGTGTTAAAATACCATATGGAAAGTAATTATTCTGTCTGTAATCCACTGCCTTACACAGTGCCATCCCCAAGTCAACTATATCCAACAGAAACACTTAGGGCCAGTTTCTCAGTTCATGTAAATCAGCATAGTTCCACTGAAGTCATAGGTATGCCAGTTCATGTTCACTTCAGTAGAACTACATTGATTTATACCAACTGAGCATCTGGTCATTAACAGTTTGCCTACATTGGGACACTTAGAAAAGTTAAGACCATTTAACTAAGGTGTTCTGTAAAAGTGCATTAAATCCCTAGGTGGATGCTCTCATTCAAAGTTAAGTGGTCATAGTTCACTTTAGCTTCATCATCCTTGAAGACAAGTCCTAGATTTTAAACCTGGACAATTCAGGATTTATTCCCAATCCTGGCAGACAGTTTTACTCACTTAGGAGAGCTCACTGAACAAAACATGTTGTTATCAGCACAAGTTCTCAGTCCTCCGCACCTTGCAGAAATAGAGCTGACTCCAAGGCACAAAGTAAAGGAAGTGCTTAATGTCAGTCATTGCAATGGACTCCTTTATTTTCAAACAGGAGGCCATAATATTTAGATGCTGTCTACTTTTGTTGACTGGGTGTTGCTGGGAAGCAGGGAGAAATGCCTAGATTTGTACTTTGCATGCAGAACCTGCTCTTTGTCAGGTATGTTTTGCTCCCTCTTTACAGGTAGTAGCAAGGCTATTGCACCCAGCTGAACTGAGTTTCTTATGTATTGCATGACTTTCCAGGAGTGAAGAGCAGCTCCCCAGGGCAAATAGCATGGAAAGCATAGCAGACAAAATCCAGGAGTTACAAGGAACATATCAGATGTGCTCCTTTCCCCCTGTCAGTGAAGGCTCAAGTTTGTCTCAACTTTATTAAGAACTACCGTTTGACTAATACTGAGAACCAATCAAAAGTACAGTTACAGTCACAAAACTTTAATACAATGGTGAAATTAAATGAATGGAGCTCTTTACCTTCATGTTAATTTTAAGCTCTCCATATATGCTTCCTGTACTCAGGTAATAAAAGAGAACATTTAAAATGTCTGTGTGCGGTGATATTTTGGCAGAGCTATTGCAGACATTGAGCCACCATGAGCTAATTAAAAAACAAACACTTTTCCTAGAAATATACTGGCTGTGAAATACATCTACAAAAGGGGAGTGGCTTAAAAGGGAGGGACTCAGCCCGTTAGAATTCCTTCAGTTGGGCAAGTAGTAGCTGTCCCTTCCCCCTCTCCTTTAGTGGGTGTAAGCAGTGTCTGGAATGAACACTCGCCTGATATCTAGGATGAGCTGGTGGAAAAGACTTCAGGAGCAGACAGTCTTTGCATAGACATGCCAACTCTAAGTGCACAGCAGATTGAGCTGCTTTGTCAAAGTGATCAATTTTGGTTGGTTTTAGGTTACAAATCACTCTATTATTTGAATGCAGGGGTAAAGAAATGTTGCTCTCCTTATTGTACAAGGAAAGGAGAACTATGCTTAGCCTACTTTGATTGAGGAGGTCATCTAAACTGAACCTCACTTGCTAAGCAAGGGGTAGGAATGCAAAATCGGGGAGAAGTGAATGAAGACAGTGGTTTGAGATGTGGATTCAGTCTAACAAGTTCTAAGCACTATTTGACCTACCTGTTTTTAGCATCTAATGACAGCTGATTAGGCTCAATTGAGAGTTCTTGTTTCCAATTCATGATTCCTAGAGCTGATATCACTGCTGAGCAGGTGTAGGAGCTGAGCCTTAGGCTAGATCTACACTATGGGGGGCGGGGGTAGACCTAAGATATGCAACTTCAGCTACGTGAATAGCGTAGCTGAAGTTGCATATCTTAGGTCGACTTACCTGGCTGTGAGGACGGCGGCAAGTCAACCGCTGCCGCACCACCGTCGACTCCACTTCCGCCTCTTGCTGCGATGGATTTCTGGAGTCGATGGCAGAGCCATCAGGGATTGATTTTATCGTGTCTTCACTAGACGTGATAAGTCGATCCCCAATAGATCAATTGCTACCCACCAATCTGGGAGAAGGGTTATATAAGGAACATGAGGTAGGTATGTGGGTGAGAGAGTAAATGTGAGACAGTGCTGGAAACCACCTTCCTCCCACCACTGACTTTTCTAGTTGTGCTGACACAGTAGGTACAAAGCAGACAGCACAGGGAGCAGCAATCGGCAAGGGATGGGAGAAGGCAGTCTTGGCTGTCTCCTCAGTAGCTTCTAGAAGCCCAGAGGAATTGTGTCAGCAAGAACCATACTCACTCCCTGGAGCTCTGTGTCTGAGTGACATTCCAGATGGGATGAGTGACAGCAGAAGCAAAGGTGTGACTGTCACTCCTGATGAGCGACACTTGGCAGGTATGCAAGTATATGACAGTAGGTGCAGTATGGTATGAAAAAAAATAACTTGAGGGGAATGAATCATCCTAAAATACTCATGGTAATGATGAATTAGAAAAGGTCATCCTATCAAATGAAACTACTTCCAGTATCCTGTTGCTCAACATCAGGCTGGACCTGAGATTTACAATTGTTTTGTGCAGACTTCAAATCTTCCACATACTTGTGAGTAATGTGACCATCATAAAGCCATGGCAATAAGCCCTTTCCACCACATACACCTCTACCCCGATATAACGCAACCCAATATAACATGAATTCGGATAGAACGCGGTAAAGCATTGCTTCGGGGGTGCAGGGCTGCGCACTCTGGAGGATCAAAGCAAGTTCTATATAATGCGGTTTTACCTATAACGCAATACGATTTTTTTGGCTTCTGAGGACAGTGTTATATCAGGGTAGAGGTGTACTTATATTTTTCCCATATATCAAAGCTGTCTGAATAATGAAAACAATTCATCACCAAAAATTATTCAACAGATAAATAATTTACAACAACAAATTCTGCAACCTCTAACAGAGTAGAGAATGTCTTTAGATTTAAAACAAAAAACAAACAAAAAAAACCCCACAAACAATTCTGTAAGAGGGGCAGACTCACCCCTGCGGCACCTCCTGCTGGTTTCTCCGGAAATTAGCTCTTCCAGCATCCTGGACCGCCCTCTGCAGGCCGGTGATCTGCCATCCTCTGGCCCCCATGTCCCTCCCTGGACCCCGGTGCCCTTTTACCTGGGGTGCTGCCCCCTGGCAATAACCCCACAGTCTTAGGGTCTCCCCTCTCTGGGGACCCCCCACCCACTATCCCTACCTCATCTCAGAATAAGGCCACTGCCAGTCATCAACTAGCCCCTGCTCCCTGGGGCAGACTGCAGTATAGGCCACTCATCACAGGCAAGGTTGGGTTTGGACCTGTTGCCTTGGCCTACCCATGGGCTGCCCTCTGCAACCCCCAGTACCTCTTGGCCTCCTACTAGACCGCAGCCTGGGGCTATCCAGGCTGGAGCACCACAGCCTGTCCCCAGCCCTGCTCCACCAAGGTACTCTGTCTTAGCTCCCTACAGCCAGGCCCTTCTCTCTCTGAGTGCAGAGAGAGAGAGACTATTTGGGCTCCTAGCTCCCAGCCTTCTTATACAGGCCAGCTGTGGCTACTCCCCCAATCAGCCCAGTAGCTTTTCCCTTTGCCCCAGCCCTCTGCCAGGGCTGTTTTAAACCCCTCAGGCAGGAGCAGGGTAACCACCCCGCTACAGGACCATTGAAATCACTGGGTGTCTTTCCCTTGACTTTAATCAGAACTTGAATGTCCACACATTGCAAAGATTGTCCCATGTTCAGATGTCCTGGATTTTTGCACTGAATCCTTCAGCCCATTTCAAATGTGCTTTGCACTTGTTACAGTATAAACCATTAAGCTTTTTTCCCCCTGCTTTACCAAAGCTCTTTTTCACTTGTCTAATTCAAACTTTTACTATAAATGTTTGCGTGTCCAAGGAAGTAGAGTGAAAGAAACTGTATGCAGTGATAATTCTGTAATTACCACTTTGCATGGAAAGACTTTGTATGTGTTACATCTATCTTTGAGGAATGCATAGCAAATTTGCCTTTTTAGGTTACTGAGCCAAAAAAATAATGTGTATCATGCTAATTTACAAGATTTCATAATTGTTGCAGCTAATTTTGGAATGAGTAATTTCACCCCCTTTATTGAGCACATGTGTCTATTTGTGAACAATATAGAACATCTGCATAGGAGGTGATTTGTTTATAAACTGGATTTTAAAATGAGAAAATGGGAAATCTGAACCATTTTAGAAATTTAATTTTGTCTAAAAGAAAGCAAATATTTGATACTGCATGTGTTTATTGCCCATAAATAATGTGACAAACTTAAAGTTTGAAATTTTGGTCTATAATATATGGTGTTATATCCCGCTAATAAACAACATGACACTTACATCACTTTATCGTATAACTCCTTAATTTAAGGGCGGTTATTCAATATTAATGATGCTCAAAATAATGAAAGCAATTTGTAGTGTATTTTTTAATTCTGCTTTTGTTGAAAAAACTAAGTGCTGCAATGCAGTCGTCCTTGATTGCTAGTCTAGCCTATATGGTAGAATGATATCCATAGTCCCTACACCGCACTTACACGGGGATTAGGACATACATACAAGAATTAGTATTAAAATCAGGATACATATAAATCCTCTGATCTCTCCCCTGGCCTTCTATCCTTATCCCCCCATATATTCCAGGTTATACAATGCTGACAGGGAGACCTCTGAAGAATGAAGGTGTAGATGCCACACTGTGTAGCCAGTCCACTGATGGCTCTTCACCCATTTCTCTCCCACACCTTGCACATCCCTTCAGAGTTTAAATGGCACAGAGAACATTCACCAGGGCTTCCACGTGAAAGTGAATTTATCCATAGTGTATGAACAAGGCTCCACATGATTACTGCATATTCTGTTTCCTTTTAATTTTTAAGTATCTTATTTGTTTTGATATGGATTTGTTGACAAACACATTTTAAAGGATAGTGACTTGGTATGGTTTCACTGTATTTGTTCTCAGACTTAACTAAATGACCTCAATGGCCTGGGACCCGAACATTTGCTTGGACATCTATCTTCCACTATTTTTTTTTCTTTAATATGTTTCAAATTTAATTTTTACTAACTGCTATTCAGCAACAGAAAAAAAAAGCATTCATATGGAACCACAGTTGCTAAACATGCTTCTGTTCTGTCAGTGTTGTTGTGAAACCTATCACAAATCTATGCTATCTACAGTGTTAGCTATGCAACAATAATCATTTTCAGACACACTGGAAAATAACACCTCAGTGATTTTTAAAATTGTGTAAGGTCCTGAAATAATTTTGTGAGCCTATTTAAACCATTTGTAGTTGTTTGATTTGACATTTCAGTGTGCCTTCAAAAGTATTTGTGAAGGAATCTGTGCTCACTCTTCCCCTTTTAAAACATCTGCATACTGTTTGAAGTGTATTTGCTGAATCTACAAACCTGTCATAGCTGGAGAATATGCGAATCTCTTACTTGATGAGTAAGTTCAGCTTTCCCTTTTGCCAATCTGGTACAGCGATTGTATGGCTTCAGATAAGGTCTGCTCAGCTACTTCTGTCATTCCAGGAATGTGTGATGTGGTGTGGAAACATAGCAACTGTTAATGTTGCTATAATTAACGTTGATTGAAAGAACACTCTACTGGGGAAAATTGTCACATCTCACATGCATAGCTTCTTTAAGAATATTTGTACGTTTCAGGGTTACAATACCTCCTTTTACCATATCAAGGTAAAAATAAAAACAGTAATACAAAACAAGTGTTAATCAGACATACCCCACTGTCCTGAAAACTGAGGTGATCGTGCTTGGAAGAGGACAGCACAATTAACTGGCTTCTTCACAAGAAAAAACTGTCCCACTGCATAGGAAAGATTGAAAGTATGGCTTAACCAGGAGATCTTCAATGATATAAAACTCAAAAAAGACTCCAATAAAAAGTGGAAACTCAGTCAAATTACAAAGGATGAATATAAACAAATAACACAAGTATGTTGGGATAAAATTAGAAAAGCCAAGGCACAAAACTTGATCAAACTAGCTAGAGACATAAAAGGAAACAAGAACACATTCTACAAATACATTAGACATAAGAGGAAGACCAAGGACAGGGTAGGCCCATTACTCAATCAGCAGGGAAAGACAATAACAGAAAATATGGAAATGGCAGAGGTACTTAATGACTTCTTTCGGTTTTCACCAAGAAGATTGGTGGCGATTGGACGTCTAACATAGTGAATGCCAGTGAAAATGAGGTAGGATAAGAGTCTAAAATAGGGAAAGAGCAAGTCAAAAATTACTTAAGACAAGATAGATGTCTTCAAATCACCAGGGCCTGATGAAATGCATCCTAGAATACTCAAGGAGCTGACTGAGGAGATATCTGAGCCATTAGCAATTATGTTTGAAAAGTCATGGAAGACGAGAGACATTCCAGAACACTGGAAAAGGGCAAATATAGTGCTCATCTATAAAAAGGGAAATAAGGACAATCCGGGGAATTACAGACCAGTCATCTTAACTTCTGTACCTGGAACGATAATCGAGCAAATAATGAATCAATCAATTTGCAAATACCTACAAGATAATAAGGTGATAAATAACAGTCATCATGGATTTGTCAAGAACAAATTGTGTCAAACCAGCCTGATAGCTTTCTTTGACAGGGTAATAAGCCTTGTAGATAGGGGGTGAAGCGGTAGATATGGTATATCTTGACTTTAGTAATGCTTTTGATACTGTCTCACAAGACCTTCTCATAAACAAACTAGGAAAATAGAACCTAGATGGAGCTACTATAAGGTAGGTGCATAACTGGTTGGAAAATTGTTCCAACTTATCAGTGGTACTTATCAGTGGTTCACAGTCATGCTGGAAGGGCATAATGGGCGGGGTCCCAAAGGGATCGGTTCTGGGTCCGGTTCTGTTCAATATCTTCATCAATTATTTAGATAATAGCGTAGAGAATACACTTATAAAGTATGTGAATGATACCAAGCTGGGAGGGGTTGCAAATGCTTTGGAGGATAGGATTAAAATTCAAAATGTTCTGGACAAACTGGAGAAATGGTCTGAAGTAAATAGGATGAAATTCAATAAGGACAAATGCAAATTACTCTACTTAGGAAGGAACAATCAGTTGCACACATACAAAATGGGAAACGACTGCCTAGGAAGGAGTACTGCAGAAAGGGATCTGGGGATCATAATGGATCACAAGCTAAATATGAGTCAACAGTGGAATGCTGTTGCAAAAAAAGCAAACATCATTCTGGGATGTATTAGCAGGACTATTGTAAGCAAGACATGAGAAGTAATTCTTCTGCTCTACTCCGCACTTATTAAGCCTCAACTGGAGTATTGTGTCCAGTTCTGGGTGCCACATTTCAGGAAAGATGTAGACAGATTGGAGAAAGTCCAGAGAAAAGCAACAAAAATGATTAAATGTCTAGAAAACATGACCTATGAGGGAAGATTGAAAAAAATGAGTTTGTTTAGTCTGGAGAAGAGAAGCCTGAGAAAGAACATAACAGTTTTCAGGTACATAAAAGTTTGTTACAAGGAGGAGGGAGAAAAATTGTTCTTCTTAACCTCTGAGGATAAGACAAGAGGCAATGGGCTTAAATTGCAGCAAGGGCGGTTTGGGCTTCACCTGAGTAGGGAAGGAAATAGACTTCTGGGAGGGAGGCTGGCTCATCTTATCAAAAGAGCTTTAAACTAGGAAGTTTGGGGAGAAGGTTGGGAGATGCACAGTTAATCTCCACGCCAGATTCCAGTATGGAAAAGGTGAGTAAAATGAGAGGAGACATAGCCGGGGAGACGAGATTGGACATAGGAAGGACAGGGGGGACAGGCGCAAGGAGGCCCGCAACTATAGTGCTACTAATGGGAGACAGGCTAAACGACATACATTAGGGTGTTTATACACCAATGCGAGAAGCCTAGGTAATAAAATGGAGGAATTGGAGATCTTGGTCCAAGAGCTGAAACCGGATATCGTAGGAATAACAGAAACGTGGTGGAATGACGGTCACGACTGGAACACAGGTATGGAGGGGTATACGCTGTTTAGGAAAGACCGGAACAAAGGTAAAGGTGGGGGGGTGGCATTGTATGTCAACAGTGAAATAAGCTGTAAAGAAATAATAGTGGATGGATTAGATAACACAGAGTCCGTCTGGGCAATACTCACACTGGGTAATAGGACTACTAGAGCCTCTCCGGGGATAGTGCTTGGAGTGTGCTATAGACCGCCGGGATCGACCCAGGATATGGATAAGGAACTATTTAATGTGTTTAGAGAAGTAATTACTAATAGAAACTGTGTAATTATGGGGGACTTTAACTTCCCGGATATAGATTGGGGCACAAACGCTAGTAGTAATAATAGGACTCAGATGTTCCTAGATGTGCTTGCTGATCAATTCCTTCATCAAGTGGTAGCTGAACCGACGAGGGGGGAGGCCACTTTAGATTTGATTCTGGTAAGCAGTGAGGACCTCGTTGAGGAAGTGCTAGTGGGGGACAATTTGGGCTCCCGTGATCATGAGCTAATTCGGTTTAAAATACATGGGAGGAGTAACAGAATTAAGTCAAAGACTAGGGTTTATAATTTTAAAAAGGCCAATTTTAACAAATTAAGGGGACTGGTAAGGGAAGTGGATTGGGCAAACGTATTAAGGGATCTAAAGGCAGAAGAAGCCTGGGATTACTTCAAGTTAAAGATGCATGAGCTGTCGGAGGCCTGCATTCCAAAAAAGGGAAAAAGATTACAAAGCAGGAGATTTAGACCGAGCTGGATGAGCGACCGACTCAAAGGGGTGATTAGGAAAAAACAGAAAGCGTACAAAGAGTGGAAGAGGGGAGGGATTAGTAAAGAAACTTACCTTAGTGAAGTCCGAGAATGTAGAGATAGAGTGAGAAAGGCCAAAGGCCGTGTAGAGTTGGACCTAGCGAGGGGAATTAAAAGCAATAGTAAGAGGTTTTACAGCCACATAAATAGGAAGAAAGCAAAGAAAGAAGAAGTGGGACCGCTGAAGACTATTGCCGGAGAGGAGATCAAAGACAATCTAGGCATGGCGCAATATCTCAATGAATATTTTGCATCGGTGTTTAATGAGGCCAATGAAGGTATTAGGGATACTAGCACCACTACAGAGGGGCATTCGGGATGGGGGATTACCGTATTCGAGGTAGAAACAAAACTTGATTGCCTTAATGGGGCTAAGTCGGGAGGACCGGACGATCTTCATCCGAGAATATTGAAGGAATTGGCGCGGGAAATAGCAGGCCCGTTAGCGATAATATTTAATGAATCTGTAAACTCGGGGGTGGTCCCGTTAGACTGGAGAATAGCTAATGTGGTTCCTATTTTCAAGAAAGGGAAAAAAAGTGATCCGGGTAACTACAGGCCTGTTAGTTTAACATCTGTAGTGTGCAAGGTGTTAGAGAAAATTCTGAAAGAGAAACTAGTTGAGGACCTGGAGGTTAGTGGCAATTGCGATAAATTACAACATGGTTTTACGAAGGGCAGATCGTGCCAAACGAATCTGATCTCCTTCTTTGAGAAAGTAACGGATTTATTAGATAAGGGAAATGCGGTGGACCTAATATACCTGGATTTCAGTAAAGCGTTTGATACTGTACCCCATGAGGAAGTATTGGTTAAACTGAAAAACATGGGGATCGATATGAAAATCCAGAGGTGGATAAGGAATTGGTTAATGGGGAGAATGCAGCGGGTCGTATTAAAGGGTGAACTGTCGGGTTGGAGGGAGGTTACTAGTGGAGTGCCTCAAGGTTCGGTTTTGGGACCCATTTTATTTAATCTATTTATAACTGACCTCGGGACCGATTGCAGGAGTGGGCTGATAAAGTTTGCGGATGATACGAAGGTGGGAGGCGTTGTAAATTCGGAGGAGGATAGGGATATCCTGCAGGGAGACTTGAATGAGCTTGTGAATTGGAGTATCAGAAATAGGATGAAATTTAATAGTAAAAAGTGTAAGGTAATGCATTTGGGGATGACTAATAACAATTTTAGTTACAAGATGGGGACGCATTGGTTAGAAGTAACGGAAGAGGAGAAGGACCTAGGGGTCCTCGTAGACCGCAGGATGACTATGAGTCGACAATGCGACGTGGCGGTGAAAAAAGCCAATGCTGTCTTGGGATGCATTAGGCGAGGTATATCTAGTAGGGATAAGGAGGTCCTGCTCCCGTTGTACAAGGCGCTGGTGAGACCTCACTTGGAGTACTGTGTGCAGTTCTGGTCTCCCATGTTTAAAAAAGATGAACTCAAACTGGAACGGGTGCAGAGAAGGGCCACTAGGATGATCAGAGGAATGGAAAACCTGTCGTATGAAAAGAGACTAGAGGAGCTTGGGTTGTTTAGTCTGACAAAGCGAAGGCTGAGGGGGGATATGATTGCTATCTTTAAATATATTAGAGGGATTAATACAAGGGAGGGAGAAGAATTATTCCAGCTTAGTACTAATGTGGATACGAGAACGAATGGATATAAACTGGCCGTGGGGAAGTTCAGGCTTGAAATTAGACGAAGGTTTTTGACCGTCAGAGGGGTGAAATATTGGAACGGCCTTCCGAGGGAAACGGTGGGGGCGACGGACCTGTCTGGTTTTAAGATTAAGTTAGATAAATTTATGGAGGGAATGGTTTAATGGTAAAACATAGTAGTCAAGGAAAACCAAACAATGGTAGGTAAATCGTATAATGGCTGACAGGGGTCAGGCTGGTGACTCTTGCCTATATGCTCGGGGTCTGACTGATCGCCATTTTTGGGGTCGGGAAGGAATTTTCCTCCAGGGCAGATTGGCCGAGCCTCTGGAGGTTTTTCGCCTTCCTCCGCAGCATGGGGCAGGGATCTCTAGCAGGAGGGTCTCTGCCGATTGAAGTCACCTAAAACAGGATTGGGGACTTCAACAGCAGAGTCCAGGGAAGGGGTAGGGACGGTTTTATGGCCTGCAGCATGCAGGGGGTCAGACTAGATGATCATAATGGTCCCTTCTGACCTTAAAGTCTATGAGTCTATGAGTCTATGAGTTAGCTACCAGCAGGTTGCAGCTGAACCAGAGATAAACCTGTCTCTAGGGAGCATAGAGAAATGTGTCCCAGAGGAGAGCCCAGAGAAGGGGAAGGAGATCTCAGAAACCACTGAGGTGAGTGAGGATTCCTGTGACTCTTTCACACAGGGAAGCAGTGTCCTTCCAAGTATGGGAGGGTCTGAGACTTGCTCCTTTCCAGCAGAAGGCAACATGCCCTCAGGCACAGGGGCAGGGGAGGTGTTGTCAGTGGTTAAGGAAACTGTCCCAGTTGTTAGCTGGCAGAGTTTTGAGGATGAACAAGGGACAGAACCTTCCTAGGTAGCACAGAGAACTGTGTCTTAGGAAGGGGCCCAGAGGAGGAAACTGGGTAAGGAATAGTGGGGGTACAGGAACGTCTCCTCACTAGTCACTTGGGGCAGGATGCCCAGGACACAAAGGGGATGGCTGGTGCATCTATGCACCCAGGCACTCGGCCTGTGACCCAGGTTTTGAGAAGGAACTGTGTAACTGACCTCCTGGAGGGGAGCAGTCACACAGCTGACTTCTCAGGGACAGAGAAAGGGGTGGCAGAGGGTATCCCAATCTAGGACCCAGTTTTTCAGGATGTTATTTCTGATAAGTGTTTGGAAAGTAACTGTGTCTCTTTACATCAAGATGCAGCTCCAATGCCTGTGACAGCCGAGGAGTTGAGACCAGGAAATTGCCAGGAGGTAGTTTGCGAGAACACAAATGACCCACCTGACCAAGAAGGCGGTGTTTTCCCGCAGGCTGGTGAGATACAGAGAGCAGTTGTGGGAAAAGGTGAATCTAATTGAAGGGTAAACACACCTAGCCCAGAAAGCACAGATCACAGCCCTCTAGGGCAGTGTTTCCCAAACTTGGGACGCCGCTTGTGTAGGGAAAGCCCCTGGCGGGCCAGGCTGGTTTGTTTACCTGCCCCATCCGATCGCGGCTCCTACTCAGGCTGACCAAATTAAGGTTGCACAGGAAACCTTAATTCTGGCATTTCCTAATATTTGAGTTCTTGACTTTGCAACCTTAATAAGGTTCTTTTTAATTTAATGTTGTGTGTATAATAAGATATAGGTCTACACTGTAGACTGGAAGAGGATACCTTTGCCTTAATTAATGGTCTAAGAGTATTTGGAGGGAATTGTGTGGAATAAATAGATGTAATTAAATTAAATTGTGTCAAGAAGAATGGAGAAACTGAAAGATTCTTTAACTCTAAAATCAGTTAGATGAGTGTTATACTAAATTATGCTAAAACATGTTTGAGACTGTAAAGAACACAGCAGAATAATGGACTGAACAACATATTAGGTCTTTTTCATCCTTTATAAAGTTTAGGTCTGAACAACCGCACCTGCAGAAAATGAATAGGTGGGGGATTAACAGGAGGACACCTCTGACATTCTCCTCGGAGAGGATTTTTCTCAGTTGTTTCAAACAACAGCCCATGTGGCTCTTCTAGGATCCATATGAATCCAGGGCCCCCCAGGCAGTGCCCCATAACCTCCATGATGTCTCTGGAGCTTCCCTAGCTCCCTAGCAGCACAGCTCCAATTTAGGTGTGCTGACAGAGTTTCCATAGCTGGCAGATGCTCCTGAGACCCTCCAAAAAGAGGAATATCAGCTGTGGGACAGGTGGCACAGAAAACTTATACAACTTCTAGCTGTGTTATCTTTCCACTCTAAGCTCCATAGAGGGTGGGGAAATGATACTTGTCTCACTCTGTCCCCATTTTCAACTCGCCCACTCCTTCCATGACACTACACCCCATACAGATCCCTGAACTGATGCAGTGAACCTTGATAAGTCAGGGGAAGTTTAGAATCTGTCTCAGAAATAGCTGAGTCCCTCTTCCTCACAGGAGGAGAGATCCAGGGCCTTATACCTTCAAAGCACTTAATCACCAAGTAACTTATTTCTCATGAGTAGAGAGAACACTGAGACTACTTGTTTGAGCAAAATTATGTGCATGCTTTACTGCTTTGCAGAATCAGGGTTCCCCACTGGCTGAGGTTCTTAGGAGAGCAATTGAGCCCTATGATTATTTTTTTAAAAGTCACTATTGCATTTACTTTTATACTTGTATGCCAAAATGGTGCTTTGGTCATATTGCTGCTGTTGCTGAAACAGTCATGTTTATTTTTTTAAATATATTTCTGACTAGTATAATAAATAGTCACATTAAATCCACATATATTATACAGAAAAAGTTGGCACTTAACTCATTATTTTCTTTTGAGACAACCTTGTGTGTGTGTGTGTGTGTTTGTTTAATGGAAACATTACACATCAAACTATAACAAGTTCCTTCTACCCTGCTGTCATAACTATAAAGGGAAGGGTAAAAGCTGTCCTGTGTACAGTACTATAAAATCCCTCCTGGCCAGAGACTCCAAAATCCTTTTCCCTGTAAAGGGTTAAGACGCTCAGGTAATCTGACTGGCATCTGACCCAAAGGACCAATAAGGGGACAAGATACTTTCAAATCTTGGCGGGGGGGGGGGGGGGAGAGGGGAAGGCTTTTGTTTGTGCTCTTTGTTTTGGGTGTTCGTTTTGCTCTCGGACTGAGAGGGACCAGACATCAATCCAGGTTCTCCACATCTTTCTAAACAAGTCTCTCCTATTTCAAACTTGTAAGTAAATAGCCAGGCAAGGCGTGTTAGTTTTCCTTTGTTTTCTCAACTTGTAAATGTACCTTTTACTAGAGTGTTTATCTTTGTTTGCTGTACTTTGAACCTTAGACTAGAGGGGAGTCCTCTGAGCTCTTTAAGTTTGATTACCCTGTAAGGTTAATTTCCATTCTGATTTTACAGAGATGATTTTTACCTTTTTCTTTAATTAAAAACCTTCTTTTTAAGAACCTGATTGATTTTCCCTTGTTTTAGATCTAAGGGGGTTGGATCTGTATTCACCAGGAGTTGGTGGGAGGAAGGAGGGGGAATGGTTAATTTCTCCTTGTTTAAGATCCCAGGGGGGTTGGAACTGTATTCACCAGGAGTTGGTGTGAGGAAGGAGGGGGGATGGTTAATCTCGCCTTGTTTTAAGATCCAAGGGGTTTGGATCTGTATTCACCAGGGAATTGGTGAAGGTTTCTCAAGGCTTCCCAGGCATGGGAATTCTGGGGATGGTGGCAGCGGACCAGAGCTAAGCTGGTAGTTAAGCTTAGAAGTTTTCATGCGGGCCCCTACATTTGTACCCTAAAGTTCAAAGTGGGGATACAGCCTTGACACCTGCCTACAGTTTTTTACTGCAATTTACACTTCTCAAATGGACAAGAATGAGGTGGTCTTTGTGTAAATATTGACAAGGATTTATTAAATGAAGGAAGTGCACACTTCAGTTTAAAAAAAAATGTGTTCTGTACTTTTGCCTGAAAAGGGTACAAGAGAATCTCAAATGTCATACATATTTTATTACTCTAGTCCTTAACAGATGATGCAGTTGTCTATTACTCCATATCATGTCAACATTTTATTTCCCAGAAATGGAGGATTTCAGCTGTCATCTGTCTATTAGATAATTGTACATTATATGTTAGTATTCTTAGAGAATATTTCAAAGATAATTTTGAAATGAAATACAATCACACAGTGTTATCTTTCTAAATCACTCTTGCAGAGCTTATAATGCAAACGGAAATAACAATTCCTTTTTTGAAAGTATGCAAAAAATCTAATCACTACTACTAAACATCAGATCTAGGTTATACTGCCAAAAGTGTGTGTGATCATTTATTTGAATTGAAAATGTGGTATTTGGTGCCATTTTCACCCCCTTTTATTTTCTTCTATAGACATTTGTATAAGCAAATTTTTGATTGAAAAAATGTTCATGGAAAGAGAAAGTTTCACAATTGCTTGCACAAATACAAATGTGCATTATTTATTTATCTATTTATTTATTTATTTAGCACCAGAGGTATCCATGAAGCAATCCAGAAAGCTCTTCGTAGTTTGAGAGTCATCAGAGAAGAAGCAGAAAGAACATTATGGATAAAATCTGGCACCCTTTCACTGTGTAACAGCTTACTTGAACACTGAAACTAATAGGACTACTTGAAGGGCGAGGGACTAAGCATGAGATTGGACGATCTGGCCATGTGTGATTTAGATGAAGAGCCACATATCAAAAGTAGCAAATTACAAACAGGGAATGCTCAAAGCTAAATAGTTTAAGAACAATTATTAGGATTACAAGTTTGTGTTTATCAATCATCAATCAAGTCTGTTAGTAAAGGATTCACAAAGAGAAGAGGAAGATAAATCTGTCACACAATTTTTTTTTTTTTAATACTCGGCCCAACTCTGCAAAACACTTAGGTCCTGATTCTGATTTACCTAGTCAACATCCATCCATTCACACAGTGCACTTGTAAGTATGGTTTATTTGCAGCCCATGCTTCATCCTGGTGCCAGACATACTGGGAGAAGGCAGCTCCTGGCCAGAAGGTACTGTTAGTATTGTGGAAAACTGTCCCATGAGGCAGTATGAAAGAGCCAGGAAAGGGTAAAGGTAGGTTTGCCAACTTTCTAATTGCATAAAACCAAATGTCCCACCCCCACTCACTTCATCCCCCCTCCCTCCATTGCACACTCTCCTCCACCCTCACTCACTTTCACCAGGCTGGGACAGGGAGCTGGGATGCATGAGGGGGTAAAGGCTCCAGCTGGGGTTGCAGGCTCTGGGGTGGGACCAGAAATGAGGGGTTCAGGATACACAAGAGGGTTCTGGACTAGAGCAGAAGGTTGGGGTATGGGGGATGAGGGATGAGGGCTCTATATGGGGGTGTGGGCTCTGGGGTATGGCTCTGGGGTGAGGCCGGGGTTGTGGTGTTTGGGATGCAGGAAGGGGCTCTGGTCTGGGGCCAAGAGGTTCAGAGTAGGGGCTCTGGGGTGGGGCTGGGGATGTGGGGTTTGAGGTGCAGGAGGGGGTTCAGGACTGGGGCAGGGCATTGGGTGTGGGTGCAGGAGAGAGCTGGGGTGTGGGAAGGGGTGCGCGATACTGGCGGTGCTTACCACTACTCCCAGGAAACAGCCACCGGGTCCCTGCAGTCCCTAGGCATATGGGCAGCCATAGAGGCTCCACGTGCCGCCCCCACAGCTCTCATTGGTCACAGTTCTAAGCCAATGGGAGCAGCGAAGCCAGGACTCGAGGCGGGGGAAGCTGACGGAACCTTCCATGGCTGTGCCTATGCCTAGGGGCCGCAAGAACCTGGTGGCCATTTCCAGGAGCCATGCAAAGCCAGGGCAGGTAGGGAACCTACCTTAGCTCCGGGGCCCTGCTGCATCACCGACTGAACTTGTAACTGTCCAGTTGGCTGTGCTGACCAGCCTCCAGGTTCCCTTTTTGACCAGGCATTCCGGTCAAAAACCAGATGACTCGCAACCCTAGGTAAAGGGAAGCAGCAGGGAGACCAAACTGAAGAAGATGGAGGTGCTCAGGGCTGCCCAGAGGATTCAGGGGGTCTGGGGCAAAGCAATTTCGGGGGCCCCTTACATTAAAAAAAAGTTGCAATACTGTAGAATACTCTATTCTCGTGGGGGCCCTGATCTTTTCCAGAGATATATCAAAAATAGGAGTCTGAGGGCTATTTCAGAGAGGACACAAGGGAATCCTCTCAGAGACTAATATTTGTCTAATCCAAGCCTCCAAATGGTTTACAGATTTGTGTTATCACTGCCTTGGTGATTAGCTGAAGCTGACCAAGACTTTTGCTGGGCTAATGAACTTCATCTCAGATGTTATGCTTAAAGTCCCTGTTTTAAGTTATACCTCTGAAATCCTCTCATTGAAGAGTCATGACTCTTACTTATTTTTTCCATAATTTCATTTCAACACTATTTCCACTCTATCAAATATGAATTATTGACAGATGAAAGCTGATCCCTCGAACCACATATTGTAATATTTCATCAACAATGCTATAGTTAAAAGCAACAGAGGATCCTGTGGCACCTTTAAGACTAACAGAAACTTTCGTGGGTAAGAACCTCACTTCTTCAGATGCCATCTGAAGAAGTGAGGTTCTTACCCACGAAAGCTTATGCTCCCAATATTTCTGTTAGTCTTAAAGGTGCCACAGGACCCTCTGTTGCTTTTTACTGATTCAGACTAACATGTCTACCCCTCTGATACTGAATGCTATAGTTATAAGCCCGTTAGCAGGTATGTGTAATATTAAAATTTTTGGACCATTGCAATGTGGTATTAATAAAGATACGGACTTAATACATAAAATGCCTCTAAGATATTACCATCTTAGCAGCAGTTCAGTTTACACAGTAACTAGTTTTCTCTTCTTTTAAAAGATTGCATCTTTTGATCAAGTTATAGCACTTCATGTTCCCAATCCTGCCTTTAAAAAAAAATGTATCACTGTATCTCTAAATTGCCTAAGAACCTTTTAGGCAATATTTCAGCATAGCAGTCAATATTTGGAAATAAATGTAGGTGTCTCCCTCACTCAGCAACTATTCTGAGTGAAGGTATGGAGCATATAAAACAAATTCAGCAGCTACTCTTCAAATTATTTTGCTTCTCTCTTGGTAGATTGTAATGATTCGGGGAATCTGTCTATGTACAATTCATGAATTCTGTGTGATGTTATGAACTCTTTGTATACATTTATGTCAAAGTAAAAACTCCATTTTGATTGTGAGGCTTTTCTGCTTTTTTAAGAAACATTAATCTTGAACAGAAATTTGAATGACACAAGGCTAACCATGGAGATTGTTAAACCTTTAAACTGGTGGTGGGCAACCTACAGCCCACAGGACGCAGGTCCCATTGGCCAGGAACAGCAAACTGCGGCCACTGGGAGCTGCGGGCGACCATGCCTGAGGACGGTCAATGTAAACACACTGTATCACTGCCCACCAGAGGATTACCCTCATGGGCCACATGTCACAGGCTTCCCACCACTGCCTTAAACCTTGATGGATCTTGAGCTGAAGAACCAGAAGAACCAGTACACCCAGGTGGGCTGGTAGCCAGGCAACTGATCACCTGAGAGGGGAAAGAGGGTGAACAGGAGTCATCTGAAAAAGGACATTTTAAGAGATAAACAGACCAGATCTGCTCCGAACAGCCCCCCTCACTGACCAAAACAGGAAAAGAAGCATGTTCTGTAGGAGTGAAATCCAGAAGAGTAGATGCTGACCAAATCCTAAAGAATATTTAAGTGAGGAAACTTATGCAGAGAGCTGCATACAGTTGTTTCTTATTTTGCACAGAACTGTATATCTTTTGTGCTGTCTCGGCTAAACAGTAATTGCTAGAAATACTCTACAAAGTCTGTGTCTATTTGTACTATCATATGTGCCTCAAGAGGCAAACTATATACCAGTGTGCCCTGTGACATTATCCAATTAGAATATGACCATGCAAATCATTGTTGCTACCACTGTTATATAATTGCAAAGAATCTTATTCAAAGTGTGTCAATAGAAAGGGTTAAGCAGCTCGCTTGCTAAATGACCCAGAGTCAACCTTTAGAGATATGTTAGAAAAGTATGTAAATGATAATTAGGGTCATTTCCTATTAGATAAGCTAGAACTTTGAAATGCAATCCTGTATTGTTACAGAATTAGAGGTGATTCTAATTGCATGTGTTTACTTATATCTTGTGAGATGTTAGCCATGTACACAGACAGTTCCTGTCTATTACTATAGCTATTGATTCAGAGATCAAAAGGGAATATTAACATTTAGATTAATCTTGAGTGAAATAATGTCATTGTCTATATGTCTCTTTAAAGTTTGTGATAAACTGCATAATGGATAAATTGTCTTATGTTAATTCCTGTAGCTAATGTTTAGGTATAGGTCTACTTCAAAGTCTCCATGATTGCTGATTGTTAGCCTAAGGACTCCAAGCTGTCAAGAGAAGGCCTGGAACTGTATAAAACCCCTTGGGTCATGATCCTTTTATCTCAGATCTGCTTTATGCAGGGAAGCTTAAGTCATAAGATTGAGATCTACAGTCCTATCTGGATCACCCTGAATATGAACACTGGAATATAACCTATGGACTAATTCTGAAATAACTCTTTGCAACTATAAAACTCACCATCTCTACTGTGAATCTGATCTCAGAACTGTATTCATGTCTGTATGTATACTGATCTTTTAACCGATACGCTTTCTCTTTTCTTTTTTAATAAATTTTAGTTTAGTTAATAAGGATTGGCTGTAAGTGTGTATTTGGATAAGATCTGAAATATTCATTAACCTGAGAGGTAATGTGTTCAATCCTTTGGGATTGGTAGAACTGTCTTATATGACTGATAAGATTTTCAGTAATCCTCATCATATTTGATTTGGGTGTCTGGGTGGATGCCTGAGACTGGGTTGTTTTAAGGGTACTGTGTTGTTGGCTTTTTCAGTAAGGTATTATAGAATCATAGAATCATAGAATATCAGAGTTGGAAGGGACCTCAAGAGGTCATCTAGTCCAACCCCCTGCTCAAAGCAGGACCAATTCCCAGCTAAATCATCCCAGCCAGGGCTTTGTCAAGCCGGGCCTTAAAAACCTCCAAGGAAGGAGACTCCACCACCTCCCTAGGTAACGCATTCCAGTGTTTCACCACCCTCCTAGTGAAATAGTTTTTCCTGATATCCAACCTGGACCTCCCCCACCGCAACTTGAGACCATTGCTCCTTGTTCTGTCATCTGCCACCACTGAGAACAGCCGAGCTCCATCCTCTTTGGAACCCCCCTTCAGGTAGTTGAAGGCTGCTATCAAATCCCCCCTCATTCTTCTCTTCTGGAGACTAAACAATCCCAGTTCTCTCAGCCTCTCCTCATAAGTCATGTGCTCCAGACCCCTAATCATTTTTGTTGCCCTCCGCTGGACTCTTTCCAATTTTTCCACATCCTTCTTGTAGTGTGGGGCCCAAAACTGGACACAGTATTCCAGATGAGGCCTCACCAATGTCGAATAAAGGGGAACGATCACGTTCCTCGATCTGCTGGCAATGCCCCTACTTATACAGCCCAAAATGCCGTTAGCCTTCTTGGCAACAAGGGCACACTGTTGACTCATATCCAGCTTCTCGTCCACTGTGACCCCTAGGTCCTTTTCATCAGAACTGCTACCTAGCCATTCGGTCCCTAGTCTGTAGCAGTGCATGGGATTCTTCCGTCCTAAGTGCAGGACTCTGCACTTGTACTTGTTGAACCTCATCAGGTTTTTTTCTGCCCAATCCTCTAATTTGTCTAGGTCTCTCTGTATCCGATCCCTACCCTCTAGTGTATCTACCACGCCTCCTAGTTTAGTGTCATCTGCAAACTTGCTGAGAGTGCAGTCCACACCATCCTCCAGATCATTAATAAAGATATTAAACAAAACCGGCCCCAGGACTGACCCTTGGGGCACTCCACTTGAAACCGGCTGCCAACTAGACATGGAGCCATTGATCACTACCCGTTGAGCCCGACGATCTAGCCAGCTTTCTATCCACCTTACAGTCCATTCATCCAGCCCATACTTCTTTAACTTGGTGGCAAGAATACTGTGGGAGACAGTATCAAAAGCTTTGCTAAAGTCAAGAAATAACACATCCACTGCTTTCCCCTCATCCACAGAGCCAGTTATCTCATCATAGAAGGCAATTAGGTTAGTCAGGCACGACTTCCCCTTCGTGAATCCATGCTGACTGTTCCTGATCACTTTCCTTTCCTCTAAATGTTTCATAATTGATTCCTTGAGGACCTGCTCCATAATTTTTCCAGGGACTGAGGTGAGGCTGACTGGCCTGTAGTTCCCCGGATCCTCCTTCTTCCCTTTTTTAAAGATGGGCACTATATTAGCCTTTTTCCAGTCATCTGGGACCTGCCCCGATCGCCATGAGTTTTCAAAAATAATGGCTAATGGCTCTGCAATCTCACCCGCCAACTCCTTTAGCACCCTCGGATGCAGCGCATCCGGCCCCATGGACTTGTGCACGTCCAGTTTTTCTAAATAGTCCCGAACCACTTCTTTCTCCACAGAGGGCTGGTCACCTTCTCCCCATGCTGTACTGCCCAGTGCAGCAATCTGGGAGCTGACCTTGTGCATGAAGACAGAGGCAAAAAAATCATTGAGTACATTAGCTTTTTCCACATCCTCAGTCACTAGGTTGCCTCCCTCGTTCAGTAAGGGGCCCACACTTTCCTTGATTTTCTTCTTGTTGCTAACATACCTGAAGAAACTCTTCTTGTTACTCTTAACATCTCTTGCTAACTGCAACTCCAAGTGTGATTTGGCCTTCCTGATTTCACTCCTGCACGCCTGAGCAATATTTTTATACTCCTCCCTGGTCATTTGTCCAATCTTCCACTTCTTATAAGCCTCTTTTTTGCGTTTAAGATCAGCAAGGATTTCACTGTTTAGCCAAGCTGGTCGCCTGCCATATTTACTATTCTTTCTACACATCGGGATGGTTTGTTCCTGCAACCTCAATAAGGATTCTTTAAAATACAGAAGCCATTTTGTGCAGGCTTGGTAAATCAAAGTATTGGAATATCCATCAATTTTGGGGAAATGTTCACAGCCAGCAGTAAAAGTTAGGAATGTCAGAGATGCAAGTGTCATGTTTGTATTCAAAGAAATATTTTGTTGTTGTTGTTGTTTGGCAATATTCCACAGTTCTACTATTTAGTTACACAATGACCGACTGTTGTTTTCACTCAAAATCAAAATCCAACACTACCTTTCTATCTGTATTCATCTGCAGCCCTCACTGAAGTGAAGCCAGCCTAATGGAACAAGCTTTTTTTATATTTGAGGCAGGTATTTGACCTAGCTTCATTAAATAAATGTGACACATAAGAAATTCACAAACAACATATCAAAAGAAAAACTCCACAGGAAATAAGCCCCCTCTAAATTCTGTCCTTATACTATGGCAGGCAAATTAGCAATTACTGACAAATTAGCAGTAATTAGTCCAGAATGTAAAGGTCACTACCCTTTATCTTTAAATCCTTATCTTACTATTTCGGTTATCCGATAAATGTATACAAAGAAGCACAAACCCACGGTGCACTAAATACAGCCCATTTTATGCCACAGCATTTAATTGATTCTGTAACAATTTAATATCACAGTGGGCTATAGAAATGGTTTGTGTCTATACACAACATGTCTAACATTGGACTAGTGACTGTGACCACTAAAAGTTCTGTTTTAGGGAGCAGCATAGGTTGGCACACGGTGGTTTTCTTGTCACTGTTTTTGGCTGTGTGGTCAGTATCCCCACACTGTATCAGTACAACCCCACTGACTGTACCAGTGTAACCAGCTTGTCTCATTCTGCTTCTCTAGAACCTTATATAAATGTTCTCCAGGCATTCTATCTCCTTTTGAGATGATATGAAAGAGCTGTCTGTACTTTCTTAGAATGCACAACTACAAACATAACTAGGCAGTGTAGCAGGTGTGAACAAACTCAGCTGACAAGAGATACTCTGGTTGTCAGATCTCTTGTGTTGTGATTTAAAAAACAAAAACTGTTTTGTGGCTACAACTCAACCTTGTTCACTGAAACAGGATCATCTGAGAGGGTTAAATATCTCTTACAGAAATATGGTTTAATGTGTATCGTCAATAGGCCCTAACATCTCTTTACAAATCATACCCTGCCTTTCGGAGACATAGGATCTAAAATAAGAAAAGTAAGCAAGCTCCTACTCAATCTACCACAGAAGATCGATTCTCAGAGACTCAGAGAGGAAAAATTCTTTAATACCTTCAGTGATCAGTATTCACTGTGAGGGCCCCAGATCTTCTTAACTTCCTTCGTTCCCAGGACTGTAAGACTTTGTTAGCCTACAAGGCCAACCCTTTCTCTATTCTCTATGAGGAGAGGGTGTTGTATATGTGTGGATAGTGATGATACGGGACTCCAGAGGGGACTGTCATCTATGAACAACTGAATTGTTTATGACTTATTTGATTTGAGCTAGAGCAGGGGTCGGTAACCTTCGGCATATGGCCCATCAGGGTAATCTGCTGGCGGGCCGCAAGACATTTTGTTTACTTTGACCGTCCCCGGCCCCCCGCAGCTCCCAGTGGCTGTGGTTCACCATTCCCAGCCAATGGGAGCTGCAGGAAGTGGCGTAGGAACATGCTGGATGCCTCTTCCCACAGTCCCCATTGGCCGGGAACGGCAAACTGTGGCCACTGGAAGAGGTGGGGGACCGTGCCTGTGGACGGTCAAAGTAAACGAAATGTCTTGCGGCCAATCAGTGGATCTGAATTTCCCTCATGCCCCTGCATGGTCTACCTGGACTTGGTTCTAGGTATGGAGGAATAAGGGGTGCTATGTGTCTGCTTACTCTGCACCAGACCAGGTGGGCAGCATGGGCAGGGAATCAGCCAAATGAGCACATTTGGACAAAGGAGTCACATGCAAGCAAAACATTACTTCTCATGGGCAGGCAGGAAGGGAATTGTGAATTTCTTCCTTCCAATGGCTTTGTCCTTGGGACATGATCAAGCACTGAATGTTACAGAAGAAATGTTTCAGATATGTGTCCCCTACCAATGTCCTTGTATACATTTCCCCCTTCAGATTGTCAGTTATTCTGAAAATGGTTTAGATTATAATTATATGTGTTGAATGATATCATTTTTTCTTGGCATAGTCCAAAATGGAACTTAAAAATAGAAAGCATGTTAATGGGACTCCATTAATCAAATACACAGCTATCCATCTGAACTCCCAAGCTAATTGACATGTCTTTTTCAGTATGGTAGAGTTGAAACATAAAAAAGGGGCCCAAAGAAAACAAGCAAACAAAGAAGAGCTGCAAGTATAAGATATAAGTTTCATGAGCAAAGACTCCTGATTAAATGTCTAAAGTGGCAGTGGGTTCAGTTATCAAGGTATAAAAGTATTCAAACCCCTTGCTATTCAAGTTGAAGTTTTGGTTAAAAGAAAATATGAACTTCAAAGGAAGAAACTATCTCTCCTCTCCTCCATTCTCCAGTCATCTCCACCTTTTTGCCCACAACTACCCTCAGACTCCAGAAAACCCTCTTTTTAATGCCTTCAGTAGGATGATAGTGGCAGGCAGGCTTGTCTTCCCCATAACTTTAGGGGAAGACAAGCCCCCTAAATCTACTCTTTCCCAGTTTTCAATATGTCCACTTTGGCCTTTCCAGGTTGTTCAGGGACCACCTGCGGTGAGCTACTGCCTCTTCAAAAAAAATGGTCTTCTGATATGCAGCAAGTTCTTCCTGACATGCTTCATGGATATTTGGATATATACAAGTGATCTGTATAGTGATTTAAATATCTAGTCATTCCCACACCTCAGAAATGCTGATATGAAATGGAAAGAAACAAATAGAAGATGAATAATAACCCTTTCCTTTTTGTCCTGACACTTCTCCTCCCCCCCACACACACATCCTACATATAGCCTACTAGAATTCACAAGTGTTATTCCAGACTAAAGCAATTAAACGTCTTCTTATAAAGGATAAACAGTTCTGTGAAAGAGGCAATCTTGTGCCTTATTCTGATCTCTCTTACATCAGTTTCACATCAGCACAACTCCACTGACTTCAGCATAAGCAAAGCAGAACCATGCCCCTTGTGCCATGATCTCTACTTCTCTGAGGTTGCTCCATGCCTTTCATATAAAACAAGTCAAAAGCACTTCCATGGACCAGCAACTTTTGAAAGACTCAGTCTGGCAAGCACTTTACATTAAAAAAAAAATCCCATTGAAGTTAATGGGAGTTTTGCCTGCTGGACTGGATTCTAAATGAGCAGGTTGGTGAAGAGCTTGCTTATGTAGTTACATTGTGAAAATCATGGGATATTTGCCTCACCATAGTTGCCTCATTTATTGTTGTTGTTAGTGTGGGATTATTTCCATACATTATATGTACCCAAAGTAATGGGGGGGTTTAATATTCCCCCCATTACACAACTCATTGTCTAATTGAAAACATTTGTCGAATACTAGGTCCCATTTCAAAAAGCTTCCTCCAAAACCACCTTCATACATTAAAATCACAGGGCTTAAAACTGTATATTCTTGAAAGAGATTTGCATATTCTCAGTCTGCATGGTAATGGATGAGAAAAAATGTATGTTTGGAACGCTTTCCTTTTGATAAGATTTACTCCACCCAAAGATTTAAAAAAATCAGGTGTTCATTTCCTATTGTTTTGAGCTGATGATAATCACTAAGGGCTATATTGTACTATTAGGTTTTAAGCAGAACTCCCCACTGATTTTAGAAATTGATGGCCTCATCTGATCCTAGATTACTTAAAAGGAACTTGGTGACTTTCTACAATCCATTGGTAAAAATAAGCTGTGGGTATTATCACTCTGCTATGTTCCCTTTTTTTTTTTTTTTTGACATGTATATGCTAAATTCACTGACTGGAAATAATGACAATAGCAATAAAAAGAAGAACAATCTGTTTTTGGATACTCAGAAGTATTAACAGCTTCCAGACTAGTGATAAATATCCCAAACTCCTGGTACTTAGCAAAATAAACGGTATTCCCCTCCACCCTCACTGAAAAACCGCAGCCAAACTACTGTTATTAACCAGGACTGTGATTGAAACATCAGAGATGAAATATCTCAAACCTGACCTAGTTTTCCAACAAATGAACAATACTGCTGTTTTCCCCTTTATTTCACCTCTACTTCCCCCCCTCCCCTGCCACACTCCCAACAGCTTTACATTTTTATGGCTTATATGTAAATGTATTATAAAAAAAAAAGATTATTTTGATTGTTAAATATTACAGGTTGTAGGACGCCAGCACGTAACACTGAAGGAGAAAAGAATTTTGTGGATGGTAGACAGCAGAGAAGCCTGGTAATAGAAGAGTACTCTACTTGTAAATTAGATCATGCTGAGAGTGGCATTTTGAGCAGGCTGTAAAATATGTTTAAATGTATTCCATTTACCAAGTGCATAAGAAAATAGGTAATATATTTAGAGCACAGAAGAGGTTTTAACTGGCAGTAGAAGCAGCAAATTGCTCTGGCACTTTTTTTAAAATGATATTTGAATCTGATTTTATTTTCCCATTTTAAGAGCTACAGTGCAATGGCTCAGTGAGATGTAGAGATACTTTTTTATTAACAATACCCAGACCTTGCCTGTGGATGACTGCAAAATACCTGTGCCATTTTACAAATGATATTGCATCATCGTTATAGAGTGGCAGCGATCATTTCATAGGTAGTGTTGAAGCCAGCTTCCCATTATAAATCCCAAATTTAATACCTTCCCCATCTCAGAAGTCGTCTTGATATTTTGCATGCCACATCTCATTCTAGGAGAACACTTTTCTGTGAAGTTTAATTTACACTAAGAACCCTTTACATTGATCTGGCAGTGTAAGGGGCCTGAGGTTGGGCAAAAAATAAGAGACTCGGGCCCATAGGTTTTGAGATAAAGAAACTGTTTTATTTTCTTTATATCTCTAAAATGGCTTGTTCTAGAGTCTCCCAATGTATATTGTTGTGTTGGCCTATGCAAATGAGTAGTAATATGTTGAGATGGGAGGATTTATTGAGTTTAATGATACATAGTATATGCAAAGTTTAAATATCTGTTTTAAACATATATAGATTCATAGATTCTAGGACTGGAAGGGACCTCGAGAGGTCATCGAGTCCAGTCCCCTGCCCGCATGGCAGGACCAAATATTGTCTAGACCATCCCTGATAGACATTTATCTAACCTACTCTTAAATATCTCCAGAGATGGAGATTCCACAACTTCCCTAGGCAATTTATTCCAGTGTTTAGCCATCCTGACAGTTAGGAACTTTTTCCTAATGCCCAACCTAGACCTCCCTTGCTGCAGTTTAAACCCATTGCTTCTTGTTCTATCCTTAGAGGCTAAGATGAACAAGTTTTCTCCCTCCTCCTTATGACACCCTTTTAAATACCTGAAAACTGCTATCATGTCCCCTCTCAGTCATCTCTTTTCCAAGCTAAACAAACCCAATTCTTTCTGCCTTCCTTCATAGGTCATGTTCTCAAGACCTTTAATCATTCTTGTTGCTCTTCTCTGGACCCTTTCCAATTTCTCCACATCTTTTTTAAAATGCAGTGCCCAGAACTGGACACAATACTCCAGCTGAGGCCTAACCAGAGCAGAGTAGAGCGGAAGAATGACTTCTCGTGTCTTGCTCACAACACACCTGTTAATACATCCCAGAATCATGTTTACTTTTTTTTGCAACAGCATCACACTGTTGACTCATATTTAGCTTGTGGTCCATTATAACCCCTAGATCCCTTTCTGCCGTACTCCTTCCTAGACAGTCTCTTCCCATTCTGTATGTGTGAAACTGATTTTTTCTTCCTAAGTGGAGCACTTTGCATTTGTCTTTGTTAAACTTCATCCTGTTTAACTCAGACCATTTCTCCAATTTCTCCAGATCATTTTGAATTATGACCCCCTTTGAATTATGATCCTCCAAAGTAGTTGCAATCCCTCCCAGTTTGGTATCATCCGCAAACTTAATAACCGTACTTTCTATGCCAATATCTAAGTTGTTGATGAAGATATTGAACAGAGCCGGTCCCAAATCAGACCCCTGCGGTACCCCACTTGTTATGCCTTTCCAGCAGGATTGGGAACCATTAATAACAACTCTCTGAGTACGGTTATCCAGCCAGTTATGCACCCACCTTATAGTAGCCCCATCTAAATTGTATTTGCCTAGTTTATCGATAAGAATATCATGCGAGACAGTATCAAATGCCTTACTAAAGTCTAGGTATACCACATCCACAGCTTCACCCTTATCCACAAGGCTCGTTATCCTATCAAAGAAAGCTATCAGATTGGTTTAACATGATTTGTTCTTCACAAATCCATGCTGGCTGTTCCCTATCACCTTACCACCTTCCAAGTGTTTGCAGATGATTTCCTTAATTATTTGCTCCATTATCTTCCCTGGCACAGAAGTTAAACTAAGTGGTCTGTAGTTTCCTGGGTTGTTTTTATTTCACTTTTTATAGATGGGCACTATATTTGCCCTTTTCCAGTCTTCTGAAATCTCTCCCATCTCCCATGATTTTCCAAAGATAATAGCCAGAGGCTCAGATACCTCCTCTATTAGCTCCTTGAGTATTCTAGGATGCATTTTATCAGGCCCTGGTGACTTGCAGGCATCTAACTTTTCTAAGTGATTTTTAACTTGTTCTTTTTTTATTTTATCTGCTAAACCTACCCCCTTCCCATTAGCATTCACTATGTTAGGCATTCCTTCAGACTTCTCAGTGAAGACCGAAACAAAGAAGTTATTAAGCATCTCTGTCATTTCCAAGTTTCCTATTACTGTTTCTCCCTCTTCACTAAGCAGTGGGCCTACCCTGTCTTTGGTCTTCCTCTTGCTTCTAATGTATTGATAAAAATATTTACATTTATAAACTAACTTGCTACTGAGCACAGGCTTTGCTGCTGCAGCTTCTGCAGTGCTGAGCCAGAAAAGGGGGGTGGCCGGGACTGTGAGCTAGAAGTCTGAGGAGAAATGTTTTAGAACAAGAGTTCAAGATGTAATGTGGGGAGATGTAGGGGAGGCAGAAAGAGGAGGGTAGGGGAGTGAAAGGACATGTATTGGAGGATCACATGGAGGGGTGGCATGATGCCATGCTCCCTGGTCTTGGAATGGTTGGGGGGGGGGGGTTCTAGTGAGATAAAAATAAGACACTGGTGGAGCATGTAGCATGATAGTGGGTGCTGAGGACTTACAAACATAGATAACTGCATGGAATGGGAACTGAGTTGAGAGCACATGGGTGCATAGAAATGGAGTACACATAAATGAGTGTGGAATGCAATGTGGAGGACAGTAGGAGTCTTGAATGGGACATGCAGGAGGCCAGGATCAGGCCTGGAAGGGTGGGGGGAAATGTACTTTGAATCAACAGTGGGGTGCACAGAAGTCAGTGAAGGTTACTGGGGAGGAAAAAGGGAGTGCAGATAAAATAAACATAGGGGCAGGTGACCAGAGAACATCCCTGGGAGTCATGCACAAAGAATTGGGGGAGCCATGGAAGAGCGAAGGAATCATGTGAGGGCATCCAAAGTGGGAGGGACAAGGCAGTCTTTTGATCCATGCTTAAAACAAACAAACAAACAAACAACCTTTCCATATCTACAGACTCGTGTCAAGTGGTATTCCCAGCCAGATGGATTGAGACTCAAAGTTCATAAGTGAACAGGACCTTCAACAGATTTGTGAATATTAGAAAAAAAATAAAAATAAAAAAAAAAAAAAAGGTTGTATGCACCTCTGACAAAAAGGTTGCAGACACAAACAAAAATCCAGGTTAGTTTGTGGAAGCAGGTCAGGTTGCCACCTGTCCAGGTTTTCCCAGGACCATCTTTTTTTTTTTTTTGTGGGGTAGCTGTCCTGGGAAATCTGTAAAAGTTCTAAGTAAACACTCCCATCTGTCCAGTTTTTGGGGCTTAGTATCATCCCAGCTGTCCCAGTTTTTGTACCTCTGAGGTGGCAACACTTGAAGTAGTTCAAATGCAAGTCAGGGTTGAGTTCAAGTGAATTTAATGCTGGAGTTGAATGTTTTACATGCTTTTAATTACTATAACACTACATTCAATCTCTTTAGATTTTGGTAGCACTCCAAAAAAAATTATTGAAAAATGTGTTATTTTTAACTACTCTTCGAGAAACCCTGTAAGTGTCTGTATTTGTAAACAGAATAGCTATCCTCAGAGCTAAAAAGCCTGGGAGAAGGTACACTGCTGGGCAAGACTCCAAGGAAAGACATCATGAAAGCAAGATCTGGAAGTCTGATAGCATTCTGCTTCTACCACTAGATAATGTCTCCAGTGCACTGAATAATGGGCTTTGTGAAGTGCAATGTTAGTTTAGTCTCAGCAGCATTTTTAGTGACCAGAATTTGAGAAAACAACAAAGAGTCTGGTGGCACCTTAAAGACTAACAGATTTATTTGGGCATAAGCTTTCGTGAGTAAAAACCTCACTTCTTCGGATGCAGTGAGGTTTTTACTCACGAAAGCTTATGCCCAAATAAATCTGTTAGTCTTTAAGGTGCCACCAGACTCTTTGTTGTTTTTGTAGATATAGACTAACACGGCTACCCCCTGATACTTGACAGAATTTGAGAGTATGTCAGAATCTTTTTCCCAATAGTTCCAAAACTTGAAGTTTCCAAGCAGGATTTTCTGAGAGGTCTCTGTTTCCTGATTTGATTTTATTTTTTCTAGATTAGTATTTCTTATCCGGAGTTCTGTAGTAAGCCCATGTGTGGCCATACTGAATACTCAAAGTAATGTTTGCTATGCAGAGTTTGCAAATAATGCTTACACTGTGTTCATAAAGTATTCACTGAACAAATATGATGATGAAAAAATCATTATCTGACAATAAGCAAATTTCAAAACATGCAATGAATAAATTGTTCATAAAAATAATTCGACTAGCCCTACAGGATTACAGGTAACAAAACTGCACATACGATCATGCAGTAAACCAGACACCCCAGTAATAAAATGATATGTAAAATCAGATTGTAGACCTGCTATGGAAATATACATATTGTTGCCCCTTATTCTGACACCGATGTCCAATGGCTGAGTGTTTCTGCATTACTAAGATGTAGCAGACGTCAGGGCCTTGCAGGTCAACTTCCAAGGAGAAATCAGTGATGTGGCATCTGGGTATATTCTCGGCATAGCTCACTTTATTTACATGTATACTCCAGCCCTGGAAGAGAGGCAATTGCAAATAGCATGCAGGCAATCCCTTCTTCCAGAAATATGAGCACATACACTATGTGGCACCTATACGCTAAGAGTAAACTCCCTGCTATCTGCCACAGCTTCCCAAAAAGGACCATCAAATTTAAAAACTAAAAAAAAAAAAAAAAAAAAAAATACTACCGAACAAGGATACAATATTTCTTCAAAGACTTACTTGGTTCCCATATTAATAATCTGAATTTGTAAGACTATATTTAACAGTGCCATCTGGTGACTCCTACCAGGCCAATATAAACCTAATGATATGAGAACCAAGAAAAGATCTGCAGTTTGGTTTGCATCAGCATCACAGAGTCTGGAGTCTTCCCTTCCCCAACAGAGGCCCTACCTTTGCTTTCCCAACAATTCTATATCCATGTAATGGTTTCTTGAGGAGGAACACCAAGTGCCTGCTATTCCAGCTTGATGTCTTTGCTTGATAGCAGGCCCACTCCCACATGTGGCATCTTTTGGGCAAGTATCTTCTCCCTGACTTTCACACAAGCTGACCATTCTGAGCATATGGAGTATGCACAGCTAATTCAGAAAAAGAAAGTGTTGCATGTGGCTTCAGCCATATGTTGACTCCCAAAGAATCCTGCATTGACTTTTTAATATTTTGATGAATATCTTTCACTCCTTTCTCATGCTGTTACCTTAATTATTAGTTGTGCCCTCTGTTATGAGGGTCACCAGTAGATGGTGCTCAGTAATATGTCATATTTGAGGCTTATTTTTCATCATCATAAATGGAGTCCTGAATACATCTCTGGGAAGAGGAGATGGAGAAATTATGCAAGTTAGATATTTGCTTTGTTGTGTTATAATTCACTTGCTTTCCAAGGGGGCTGTATAAATGCAACTGATTTGGTCTCTAATTAGAACTTAAACAATTCTGTTGATGATGCACAAAATGGAACAGAATAGAACTCATTCTCTTTTAACTGTGTGGGTCTGCAAGTTTAAAAGCAGTAATAAAGTAGTAAAAACTTTTTTGGGGGGGGCTAAAGGGATAGATTGAGCCTTTAGGTTTAACCCAGAGTAGGGGGCAGTGTATAGTTGCCCTGCCCCAGTATTTGTGTAGAGAGAAATAAACTGTGGCTCTTCTCTGGTCCCTGGGGAAATAAGTTGCTGTAATCTTTTTCAGAGCTCAGCATATTCCTACATCATACCCAAACAGTTTGCTTGTCTGGTGTGTTAAGAGGAGTAGTATCATGGTTTGACCACTCTCTTTCCATCCCTACCCACCTACTTGTAGTTTCTGGGGGTATATGGACATGGGCTCTAGTTCTCCCCTTGGCCCCAGAGCAACTGGAGCAAGGTAGCTATAGCCACTCAGAGGCTTACTCCCCTGTGCAACCATGTAGAGCAGTGGTGGGCAACCTGCAGCCTGTCTCCCACATATGGCCCATTAGGGCAATCCGCTGGCAGGCGAGGAGACAGTTTGTTTACATTGACCATCTGCAGGCACAGCCGCCCGCAGCCAGTGACCGCAGTTTACTGTTCCCAGTCAATGGGAACTGAGGGAAGTGGTGCAGGCTTCAGGGATGTGCTGGCCGCCACTTCCCGCAGCTCCCATTGCCCGGGAATGGCGAACTGCGGCCACTGGGAGCTGCAGGCGGCCGTGACTGCGGATGGTCAATGTAAATAAATTGTCTTGCGGCCTGCTAGCAGATTGCCCACCACTGACATAGAGCCACAATATAGAATATCAGGGTTGGAAGGGATCTCAGGAGGTCATCTAGTCCAAACCCCTGCTCAAAGAAGGACCAATTCCCAACTAAATCATCCCAGCCAGGGCTTTGCCAAGCCTGACCTTAGAAACCTCTAAGGAAGGAGATACCACCACCTCCCTAGGTAACCCATTCCAGTGCTTCACCACACTCCTAGTGAAAAAGTTTTTCCTAATATCCAACCTAAACCTCCCCAAGTGCAACTTGAGACCATTACTCCTTGTTCTGTCATGAGGTACCACTGAGAACAGTCTAGATCCATCCTCTTTGGAACTCCCTTTCAGGTAGTTGAAAGCAGCTATCAAATCCCCCCTCATTCTTCTCTTCTGCAGACTAAATAATCCCAGTTCCCTCAGCCTCTCCTCATAAGTCATGTGTTCCAGACCCCTAATCATTTTTGTTGCCCTTCATTGGACTCTTTCCAATTTTTCCACATCCTTCTTGTAGTGTGGGGCCCAAAATTGGACACAGTACTCCAGATGAGGCCTCACTAATATCAAATAGAGGGGAACGATCACGTTCCTCGATCTGCTGGCAATGCCCCTACTTATACAGCCCAAAATGCCGTTAGTCTTCTTGGCAACAAGGGCACACTGTCGACACATATCCAACTTCTCGTCCACTGTAACCCTACGTCTTTTTCTGCAGAACTGCTTCCTAGCCATTCGATCTCTAGTCTGTAACAGTGCATGGGATTCTTCCGTCCTAAGTGCATAACTCTGCACTTGTCCTTGTTGAACCTCATCAGGTCTCTTTTGGCCCAATCCTCTAATTTATCTAGGTCTCTGTGGATCCTATCACTACCCTCCAGCGTATCTACCATTTCTCCCAGTTTAGTGTCATCTGCAAACTTGCTGAGAGTGCAGTCCATGCCATCCTCCAGATCATTAATGAAGATATTGAACAAAACCGGCCCCAGGACCGACCCCTGGGGCACTCCACTTGAAACCGGCTACCAACTAGGCATGGAGCCATTGATCACTACCCGTTGAGCCCAACGATCTAGCCAGTTTGAAGTTGGATGGCCCCATAGTTAAGCACTAGTCTGTGACAAGGAGATACAGTTTCAATACCCTGCTCACCATCAACTTCCTCTGTGACTTTGGGCAAATCATTTAGTCTGTCTGGGCCTCAGTTCCCCATCTGTAGAATGTAGGTTGTGAGGAAAAATACATTAAAGAGTGTGATGCATTTGGATACTACAATACTGGGGACATATAAGTATCTAAGATAGTTATTGTGAGAAAAAAGTGCCATTTTTATACAGTCATTTTTCAAACACAAATGTACTTTAAGGCCTCATAAATCTGTGCTTTCTTCAATAGATCAATCAGTTAAAGCATCTTTGCACTACATTTTAATTGCTATATCTTTCTTTTGATGGAGCATACACAGTGTGTTATGAATTAAACACAAACACAAATTTCATATGAAGGGGGAAAATATTCATTTTCCCAGTCATAGCCAGAGTAAATCGAGCCCATAGAAAGAAGCTTATGATTTTGAAAGCTTCAGTGGGTATTACTGCCTCAGTTTTATTTCTGGCTAAGCTCTAATTAATTGCTGAAGGGGAAAAAGTTTTGTTCTATGATTATAATGATTCTAGCCTTTTTAATAGCACAGTCTGAAATAACATGAAGATAAAGAAGAGAGGAACTTATGTGATTTAGTTGATGATTTATTATCAAATTTTATTGTTCCTGATTCTTAATGAATATTAAATAAATTTTTAGCAGCTGCAGAAATATGCAATTAAATTTCTGTATTTAGTATGTTTTATATGCCAGAATGTGGCATTTAAGATGATTATGGAAAGTTGAATTTAATATTTGTTTGGCTTAAATCATTTCTTCTCTCTTTTATTTACTTATTGTGAATATGCCTTTAGTGTGGGCTAATTGGAATTTTCTTGTCTTTCTCTCCCCCCCCACCCATCTTGATATTAATGTTGAAATGATATTTTCCTCAAAAGTAAGACTTTATAAGGCAGCCAGGCATTTACAAAAAAAACAAAAACAAAAGAAAACTTTGTATATTGAATCTCTTGTAAATTGGCACCAATACTTTCCCAGAATATTTGACTCAGCATCAAAGACTATGCCATAAGTGTTATCATGTTTTGCAAACATTACTTTCAACCTTTAGATGGAATTCTGACATTTACAGCTGTAGAAATAAACCATCTTTTGCAATATAATAATGTTGAGTCAGTCAGAATTAATTACTGAGGGATAGATTCTGCCACTCTTGCTCAGGCTGATAAACAATTTATGCTACATGTAATCCCACTAGGCTAGATTATACCTTTAGGCCAGGGGTCGGCAACCTCTGGAATGTGGCTCGCCAGGGTAAGCACCCCGGCAGGCCGGGCCAGTTTATTTACCTGCCGCCTCCGCAGGTTCGGCTGATTGCAACTCCCACTGGCTGTGGTTCGCCACTCCAGGCCAATAGGGGTTGCTGGAAGCGACGCGGGCCAAGGGACGTACTGGCCACCGTTTCCAGCAGCTTCCATTGGCCGGGATGGCGAACTGCAGCCAGCGGGAGCCGCGATCGGCTGGACCTGCGGACAGGGCAGGTAAACAAACTGGCCCGGCCCACCAGGGGCTTTCCCTACACAAGCGGCGACCCCACTTTGAGAAATGCTGAATTAGATAATACATTCAGAAGAGGGAATACAATTGATTGAACATCAACCAACTGAAAGAAACACGGCATCCAAAGGCAGGATGACATTTTTTATGTCACAAATTCTCTCCATCAAAAATCCACCCACTTCTAAGTTTTAAACTCCTGATTTGGGTGCAGGTGCATTTATTACAGGGTTAAAATGCCTTGACCACATAAAATGCCTTTTGAACAAATACATATTAAAGGATTACTATTCTCCCTTTTCTGTGGTCAACTTTGATAGAATTTAACAATTTAATATCTTTAATATTTGGAGGATCTTCCCTTCAATCCAGGCCATAAGATGCATCTTAAAAGAGAAGCAACTACCTGTTTCCCTGCCTAGCATGTGCCACAGCAACTGGAAAGTGAGGAGGGTCTTAAGTCTTTTAAAGACGTGAAATTGGGTAACGCTGCCAGCAGACCCTTCTCCCAGTGGAATGGGCTTTCTAAGCCTCAGGAAAAATCCTACCTGTAGCTAATAGGTCTCCTAACAAAGACTCATCTGCCAATAAGAATAGGACCATTGTAAGACTATAGTCACTGATTGATCACAGGTCCTGGAATCTTAGTGGCAGAAACTCTGCCACAGGCCACTCCTCTGGGTAGTGAAGGACAAAACCTGTGAGATACAGCCCCACAGTGCCAGCCCAGGAAAGGGAACACCTGATTCAGCTCCTCCCTGACCTCCTTCCATCAGCAGAGGCCCTTTGTAGCTCAGACAAGAGCATAAAGTTGGATTCTTCCAGTGGGATCTCCAAGAACATGGAGCACTCCTAGGAATATGCTGTCACATCAATTGTACCTGGCTTCTGTATGGTGGTCTCAAACATTAAAAAAAAAAAAAAAAGGCAGAAGCAGCTTTTATTCGTTTTGCTTTTCTACCTGCATACCCTAGCCATGTCCAGGCACAATGTGACCCTCAGTAGAAATTTTAAAAATAACAGAGTAAATGGAATATTGGCCTGGAAGCAATACTCCGGACAACACAGAATAAGCACTTTGAAATCACTGGGTTAATTTTCTTTTAATTCAGCCCAAACTGTTACAAGAATCTGCACAAATGTTTCTCTTAATTATGTTTGATTTTCTTTAATCTCCATTGTATTTTTTGTCTAAGACATATGGTTCAAGGAAGAAAAGAATTTATAAGTGTTTACTAGGTGCTACAAGAACATCCATCTTGTCATAACTGACTTATTAACAGAATTAGACCTATTCCCTCCCCCTATTCCAGTAGTCTTTTATTTCATCTCTAGCTCTATTTCACTATTTCTCTTAATCCCAGTTCCATTTGTCTTATTTCCATTATTTACTTTTTATATATATTTGCCTTGTACCCAAGTGTAATTATTGTATTTGTTATATGAGCTTCTCTTGTACATAAGACTCATAACCATAACTTTCTTTCTCTCAATGAGTCTATTTGATGTTTGTAAAGCATATATAAGCCTAATTTGGGATATTTTAAAAGTTAGTAGCAATCATTCATTGTCAGGTGAACAGATGAATTCAAAGGTACTCTGAATTTCTTCAAGCTCAACTGTCGAACAATAGTACTGGTAGAATTCAGAATTTGGATAGGAAATTCCAGCGATTTTGTTTCTTAATTGTCATTGAATTTGTCCTTTCTGCTGTGTATGACATATGATGCCATTTCTCTTAAACTTATACAGTTTGGTATACATGTAGCCAACAGCAACATTGATATGTAACAGAAGAGATTCTGAACATGTTATATAACTGCAAGTCCAAAATCAGAAATTACCTTAAGTGTGTCCAGAAGGTAATGTAGAAATGGATGATTTTTTTTGGCCACCTCTAATAGTTGGTCCTCATAAGAGATTACAGATCTAATATAGTTGGTAGCTAGGAAATTAGGAGAAAATTTACAAAAGCACAAATAGGAGTCAAGTGATTTGGGCACCTTCCCTTTGTGTCTTTGAAAATCTTTCCCTGTGTTCTTTGGCTCAAGTGGTAAACAACTATGCTTTTAATACTGAAGGACCAGAATTCAAATCCCACATCCCAAGTGGGAGTCAGTTAGATAAATCACGCACAACATAAAATTTCAACTCACATGTTTGGGATGAGCTTCTTCAAGTGGGGAACTATTTAATCCACACTAGAAAAATGTGAGTCTTTGTCCTCCATTTGTGGCTGATTCATGTATGAGAATGAGTCACATTCTGGCACCAGCTGATAGAGAGATTATTTTAGCTCCACTGTTGGAGGCTCAAGCTTCTAGCACTAAGGGTCTGGAGTTATTCTGCACATAATTTACATGCCCTAACTCTGAGGCTAGATTGTTCCCTTGTGTGGAAAAATATGGTGATGCCATATTGCCATATATGCACGTGTTAAATTATATTCAATGCAAAACACTTATGCTAAGGTAACATTTAAATTGTATCATTCAAATTAAAAAAAAATGGAGTAATTTCAAATGTAAGAATCATAGAATCATAGAATATCAGAGTTGGAAGGGACCTCAAGAGGTCATCTAGTCCAACCCCCTGCTCAAAGCAGGACCAATTCCCAGCTAAATCATCCCAGCCAGGGCTTTGTCAAACCGGGCCTTAAAAACCTCCAAGGAAGGAGACTCCACCACCTCCCTAGGTAACGCATTCCAGTGTTTCACCACCCTCCTAGTGAAATAGTTTTTCCTGATATCCAAACTGGACCTCCCCGACTGCAACTTGAGACCATTGCTCCTTGTTCTGTCATCTGCCACCACTGAGAACAGCCGAGCTCCATCCTCTTTGGAACCCCGCTTCAGGTAGTTGAAGGCTTCTATCAAATCCCCCCTCATTCTTCTCTTCTGGAGACTAAACAATCCCAGTTCCCTCAGCCTCTCCTCATATGTCATGTGCTCCAGACCCCTAATCATTTTTGTTGCCCTCCGCTGGACTCTTTCCAATTTTTCCACATCCTTCTTGTAGTGTGGGGCCCAAAATTGGACACAGTACTCCAGATGAGGCCTCACCAATGTCGAATAAAGGGGAACGATCACGTTCCTCGATCTGCTGGCAATGCCCCTACTTATACAGCCCAAAATGCCGTTAGCCTTCTTGGCAACAAGAGCACACTGTTGACTCATATCCAGCTTCTCGTCCACTGTGACCCCTAGGTCCTTTTCTGCAGAACTGCTACCTAGCCATTCGGTCCCTAGTCTGTAGCAGTGCATGGGATTCTTCCGTCCTAAGTGCAGGACTCTGCACTTGTCCTTGTTGAACCTCATCAGGTTTTTTTCGGCCCAATCCTCTAATTTGTCTATGTCCCTCTGTATCCGATCCCTACCCTCTAGTGTATCTACCACGCCTCCTAGTTTAGTGTCATCTGCAAACTTGCTGAGAGTGCAGTCCACACCATCCTCCAGATCATTAATGAAGATATTGAACAAAACCGGTTCCAGGACCGACCCTTGGGGCACTCCGCTTGAAACCGGCTGCCAACTAGACATGGAGCCATTGATCACTACCCGTTGAGCCCGATGATCTAGCCAGCTTTCTATCCACCTTACAGTCCATTCATCCAGCCCATACTTCTTTAACTTGGCGGCAAAAATACTGTGGGAGACCGTATCAAAAGCTTTGCTAAAGTCAAGGAATAACACATCCACTGCTTTCCCCTCATCCACAGAGCCAGTTATCTCATCATAGAAGGCAATTAGGTTAGTCAGGCACGACTTCCCCTTCGTGAATACATGCTGACTGTTCCTGATCACTTTCCTCTCCTCTAAATGTTTCATAATTGATTCCTTGAGGACCTGCTCCATGATTTTTCCAGGGACTGAGTTGAGACTGACTGGCCTGTAGTTCCCCGGATCCTCCTCCTTCCCTTTTTTAAAGATGGGCACTACATTAGCCTTTTTCCAGTCATCTGGGACCTCCCCCGATCGCCATGAGTTTTCAAAAATAATGGCTAATGGCTCTGCAATCTCACCCGCCAACTCCTTTAGCACCCTCGGATGCAGCGCATCCGGCCCTATGGACTTGTGCACGTCCAGTTTTTCTAAATAGTCCCGAACCACTTCTTTCTCCACAGAGGGCTGGTCACCTTCTCCCCATGCTGTACTGCCCAGTGCAGCAATCTGGGAGCTGACCTTATGCGTGAAGACAGAGGCAAAAAAATCATTGAGTACATTAGCTTTTTCCACATCCTCAGTCACTAGGTTGCCTCCCTCATTCAGTAAGGGGCCCACACTTTCCTTGATTTTCTTCTTGTTGCTAACATACCTGAAGAAACCCTTCTTGTTACTCTTAACATCTCTTGCTAACTGCAACTCCAAGTGTGATTTGGCCTTCCTGATTTCACTCCTGCACGCCTGAGCAATATTTTTATACTCCTCCCTGGTCATTTGCCCAATCTTCCACTTCTTGTAAGATTCTTTTTTGCGTTTAAGATCAGCAAGGATTTCACTGTTTAGCCAAGCTGGTCGCCTGCCATATTTACTATTCTTTCTACACACCGGTATAGTTTGTTCCTGCAACCTCAATAAGGATTCTTTAAAATACAGCCAGCTCTCCTGGACCCCTTTGCCCTTCATGTTATTCTCCCAGGGGATCCTGCCCATCTGTTCTCTGAGGGAGTCAAAGTCTGCTTTTCTGAAGTCCAGGGTCCGTATTCTGCTGCTCTCCTTTCTTCCTTGTGTCAGGATCCTGAACTCGACCATCTCATGGTCACTGCCTCCCAGGTTCTCATCCAGTTTTGCTTCCCCTACTAATTCTTCCCTGTTTGTGAGTAGCAGGTCAAGAAAAGCTCTGCCCCTAGTTGGTTCCTCCAGCACTTGCACCAGGAAATTGTCCCCTACACTTTCCAAAAATTTCCTGGATTGTCTGTGCACCGCTGTATTGCTCTCCCAGCAGATATCAGGGTGATTAAAGTCTCCCATGAGAACCAGGGCCTGCGATCTAGCAACTTCTGCTAGTTGCCAGAAGAAAGCCTCGTCCACCTCATCCCCCTGGTCTGGTGGTCTATAGCAGACTCCAACCACGACATCACCCTTGTTGCTCACACTTCTCAACTTTATCCAGAGACTCTCAGGTTTTTCTGCAGTTTCATACCGGAGCTGTGAGCAGTCATACTCCTCTCTTACATACAACGCAACTCCCCCACCTTTTCTGCCCTGCCTGTCCTTCCTGAACAGTTTATATCCATCCATGACAGTACTCCAGTAAGGTTCCAACAGCAAATTTAACTCAGCCTCATTCCATATCTTACATTTTATATAAACATTTTATGCCATAAACAGTCATGATAGATTCATATAGAACTAGAGCAGAGGTTCCCAAAGTGGGTGATACCGCCACCTGGGGGGTGCTGGAACGATCTGGGGGGCAGAAGTAGCCTCGGGTGCAATTGGGGGTCATTGAATAAAAATAAGGGGGCGGTGGAAGCATAATAAAAAAAGAGAATATAAGAAAATTTTGAAAAACTGTTCGTACATGTTTCATCTGTCGTGTAACAGAGTTAAAGTTGCAGTGATTACTTTATTTTCCAAATAAATTCACAAATTATAACCGATCAGGTTTCAACTCCGCCAACAGCTCTTAAAAAGCAAGTGTTGGCAGGTGAGCATGTCACGCATTGTCGGGAAGTCCAGCATGCATCGGCAGGAATATGTGCGTGTAATGACTTGTTTACAATAAGATACTATAAATAGGTGAAATGTATGAAATCTCATTTAGATTGTTTCTGAATTGTGTAAAAAGCAGTTAACAATAGTGCAATAAGTATTTAAATTTTTTTATTCATATTTGATACCTTCAATCTTTATGGATTACGGATCACATACAAAGCAAATTGTATTATTGTTGTTTCAAAAAAACAGCAATTTACACGTGAGTATTTTTAGACATTATCTTACATATCTACCGTACGTTTGTGTCTCTACTGCTTACTAATAATAAAATCGTAGCAGGCTTGTGTCGGTACAGTACTATTTGAATTGTACAGTCAATATATTTGTCATTTTTATATTACAATATTAACGAAAACAGGGGAATAAAATCATAAAAAAACTGTTAACTATTAACATTTATTTATATCTATTGAATCATCTGTGTTAATTGGTAAATAAGGTGTCTGTTTATAAGGAACAATTACACTGCTCTACAGCCAAAATGCTTCTGAAATAAATGTAGTCAAACTTTACTGATTCTGGGTCACTGAGAATGAAAATGATGCTTAAAATTGTTGATTGGCTCTAGTTTTCAAGATATTGGGTCAGTATATATGACCCTTGACTTGGGAATGGCGGAGGATAAGTGAGTTATAAAGGGAAGGGATCTCAATTTAAACCAGAAATGACTGAAATACATCTTTGACTGGATCTATGAATAAATCTATGACTGGGTTTGGACAGTACTTGCTTTTTAGGCAAAACAATGAATGATGCAATCTGAAGCTGGTATTGCGTCATACGTGATATGAATTGCATCATGTTATTCCTAGAAGTCATGGATGATGCAATCATAACGAAGCTTACATCACTCTGCTGAACAAATTGCCCTATATCAGCTCTAGAAATCATACAGTGTCGTGCTCTCTTATTTGTCAGTGTTTGGTTTTCCAAAGGGACACATTTCTGTTTAGCCAAAGTGAGCAGAGATGCCTCGTACTTGTGTGAACAGTGCAGATAACTCCTGCTCTGTTTGTGGTGAAGTGACTTTTGCATCACAAAAGCGCAGTATAACCACTATGATTAAGAAAGCCTATCACCTTTATTTTGGCTGCAAATTGGAGATCAGGACAAGAGGTGGCCCCCACACATATGCTGCAACACTTGTGCAACAAATCTTTGCCAGTGGTTGAACAGGAAAAGGAAATCTATGCCTTTTGCAGTGCCAATGATTTGGAGAGAGCCAACAGATCATACCAGCAATTGCTACCTCTGCATGGTGCCTCCAGTTGGGAAAGGTGGGTCAAAGAAGAAAAAGGGGACTGTGCATTATCCAAACATTCCATCAGCTATATGCCCAGTACCCCATGGAGAAGGACTGCCGGTTCCTGATGCACCAGAATCATTCTCACTTGAGTCAGAGGAGGAAGAGGAAGAGGATGGACCCACATCACAGGACCCACATCCATCCTCCTCCGAACCACACCTCATAACACAAGGTGAACTGAATGACCTTGTCAGGGATTTGGAACTAGCCAAGAATAAGGCAGAACTGTTGGGCTCCAGATTAAAGCAGTGGAATCTCCTGGCAGGTGATGTTAGGGTTTCCATGTTCCGTGACCGTCAAAAGGATCTTGCCCCATTCTTCTTCATGGAAGGTTATCTTGTAGCCTGCAACAACATCGATGGTGTGATGGCAGCCCTCAACTTCGTTCACGATCCAGATGAGTGGAGACTGTTCATTGATTCATCAAAGATGAGTCTTAAAGCTGTTTTACTGCATAATTGCAATGTTTTGCCATCAATTCCAGTTGGTCATGCAGTCCATATGAAGGAAACCTATGACAACATGAAACAACTTTTGAGATGCATAAACTATGACCAACGTCAGTGGCAGCTTTGTGGCGATTTGAAGATTGTTGCTCTCTTGCTTGGTCTTCAGACTGGATACACAAAGTACTGCTGTTTTCTCTGCGAATGGGATAGTTGTGCAAGAGATTCCCACTACATCAAGAAAAATTGGCCACTCTGACAGTCATTGGAGCCTGGGAGGAGAAGTGTTCAGCATCCACCACTTGTTGAATCAAGGAAGATTTTGTTACCACCCTTACACATCAAGCTGGGTCTGATGAAGAACTTTGTCAAGGCCATTGACAAAACACAAGCAGCTTTCAAGTACCTCCATGGAAAATTTCCAAGGTTAAGTGAAGCTAAGATAAAGGAAGGTGTCTTTGTTGGTCCTCAGATTCGTGAACTTCTTCGAGATGATGCATTTGACCATGCACTGCGTGGCAAGGAAAAGACGGCTTGGAAAGCCTTCCAGTTACTGGCAATAAATTTTCTCGGAAACAACAAGGCAGAAAATTACAGCTTGTTGGTGGAAAACCTCCTCAAGACATACAAAAACCTTGGTTGCAACATGTCACTAAAGATACATTTTTTGCACTCTCATCTAGATTTTTTTCCACCGAACAGCGGAGCAGTGAGCGACGAGCACGGTGAGCGATTTCACCAGGACATTGCAACAATGGAGAAACGCTATCAGGGCAAATGGAGCCCATCAATGCTTGCAGACTATTGCTGGACAGTGACAAGAGATGCTCCATTTAATGAATACAAGAAACAAGCCAAGAAGCGCCGAGTAGACCCTGAATAGGACTAAACTATGTACATAATAGTTTTTTGTTTCATAATAAATGTTATTTATATAAACCTTTTGCTGATTTTTAAAGTGTTACATAAACAGGACAGGTGAAATATTATCAGGTAAAGCAACCATAAACACATGAAAAGACCTAGGTTTACAATTTATGATTAAAACTCTACTATCTACACAATATACATAGACATAAAATTTAAAAATTTAAATATCTTAGAAATAGTAGCCAATCAGTTGTTTTAATTGTCATATTTGAATTCAGCACATCAAAATACATAATAAATAGCACATTTTATCTCTGAAGCAGATGACCTCTCAAAAATTGTAGAGCAGTGTTATTTAAATAAGGGCAAACTAAATTAAAACTATTAACTGATTTTTAATTGCATATTGATTATTTTTTAAATTATTATTTTTTGATAAATTTAGTTGGATATTTTACAATTTAATATCAAATACATATATCTAATGCTGAGCAAAGAAGAAAACCCATTTTATTAGTTTCATTAGTATTTCAGTTTGGTTGTCTTGCCATCTTACGCAAAAACCACTGTATACCTTATGTCATGGGCGATATTCTAATAACACAACTATTGCAAAAATTTTTGGTTACGGCAAGAGAAATTGCACTTTTTCAATTATTTACATTGTTATATATCTTGATAATTTTATACCCCATGATAAATAAACACATACATCTTATTTCTTTTTACAGATAATATCATGGCTGAAATGTAGACAATACAGTATTGAATATGGTATTTGAACTATGGCTTTATTCAGTCACCTACAATCAATACATTACCGATGTGCCTGATTTGCCAAAAAGTTTTATCAAATGAAGCTATGAAGCCTTCAAGACTACAAGACCATTTGACAAAAGTTCATGCTGATAAGAAAGATAAGGATTTATCTTATTTTCAAGCACTTAAAGAAAAATTTTTGAGACAGCCGACATTGGCAAAACTCTTTTCAATAGCATTCAAAGAAGATGACAATGGGTTGCGTGCTTCTTACAACATTTTGTTACTGATTGCTAAATCGGGAAAACCGCATACTATTGATGAAGAACTAATTCTACCAGCTATAAGTGAAGTAATACGCACTATGCTACACAAGCCAGCATCTGATATTACCAAGAAAATTTCTTTGAGCAATAATACAGTGCAAAGAAGAATTGATGAAATGGATCAAGATGTTGAAGACTCATTATGTGAGTATTTAAAAACATCCCAGTTCTCTATACAGCTTGATGAGTCAACTTTGTCAGGAAATAAAGCCTTACATTTAGCATACATGCTATTCATAAAAGAAGAAAAAAATTGCCAAGAATTATTATTTGCTAAAAAATTGCAAACTGATACTAAAGGAGAATCGATATTTCATGTATTGGAAGAGTTTTTTTAAAGGAAAAGAAATCCCCCTGAGTAATATCTTGTCAGTTGCTACTGATGGTGCTCCAGCAATGATAGGGCACTACAGGGGTTTTCTTGCATATTTAAAAAAAGCGATTCCAAATGTATTCGCTGTACACTGGGTCATTCATCGTCAACATTTAGTTGCCAAAAATCTGAGTGAACGCCTACATAGGTCATTACATTATGTCATTAAAGCAATCAACAAAATCAGAAGCAATTCATTGAATGACAGATTGTTTGGACAACTTTGTATTGAAAAACGATGAAGAATTCAATCGCTTGCTGCTTCATACAGAAGTTCGTTGGCTATCAAAAGGTGACTGTTTGGATCAGTTTTATAAACTCTTTGACTCTGTGGTAGAGTTCCTAGAAAACAAAGATGATGCTTTATGAGCCAACTTGGTTGATTCCAAAAATGACATAGCTTATTTGACAGACTTGTTTAATAAATTTAATGAAACAAATTTACAGCTCCAAAGCAATGAGCTGAATTTAATTAAAACAAAAACTGTTATTTCCGCGTTTGTGGCAAAACTTCTTCTGTACAAACGAAATTTAGGACGAGGAGAATTCAGCCAGTTTCCAAATTTATCAACAGTAGAAAAACATGATGAAGACTTGCTTACCTATTGTCAGCCCTTGGAGGCTCTCCATTCTGACTTCAATCAACGATTTGAAGATATTCTTAAAATGAACATACCCGATTGGGTTTTGGACCCTTTTTCAAATTACAAACACAGAAGAATCTCTAAAATTACAAGAAGAACTGATAGAAGTAAAAACAAATGAGGAATTTAAATTTAAATTCAAAGACGGCTACCAACAGTTCTGGCTGCAAAAGCAGATACCTACACTTTATCCTGGATTATGGGCTATAGTACAAAAGATTTAATTGCATTTCCTTCATCATATTTAGTGAAACGTGGGTTCAGTGCAGTCACAAATCTGTTAACTAAAAAAGAAACTGACTGCAAATAGCTAATCGCGGGGATTTAAGAATGCTGCTGACAAAAATAGAGCTGAACGTTAATAAATTGATAGCAGTGCACCAGGTTCATCCTTCGCATTAGGATTATTTTTAATGTTATTCGTAATTTTTATTTTAATATTATCCTTCGTTATCTTAATTTTCTGTGTGTAATGTGAATGTTACTATGGTTGATTTTAATAAATAATTTTATAATTTCAAGGTGTCTTATTTACAACAACATCTTTCTTTACTATATTGTAGGACGTAGGTAGAAATATAGATACATAAAAGAACGCAAATTTGTCACTGCATCTTTCTGTTTGTTCGTTTAAAGAAGGTAGATTTCCAGGGGGGCGCTGAGTAATTTTTTTTCTGAAAAGGGGGCGGTAGGCCAAATGAGTTTGGGAACCTCTGAACTAGAGAAACAAGAGTACAGGATACCTCATACGTTCAACAAAACAGTATTAGATATGGCCACCATTTATGCTGAAATCCTTAGTTCTACATTTATTTTCCTTTCTGTTATAGTTTTCACCTTAATGTTGCACTTAACATTTAATTACTATAGTATATGTAACTATATGAGCCTTGTGAGCTGTGTGTGAGTGTGCATATTTAAATCTGTAGGAGTCCATCATCATCTGGAGGTGACGGCCATTTTGTATTCAACTCCTATACAGCCCAATACAGGGGATGAACTTAATGTGATCTCTCATATGGTTTGTTTAGACTAGTAAGAGTGGTTAAGGATATACTGAGATTAGCTAAAATGTTTTAGCTTTCCTCAACCTGACCTTGGCCTCTTTCCAAGCATAGATTCAGGCTACTATTTTTTTACTTTGATTTATATCTAATCAAGGCCCACCTGAAGGTCCTCCCTAAGGTCAATCTTGACCATTGAAATTAAGGTAGAAGGTTCTAACCTGTATCTGCACTATGAAAAAGATCAAAGTTAGGTTAGGGTTAGCTAAAATGTGCTAACTCTGTTGTAACCTCATTCACTTTTCCTAGTCTAGAGCACTCAATTGAGACCTTTGTATTTACAGTTCACTGTTTTCCCTAAAAAAAAACGTCATTCAGAATGAAAGCATGTGGCTATCCTTTGCAACACACGCAGATTAAATTATCCTTTAAAAAAATGAACCCATATTTAGTAATGTTAGTCTTTACATTATCACAATTTAAGTTTAATCTCTACCTTGTTGAGGAAATTTGTTTCTGTTGGAGTCCATTCTCTCCACTCTTTGGTTTAAATTATAGAAATTATGGAAAAAGTGCTTGATCCTTGCTAACCCCTTGTATATGGAGCTTCCGCTGATATCAGTGAGATTTCCCATGCTTAGGGCTTGCTGTATTAGAGCCAAAGACAACATACTATATTTAGATTGAAATGTGCAGGATATAGTATAAGACAGCCATAATAATACAGACCCTAAAATCAAGAATCCACAACATTTTATTTGCCACAGTTTTCTTCTGTCCTGATGTTAAGGCAATTTTTGGGAGAAATTTTGCTTCAATGAGACATTTACAATGTTCCTTGTGAAAACTGTCCCAGAGTACCTCTGTTGCATGTCAAGCTGAGTATAAATAATGAGAAATGCTTTCCCTAAGATGGGGAGTGTTTCATAAAATTGCGAAAAATCTTAGCAGATTCTGCTTGTGCATGTTCAGAAGTGATTTTTCAATCTATTACCATGTCCCCAAAAAGATACAACTTTCAAACTTCAGAATATTTTTTCTGTAACCCTGTTCAAAAGAGATGATGTTAGATTTACAGAAGAACCAATATTTTACAAAGGGATATTGCATTTCCCCCACTTTCCCATAAACTGAAAACTGAGGAGAATTTGTTCACATGAAAATAAAGCCATCTAGGAGCACAGCACTAGTAGAGGAAGTTTAAGCTTACTGGGTGAATATTTTGGAAAGCTAAATGCTTATGAAAATAGGAAGTAAATATAAAAACTATCTTGAAATCTTATTATTTCCACTATTAAAACACAGAAAATTCAATATTATCTAAATTAACATATATTTTTAAAGTTAAATTAAAAATGGAAAAATCATACTTTTAAGTGCTCAGCTGTTAACCTGAAATGTTATGAAGATCTTGAAAGATACAGTGACAGCTAGGAGAAATCAATACCACATGTTGAAGTAGCTGTATGGAGAAATATCAACTGGAATTAAGTTTCTGGCATCTGAAGTGAATCAGTTTGTTTACCTGCCAGTGCATTAAGAATACATTTCCTCACAGTGTGTTGTCAGGATTATGCTCTTGAGGCATCAAAAGGCGTAGATGATAAGAAGAGGTTACTAGATGTCTAAATTATATCAGATAGCCAGAGAATATACAATGGTGTAGATTGCACATACTGTGTTAGAAGATGAGACTTAGTGTGCAATTAAAGAGAAATACTTATATGAATGTCTGGTGTTATATATCCTCAGAAAAGTGAAAGTTGCATGAGGCATAGTCCTTTGTGCTCCCACTCATGATTGACCTTTTCCCACCATGAGTCTGGAGTCTGGGATCTGCCAGCATTCACTTGTGAAACTCAAGGGCTGAATCAAGTCCCATGTAAAATAGCTAGGTACATCATTGGCAGAAAAGAGAGAGCATAGAGAAATAACCTCATAGTATATGCCTCTGAATAAGAAAAATCAACAGCAGTAGAAAATGGACAGATATGTAAAAGCCATTTAACCAGTTACCTGTATGAAACCTAATCTATACACAGATATTTGATTTTATAATTCTGGCAATGCTTAAATACCGTTGCATGCCAATAAAGTGATTGAAATTGGAGGAGAAAATGAAAGCCTGTCTTCACTCATGCAAGATGCGTTTAACTTTTCATTAAAATGTTTTAGTGTATTCCAGTCTAAAAAAAAGTTACACTAGTCAAAATTCTTCCTATTATGATATTTAGCAGAACATGTGTCAGATGGTATGACATTATAGTATTTTACTGCTATATTATGAGCCAATCCACTATGATGTGCAAACTGAAAAGAACACTTTTACTTTGATATAGGTTCAACCCACTACAGTTTCAGCCATTCCTGCATTTCCTATGATTAAGCATAGAGATGACTCCTGCTTATCTAGCACCTCCTTAGTTTGCAAGCAGTGAAGGTGGATTGCTAGTGAGCAGTTCATCACTTCTCTATTCCCATTTGGTTCTGTTTTCTTAGACTTTAGTTTTAAAACATTTTTTAAGGAAAATATGAGGTGATAATCCATCACTGAAATATTATTAGGCAAACAAATGTATTTCAGTGTTTCAAAGCTCAAGGATATCTACCCTAGGCATTATATAAAACATGTAACAACTTTGTTTTAATATTCTGCATAGTGCTATCCATCATAAAAATAACATAATATGACATCTGATCAGAACTGAGAAAGGGATATTTATTTTTTTTTCCTTTGGAGAGAATATTGCTTTACTGGGGGCTCAGTAGTATCATTAGCATTCTATTAAAATATCTATAATGTGTGGCAAAGTCAGAACCGGAGACCTACAGTACTGTACCTCTGTAGGCAGTTATTTAACAAAAATGTGGTCATTTCATTTTTCATGTTGACAGTCAAAGTACATTGTATGTGTTTTGGACAGGAGGAATTATGTAGATACAGTTTAAAAAAAAAAAGCCAGGAAAGAAATACTTGTCCTGGTCCACAACTCTAACAGAGGAGCAATTGGCATAACTCAGGAAGGGGAATGTAAAAATGACTTTATGGCAACTTTACTTAAGTCAATCTTTGGGCTGCTCTGTGCTGGACAATTTCTCTAGTGCAAGATAAAACAGCTTGAAGCTAATTTGTGCTGTTTGGCCACAACCTCAGGCATCAGTTGGTCAAAATTTAATTAAGGAGATTGAATGAAAAATAATTGATTTTGAAGTTGTTAAAGCCATTTTTGCTAAAGAACAATATACATAAGTTTCAAGCAATATTAAGTGGATCTCTGACATCACATTAATCACAGGGGTTTTAAATAAGAATTGTCTACCATTACTTAAAAACATGCTGTCTTGTTACAAAACATTTCTTGTTGAAGAGCTCAGATTGCCAACTCATAAAAATATAATTAAATACTGCTTTGCAGAGGGTAAGTGAACCTACTGTTTCTGTTCTATTCTCTTGAAATCTTATTTTGTGCTTATTTCAGTGTAAGGTTATGCAAGAAGATGGAGCTGTATGCAACTCTATGTGGTAACATGTTGATTGATATTTAAAGGCTTTAATTACAAAAACCTGTCAACACTTTGAAGATTACTTTAACAGCAGCACAAAGAAAAGAACAGCAGGATAAGATCATTACAAAAATGTAATACAGATGGGGGAACTTGGATCCAAGGATACTTATATATCTGGTTGAATTTTATTTGCTCTGTACAGGATGGCTTATATGTCACCCTTAAGGACAGTGACATTACGCTTTCACATAAGCAAAGGGAAATTTAAAGCTGGGGGAGGGCAAAAATCAGTGTGAATAAAGCTTTAATATCAATAAGCGTGTGTTGAAGAAGCGGTGGGTTCAGGAAGCAATAGGCATTCAGTCAGAAAGGAAGTTATTCCTAAAAGTCCTTGCTCGACTTTGTCTTAGCATAATTTACATATTGTGTCTCAAATGACAGCTCACTCGCACTTTGGTGCCTCCCGTAACAATATTCTATTTTATCATCCCATGTTGAATTTATCTTCAGTTTTGTTTTTATTGATTAAACATTTGATTAAACACATTTAAACGTGCATGCCCCTGACTTTTATGAATCAATTACTTAGCACAGAATGAGCCATTTTGAATTCAGGAAAATTATTTCTAGACTTAATTTGTTTTTAGAGAGAGATATTTCAAATAGGGTGCAACTATGTAAAATGATGACCTTTTCTTCTGATGGCTATAGAATGTTGTTGACTATGTAACATTACAGACACTAAGTCACATTGCAATGGTTTTCACTAGAGCAAGTTGCTATAAAATTCATGCTGGGCGGTAATGTTATAGTCTATGTACTGTAGGTCTTCTGATTTTCCAGTTCACTGGTTTAATGCTTATTGTCTGCCTCTCTGGTTAAATATATTAAAATATTGCTTATGCATAGCCAACATAAAGGTGTAATGAATTATGACACTAATTACTTGTGTTCCATTGTGGAGGAATTCTAATTGCATATTGTAACTAGAAAGAGTATGGGATTCTTTTTGGGGGGTGGCAGGTGATATATTTCTGAAACATTAACTAGACCTGGAGTCCTGAATTAGCTACTATCTAATTTAAAATGTTTGTCAGCATTTGTAAATTATATTCCTCTGAGGGGAGTATATTTATTTTACGAACCAGAATCTACTGAACAATGGTCCCAAATAGAAGTGTGAAAGCAGAACAACCCTTCACTAAATCACAATCACAATCTTCTAGGCAGAAGATTGAATTTTAATTCCTACACATCTGTAGGTAGAAATGTGCAGTCAAATGGAGCCAAAGCCACTCATCTTTCCTGTCCTTCAAGCCCCAATGGCCTCCATGATCAGGAAGATGAATGCGCAAGTAGAGTCATGGGTCCCTTCTGGCACTTCCAAAAATGTAACAAAAGCTGCTTATAGAATCATTGCCATTCTATTGAAAAGAAAGTGGAAACCACCAGAGAAATTAATGTATTCCAAGACCAAAAGAGACCACTGTGATCATCTAGTTTAACTTCCTATGGCCAAAGGACTTCCATTAATTGTGTCCTGCTTATATCACAGCATGTGTTTTCTAAAAACAACCTATCTTGATTTAACATTGCAAAGTGATGAAGAATCCACCACAAACCTTGGCAAATTGTTTTAACAGTTAATTACCCTCACTGCTAAAAGTGTACACCTTATTTTCAGTCTGAATTTGTGTTGCTTCAACTGCCAACTGGTGGCTCTTGTTACGCTTTTGTTTGCTAAACTGAAGAGCCCTTTTTGTCCTCCACTGACTTGTGATCTTTCCCCATTCAAGATTTATAGATTGCCCAAAAGACTTACAAAGATTTTAGGTCTGATTATCTATTGCATTTCACACACGGGTGTGCTAATTTCCACCAACTCCTTGGTAAGCAAGTTTAATCCATTTGTTTCCATAGCACTGACAACTTGCAATATGGTGCTATTACAGTATGTATTTTATGGAGTAGTAGAGAATGAGACCCAGGCTCTCTGCCCTAGAGAGCTCACAATCTAATAATTGTTCAGGTAAAAATTGCATCTATATGGTACCTTACATCAAATGATATCTATTGATTTGAAAGACAATGGGAATGATTCTCCACTCCCTTGAAACTTCGCCAACAGAAGTTGATCCAATAAAAGAAATTAGGTCACCCACCTTGCATCTTGAGCCTTATATAGCCATTTCCCCCTCTGCAAATGTAACCCAGTGGTAAGAGTGTGTTACTGCTCCCCCGGTCCATTCAACAGAGGATGTGAATCTTCTACAACCCCATCTAGAGACCATGAGCTTAACCTATAACAGCATGCTTTTAGCTCTGGAGGTACCCAGTTCTATCACTGGTGTGTTGGCCAAGAAGTGGGATGTCACAAAGTATGTGCAAGCTGCTACCAAGTCTTAATTTTCCACTCATTTACTTGGGTAGCAGTGTTTTATACACAGATATATATGAGTACACAATGTGCAAGTCGGCTGAAAGTCAGACCCAATGCTTTCTGTTAAATAGAGCTGGAGAATATGAATCAGGAATCCTAGGTTCTTTTCCCAGGTCTGATTTTCACTAACTGTAACTCTCAGCAGCTCACTTAACCTTTTCCATGCCTCAGAGTACTCATCTGTAAAATTGGGTTTAATAATATTCATCTATTTAACAATATCTTTGTGAAACTTGTGCAACATTTGTAAAATACTTTGTCAAATTGTACTATCTATTTAATATTACTTAGTGCAGAGTATTGTTATGATGTTACTTAGATCCTACTTTCATTGTGGAACAACCAGCTCCATGCCCTAGAGGCATTAATTTTCACCTGTTATTTAAATAAGTCACATACGGTAATGAATTTACTTTAAATGAGAGTTTCAGTGAAGGGTGATGATAACATTCAAATAAAGCAGCAGGGCAGTTTCAGAAGACTCCTACAGTCTGGGAATTAAAGACAGAAGGCAGAAAAGCTCTGTGTGAGCCTTAATCTTTTGTATCTCTCTCTTCAAAAGTGCTTATTTTTGACCTTCAATCTTATTTCTACTAAAATAAATGGGTCAAGAAATCAAATGAAAAAAGGGAGTTTGGGCAATGTTTTTGGTTTGTTTGTTCATATTCATTTACTACCAAATTCCCAAAGTTTCCAGGCATGTTTTAAAGGATTTAATTGAATCAGGCACTGAAGTGCAACATGATCTTGTGGATAAAGGTCAGTTTATTAAAGGCATTATTTACAAAAAAACACTTTACAAAACACTAATAAGCTACTATATGTTATCTATCTCCCATTCTCTTCACCTTCTAAACAGAGATCATCATGTCACTGGCTCCTTACAAGAACATTAACCAAAGACTTGGCATAAATCTATGCCAGAGATGAGTTCTCCCTGCAGCAACTCAAGTAGCCCTTCCCTCTGACAGCCTTCTTGTTCTAAATTAAAGGTCTGTCCATAATTTTTACTGGCCACATGACTGGTAACAACCCAGCATTCAGGTTATATTGTCTCAATGAGTGAGAGCATGCCCACTGCTGGACCGCTTTAGTAGGTGTAACATTCTCCCAGCTATGGGCCCAGTCAGCTATAGCCCAACGACCTCTGGTCCCATTACGGTACTCTGTAACCCAGACAGTGCCTGAGCTGTACCCTCTGTTTTAATAGGAATATGTGGATATTTGTCCCTTTCTAGTAGCTAGTCCTCATAGTAACCTTACTAATCTGCTGCTGCAGCTAGTTAAGGGAGTCAGATCTTTAGCTCAAGCATTAGAGGCTTATGCTTTTAGCATTGAAGGTCCTGGGTTCAGACCTCATTGTCAGCCCCAGTGGAGTGTTGCATGCTTGAACTGAATAACTATTTGACATTGTCGAATAACAGGCTAAAATGGATTTAAACAATGATTATCAACTAGAGATTAATTCATCACTGTACAGAATACATAAAGAATAGATACTTTACTGTAATCAAAAGAGCTGGCCTCTGTGTTTCTCCTCTCTGTAATTGATGCGATGACAGAAATTTTCATTCCCCAACCTAGGTATCAAGTCCTTTGTCTTTTATAGGGTGTGAGACAAAGAATCCCCTTTTCTGGAGGGAAACATACTTTCCCGTGATCAATTTCACCATATGCTATGTTTTAACATTTTTGTTTACCTCAGTATTTATGGATTTACTTTATGATATCTCTATGTTATATGATTGATAAGTAAAAAGGAATTTATAATCCGGTCATTCTTATTAATGGTTGTCAAAATTGACAGTTCTTAATGAGTTCAACACATCTTTTGATTAGTCATCCATTGCAGAAAACATTTGCCATAATGAGTATCCCTTATCAATCACCCAGTGTTGTTTATAGTATACATCAGTAGACACTTTTAGTAGTTTGGCTGGTGGCGGGGGTGGGGTGATCTTTTCCCTGATAATCTTGATTCCCAGAAACCTGCAGGTGCCAGCTGTGATGGGTTATAGTCTAATTCTCAAACTATGAAATTCCTGAATATAGATCACTCACAGGTTATAGACTAACACTCTGGCCTTACTATTTCAACAAATTCTACAATATATTAGAAGCAAGAGGAAGACCAAGGACAGGGTAAACCCATTACTTAATGTGGGGAGGGAATAATAACAGAAAATGTGGAAATGGCAGAGGTGCTTAATGACTTCTTTGTTTCAGTTTTCACCAAGAAGGTTGGTGGCGACTGGACTTCTAACATAGTGAATGCCAGTGAAAATGAGGTAGGATCAGAGTCTAAAATAGAGAAAGAACAAGTTAAACTTTACTTAGACAGTCAGAGGTCTTCAAATAACCAGAATCTGATGAAATACATCTTAGAATACTCAAGGAGCTGACTGAGGAGATATCTAAGCCATTAGCGATTATCTTTAAAAAGTCATGGAAGACGGGAGAGATTCCAGACAACTGGAAAAGTGCAAATATAGTGCTAGGCTATAAAAAGGGAAATAAGGACAACCTGGGGAATTACAGACCAGTCAGCTTAACTTCTGTACCTGGAGTGATAATGGAGCAAATAATTAAGTAATCAATATGCAAACATCTAGAAGATAATAAGGTGATAAGTAACAGTCAGCATGGATTTGTCAAGAACAAATCATGTCAGACCAACCTGATAGCTTTCTTCGACAGGGTAACAAGCCTTGTGGATGGGGGGGGGAAGCGGTAGACATGGTAGATCTTGACTTTAGTAAAGCTTCTGATACTGTCTCACATGACCTTCTCATAAACAAAATAGGGAAATAGAACCTAGATGGAGCTACTATAAGGTGGGTGAAAAACTGGTTGTAAAACCATTCCCAGAAAGTAGTTATCAGTGGTTCACAGTCATGCTGGAAGGGCACAATGGAGTGGGTTCCCACAGGGATCATTTCTGGGTCCAGTTGTGTTCAATATCTTCATCAATGATTTAGATAATGGCATAGAGAGTACTCTTAAAGTTTACGGACAATACCAAGCTGGTAGGGGTTGCAAGTGCTTTGGCGGACAGGATTAAAATTCAAAATGATCTGGACAAACTGAAATGGTCTGAAGTAAATAGGATGAAATTCAATAAAGGCAAATGCAAAGTACTCCATTTAGGAAGGAACAATCAGTTGAACACATACAAAATGGGAAATGACGACCTAGGAAGGAGACCTGCAGAAAGGGATTTGGAGGTCATAGTAGACCACAAGCTAAACATCAGACAATAGTGTAACACTGTTGGAAAAAAAAGTGAACATTATTCTGGGATGATCAGCAGGAGTGTTGTAAGTAAGACATGAGAAGTAATTCTTCTGCTGTACTCTGCATTGATTAGGCCTCAACTGGAGTATTGTGTTTAGTTCTGGGCACCACATTTTAGGCATGAACAAATTGGAGAAAGTCCGGAGAAGAGCAACAAAAATTATTAAAGATCTAGAAAATATGACCTATGAGGGAAGATTGAAAAAATCGGGTTTGTTTAGTCTGGAAAACAAAAGACTGAGAGGGCACATTATAACAGTTTTCAAGTAAATAGAAAATTATTAGAAGGAGGAGGGATAAAAGTTGCTCTTCTTAATCTCTGAGGATAGGACAAGAAGCAATGGGCTTATATTGCAGCAAGGGAGGTTTAGGTTGGACATTAGGAAAAACTTCCTGTCAGTGTGGTTAAGCACTGGGATAAATTTCCTAGGGAGGTTGTGGAATCTCCATCATTGGAGATTTTTAAGAACAGGTTAGACAGAAACCTCTCAGGAATGGTGTAGATAATATAGTTGTGCTATGAGTGAGGGTACAGAACTAGAAGATCTCTTCAGGTCCCTTTTCGTCCTATGATTCTATGATTCTTTGTTAATATCAAAAAGATTTTGGGACAGTACTTAATATGTAAATGAATGTAATACACTAAAAGGGTTAATATTTGCTAACAGGACCAACAGGAGCCAGTTACAAAAGTGGCTGCAGCTGTGGGACGTGAACTTCATCAGACCAGATATGACTTATCCAAGCTGTGTCAGTTACACGAGAACATCATTTTGATTTTAAAAAGAATTGTAATGGTAAGGTTATTTCTGGCTACCCCCCAAGTTGCAATTCATCTGAGAGTCTGTTCAGCTGAAAATCATTTGATCCCTTTCCAATAGTTCAAATAATTTTTGTTTAGGGATTATGAAGGTCCATTTCTGATCCCCTCCAGCTGCACATGAAATCAATTGAAGTCTTTAAAGTGGAAGAGTGGGGCCCATTCATTAAGTGAAACTTGACATAATTAACTGAAATTTACCTGAAGCCTTTGGACCCAGTGTAACAAAATACAGCTTTGTAGTACCTTATCCTCTGGGCAGGGCCGGCTCCAGGCACCAGCTTGGCAAGCTGGTGCTTGGGGCGGCCACTCCGGACAGGGGTGGCAGGTCCAGCTATTCGGCGGCAATTCAGCGGACGGTCCCTCACTCCCGCTAGGAGTGAAGGACCTTCTGCCGAATTGCCGCCGCAGATTGTGATCATGGCTTTTTTGTGTGTGTGTGTGTGTGTGTGGCTGCTTGGGGAGGCCAAAATCCTGAAGCCGGCCCTGCCTCTGGGTCCCAGCCTATTGAAGGAGTGGAAAGATAAGATGTTTATTTTCAACAGCTCCCTTTATAATCTCTTGCTCCAAAAAGTACATGCTCTCACCCCATCCAAACATTTTAGGCAAGTATGTCCCCTTCATCTTCTCTGGAAAAGGAAGCAGTCCTTTCTGGATCATGGGTCTCTCTTACACACTACAATAAATAACAACAAACCAAAGGGAAAGGAATTCATGATTTCCCCAGGGAACCCCAGATGTTATCAAGAAGTAAATTGTTCAGTCAAGAGTCATGTCCATCCTTTGTATTGAGGAAGATATTATCAGGTGGTTAGTCCACTTGAGTCAAAAATATGGAATTTGTTCATTCCCTAATAAAAATGCATAGTGTGCTGCAGGAGATAATTTTTTTTCACCTATCTGCATTGATGGTTGAAAGCCCCATTATCTTTGATTCGAAACAAGTAAGGCGGGAGTGGGGATACCTCAGTGGTTTGTGCATTGGTCTGCTAAACCCATGGTTATGAGTTCAATCCTTGAGGGGGTCATTTAGGTAACTGGGGTAAAAATACATCTGGGGATTATTCCTGCTTTGAGCAGGGGGTTGGACTAGGTGACCTCCTGAGGTCCCTTCCAACCCTGATATTCAAAGTTATCCTGAAGATACAGCTCAATGTCTGACTTTAAAATAAATGTTAATATAAAAATCAGAGGCATTTGGAGTTTGAGATATACCTTTTAAAATGTGGTTATGGTCAGAAGAGTTGTTGTACAATTGACATTCTTACTCAACTTATATTTGGGTATTTATTGTTATGATGAAAATGAAACAATGTTTGTCTTTTTTTACATCTACTTTCAGCACAGAAATAACTCAGTTATGGGTGAATGATCTGCATTGCTTTCTGAATCATGAATATTCAACTTAACATTTAAATTCCAGTATTGAAGTCTTTATTAGTGGTGGTTATGAATGATCCAGAAAGAATACGGGTTTTGAATTCCAAGTTGAAATAGTAAGCTCTGAAAGTTCAAAGACGGTACTCAATTGTTAAGACCAGATACTTCATATATTTGAAGTCAAGGACTAAATTCCCCACTGACTTCCATCAATCTGAATAGAATTCACTAATGCAGAATCATCTCCTTAAAAAGTAATATTTTTAAAGTAGAACTTTACCTTCATGTTCCAGCTATGGTCTTCACCTGGCCCTAGGGCAAATTCACAATTTTGGGAAACAAACGTATGTCTTGGTTATCATGATTATATGCAGATAATATAAGCCCACTATTACTATGGCAAACCATGAATGTTAATGTTTCTTTTAAGAATGATTGAAGATGCAAAAACATTTCCCATTATTTCTTGCCATTTTGTTGCTAGTACACTGCTAATTCCTCTTCAAACAAGTTACTTGAAGTACCATTATAACTTTCCAGTATTAGAAGCATTTTGTCTATATAATGTCTTTTTGCAAGTGTTGTAGTCTTTTCAAATTCCATCTTAGATGCATTAGTCTTTGAAATACAGTTAAAATAGCTCATTAAAAAAAGGTTGACTATCATAGATTCATAGACTTTAAGGTCAGAAGGGACCATTATGATCATCTAGTCTGACCTCCCGCATGATGCAGGCCACAAAGCTGACCCACCCACTCCTGGAATAATTCTCTCCCTTGACTCAGCTGTTGAAGTCCCCAAATCATGATGTAAAGACTTCAAGTCACAGAGAATCCTCCAGCAAGCGACCCCTGCCCAGCAAGTGATCCCTGCCCCATGCTGCGGAGGAAGGCAAAAAACCTCCAGGGCCTCTGCCAATCTACCCTGGAGGAAAATTCCTTCCCGACCCCAAATATGGTGATCAGCTGAACCCTGAGCATGCGGGCAAGCGTCTCCAGCCAGACCCTCTGGAAAAAGTTTCTGTAGTAACTTTTAATATCCCATCATTGACCATTGTTACTAATTATCAGCAATGGCACGTTAGTGACCTATTGACTAAAATCACGTTATCCCATCAAACCATCCCCTCCATAAATTTATCAAGCTTAATCTTAAAGCCAGAGAGATCTTTCACCCTCAATGTTTCCCTCGGAAGGCTGTTCCAGAACTTTACCCCTCTGATGGTTAGAAACCATTTCGTCTAATTTCAAGCCTAAACTTCCCGATGGCCAGTTTATATCCATTTGTTCTCGTGTCCACATTATTACTGAGCTGAAATAATTCTTCTCCCTCTCTGGTATTTATCCCTCTGATATATTTAAAGAGAGCAATCATATGCCCCCTCAGCCTTCTTTTGGTTAAGGTAAACAAACCGAGTTCCTCGAGTCTCCTTTCATACGACAGGTTTTCCATTCCTCGGATCATCCTAGTGGCCCTTCTCTGTACCCGTTCCAGTTTGAATTCATCCTTTTTAAACATGGGAGACGAGAACTGCACCCAGAACTCCAAATGAGGTCTCACCAGTGCCTTGTATAACGGAACCAGCACCTCCCTATCCCTACTAGAAATACCTCGCCTAATGCATCCCAAGACCGCATTAGCTTTTTTCATGGCCACGTCACATTGCCAACTCATAGTCATCCTGTGATCAACCAGGACTCCAAGGTCCTTCTCCTCTTCCATTACTTCCAACTGATGCGTCCCCAGCTTATAACTAAAATTCTTGTTAGTCATCCCTAAATGCATAACCTTACACTTCTCACTATTAAATTTCATCCTATTACTATTACTCCAGTTTACAAGGTCATCCAAATCTCCCTGCAGGATATCCTGATCCTTCTCTGAATTGGCAATACCTCCAAACTTTGTGTAATCCGCAAATTTTATCAGCACACTCCTACATTCGGTTTCGAGGTCAGTAATAAATAGATTAAATAAAATCGGACCCAAAACCGAACCTTGAGGAACTCCACTGGTAACCTCCCTCCAACCTGACAGTTCACCTTTCAGTATGACCCGCTGCAGTCTCCCCTTTAACCAGTTCTTTATCCACCTCTGGATTTTCATATCGATCCCCATCTTTTCCAATTTAACCAATAATTCCTTATGCGGTACCGTATCAAACGCTTTACTGAAATCGAGGTATATTAGATCCACCACATTTCCTTTATCTAAAAAATTTGTTACTTACTCAAAGAAGGAGATCAGGTTGGTTTGGCACGATCTACCTTTCGTAAAACCGTGTTGTAATTTGTCCCAATTGCCATTGACCTCAAAGTCCTTAACTACTCTCTCCTTCAAAATTTTTCCCAAGACCTTGCATATTACAGATGTTAAACTAACAGGCCCGTAGTTACCCGGGTCACTTTTTTTCCCCCCTTCTTGAAAATAGGAACCACATTAGCTATTATCCAGTCAAACGGTACCACCCCCGAGTTTACCGATTCATTAAAAATTATTGCTAACGGGCTTGCAATTTCTCACGCCAGTTCCTTTAATATTCTCGGATGAAGATCATCCGGTCTGCCCAACTTAGTCCCATTAAGCTGTTCGAGTTTGGCTTCTACCTCGGATATGGTAATGTCAACCCCCCCTCCTTTATTCCCATCTGTCATGCTGCCACTATTCCTAAGCCCCTCATTAGCCTCATTAAAGACCGATGCAAAATATTCGTTTAGACATTGTGTCCATGCCTAGATTATCCTTAATCTCCACTCCATCTACAGTCTTAAACGGTCCCACTTCTTCTTTCTTTGTTTTCTTCCTATTTATATAGCTATAAAACCTCTTACTATTGGTTTTAATTCCCCTCGCAAGGTCCAACTCTACACTGTTTTTGGCCTTTCTCACTCCATCTCTACATGCTCGGACCTCAATAAGGTAGGTTTCTTTGCTGATCCCTCCCATCTTCCACTCCTTGTACACTTTGTTTTTTTTTTTAATCACCCCTCTGAGACGCTCGCTCATCCAGCTCGGTCTAAATCTCCTGCCCACGAACCGTTTTCCCTTTCTCGGGATACAGGCCTCCAACAGTTCCTGCAACTTCAACTTGAAATAATCCCAGGCGCCTTCCACCTTTAGATCCATAAATATGTTCGTCCAATCCACTTCCCTAACTAGTCGCATTAATTTATTAAAGTTATCCCTTTTGAAATCGTAAACCTTAGTCTCCGATTTAATTCTGTTAATCCTTCCATTTAGTTTAAACCGAATTAGCTCATGATCACTCGAGCCAAGGTTGTCCCCTACAACCATTTCCTCAACAAGGTCCTCACTACTTACCAAAACCAAATCTAAAATGGCATCCCCCCTCATCGGTTCAGCAACTACTTGATGAAGGAATTCATCATCTATCACGTCTAGGAAAATCTGAGCCCTATTATTGTTACTAGCATTTGTTCCCCAATCTATATCCGGGAAGTTAAAGTCTCCCATGATTACACAGTTCCTATTAGTATTTACTTCCCTAAAAACGTTAAAGAGTTCTCTGTCCATATACAAGCTAGATCCCGGCGGTCTATAGCACACCCCAAACACTATTCCAGGGGAGGCTTTAGTAGTTCTTTTACCCAGTGTGAGTATTGCCCAGACAGACTCCATCTTATCCATTCCATCACTTATTATTTCTTTACAGTTTACCTCATTATTGACATACAATGCTACTGCCCCACCTTTGCCTTTGTTCCGGTCCTTCCTAAATAGCACATACCCTTCCATACCTGTACTCCAGTCATGACTACCATTCCACCACGTTTCGATTATTCCTACAATATCCGGTTTCATTTCTCTGACCAGGAGCTCCAATTCCTCTATTTTGTTACCTAGGCTTCTTGCATTAGTGTATAAACATCTTAATTTATGCCGTTTGCCCTCTCTCACATTGTCCAATTTGGTACGGACACGGTACCGCCAGTATGACCTATTAGTCTAGTATCCATCCTCCCCCTCAACCCCCTCCTCCTTATGTCCAATCTCTTCCCCCCGGCTATATCTGTTCTTATCTCATCGTCCTCCCTCTCAATGTTATAATCTGGTGTGGAGATTAACTGGACATCTCCCAACCATCTCCCCCAAATTCCTAGTTTAAAGCTTTTTTGATGAGATGTGCCAGCCTCCCTCCCAGAAGTCTATTTCCTTCCCTACTTAGGTGAAGTCCGTCCTGTGAGAACAGTTTTCTGTCCCCGAAAGCCTCCCAGTGACCATACATCCCAAAGCCCTTTTTATAGCACCACTCCCTTAGCCAACTATTTATCATCACAATCCTGTCACCCCTTTGCTGCACTTCTCTAGGAACAGGCAGAATCCCACTGAAGATGATCTGAGCCTCGATTTCCTTAAGCGTCTTCTCCAGCCTGGCATAATCTCCCTTGATTCTCTCTACCGAGAACCTAGCCATGTCATTTGTTCCTACGTGAAGGATGATCAAGGGGTTCTTACCTGCTCCTTTCAGGATCCTTTTCAACCGCAGGTCCACATCCCGTATCTTAGCGCCCGGTAGACAGCACACCCTTCTCTTCTCTGGGTCTGCCCTGGTCACAGGCCTGTCTAACCTCCTCAGTAAGGAGTCCCCAATCACGTAAACCTGCCTTTGCCTGGTGACAGTGCGATCTACTAATCTATCCCCTGTTCCCTCTAGTTGCAACCCCTGTCCATTCCTATTTTCCCTTATAACCCCCCTTATGCCATCCTGCACCCTCCCGGAGCCCAGATTTGGTGCTGTCTCCATCAACTCCTCCCCTCTTTCTATGGGACTAGCTGCTCTTCTCTTCTTCCTCACCCTCCCACCTTCAGTTATCACCTGCTGCACCCCTTCCTCGTTTTCCAAACACCCAAACCTGTTCCTGAGCTCTATTTCTCCGTCACTGGCCCTCCTTTTCCTTGGCCTGCTTCTCACGGTCAAATGCTTCCACTGCCCTTGTTCTCCCCCCAGGATTCCCCCCCTCACAGGCCTTTGCCACTGCTTTCACCTGTACCCCTGAACATTCCCCTTCAGCCACTCCTTGCCTTTGCTCCATCAGCTGCTCGAACCCCCTTCTAAACTCTACCAGGATATCTATCTGCACCTCCAAACCTTGGATCTTTTCTTCCAGCAGCTCTATTAGGCGGCACTTCATACAGACATACCTCTGTTCAGGCACCGCTGCTAGGACCATGGACATACTGCAGCTGCCACATGCAATCATCTGCATTGTGTCCCCTGCTGCTTGGCTCATGGCTGCTGTTGTCTGTGCCCGCCTGCTCACCTGTGCCCTCCACACCTGGGGTAACACAGCACATGGGGCAACACGCCCTCCTGCCTCCCCTTCCACCTCCCCCTGTAAACTCCCACTCAAACTCCCTTGTTAGCAGCCCTGTTTGCCAGCTCCTGTGCCTCTGCCTGGCTGGGTGGCCGCTTTTATAGGCCCTCTCCTCAGCCAAGCTCCACCCCCTAATCAGGGCTCAGCTGCCCTCCCAGCATGCTGCCCCTACAGGCCTCTACATATACAAGCACTTGTAAATGGAAATAAAGCATTTACATCAGGAGGTAGAAACAGGATAGATATTGAATATAGAGAAATTAATTATTGTTGTTGATCTTGAGCCTTCAGTGTCATTCATAGTTACAGCAAACAAACCTTTCAGTTCCCATTAATGTTACTAGTCAAAGATCTTGCCACTTCATTCATCTATCAACACTGTGGATTTTTCTAAAGGCCTTCACCTGGGAAATACTTTTATTTTCTAGAACGTTACCTTCTTCACACTGGTGAACAACAATGCTTTGAAAATACTTTGCATTTATTAGGCAAAGTAAATGCAAAGGTTTTGCTTTGGGCCATATTTTCTGCTGGGGTGCCAATTTTCTTACATAAAAAAAAACACATGTATACTTTTTTTAAGAGGTGAACACAGCAGTTTATGGGCTAGTAGACTTTAGGGTTCATCTTAAATGGAGCCCATAATATTCTACTACATGTTAAATTTCATGGAGACATTTCAGATCATATTGAAGTATAGATTTTACTAGTAGAGCTGAATGAATTTTTTTAGTGGCTAGTACTTTCACCAAAAAACAAGAAAAAAAAATCAAGCGTGGGGGAGACAGAAATTATTCATGAATTCTGGTTGAGTTGGGTGAATAATTTTTTACTTAATGAGATTTTTTCAAAGAGTCAAAACAGTTAATGTTAACATTTTTGAAATGAACTCTTTCATTGTGAAAATGTTGACACAAATTGACTTTATTTTTTCCAGTGATTAAAATAATGGTTTTGGTTTGAAACAAACCATTTTTTTTTGTCAATTTTTTTTTTTTTGGTTCAGCCATCAAAATGGAAGAAAAAGTGACACAACATATCAGTGGCAGAGCTGGGAGTAGAACCTAGGTCTCTTAACCCCCAGTGCAGAGATCCACACTGCCTGTGTTAACCAATTGGAATCCCAAGAACTGCTATTTTCCAACTGATTTTGGTTGGCCCACTGTCTCCAAGGGGCAGCTCCATTTAAGCACCCTTCTAACTCTGCATTTCTTGATTTTCAGATGTTTATGGTTTGGAGACTTGTTTCCAGCTGTCAGCTTCCCCATTCCAGAGGGGTCTAAGGGTTCTCCTTAACAACCTTAAGTCTGCATTAGTGACATTTTTGGGTAGTGCATAGCTTTCAGTGCTTGTTTGTACTGGTCCTCTCCAGTCCACTATGAAACTGATGCTGAAAGCCTTTTCACTGAAATTTTTCTAATTTAAACCCTGAATCTATAATTTCATTCACCTCTTTGAGTGAAGTGAAATGAGTAAAGTGAGAGTCAAAAAGTCCTCATGCATCAGTTAAATGGCTCATCTGTGTGCTTTTTCTAAATCTTTGACAGGATGCAGAAACAATGAATAGTTAGTTTTGAAAAATTCCTACAGAAAGGGAGTTCAAAAAAATTATTAATTCTGAGTTATGCCAAAGTTCCAAAATACCTGATTTCTTTGAATATAACATGTACTGATTGGGCTGTATACAATTAAACCCCATCTATTGATTTCACCTTTTCCCTTACCTTGACATCAACACTTTTGTGAGCCTCTCTACATCCTTAGTAGCCTCCCTTCCTTCTCGTGTTTGCTAATTTCCTTTGACATCCCTCTGAAGCTTTCAATTCCTTCCCACCTTGGAGAGTTCACATCTGACACTATGTCCATAGTACCAAAATTGGACCTTGTGCTACGCTGTACATAACTTACATACTCAGGAACATTTGAGATGACCACCCCTGGGGTTGCAGCACAAATTGCATGCAGTCAAGGTATGCTGGGCATGCTCTGTATGCCTTTTCTGTGTTTAGAAGGGTTCCTGAAGGAGATGATGAATGTAAATGAATTATATGGAAAAAACTTTTTTGGTAAGTCAAAAGTGACAGCAAATAAATAGCATTGTGGATATGGCTGACTGCAGCTGGACAACCAGCCACAAACCTACCACACATACAATGAAAGCCTGTGTAGAGTCTTAACGCATGCAGATTCCAGCAAGGCAAATTCTTAGAGAAAGAACTGAAAGGCCATTCTGTTTGTTGCTTAAAATATCTTGTTGATGCTGCTAAAAAGTTGGTATTGCTATGAGTACATCACTGTTCTTGTGGTTAATGAACAGGTGCTGGTCTACATGAAGTTTTTGTACCACTACCCACATTGATTTCCTAAATCAACATAGTAATGAAGTGACAACTCCCTAGTATTTTTATGAATATGCCTTAATCCTGTAGGTTTACCAACACAGGTAAAGCCACATGAGAACTGTATATAGATAAGCCCAAAGTATTCATAATAGATATTCCTCAAGTATTGAAGAATTGCTTCAAAATGAGTAGCAAATCATTTTCTGTGAAAAGAGGGGTTTTTGTTTGTTTGTTTTGTTATTTTTTTGAAAATGGGAGACCTTGGCTTGCCATGTTTAATTAAAAAGCAATAAACATGAACAAGGTACCCCACACCCATTGCTTTAATATTGGTTGGCAGATGGAGCATACTCCTTGTAATATGATAGCATACATTCCTGTCTGGCACAGAATTACAGCCACACTGTCAGAAATGAGAAGCCCCAGCAGTAATTGGGGGGATTCTCATTAGGGTAACCAGATAGCAAGTGTGAAAAATCAGGAAAGTGGTAAGGAATGGTTCAGGTACCTATATAAGACAAAAGTCCCGAATACTGTAACTGTCCCTATAAAATCAGGACAACTGGTCACCCTAACTCTCATGAGAGTTTTGAGTTAGACCAGAGTGAGTTAGAAGCCTTGTGATTAGTAGGGGAGAAAGAAGGAAGTTGGTAACCTGAGTAGAGGTTGCAGATGGATAGAGAGACCTATTTACCAAGTCTAGCTTCATCCCCAAAGTAACAGCTTGATCAAACCCTGAATACAGTATGTAGACCCAAGCATATTTTTATACACTGGACAAGCAGACAATGACCTCTCAGTGAAAGAGGGTGGTAGATTAGAGATGTGTTTGCAATGAAGTGAAATTCTGCTAATAATATATTTTAATAACATTAATAAGATATAGGTAATCCATAAGACTGCTTCCAACTCTTTCAAGTTACTCACTACTGTCTCTGGTACAGTGTGTTTAAAGGCAACAGATCACCTATCCAGTGATTACTAGCCTTGCTTTCTAACATACCTGAATATCCTGCCATTGTTTCTAAAGGAAATGTGTGCTCCAATACAATCTTCATCTCCTTTCATCCAGCATGATAAAGCAGTATACATATCAGTCAGGAGAGTTCCAGAGTCTTGTTCCCAATGTTCTATTAATAAGATTATTAATAGATTATTTTTTGTTGAATATTTTCTCTCACAAATCCAAATCTAGATTATCATAAGGGGATGGGCCACCAAAAGCACTCCATTTTAGTCTGATGTGGCATGAGAGATAAGCCCCACCTTGCCTTCCCCCAGCTGCTTGTCTACCAATCCACTTGCTCAGATCAGCGTAATGAGAAGCCAAATAAACTAGTCAAAAGAAGTTTTTTTGCTTAAATGAAGCTCCAGGGAAGGAGCATATGGAATAAAAGATCAAAGTCCTTTACTCCAGGACCTAGGGTCTGATGTCCCAAATAATGCCCACAACATGATCTCTGTGCCTGGTCAGACTAACCTTCCAAACCTGGAGAGAGTTTGCCACCTGTAGCAGACTATTCGTTATCACATATCATCCTCCTTCCCCAACCCACTCCCATTTAAATAGGTCAAGAGGGAGGAAAAGGGAATATTCTTAATTACATCTAGGCTGTTCTCTTTATGAGATCCAAGCTGACACTGCAGTTAAAAACCTGTGTCTGGCCCATGCCAGCTGACTTGGGTTAGCAGGACTTAGGCTGTGGAGTTGTTTATTGCAGTTAAACTGCAATATAGACTTCTGGGCTCAGGCTGGAGTCCACACTCTAGGAATTTTCCAGGTGTGAGGGTCCCACCCAGAAGTCTGCACTGCAATTAAACACCTCTGCAGCCTGAGCCCAATGAGCACAAATCAGATTACAAGAGCCAACTGTGGGTGTCTAATTGCAATGTAGAGATACCCTTCGAAGGATAGGTAACACAGAAAGGAAAGAAAAGTAATGGGAAGGCCAAAGGTGCTTCAAAAATATTTCAGGTGTCAGACATTTAGAAAGAAAGATGAATTCAGTACGGTTACTAGCACTCTTGAGCTCATTTAACTCTTTTGGTTTGGATTTTGCACCCTATCACATATTGGCACACAACACTAAGAGATAGATAACTATGTCTCTAGTGACAGCTAAAAGAGTCCTGTTGAGGAGATGGGAATCTGAGATTCTGCCCACATGCAATGATTTGTGAAGTGATATGTCCCCAAAGACATGAATAAATAAAAAATAAATGGCATTCCATAACAAACTGACAATTCCATAACAGTGGCATAGAGTCTACATTTTTAAATTGTTTAATTGTGTAAGTTTTCCCTCTCCCTTTGGCCATGTTTTTGGAGGTAATATACTGGTACCTGTATTTTGCTGAAGTTGCTTTGAAGACTTTTTTGTGATATACTTCCCCTATACAAAAAATATCTTAGCTTTTGATTGTTAGAGTAACAAGTCCACATTGCCCTATATTTTTCGGAACTGGGATGTAGGCAGCTAGTGATTAGAGTAGGCATGCAGGTCAGGGAATAGAAGTGGGGGTCAGGGCCACAGTCAACTTCCAAGTACCAAAGTCAGGAGGTCAAGCCACAATCAGGACAAGGATTTTGATGATTGGACCCAGGCCAGATGCCAAAGATTGAGCCAAAGTCAGACGTAGGCTTGGTAACCAATGGTCAGGAACAAGGTGAAAGAGTAGGAACCAAATAGAGGCTAGGATCAAGCACAGAGCAACAGCAAGGTAGGAGCTAGGAGCAGGTATCAGGAACAGGGATAGATCAGAATTGCAGGATGCAAGGAAAAGCAGAGTCCAGTGTGACATGAACACAAAGTCTGCTCAGATAGCCACCTTGACACACTTCCTGACCAAGTAGTGGTGTGAGCCAGTCAGGTGCCTGCAGGCCTTGGGTGTGCTACTCGCCCAAGCAACACCTCAATGTCTACAGTGATATTTATATCTGTGCTAGCTGGGCATGTCTGTACTCTACACACTGCTGCATGTGTAGAGCTTAATGTAGTTTCTGTGTGCACATGATACATTTACACACATTAAATTATTAATACACTAAATTTTTGCTGTGAAGCCGTGGTGTCCCTCCACACATAAAATACCTGATAGTTTACAAAAGCCTGGGAAGAACAAGCTGAGCCATCTAATGGAACATATCCTCTAGTTCTTCATCCACATACATACATTATCACTGCCATAACTACTGTGCATCACAGACTAATCCTGGAAACCTTCAGTTTATCCCCCCTTCAATGCCTATCTGTCATCAGTGAATACCAAGACTGCCAAGGAAATAATTCAATCAGAACCCAGTTTCAAAATCTTCCTCTTAAAATATATGAATAGAAACCAAACAAAATTCAAAGGGAATAAAACCTAACATTGCATAAAATTTCACACCAGTTGGCTCCTTACTAAGAGAAAATGTGGAGTTTATGTTCCATTTTAAGCCCATTTTACAATGCAATACTAACTATGGAGTTGCAGCCAAGTCTCCATATTAGAGAGATGCTTGTCCTGTTCCATGTATTTTATATAGCTTTAGATAAAAAAAAAAACATAATCAAACCACTCCCCTATGACTATTTGGCTATAACTTTCCTCCTCTGTCCATTCACAACCTCATAACAGTGGGTGTAAAGCATTCTATTCTGCAGTGCATCATATAAAACTGCCTTCCTGTATCTGTGCTCAACCCTTTATCTCATTTCAAATATATTTTCCCTCCCACACCCACATCTCTTAAGGTCTCTGTTTCTCTGTTATTTAAACTCTGCAAAGTATTTTTGGATAGAGTTTCCATGAAAGACACTATAAAGCTGTACTGTATTTTAAATAATTGTTTTTCAATTGTTCATGTCTTTTGTGGTTAAGTTCTGTTAACTGAATTGCAAGTTTAGAGATGTTGGTAACAATGTGAGAGATGATTCACAAGACTGGTTGTGCCAGGCTTGTGTAACCTGGTCATACTAGTTCATATACACAAAAGTCCCATTTATAATAGCTCTAAAACATGAAGCAATTTTGTTCTGCACAGATTCAGTGCTTCAGAGTTAAAAGTTTGAGTAAAGTTTCTGTGTCTTGGAATGACCCCAAAGTGAATTGCTTGATGACCGATTATGTAACTGACTATTATTGGGGAGGTATAAAATAAATAAATAAATACAGGTTCTATGTTAGCAAAAGAGTATCCTCTGGCTTGATACCAAAGTGTCTCCCTCTATACCTGCATCAAACTGTCTATTAATTTGATAAGATAGATAAATGCAGTACAGATGACATAGTGCTTATAAAAAAGGATTATGCAAGTCTATCAATTAAAGATTGATGACAATATTAACACATTAAAACTCGATACACTTTACTTCAGGAAGATTAAAAGGGGAAAGGAAATTGCATCTGAATAATAGAGTACAGTAGAACCTCAGAGTTATGAACACCTTGAGAAAGGATGTTGTTTGTAATTCTGAAATGTTTGTAACTCCAAAATATTTGTAACGCTGAACAAAATATTGATTTTTTAAAAAAGTTTACAACTGAACATTGACTTAATTCAGCTTTGAAAGTTCATATTCAGAAGAAAAATGCTGCTTTTAAATATCTTAATTTAAATGAAACAAGCACAGAAACAGTTTCCGTACCTCGTCAAATCTTGGTTTTTAAATTTTCTTTTAATTTTTTTAATAGTTTACATTTAAAAGTATAAAACTCAACTCATTTTAGAGCTGGCTGCGAGAAAGCACAGACTTATAGTTTGGTGAGAGAAACTTGATGGAGGCCAGGACCTGACTAAAGACTACTGCCTTCTAGAGTTTCTCTGAGGGAAGGTAGGCCTAGTTCATGGCTGTTGTGCTGGATTTGCTACCAGAGACTTGAGTTTGTTGTTGAGCTGTAGATGGTGCCCAGTATGAAGGGTAAAGAGTGACAGATGTAACCCTCCAGTCTGTTGCACCTGAATGGAGACTCAGCAGTAGTCTATCTTGAGTCCAGGGGCGACCTTGCCATACTGATATTCTGTCAAACAGTTTCAACTGAATTTTTTTGACCAACTCTTCTAATTAGGCCACTAAATTTAATCAGTGCCTGCTCTTTCTCAATTTGTGTGTACATTTTCATAAGCATATTATCTTGTGACTCCATTCTAGAAAATTTGGCCTTAAGTATCTCAAATGATAAGATTTTCAATATTTTACCTGTGAACATTATTTTATAGTCTAATATATCACTGTGGTGATCTCTCTCTCTCTCTCTCTCTCTTTATATATATATAAAAATATATATAATTTTAGCCTCACAATGATGTCTGAATTCTCACTGTCTATATCTTTTGGAACTCCATTCTCTTCTGCAGTAAGGGGCTTGCTGATTCCATCTGTCTAGAACAGTGTTTCTCAAACTGGGATCACAGCTTGTGTAGGGAAATCCCGTGGCAGGCCGGGCTGGTTTGCTTACCTGCTCCATCCACAGGTCTGGCCGATCACGGCTCCCACTGGCCGTGGTTCGCCACTGCAGGCCAATGGAAGCTGCTGAAAGCGGCGCGGGCCCAGGGACTTACTGGCCACTGCTTCCAGCAGCTCTCATTGGTCTGCAGTGGCAAACCGCGGCCAGTGGGAGCCGCGATTGGCCGGACCTGTGGACGGGGCAAGTAAACAAATCAGCCGGGCCTGCCAGGGGCTTTCCCTACACAAGCGGCAACCCTAGTTTGAAAAACACTGGTCTAGAAAGATGGCTTCCTTCATATTACACCCCTTCTGGTCCCACTGGAAATATGTTCATCCACAAGATGTTTTTTATTGCTTTCTTACTAGAGAGGAGTCTTAATCTGACGCCTAGTTCCAAACAACCCCCCAAAATATGGGACTCAGGATCAGACTATCTCATTAGGTTGCTGCTATTATGGGCTAACCCAAATCCTGTCTCTAAATAGCCTCACATTTCAAAGAAGTTCTAACCTGGAGTTAAATATTGTAGCTGCTCTGTATAGGGAGAAAGTCAACCCCACGTTTAAACTGAGAACCAGATTAGGAAATATAATTAGCTTTAGGGAGCTATTGCAAACTATACCAAGATATGAATTTTAAACCAAAGTAGTAATTCTGTGTAGAGCTCTCTGAATAAGTGACTTTTGGTTCACTAGAAATTCTGAAAAAAAGTTTTGGTTTAGTTTTGGGTCATTTTTGACTTTTTTGGTATGTTTTTAAAGCAAAGAAAATGAAGGGTTTCATTCAAAAAAACAGAGGATGTGGTGGTGCTCTCCTCTTATAACATCTACTCTAGAAGTTAAGACTCTCAGCTGGGATGTGGGGGACCTAGGTTTCAATCTCTTCTCTGGAGGATGGACTGGAACCCAGCTTTCCTTCCTCCCATGTGAATACCTTAGGCAATTGGATATTCTGTGATGGGAATGTCTCCTGTTGAAACTATTCTACTCTGTACAAAGTATTTGAATAGTCATGTTGCCAGAGCAAGGATAATAACCTGGATCTCTTACATTCCAGGGGAGTGCCCTAACCAGTGGGCTACAGAATAATTTCTCATGGTCTCCAGCCCAATGACTATTCTGCAATAGACATTCTGAGCTATTTCCCACAAATTCAAGTTTTCTGTGCCCCAAAAGTGCATATCCAAGACCAATAATTACACAAACAGAATTAACCAGCCACATAATACCAAACATCCTTCTGCCCAACACAAGAATTCTTTCAAAGGCCCATCTTTGAAAAGAAATGTGTTCATTTATTCCTGTATGCAGTGTTGTTACCTCTCCCTCGCCGCTCAAACCACTCAGATTGTATTTTTATCCCTTAAGATCAAATATGGTGTTTTCAGGATAGCTGATAGCTATAGCTCTCCATTACACTGAAATTAGTATGATACAAGCAAAGGGGATTTATCGTCTGCTTCTTTATGACACAGAAAAGAATGCATGGAGAAAGGGTTGAGTCAACTACAGATACCTCCTCCGGCCTAAAGAAAAGCTCTAGAAAAATGGAGCAAAGAGGACCATAACATCCCTTCCCTAGCCACAAAAAAATGAACTTTTTATTGTATTTTTTAATGAGGTATCCAAGAGAGGGCAATATAATTTTCCATTGGGAGTGATTCACCATAAACATCATGTTAAGCTACCTTTTTCAACTGTGTCTAGATGAGCATTTGGTACTGGTATGTATCAGTGTACATAGATGTAAATCTCAGCTATTAAAATACGTATTTCATTTTTTAAACCAGTGAAGCTGAAGATTTAGAACTTGAGTCAATTTATCTGTGAATCCTATTTCTGTCTTACTGCACAGTAGCAAATTGTTATTTTTAAATTGGGAAAGATATTTTCTCATTTTAAACGTTTTCTTTTTTTCTCTTCTGCTTTCATGATCTATTGCAGGGATCAGCAACCTTTGGCACGCGGCTCGCCAAGGTAAGCCCCCTGGCGGGTCAGGCTGCTTTGTTTACTTGCGGCGTCCACAGGTTCCGCCAATCGCGGCTCTCACTGGATGCTGCAGGTAAACAAACCAGCCCAGCCCGCCAGGGTGCTTATGATCTATTGTTATGTTCTATATGTGGTTGATTAGTCTATTGTGGGTTACTTTTTTGGCAACAGATTTCTCTTTCCTGCCCCCCCCCCCCGCCCCCTTCTGGGGCTGGTGTTGAAGTGGCCTGATCTAGACTACAAAACAAAGTTGTTGGTTTTTTTGCAGCAACTAAATAGCTTACTTGAAATTGACCTGAAACACTGAATGCTTCATATTGTAGATGGTACCTTTGGGTTTAAAATCCTTGTAACACATGGTTTTGTACAAACATTCCCCCAGATTATGTTTATCTGGTGCAGTTATTTATGAAGTTGTTCTTATTTCTCAATAAAAATAAATGGATACTATTTCTACTTAGAATTTTGTTGCCATCTGACATAAAGCTATCAGGTATTATCTGATACTGTTTGCTGGGCTCTGAGTTGCCTACTATGGGTTAAATACCTCTAAGAGGCAGAGAAGTTGGGATATCATATAGCAGCTGTGCCTGGAGACATTGTGATTTCTAAGGCTTTCCATATTTCTCTTTGCAGTCAGATCATTCTGCTATTAAAGTTCAAAAAGATAAGTTAGATTTGGAACCACCAGGAGAGGAAATGGAGGGCTTTTGTTGACTTATTGTTTCCCTGAAATTTATTGACCTTCAGTACATAAAATATTCTCCCATAAAAATTTTGAAAATCACTGGTAAACTGAAATTTAGGGCCTCATTTTCCTTCCACTTACACCACTTTAGCTCCATTGACTTTGCTAGTGTTACTTCCCAATTCACATCAGTTGTAAATCTGAGACTTAATTAAAAAAAAAAGAAAAGGTTTCCTCCTTCAAAAGGCTCACTGAAAAAAAGATGGCCCTACAGAGATGCACTAGACAGAAAGAGCTCAGTTTTGACTGGACTTTCTCTGCCCTACTCTGATTGGCTATTTTCTCTAACCCTTTCCTGTTCCCTGTCTCAGTCTCTTCATCTGAGTTTCACTCCATAACAGTCCCTCATAGAATCATAGAAGATTAGGGTTGGAAGATACCTTGGGAGGTCATCTAGTTCAACCCCCTGCTCAAAGCAGGGCCAATCCCTAGGCAGATTTTTTGCTCTAGATCCGTAAATGGCCCCTTCAAGAAATGGACTCACAACCCTGGGTTTAACAGACCAATGCTCAAACCACTAAACTATCCCTCCCCCCTTCTAATGCTCAAACCACTGAGCTATCTCTCCCCCCTCCTTCATCTGGTCCACCCCACAACATGCCCCTTATATCAGGCACAGGGAATGTGCTCAGTGTAGAGCCATTGTATTGGCTCTACAGTAACCAAAGAACCCCTTCTCCCCTTCATAATGGTCCCTTGGCTTTATAAATCTCTGGCCAAGTTATCACATCTTAAGGCACATTTAGAGGTTCATAGTTTCATCCTCTTGCTTACTCAAATTCTGAAAATGTGTAGTCACGTTGACATTTGTATGGAGCCGTGGCAGATATAGATCCACAAATGTTTCCCATTTCATAGTCTGTGAACTTTCAGTTCTGATAGCTACAAAGAACCATGAGTGTCATACAGAGACCAATCATTCCATTAGCAGTAATTTATGCATTCTCACTATTCAGTACTCATAGAACCTGCCCAGGAGGGAGGAAGCACTGGGAGAAAGGGAGTACTACCTTGCACTAATAACATTGATATTACTGGATCAATAGTTTGCATTGACACACTGCAATCCCTGGCAGAGAGGTAACTGGCATTCCTGCCTCTCAGCTGTGAATATGCTGTTTCCATGAATGTTTGGCTGCAGCTGATAGTTTGGAGGCAAATTTTAGGATTAAAATGAACGTGACAATCCACTGGAAAAATGTCTTAAAACTACATCAGTGCCTTGATGGTTTTGGAATTACATGCCTGTCTATGTACAATGTAATTGATTATGAAAAATGCTAATTACACATTTACATTATAATAATTAGTTTTTCTCCTAGGTATGCTGCATGTTATATAGCTTTGAAAAAATATTTCCCTAACAACATTCATGAAGGTGTGTACATGCATTTACAATACTTGCCTAACAATTTCTTCAAAAGACTAACTAATAATAAAAATTCATGTCAGTGAAATTAGTAACAAATTTTCTATGCAAAACCCAAGAAACTTAGTTTACGCATTTCAGTTATTAGCACATAAAAGACAGAAAGTAGAACAATAGTACACAGAAACCAGCAGGAAACTCCTAAACTGTTAACTTATCACTAACAAATTATGACCTAGATGTCATTCCTTGAGAGTTGATGAAGCTGCAGCTTTGAAAGCAGTTTGTGCGGAGGAGGAAAAAAGAAAAAAAGCAGCGAGATAATAAAAGTAAGTTAGCATACTAAGCATGCAACTCTTATTGCTTTTATAATCTTTCAATGAAAAAAATTAATAGCTGTAAGCTGGTGTAAAATATGGCTGAATTATACTTACTCCTGTTAAATTCAATTTTTATCCACTCCCACCCCCTTCTTTAAAAAAAATGCATCAGATTTGCTGCAGTTTTGAATCTGTTCACTGGTAATCAGTGTTTTCAGTGTTTAACTAAAAATATTTTGGAACTTTTGGCCTGCCTGTCCCAAAAAACAAAACACACTCTAAGATTCAGTAGAAATTAAATTAGTGGGTATGGAAAGCTAATTCGCTGGGATACTGAATTCCTGAGTTCTACATGCATGACATTAGGTAAGATATTTTGGCCTTTCCAAATGTAGATATCTAGAGTTACATATATATGTTCATTTTCATGCCCCTAAGAGGCCTAATTGTCACAGGTGCTCAGCACTTGGAGTTCCTACTAAGTACTCAGCACCTCTGAATCAGCCCAATTGTTTATATGCTTGTCATAACTATAAAGGGAAGGGTAACAGCTCTCCTGTGTACAGTACTATAAAATCCCTCCTGGCCAGAGACTCCACAATCCTTTTCCCTGTAAAGGGTTAAGAAGCTCAGGTAACCTGGCTGGCATCTGACCCAAAGGACCAATAAGGGGACAAGATACTTTCAAATCTTGGGGGGAAGGCTTTTGTTTGTGCTCTTTGTTTGGGAAGTTGTTCGCTCTGGGGACTGAGAGGGACCAGACATCAATCCAGGTTCTCCAAATCTTTCTGAACAAGTCTCTCATATTTCAAACTTGTAAGTAAACAGCCAGGCAAGGCGTGTTAGTTTATCTTTGTTTTCTCAACTTGTAAATGTACCTTTTGCTAGAGTGTTTATCTCTGTTTGCTGTACTTTGAATCTAAGGCTAGAGGCGGGTCCTCTGAGCTCTTTAAGTTTGATTACCCTGTAAAGTTATTTTCCATCCTGATTTTACAGAGACGATTTTTACCTTTTTCTTTAATTAAAAGCCTTCTTTTTAAGAACCTGATTAATTTCTCCTTGTTTTAAGATCCAAGGGGTTTGGATCTGTATTCACCAGGGAATTGGTGAAGAGTCTCTCAAGGCTACCCAGGGAAGAGAATTAGCACATTTGGGAGTGGTGGCAGCGGACCAGACCTAAGCTGGTAGTTAAGCTTAGAAGTTTTCATGCAGGCCCTCACATTTGTACCCTAAAGTTCAAAGTGGGGAAGCAGCCTTGACAATGCTTAAATATGAATTGAGGTACAGAAATTTAGGCACCAATCTTTGAACATTTTATTCTCTTTACTAGCCTCCCTGATGCTCACATTGAACCCCTCCAGTCCATTCAAAACACAGCTTCTCAGATTGTCTTCTTTGTCTGTGGTTCAGACATCATCATAATCTTTTAAATCTTTCCCTTGGCTCCTCCTATTTCAATGCATCCTATTTAAGCATCTTACCCTCACCTTCAAAGCTTTTAGCATGTCACCTTTTGCCTACTCTAGTCCCCTAAATAAATCACTTAATTAAAACAAAAGAGAGAGCTTCAATTTTCCATATTCTTTGGGCTAAATCCACAAAGTGTACATACACTGAACATTGCAATGCCTAACTCTTATGTCCCTGCCACACAGTGGAATCCACAGCCCCAGATTAAGCACCCAGGCTCCATGTACAATACTTGGGGCGTGTTAAGCACCCAGGAATGAGGTCCACAAAATAAAGCACACTGAGGGATGAGCCACTTAAGCTAGCATTAGGAACGGCAAGGGAAGCATGGATCAGTGTTTATGTTGTGCTCCCCATTAGTAGCCAGACCGGGACAGGGAAGCTAATGGTCCAATCAGTAGACCAAATTTGGTGGTGAATCCTGGTCATGTGTCACCTGAAGCACATTGTCCATATGCTAAGAAGAAGGAAAGGCAAAAAAAAGTATGCAGCCTAAGACCTACCCCTTAAAGGTAATCAATTTGAAAACATGTAGAAGATAATAAGGTGATAAGTAAAAATCAACACGGATTAGTGTGATGTTATTGACATAAACTGGGACCGTATAGATCATTATCGCAACCACTGTTATATATTTGCAGCAAATATTGTACAAAGGTTGTTGTGTGAGGTGTCTATAAAGAGGTTATAATTTGCTGGTTAGGTTGTGTGTATCATTTTTGTAGTTGAAGTTATGAATATTGGCTAAATACTTGTATCTCAATGTGTTTTGATTCTAAGTAGCTTCAGTAAAGCATTTGGTCAGCTTCTTAAGAAAGGACTATTCCCAGTAAGTACCCAATCAAGAAACACTTAACTGACAATGGACTTTGGGAGATGCTAATCCATGTCTGAGCTTTCCTGGGAATGTTCAAACTAACATGTAAACACTGGCATCCGCCTGTAAAGAACTGAGTCATGCATGGACATGGGATTTACCCATGTGGCTCCAAACTCCATCTTGCTGCTGTGATCTTCCACAGGGCAAAGAATATAAAAGGCCCTGGAGACCTCTCTATTTTGTCTTCAATCCTGCTTCAGACCTCTGGAGGGACCTTGCTGCAAACTGAAGCTCTGAACAAAGGACGGAATGACCCATCCCAGTTGTGGATGTACTCCAGAGACATGATTTGAACCTACAGTTTATTCCATTACTGCTACAAGCCTGAACCAAGAATGTTGCCATTACTGTATGTAATTGATTCTATTCATCCAATTTTAGATCTCATCTATAGCTTTTTCCTTTTATGAATAAACCTTTAGATTTTAGATTCTAAAGGATTGGCAACAGCATGATTTGTGGGTAAGATCTGATTTGTATATTAACCTGGGTCTGGGGCTTGGTCCTTTGGGATCAGGAGAACCTTTTTTCTTTTACTGGGGCATTGGTTTTCATAACCATTCATCCCCATAACGAGTGGCACTGGTGGTGATTCTGGGAAACCGGAGTGTCTAAGGGAATTGCTTGTGTGACTTATGATTAGCCAGTGGGGTAAAACCAAAGTCCTCTCTGTTTGGCTTGTTTTGTGTGCCTTTAGCGCAGGGGTCGGCAACCTTTCAGAAGTGGTGTGCAGGTCTTCATTTATTCACTCTAATTTAAGGTTTTGCATGCCAGTAATACATTTTAACATTTTTAGAAGGTTTCTTTCTATAAGTCTATAATATATAACTAAACTATTGTTGTATATAAAGTAAATAAGGTTTTAAAAATGTTTAAGAAGCTTCATTTAAAATTAAATTAAAATGCAGAGCCCTCAGGACCGGTGGCTAGGACCCAGGCAGTGTGAGTGCCACTGAAAATGAGCTCATGTGTCATCTTCAGCACGCGTGCCATAGGTTGCCTACCCCTGCTTTAGAGTAAACCCAGCCTTGTGCTGTAACTGCCCTGCTCTAAGCAATTTGTCCTGAATTGATACTCTCAGAAGTGTCCCACCAAAGGCAGCATTGTTACAATTAGTCAAGAACAAATTGAGTGAAACCAACCTAATAGCTTTCTTTGACAGGGTAACAAGCCTTGTGGATAGGGAGAAAACCATAGATATGGTATATCTAGACTTTACTAATGCTTTTGATACTCTCATGCATGGCCTTCCCATAAACAAACTAGGGAAATATAGTCTAGATGGAGCTACTATAAGGTGGGTGCATAACTGGTTGGAAAACAGTTCCAGATGAGTAGTTATCAGTAGTTCACAGTCAAATTGGAAGGGCATATCACCTGGTGTCCACAGGTATTGTTCCTAGGTCTGACTCTGTTCAATATCTTCAACAATTATTTAGATAATGGCACAGAGAGTACACTTATAAAATTTGCGAACGATACCAAGCTGGGAATGATTGCAAGTGCTTTGGAGGATAGAATAAAAATTCAAAATTATCTGGACAAACTGGAGAAATGGTTTGAAGTAAATAGGATGAAATTCAATAAGGGCAAATGCAAAGTGTTCCTTCCTGAGTGGAGTAATAAATTGCACACATATCAAATGGAAATGACTGTCTACGCCAGGGGTCGGAAACCTCTGGCACACAGCTCGCCAGGGTAAGCACCCTAGCAGGCCGGGCCAGTTTGTTTACCTGCTGCGTCCGCAGGTTCGGCTGATCGTGGCTCCCACTGGCCGCAGTTTGCCGCTGCAAGCCAATGGGGGCGGCTGGAAGCCGTGGCCAGCACATCCCTTGGCCCACGCCGCTTCCCGCAGCCCCCATTTGTTTGGCACGGCGAGCCACGGCCAGTGGGAGCCGTGATCGGCCGAACCTGCAGACACGGCAGGTAAACAAATTGGCCCGGCCTGCTACGGTGCTTATCCTGGCGAGCCGTGTGCCAGAGATTGCCAATCCATGGCCTAGACAGAAGAACTACAGAAAGGGATCTGGGGTTATAGTGGATCACAAACTAAATATGATTCAACAGTGTAACACTGTTTCAAAAAAAAGCAAACATCACTCTGGGATATATTAGCAGACAAGCAAGACACAAGAAGTAATTCTTCTCCTCTACTCCATGCTGATAAGGCCTCAGCTTGAGTATTGTGTCCAGTTCAGAGTGCCACATTTCAGGAAAGATGTGGTCAAAGTGGAGAAAGTCTAGAGAAGAGCAACAAAAATGATGAAAGGTCTAGAAGTCGTGATCCATGAGGAAAGATTTTTTAAAAATGCTTTTGTTTAATGTGGAGAAGAGAAGAGACAACTGTTTTCAAGTATGTAAAAGTTTGTTACAAGGAGAAGGAAGAAAAAAATGTTCTCCTTAACCTTTGAGGACAGGATAAGAAGGAATGGGCTTAAATAGCGGCAACATAGGGTTAGGTTGGACATTAGGAAAAAAAACTTCCTAATTATCAGGGTAGTTAAGCACTGGAACAAATTGCCTAGAGAGGTTATGGAATTATTGCAGGTTTTAAATAACTGGTTAGACAAACACTTGTCAGGAATGGTGTAGTTATTACATAGTCCTTTCTTGAGAGCAAGGGACTAGACTAAATGACCTATTGAGGTCCCTTCCAGTCCTACACTTCTATGAGTCTGATTAATTTTGCTGCGTAGTAGTTGGAAGTATGGGATAATTTCGTCTATAAAATAAGTTTCCTTTCTCTACTGTAATGCTGCATAGTTTGTCTATTGGTCTTATAATAAAAGCCCTGCTGACTGCTCATTTCATTAGACCAGATATTTGGCTGGTGTAAATCATCCTTGTTCCACTGACTTAGTTTACACCAGCTTAGGATCTGTCCCATTATTTTCAAAACTTTTGCAAAATTTGAGTCAATAATGAAGTCTCTCTCATGTATTAATCCTAATAAAGTGACATCTTACGTTCTGTCAAGTTCACAAATTAACTCATAAGGAATTCTCACTATCTCAAACCTACTACTACCGAGAAATTAGTACCACTCTGTTTTAAGTTTTGTGTGCTGTACCATATTACAGCATGTATCCACATTTCCATTGTGAAAATATATTACATGGTTTCATGATTTTGCAATGGAAGCACAAAACTTTGTTTGTACAGAATGCTTTTGTAAAGCCAACAGTCATAAGAATTGTCTTTTCCATTACAAGAAAATAGCAGTACTGATCAGATGGTATATTTTGAGAGCTGCAGGTTAAACCAGTTGAAATATACTTTAATGAATACATGTTCAATCTTCACATAACAGCTGATGTAACCCTTGAAGTATGAAATTCAGATTGAGACCCATGCTGAGGAGCCATGCTGAAATATAAAAACAATCACTATTAAATAAGTAACATTTGAGAAACACCCACAATTAAGCACAGCTACTCAGATATTTTTGTTCCTTTATTTGTAAGAAGCAGTCTAATAATAACCTTGTAATTGATATGTAAAAATATTATAGTGTATGGATTAGGTTAGTTCTCATGCTATCAGTTGGACAACACAGAGGCCAATGAACACATCATGTGCCTCCTTGATTTTCTGTCCTGATCCAAACCTGGTGAATTATAGGGCAAGGTGCATGTGAGGGACAGGTGTCTGATGCCATCCAGCTGTCATGTTTTAGGTCTTCCCAGTGACCTTTTGCATCCCTCATTCATTGAGTCAAAGATGATTCTCATAAGCCAAGTTAGTATGCAATGAAGTTGTAGCCATGTTGGTCCCAGTATATTAGAGAGACAAAGTGGGTGAGGTAATATCTTTTATTGGACCAACTTCTGTTGGTGAGAGAGATGAACTTTTGAGACACATAGAACTCTTCTTCAAGCCACAGAGTTTGTCTCTCTCAGCAATAGAAGTTCGTCCAATAAGATATTAAGTCACCCACTTTTTACTGTGAGGAATCAGGAGTTGAGAGCCTGGAGGGGCAGCTGGGCTGTTGGCAGAGTGATTTGTACCTGGAGTCCTGTCGGCTGTCCCGTTCCTGGTGGGGAACAAGGAGCGGGAAGCCGAGAAGCCCAGTGCAGCTGCCCCATTCATGGTGGAGAGCGGGGAATGGAGGAGGGGCAGCAGGCCTCCCAGTAAGGATATGGGCTACCAGTGGGAGACTGTGGAGAGCTGAAAGCCCTGACTCTCAGCCACTCCCCCCCCCCTGCTCTTCTTAAGTCAATGGAAGAGCTCCTGGTGAGGACGCACACCATCGACAAAAGAAGGGCAGTGTGGACATGAAACACCACAGTAATTACTGTGGTGGCTGTAAGTTGACTTACGTTTATAGTGTAGACATAACCTTAGGAAGTTGGTAGGCATTCAGAGTGGAGTGTTGGAGAGAACAGAACCTGTTTTAGTTAGGAAATTGATCTTTTCATTTGACTTACATTTGTACCATTTGATATTTTCAGTCATTTGGAGATGCTTCATTTGAATGCTTCTTTTCAACCTTGAAAGAGAGGAGCCATCTCTCAGTCCCATAGGTCAAAATACTGACACTGAAGCATTAATCTTTAGCTTCATCTTTCTACTTATCAGGGTGTTTTGCTCGCAAAAGATGATTTTAATGAGGCACCCCATTACTGTTTTTTTCAGTGCCATCCATGTCATAGACAACAGAGCTGACTCCGTTCAAATCACCAACAATCTTGATGGGGTGTTGCTCACTAAGATGCTAGAGTCCCCACCCTGCTCAAAATCATTCACTGGAAGACCCTGGGTTTTGTCCCAGTTAATTTTCAGGCTGACTTTTGTGTAGTTTCATTTTTATGCCAATGGATTTAGAGCAGGTATGAAAAAATCCTAATGTCTTGGTTCTTGTCACACAGAGAGAAAGCAGAAGACCAGAGTCCAAAGTGCAGGCAATGCCATGTTTATCGGGGTTATAATCAAGCAAGCAGATCCATAGCTCTGTATGCCACAGAGCTTTTTCCTGTCTGATGAGGTTCAACAAGGTTCAACAAGGACAGGTACAGAGTCCTGCACTTAGGACGGAAGAATCCCATGCATTGCTACAGACTAGGGACCAAGTGGCTAGGCATCAGTTCTGCAGGAAAGGATATAGGGGTTACAGTGGACGAGAAGCTGGATATGAGTCAACAGTGTGCCCTTGTTGCCAAGAAGGCTAACGGCATTTTGGGCTGTATAAGTAGGGGCATTGCCAGCAGATCGAGGGATGTGATCATTCCCCTCTATTCGGCATTGGTGAGGCCTCATCTGGAGTACTGTGTCCAGTTTTGAGCCCCAAACTACAAGAAAGATGTGGAAAAATTGGAAAGAGTCCAGCGGAGGGCAACAAAAATCATTAGGGGGCTGGAGCACATGATTTATGAGGAGAGGCTGAGGGAAATGGGATTATTTAGTCTGGAGAAGAGATGAATGAGTGGGGATTTGATAGCTGCTTTCAAATACCTGAAAGGGGGTTCCAAAAAGGATGGATCTAGACTGTTCTCAGTGGTAGCAGATGACAGAACAAGGTGTAATGCTCTCAAATTGCAGTGGGGGAGGTTTAAGTTGGATATTAGGAAAAAAACCTTTTTCACAAGGAGGTGGTGAAGCACTGGAATGTGTTACCTAGGGAGGTGTTGGAATCTCATTCCTTAGTGGTTTTTAAGATCAGGCTTGACAAAGCGCTGGCTGGGATGATTTAGTTGGGGATTGGTCCTGCTTTGAGCAGGGGGTTGGACTACATGACCTCCTGAGGTCCCTTCCAACCCTCATATTCTATCATTCTATGATTCATAGAATTTGCCCCTGGTTCCACCCCTTACAATTTATGGTCATGTTCCATTTTGGAGGATTGTGAGTCTGGTACCAACTCTTTTGTACCCCATGGGAGAGGTAAAGAGTGAGGTTATGTATTGGTCAGGGTCACCTTTTCTCTCTTGTTTTTTAGTGTTTCTTATGCGTCCCCACCCAGCCTCTTTGTCCCCCCGCCCCTCTGAATTGTTGGTCTTTGTTCTCTGTTCACCAATATTAATAAGGGTATAAACGTATCAAAAATCAAATCCAAAATTCTATTTCAGGCTAACAAACAGGCATCTATATTGACATCTTTACTCAGTTTTTTACTCACACATTAATTAGAAAAAATATTCCTGTTGACTTCAAGGAAAGTTCTGTTCGAGGATGTTTGAATATGGACTTCTGGATTTGGCTCAGCATGCACTTTGTTAAATACAAGAAAAATAAGTTAATTTACTTTATTTGAAGGACATGTTAACCATAACCTGGAGTATGCTCTAAATTGAAAGTGAATTGTAAATTAAATCAGAGGTTTAAATAGTGGACTCACTCTTTCTTCTGAGTTGTGAAAATAAGCTATGTCCTGCTTCAGCAAAGTTCCTAACTTTAAACAAGTGAATAGTCCCAGTGCTTACAACTATATCCTTGCTTAAGTGCTCTGCTGGGTCCAGGCCTGGATGGTTTTCCTCTGCAGAAATACCGATTCTGAGCAATCCTGGAACCAATTTACAGATTTTTGTTTGTTTGTTGTTATTTAGCATTCTCGTGAGCAGTAAAGTAGTTAGAGACTGCAACCATTTCCACTATGAACACATTTTCAAGACTTTTTAAAAGGCTGGTGTGAAGATCCCTGTCAGGCTGAAACTTGGTGCACAATGTTTCAACCACAGAAAGATTCTTTTTGTTTTATTTTCCCACAACTCAAAAATAATCGATCTGGTAATATGAGTAACAGGATTTTGACTCCTCTTACTCTGCCTCTCATGCTCACACTTGAAAGAAAAAGATCTTGGACAAGATCTTCAGCTAGTGTAAATCAGCATAGCTCCATTACCTCAATATAGGAACAATCATTAACATCACATAAAACCTGTTCCGATTTTAATAGTTCTGTATTTCAAGAATAGATTCCCATTTAAATGGATATTTTGAAAACCACTCTTCATTACTGAAAATGGCTTGTTCTCTTTTGAGAGCAGAGGATTAATGGGAAAATAGACATATTTTCTCCCCAACTATCCACCCTGTCTTAGAGCCATTTGGCAGAAGAAGAAAAAAGGGATGAGGAGGATAGATTTATGCCACATTTGTGAAAAGTCTCAGGGCTGAGCATCTATTAACGTAGTCCTATGGACCATCACATATAATAAGAATAGCCAGGGTGCAGCCATGTCCTCTCTCTTGGACATACCACCAGCATCTCCTCTATGTTGTAAGTGTGTGTGGGGAGGAGTGTCATAGGGAAGGTTACACCAGCTCTACACCATCCTGGAAAGTCCATATGCTAGGAATTTTCTTTGGTAGGCAGTTCTGCTGCCTTAACGGTCCTTGTAAGAAACAGTAGTGGCATTGGGGAGACCACAGGGCAACAGAATAGACTCAGTTTTTATTTATTTGTATTATTGTACTGTCCAGAGGCCTCAGTTAGGATCAGGGTCCCATTGTGCCAGTCTCTGTATCAACACATAGAACAAAACAGTCTTTACTTTGAAGAGCATCCACTATAGAAGTTATAAGGGTATCTTTTCCCCTCCTTTCCCTCCTCCCTTCAAGTCCTGTCCCACAACTACCTTCAATGCCATTTCCAAGGCCCAGAGCTGTACAGAAGCAACCTCTAGTCAAGAAAGCATAGACAGGGTTCTCTTTCAGGGTTAGCATTTTACTTGAAATGGTCTGGCAGATTATATTGATTAAAGAAGAGGAAATGGTTTCCCCTTCCTCTGGGGATGAGTGAAGAACCTCTGTAGCAACTCAGTGTTAGCACAAAAATTGAACCTAGATCTTATCTATGATAGGACAGTGCAAGTTGGAACGGCTCAATTAACAGGCCTACCTGCAACTCTTGCTTGATTTTTGATGGGCAACCACCACACTTATGAGCATCCTGTAATCCCTATGTAGACACAACTTCCATAAATGTAATGAATGCTTACATATGAAAGAGCTGCATGATGCAAAAGCTGAGATTTTCAGTACAGTAACTCTTCACTTAAAATCGTCCCGGTTAACGTTGTTTCATTGTTACGTTGCTCATCAATTAGGGAACATGCTCGTTTACAGTTGTGCAATGCTCCCTTATAACGTTGTTTGGCAGCTGCCTGCTTTGTCCACTGCTTTCAGGAAGAGCAGCCCATTGCAGCTAGCTGGTGGGGGCTTGGAACCAGGCTGGACCGGCAGCCCCCCTATCAGCTGCCCACTCCCCTAAGTTCACTTGTGTGGCAGCCGCCCATCAGGCTATCAATTGCCGGCAGTTCAGCTGTCCCTCCCCACACTGCCATGTGCTGCTCCTGCCCTCTGCCTTGGAGCTGCTCCCCAGAGCCTCCTGCTTGCTGAGCAGGAAGTGAGGAAAAGAGGGCACTAATGTCAGGGTGTAACCCACCCCCTGCTCCTGCTCCCTGCTTAACCCATATAGAGCAGGGTGGGGTCATGACAAGGCTCAGGATGGAGAGAGCTTGCTAGCCACAGCTGCTGTCTCAACTTCCTGATATATTTAAAAAGGCAGTGTACTTAGAATGGGATCCGCATACTTAAAGGGGCAATGCACATCTCTCTCTCTCTCCCCCACACATAGGGTGTACGTCTCTGTCTCTGTCTGTCATACTGTCTCCCCTCCCTCCATTTGTGCTGCCTTATAGAGTGTGAGGCTACATTAACAACAACGTGTTAACCCTTGAGGGCTCAGCTGAGTGTTAGTTCATCATTTAGCAGTAAGGCATTCCCTGCGAAATATCCCGTCTTCCACCCTCTAACTTCACCACTTCAACCAAGCTTCACAATCATCATTGCTGTGTACAGTATTACATTGTTTGTTTAAAACTTTTATTTATATATATATATATAGTTTTTTGTCTAATGAAAAAAATGTCCCTGGAACCTAACTCCCCCTATTTACATTAATTCTTATGGGGAAATGGGATTTGCTTAACATTGTTTTGCTTAAAGTCGCATTTTTCAGGAACATAACTACAACGTTAAGCGAGAAGTTACTGTATTCAGTTACACATTATCTCAACCTATATAGACATAGACATTAAGGTCAGAAGGGACCATTATGATCATCTGGTCTGACCCCCTGCATGCTGCAGGCCGCAAGACCCTTCCCTGGACTCTACCGTTGAAGTCCCCAATCCTGTGTTTTAGTGACTTCAATCGGCTGAGACCCTCCTGCTAGTGATCCCTGCCCCATGCTGCGGAGGAAGGCGAAAAACCTCCAGAGGCTCAGCCAATCTACCCTGGAGGAAAATTCCTTCCCGACCCCAAATATGGTGATCAGTAATACCCCGAGCATATAGGCAAGAGTCTCTAGCCTGACCCATGTTGGCCATTATGCTGTTCATGTACCATTGCTTGGTTTTCCTTGGCTACTATGTTTTATCATTAAACCATTCCCTCCATAAACTTATCCAACTTAATCTTAAAACCAGACAGGTCTGTCGCCCCCACCGTTTCCCTCGGAAGGCCGTTCCAATATTTCACCCCTCTGACGGTCAGAAACCTTCGTCTAATTTCAAGCCTAAACTTCCCCCCGGCCAGTTTGTATCCATTCGTTCTCGTGTCCACATTAGTACTAAACTGGAATAATTCCTCTCCCTCCCTTGTATTAACCCCTCTGATATATTTAAAGATAGCAATCATATCCCCCCTCAGCCTTCGCTTTGTCAGACTAAACAACCCAAGCTCCTCTAATCTCTTTTCATACGACAGGTTTTCCATTCCTCTGATCATCTTAGTCGCCCTTCTCTGCACCCGTTCCAGTTTGAGTTCATCTTTTTTAAACATTGGAGACCAGAACTGCACACAGTACTCCAAATGAGGTCTCACCAGCGCCTTATACAACGGAAGCAGGACCTCCCTATCTCTACTAGATATACCTCGCCTAATACATCCCAAGACCGCATTGGCTTTTTTCACCGCCACGTCACATTGCCGACTCATAGTCATCCTGCGGTCCACAAGGACCCCTAGGTCCTTCTCCTCTTCCGTTACTTCTAACCAATGCGTCCCCATCTTGTAACTAAAATTGTTATTATTCGTCCCCAAGTGCATCACCTTACACTTTTTACTATTAAATTTCATCCTATTTCTGATACTCCAATTCACAAGCTCATTCAAGTCTCCCTGCAGAGTATCCATATCCTCCTCCGAGTTTGCAACTCCTCCCACCTTCGTATCATCCGCAAACTTTATCAACCCACTCTTGCAATCGGTCCCGAGGTCAGTTATAAATCGATTAAATAAGATGGGTCCCAAAACCGAACCTTGAGGCACTCCACTAGTAACCTCCCTCCAACCCGACAATTCACCCTTTAATACGACCCGCTGCATTCTCCCCATTAACCAATTCCCTATCCACCTCTGGATTTTCATATCGATCCCCATGTTTTTCATTTTAACCAATAGTTCCTCATGGGGTACTGTATCAAACGCTTTACTGAAATCCAGGTATATTAGGTCCACCGCATTTCCCTTATCTAATAAGTCCGTTACTTTCTCAAAGAAGGAGATCAGATTCGTTTGGCACGATCTGCCCTTCGTAAAACCATGCTGTAATTTATCGCATTTGCCATTAACTTCAAGGTCCTCAACTAGTTTCTCTTTCAGAATCTTCTCCAGCACCTTGCACACTACTGATGTTAAACTAACAGGCCTATAGTTACCCGGGTCACTTTTTTTCCCTTTCTTGAAAATAGGAACCTCATTGGCTAATCTCCAGTCTAACGGGACTACCCCCGAGTTTACAGATTCATTAAATATAGTCGCTAATGGGCCTGCTATTTCCCGTGCCAATTCCTTCAATATTCTCGGATGAAGATCGTCCGGTCCACCCGACTTAGCCCCATTAAGGCGTTCTAGTTTTGTTTCTACCTCGGATGCGGTAATCCCCCATCCCGTATGCCCCTCTGTAACGGTGCTAGTATCCCTAATACCTTCATTGGCCTCATTAAACACCGATGCAAAATATTCATTGAGATATTGCGCCATGCCTAGATTATGTTTAATCTCCTCTCTGGCTATAGTCTTCAGCGGTCCCACTTCTTCTTTCTTTGCTTTCTTCCTATTTATATGGCTGTAAAACCTCTTACTATTACTTTTAATTCCCCTCGCTAAGTCCAACTCTTCCCGGCCTTTGGCCTTTCTCACTCTATCTCTACATTCTCTGACTTCACTAAGGTAAGTTTCCTTACTGATCCCTCCCCTCTTCCACTCTTTGTACGCTTTCTGTTTTTTCCTAATCGCCCCTTTCAGCCGGTCGCTCATCCAGCTCGGTCTAAGTCTCTTGCTTAGTAATCTTTTTCCCTTTTTGGGGATACAGGCCTCTGACAGCTCTTGCATCTTTAACTTAAAGTAATCCCAGGCTTCTTCTGCCTTTAGGTCCCTTAATACGTTTGCCCAATCCACTTCCCTTACCAGTCCCCTTAATTTGTTAAAATTGGCCTTTTTAAAATTATAAACCCTAGTCTTTGACTTAATTCTGGTACTCTTTCCATTTAGTTTAAAGCGAATTAGCTCATGATCACTGGAGCCCAAGTTGTCCCCCACTACCACTTCCTCAACAAGGTCCTCACTACTTACCAGAATCAAATCTAAAATGGCCTCCCCCCTCGTCGGCTCAGCTACCACTTGATAAAGGAATTGATCCGCAAGCACATCTAGGAACATCTGAGCCCTATTATTGCTACTAGCGTTTGTTCCCCAATCTATATCCGGGAAGTTAAAGTCCCCCATAATTACACAGTTTCTATTAGTATTTACCTCCCTTAATACATTAAACAATTCCTTATCCATATCCTGGGTCGATCCCGGCGGTCTATAGCACACCCCAAGCACTATCCCCGGAGAGGCTCTAGTAGTACTTTTACCCAGCTTGAGTATCGCCCAGACGGACTCTGTGTTATCTATTCCATCCACTATTATTTCTTTACAGCTTATTTCACTATTGACATACAATGCCACCCCCCCACCTTTACCTTTATCCCGGTCTTTCCTAAACAGCGCATACCCCTCCATACCTGCGTTCCAGTCGTGACCGCCATTCCACCACATTTCAGTTATTCCTACGATATCCGGTTTCAATTCTCGGACCAAGAGCTCCAATTCCTCCATTTTATTACCTAGGCTTCTCGCATTGGTGTACAAACAGCCTAATGTATGTCGTTTAGCCTGTCTCCCATTACTAGCACTGTATGTTGCGGGCCTCTTTGTGTTCGTCCCCCCTGTCCCTCCTATGTCCAATCTCATCTCCCCGGCTATGTCTCCTCTTATTACACTCAGCTTTTCAATACCGGAAACTGGCGTGGAGATTAACTGTGCATCTCCCAACCATCTCCCCAAACTTCCTAGTTTAAAGCTCTTTTGATAAGATGAGCCAGCCTCCCTCCCAGAAGTCTATTTCCTTCCCTACTCAGGTGAAGCCCATCCCGCGAGAACAGGAGTCTGTCCCCGAAAGCCTCCCAGTGGCCATACATCCCAAAGCCCTCCTTATAGCACCACTCCCTTAGCCAACTATTTATCCTCACAATCCTATCAGCCCTTTGCTGCCCTTCCCTCAGAACAGGCAGGATCCCACTAAAGATAACCTGAGCCTCTATCTCCTTGAGAGTCTTCCCCAGCCTGGCATAATCTCCCTTGATTCTCTCTAACGAGAACCTAGCCTATACTTTTACATTTCTTTACAATCATTGTGAGGTCTATGTGGAAACTTTCTCCTTACTATTCTGTCTGCTCATCATCCCTCATTTATTCAGTGATGCCATAAGCCAGTGTCTGTGAATTGACAATTCATCACCATAGAAGAAATTGTAAAGTCACAAACAAGAAAATGTCCTTGGTGTAGGAGTCATTGGTGTGATTTTGCAAGTCACCATATCAGCTACGTTTATTCAGACTATGTGTTAGTTAAGCTATCAAAGCTTCTCAGAAACAGTTTACTTTTAAGATAAGGTGGGAAGGCAGAAAGGAATGGAATATTGGATGTGGCAAGTTCAGTTTGTGTTAGTCAATGAGGGAGTCTGGAACAGATTTTGATAGGTATTTATGTTCTTAAAGTTGCACATAGGTGACTAGTGAGACTTTCAAAAGCACTGGGGTATCTAACTCCCACTTGAAAATCCCACTAAGGACATATCTGCATCTTTAGACATTTAAACACCTTTGAAAATCTGGCCCAAAGTCACAGAAGTGTTTGAATATTCATTGTGAACTTGAAGTATCTGAGTAGTCCAATTGAGGTTAATGGGTTAGTCACATAAAGTTAAATATATGCTCAATAGGATTGCTGGATGAAGAACCTGTATTAAGTATTTATTACCCTACTTATTATAATTTAAATAGCACCTAATGTACTACCTAGTGGTTAGTTTGTAAGTTTATTTCCAAATTGGGATGGTAGTGCCAAGGAGAGAGCTTCTATTTAAAACACACACACACACACAGTTTTGGGAATCAAGAATAATGAATGTTACTGAAAAGTCTATCAGTTAAACTCTGTTCTAATTTACACACATGCAATAACATATCAACCTTTATCACGTGGCTCGTCAGGGTAAGCCCCCTGGCAGGCTGGGCCGGTTTGTTTACCTACTGCATCCGCAGGTTTGGCTGATCACAGCTCCCACTGGCCAATGGGGGCTGCAGGAAGCGGCAGCCAGCACATCCCTCGGCCTGCGCCACTTCCCACAGCCCCCATTGGCCTGGGATGGCAAACTGTGGCCAGTGGGATCCGTGATTAGCCGAACCTGTGGACACGGTAGGTAAACAAACCGGCCCGGCCCACCAGGGAGCTTACCCTGGTGAGCCGCGTGCCAAAGGTTGCCGATCCCTGACATATATGGTGGTAGCATTGCAAATTATTGCGAAATTAAGTTCTTAGGTTAATGGTATTTTAGTGAACATTTTAAAAGTTTCATTCACAGTAGAAGCTACATTTTTGTAACAAGTTTGGAGCAACAAATAGTTCATAATCTCTAACATACATAGCTGAGAGCTGTATTTTATAAGCATTTAAATATTTGTACAGCAGCTCTAAATAAAGAACATATTTCTGACTCATTCCTATGATTGTCATCCCTCTTTTTTTGAATCCTTCTACTGGTTCCCTCTTCCTCACTTCATCAAATGCTAGCTTCTTCTTATCTTTAAGGCTTATCAAGCCTTGTAATTTATCATGTTCCCCCCCCTCACAAATCCTCTCTGCTCTGCCAATTATGTCGGACTTTATCACTCACTTGTCTGCTTCTCCCACAAGCATCTTCATGCTTTCTTCAATGCCTCCTCTTTATGTGCGGAAAGTCCTCCTGCAATTAATCTGCAAAGTGGAAAACATGTTCTACTTTTATTGCCCTTATACATAGGGCCCTACCAAATTAATTGTCCATTTTGGTCAATTTCACAGTCATAGGATTTTAAAAATTGTAAATTTCATTATTTCAGATATTTAAATCTGAAATTTCACAGTGTAGTAATTGTAGGGGTCTTGACCCCAAAAGGAGTGGGGGCGGGGCAGAGGGTGGGTCACAAGTTTATTATAGGGGAGGTTGTGGTAGTGCTACCCTTATGTTTGGTCAGCAGCCACTGATCTCTGGCCACCCGGCTCTGAAGGCAGAAGCAAATTATCACCATAATTATAAATAACAATATAATATTTAAATAACACTTCAATCTTTTTGTCATTAAGAACCGTATAAACTAGAATGGGAAATAACTTTAGACTAAGCCAGGTTCATTGCAACATGACCCCCTTTTGACAACAAAAATTACTACACAAACTAGGCCAGGGGGACTGAAGCCTGAGCCCTGCTGCCCAGGGCAGGGGGCCAAACCCAAAGTCTGAGCTCTGCTGCCCAGGAGAGAGTGCCAGCTGAAGCTTGAGGGCTTCAGCCCTGTGTGTTGGGACTCTGACTTCGGCTTCAGCCCCTTGCCCCAGCAAGTCTAACAAGAGCCCTGGAGACCCCATTAAAACAGGGTTGCGACCTACTTTGGGGTCCCAACCCACAGTTTGAGAACCGCTGGACTAGGCTAATGGTTCCAGGATCTAAATTGGATTCAAGAATAAATCTCAGTTTGTGATTGAACGGTAGCTGAGGCGCTTTTGTGACAAAATTTCAGCTCTAAAAGGCAAGAATCTTCCACGATATTGTTGTGTGAGATCTCTGGCATCTTGCATTCTGGAAAAATCTCACAAAATCCTTTTCTTATGTGAGTTTTACTCTGTAAGGGGCTGAAATCCTACAGGAATGAATATTCTTACAGGATTTTATTTGTAGCCAAAGAAGAACTAAAATAGGCCTCTTCTGTTTTCTGATGCCTGTTTACAGATTCTGACACTTGAATCCAAAAAATTTGCTCTCAACATTTTAATAGTTTGCACTGAAGTTCCAGATTTGAGCCATATCTGTTAAACAGCAAACAAATTATACACATTTGTATTTTAATATTTTCCTTACTAAACTGCAAGGATTATTCCATCTAGTTCAATGCCCACTGATGACATGAATTGCCTTGAAAAGGGTCTTGATGAGGCCCCTTCTGCCTCAGATCCATTTTCCTCATTTCTGTTTTACCTACTGAAGCATCTGTGTAAAACTGTAACTCAGTATTTGTCCAGTTTTCCTTCTTGAATGATGATAAACTGCGGTAAGTTTTTTTTCTGTGAGGAAAGAAATGCATTGAAGCACAACTGTTTGTTTAGTCATTCCCAAGTCAAACAGTAATTTAGATTGCCTAGTAACTTCAACTAAAACCAAATCTGTATGATTAGAGATCATTGCAGGATGGTGCAGTATAAATCATTCAGTATATGGAAAACATGCAGTTCAAAGTTCACTAAGCTTTGTCTTTCTGGGTTTTTTTCCCCTTTCTTTGCTAAGAATTATGATGGCCATTCCGACTGGCCAGGTAATGTAGTAAGATTTATGTGTTTAATACCATTTTGGTTTTGTTTACAATTTTTTTTAAGGTTTCATTTTGTATATCTATTTTAATGAAAATTCTGTCTCTTGCTCTCTTTTTCCTTTTGGTGAATGATGACATACTATACTATGCACATCTTTAAAGCATCTGACATGTAATTTATTATTTTTCTTGCAATTACATTACTTTTGTCTGCTGAGCCCTGCATGCTAAGGACCCAATCCTGCAACGATTGCTACTCACATGAGTTATCCTTGCTAACACAAGTAATGTCTTCAGTGGTACTAATTAACTGAGAAAAATGTGCAGGGTCAGCCCCTGCATTTTCCATCAGTTAATACTTTGAGAAGGCATTGGGTGAGATTTCCAAAAATGCTTAAATAACTTTAGTGCAATGGTCTTTTAATGGCCCTTGAGCTCCTTAACCACTTAGGCCCCAATCCTGCACATCTTACATTGGTCCTTTACTACTATGGGTAGTCCCAGTATTTTAAGTAAAATACACATTCATACAGGCTATTTGTTTTAAAATCCTTCCCCCTCATTCCCCTGGGACACAGTGCTTTGTTCCCACTGCTAAATTTAAAATATTTTGCTTTCAGTTTGGTTAGTATATCACTGGTCATAAGTCCATATGGGAGGCAAGTTAAGCACCTGTGTAAATGACTGTGATTGGGCCTTAAGCTTTAGTATGGAAAATCCAGCTCCTTGTTATTAATATTGTATATCTGAAGATTAATTCTTCTATGTTGTAATCAAAATTTAGGAAAAGATTCTTTCTGAAATAATTCTCTCTGTTTAGATAATTACTTGGATAGTGATATAGATGGAATTGAGTATTGTGGGTAGCCATGCTAGTCTGTATCCACAAAACCAACAAGGAGTCAGGTGGCACCTTAAAGAGTAACAGATCTGAAGAAGTGGGTTTTTCACCAATGAAAGCTTATGCCCAAATAAATCTGTTACTCTTTAAGGTGCAACTGGAATTGAGAAATTCATTTAAAATGGATATATCAAGGTGAGGAGTAAATCTTATCGCATGAAAAGAATCAGCTATAACATTTCCCTTTATCATTCAAAAATAGAGCAGGAATCAATCAACAAAGACTGTATATCTCCTTTGCAAATACTGGGGGGAAGGGGAAAGTTTCTAAAGACTTCCATAGATTTCTCAGGCCAACTCCTGCATTGCCTTTTCTCCTTAGAAAAGAAGAGTACTTGGTACTGTGGAGGGGACAGAGGCAGGGCCAGTGAAACCTCCATTGGGTTGAAATCCACAGGAAAACAAGACTTTTTGGCCCTCCGTTTCAACATGGTGATCTCCTTCACCTCCTAATTCACTCCAGATTCTTCTCTATCCCTTTCAGCCAGTCTTTTCTGTGCTGTGTTGCCATTGCTGACTATTTGCCAGGAAAGTCCTTCTATCTACGTGGTAGTCGCTTAAAAATATAGAGCGGGAATTATGCTTGGAGTTTGCAAGTTGCAGCAGTAGATGCTGGCTATGAAGTTGATTCTGTATATAAGCACTTTTCCTGTACTTGCATGTCTCCAAACTATTTTTTGTTTTCCCCTCTCCTCTGTTCTTCTGTGTGGTCTGAGCAAAAGTGAGCAAATGGGAGCAGTTGAGTATTTGTTTATTAAAAACTAGTAAAACAGATTATTCTAGATCGGGGCAGGCAAACTTTTTGGACTGAGGGCCACATGAGGTTTCTGAAATTGTATGGAGGGCTGGTTAGGGGAGGCTGTGCCTCCCCAAACAGCTAGGCGTGGCCCGGCCCCCTCCCTCATCCGACCCCCCCCCTGCTACTCCCCTCCTGACGCCCCCCCCCGGACTCCTGCCTGACCCCACCCCCCCGTCCCCTGACAGCCCACAGACCCCCCACTCTTGACTGCCAATGGCCGCCCCATCAAATCCCTCCTCTCCTTCCTGACTGCCCACCCTGGGACCGCTGCCCCATCCAACCACCCCAGTTCTAGATTGTATTTGATCAAATGATTCCAGTTTACTAAATCAGCACTGTCTGGAATTAGACCTCAGATGTTCATGGTTGGGGATCAGTGTCTGAGGGCTGATTAAGGTGGCAAGGAAAAATAAAACTAATGGAAAAAGAAGAAATTCAGACATGACATCCCAAGAGTAAACATCACATTGAAGGATCTGCCTTTTTTATACCCAAAAGAGTTTCACTGTATATTTTGAGTAGAATGTACTACTAGAAAAGTAAAGTGACCTATTCATCAAAGCCTATATTCCCTTTGGGCTACCTAGAGTTTGTATGGTTGTGTGTTACTTTGTCAATATATTTTGTATTGTAAGGGACAGCTTTTAGTTTTCATTAAGATATCATATTTCATTTTTAAAGTATTTGACTGCCTTGATAACATGCACTGGAAAGAGGAAAGGATCTGAAGCATGTGATGCCTGTTCAGTTATGGGACACTTGACTAATGATGACACATTAGTGTCATCACAGACAGTGTCAGATTAATAAGAAAAGATGTCTGTATCTTTAGTTGCTATGAAGGGTATTTTTTGCCCTCAAGTGTTTTGCATGGATTCTAGGAAAGGATGGACAGATAATGAAGATTTTGACCAATGAGGGACAATGATTTGCTCTAGTGTTTCTTATTTGAAACAATGGGAGCTATGAGGTGTCTCCAAACCACGGCTCAAACTGAGAAGTTTCAATGAGAAACAGTATCCCCCATATAAAATTTAGTTTAAACCTCATAGCTAGAGCTGGATGAAAATTTGGATTTTCATCCTGTAGGAAATTCCAATATTTGAAATTTGTTTTGATTCTGCATTAGCACAAAATATTGAAATCTCAGAAGGTTGCATAGAACAGAATGCTTAAAAATCACTTTGTTTCTACATTTCTGAAACAAAATGTTTCATTTTGGTTTGTGGAACCAAATCAATTTGTGTTGGTTTTGTTTAACATGGAACTTCAGTGGCCTGTTATGCTTTGGGCTTCATAGGGCTTTGGGGCTTTAAGTGTCTCATTTTTTTCTGTTTTCCTATATGGGCTGGGTCCCCAGCCAGACTTTCCTCAATGATACATCTTGGTTATGGAACTCCCATGGTGCATTATGACAGTTCAGCCGGAGGGAAGATGGTAGTGCATCTTGAGAGGTGTAATCCAGTTGGGGAGTCCATAGCAGAGAAGGGGGCATGAGGAACTCAAATTACGGCTCCCATAGGGCAGCATGGCAACTCAGGTGGCTGCAGAGTAATGGCAAACAGATACCAAACTAAACACTTTGATTCAATTTGACAAAAATGAAATGCTTTTTATTTGTGTCAGCCTGACCAAATGAAATCTTTTGTTCCAATTTTCTCAATGAAAAACAGAAAAAAAAAATCGCCTGATGAAAATTTCACTTTTGTGGAAATGCATATTATATTGGAAAAAATAAGTAGATGGAAAATTCCCAACCAGCTTTATTTGCAACACAGCACATTGCATGAAGAAATGGAGGCAGAACATATCCCTCTTTTCACCATTCAAGTAGCTCAAACATCTCCAGTATCTGAACTCTCCCTCTGCACCATCTTCTTGACCTTTTTAGCTCCCTTCTCCTCCCACAATATACCTTGTAAAGTGCCTCAAAACATAACCCTCCTATTCAACCTTCATGCAGTCCTCTTCTATTCCTTTCTTCTTGACTGCAACTTGCTTGCTCCCATACACACTCCAACTTGCTCTGGCTCATCCCCACTTTCCTCCTTCAAGCCTCAGGCCATGACTATGTAACCTTTCTGCCAGGTGGAGTTGGCAGCAACAAGGGCTGGGTTTAATGTCTAGAGGTTTCTTCTAATTATATAAACTAGAACTGGCTTGAGCTTCCAGCCAGTAATCTGGTAAAACTGAACAGCACCCCGGGATCCTCTAAGAGGCAATACTTCCCTTCATGCAAGCACAAGGGGACCCAACAAAATCAAACTTTTATTAAAAGGGAAAATGGTCACCCAGTATTATTTTGGGAAAACACCATGACCATAATTGAAAAGCATGTGACAAGAAGCAAACCCAGCCCCACAATGTGATGGGCAGTGTCCTTTGCCTCAGTTTCTCACTTTATGGTGAGAAAGTCCAACAAAAGTGTTCCTTTACACCAACCTCTTTTCCCTTCATTGCACCCCACTCACAATTGGTGGTCCTTGGTTAGTGAAGACTCAGAGTTCAGAAGTGCAGGGTGCAGGTTTCACCTTCCACCCCTTGGTGTGGCAATTCAGCAATGCATTTGCTGCTGCTGCCGCTACAACTGACTCACAGCTGCCTCTTCCTCTCTGCTGCCACCACTGACTTTCTACCACCGCACCATGCTACTGCTGCTGCCATTTGCTATAAGGTCACAGTCTGAGATTCCACCATTTAACCAAGCTCTCAGTGACTTCAGCAGGTAGTGAGGAACCTCACTGCCAGTCCAGTTTCTATGCTGCTTGTCCCTGTTCCCACACAAGATCTACGTCTTGCTCAGCAGTGAAGACCACTGTAGGAATCATGAACTGGAAGCAAGGGCTCTTAATTGATTCTAATCAGCTCTGTCACTAAACACTGGAAAGAGCAAATGGTATCTAAGTGCTTGTCTATACTACCGCTTAAGTCGATGTAAGTTACATCTCTTGGGGTATGAAAAAGCAACCCCGCTGAGTGATGTAACTTACATCGACTTAATGCAGTGTTTACACCATACTGTGTCAGTGGAAAACACCACTCTCCCACCAACATAGCTTCCACCTCTCACTGAGGCAGAGTAATTATGTTGACGGAAGAGCGCTCTCCTGTCAACATAATGCATCTTCACCAGACATGCTACATCAGAGCTGCTGCATGGCACAAACCTATGAGTCTCTTGTATTGCAGACCTGCAGGAAGTACCACAACAACTGTGGATATGAAGATTTCTTCAAGGATAGTTTGCTGTGGGACATATTGATGGCGGAGCTTCTCCCATTGACATAGCTACTGCCTCTCAGGAAGGTGGAGTACTTATGCCGATGGTAGGTAGTGTCTTCACGAAGCTGCACCACTGCAGCACTGTATGAGTAGACATGCCCTTAAACACTCAGTTTCCAGTTATCACCTCCTGTGATGGGATATCTGCCGTACAGTTGCAGAAAAGGGGTTAAAAGCAGCCCTAGGGAGGCTGCACAGGAGGCAACCAATCACAGCAGGGCTTATAGAAGCAGACAATTGGGGTTGGGCTTGCCCATATAAAAAGGGCTGCAGAACAGAGCACAGTCAGTCACTCCCTGGAGCTTGAGAAGGGAGGAGGACTGGCTGCCTTGGAGGCAGAGGGCAGCAAGCTACCTGGGCAGAGCAGTGCAGCAGGCAGAGCTCCAGGGAGCTAAAGGCAGGTCCCGGCAGGTTGCAGGGATCTGCAGACTGAGGCCCTGATGCAAAGGCAAAGAGGGTGCTGGAGACACTGATGGAAGTGTCTAGACCATAGACTGCAGTTTGTCATTGAAGGGAGCGGACAGACAGTAGACTGCAGGACCCCTGGAAGTGGGGGAACAGAGTGTGGCTCAGCCGGAGGGGATTGTCACTGAAGAGGAAGCTGTGGTTCTTGGAGTAAGGGTAGATCCAGAAACAGAGGTGAGAGCGGGCAAGACACCACCAGAAGATGGTACAGCACTAATTCCCCAGACAGCCAGCAGGAGGTGCCACAGTGGTGAGTCACGCCCTGTCACTACTCCATAGAACAGACCACCTCCATAAAGTGTTAACATATCTATATCCAGTGAGTATGGAAAGTCTAATTTCATCTTGCTACACGTTGCATTTACTGTTCAAGCTCTATCTGAGGCTGAGGTGAAATTAAAAGTGAAAGATGAATGCAAATGACCCTCTACAAAAGAAAGCATTAGGCGAGGGATATCTAGTAGGGATAAGGAGGTGCTGCTTCCGTTGTATAAGGTGCTGGTGAGACCTCATTTGGAGTACTGTGTGCAGTTCTGGTCTCCCATGTTTAAAAAAGATGAACTCAAATTGGAACGGGTGCAGAGAAGGGCCACTAGGATGATCAGAGGAATGGAAAACCTGTCGTATGAAAAGAGACTAGAGGAGCTCGGGTTGTTTAGTCTGACGAAACGAAGGCTGAGGGGGGATATGATTGCTCTCTTTAAATATATCAGAGGGATAAATACAAGGGAGCGAGAGGAATTATTCCAGCTTAGTACTAATGTGGACACGAGAACAAATGGATATAAACTGGCCGTGGGAAAGTTTAGGCTTGAAATTAGACGAAGGTTTCTGACCGTCAGAGGGGTGAAATATTGGAACGGCCTTCCGAGGGAAACGGTGGGGGCGAGGGACCTGTCTGGTTTTAAGATTAAGTTAGATAAGTTTATAGAGGGAATGGTTTAATGGTAAAACATATTAGCTGAGGAATACAGAGTTATGGCAGGTAAAAAGTATAATGGCTAACAAGGGTCAGGCTGGAGACTCTTGCCTACATGCTCGGGGTCTTGCTGATCGCCATATTTGGGGTCGGGAAGGAATTTTCCTCCAGGGTAGATTGGCTGAGGCCCTGGAGGTTTTTCGCCTTCCTCCACAGCATGGGGCAGGGATCACTAGCAGGAGGGTTCTCTGCCAATTGAAGTCACTAAAACAGAGGATTTGGGGACTTCATCAGCAGAATCAAGGGAAGGGTAGGGACGGTTTTGTGGCCTGCAGCATGCAGGGAGTCAGACCAGATGATCATAATGGTCCCTTCTGACCTTAAAGTCTATGAGTCTATGAAACCCAGATGAAACTACATTGAGTTAAAAAAAATCACCTATTAGGTCCGGATCCATAAAAGGATTTAGTCATTGTGACATTGAGTGTTGTAATGTCCAAGGGTACAGCTATACTTACCCGCTGATTTGGCAGCCAGCAATTGATCTGGGATCAATTTATCGCATCTTCTCTAGACGGAATAAATCAATCCCGGAATTGCTCGCCTTCGACGCCGGTAATCCTGCTCTGCGAGAGGAGTAGGCAGAGTCGACGGGGGAGCCTGCCTACCACGTGTGGACCCGTGGAAGTACCTTTAAGTTCGAACTAAGATACTTCGACTTCAGCTATGTTATTCACATAGCTGAAGTTGCGTATCTTAGTTCGAACTGGGGGCTTAGTGTGGACCAGCCCTAAGTTTTAGGCACCTTGAAAATCATTGGAATCAACAAAGTCTGAGTTAGGCATCTAGGCTTCTTTTACAATGCATGAGTAGAGAATGGCACCTGAGAATGAGATCCACAAAAGCCATCATGACAGAGTAGGAGCTGCCTAAACTAGGGAGAATCATGTGTCCTAAATCCCATGCATCTTGTGGAGTTTGACAGCAAGGGGTATGTTTACACTGCAGCGGCACAGCTACTATGCTACAGTTGTGCCTCTGTGGAGTTGTAGTGTAGACACTTTATACATCTACAGAAAGGGTTTTTTTTTTTCTATTGATGCAAGTAATCTACTCACCTGGGATGTGGGAGGTCCCCAATTGAACTCCCCCCACCTCTGCTGCATGAGGAAAAATTATTTGGATGGGGTTCCCCACTTTTGAGTGCCCTAACCACTGACCTATTGGATGTTCCGAAGTGGGCACATCTCTGCTACAGGAAGTATTATGATGGTGATGATGATAAGTTGAAAGGAGTGTGGGGTAGGGAATGTATTGCCTATTTTTGTTGTCTAGAAGTGAAATTCAGGGTTATGTATTATAATTGTGTATTCAAATCCTCTCAGGGATGCCCAGAGTCAGAGGTGTGTGATCCTTATCATCATCTCACCTTAAGTTTTTTACAAACAAATGCACAAAACAATTCACTTATTTTTTTTTCCTTCACAGATGATCAAAATGGAGAACAGTGGCATAGCCTCAAACTATAACTTATTAGTAACTGAGGTAAAGAAGCATGTTTTCTGCAAGATCTGCCTCTTTCTATTAAGTCCAAGCAACCCCAGAGATGTTTTCATGTTAATTACAAGGAAAAAACACAGTGAGATAGAATCCTGTATATATAACAAAGGGTCTCTGTCTTCACTTCATACATCCTTCTCTGGTACTGTATATTATTTTGTTTTTGGAAACCATTGAGACCTGCATTAAACCAATCAGTAAATAAAATCTTCACCCAACATCCATATTCCAGTCACAGCACTGACCAGTTGGTTGTGTATACCTTGCTGCTTTTTTCCTCCTGGGAAAGCCTCTGAATAAATCAATAGCTGTTTTTTCCCCCCAGCTCAAGTATTCTTTAGCTGCTTTAGATTGTTTAAATGTGGTGGTAGTTTTTCATTAAGTAGGTGGCTGTTGCTGAGATATGGTAAGTCACACCATTTGGAGCATAAACAATACAGTGGAGTCTTTTAAGATAGTGTGCTGTCCTGCAGGGCATGCAAGGCATAACTTATACGGACTAATCAAGCCATAGCACAAATCTATTCTTTTGATATTGCTCTGTCCCCCACTGTTTGAGCACTTCAGCTGATAGCAGACATCGAGCTCTCTTTGCAACTCCTGTGGAGCTCAGCTCCATGGGCTAGCAGTAGAATGTTGCAAGTTCAATAGTCTTCCCTGAAACTATTTGTTTCTGACAACTTTCCTTTCCCTGTCAAAAACTGTAATATTATCTCAGCCTAAATGAGTGACCAGCCCAAAGCACTTAGAAATCTATTGAGAAAAGACCAGGCTTTAATAGAAATTACAAATGTAGCCTTTTCTTGTGCAGCTATAACTGTAGACATTATGTGGTATGACACAAAATTACAAAATGTCCACCACTAGTCTAACAGTTACACAGGTGCACTTGGCAAGAAACTCCTAGTGAGAGCCATCACAATACCCTGCCACTGAATTTTTTCCTGCTCTTGAGGTACATGTCTGTGGCTTACTGGCAGTGCATTGGCAAAAGTGTTGAGAAATTTAAATAATCAAAGCTAGTCCTGTAATTGAGTTCTCACTTCAGAGTTTTATCAAGTTTCTGCAAAATTGAATAGGTGTCCTGAATGCTATTTGAATATTTCAAATGTTAGCATTCTAATAGATTTGATTTGTACTGAAATGTGCTAAAGTTAAAAATAAGTAGCATAACACAAGATACAGTTTAGGGAGAAAAAAAATAAACATTTGACTTAATCTTAAACCAATTACACTTTGTAAAACAATACAGTTTAGCAGAACTACATAAAAAGATTTTCAGCTAACATGGAAGTGTTGGCTTTGTAATAGTTTCATTTAAAAAAATGTCTTGGTTTTTAGAGGAATAGAACTGGTCGATTTATTTTCCAGCAGAACATCTTTTTAAAATCTTGAATAATTGAAATCAAAACATTCTCAAATATTTTGAAATGGGGAAATCCCAAAATGTTTCAATTTCCCATGGAATGGAAATTCCAAGTTTTGATCATATCTAGAGAGGAACTCAGTAGATTTGTCCTGGAGATTACACCTTAGGGAGTTTTCAAAGAGGTTCAAAATGGTGAAAATCTAAAAGATCTCCCCATAAAGGATCCAGGGTTGGCAAAACAATATTATTCCAAGATAACAAAATTATGTTTGGTAATCCTCCTGAGATATGCCACTTTCCCAGTCCAGTCCTTTTGGAAATAATGAAAAAATAGTCTCCAGAAGTTTATCATTCCTGTCAGAAGGAAGTTTGATACATATTTGATATGGAATTTCTGTCCCTCAGGAAATTCCAGTATTATGAAACTCCTGGTTTGGGGCAAAGTAAAAATGTGGGTTTTTTTTTTTTTTTTGGGGGGGGGGGGGTGATGGAAACAAAAAAAACCCTGACATTATCAAAACATTGTAATGAAATATTTTAATAAATCCAAAATAGTATGAAATCATATTTCCAACAAGTTTTCAAAACTGCCAAAACAAAATGAGAAAATTGAAATGAATAATTTCATTATTTTCTATCAAATGTAGTCATAATTGAAACACTTTGGCAAAATACCTTGATTTTGATTGATTTTTTTCCCAATTGTTCCATTAAATCTCAGGCTCTCCAGTTCAATAGATCAGTATGCTATTGCATTTTCCTACTAAAACGGTAGAATAGTTTAATGGGAGAAAGGAAGTTCATAACCACTGCTAATGATTGCTAAGCCTGGCAATGCCAATGGCTGGCAATAGTTATTTTAATTTAACATATTAATCTAGTTTTCTCTCTTTCTTTCTGTCTTCCATTCTTCCCCATCCCTCTTTAGTAACTTCTACTCAGTTTCTCCTCTATTTTTTTTGCTCCTCTTCCCCATTCCTAGGCTCAATTCTCTAATCACTGCATAAAAGCAATTGTCATTAAAGCAAATGAAAATTGCTCAGGTTCTGCTACTGGAAAATTTAGCCCCTTATTTGTTCTCACCATCCCTTTGATCTTTCTCTTCTTCCCTATTCTCCCATTTCTATACTGTTTTTTCTCTTCCCCCATTCCTCCTTCTCTCCATGATTCTTTCTTTCCCTTGTCATAATATCTTTTTCGCCTCTTTCCCCTTATTTCCAGCTCTTTCCTGAGCTCATTTTCCATAGAAGAAGAAAATGCCTTTATTTTACTCCTTCCACTTTTACATGGGAAATGGGAGTCAATGGAGAGAGAACTCTTCCTTGTCCTCCTTTTGTGGGCTCCCCTTATCACTGATTGATGGGGTATACTTAGGAAGGGCTACATTGTGTGCTCCTGAGGGACATAGCTCCCTCAGGTCAGGAGGAGTGAGAGTAGGGAAAGTTCTCCCTCTGCTAATAAAAAATAGCACTTGACAGTGCAAACATCTATTCTGACAACAACCCCGTCCAGCAGATATGATCCTATAAGAGTCATTATTCCCATTTTAAAGATGAGGAAACAAGCAGATAAATGAGATGCTCTTTCCTTAAACTACAATGATTTCTGGCAGAAGAATTTGGTTTCTTTCCCATTCTATACTTCATATCCTGCTACTAAATGTTATTGCTGTGTTCAGTTTAAACATAAAAATATGGACTATTTACATTTCCTAACACTGGTTTTAACCCACATTAAAACTGAGAAAACTTCCTTCTTGACTTGCTTTCTCTGTTAGCTGTCATTAGAGAAGGCCATCCATTATTATTTTTGTTTTGAACATCTGTGAAATCTTTTTGGAAAAGGATTCAAATAATTGCCAAGATTGGGGAAAATGAGACTTCAAAAAAAATCTATTCATAATAACTTATTAACCTGTACAGACTACTGGGAATATGGGTTCGTCTATTCACAGATGGATTATATTTGCAATGTGCGGCAAATGTTTCTTCTCATGAATACATTCTCATTGTTTTACTATCTACCAGACACCACAGTATAGTTTTGTATAGAGCTTAGACTGAATGAAAGGGATGTAGAGCTGACTTTCATCTGACCTGGAACACAGAACAAAGAAATCCTCTTTGGCCCAGAGAGGCTGCAGCAGTGTGTCTGTTTTATCACACTGGACATGGACTTGAAAGTAACCCAGGAACTCCCACTAAAGGGGCTGGCGGACATCAGATATAAGGAGGTAACATAATTGCTTTCCTGGGGGTGAATGGAAGGGGAGCGGGGAAATGAGTCCTTATCACTTACCTACTTAGCATCCCCTCAATCTGTGAAGTATTTTTGGGAACCTTGATAGAAATTATTCTTCTGGCTGAAGTGAAAATGATGAGACAAAAGTTAGCAACAAGAGTGGTGGAGCTCAGGAGAAACTGGAAGAAAAGCAGGATAGTCTTCCCATTCCCCAGGAAGTGGGGACAAGATCAATTCTGAAATGACTTGATGGGGATGATAGTCAAAACCAGGAAGTTCCATGAATTTTTAAAAGAGGTGAACGAGGTAATACCTTTTATTGGACAAAAATTCTGTTGGTGAGAGAGACAAGCTTTTGAGCTTCCTCAGAGCTCTTTTTAAACTGCCAAAAAATAAAAATCTACATTCCTAATTCTATCCTGAGATATATGGCAGAGCTCTCTGCTCATCATGAAATCAATGGGAGTCCCCTGACATATTTTGCTCTAAATATCAATTAAATCAATCAGTCAAATCAATTAGTGAAAGTGAATGAGTGTATTATCCTTAGATATGTTAGGAAGACTGTTGTGTGACTATTTTGTCATGTTCCTTTCTGCTATTAAAAAGCTGTATGGGAAGGTGTAAGATTCAGCTAGAAGTATGAAACTTGTGAAGAACTTTGAGATGGCTTAGATTTAAAGCCACTAGTGTAGATGTACAGGCAGGTTATTTTTACTCCCTTTTCTTTTGACCATATTATATTGCTGAGGCCACACAAATTAACTGAACTCTGGTCTTAACCGGCCAACTGAGAATTCCCCTAGCATAGGGGAGTTGTCAGTTGGCATAAAACCAGCAAATGTCACTATTATCCCAACTGTCCACTTCCTCCATCTCTCTCTTTAAGAAGCTCTGTGGTTCTCTATCAATTACATTTCTCATAACAATTTTTAAACAGCATTGCACAATTGCATCTGGATTTCATGATCCAGCTGAGCAATTGTCACGCAAGTGTAGTTTGCATAACTATTGGCCAGGATCTTGCCTTGCTCTTGTCTTGTTTGTCTGAAATCAAATATTTCATATACTACTTTTCAGAGACAGAGCAGAGAGGCCAATTGGAACATTAACGGCTTTTCACAAGGGAATCTCAGTTTATCGCTGCCAGGTGTGTGGTTGGGCAGTGAATCACAAATATCATTTACTCCCTCACCCAATAAGTATAGCAGAAAGTGCAACTTCTTAACTTTAGACTTCGATTTTCAAGAACAGTCAGTGGGTTTGAATGTTCTTGTACTTGTCCATTTCTGTCATAATTGAGCAACTGTGCAGTGCTCGTGGATATTAGAAGCTTGGAAAGCAATTGAAAAGGCAATAAAAATGCCAAATGTCCCCCTGCTCCCAAAAACAACGAGCTTTGTTTGTTTTTACAGCTGTTTCAGGTTGTGCCTTTCTATTTTGTATTCTTTCAAACTCTTTAAGCCATGCTGGCTCTTCTATATGCCTTCCCCTTGTAGATTCAGTGAACTATGATCCATTCAACTTTTCCCAGTAGCTTAAGCTATGGGCTGTTGTAAAATCCAAGATGGCTACCACACATTCCTATTAGTATCATTGCCTCCATCGAAGATGGTCCTTGCCCTTTAAAATGTGTAGCTGGAGGAAGTTCCAGTAAGCAATCTCACTTCAATTTAATGAGTGCAAGAGCTTTAATTTCATTTACTACTGATTTTTTTTTTCTCAGCAGAGGTTTAGTAACCCTAAAATGTTATGTATATATCAAGGTATAGGTTTAATGGACTATTTTATTAACAAAGCTCCAACACACATCTGTTAATCCTACTTCTTCAAATAATTCTTCTTATTTTCACCAATAACTTGCACACCCACTCTCTCTTCTGAAACATCGTCCTAAGTTTTGTCATGACTTAGACAAAACAAAGACCAAATCCTGAGAGCTACTGAGCACTTGGTAAACATGTTAATTTCCAATTGACTTCTAATTCTGTCTTAAATCAAAACTGATGTGAGTTCTCTTACTTTTGTGTATACATATTGTCCAGTGGATTTTTTTTTTTTAAGGAATAAAATTTTAGACGACCCCAGTAGGAAATGGTGTACTCAGCACTTCCATGGAATTGTCCCTAAAGTTCTAAACAGAGAAGCAGTCATTTGTTACAGACCTTTATTAGGTATAATCCTCTCATTCTCTACTCTCCCACCTCCATGAACTGTCTCTGCTCTCCTGGAAACAGTATAAAGGTAGAAAGCCAAGCCTCTAACCATTCCTTACACGCCTGTTCAAGGTAGAGAGTATCAGTCATGCAAGCCATGTTTTCCTCTTTGTCCAGACAGCAGGTCTGTGGAGTCCTGGTCCTCTCCTCTCCTCTTCCCTCCCCCTACCCCCACCATATCACACAGTCTCAACTTTCAATATTGCATACATTTCTTATATCTTGCAGAAAATGGAGTTGGCTTGATTGTGTGCATCTTTTGTGCGAGGACAAACACTGCAGGAGAAAGGGACTTCTGAAACCACTCTCCCCCTCCAAAAAACTGCACTGAGTTATAAATAAATAAAACACCTACATTTCAAATACCTGATATCTGAAAGTTGAAAATCTATCATGGATGTAGTTCTAACTGAGTAAAAGTGAACATACTTAATCTAGAAGAAATTGGCTATATACGACTTAGCATTTGACAATTCAGATTCTGAACATGCAGAGTAGATTTTTGGTTGATGTTAACCACTCTTTGAATACAACTGCGTGGATTGCATTATGAAGTATAATATGTGATCATGACATTAGAAAGTGTACTGCAATGCATATGCTTTGGGGACTAAATTCAGGTTATGTGTGTAACCATAACTACAGCACTTCCTAATTTTTAGAGTTGTTATTGCTTTGTAGTACAGTGACTCACAGAATAGATTTCAGAGTAACAGCCGTGTACTCCTGTTCTTCTTCTTTTCACAGAATAGATTGTACTACTTACCAGTAAAGTGAATCAAGTGACCCATATTCTTCTTGGGTCAGGAAAGAAAATACTGATTAACTTAATACTGTACATTTTGATTATTTCTTTTTTCTTAAATCTTACCCTGAACATATACATGGTTATTGATACCCACAAGCAATTGGTAGTTTCATTGATCATTAAGTGCATTAAAACAATTTTAGTTAGCACTAAAGCTAGTTGGCAACTAATTACAGTAGACTATATGAAGTAAATGATATCACCAAATACTGCACTTATTTATATATTGTATATGTGAATAAGTTATGGTGATACTTATACTTCATTATGCATTTACTCATATTTAACTATATTGATCATGGACTTACATTGAACTTTAACTGGAAAATGAAACACTTCATTACTCTTCATATTATTCATATCTTATTATAATTGAACTCTAGTAGCTTAAAGCAGCACACAGTGAATTATATAATGTATCATATTAGTTCTGGCACTAAGTTGTATTTTATATTAATAGGAGGTGACTCGTAATATCATACACGATCCAGAACTTAGTGAGATTTTATCATTACTTTACAATACTTAGCAAAGAGTTACATTAACCTTTGTTGTAAATGGCTTCAATTTTTTTTTTAATTGGAAGAGAGAAATACTTATGTATGTTAAGTTGTATTTCTTTTAAAACAGCAGTCCGCTCTTTTTAGAATATTACTACTCTTATTCTCTGGTGGTCCATGCTCTATTCACAAGAGTCTGGTTTTGGTTTAGCAGTGATATTTTCAGACTGAGGGGCACTCTGTAACATAAGGGCCAAATATAATAAGCAGCTGTAACTACATTGCTTTAAACTGAGTCTAAATACCTTAGAGAGAGAGAAGGAGGGGAAGTGTAAAGCTGACCAATTCCCCCCCCCCCCCCTTGTCAGTGGGAGGGATTGAACTTGGGACCTTCTGGAGTTAAATCCATGAGCCTCTACTGCATGAGCTAAAAGCCATGTTGTTCTTTATTAAGGCTGTAGCAGATTCATTATTTTCTATTTGGTCTAGGTGCCACTAGAGAAGGATGGAGCACCACACCCAACTGGCACAGAGTTACAGAAGCACAATATAATGTTGGTATGAAAGACAAAATGCTGAAAGGAACTATGTGCTAATGCACGAGAATAAGAGCCCCTCTCTGCCCCTCCCCTCATTATTACAACTGTGCTTGGGCAAAATGGATCTTGGTTCTGGGCTGTTAAGAATAAGCAGGTGCTGTAATACCCACTACATCTTCATGTCCTGGAACAAATGGAAGGCTTGGGTAGTAGACACCCCCACCAGTTGCAAATTGAACCCCATCCTTTGAATAAAAAAGCATCGGGGACGGAAATGACCATCATTGAGATGTCTGTAGGTATGTCTACACTGGAGCTGTAAGGAGAAATATCCAGCTCAAGCAGACCCCCCTACACACACATGCACACACACATACACACACCAAAAAAACCACACACAAAAAACCCTCTGAGATATTACACTAAAAACAGAATTGCAGCCATGGTGGCATCATTGGCTAGTCTCCCCAAGCAGGATCCCAGTGGAAATCCTAGGTATGTACTTCAGTGGCTAGCCCCTCCCATCACTTAACCTCTTTGATAACAAATAGATTGAGCTCCTCACGTCAAACATTACAATGCATGCTTGTTCATTCCTATCATCATTCTCCTGGCTCTTCTCTGATCCTGCTCCAGTTTTTCAATATCCTTCTTTAAGTGCTGACACCAGAACTATTCTAGTAGTGGCTGTACTGGTGCTGAATACAGAAGTAATATATCCTCCATAGTCCTGCTTTATATTAACCTTTTTATACATCCAAGAACCTCATTACATTTGCCCTTTTAGCTAATTCTGATTTCCCAATATAACAATAATGGGCCAAATTTTGAAAACCAGCCTCAGTTTTTTGAGCATAACCAACTAGAGTATGCAAAATCTATATCTGCAGATAATTTGGTACCTTAACTTATGCCTGTTGGTATATATTTTAAGGGCACAAACACACATTGTTGCCTAATAAAATGGTTTGTAATCAGATATGTGGATGAAGTTTAGTCTAAAAACTTTGGGCTCTTCTCACATTGCCTTCTCCAACACGCTAGGAAGTAACTCTTTGGCTTACATATTAATATTTATGTTGGGCCACCATTGAAAAAGTAATTTAATGTGGTGTTTACTGTTGTGTATCTTATAGTTACACCAACATTATATATTTATATCATGGCATTGTAAAACTATTCACTTTTCAGTGACACCCCCTGTGCTATACCACGTTATCAGGCTGCTACCTCTCAGCAATAAGGAAATCTTGGTATCATGAAGCTTAAGATAATAGTGAGAAAAGAATTAACAGAAATGACAGAATTACAATCTAACATCACACAAACACTCTGTAAAGGGTAGAGTGTGGAGCTAGGAGAATGCCATAGACTATAACTCCAAAAGCAACAAAAATTCTCTATGGTCTATGTGCATTGATGCCTGTTAAGAAGCCTATTTCTGATGCTGAGGTTTTAGGTCTTGCTGTGAGCCAGCCCATTCAAGAGGTCATCAGCTGGAACTCCATTTACTGCAAGCTTAGATGCCAGCTGGAGAATAAATGAGTCCTGACTGTCTCCTTCTTTGATGGTCTTAATGTAACCCCTTCTGACTCTGTCACTGTGGACTCTGTATTCAAGCTGTTTGAGGAGTTAACCTGGAAGACACTTGCTTTTGTGAGTCAGACTTGTTGGCTTTGATTTTTGTTGCCTTTGGAACATACAATGAGAGATGTGTTATAAATTGAAGTAGATGGGAAAAATCTGACCAAGACAGTGACCTCTCCTGTCCGAGGGCTAACACTTCATCTAAATATAGAAGTTCAGATTCCGGTATCATTCTAATTAAGATAATATGCCCTATAATATGCTCATAGAATTGAGGAAACCAAATACAAACAAACTTTAAAATCTAGCTACTATTAAACTGTCATTTTTGTGCTGTACCCTTTGTGCTGTACCTTGCACTGCTGAGGATATTTACTTTTATCACAGGTGCAGATTGCTCCTAGACAATGTAGAGAGGTCAGTGATTTTAAAATGCAATGTTATCATAATTGGATTTAAGTATTTATATGCTGACTCTCACATATCTATGCATGATGATTAAATTGCCATCTTCAATAATGTAGGTACCTATATCTTTACTTCCTAATACCTATTTTACTAATATTAAAATGTTCTTCAACTCATTGAACTTGTATTACACTCAACCTTCATAGCTTGCTTAACAGGAAGCTTTTTAGCTAGTTATCCAATAAATAGATATGTTCTGTAGTGTCATTTTCTAAAACTGTTTTTTTAAAGTAATACTGCAATGAATGACATGTACTTATTACCAGTGTATACATTTAATCATAATAATTGGCCCCAACCTTACAAAGTGATTGACACAGGTATAAGAATCTATTAGTGTGGATCTCTTTGCAGGATTGTGACCATAATGATTACTTTTATATCTTAACTGGTGTCTGAATGATTTCTCCCTCCTCACTATACACACACACAGGTTGATTTAACATCTCTAGACTCCATTGCAACTTCTGCAGCCTACCAGAAAATGCAGAGTTTTGTAACTCTCTAATTGGGAATCACATCTGCTTCTCTAGTGCTTAAATATGTTCTAAAAGGATTGCTTCCTTCTTTTAAGGAATAGACGGGAAATTAAACCAAGTTGCTTAGAATTAGTATAACTTTGGGGAACAAAGCTAAGGGGAAACAAGTGATACTATTATGCCATAAAAGCATACATAAAAAAGATAGCAGGCAATATAGTAAAATTATTAACACAAGAGCCCACAGACTGTGCACACACGCACAAAATAAAAAAAAGGGGCGGGGAGTTATTAACCTATCAGAAGGGAAAAACATATTTGAAGGGAAAAACTGAGAATCATTAGCTTGCTTTTTAGACTGGAAGTGTTCTATATTGAGTTAAAGTGAAAGATTATTGGATGATGAAAACAGACTCTAAGTCTTTCATTCAAACAGGAAATGACAACAACCTTGGGGCCAAGTCATCACTGTTGGGATTCTCAAGTACATGGAATGACAGATTCCAGGGATGAACTTAGCTCTCATTGTTTGAACATTTAGGTTTCATGCTATTGCTTTAAATATTAGAAACAAAACTACTTCATAACCTATCAGGTCAAAACAAGATGATGCTGGAGTCAAGATAGATAATGTAGTCTTAGCTAATAATTTAAAAAAGTCTTATTTTAAATCATCTGTATAATGACATACTTCATATTAAGGACACTACTTGGTGATACAGAGATGCCTTGGTTCTTTGGACAAGGAGTTAATTGATTTCCCTCATAGTGTATCTTTTGGAAATATCAGTTAATCATACTTCACATTTTACAAATCATGTTAATGCAAAGATGCAGCTGTTAAGGTCATGTACTATTTGGAGGTATAGTGAGAGCAGTCACTTAGTACCTAACATACTAGGCAATAGCAAGCCAAGTAAAGGTTTAGATCTTACTGTAGGCAACTGGCATGTGTAACTGGTAGGGGAACTATGCGTGGAAAGCAGGAGAAAGATGGGGCGGAGGAGGAGGAGAAGAAGAAGGTAAAGTTCATCAACTTTTTTAGTCATATGATTAATTATTGCTTGGGAGAGAGTTATAAAATAAATAGAAAATGATTGTTTCTTCTCTCATTATGCCAAAATAAATCTGGAATAATTCTGCTGACTTCAGTGGAGTTACAATGGATACCACTGGTGTGAGGAGAAAAAGCTGTATTAAATTACAACAAAATAAACGAAACCCTATTTACCTCTGTAACCTGTGTCTATTCATGCATCGAGAGAGGAAATATATCCCCAAAACAGCATTGTGAAGCTGAAAAGCCCAAATTAATGATTAGAGAAGAAATGTAGTCACTTTCTCAGACGTGGTATTAATTTAAAGACTTATTGACAATAGTTAGAGATGGGGGAGGTAATATCTTTTATTGGACCAACTTCAGTTTGTGAGAGAGACAAGCTTTTGAGCTTAAGTAGAGCTCTTCTTCAGAAACGTTTCCCAGCACTGAAAAAAAGAGCTCTGTGTAACCTTGAAAGCTTGTCTTCTCATTAACAAAAGTTGATTCAATAAAAGTTGTTACCTGACCCACCTTGTCTCTTTGATATCCTGCGATCAACCCAACTACAACAACATGATGATACACCTTTACCCTGATATAACGCGACCCGATATAACACGAATTTGGATATAACACAGTAAAGCAGTGCTGGGGGGGGGGAGGGGGCTGTGCGCTCCAGCGGATCAAAGCAAGTTCAATATAACACGGTTTCACGTATAATGCGGTAAGATTTTTTGGATCCCGAGGACAGCGTTATATTGGGGTAGAGGTGTAGTTAATCATGCATAATAAATTGTTTGGTTTTGGACTGCTTTGTGATCTTTCTACCCAGAAAATGTATGTGTGTGGAAAATCAAACTTAGAATTAGATCTACAACACTACTTAGAGTGATGTTTGCATAATACTTTTTATAAATCTATTTTTGTAAAATTGGGTTAAATTCCATTTCACTTCTCTTGCTGTGGCAAGTGTTCGCAAAATCATGTGAAATGGTAAGCAAAGTCACTTGAAGATCTATTGTTTTGCTTCTACCAAGAAGTTAGTTGTGCCTTCTTAAGAAATACAAATGATGCAGCAGCTGTAGCATAAAAGGCATCAGGGCTTTCATTTATTTATTTTTTTTTCCCAGCAAGGAGTTGCCCCTTCACTATTTCAAAATGAAGATATTTTAAAAAATGGTGAAATTCTAGAAAATGGAAGATATTATTGCACAATGCTTCTGCCTATGCATAGGCTTATATAGTTTTTACTTAGCTACCTCTAGAGAGCAAGTACAGTGCCCATCTGAGCATTAGGCACATTGAAAACCAATGAAAATATACTTTATACCTGTTTTTAATGTTTTAAAAGACAACTAAGCAATTATCCTAAAAACACAAACAACTTAACACTGAAAATGTTTTAGGAATAGCTGCATCATTATCCCAATTGTCTAAGGCCAAGAAGCAAAATTGCGGTTTCCAACCCTTTTTACACCTTCAAAGGGAGAGAATGTGAGTGAAGAAAATAACTATTATCACTATAAAAAGAAAACATGAGGGTCTGGTGCTATCCAAAAACACACACTGTCATATTATACCCCATGTAACCCCTTGTACCTACATATTCACCACTGTTATATGAGTATTATATTTTAAGTATGCCTTGTGAGATATTGTTTGAAAAGTCACAATCTGTTGAACATTAACATCCTGTTGAAATGCACGTATCTCCATTGCATATGAAATTATGAGACTTTGCTATATAATTGCTATTTAAACATGGTGTCAGTCTGGGAAACTCCCACAGTCTAGCTTCTCAGAGATAACAAGAGTGACCAACATCCAGTCAGGTGTTAAGCGACCATCATCAGCTATCTCCAGCAGGAGTGTTGTAAACAAAAACAGTTCCTTGAGCATGTACACTATGGGGGCTGCCTAACCTCATGACACAGCAAAGATTTTTCCAGAACCTGGAGAAAAGTATAAATGAAGGATAGTGACATCACTTTACCTCAGGGCCGCCCGGGCGGGGGGAAGTGAGGCAATTTGCCCCAGGCCCCGCAGGGGCCCTGCGAGCCCTGGCCGAGAATCCCTTCCCTGGCTAGAGGCACCTTTTTAATTTTTACTCACCCGGCGGTGGTCCGGGTCTTCGGCAGCACTTCGGTGGCGGGCCCTTCAGTCGCTCTGGGTCTTCGGCGGCATTTTGGCAGCGGGTCCTTCAGTGCTGCCGAAGACGCGGAGCGAGTAAAGGACCTGCCGCCACCGCCGCAGACTCGGAGCGCCACCCGGTGAGTACAAGCACTGCAGCGGGTGGCGCCTTTTTTTATGTCCACTCCCCCGCTTTGCCCCAGGCCCCCTGAATCCTCTGGGCGGCCCTGATTTACCTGCCTCTTCCCCCAATCTTTACACAAGGAAGAAAGGTCATCTGGAAAACAAAGATCTCCATTGAGACTTTGGGAGGGGCTGGACCTACCTGGAAGGTGTTTCAGTTAGCATGAACTGCTGTGAAGTTTTGGGTGAGAGAAATCCTCTTGCTTTTAGAATTGTCAGCCTGGTAAAATTTAGGATTTAGATTGTGGTTTTGCTATTTTATTTCCTTTTGTAACCAGTTCTAATTTTCTAAGCCAATATCATTTAATCACTTAAAATCTATCTTTTTCTAGTTAATAAACTTGTTTTGATTTTTAATTTAAACTAGTGAGTTTGTCACAACTGCTTGGGGGATCTGCTCAGATTACAGAGGCTGGGGCATATCCACTATCCTTTGAAGGAGTGGTGAACTAATTAATGAGCTTGCATTGATCAAAAACTGCTTGAGCAATGTAAGATGCCCATTTCTGGGGTGCAAGGCTAGGACTGGGGGAATTTGCTGGTGTGTCCCTATATACAGTTCATGAGTGTCTTGGGAGAGCCTTCATGCAACTTAGTTTGGTGTGCCTCTGCACACTGATGCCTGAGTGAACAGAACCTGGAGGGGTTTGCAAGGTGTGGTCCCAGGAGGGTAGTGGTTGTGTCCCAGGAAGACTGAGGTGGCATAGGGTTTATGCAGGCTCTGTTGTTGTTTGTTACACAAGAACTTACTGTAACAGTTCAAGGAAACTGCAGTTGTATTCTCTTTTATGATCCAGCATAAGGGCACCCACTCCTGGACTTCACCTCCCTTGGGCAGTGACCTGCGTCTTTCTCCCTTCTAACCGGGATATTTCCAGGCTGAACAGTTCCCTGCCTATGCTGTGCCATTCCTTAAAAAAGCAGCCTACTTCAATAGGCCAGTGGCTGTGCATTGCTTTCTATTCAGAGGCTATTGACAGTTGGGATTGCCCGGGGTTTTACCATACAGCTCTTCTATGCAAGCACATTTATTCTTAAGGTGAAAGCATTACAAAGAAAGCATTAAATCAATAAAATAACATGCATGCTCATAAGCTTGACTAGGTGTGTGAGGTAAGACATTTTATTGGACCTAAAAATATTACCTCACTTGCCTTATCTGTAATATCCTGAGACTGACATGCTTATAACTACATTGCATACAACAATGCGAATAAGCTTATCTGAGAACATGCTCTCCCCCCAAAAGGGCTCTGGATGGTGATTAAATCCTCCAAACTACACATAGGGATTTTTCTGTGGTCACAAGTACACAAATAAAAACAACGAGGAGCCCTTATGTATTTGGGGATAAGCTTTTGTGGGCTATAACCCACTTCATAAGATGTATGGAGTGAAAAATACAGTAAACAGGTATAAATACACAGCACATAAAAAAGATGGAAGTTGCTTTACCAAGTGGGAGTCAGTGCTGACAAAGCCAATTCAATCATAGTGGATGTGGCCCATTCCCAACAGTTAACAAGAAGGTGTGAGTATCAGAGGAAAAAATATTTTTTTGTAGTGACCCAGCCACTCCCAGGCTTAATTAGGGCACATGGTGGCATATATCACATTGGTAAACGTGCAGGTGAATGAGCCCCGGTTGGTGTGTCTGATGAGGTTAGGTCCTATGATGGTGTCCCTTGAATAGATATGGGGACAGAGTTGCAATGGGATTTGTTGCAGGGATTGGTTCCTAGGTTAGTATTTCTGTTGTTTGGTGTGTAGTTGCTTCAGGTTGGGGGGCTGTCTGTAAGCGAGGACTGGCCTGTCTCCCAAGGTGTGTGAGAGTGTAGGATCAATCCTTCAGGATAGGTTGTATATCCCTGATGATGCATTGGAGAGATTTTAGTTGGAGGCTGTAGCTGATGGCTAGTGACGTTCTGTTACTTTCTTTGTTGGGCCTGTCCTGTAGTAGGTGACTTCTGGGTACCCTTCTGGCTCTGTCAATCTGTTTCTTCACTTCCCCAGGTGGGTATTGTAGTTTTAAGAATGCTTGATAGAGATCCTATAGGTGTTTGTTTCTGTCTAAGGAATTGGAGAAAATGCAGTTGTATTTTAGGGTTTGGCTGTAGACAAAGGATCGTGTGATGTGTTCTGGATGAAAGCTGGAGGCATGTAGGTAAGTATAGTGGTCAGTAGGTTTCAGATATAGGGTGGTGTTTATGTGACCATCGCTTATTTTCACTGCAGTGTCCAGGAAGTGGATCTCTTGTGTGGACTGGTCCAGGCAAAGGTTGATGGTGGGGTGGAAATTGTTGAAAGCCTGGTGGAATTCCACAAGGGCCTCCTTCCCATGGGTCCAGATTATGAAGATGTCATCAATGTAGCGTGAATAGAGTAGGGGTGCTAGGGGATGAGAGCTGAGGAAGCGTTGTTCAAAATCAGCCATAAAAATGTTGGCTTACTGTGGGGCCACGTGGGTACCTATAGCAGTGCTACTGTCTTGAAGGTATAAATCGGCCCCAAATCTGAAATAGTTGTGGGTGAGGACAAAGTCAGAAAGCTCAGCCACCAGGTTTGCCGTGACATTATCTGGGATACTTTTCCTGACGGCTTGTTTCATAAACAGACAGTTACGGGTTAATGCCTCTTTTACCTGTAAAGGGTTAAGAAGTTTACATAGCCTACCTGACACCTGACTAGAGGAACCAGTGGGGGGACAAAATTTTTCAACAAGGAAGGAAGGAAGAGTCCTTTGTTCAGTCAGTTTATTAAGTTTTGTGCCAGAGAGAAAAGATCCAGGAATCAGCCTCCTATCAGGGTAGTGAGTATTAGAGAAGGAATAAATTAGCTTATGTTTATTTTCTTTTGTGATTTGTCTTCTTGCATTAGAGGGGTAATCAAATTGGTGGAGAAGTCTCTCAAGGCTACTCATGGAAGGGTTATAGTACTTGGGAGGGAGATATTTTGGGGGAAAGACAGAGGACCCACATGACTCAAATGGTTGTTTAAATGATTTGGTGGTGGCAGCATACTGATCTAAGATGGTAATTAAGCTTAGGGGTTCTCATGCAGGTCCCCACATCTGTACCCTAAAGTTCAGAGTAGGGGTGAAACCTATGATATGGTGGCAGTGGTGGGATTCAAAGGAACCAAAAGCCAGTAGATTTTTTTCTCTGTCCTCTGAACTGCTGGGGAAACAGTGAAGAGAGATACCGATCTTATCTCTCTTGGTTTGAAGGCATAGAGATTAAGTTTTCTAGCAAGAGCTTTTTGTTAGAAAAAAAGTTTCCAGCTGTGCACAGCTGGAGGGTAATTAACTTTGCAAAAGAAAAGTCACAAAACCAGTTTTTCTTGTTTCTTTCTTACTCTGAGAAGTACAGTTACAATAACAACGAAATTTACAAGCTGTTTTTTTTTTCTACCTCTCGGGGATAGCTAAGGTAGACCAGGGGGGGAAATGTCAGACAAGGGCGAAAAAAAACTAAGCAAAAGGAAATAGAATTAACCAGATTACAGGCTGAGGAAAACCAAAAAGAACATGACAGACAGATGGCCAGAAATGAGGCTGCCCACAAAAGAGCTATGGAGGAGAAAGAAAAAGAGATGGAACAGAAAGAAAGAGAATGAAAGCATGCTCTGGAGTTAGCAAAGATTCAGGAAAATACACCAAATAATCCTAACAATCCTCCCTCAAAAATCCACGGATGGGAGCGACTATGTCCACAATATAATGAATCCAGTGATATTGCTGAATATTTCATCACCTTTGAGAGACTGTGCACTCTCCAAACCATTCCTGAAGATCAAAAGATGACCACATTGGTAGCAAAATTGACTGGAAGAGCTCTGGACATATTCAACAAGATGCCTATTGGGGAGGCTTCTGACTATGGTAAATTTAAGGATTTGGTTTTGAAACAATGTCAAGTTACACCTGACACTTACAGAGTCAAATTTAGAACCCTTCAGAAAGGGCTTGGACTAAGTAATGTGGCTTATGCACATCAAATAAAGGACCTGTTAAAAAAATGGGCCAATGGCAGGGGAGTAACTACATTTGAAGGAATGATTGATTTGATGACTCAGAAACAATTCCTGAATATGACCAAGGATCACATAAAACAGTGGTTATGGGATAAGAAAACAGACTGAGTCGAAAGTCTTGCTTCTTACACTGATCAATACGAAAAGTCCCAGGCCGCCAGCAAGGCAGGGAAAAGCCCACACAAAATGGGTGGAGGGAGCAGAGAGAAACAACCCAGGTCGCACTTCGAGCGAAATTCAGAAGGGAAACCCTCAAACCCCTTATCGTCCCACCACACCAGTCTCTAGCAACCCACCTCGCCCTGGTTATACCTTAGCAGGGCAATGTTTTAAATGTAATGAGCTGGGGTATATAAAGGCCCACAGCCCCAAGAACCCCAACTGATTACAGTTCATTATACCACAAACACACCAAAGGTCCCCAGGCCCAGATGCCTCTCAAATACCCTCGGAGTGAAGGGAAACCTTGAGAGTGGGAGGAAAGAAGGTTATCGCGTGAAGGGACACTGAACCACAAGTGTCAGCTATCCACCAATCCCAAGTGGACCCCGAATTAATCAACCCAAAGGCTCCGGTGACTATTCAACCCTTCATGTCAAACTATTTAACCTTGCCTACAGCCAATTTGCCTTTTCAGTACAAGGGCTGGTCAGGAATGTGGACTTTTGCAGTCTATGATAATTACCCCTGCTGCTGGGGGAAGACTTGGCCAACCATGTGAAGATAGCCAAGAGGGTGGGAATGGTCACCCGCAGCCAGGCTAAGCAGGCTTTCACATCTATCCCTGTTCCTGAGCCTTCCTCCAGGGCCCCATCTGTGTTACCAAAGACCCAGACAGAGGAGGTGGAACCGAATCTTCTGCCCACAAGTGCTACGAGCCGTAATGGATCCAGTCCCCAAACCGGAACTGGTGAAGCAACCAGCACCAGAACCATTGCCAGCACTGGGTCCAGGGCTTGCAATCCCGTCTACAACTCCAACGCCAGAGGGCACCAGCGAGCCTGAACTGGCAGAAGCAGCAAATAATCCTACCCAAGAGGCTCAGCCAGAGCTTAAAATACCACATAGTGCACCAGCGGAGAACGGTTCATAGTCAATGGAAACAACCCCATCACCTGCATTGCTTCCAGAGGGACCAAGCCCAAGTCCACAGTCCAAGGAGAAACTGATATCTCCAGCATCAAGGGAACATTTCTAGGCTGATCAGGAAGCAAATGACAGCCTTCAGAAAGCTTGGGTAGCGGCACGGAGCACCCCACTGCCTCTCAGCTCTTCTAACCGATCCCGGTTTGTTGTAAAACAAGGACTTTTATAAAAGGAAACTCTTTCTGGTGGACACCAGGAAGACTGGCATCCTCAAAGACAGTTGGTAGTTCCAACTAAGTACTGGGTAAAGCTCTTGAGCTTAGCCCATGATCATCCTAGTGGCCATTCTGGGGTGAACAGAACCAAAGACCAGTTGGGGAAGTCCTTCCACTAGGAGGAAACGGGCAAGGACATTGCTAATTATGTCCAGTCTTGTGAGGTGTGCCAACGAGTGGGAAAACCCCGAGACCAGGTCAAAGCCCCTCTCCAACCACTCCCCATAATTGAGGTTCCCTTTCAGTGAGTAGCTGTGGATATTCTGAGTCCTTTTCCAAAAGAGACACCCAGAGGAAAACAATACATACTAACTTTCATGGATTTTGCCACCTGATGGCTGGAAGCAGTACCTTTAAGCAACACCAGGGCTAAAAGTGTGTGCCAGGCGTTAGAAGACATTTTTTCCAGGGTAGGTTGGCCCTCCGACATCCTTACAGATTCAGGAACTAATTTCCTGGCAGGGACAATGAAAACCTGGGGGAAGCTCATGAGGTGAATCACTTGTTTGCCACCCCTTACCACCATCAAACCAATGGCCTGGTGAACACTCCAATGATTGGGACCTAGTGTTGCAGCAGTTGCTTTTTGCCTACAGGGCTGTACCACATCCCAGTTTAGGGTTTTCACCATTTGAACTTGTGTATGGCCGCGAGGTTAAGGGGCCATTAAAGTTGGTGAAGCAGCAATGGGAGGGGTTTATGCCTTCTCAAGGAACTAATATTCTAGACTTTGTAAGCAACCTACAAAGCACCCTCCAAAACTCTTTAGCCCTTGCTAAAGAAAATCTAAAGTATACTCAGGAAGAGCAAAAGGCCTAGTATGATAAACATTCCAGAGAATGGTCCTTCAAAGTAGAAGACCATGTCATGGTCTTAAAGGCGCTCCAGGCCCATAAAATGGAAGTGTCATGGGAAGGGCCATTCACGGTCCAAAAGCGACTAGGAACTGTTAACTATCACATATCATCCCCCATCTCAAATATAAAGTCTGGGGTATACCATGTTAATTCTCTTAAGCCCTTTTATTCCAGAGAATTAAACGTTTTCCAGTTTACAGCCCAGGGATGCGACGTGGTGTCTACTATGAAGGAAAAAGTGATGGTAGCATGGAAGAGGTGAACCTCTGTATGACCCTTGAATGTCTGCAGTGACAGCAGATCAAGGAGCTGTGCACTAGCTTCGCGCCAATGTTATCAGCCACCCCAGGATGGATGGAAAGGGCATACCACTCCATTGACACAGATAATGCTCACCCAATTAGAACCCCACACTACAAGGTGTCTCCTCATGCCCAAACTGCTATAAAATGGGAGAAACAGAACATGCTACAAATGGGTATAATCCACCCCTCTAACAGTGCATGGGCATCTCCAGTGGTTCTAGTTCCTAAACCAGATGGGGAAATACACTTTTGCGTGTACTACCATAAGCTAAATGCTTTAACTCGTCCCGACAACTATCCAATGTCATGCACAAATGAGCTATTGAAGAAACTGGGACATGCCCAATTCATCTATACCTTAGATTTAATCCAGGGGGTACTGGCAAGTACCGCTAAATGAACCCGCCAAGTAAAGGTAAGCCTTCGTCACCCATGCAGGGGTGTATGAATTTAATGTGCTCCCTTTCAGGCTGCAAAATGCACCTGCCACATTCCAAAGACTTGTAGATGGTCTCTTAGTGGGATTGGGAGAATCTGCAGATGCCTACCTTGATAATGTGGCCATTTTTTCTGATTCATGGGCAAAACACCTGGAGCACCTGAAAAAGGTCTTCAAGCACATCAGGCAGGCAGGACTAATTGTTAAGGCTAAAAAGTGTCAAATAGGCCTAAACAGAGTGACTTACCCTGGACACCAGGTGGGTCAAAGAACCATAAATCCCCTACATGCCAAAGTGAATGCTATCCAAAAGTGGCCTATCCCAAAGTCAAAGAAACAGGTCCAATCCTTCTTAGGCTTGGCCGGATATTATAGGCGATTTGTACCACACTACAGCCAAATTGCTGCCCCACTGACAAACATAACCAGAAAGACACAGCCAAATGCATTTCAGTGGACTGATGAGTGTCAGAAGGCCTTTAACCAGCTGAAGGTGACGCTCATGTCTGACCCTGTGCTAAGGGCCCCAGACTTTGACAAACCATTCCTAGTAACCACAGATGCGTCCGAGCATGGTGTAATAGCAGTTTTAATGCAGAAAGGACCGAATCAAAAATTCCATCCTGTCGTGTTTCTCAGCAAAAAATTGTCTGAGAGGGAAAGCCACTGGTCGATCAGTGAAAGAGAATGCTACGCCATTGTGTATGCGCTAAAAAAGCTACGCCCATACGTTTGAGGACGGTGTTTCCAAATACAAACCGACCATGCTGTGCTAAAGTGGCTTCATACTGCCAAGGTGTCATAACTATAAAGGGAAGGGTAATAGCCCTCCTGTGTACAGTACTATAAAATCCCTCCTGGCCAAAGACTGCAAAATCCTTTTACCTGTAAAGCGTTAAGCAGCTCAGGTAACCTGGCTGACATCTGACCCAAAGGACCAATAAGGGGACAAGATACTTTCAAATCTTGGTGGGGGAAGGCTTTTGTTTGTGCTCTTTGTTTTGGGGGTTGTTCGCTCTTGGGACTGAGAGGGACCAGACATCAATCCAGGTTCTCCACATCTTTCTGAACAAGTCTCTCATGTTTCAAACTTGTAAGTAAACAGCCAGGCAAGGCGTGTTAGTTTTTATCTTTGTTTTCTGAACTTGTAAATTTACCTTTTTGCTAGAGTGTTTATCTCTGTTTGCTGTAACTTTGAACCTAAGGCTAGAGGGGATTCCTCTGGGTTCTTTAAGTTTGATTACCCTGTAAAGTTATTTTCCATGCTGATTTTACAGAGATGATTTTTACTTTTTTTCTTTAATTAAAAGCCTTCTTTTTAAGAACCTGATTGATTTTTCCTTGTTTTTAAGATCCAAGGGGGTTGGATCTTGATCCACCAGGAGTTGGTGGGAGAAAGGAGAGGGATGGTTAATTATTCCTTGTTTTAAGATCTAAGGGGTTTGGATCGGTGTTCACCAGGGAATTGGTGAAGAGTCTCTCAAGGCTACCCAGAGAAGGGAATTAGCATTTGGGAGTGGTGGCAGCGGACCAGATCTAAGCTGGTAGTTAAGCTTAGAAGTTTTCATGCAGGCCCCCACATTTGTACCCTAAAGTTCAAAGTGGGGAAACAGCCTTGACACAAGGGAAATAACAAAAAACCTTCTTTGGTGAAGTTTAGCTCTCCAAAATTTCAATTTTAAAATTCAACACATTTCAGAAGCTTCTAACGAAGTGGCTAATGCACTCTCCCATAAAAGTTTCCCAAAATTACTTGTTTAAAATCGTCCTTAAAATATATAAAATCTCGTTAGTTTTTACATAATCAGTAGTATATGTAAAGTTGCATGTGTTTTATTAATTTGTTTTCTCCTAAAGTTATAGGAAAAAATCACAGCCAATGTAGTCTAACACTGTCTATGATTTGGGGTGTGTGCCATAAACAGACAGTTAAGGTTTAATGCCTCTTTTACTTGTAAAGGGTTAAGAAGTTCACATAGCTTAGCTGACACCTAACCAGAGGATCCAATGGGGGAACACAATTTTTCAACCAGGAAGGAGGGAAGAGTCCTTTTTTCAGTCAGTTCATTAAGAAGACCCAGGTGAGTGCTCTACCAACCAGATTATTGATAACCTGGAGTCTGCATATATTTCTCTTGCAAAAATTTTTGAAAGCTCTCTGTTTTGTCCTGATACAAAATGGGAAAAAAAATTGAAATCATTAACATTTGTACAAGACAGGAAAACTCTTTTCTGTCCAGCTTCACTGTCTCTGGAGTTCAATCCAGACAGCTCAAACAGCTTCTCAGTGGAAAGAGGTGGAGAAACAAAGGTGGTGAATGTAGGAAGGAGAGCAAGATGGAAGATGAAAATGAGAGAGAGGTGAATGAGAAGAGGAAAGGAGAGGCCCTTTGCCCCTTGCACACTCATTGCCGCTTAGTGTGGTCTTTCCATAGGCCTCAGCTTCTCCTAAGTGGCCCTCCATAATTTGTTCTGAATCAGATCAGTTCTTGGACTGTCTCCTCTAATCAAGTGTATCAGTCATTTAATTTTAGTGTTTTCAGTCTCCCAGCAGTATTCTTATAGGAAGTCTGGTGCAGAGCTATCAATCCTTTTCTATCTCATGCCTCTCTGCCTGCTTTTCCTTCTCTGTGCTCTCCTTTTTTTGGAGGTCTTGTTTTCTCTATTGGTGGCAGATGTGGGTTCCTGTCTCCATAATTGGCAGTTCTGGAAGCTATGTGAGAATGTGATCAATCTGCTTGCTTATAAACAAAAGATACTCTCCTCCCCCCCCCACCCCCGTCTGCGCTCAGTATGGTGTTTGTAAACCCCATTACCCCACACACCTAATACTAAATCTTTCCATTAAGATGAACACTATGGAAATTGTAGGCAATTCAGCCAGTATTTTTTTAGGACTTGCACCATGTAGAAGTGTAGAAGAGGGTGAGGAGAGAACAGTGCAGTGCTATGAGGAGGACTACTGAATATGGTGCTTTATAACACATGAACCAATCAGGTAAATTAAGCTGAGGTGAGTGGATGACATAGGGTGGCATAGTGGTAAGTACACTGGCTAAAAAAATTGTCAAAGGCACCTAAGTCACTTAGCTGCCTGGGTCCTAGGTCTCAAAATATATCATGAAGCATTGTGATAGTGGCTGTGAGAAATGTTTTTATGGAAATTTCTGGGAGAAATTTTTCCACCAGTGGTTGTCATGATTGCTCCTGTTCTCACTTTTTTTCAAGGGGAATTTCTTAAACATATTTGAGGGAGCTGCTTCTCTAGATTGCCAGTAGGAGTTACAGAAGATTTTTTTTAAAAAAGAAGGGGAGAGTTCTCTGCAGATCATTACTATTTGCTGGATTGCATTTTAATGTGTGCCCTGTCCCTGTTATCCATTCTGTTTCAGTAGTTGATTGTTTTCCTTAATCTGTTAAGAGTCATTCAGCCATGTGCACAGTAGTATTCCAGCACAAGCAAGGTAATTATGGTCTCTGCTGTGCAACAGCAAATCAGAGCCTTTCTTAAACTCTCAGGAGAGCTCTTAATATATTATGACTGCTTCTTTTGCTGTTCGTCCAAGGCATTGGTAAAGTAGGCCATGCAAATAGAAACAATAAAATTTAACATTAATTAGCAAACAAATAATGGAGAGATAATCCCATTTGTACACACTAGAAAAAAGGTCCCATTGTGCAGTTATGGGAGTTAGTGCTTCACAGAATGGAAGCTCTTTTTTCATTTCCCTCTCCTCTCATTCATCCTATTTCTCTCCCATGGTTGTTCCCAATAGGGTAACCATTGTTTGATTATATTACTGTCTGCACAGCAGTGTCTCATGGGTAAATGTCTGGCTATTTAGGAAAGCACCCCATCTGAGGACAGGTCTTATGCCAAGTTTAACTTCCATTAAATTGCCCTGAAGTCGATGGTCTTAAGCACATACTTTAAAAAGTTAAGCAACTGCTTATATGCAGTCTGGAATAATGGTGGATTTAACTGGTTTATATGCTTTCTTAAATTCAGGCCAAATTAATAATTATATAAAACTTGTAGAAAAATCTAAGAAAATTATTTTCTCATAGCAAAATGTTTGAAGAAAAGCACTTCTGCTAAGCGTCTCCTGGCTCAGCTAGGATAACCTTATAATGGAAAAGCTCATGGATCCTATAAGGCAAGGGGATAGTAGTTTTTTACATATCTGACTAACGTTTCAGTGTGCATCCCCTGTTTTAGTAATGGGGGGAGGGATAGCCCAGTGGTTTGAGCATTGGCCTGCTAAACCTAGGGTTGTAAGTTCAATCCTTGAGGGGGCCACTTAGAAATCTAGGGCAAAATCAGTACTTGGTCCTGCTAGTGAAGGCAGGGGACTGGACTTGATGACCTTTCAAAGTCCCTTCCAGTTTTATGAGATGGGCATATATTTAATATATGGAATTAACAGAATTGCTGGATGTTAAATTTCTCAGCTCTTACTCCAGACATTGCCTCATTGTTCTGTTGTAATTTTGAAATGTAAAAAAGAGTTTTCTTGAATCAGTTTTGAAGTCTTCAAAGTCTTTTTTAAAGTAGGTCTTTGGGTTTTGCTTAATAAAGCTGATAAATCTTGAGCACTTATTTTATATTGTGTCTCCTCTACCCTAAACTATTTAGAACAGATTTTGTGGAAGTTCTTCTCTGTCAGATGACTAGCTGTGAGGTGGTTAGAACATATGACTTAGAACTGGGAAAACTTGTCTAAATTTCTCAGAAATGGGCACCTTAAAGTCAGATTTCTAAATTCAAATTTAGACACATAAATGAAGTGCCTAATTTATAATTTGAGTGCCTAATGTTCCAGCTGGTGAAAAATTGTCAGAACTGTTTTTGATGGAAAATTAGACACTTAAACATTGTATCAAAACTACTTTCTGTGAAAAAAAATATAATTTTGTAGCAATATTAAATATGCAAACATTGAAATATTTTGCTGAAAATTTAAATATGAATATTTAAAATGGCACAACAGTGCTACATGTGAATTGTATTTCAGGTGTCTTATGCTCCCATTCTCTTCTTTAGGCTGGGCTCACTGTATGTGTTATCCCAAAGAAGATATGAGTTCCCCTAAATAGACCACCTATTGTCCCCTCCTGTGTTTACCAAGGGTTCCCTCAAAAACAGCCCACCTATTAGACCACCTTCTCCTGAGGTATAGGCCTTCAGGATGGCTAAGGTGTATCTTGGACTTGCCAAGGGTTCCCTGTTTCAGAAACTCCCCAGAAAACATTGGATGCATTACCCCCAGAGGATTTGGATACAGTCTTCCCATAAATGGTTGGCACAAGCAGTGTTCTTTTCAAAACAAAGCACCTCTTTATTGGTGCAAATAATAAGAATCCCTCATACAATAAAAACTAACTAACTATCTCCGTTTTGATGTTATAAAGCACAAATCCTTTATAAGTTAAAGCACACCCTTAATCATAACACATGGTTGAGATGCTTCTAAGAGGTTGCACCATGTTAATGATGGCCAGTCTTTCTTAGGTTGCTTACAGCAGTGTTTAGATGTACCTTAAGCCTTACATATATAAATTCCTTTTACAACTCACACATCTTCATTACCCCCCCCCCACACACACACATATATACTAACATTATACTATAATTATAATTATCTGACAGACTTACTATACTGCACTGTATCTCCTGCACACTTTGTCTCTGTCTCTGTGTCTCAGTCTGTGTCTCCTCTCAGGTCTCTGCTTCTTCTGCTCCTCTAGTGACAGGACAGGACTCCTATTGCTGCTGCTGTTGCAGCTGCCTGCCTGCCTGCCTGTATGTCTACTGACAGACTGGCCTTTATACCATTATGTCAGAATTTTCTAGACACTTCTGTTAATATCTTTCTGTCCCATCTTTCTTGGATGCATACTAACTGCCAACATTCCTTGGATGCATGTCAATATATTCCAAATGGTCAGTTTTATTTTTAGCCTTCTTGATAACTGCCACCGTGATTTTCCTCGGTGTTATGATCTACTGTTACCAACATTTTCCCCAATAATTTGGCTTTTCTGCTAATCTTACATAATTTGCAGCTTCCATCTAATGGTGGAGTGACTCTTGCTTATATAAAATAGAATCCAGTGATCTTAAGATAGAGTTTCTCTATTATCAGTTGGACTACATCTCCCAGCATGTACCACTTTCTCACATCTTGATGCAGACAGAGGGTGTTTCATAGGACTCCATGGCCACAGTTGATCATGGGAGATATAATGCATCTAGAGAGCTTGGCTCATAGATGAGAATGGGAGCAAAAAGCATCCAAACTATAACTCTCATGGGGCACTGCAGTGCCATTTTTAATGTAAACATTTTGGGGTTTGACTCAAATATATATATATTGACAAAGTTCTGTCCTTGACTCCATGGGTCCTGCATTTCCTGTGGATTTTGTTAGCTTCAGAGGCTCACTGTGACCCTCCAGGTAGCCCTTCTCTCTCTAGAGCAAGGGTCACAGTTTACTGAGCCATTTTCATCATAAGCCAACAAGGGAGGCGAGGAGAAGCAACCCTCCCTCACACAGTCTCTGTTGTCTCCCAGTTTCAGTGATTAATCAGGGAGGGGAGGGGGGGAGCCCAGACCCACCCTTTACTCAGGGCTCCAGCCCAGGGACCCTAAAATTAGCAGCTATGGTAGCTGACTTTGGAAATAGTCCATGTACAAGTCCCCACAGCAGCCCCCCCACTCAATATCTCCTTCACCGTTACCTCAGGGCCTCCTTCCTTCCACCTAATATGGATTCATACTACTTCATTCCTCAAACAGCACAGCTCCTTCCTATAGCTCCTGACACCCACACCTCACTGTCTAACTGGGAGGTTTTTAACTAGTTCCAGCCAGCCCTGGATTGGCTTCAGGTGTCCCAATCAATCTAGCTATCTCCACTGCCTTCTAGAAGGATCTTAATTGGCCCCAGGTGTCTTGATTAACCTGGAGCAACTGCCACTTGGTTAGCCTGGGGCTAACATACCTGTTCCTCACTACTTTACTGTAGCCATCTGTCCTTGCAGCATCACAATATATATTCCCCCAAAAGTTGAGTTTTTTCAATGAACATTTGTACAAAAAAAATCCGCCCTTCATATTTGTCAAATATTTTTATGGACAAAAACAACTATTTTCACCCAAACTCTATTAAATGTGTAGTTAGAAGCCTTATTTTAGAAACCCCACTTTGAAATTTTTGTCCCATGTCTTCCTATTTCTGCAAACAAAAATGTATTGCATTACTGTCATTACCAAATAAAAACAGTAACAATAAATTAATAATAAATTATTCAGACAAAACTCCCATTGAGTTAAAATGTCTTAATTTCAGTGAGGGTTTGACCTAAATAAGGGGTGATTTAAACAGCAGCAATAATAAATTAAAAGCAATACCATTGTTTCCATGGAGCTTTTCTCAGAGACATACATTAACGGCAATAAAAATCTCCTTCTTTGAAACAGATTTCAAAATGTGTTCTGTTTGTTTAATTGAGGCAGTCTATCATTTTAATGTGAATTATTTTTCTTTCCTCAAGCTGTGTACATACAACTGTAGAGATAACATGCAGTAAACTTTCCAAGAAGGGGGTCAAAATGCTGCAAGTCAATTCAGTCTCAGGAAATCTTCGGATACATTACATTTTTATTTTAAAAACAGTGAAAGCCAATTAAAAGATATTGTGATATTGTTGTTCTGTGTAAGAGAAGACTATGGTATAGCAAATGTGTTGTGGACATTTGCCTATATATATTTGTGTAACCAAAACTAAATAAATGTTTCTTAGCCATAAACACTGAAAGCATAATCATAGGACTGTAAGGGACCTCAAGAAGTCTTCTAGTCCTGACCCCTGCAATCAAACTGGGACTAAGTATTATTTAGACCATCCCTGACATGTGTTTGTCTAACCTTCTATTAAAAATCTCCAATGATGGAGATTCTACAACTTTCACAGGCAATTTATTCCAGTGCTATGTCGCCCTGACAGTTAGGAAGCTTTTCCTAATGTTCAACTTAAACTGTCCTTGCTGAAATTTAAGCCTATTTTTTCTTGTCCTATCATCCGAGGTTAAAGAAAACACTTTTTTCTGTCCTCTTCCTTGTAACAACCTTTTATGTACTTGAAAACTGTTATCATGTCCCCTCTTAGTCTTCTCCTCTCCAGACTAAACAAACCCTTTTTTTTTTTTCAATCTTCCCTCATAGGCCATGTTTTCTAGACCTTTAATCATTTTATAGCTCTTCTCTGGACTTTCTCCAATTTTCCCACATCATTCCTGAAATGTGTCACCCAGAACTGGATAAAATACTCCAGTTTAGGCCTAATTAGAATGGAGTAGATTGGAAGAATTACTTTTTGTGTCTTACTTACAGCACTCCTGCTAATATATCCCAGAATAATGTTTGCTTTTTTTTGCAACAGCGTTACACTGTTGACTCATATTTAGCTTGTGATCCACTATGACTTCCCCCTCCAATCCCTTTCCACAGTACTCATTTCTAGACATTCATTTCCCATTTTGTATATATGCAACTGATTGTTCCTTCCTAAGCTGAGTACTTTGCTTTTGTCCTTATTGAATTTCATCCTATTTACTTCAGACCATTTCTCCAGTTTGTCCAGATCATTTTAAATTTTAATTCTATCCTCCAAAGCATTTGCAACCCCTCCCAGCTTGGTATCATCCACATACTTTATAAGCGTACTATGTACCATTATCTAAATCATTTATGAATATATTGAATAGAACCAGCCCTGGAACTATTCCTGCGGGCCTCTACTCAATATACCCTTCCAGCTTGACTGTGAACCACTGATAACTACTCTCTGGGAAAGGTTTTCCAACCAGTAATGCACCCACCTTATAGTAGCTCCATCCTGGTTGAATTTCACTAGTTTGATTATTAAAAGGTCATGTGAGACAGTATCAAAAGCCTTAATAAAGTGAAGATATACCACATTTACCACCTCCTCCCATCCACAAGGCTTGTTACCCTGTCAAAAAAAGTGATTAGGTTGGTTTAACATGATTTCTTCTTGACAAATCCATACTGACTGTTATTTATCACCTTATTATCTTCTAGGTATCCGCAAATTGATTGCTTAATTATTTGCTCCATTAACTTTCCAGTTTCTGAAGTTAACATGACTGGTCAGTAATTCCCTGGTTTGTCCTTATTCCCCTTTTTATAGATTGACACTATATTTGGCCTTTTCCAGTCCTCTGGAATCTCATCCATGACTTTTCAAAGATAATTGCTAATGTCTCAGATATCTCCTCAGCTCCTTGAGTATTCTAGGATGTATTTCATCAGGTCCCTGTGACTTGCAATCATCTAACTTGTCAAAGTAATTGTTAACTTCTTCTTTGCCTATTTTAGCATCGATCTCATCTCATTTCCCCTAGCATTCATCGTAAGACGTCTAAGTGCTACGAAACTTTTTGATGAAAACTGAAACAAAAAGGTCATTTAAAAATTTCTGCTATTTCCCTTTTTCTGTTTTTCCTCTCCCCCCAATCCTCCACTTACCCAGTCCTTGGTCTTCCTTTTGCTTCTAATATATTTGTAAAATGTTTTCTTGTTACCCTTTATGTCTCTAGCTAGTTTTATCTTGTTTTGTGCTTTCATAGAATCATAGAATATCAGGGTTGGAAGGGACCTCAGGAGGTCATCTAGTCCAACCCCCTGCTCAAAGCAGGACCAATTCCTAACTAACTCATCCCAGCCAGGGCTTTGTCAAGCCGGGCCTTAAAAACCTTCAAGGAAGGAGACTCTACTACCTCCCTAGGTAACGCATTCCAGTGCTTCACCACCCTCCTAGTGAAATAGTGTTTCCTCCTATCCAGTCTAGACCTCCCCCATTGCAACTTGAGACCATTACACCTTGTTCTGTCATCTGCCACCACTGAGAACAGCTGAGCTCCACCCTCTTTGGAACCCCCCTTCAGGTAGTTGAAAGCAGCTATTAAATCCCCCCTCATTCTTCTCTTCTGTAGACTAAACAATCCCAGTTCCCTCAGCCTCTCCTCTTAAGTCATGTGCTCCAGACCCCTAATCATTTTTGTTGCCCTCCGCTGGCCTCTTTCCAATTTTTCCACATCCTTCTTGTACTGTGGGACCCAAAACTGGACACAGTACTCCAGATGAGGCCTCACCAATGTCGAATAAAGGGGAATGATCACATTCCTCGATCTGCTGGCAATGCCCCTACTTATACAGCTCAAAATGCTGTTAGCCTTCTTGGCAACAAGAGCACACTGTTGACTCATATCCAGCTTCTCGTCCACTGTGACCCCCTAGGTCCTTTTCTGTAGAACTGCTACCTAGCCATTCGGTCCCTAGTCTGTAGCAGTGCATGGGATTCTTCCGTCCTAAGTGCAGGACTCTGCACTTGTCCTTGTTGAACCTCATCAGATTTTTTTTGGCCCAATCCTCTAATTTGTTTAGGTCCCTCTGTGTCCGATCCCTACCCTCCAGTGTATCTACCACACCTAGTGTCATCTGCAAACTTGCTGAGAGTGCAGTCCACACCATCCTCCAGATCATTAATAAAGATATTAAACAAAACCGGCCCCAGGACAGACCCTTGGGGCACTCCGCTTAAACCGGCTGCCAACTAGACATGGAGCCATTGATCACTATCCATTGAGCCCGACAATCTAGCCAGCTTTCTATCCACCTTACAGTTCATTCATCCAGCCCATACTTCTTTAACTTGGCGGCAAGAATACTATGGGAGGCTGTATCAAAAGCTTTGCTGGCCTTTGTAATTCTGTCCCTCATAATCCAGGGTGTTGCCTTACACAGGAGTAATTTTACGAAGTGGAACAACAGAAATTATGAAAATGTTAACAAAAAGAAAATCCTATAATAAGCAGTGGGAGGGAAAGAAGGTCATAATGGCTCAGTAAGTTATCTAGGACATTCAAGAGTATAATCATAGGAACAAAGTTGTTAGAAGTTATCGTGGTAGTGGAAAATATTAGAACAACAAATATTTTGTAGTTATATTAAAAGAAAATAGCAGCTGAATGAATGAGCTTTGAAAGTGTAGAGATTGATGTGAAGAAATGGTTGAAGCTATATAACGTTTCAAAGATATATTTAGTAGGGGATGGTGATAATTTTAGGATTAATATCCTGGGAAAGTACACATAGCTAGTGAACAAAGATGATAAAGTAATGACTTGGTCTTGCATAACCAATAAATCTTCTTTCCAATGAATGATTGGGGTTGAGGTGCTCCAGATTGTGCTCCAGAATACAATCTACAAAAATATCTGTATGGAAATCACACCTTTTTATGCAGTACATCTGCTCCGTGTGTATTTAAAGTCACATCTGCTTCCTTTAGTGGGGGCAGGGAAGAAGGAAGCTTTTATTTCTTGTTACTCTTGTCTGTTCTGAAGAATCAAAGCTCTGGAGGACTGAAACTCTATTTTCAGGTTCAAGCACCACCTGCAACATTTTGAATTAAGTTCCAATTGGAGAGCCATACTGTAACTCCTTTGTCTTAAAATGTTCTTCTAACCTGTGCAACACTACTGAAGGCAATATGAATGTACAGGTGTAATTGAAGGCACAGTTTGAAGTTAGTGATGTTGCACAGGTGTAACAAGGCAGTATTTGGCCTAGAGACTCTTTTACTGCTGATGAGTGCAAGGTAGAAAAAGCACAGCTTGACTTTCAGATCGTAGAGTGAATCGGTAGGTCTGGCAGTAGAAAACAATTCCTTTTAGCTTGAAAACAGAATACATTTGATATGGAAGTCATTGAAAAACAACAAATGTGGTTTATCACCATGCTATTTTTACAAAGTCACTTTTCAGACTACAGCTACACTTCAAGGAAGCTCTCTGAGGATCCAGTGACAAAGACAGCATATGTAACCAATTTGTCGCTAGGATCATGAATGATAGCAATGTACCGAAAGGAGAATAAGTTTCAGGCAGGAAACTATAAATCACTTAATCTAACTTCATTCCCAAATACAATTGGTGAAGACATTGATAAAGAAACTGTTTGATGGAACAAGCTGGAAATGCAAGGATTTTAAATGGTTATCATGGTTTTCCCAAAATACATCCTGCTAGTTGAACCTCCAATCTCTTTTTGGTTCTATTCATTTTAAAGATCAGAGTCTTTACAATATGTGGGTTGGGTTTTTGAACACACCCAAGAGCTGAGTGTTTGGATCATGCTGTTGTTTTTGTTGTGGCCAGCCTCTAAATTTTAGTAAAGCTTTCAACAATGTACAAACTGATTCTTTGACTGCCAAACCTGGATATGGAACACAGATTCAGAAAACATACTGGATAGCAAATTAATTAATGTCCAGAAGAAAAAAATCTTAAACTGTAACTGGCAGTGGGTTTTTGGTAGGGAGAAATGGGGTATAATTAATAAGTCACTGTCAATTTTTCTCTGTATGCAGAAGAAAAATATCTGTGATAACTGTGTTGCAGTTGGCTGTGTCTGGACTCTCCCTTGCTTCTCAGTGGAGGAGGGTGGTTGCATTTTATTTAATACTTGCCCATTTAAAAAAAAATATCTGTTTTGCCCAGCTCTCTTTTTAACTGATATAAAAGGGATGTGTTAATGTGTGGTTATATCACTTTAAACTTAGCCAATTCACACAATGAAGATAAGATCACTTTACAATATAATTCTCATCACACTGTGTTGCCATCATTCATACATGTCAGATCCTGAAATTGACTCTAAGGGCACGTCTTCACTACCCGCTGGATTGGCGGGTAGCAATTGATCTATTGGGGATTGACTTATCGCGTCTAGTGAAGACGCGATTAAATCGATCCCCGATGGCTCTGCCGTCAACTACAGAAATCCACTACGGCAAGAGGTGGAAGTGGAGTCGATGGCGGCGCGGCAGCAGTCTACTCGCCGCTGTCCACACAGCCAGGTAAGTCAACCTAAAATACGCAACTTCAGCTACGCTATTCACGTAGCTGAAGTTGCGTATCTTAGGTCGACACCCCCCCCCCCATAGTGTAGACCTAGCCAAAGGAATTAAGGTATTGAGATGATACTAGAATCAATGACAGTAGATGGGGAGATATCAATTTCTACAGAGCCAACGTAACAAAATTTAATTAAATAAGGGATTTTGTTTCAAATATATCCTGATGCACAATTTAACACTGTTTAGAATTATATAAAACACAAAGTTCCAATGCGACCTCATGAAGCATTCCCTCAGGATGCGGCTCTTAAAGGGGGGGTGGGAGGAGGATTTTTTTTTTTTTAAATAAAAGAAACAAATTTCCTTTGAGTCAAAACTGTCACTAGCAGCGGGGAGGGATAGCTCAGTGGTTTGAGCATTGGCCTGCTAAACCCAGCGCTGTGAGTTCAGTCCTTGAGGGGGCCACTTGGGGATCTGGGGCAAAATCAGTACTTGGTCCTGCTAGTGAAGGCAGGGGGCTGGACTCAATGACCTTTCAAGGTCCCTTCCAGTTCTAGGAGATGGGATATCTCCATTAATTTCTAGCACAACATTACTTTTCTTTCCTCTTATATTTGTGTGGATTCTGGAGATAAGAAACCGGTCTTCATATTTTTTATTAATTTAGACATAGTTTGGATCTCAATAAGTTTTAAAGTAGATGGCCATTAGCAGCACTAACTGGTAAATCAATCTTGAGTAGAGGTTGCAGAGAGAAAAAGGTGTGGTTTATATCTAAAATTCTTTAAAAAAATCTACAGTCAGTGATACCACTGAAGTTCATTTGAAAACATGGAAAAGATCTGTATATTTCAGTTTTCAAATTAGATTCAGTCAGTTAGCCACACTCTGCCTGCACCACCCTACTAATGCTTGTGTTGAGATAAAAAATAGATACCAAAAACAGCAAAAAAGACTGGAAGTTAGAGAGGTGCTAGAAGACTTGTTTCAAACTATCTTTATGGAAAGACACATAGTTCTGCCATTGGCAATACCACTTTTTGAATCAGCAGGATAAAAAGACAAAAATGTATCTGCTTTCAAGAATCCATGTGAAATAAACTGGAGCTGGTATCAAAAGGAAATGACTAAACATTCTAGTGAGATCTCTGTACGCAGAGAAGTACATTACAAGGGTTTGTTAAGTGCACACAGATAATCATCAGTCCACGCAGTATCTTTGATATCCAGATTCTTTTGAACTACTACTTGCAATTTCCACATAGCAGAGGAAAGGGAACAGCTTTAAGAAAATGAATGTAAATAAATGTGAATTAGTTCTTTCATAAAAGCCTCTTTGGGAAAACATGTCATCTTACTTCTGCTGCTTAAATGTCCTTAGCGTAAATATAATTTTATGCAAATAGAGTCTTTGGCAATATACGTGTTTTTTTATGAGATACTATATCAGCCTCATGGGCAAATGAGATTACATAACTCCTTTAATGACATAACATGCAGTGATGAAATGGAAGGGGGGGGGAAGTAGGCTGAAAATATAGCCAGAGTGCATTGTGTGCTTTAATATAACTCAGTTCTAATGCACCTCTATTGTTTAACTTGTCACACCTTATGTGCCTGAAAAATGTTTTCAACGGGACTCCTATTTTCTCTTAATTGAAATGTATTTAATTGCTCTATAAATGACACCAATGAGTTTTCATTTTTAGTATTTCTTTTGTCTTTTTTGTCCACTGTTATCCGTGCAAAGTGCACAAATTATTTGCTAGTTAAATGAAGATTTATTGTGGCTGCAATGCAAAACACCAGTAATTACCAATCTTTTTTGACTGATATGAAATGCATTTGTAGAGTTTTTCCTATTACACATTTACTGACAACAGTTTACTCTTGAAAGAGAATGACTAAGCTAGTCAGAAGACTGGAAGGCACGGAATGTGGTGGTTTGTTTTGAGTGACCACCTGTTTTGCTAGTACTATAAATAAAGTTACAACTAAGGACTTGATTCAAAGCCCTCTAAAGTCAATGGGAGTCTTTCCATTTACTTTAATTGGCTTTGAATCAGTCCCAGAGGATCGCCTCTAACTATAAAGTACAAGGATCTTTCTTGCCTTGAACCCTTTTAGGGTATGTCTTCACCACCCGCCGTATCGGTGGGTAGCAATCGATTTATCTGGGATCGATATATCGCATCTCATTAAGATGCGCTATATCGATCCGCGAACGCACTCACCGTCGACTCCAGAACTCCACCAGAGTGAGCGGCGGTAGCGCAGTCAACAGGGGAGCCGCTGCAGTCGATCCTGCGCCGTGTGGACCCTAGGTAATTCGATCCACGATACTTCGACTTCAGCTACGCTATTTGCGTAGCTGAAGTTGCGTATCTTGGATCGATCCCCACCCCCCAGTGTAGACCAGCCCTTAGATTGTCAATGCACTCATATGTGGAATCAGTTGAATTTCTAGTTACAGATGTAGCCATTTTCTAGTACCAGATACTTCACAAATCAATGGTAGTTTTCTTAAAATGTATTTTTTGTTCATAAATATTTGTCAAATAGTTTGACTAAGAACTTTCTGCTTATGGATTGTTCATGAGCTATTAACATTAACTATTTGCATTTCATTATGAATAATATCTGGTTGGATAACAAAGTTTAATGGTAAAGTTTCTTTTCACTGGCTGGATGACCAAGTCCATGTCTACACTACAGGCAATCTAGAGGCACAATGATGTTGCTTTGGTTATGCCAGCATAATGTAGACACAGCCTACAGCAATGGAAGGCTTTTTTCTGTTGCTGTAAGAACCCCATCTCCCTGAATGATGGTAGCTAGTTGGATGGAAGAATTCTTCGGTTGAACTATCCGCATGTACTCCAGGGGTCAGTGCAGCAGCTATGTTGATCTAAATTTTCAGTGTACGGCAGGCCTGAAACTTTTTAAGTGGTAGAAGAATGAATGCAGAATGGCAAACAATGCATAACAATCACATAATTATGAATTTTCAAACAAAATTATTCATGCAAAAACTCAAACTCTTGGAATTTGCAAGCATTCATTATTTATTTTACAGTAGTATCAAAATGTAACTGGAAACGAACCATATTTCTCAGTATTTGGAAAAATCATGTGCAATATCATTCTGGAACAGATCAAGAAACATTTTCAACTTTGATAGGTTTTAGAACATTGAGAAAATGTGCAAACAATAATGTTGTTCTCAGACATATTACTGAATGGAGTGTGGAGTTGCAAGGACCTTTTGTGATAAATGCTATAGATTTCCAGAAGGCTTTTGACAGTGTACACAGACAGTCTTTGGAAAATTATGTCATACTATGGAGCAGCAAAAATAATTAGAATAACCAAGGATCTATACAATAATGTTGAATGTGCAGTCAGAGATGGTGACAACATCAACCGATGGTTTGCAGTGACACCTGGAGTAAGACAAAGGTGTATGATGTCCCCAATGCTGTTTTCAGTTGTCATTGACTATGTACTGAGGAAAGTAACTGCAGAAGATGACTGGGAAATTTTATGGACAAATGATAAAGCACAATTGGCTGACCTTGTTTTTGTTGATGACATTTTCCTGCCTACTAACATATATTGTTTAATGGAATAAAAGACAGCCTTTTGCAGCTACAGCAGAACAATTTGGTTTGTTTATCACCAAGGGGAAGATAAAATATATGGCTATCAGTGTCTCAAACACAGCCATTAGAGTGGACAAAGAAACCCTAGAAGAGGTCAATCATTTTACCCATCTAGGCCGTGAGATGTACAATGATGATGATGATGACACCATGCTAGATGTCAAGCAATAAATATCAAAAGCAGAAGACAACTTTCATAATCTTGAAAAGATTTTGAAAAGTAGCACAATTTACATTAATACAAAAAAACACATTGTTTTTAATTTTGGCATTGTGTCTGTCCTCCTTTATGGAGCAAAGTTGTAGAAATCAATACCAGAAATTGATAAGTTCATCTTATTTCCAAAGTACATGCCTGTGGAAGATTGTCAGATTCCAGGGGAAAGAGTTTCTTGCAACATCAAAAATCCTACGTAGAGCAAACCAATCTACTTCAAATATGGTAAGAAAATGACAGTGAACATATTTAGGACATGCTTTAAGGATGGCACCAACACAACTTCCATGACAAATAATATTGTGGACACCACCTGGAAAAAGTGAAAGAAGATCAGCTAGAGAAATGTTACACAAAATAATAGAGAAAGAAGCCAAATCCATGATCATGACACTCAGAAGGGTGAACAAACCTTCACAAGATCTGAATGTATTGTGGAAGCTGGCCAATGCCCTATGGACCTGATGGTGTGTAATGATAAAAAAGAGGAGGTGTCAAAATGTGCTAAGGGATGTACAGGTATATAGGAGAGACAATCACTGCCCAAAGATCTTACAATCTTTAAAGACAATGTACAGATGAATGGTGAATGTATACAACATAGAAGAAAACAGTCATGGTTATTGGCATTATTGCTGGTTGAGAAAGTTCCTCGATAATTTTTGAGTTTTCAAAAAAAAAAAAATAATAATAATCAGGTTAAATTGAAGTTTTCATCTCTTTAGATGGGCAGTCTAGGCCAAACCCTGCCTGTGTTCCACTGAAATATTTGTCAAAAGCAATACATGCCTGTGAATTGTGCCACTTTTAATGGATTGAGATTTTCTGACAGAAAAGCATTCTGTTTTGAAAATGTTTTACCAGTGCTACATGGAGTGCTACGGTAATTAAAATAAAACTATATCCCTGTTATAGAATTTCATAGGATGATTTCTAAAAAATCTGAATAGCGTATACTATTCGCCTTTCTACATGTCAGCCTATATTTTTTTTCCTCCCGTTTTTCCTTTTTTCCTCCTCCATTCTTCCTTTGATTAGATTAGAATGGCTACTTTACGGGTCTGTTTAAATAAGATCACTGATACCTTCCATTTCCAACAAAGAGCTAGTGTCTGCCACCCTGACTCATGCTGTGTAGCACCTTATTCTGATAGTAGTCTCAGTATCAAGCAATGAGACATTAGAATGGTGGTGTCCGAGATAATAAATTTAGTGAAAAATCTTTGTATTCAGTATGATGGTTACATGATGCTCAGCAGGGCAGTCATGGTCATATCACAATGCGTTCTTTTTGACTTGATTGTAAGTTTGGCAAGTTTCACTCCCTTTCTCACATACACACACAATAAATGGCAATAGCATGTGCTTTGCCTGCTGACACAAGATGATATCTTTACCTCTGTGGTATCATATACCAGTTTATCATAAAAAAGGAAGCTTTTCTATTTAAAACATTCCTAATCTACACCCCGTTGCCCTGCTGGAGATTTACGATGACTCTTCTGAGTTCAGGACACAGTATAACACCGATCTCACATGTAAATTCACATGGGAAAGTGCCAAGAGAAAGGAAGAGTGTTGAATACAGGCACTGGAATTGGGGGGAACAGGAGGCCATGGCCCCCCACTTTTAAAAGTGGTAGCAGCCAGCCACAGAGAGAGGGAGAAGGGTCATTGCCATTGCCCCCCTCCTCCACTTCTACAAAAGTTATGGTGCCCTTGGTCCTGAATGTAGCTTTTCCTATCAGTACAGTGTATATTACTCATGGTAATAATAGCCAGTGCTGTGATGAATAAAATGTAAATTGATATTAAACCTAGAGATGACAAGTAATATGTCTCAGTACCAGAAAACAAGATTCAGGTTTAATCAAGTAATTAAATCTACCTTATTCCCATACAATGTGAATTAGGATTTCAGAATCCACAATTATCAACACCTGCTGCTTTAGGGTCTTCATCTGGGCCCCAGTTTACCTCAATTCTGGAAGCCTGGTCAGGATGCATACTTCAGCCCTATTACTGTTGGCCCTCCCCTTTGGGGTATAGTGCCTCCTGGTAGAGATATGTGCCCTGAATCCCCATCACTTCCCTGACGCTTAATTATTCCTGATGCGTTCTGTGTCTACTGCCTTTTTTAAGGCCTCTTCATTAGGGTTCCTGCCACCAATTCTTTATTGTAAAGAAGTAGAATGTTTTTAAGAATTTTAAAGAACTAGGATGCAGCCTGTTAGATTGAGTGCTGTGCTTTGACTCAGGAGGCTTAAGATCTATTACCAGCGTTGCCACTTGCCAGCTATGTGACCTTGGGAAAGTCACTGGACCTCTGTGCACCAGTTTCCCTTTTATGTAAAGTGCTCTGAGATCTGCAGCTGAAAAGCACTGTGTAAGAAGTAGGTATCTATTATGAGCATGGAGAAGCGGAGGGCAAATTATCACATAGGAAGGAACTTCAATAAAAAAATCTCCACTGGGTCCCTAATATGTAGACATGAGAGAATTCAATTTTTATTGCATTATATTTTTGGATGGATAATGTAATGGTATATTTTAAAGCATATCCTGCAACTGTGAGAATTTTAAAAAATTGATAAACATTATGTGAGATCAAACATGAGGAGAGGTGGGTTAGACAATAATTGATGCTGAGATTCAAAAAGTTAAAGCTTTATAAAAATTAAAATACAAATTGTCAATGCCAGATGTTATAATCTACCAAATAAATACCTTTACATCAAAGTCTAATAAGTTCTAAAGCAGCATTTTTCTTACTTTCCCTATGTGTAAATTTTGATCATCATCAATGGTAATCTTATTTGGCTGTGTCTGCATGGTGTAATCAACATTTACTGATAAAAATATAATCTTTCCAAGCCTACCACCAATATCCTTGAATCAGCACTGCCTTCAGTGCTGAGGTTTGTAATCTTTAAGATTCTTCCACTCTGTGTTTCAATGTAAACATTTCTTGAAATGTTGGTAGCACTTCCACAACCATTAAATCTTTCCTACTATGGAAAGCTGGGTTATTAATTATTATTTTATTGTTATTTATTATTTCATTATTAACTAAACAACCAGAATTTCAGAGAAATTAGGCTAAATACATCCATAATGGAGTAATGTTAGGGATGAATTTGGCTCACTGTGCCAAATGTAAACCACATGCCCGGGGCCACAAAACGATAGTTAATCGTATTTTTTAAAAAAAGGTTAATGTCTATGATGCTCTTTGAAGCCCAATGGTATTTAATTTTAGGTTTAAAATACCTCAGCAGGATCAAGGAATAAATTATTTCCTGCTTCTATTGCTGAATCTTGTTTTCTTTCTAGGCTATACATCCTGCTTCTCCTTTATTTCCATTCCACCAGCACACAAAAAACATATATAATCCACTATGTCTAACTTATTTATCAGTGGAATATTACTTATGCCCTTAAGCCTGATTCTCCATTGCATTGTACCTAATGTAGTCATTTGTACTGGAGCACACGGTTGCATAAAATGCTACTAAAACAGACTGTTACCCTTCTATATCTCCTATGCACAGGGGTAAATTGCTACAAAGTATGCAGTGGAAGATGAGGGCCACAGTATTAATGCATATCATACCCAAACATATTACACAATTTACTGTAAAGCAAACTTTTTTTAACTATTTGCTCTGGAGCCATTCCTGGTGAAAGGACATGAAACAACTTTCAATTTACAAAACACAGTACCTTAATTCACCAAAACATTTCAAGGTTCTTTATAAGACATATACAATAAATTAATTATGCAGGTTGTGGTGCCAAATAATGATGGCATGCAAAGAGAAAAACAAGCACATTTTTAGTTTTGATTGAAAGAGCTGTAACATCCTTGACATGTGTGGGCCAGGAATTCCAGGTAAGAGATTGAAGCAACAGTAACACATGTAGACAGATACTGGTGGAAGAAGTACTGTACCTAGCACAGCCTCAGATATGATCTATTAGTTGAGTGGGAAAAAGCTGAAGCAATCAGAGATTGTGTGTGTGTGTGTGTGTAGTCTTTCTCTCTCTTGCTGGAGACTCCACACACACACACACACACACACACACACACACACACATTCTAAATGGATATTTAGATCAAGATCACTTTGAGTTAATACAGTATCTTATTGGCACCCAGTATGACTGTCACCGTGCCTCAGTGGGTCACAGCCGAGAATACCAGATTCAGGACAAACTGCTGAGAAATAGGGCAGACTCACCCCCAAACTCATGGTTATTGTATCATTAGATATACCATGCCAGTAACAAAAGTAAACTTCTGTCTCAACCACTGTTTAACAAGAAGTCAAAAATACAGTCTCCTTGGGCATTTCAGCCCTTGATGCACCACCCAGACACTGGAGTCTATGATCAGTGGTTACTGAAAAACAATGGCATTGTGTATAGGGTCCTTTAATCCAAAGAGATTAGCCAAATAGCCAGGTCAATATATAACTCAGATCTTACCAAAAAATCATGCTGTTGCCAATCCTTTAATATCTAAAGGATTATTTTTAAGGAAAAAAAAGAGTAGAGTTAAAATGGTCAAAGAAATCATATACATACAATTGTAAAGTTCTTGGATCAGGTTTGTAGCAGTGATGTTACAGACTGCTGGCTTGTAAAGTCTGTGGTAACTTCCAAAAGATTGAAAGATTCTCAGCCCATAGTCAATATGTTCCTTTTAGTGTAGGTCCATAGTCCAGATATCAGAGCAGGAAAGAGACAAAATGGTCTGGGTCCTTTATACTTACCCCCATGTGGAGCGAATGAGACTTAATTAGACTTAATTACAGGCACAAGATGGAATCCTGTGTCAAATGAACAAGGCACATGCCCTTACATGGCTTGATGCCTCATAGGAGCTGACATTACCCGTATTCTGGCTAAAGTATCCCCAGGAAAGCTCACCGGGAGGTAAAAAGCTTTTTCTATGGTTCACTGTTGGAGCTAAGTGTTCTTTAATAGGACATCAATTTGAATGATCCATGTGTTGGCTAGACTGGATGTAAACTACATTGTGGCTATTACCCCAAAAGCAAACACATTTGAAATACAGGTATATAGCCAATATTCATAATTTCAGATACTGTGACGATACCTAGATTGAAACAGGATAATCAGATTTGATAGATTGTACCTTTTCCATTGATACCTTACATGGCACACTTTGTAAAAGATTTGTTGCAATTATCCAACAGTGGCAATATTAATGATATAAATGGTCATGTTTCAATCATACACAATCACAGAAACTATGCCAGAACTCGATCTATGCCTTCAGTTTATCTGGTGATAGTTAGAATTCTAGCAGTATCATTTTTTTTTCTTGTAGGACTAGTGGTCTCTGTTATGTGTGTGTGTGTAGAGAGAGAGTAGGGACAGGTGAGTGGTACAAGAGGAATTTTGAACCTACTTTAATGAACTGCATCTGAGTTAGCTAAACTAAACCTGAACTGTGTGAGTTTGGCAATGCTGCCAGCTTTAACAAAATGCAGACTGCAAGAACAGGATAACCATATGGGGAAGGAGCAAGTTAGTAATTGCAAGTGTAACTTTCCAGGTTGTTCTTATATTAGAGAATATTAGCCTAAGCCATATCCACAGGAGGCAGAGACTGGTCCTGTTAAAAAGGGAAACCACATCCAAGAAGATCTCCAGCACTGCTATTTCCTAGGATGGTATGCCTCATCTGGTGCAAGACTGGAAAGGAAACACTATCTCTGTGGGCAACCAAAGATGGCTGCATTGTTGTGCAACATGTGTGCCGAAAAGTGAACGCTATTGTTGCCCAGGGTTTTTTAGCCTACAATTCTCCAAATTTTAATCCCAGCAATATAGTTTAACTGCCTCAGCATTCAGGTGTAAGAGACAAGTAGCTCCCAGTGTTTGAATTGCCACTTCTCTGTTTCTGATTGGCCCAAGAATCTACTTTCCTCAGTGTACTTCACCTGGCCTTTCAGAATTAAACCAAGGGAATTTATCCCCTGTCTTCCCTGCCCAATTGTTGTTAAGGCAACAAAACTGATACCTAGGTGGCAGCACTAGCTGATGGTCACCTGATTCCTAAAAGAAATTGAGAAAGAAACTCAAGCCAAAAAAAGTGCTGATGTATAGATAGATGTAAAGCAGAAGGAAGAAAAGACAAAATGACCTTTCATACTCTATCTGCACCACATTCACTCACTTACTTGTACCACATACAACATAGTGAGATTTATAGACAATAGAAGCATCCTGTACTGTCTACATCCCACAAAGCACAAGATCACAGGTATTA